>NC_090437.1:736063305-737443305 GCF_031143425.1 Pleurodeles waltl | reverse complement strand
TGAGCACCAACCTCGACAGGCAAGCGCTGGAAGAAACACAGGACTGTTCGTTTGATATCAATATATATATATATTCTAAACAACTAATAAACCATAAAAAACAAAAAGAAAACCTTACTTTAAAATTAGTTGTTGAGGCAATTGTTATTCAGGCACAATTGTTGTTTAGGCAGTCAATGGCCTCCCACAGGCCCTATTTAAAGTGCATGCATCAAAATGGACGGCCTTCTTTGCCACAATGTTCAATGATATTCTAATAACAGGTTCTGCTCCAGCCAGTTGGAAGGGCTCGATAATTCACCCCATTTACAAGGGAGGGAAGGCCTTTTTACCTTTCAACTACCATCTAATTGCCCTTTTAGATGCTGACCTCAAATATTTTTCAATAGGTATCTTGCAGCATTTAGAACGGTGGGCCATGGACAAAGGGAGGCTCCCTATAAACCAAAAAGGTTTTACAAAAAAACAGGGCACATTGACAAACCTCATGGCCTTAAGCCTGGTAATGAATAGAGCAAGGGCCACAGGGACACCCCTTTATATGTGCTTTGTGGATATTAAGCCTGCATTTGATTGTGTCCCTAGAGATAAATTATGGACAAAACTACAGCAGTGGGGGCTGCTGGTGAATTTATTAAATGCTTACCATTATGCTCCACTTTAATACATATGTTAAAATCAAACTGGGAGACGGCTCTTTTCTATCCAGGCACATCAAAACCACTGTTGGCCTGAAACAGGGTTGTGTATTAGCACCGCTTCTCTTCAATCTGTATATATCAGGTCTATCTCCTGCACTGGATGAGCAGTCAGCTCATCCACCAAGTTTAGGGGGTCGTCAAGTATCCAACCTACTCTATTCAGATGACCTGCTGCTGCTCAGTAACTCCAGAGTAGGTCTACAGAAACTCTTGAACTACTTAGGAGGTTATGCGCTATCTATCGACTTAGAAATTAATTATGGGAAGTCCAAAATAATCCCCTTTAACCACAAACCGACCTTACGCCGCAAGTTGTTCTTAAACGGGCAGCATATTAAAGTGGTAGCAGCATACACATATCTAGGGGTCAGGTTTGACTCTAGGGGAACATTCATAGCGCACAAAGAAGCAATAGGAGAGAAGGCTCAAGCTTTAAACCGGGTATTCGGCAACTTGGCAAAATCCATTCTTGGGCGGCCCCTAAAACCAATGACCATGATCATGAGAGCAAAATTACTGCCAACCCTTACATATGGGACAGAAATAATGAGAGGGGCGGAGGTTGCTATACTGGATAAGCTATTAATGAAATCCTATAAACAAGTCTTCCAGCTACCCAGATCGGCCTCTCTGGCCCAGGTCAGACTAGAATTTTCCTTAACAAAGCAATCATTGGCAAGGTCAGCATCTTTTGTTGATGGCTGCTACAAACTTTATTCAGCTTCCATGGGGACTTTAGAAAACCTAGTCTGGCATGAAGTCAATCTTGTGAGGGGTAACAACAACTTCAAGGATTACTGGGAAAAAAGCATAGCCCGGCTCAAACTGGGTGATTTGTGGGACAGCACATTACCAGTGTTAGCTTTCAGGAAAGTAGCCAACAAATCGGCTAAGATCTTAATCTGGTTAGAAGACATGGAGGTTCTATCGAAGAGATCCCATGGATGGCTAGTCCTAAGTTCATCTGTGCGGGATAAGGAACCTCGTATTCTATCCTCCACATTAGCACGAAAAACTAAGTTGGCCCTCCTACAGATGAGGTTGGGAGATTTACCAACTCTGGATTTCCTCCCGAAATGGAAAAGAGAGGCAGGATGGCATTCATAGGTTTGTAGACTATGTCATCAGACTAGGGATACCCTAATCCATGTGGTTTGCATCAGCCCAGTTCTGGGACGCCAGAGAAGGAAATTACTGAGATATTAATTCAAAACCCTAGGAGTCCGGTCCTGTAGGTCGACTGTTATAATAGCTCTTGACCCAAGTAATGAAAAATTTAACACCACATTCATCCAGTTTCTGAGAACCTTCACAGCCCTGGCAGTCCCAGCAAATTCCTCTAGTACCCCTTAAGTAAAAAAGATAATTGTCCAGTTCCATAATACCAGAATTCACTCCACAAATGTCAGCTATCGGTGATGTAGGGGATTGGTCTACCCTGAATGCATCCTTTAGATAACAGGCCACCCTGCCCAGTGTCAGTTTAGTTCATTCTGTCTGCCTTCTTAAAAATATAGGTTTTTAGGCTCTAATTGCACTTAGGTTCTCCTGTTTTTGTTTAAGAGGGGTTCGCTTTATTTTTTACTTTCTGTCCATATTTTATTTTTTGCATGTTTTAGGTCAATAGAGATTTGTACCTGTATTCTTCCGATGTGTTCATCAGTCAGGCATCTGGATCTAGCCTTTAGTGGCTCACCCACCTCTACAATCAGGACATGCAAACCTAAGTACACATGTCCTGCTTTTTTAATTCTAGACCCTAAGAGCTTTAAGGGCCTGTCTTAGGGGTGACATATAAGTATTAAAAAGGAGGAGTTAGGCCTGGCAAAAGCGGTTTATTTTGCCAGGTTGAAATGGTATTTTAAAACTACACTGCAGCCTACAGTTGCAGGCCTGAGAAATGTTGTAGTAGCTACTTTAGTGGGTGGCACAATAAATGCGGCAGCCCACGGCTAGCATTTAATTTACAGGTCCCAGGTACATGTAATACCATATACTGAGGACTGATAAGTAAATTGAATATCCCAGGTGTAGGCCAATTTGGCCAAATATATATATTTTTATTTTATTTATCATTTTCATCCATAACAAAGAACAAGCACAATGCAGTGCAGTACAAGCTACAAAACAATATCACATGTGATCAAAAGACCATTAGTACAAGTCATACACTGTGTTCTTGATAACAATCTAGCGATGGTTGGATGGTGGGTGGTATAATGTCCAAAAGAGACAAAGCAGAGATAATAACGTGTATAACTTGGATTTCAGCATGAGCTTGCGTCATTGGAGGTCTGCGAGGCTTGCAGAGAAGCGCCGATTGTGTTTAAATAGTCCCTCAGTGGTTGCCAAATAGCTTTAGGTCTACACGACACTGGCTGGAGCGAGACATACAGTTCGCTATTGGTGTCACAGTATGTGAGGCTGGCCAGCCAGGAGGCAGTGCTAGGCACATATTTGGAGCCCCAACCGAGCGCTATCTCGCCAACAGGAGCGAGATCGCAGTAAGGCTCCTAATGGAGTTTGGCAATTCACCAGTGTATCCGAGTAGGGCTGTAAGTGGGTCAGGATTGAGAGGCCAACCCACAATGACCGATAATCGATATCTGTGGTGGGTGAAAATATGTGGTTGTCCAGGAAGACGTCCACAGGGGTATGGAGTTGAAAAGTTTGCAATGTGCCTCCTGTGTAATGGGTATGAAAGGATTACTAATCAGTTTCAGTGCTGGGGAATACAATGAGTCACAGTGAACTAGGCAAGCAAGTTTACGGCAAGCCCAGCTGGTTGTAGCAAGAGTCTGGATATCTCTGCAATGCAATTAAACACCACCGGGCAATAGGGCTCTCAATGGAACCTGGGCCGACAATTCACGCTCTGGGATGGAATATAAAAGGCGAGCATCAGGGTGAAACTTGTGATATGTATACTGACATTGTGCCACTAGGTGAGAAAGCTGGAACTGGGGAACCCAAAGGCCTCCACGCTCATAAGGGAGAGTAAGGACTTCCTAACAAATGTGTGGGTGTCTATCCGCCCACACCAGCTGAGTGACTAGGCCACGAAGTGTTGTAAAGAAAGAGTTAGTAAGCGGGACCGAAATGTTCATGAACGGATAGCAGAATTGTGGAAGAACCACCATTTTAATGAGTGATATATGACCCACCATGGAAAGCAGCAGCTTCACCCACCTATCCACCTGAGCAGTGAATCTCTCAACTGCAGGCCCGTACTTTAAACGTATCATCTGTTCCTTATCTCTATGGATGTGAATGCTTAGGTATTTTGCAGAGTCAGAACACCAGTGCAAGGGGAACTCCGTTACAGGTGGGCTCATGATGTCAGTTAACGGAAGCAGCTCTGATTTGTTCCAATTCATATGTAGGCCAGACAGTTCGCCAAGGCGAGTTACTTGATCCAGTATTGGTGTAAAATTAATGTCGGGATGACGAATGAACAGTAATATAATGTCGGCATACAACGACACCAGGAGTGGCCCACTAGTAAATTATAGCCCTCTGTGTATATGTCCTTGCCTCAGCTAGCGCACCAGGGGATCCATCGCCAGATTGAAGAGGAGGAGGAACAAAGAGCACCCCTGCCGTGTCCCACGCGTTATGGGGAAAAAGGGGGAGAGTACATTGTTAAGCCGTATGGCAGCAGTGGGTTGCGAGTATAGCAAGGAAATCAGATCGGTGTAACTGCGGGGAACCAAAGTTTACCAAGTACAGCATGTAAAATGGGTCACTCAAGTAAATCAAAAGGCTTTTCGGCATCTAATAGGGCAATCGCCGCTGGAACATTCAGCTCCGAAAAAACGGCGCGATGATTGCTGGAGGTGGAATGGTTTGGTACAAAACCAGACTGAGCGGGGGAGTTAATCTAGTCTAGTAAGAGGGAGAGGCCGGTGGGGACCATCTTGGCCAGGAATTTATTATCAAAGTTTAATAGGGAAAGGGGTCGGTATGAACCGCAATGTAGGCAGTCTTTACAGGGTTTGGATAAAAGAGTAAATACCGCCTCGCACATGGTTTCAGGGAGAACCCTGGATTCCATTGCCTCGAAATGGACTAATATAAGGCGCGGACTAATTATATCTTTATATTTCTTATCAAACGCCCCAGTAAACCCATCTAGCCCCGGAGCGCGCATCCCAGTCAGTGAGTCTATAGCCTGTGAAACATCCTTAACGGTGAAAGGCTCACTGAGGAACCGCTGCCGGGCGGAGGTCAACCAGACCAGAGCAATTTCGTCAAGAAAGCCTTGCAATGCGGGACGTGGTGGTGTTGGCTGCGCTGTATACAGATTGGAATAGTATGTGTATAGTTCCACCTAAATCTCTGCTGTACCAACGGCAGTAGTGCCATCTGGCCTTTAAATTTCTAGTAGGAGGGTCTGATCAATCTGGCCAGCAACCTCTCAGGTCTGTCCCTCACTCCATATCTACAGGCCGTAGTGTACCTGCCCCTTGTAGCGCGGCTCCCTGTCCGCCAGTGTATTAAACTCACGAGTAGGAGCTTATGACAATATAGTTGAGGGGTGATCTCAGTGGGGGCTGTCTCGCGGTCAATATCAGAGAGCTGCGCCTCAACATCTACTAGACCACGATGTATATCTCTCAGTACACTGGTGTGCGTGGATATGCAAATACCTCTGGTACGTGCCTTAAAGGCGTCCCGCAGCACTGCCCAGGTTCTCACCGAGCCGTCATTTAACTTGAAAAAGTGAACTATTGCCTTCCTCAAGGTTGCGCAGAATGAAGTGTTGAGCAATGCCATATCTGGAAACTTCCAAAATTTCCTGGCTACACTGGCTTTGGGGACAGCGAGTATGATACGTGCCGGTGAGTGATCAGACAATGTACGCAATAAAAGTTTAACAACTGTGACACAGTGTGCAACAGTTCTAGTGATAAGCCAATAGTCGATACGCAACCAAGTGCAATGGGGTGCTGAATGGAAGGTGTAGGCCAGGGTGCCATTGCCAAGTGATCGACATGGATTGCAAAAAGCTGGAGTGCTGCAGAAGTCCTTCAAAGTCCGAAGGGAGCGGGGCTTAGAGGTCGGGCATTGGAAGTGGTGCCAAGTGCAGGGTCCATCGCCATGTTAAAGTCTCCACCCATCAGGATGTGTTCTAAGTCAAAGCAATCAACGCGTGAGTGGAGATCATGAAAAAATTCTGCAGTGTCAGTGTTGGGTGCATAGACGTTTACAAGCAAAATCTTACGGTTATTCAATAGCCCTGCTACCATCTCATATCTATCATCGCTATCCGACCAATTGGACAGTGGCCTAAACTGTATTGTTTTGGGAACCAGGAACACACCCCCAGAGTAAGTGCTGTAGCTAGCAAAGTACCAGTGTGGTCCCCACATGAACAAAAAGGAGGGTGCAGCGCCAGTGGGGTGGTGGGTCTCCTGTAGTAAAGCAATCTGCACTGCATGCCTGCGGACGCATTGCAGCACCAATTTGCCTTTACAGGAGTTGTTGAGGCCACGGATGTTCCAGGACATAAGTGTTAAGTCTAATGAGTTTCTCACCCCTGATGCGTTAGCCCCCACATGTTTGAAATGCATAGTCATATAAAACGGATAAGTATGAAATTACACTGCATTGCATAACAGAACAAGATTTTAGCGCACATCCTATGGAGCAGAACAGCCCTCCCACCTCCCACACCCGGCCTATAAATGCAAAGTAAAACCCACATAACCCTAACCAAAGACCAGTACAACAAAAGAACACATCTCTTGGTATAGACCATGTGAGCATGGCAACGCAGCCACGGAGTACTCCCAGACCAGAAACAGGAATATCAGAGTGGAATAGGAGTGGGTAATCTATTTAGGAAATCCGTGTTAAAGGCAACAGAGTGGCAAAACAGCATTTATTATAAGTAACCGGGGGAGATTCATTGTTAAGTCAACAAGGCAGGGACCTTGGATTGACTGGCACAGTCTAGTCAGGGGGAAACAGTTCCATGCTTGGGGCAGGCCCAGCGTCTAACTTGTCATGCCTTCAGAGGACCCGCAAAGCGATCCACTGAGCCTAGGGTGTTACTTGCAGAAAGCCAAGGTGCTTTACCATTCACCTCAACTCTCAACCTAGCTGGATATAACATGCCATATTGAACGCCAATAGAGTGGAGTGCCGCCTTGACCTCAGAGAATTTCTGCCTGGCTTCTTGCACTGTAGGCGTGAAATCAGGAAAGAGGGATGCAGCTGCTCCCTGGTATTGCAAAGGACCCTTCTCTCTGGCCAGTCGGAAGGCAGTGTAGCAGTCCCTTTAATTCAAGAGGCGAGTGAGAATCAGGTGGGCAGGAGCCCTAGAGGGGGGGGGGAGCGCCCAAGGTATGGTGTGCCTTTTCCACCACAAAGGTGGATGTGAAGCTTTTACGTCCCAACAGCTCCACCAGTGGGTTCTCAATTAACAGGTCCAGCCGGCCGGTATTGGTGGTTACCGGCTATGCGCAGGTTATTACGGCAACCCCATACCTCCAAATCTTAATTTTTAATAGCCACAGTTTTCAACCTCCTCTCCATTTTCACGAGGCACTTTTTCAACGTTGCTGTGTCGTCTTCAAGAGCAGAAATGCGACCCTCTGCTCTCTCCAGGCAGGACTGCTGCTTATCCAACTTGCTTCCCATATTATCTAGTCTGGAGGTGAGCAGATCAAACCTGGTGTCAATGGCATGGAATCTGGCCTGCAGCTCCGTCAATCGCCTGGTCCTGCAGAAGACCCTCCCGGGTGTCGCCATCATCCCCCGCCAGAGCGCAAGCCGTGCCAACCTGCTGTCTCTTTTCAAAGGGGAGCTTGCGCTGGTTAGTGTCACAATGGTCCATGGACTCACGGGGCCCGAAGCCCAGCCTCCACAGATAGCCCACAAGTGCTCCAGAGAACAGTAAGCCATGCATCCCACCACCCAAAAGCCAGGCCAGATGGCAGTTGCCCAAGCCGCTGACCACGGCCAGGCCACCAGGCAGGTGCCCACATCTGCTCGCTCAAAGAGGGGCCAACGGATGCGAGGCGGAACTGGTGCGCTCAATGGGGACAAGCCATGCATGTGGAGTCACCTTCCAGGCCAGGAATGAAGGGCACCCAGTCGGTCACTGAATTCAAGCACTGGATATGGATCTTTAGCCTGTCCAACCTTCAACAGGTGCGCGGTCACCCCTCTGGTAGCCCAGCAGCCCATCAGGGGGCATCAGCTATTGCTCCCGCCACCAGCACTAGCCCCTAAGACAGCAAACAAGGTCCAAGCCCCACAGCAGTCACCCCCATGGGTGCCACCACGCCAGCAGGAAGGGCCGCACCAGGCCGCACCGTCCAGCAGCCACCAAGGCACAAGTCCAGGAGGACCAACAGTGCTCCCCCAGGTCACATTCTGGTCCTGGAGGGGAGAGTGACCGGCAACGACCTCCATAGGCGGTACCGTGCCACCTGTAGACCCCTCTCGCTTCGGGGCCTCTGAGGCACGTAGGCCAGCAGGCACAGGCTGCAACAAAGTAGCACCCGCACCCCGTAATATGGCTGCCGTGGTCCTCCCGTAATCCACCCCTTTCTCCTCACCACTCCGCCATCTCAGCGGTCTCTAGTGTGTGGTGAACGCTTGTTCTCCTCAGTTTTATGGGAGACGCCACAGGAGCTTCATTTCCGGGTTGCCATTGTGGTCAGTGGCTAGGCCATGCCCCCCAATTTGGCCATATTTGCAAGGGAGTGCATAAGCACTTCACTACTGGTTAATAGGGGTAAAGTGCACAGAGTCCTAATGACAAAAACAATAAGTTCAGCAAACCCAGGGCAGTAAAGGCAAACAAATTGGGGGATTAGCAGGCCAAGGATGTCAGGTCTTACAGGGCGCTTCACATCTAAGACTGGGGTTCAGACCCAACGTCTGGGTAATGAATTTTGGGTCCAGTTTCAGGGGGAAGCTTAAGAGTTTCACCATCGCAAACCCCAAGGATACACTCCTGAAGGTATGATCACAAGTGCACTGCGGAAGACTCAATCATCTAGGATGGTCACCATACTGGTGTTGCTTACAAACGCCAAAAGCCGAACAGACGCCAAGTGGGAGGAGCTCCAGTCACTTCCAGAAACCCTACACAGCAGCGCTGTATAAGCCACTCTGTGCTGCTTTGACCTTTTGGCCAGCTCCTGGCCCCCACTGTCCTCAGTGCCACAGCGGTTCTTCTCCTCGAAATTCTGGTAAGCTCCACAAGCCCTATGAGCCCCACACAGCTGGGCCCACACAGCAGGAGCTCATAAACTATGCAGCACTGCAGCACTGACTCTAACCCTCTCAATTAGACCTCTACTGCTGTCCTCAGATGCCTCAACACCGCAGCAGCGCCTCAACATTTTTAACACCCTATCCTGGTTGCCCTCGAGCTAGGGCCAGCTAGAGTCAGTGCAAGGCGACTTTGAGGATCTGTAGGAGGACCAGAAATAGAGCAGTGCATGGGTAGCGAAAGCATGTGCAATACTAACAGTAGCGGCTGCAGAGAACCAAGGGCAGTGCCAGAAGACTCACAGCACTTGACGGTGGGGGTGAATCTGTGGACCCCAGCAGGAATCTGTGGACCCCAGCAGGTGCAGCACATCACCTTAGAGTCTTGGGGAGTGGCACAGCATGAAAGGCGTTGCTGAGGGTTAAGCCAGGAACAGGCCCAGAAGCGGCCCGTCCAGGTCCGGGTGCAGTTTGCACTCTCCTGTGAGATCCCTCGCCCCCCCCACCACCTTGCTGGCCGTCCAGCATCATTACCAGCTCCTTCTTCATCATCAGTACCATCAGCACCTGTGACAACCGCGTCAATGGTGACATCTCCTTGCAACACTCAGTTTTTTTGCTCCACTTTGTGCCTTCAGCTCCACCCCTATCCCTATCCGGCAGGAGACGTTGACCAGTTCAGTGGTGACAAACTCCAAAGCAGACCCACGCTTCAAATTTGAAAAACAAAGATAACTGACTTTTTTAAAATTCTGCCTTAGAAGTGCAAAATTACCCCTTCCTCGCTAATGTAACTTCCAGGTCAAATCCAACACAGACTTCACCACCCAAGCCACTGCGTGGGTTGAGGCAGGAACACAAGCAAGTGCACCAAGCTTCAAACCTTTCCCAAACTTTATTTAAGCCATCAAACACAGCACATAGACAGATTCCTCAGGCAATTCCTGGGCAGATTTCATCACAGGCTCCACCATCTGAGCCACGGTGTGAGTATGGGCAGGAGCAAGAATCAATGTAACAAACCTTGAGCGTTTCTAACTCTGCAATGAAGGAAGTCATGGGAAGACACACTAAGATCTTGCTTGTGGTCGAGGCCCAGGTACATGCCACAGAGCAGACATCAAGTCACAAAAGTTCAAGCACCCCGAATATGAGAACTCCTGGTGATCTCCTGGGTGGACCCTCCCCACAGGATGGGTTTCAGCAGCAGCCTTGGACAAGCCCCACATGTCTACCCGCAAACAGATTAAAATATGCCCTTCTGGACGAGGCCCCCAAAGATTCCCTATTGAAATGGAAGATGCTTTTAAGCCTGTTTGTCCAGTACAACGAATGACTTATTGATCAGCACAGCACATCTTATAATTTCAGACCAAAGCACAAATACAGTACCCTGCTTTCTCCCATCAAACTGCCCCTGAAGAGCTAAATTGTCCCAACAGAAACCATTCTGTGTATCAGGACCATCAACTTCATTATGACCTAAGGAGAAATAAACTAAGACATTACAAGTTAAGATGAAGAGACCCTTTTTAGACATGGCAAATTCTCTTCCCTTCACTTCAAACTGGTCCCCTCTGCTTAACACCATGAAGTTGATATATTCAGCTCTAACTTTTCATGCACATAAACATGAAATACAAGTGGACCTATTATGAACCCTCCCAGCCCATGTCCAGGGAGTTGACTGAAGACTGCAGGCTTTGAATGGCATGAATAAAGGAGTACACCAAGATCCAGCTACATCCTACCATTCTTCCCAATGCACATCAATGCTGGACTGACTCTTGATAGTCCCAACCATATTATCAGAAATACTGGAAGAATGTAAGGGCTGAAAAGTCCACTCTTCCCCTCATAATCCTCAGAAATCGATCATGGACTTGGTGGAACACCAACAACCATCTAAAGGCTTGCCAGATCCTAATTTTAATGACCACGATGAGCCAAAATGGCTCAAAAGGATTCCCTCCAATGAGCGCATTGATGACTTTGCTGACAAACTGTCTTCCCCTCAAAGAGAGCAAGATCTAGACCTCTGTCAATCAGACCCACCAAGATCCCTCTCAAAGAGGGAGCATAAGCACCTTAGAAAAGGAAGAAGGAGTAGAGAAACTACAGCCTCAAAGTGAACCAGTATCCTGTGAAACCAAGTACACCACAGCCACCTCAAAGAGAAGACAGGGACTCTTCTCAAGAACAGGAATCACGTGAAATCTCATCTGTACTCCTTACATTTCAGCCCAAGGAGGGCCATACTAATGTAATTGTGCCATTTGGGGTTTCAACCTGTAGCCAAACTTCCACTCAACTAAATTCAGAAAAGCCTAAATTCCAAGCACCCCCATGGGCTGTTTCCATTGATAAAGCGACCTCACCAGCCCCTCTCGGGGTACATATGTCGATGTTGCAACTGTATCATCTTCATCAACCAGAGTATCAATTTCGTGAGATACACTAAGCTTCAACTTTCAACATCCACCTTGCCCAGCTGATCCTCGTTGCCTCAGGTCATCTGCCAGACCTGTAAACAATGATATCTGTGTGATGACCCTTGCGATTCATCATTCATTCAACCAAAGGGCCCACCTGGGCCTGACCCCCACTACATCAGCTTCCCCTGACAGGCAAAGACGTATCATTGAAATGACAAACGTCTGTAAATTAAGACTGTCCGTGAGGGGCAGGCATCAACGTGCAGAACACAGTGATGCTAGAATTGATACCCCATTACAAAAACAGCATGCCATCCTAAACAGGAATGGGATATTAAAGCTAACCGGTGCACTAGAAGGCTTGAACCATATTAGATCTAACAACATAGAAGCAGTTTAATTCAAGCCCAATCCATAAACACTAGGAAACTAAATTACTGCCATCACCTGGTCGGAAGCAGGTATTGCAACCCAGGTTTGGTACTATAGGGAGCGTTTTTTGTCATGGGGCACCAACATGGGGAAATTGGAACCTGCATGTTATCCAAACCCTTTGCCTCTGGTATCACCTGAGACATTTAGCACAAATCATGAGATGTTAATGGGGGCAATTGGCCCCGTCCACCCAGTAGTAGCCCAGGAGGACTTACAAATGACTAGAATTCAACAATCAGGTGACCTAAGTGTACAACTAATAGCAAAGTCCAGAGTCCTGCAGCCAGGGCTGTATCGTAGAACAAGGGTCTCAAGGGATGCATGGGCCTCTATCCTGGCCCAGCCACTAAACGTTTGTTCATGCAATGTGAATGGTCTCAGCTGTAAGTTGGGGAAGAATGCATTTACAACCTCCCCCTGTGAGTTTGACTTCCTGTTGCTGCTGGAATCCTGGATGCAGGCAACAATACCGCTAGTCAGCTTCAAAGTACACCACAACAAAGCCAGAAAAGAATGCAGGTCAGGAAGGGCCAAAGGGCGGTTCTCGCTTTATATCTCCACAGACTTCTTTGGGACTAGGAACAATTAGATCTGGGCTTACCCTGTATCCAATGTGTCAAATACTCTGCTCCTCTCTATCCAGAGCTGCAGTTCACATTGTAAATTTTGAACTTATATATCCATCCGGGAAAGAAATTAAAATCAGAAAAGATTGAGACCTTGATTGGCCTGCATAAAATACTCCAACGCATCTACCCACAAGTGCACATAATGCTGTCCGGAGACTTCAGTATGCATTTACTGCAAGGTCCACATGAGAAGTCTCTCCCGGAAACTCCTCAGGCCCAGCAAGAGCCACTTAAGACATTTTGTAGTCCAGCATGCCAAGGCATGCATCAGGGCATTCAAACCTTTGGGTCTGTGCATGTTAAACAAATGCTCTTCCCAGAACCAATTAGCAGGTTTTACCAGAATGGCACACAGAGCAAACTCCATCCAACCTACATTCTGGTAGATGTAGCCCAACAAGGAAGCCAAATCGAAAATCATTGCAATGAGGCAAGTGTGCAAAAAAGACATTTGGACGGCAAAAAACAACCATCTGATGGGTATTCGAACACAATTTCTCCCTGTGAGGAAACAAAAGAACTATAAATTATTTTGGGCCGATATTGGTAAATTAGTAAATGGAACCCATCGACATCATAATGCCACAGGTTATACCCCTGATGAACCCGGTCTGCCTTTGAGGCTACAAGTGGAATCTCACTGGACCAATCTCCCTAAGCTTGACATCTTTACGCTTTCCAATTCTTAATGTCTATCATCGTTGGAGGCTCTTCACCCCATGTGGAATCATTCACAAGCAGCATGAATCCTGAAAAGGCTCAGGTCCGAGGGGGCACCAGAGCTCAAAGGCCTTCCAAACATTCTGTTTGGAAAAAAATAGCTCATTTTGCACCACTCATTTAACACCATTGCTCAACTATGCATTTCTCACAAATTCCATCCCAGATTTCTGACATGGGAGTACACTCCACCCAATCTACAAATCAGGCACATGCTCAATCCTGCAAATTACCGACTAATCACCCTAATTGATGTGGAAGAAAAGCTTTACATCTCAAAACTGTTATCAGATCTGGAGGCCTGGGTCAACAAGGCAAACTTTATCCCCAAAACACAGACCAACTCCAGAGCAGGCATGAATACAACAACAAACTTGCTAGGCAAAAACTAACAAACTCTTTGTCTGCTTTTTCGAACTGAAGTCAACCTTCGATGAGGTCCCAAGGGGACATCAGTGGGGAAAAATGGCCCGTTGGGAATGTTTATACACTCACACCTGGGTTCAGATCCAGATCAGAGATCTGAGAAAAAAAAACACATGTAAGATCAGTGCCAGCATAGGCCTGAAACAGGGGTGCGTTCTGGCTCCATGTCTATTTAACGTCTATATGGTGATAACGCGTCCCAATCTATATAATTTATTCACCCTGGGACTCGTTTTAGGCCAATGAATCTTTTGACCCTGATTGAAGTCTCCTTAAGACGAGATCACTAGTCAACATGTCAATCAATAGATCAATAACCGCATCTATATTCACAATAGCAAATCAATCAAAGTAATCAATGGCATCAATAAGACTCAGAAACCACCATGACCTTTCAGTCATAGACTGGCTCAAGACCTGGCTCAAGACCTGGCTCTTCGAGCACTGACCCCCCCCCCCTCCAGCGCCTTGAGACCCTTTATGGGTGAGTAGCGCGCTTTATAAATGCGAATGATTGATTGATTGATTGAGTCATAAATAACCACACAAAATTTAGTAAGATTTATGATATTTATTCCCTATTGATTACAATTCTACTAGCAAGTTTATTAGCCTCAAAACCAGAAAACACATCAACATTGTCATAATATGGCAACTCAAATAAGATTTCATGAAAGCAAAGATCATAAACATTAGAACATAGCATGACGTCAACATGGATTAACTTTAGCAGATTATCATTAGCGCATTATTCAACAAAGCATAGATTCAGTCATTTGTCTGCTTGCGTCCATTTAGTGCATTCCTTAACTAACCTCGAATTAGTATTGGCATGTTGGGCTTCATGCAAAACAATTTAGCAACACAAATTTAAAAAACATCTACCTATGGTCTCTATCAAAATGTAGCAGTTGGTACCTAGAAAGAAAAGGCAAACAGACAATTACAATTTCATCATCATATAGTTACCCTCCGTAATGGGTCGGCATACAGAGTCAGTCTTCATCCTCAGGACAGCAGTTGATTCGCCATCAGCCAGGAAACACAGCAAAGTAAAGCAGGACCGGGCAAAAGGGAATACCTCCCTCATAAGGAGGAAAAGTATGAATCGGGCAAGGCAAAGTAAGGATGGTTTGCAAAGTTCAAACAGCAAAGTCTTTGTTCAGAGTAACAAAGTGGCTGGGCAATAGCAAAAGGCATGCAATGGCTTGTAATGGCTAAGCAATGGCATGTAATGGCTTGTAATGGCATGTAATGGCTTGTAATGGCATGTAATGGCTGATTTCTCCTTGTGTCCAAGAATTTTATATCGATCTTGTTGCACAGTCCCCTAATTTCCAATTGGGCAAGTTTTGGCGCACCATCATCTCCATCCATCATCTCATTACGATTGTCACTCCATAACAGTTCTCACGTAGTTTATTGGTTCCTTGGTTTGACGCCTCCAACGGGTAGAATGTCAGGTGAGGAATAAGTGACATTTGTTTCTCCAGTCAGTAGTCCCATTGTCTTCCCTAGTCTAAATGACCTTGTACCTGTTGCAAATTACACTGTTGCATTCGGCAAGAATGTCTCCTTGAGCAAGTTGAGTCTCATGAGAAGATTTACAACAGTTACACATCTCTTCTAGCTTCTGGAAAAATACGACTACATGTCCTTCAGCAAGTCAGCACACTGCACGTTAGAAAAACACATTTAATATGAAACCGGGCAGCTAGGCACTGACTCATGCTAACTAAGGCCCAGTGATTAATTAGCAAAACCTTAACATATAACCTTTAATACTAGTACAATATTATACATTAGTACATTAATATCTCATTATTAGTCAGTTTCATTAATCATCGTATACATTGGTGACCACTCCCCGTGGGCACATTTCAGCACACGTTTAGTAAAAGCACATCAATACATTTTCTATGCGGCATCATTATGCATTAATTCATAAACAGTTCATGTTAATTTTGATTATAAAATTACACTCCAACAATGGCCAACCTTAACAGTCATCTGCCCCAGGTGGTGAGTGATCCGCCCCAGCTGGCTCAGGAACACATACCATGCCTCCAATATGCTGATGACATAGGGGGTCATTACAACATTGGCGGTAAAAGCCGCTACCGCTGTGCAGAACACCACCAACACACCGCCGCGGCTGCGGAATTCTGCAACAGCTATTATGACCCACATCTCAAAATTCAGACACCCACACAAGTCCGCCACACCAAAGGTCAGTGATAAACTGGCGAAAACAAAACCTCCACCATCAGGCCAACAGAAATCCGCCCACGCTATCACGACCCACGTATCCACACGGCGGTCTTTCAACCGCAGTATTCCATTAGCGGTACACACCGCCGCGCTTAAAATACACACACTCTTACAAAACACAACCACATTGGACAATTCGAAATACACACACCTGATACACATACACACACCACACCCACACACCCAATACAATATAAAACACACACCCACATCACCCACAAACCCCTACTACCACAAATTCAGAAAGAAGGCCAGAGAGAGACACCACCATCCACAAACTAGCAGCCACAGGCACTCAACACCATCACCCACACAACTTCCACGCACAAAACACCACACACCACTCCATATCACAACACTTATCACCACACACACCACCCCACACATCACCCACACCACCCCATGGCACGGCAAAGACACCCCAGGTTCTCAGAGGAGGAGCTCATGGTCATGGTGGAGGAAATCGTCCGGGTAGAACCACAGCTATTTGGATCCCAGGTGCAGCACACCTCCATAGCTAGGAAGATGGAGTTATGGCGAAGAATAGTCGACAGGGTCAACGCAGTGGGACAGCACCCAAGAAATCGGGACGACATCAGGAAGAGGTGGAACGACCTATGGGGGAAGGTGCGTTCCGTGGTCTCAAGACACCACATCGCGGTACAGCGGACTGGCGGCGGACCCCCACCTCCTCACCCACAACTAACAACATGGGAGGAGCAGGTCTTGCCGATTCTGCATCCTGAGGGCCTCGCAGGAGTTGGTGGAGGAATGGACTCTGGTAAGTCAAACCTTTAACTATCATATCCCCCACCCTACCTGCATGCTATCACAAACCCCCACCCTCGCCCCCTCCCCTATCACTCCAACTCCTCACAAATGTACTAATAATAACACAAACCACACATCCCAACACCAAGCCCTGCATGACACAACAAAGCATGGACACCCATCACTAAAGCATGCCCACTGCGCATACCCATAACACCACCCTCAACCATCATCACACAAGCCCCCACACAGGAATGCTAGCACTGGGATACACGGTCACCCACCCATTGCACACCATGACACACACAGATGCAATAATCATGCTTTTACACCCCTGCAGGACCACTACCCAACGTCACCAGACAGGAAGGTCCAGACATCTCCACCCCACCCACAGAAGAGGCCCACAGTGATGACAGCACCTCTGTCCAACTGGATCTAGATGACCATCCCGGACCATCTGGGACCTCGGGACAGTTGGTTCCCCTTACACAGGCACAGCACACCACAGACCTTCCACCCTCTGGTAACACCAGCACAGTACCCACCCAGCGGGCCCATACCTCCATCCCAAGGACACGTCAATCAGCTGTGTGTCCAACACTACAGGGAACCCAGGATAACCCACCACCCCAACAACAACAGGGACCTGGGGACAGTGGCAGTGGGCACATGGTCCAGGGGACGGAGGCACAGGAACACAGGGGAACTGGGAGAGCTGCTGTGCGACAGGGGGCGGTCAGGCCAAGGGAACCCACTCTCCATGAGGCCCTCTCCTCCATCATGGGAGCATACCACCACTCCCAGGAGACGATGGCAACGGTCCTGGCCAAGTTTCAGGAGACCCAGCGCTTGCAGGAGGAACAGTATTTGGGGTTCAGGGAGGAACTCAGAACCATCAGCTCCACCCTGGGCACCATCGTAGGGGTGCTGAAGGAAATACTTAACACCAGGAGGGACACTGTGGCACTCCAAGGGGCCCCTGACACTAGCATGGACTACCCACCACCTCCGCCGGCGCTAGTGGACAGGAGGCACCTCCACAGGACCACCACACCAGCACCCCCCCTGCAGACGGAGAACCACCCCGCAAGTGGTCCCTGAGATCCAGGAACAAGACAGAGCACGATGCCAAGACCCCCGCCAAGAAATGAGACCACCCTGATTGTCATCCCACTGTCCCACTTTGTAAC
This sequence comes from Pleurodeles waltl, assembly GCF_031143425.1. Taxonomy (NCBI): domain Eukaryota; kingdom Metazoa; phylum Chordata; class Amphibia; order Caudata; family Salamandridae; genus Pleurodeles; species Pleurodeles waltl. The sequence continues at coordinate 737,425,495 of NC_090437.1, read as the reverse complement.
CCTGTCTATATTGGAACTGACCCAGCTCCACTTCCTATGCCCATATGGGCAATGCACCTGTGAGACTAATAGACTGGACTCTGCCATAGACATTCCTCCACCATCCCTCCTCACCATTTTACTACCCCCTCCAATTTTGAGCACTTCAATAAACACCCTTGAAGCACAAAACAATCTGGAGTCAGTCTGTGATTTCGAAATTGTGTATTAGCAATGACAGTGACAAAATGCTTTTTCAAATGTAATGTCAACATACCTATGTCACACATCTCAAGTCCATGAGGATTCTAAGCAGATGACACACGTTGGAAACCACACCTGTGAAACCTTAAGGGAAAATGACAACTCAGTGACCATACACTGGTTGAAATTGACAGACAGGATAGAGGTAGAAGTGTAAAAGTATTTGTAGTAGGCAGGAATGTTTTCTCACCTGTGTGTCACTGGAAATATTGCTGGATGACTGTAGGAGGCTGGACTGGCTTGTAGTGAGTACCAAGGGGTACTTGCACCTTGCACCAGGCCCAGTTATCCCTTATTAGTGTATAGGGTGTCTAGCAGCTTAGGCTGATAGATAATGGTAGCTTAGCAGAGCAGCTTAGGCTGAACTAGGAGACGTGTGAAGCTACCACAGTACCACTTAGTGTCATATGCACAATATCATAAGAAAACACAATACACAGTTATACTAAAAATAAAGGTACTTTATTTTTATGACAATATGCCAAAGTATCTTAGAGTGTACCCTCAGTGAGAGGATAGGAAATATACACAAGATATATATACACAATAGCAAAAATATGCAGTATAGTCTTAGAAAACAGTGCAAACAATGTATAGTTACAATAGGATGCAATGGGGAAACATAGGGATAGGGGCAACACAAACCATATACTCCAAAAGTGGAATGCGAACCACGAATAGACCCCAAACCTATGTGACCTTGTAGAGGGTCGCTGGGACTATTAGAAAATAGTGAGAGTTAGAAAAATAACCCTCCCCAAGACCCTGAAAAGTGAGTGCAAAGTGCACTAAAGTTCCCCTAAGGACAAAAGAGTCGTGTTAGAGGAATAATGCAGGAAAGACACAAACCAGCAATGCAACAACTGTGGATTTCCAATCTAGGGTACCTGTGGAACAAGGGGACCAAGTCCAAAAGTCACAAGCAAGTCGGAGATGGGCAGATGCCCAGGAAATGCCAGCTGCGGGTGCAAAGAAGCTTCGACTGGACAGAAGAAGCTGAGGTTTCTGCAGGAACAAAAAGGGCTAGAGACTTCCCCTTTGGTGGACGGATCCCTCTCGCCTTGGAGAGTTGTGCAGAAGTGTTTTCCCGCCGGAAGGACGCCAACAAGCCTTGCTACACGCAAATCGTGCGTTTGGCGTTTTTGGACGCTGCTGGGGCCCAGGAGGGACCAGGAGGTCGCAAATTGGACCTGCAGAGAGAGGGGACGTCGAGCAAGACAAAGAGCCCTCACTGAAGCAGGTAGCACCCGGAGAAGTGCCAAAAACAGGCACTACAAGGATGCGTGAAACAGTGCTCGCCGAAGTTGCACAAAGGAGTCCCACGTCGCCGGAGACCAACTTAGAAAGTCGTGCAATGCAGGTTAGAGTGCCGTGGACCCAGGCTTGGCTGTGCATGAAGGATTTCCGCCGGAAGTGCACAGGGGCCGGAGTAGCTGCAAAGTCGCGGTTCCCAGCAATGCAGCCCAGCGAGGTGAGGCAAGGACTTACCTCCACCAAACTTGGGCTGAAGAGTCACTGGACTGTGGGGGTCACTTGGACAGCGTCGCTGGATTCGAGGGACCTCGCTCGTCGTGCTGAGAGGAGACCCAAGGGACCGGTAATGCAGCTTTTTGGTGCCTGCGGTTGCAGGGGGAAGATTCCGTCGACCCACGGGAGATTTCTTCGGAGCTTCTGGTGCAGAGAGGAGGCAGGCTACCCCCACAGCATGCACAAGCAGGAAAACAGTCGAGAAGGCGGCAGGATCAACGTTACAGAGTTGCAGTAGTCGTCTTTGCTACTATGTTGCAGGTTTGCAGGCTTCCAGCGCGGTCAGCGGTCGATTCCTTATCAGAAGGTGAAGAGAGAGATGCAGAGGAACTCGGCTGAGCTCATGCATTCGTTATCCAAAGTTTCCCCAGAGACAGAGACCCTAAATAGCCAGAAAAGAGGGTTTGGCTACCTAGGAGAGAGGATAGGCTACTAACACCTGAAGGAGCCTATCAGCAGGAGTCTCTGACGTCACCTGGTGGCACTGGCCACTCAGAGCAGTCCAGTGTGCCAGCAGCACCTCTGTTTCCAAGATGGCAGAGGTCTGGAGCACACTGGAGGAGCTCTGGACACCTCCCAGGGGAGGTGCAGGTCAGGGGAGTGGTCACTCCCCTTTCCTTTGTCCAGTTTCGCGCCAGAGCAGGGGCTAAGGGGTCCCTGAACCGGTGTAGACTGGCTTATGCAGAATTGGGCACATCTGTGCCCAAGAAAGCATTTCCAGAGGCTGGGGGAGGCTACTCCTCCCCTGCCTTCACACCATTTTCCAAAGGGAGAGGGTGTCACACCCTCTCTCAGAGGAAGTTCTTTGTTCTGCCATCCTGGGCCAGGCCTGGCTGGACCCTAGGAGGGCAGCTGCCTGTCTGAGGGGTTGGCAGCAGCAGCAGCTGCAGTGAAACCCCAGGAAGGGCAGTTTGGCAGTACCAGGGTATGTGCTACAGACCACTGGGATCATGGGATTGTGCCAACTATGCCAGGATGACATAGAGGGGGCAATTCCATGATCATAGACATGTTACATGGCCATATTCGGAGTTACCATGGTGAAGCTACATATAGTTAGTGACCTATATGTAGTGCACGCGTGTAATGGTGTCCCCGCACTCACAAAGTTCAGTGAATTGGCTCTGAACAATGTGGGGGCACCTTGGCTAGTGCCAGGGTGCCCACACACTAAGTAACTTTGCACCTAACCTTTACCAGGTAAAGGTTAGACATATAGGTGACTTATAAGTTACTTAAGTGCAGTGTAAAATGGCTGTGAAATAACGTGGACGTTATTTCACTCAGGCTGCAGTGGCAGGCCTGTGTAAGAATTGTCAGAGCTCCCTATGGGTGGCAAAAGAAATGCTGCAGCCCATAGGGATCTCCTGGAACCCCAATACCCTGGGTACCTCAGTACCATATACTAGGGAATTATAAGGGTGTTCCAGTAAGCCAATGTAAATTGGTAAAATTGGTCACTAGCCTGTTAGTGACAATTTGAAAGTAATGAGAGAGCATAACCACTGAGGTTCTGGTTAGCAGAGCCTCAGTGAGACAGTTAGGCACCACACAGGGAACATATACATGCACACCTATGAGCACTGGGGCCCTGTGTGACAGGGTCCCAGTGACACATACATATAGGCCACAACCTTATGAGCACTGGGGCCCTGACTAGCAGGGTCCCAGTGACACATAACAAACATACTGAAAACATAGTGTTTTCACTATGAGCACTGGGGCCTAGCCATCAGGATCCCAGTGAGACAGTGAAAACAGTGACAAACATCCTGACATACACTCACAAACAGGCCAAAAGTGGGGGTAACAAGGCTAGAAAGAGGCTACTTTCTCACACAACCCCCCCCCAAACGAAGGACAATAAGGCTAACCTTGGCCAGTTGAGACTTTATTGTCTAAGTGGTGATAAGTAGAGAGTAGCTCTGCAATAGACTGGTTACTCCCTTTATCATCCACTATATGGTTACTTCCCTGTGGGGATGTAAACCACCCTGTTTGAAGTTTTTTAGCTAAGCAACAATGTGAAGATGTATTTTCAGAGTTTCTATCAGTAAGTTTTAGTTTAGAGCAGTGGGAATTGTCCACTGAACCTATTTGTAGTGATGGAAATGCCAGACAGGGATGCTGTCTCAGAAAAGCCATAGCTGGGCAAAAACTTTGTCCATCTGGCTGGAAGAGAGAACAGGGATGCTGTTTCTCTTGAGTTGGAGCAGGGCAGGGATGCTGTCCTATGAGCTCCACACTAGGGCAGGGATGCTGTCCTAAGTGTTGTGAGGTAGTGCAGGGTTTCTGCACTAAAGTTTCTCTGGGAGGGTTGGAGGGATGCTCCATGTTAACTAAAATGGTGCTCTTTTTCTCACCAATGTTAGTTATCCCACAGAGAGGTACTTCCACCTCAGGGAGTCCAGCTTTGCCAACTGATGATTCCCTTGGAACAGGTGCCACCCCAGGAGAGGTTTCTCCCACCACAGGAATAGTATCCTGAATGGTAGGGTGGTTAGGGGATACTGTGATACCCTTTTTACCTGTTAATGGAGAGGGATCCTGAGTTTTCAGGCCTTCTCTCCTTTGCTTTTTCATTTCAGTTGAAATGAGAGGGAACAATTCCTCAGGGATGCCCAGCATGGCTGCATGGGCATAAAACTCTACATCAGCCCAACCTGAGGCCTCTAGGTCATTACCTAAGAGACAGTCTACAGGTAAGCTAGGTGATACCACCACCTGCTTAGGGCCAGTAACTCCCCCCAACTAAACTGAATTATAGCTAAGGGAAGAAACTTAGTGGAGTTATGGACATCAATAATCTTATACTGTTGTCCAATGATGTGTTGTTCAGGAGGCACTAGGTTTTCAGTCACCAAAGTGAAACTGGCACCTGTGTCCCTGTAGGCCAAGGCCTCAACACCATTTATTGAAACTGTCTGCCTGTACTTATCCATTGTAAGGGGACAAGCAGCCAGTGTGGCAAGGCCAATCCACTAGGTGTGACAGGAACTGTCTTGGGACTGATTACATCAGTTTCCACTATGGACCCATAAGTGAACCCAACTACACCCTTTGCTTGACTGTTGCCAGCAGTCCCACCACTAGTACCACTACTGCTAGGGGCACTAGAGCTTGATGTATTAGTGGTGGTAGGCTCAGGGGGTTTACCTGGACAGGACTTATCCCCTGGCCTATGGCCTCTGTTTTTACACACAAAGCACCAAGGCTTTTTAATGTGTGCAGGTTGGGAAGAAGAGGAAGAATTTGTTTTATCCCCACCCTCTGAAGATTGTTTAAGATTTGAAGTGGGATCTTTGGTTTTACCCTTATCCCCATGCTTATCTTGAGATTTTTCACCATCTTTCTTCTTATTGCCATCTTTGTCACCCCCTGTATGAACTTTTCTGTTCACCCTTGTTCTGACCCATTTGTCTGCCTTCTTTCCCAATTCTTGGGGAGAGGTCAGATCAGAGTCTACCAGGTACTGGTGCAACAAATCAGACACACAATTATTAAGTATATGCTCTCTCAGGATTGTGTTATACAGGCTTTCATAATCAGTAACTTTACTGCCATGTAACCACCCCTCCAAGGCCTTCACTGAATGGTCAATAAAATCAACCCAGTCTTGTGAAGACTCCTTTTTGGTCTCTCTGAACTTTATCCTGTACTGTTCAGTGGTTAAGCCATAACCATCCAGGAGTGCATTCTTAAGAACTGTAAAATTATTGGCATCATTTTCTTTCACAGTAAGGAGCCTATCCCTACCTTTTCCACTAAATGATAGCCATAGGATAGCAGCCCACTGCCTTTGAGGGACATCCTGTACAACACAGGCCCTCTCAAGTGCAGCAAACCACTTGTTAATGTCATCCCCCTCCTTATAAGGGGGAACTATCTTGTGCAGATTCCTGGAATCATGCTCTTTTGCAGGATGACTATGGGGAATACTGCTGCTGCCACCATGGGTATCTAAACCCAACTTCTGTCTTTCCTTCTCTAATTCAAAAGACTGTCTATCCAAATCCAGCTGTTGCTTTTTAAGCTTCAGTCTGGTTTGTTCCACCCTCAACTTATTGAGTTCCCTCTCTAACATTCTGTCATCAGGGTTGGTGGGAGGGACATTTCTAGAAACAGAGCTATGATGGGAATGAACAGAAGGAGACCTGTCCCTTACAGAAGCCAACTTAACAGCTTGGTTTACAGAAACATTACTACCAGTATGGTGAGAATAAATGCTTTTGCTATGATGTGAGACAACACTATTTCTATGGTGTGGCTCATCATCATTACCATCTATGCTAGATTGTCTAGTAATGGGCAGGCTAGGAAGTTTCTTTCCTGAATCTTTTCCTGGGGGAGTCCCTGAATCAGATTGGGAACTATTAGGTACTTTTTCAACAGATGGGGCACCTATGGCCTTATCCTGTTCTCTAAGAATGTTAATTAACAGTTCCAAGGCAGGATTCTTCCCTACACTCAAACCTCTCTCTATACAGAGACTCCTTGCTCTTTTCCAGCTAAGGTTGTCATATGCAAGTTTGGACAGATCAACACTTTGGCCTGTGCCAGACATTTTTTAGAGAGAGTTAAAGTGATAGAGAAAGAGACAAAAGTTTTCAGAACTTTTTGGAAAGACAGAAAAAAAACTTTTTAAACTTTTAAGAACTTTTTGAAAGTTTAGAAGTACTTTTCAGCACTTAGAAAAGAGTGAAAAGAGGAAATGCAAAACTTTTTGGCTATGTGTATATACACTGACCTTGTTTTGTATATTTTTCTCTTATGAAAAGTACAATGACAAGAGTGGTAAGTAGTCTCAAGCACTTATCCCACCACTGCACAACCAATGTAGGAGGCTGGACTGGCTTGTAGTGAGTACCAAGGGGTACTTGCACCTTGCACCAGGCCCAGTTATCCCTTATTAGTGTATAGGGTGTCTAGCAGCTTAGGCTGATAGATAATGGTAGCTTAGCAGAGCAGCTTAGGCTGAACTAGGAGACGTGTGAAGCTACCACAGTACCACTTAGTGTCATATGCACAATATCATAAGAAAACACAATACACAGTTATACTAAAAATAAAGGTACTTTATTTTTATGACAATATGCCAAAGTATCTTAGAGTGTACCCTCAGTGAGAGGATAGGAAATATACACAAGATATATATACACAATAGCAAAAATATGCAGTATAGTCTTAGAAAACAGTGCAAACAATGTATAGTTACAATAGGATGCAATGGGGAAACATAGGGATAGGGGCAACACAAACCATATACTCCAAAAGTGGAATGCGAACCACGAATGGACCCCAAACCTATGTGACCTTGTAGAGGGTCGCTGGGACTATTAGAAAATAGTGAGAGTTAGAAAAATAACCCTCCCCAAGACCCTGAAAAGTGAGTGCAAAGTGCACTAAAGTTCCCCTAAGGACAAAAGAGTTGTGTTAGAGGAATAATGCAGGAAAGACACAAACCAGCAATGCAACAACTGTGGATTTCCAATCTAGGGTACCTGTGGAACAAGGGGACCAAGTCCAAAAGTCACAAGCAAGTCGGAGATGGGCAGATGCCCAGGAAATGCCAGCTGCGGGTGCAAAGAAGCTTCGACTGGACAGAAGAAGCTGAGGTTTCTGCAGGAACAAAAAGGGCTAGAGACTTCCCCTTTGGTGGACGGATCCCTCTTGCCTTGGAGAGTTGTGCAGAAGTGTTTTCCCGCCGGAAGGATGCCAACAAGCCTTGCTACACGCAAATCATGCATTTGGCGTTTTTGGACGCTGCTGGGGCCCAGGAGGGACCAGGAGGTCGCAAATTGGACCTGCAGAGAGAGGGGACGTCGAGCAAGACAAAGAGCCCTCACTAAAGCAGGTAGCACCCGGAGAAGTGCCAGAAACAGGCACTACGAGGATGCGTGAAACGGTGCTTGCCGAAGTTGCACAAAGGAGTCCCACGTCGCCGGAGACCAACTTAGAAAGTCGTGCAATGCAGGTTAGAGTGCCGTGGACCCAGGCTTGGCTGTGCACGAAGGATTTCCGCCGGAAGTGCACAGGGGCCGGAGTAGCTGCAAAGTCGCGGTTCCCAGCAATGCAGCCCAGCGAGGTGAAGCAAGGACTTACCTCCACCAAACTTGGGCTGAAGAGTCACTGGACTGTGGGGGTCACTTGGACAGTGTCGCTGGATTCGAGGGACCTCGCTCGTCGTGCTGAGAGGAGACCCAAGGGACCGGTAATGCAGCTTTTTGGTGCCTGCGGTTGCAGGGGGAAGATTCCGTCGACCCACGGGAGATTTCTTCGGAGCTTCTGGTGCAGAGAGGAGGCAGGCTACCCCCACAGCATGCACAAGCAGGAAAACAGTCAAGAAGGCGGCAGGATCAGCGTTACAGAGTTGCAGTAGTCGTCTTTGCTACTATGTTGCAGGTTTGCAGGCTTCCAGCGCGGTCAGCGGTCGATTCCTTATCAGAAGGTGAAGAGAGAGATGCAGAGGAACTCGGCTGAGCTCATGCATTCGTTATCCAAAGTTTCCCCAGAGACAGAGACCCTAAATAGCCAGAAAAGAGGGTTTGGCTACCTAGGAGAGAGGATAGGCTACTAACACCTGAAGGAGCCTATCAGCAGGAGTCTCTGACGTCACCTGGTGGCACTGGCCACTCAGAGCAGTCCAGTGTGCCAGCAGCACCTCTGTTTCCAAGATGGCAGAGGTCTGGAGCACACTGGAGGAGCTCTGGACACCTCCCAGGGGAGGTGCAGGTCAGGGGAGTGGTCACTCCCCTTTCCTTTGTCCAGTTTCGCGCCAGAGCAGGGGCTAAGGGGTCCCTGAACCGGTGTAGACTGGCTTATGCAGAATTGGGCACATCTGTGCCCAAGAAAGCATTTCCAGAGGCTGGGGGAGGCTACTCCTCCCCTGCCTTCACACCATTTTCCAAAGGGAGAGGGTGTCACACCCTCTCTCAGAGGAAGTTCTTTGTTCTGCCATCCTGGGCCAGGCCTGGCTGGACCCCAGGAGGGCAGCTGCCTGTCTGAGGGGTTGGCAGCAGCAGCAGCTGCAGTGAAACCCCAGGAAGGGCAGTTTGGCAGTACCAGGGTCTGTGCTACAGACCACTGGGATCATGGGATTGTGCCAACTATGCCAGGATGGCATAGAGGGGGCAATTCCATGATCATAGACATGTTACATGGCCATATTCGGAGTTACCATGGTGAAGCTACATATAGTTAGTGACCTATATGTAGTGCACGCGTGTAATGGTGTCCCCGCACTCACAAAGTTCAGTGAATTGGCTCTGAACAATGTGGGGGCACCTTGGCTAGTGCCAGGGTGCCCACACACTAAGTAACTTTGCACCTAACCTTTACCAGGTAAAGGTTAGACATATAGGTGACTTATAAGTTACTTAAGTGCAGTGTAAAATGGCTGTGAAATAACGTGGACGTTATTTCACTCAGGCTGCAGTGGCAGGCCTGTGTAAGAATTGTCAGAGCTCCCTATGGGTGGCAAAAGAAATGCTGCAGCCCATAGGGATCTCCTGGAACCCCAATACCCTGGGTACCTCAGTACCATATACTAGGGAATTATAAGGGTGTTCCAGTAAGCCAATGTAAATTGGTAAAATTGGTCACTAGCCTGTTAGTGACAATTTGAAAGTAATGAGAGAGCATAACCACTGAGGTTCTGGTTAGCAGAGCCTCAGTGAGACAGTTAGGCACCACACAGGGAACATATACATGCACACCTATGAGCACTGGGGCCCTGTGTGACAGGGTCCCAGTGACACATACATATAGGCCACAACCTTATGAGCACTGGGGCCCTGACTAGCAGGGTCCCAGTGACACATAACAAACATACTGAAAACATAGTGTTTTCACTATGAGCACTGGGGCCTAGCCATCAGGATCCCAGTGAGACAGTGAAAACAGTGACAAACATCCTGACATACACTCACAAACAGGCCAAAAGTGGGGGTAACAAGGCTAGAAAGAGGCTACTTTCTCACAATGACTGAGTCATTGCTGTCAATGTCTTCTTCCTCTGCTTCCTCCTCATCACTGTCCACAGGCTCCACAGCTGCCACGACACCGCCATCTGGACCATCCTCCTGCAGAAAGGGCACCTGTCGTCGCAAAGCCAAGTTGTGAAGAACACAGCAGGCCACGATGATCTGGCACACCTTCTTTGGTGAGTAGAATAGGGAACCACCTGTCATATGGAGGCACCTGAACCTGGTCTTCAGGAGGCCAAAGGTGCGTTTGATCACCCTCCTAGTCCGCCCATGGGCCTCACTGTAGTGTTCCTCTGCCCTGGTCGTGGGATTCCTCACTGGGGTCAGTAGCCATGACAGGTTGGGGTAACCAGAGTCCCCCAATAGCCACACCCGGTGCCTCTGGAGTTGACCCATCACATAAGGGATGCTGCTATTCCGTAGGATGTAGGCGTCATGCACTGAGCCAGGGAACATAGCATTTACCTGGGAGATGTACTGGTATGCCAAACATACCATCTGTACATTCATGGAATGATAACTCTTCCTGTTTCTGTACAACTGTTCACTCCTGTGGGGGGGGGGACCAAAGCTACATGGGTCCCATCAATGGCACCTATGATGTTGGGGATATGTCCAAGGGCATAGAAGTCACCTTTCACTGTAGGCAAGTCCTCCACCTGAGGGAAAACGATATAGCTCCGCATGTGTTTCAGAAGGGCAGACAACACTCTTGACAACACGTTGGAAAACATAGGCTGGGACATCCCTGATGCCATGGCCACTGTTGTTTAAAATGACCCACTTGCAAGGAAATGGAGCACTGATAGCACCTGCACTTGAGGGGGTATTCCTGTGGGATGGCGGATTGCTGACATCAGGTCAGGCTCCAACTGGGTACACAGTTCCTGGATTGTGGCACGGTCAAACCTGTAGGTGATGATCAAACTTCTTTCCTCCATTGTCGACAGGTCCACCAGCGGTCGGTACACCGGAGGATGCTGCCATCTGCCTATGAAGGACAACAGCGACCACAGAGTCAAACAACTCAGAGGTGTGTACCCATAGTCTAGGCAGAACACCATTCATACACAAAATGTGGCCTGTATTTGTGTTGTGAGACAAGGCCTAGGTATGTGTGACGCAGTTGGTAATTAGGCCATGTGGGCTCCTGAAATGGCGGCTGCCTGACCTCTAAAGCAGGACAATGAGATGTGAGGTAACTGCGCTGGCGTTGTACACCGTCACGGTAGGCGGTCGAAGACCGGGGCGCAATGCTGCATTGGTTAACATTGGACCCTATAGGTCCCAGGAGCCAATGACGATGTACGCCGGCGGTGATGGTACGCACCGCCGCGGATGTGACCACCGCGGACGTGACCGCCATTTTCTAGCTGTTTAATCACTCGATACCTGATCTTCGACAGGAGAGGACCTACACTGCAAGTGCTGCTGTGACCTCGGTCTGGAAGAGACAATGGCTCGTGCGTCTGGGGAAAGGGCCCCTGCCTTCACATCGGAGGAGTTGGAGAAGCTCGTCAACAGGGTCCTCCCTCAGTACACGCTACTCTACGGTCCTCCAGACCAACAGGTAAGTACACAGGGAGCATGTTGTATGGGCTATGCCTGTGTGAAGAGGGCTTGTTGTAAGAAGGAAGGGGGCACAGTTCTGCGTGCATTAAGGACTGTGAATGCATGTGCCACATGGCAAGGGTAGGGATGTGGGCCACTCACTTTGACGGTGCAGTTGGTAATGACTTCTCTTCTTCCCCTGTACATGTCATGTTGGTCAGAGCCCACCAGAAAAAGGATATTTGGCGTGCCATCGCCAAGGACGTCCGGACCCTGGGGCTCCACCACAGACGGAGCACCCACTGCCATAAAAGATGGGAGGACATTCGCCGCTGGAGCAAGAAGACGGCAGAGGCTCAGCTGGGGATGGCCTCCCAACGTGGGAGGGGTGCCAGTCGAACCATGACCCCCTGATGTTCCGGATCCTGGAGGTGGCCTACCCTGAGTTGGATGGGCGCTTGAGGGCATCACAGCAGACACAAGGGGGTGAGTACACTATCATTCAGCGGACTTTGTGTGCAGTGAAGGTGTCTGGGTGGGGGAGGAGGGCTGTGGGTTTTCCCTAGGCCAGGGCGAGTTCCTTAGGCTAGGCCCCTCCATAAGGCAGGCCATGTGGCACCCCACCCCACCTCTGTAGAGTGCCAAGTACAGGTATTCATGTCCCTGTGTCATCTATGTGTGTAGATATCGTCCATAGCCTTGTAGGCCATTTCCCAGGAATTGCATCTGTATAGCCCAACAGTGCGACGTAGTGCAGGGGGCTGCTGTGTCTGTATTGTCCGCCAACGATAGCGGTAAGCCATGCACTCAACCTGTCTTTCTGTCATCCCCCCCTTTTTTGTGGTCTCCCTGTTCTTGTGTGTATTAGCATCATCAGGCGGAGGTACAGTGGCACCGGAGCACGAGGGAGCTGCATCCCACATGGCCATGGAGGGCCACACTACGGACTCAGAATACACCAGTGGGACGGAGGGCGAGGGGAGCAGCACGGCGGTCACAGGATCTGCAACCAGCGACACAGACTCATCCTCCGATGGGAGCTCCCTTGTGGTGGCGGCAACATCTGTGCCCCCCCACTTCTACAGGTACAGCCGCCACCCCCCTTACCAGCACCGCCCTCCCAGCAGCCCCTCTGCCTTCGCCCCGTGCCCGCTCACCCAGGAGGGTGGGCATCACCTTAGCCCCAGGCACCTCAGCCCCTGCCACCTCTGATGCCCCCAGTGAGGAAGCCATTGACCTCCTCAGGTCCCTCACTGTTGGGCAGTCTACCATTTTGAATGCCATCCAGGGTGTAGAAAGGGAGTTTCAACACACAAATGCATTCCTGGAGGGCATTCATTCTGATCAGGCTGCCCCTCATCGAACCCTTCAAACTCTGGCCTCAGCACTGATGGCAGCCATTGTACCTGTGTCTAGCCTCCCCCCTCCAACTTCCTCCACCCAGACCCAATCCCCTGTACCTCTGCCTATCCCAAGCACACCATCAGACCAGCCTGCACACACCTCACCACACAAGGGAAGCTCAGGCAAACATAAGCACCACATATCCCACAGGCGCTCATGCAAGCATCACACACACATACAGACACAACAACATCCACTGCCTCCACTGTGTCCCCCTCCTCCTCGTCTCCCTCCTCCCTCCCAGTCTCATCTACACTCACACCTGCATGCACTACCACACCACGTCCCGCACCAGCACACCCACCACCACACCCCGCTCACGTGCACTCACCACCACCACTACCATTTCCACGTCCCCTGTGTCCTCTCCCAGTGTGTCTGTGATGCCCCCTCCGAAGATACACAAACACAGGCACACACCCACCCAACAGCCATCCACCTCACAACAGCCTCCAGCCCATGCACCTAAACCCAAATCCACTAAACTTACACCTCCTACAACCAACACCTCTTTCTCCACTCCCAAACCCCCTCCAGCTAACCGTCCCAGTGTCTCCAAAAAACTTTTCCTGTCCACCCTTAACCTATTTCCCCCCCGTCCAACTCATAGGTCCCGTACTAGCACCTCAGCCAAAAAATCTCCTGGACCAGATTTGCCTGGTTTGTGGAGTGCATCGGCCACCAGGCCAGCCAGTGTATCATGGAGCCACAGCACAGCCAGCCCCCCCCCCCCTGTGAAGCACCAGAAGTTGGACAGTGCCCGGCGGGAGAGAGGGAAGACTCCAGCCAGCAAAGCTGCTCACAGGGGTCCCGGGGGGAGTGTCGACTCAGCTGTGACTCCTCCCAAGGTGGGGAAGGGGCAGAAGAAATCTCCAAAGTCTGGGAGGAGCAGCACAGCGGAGAAGACCGCCATCATCCACGCTGGCCAGGAGGCCTCCGCCAGCCCCATCGTCACTGCCCAGGAGGCCACCGCCAGCGTCATCGTCACTGCCCAGGAGGCCAGCCCCATCGTCACTGCCCAGGAGGCCTCCGCCAGCCCCATCCTCAGTGCCCAGGAGGCCAGCGTCATCGTCACTGCCCAGGAGGCCACCGCCAGAGTCATTGCCCAGGAGGCCAGCCTCATCGTCACTGCCCAGGAGCCCACCGCCAGAGTCACTGCCCAGGAGGCTAGCCTCATCGTCACTGCCCAGGAGGCCTCCGCCAGCCCCATCCTCAGTGCCCAGGAGGCCATCGCCAGCCTCATCGTCACTGCCCTGGAGGCCCAGGAGGCCACCGCCAGAGTCACTGCCTAGGAGGCCACCGACAGCCACAGCCCAGTTGGCCAGGAGGGCCCGCAAGCCATAGCCCAGCTGATCCATGAAGGACCGCCAGCCACAGCCCTGCTGGGCAATGAAGGACCGCCTGGGCAAGGACCGCTGAACAGGGCCAAGACCGCCATGGAAAGCACCGCTGAAGAGGTCTGACACTGGCAACTCAAGCACCGCTGAACAGGGCAAGCACCTCTGAACAGGGCAAGGACCGCCATGGAATGCACCGCTGAACAGGTCTGACACTGGCAACTCAAGCACCGCTGAACAGGGCAAAGACCGCCATGGAAAGCACCGCTGAACAGGTCTGACACTGGCAACTCAAGCACCGCTGAACAGGGCAAGGACCGCCATGGACAGCACCGCTGAACAGGTCTGACACTGGCAACTCAAGCACCGCTGAACAGGGCAAACACCGCTGAACAGGGCAAGGACCGCCAACTCAAGCACCGCTGAACAGGGCAAGGACCACCAACTCAAGCACCGCTACCCCATGAGCGGCAAGGGCAGTGACCCAACAGGGACCGTCACGGGTGAGTGGTGCACTCTGGGCACCAGTCCCCCTCCAGAACCAGTGGAGAACAGCATCCAATCCATCTGTCCTGCACAGGATAAAGCACTCTGAGCATCAGTCCCCCTCCAGAACCAGTGGAGAACAGCATCCACTCCGTCTGTCCTGCACAGGATGAAGCACTCTGGGCACCAGTCCCCCTCCAGAACCAGTGGAGACTTGCATCCACTCCGGCTGTCCTGCACAGGATGAAGCACTCTGGGCACCAGTCCCCCTCCAGAACCAGTGGAGAACAGCATCCACTTGAAAAACTGTGGCTTAGCACTCCCCAGGATGGAACAGTGGGCAAGCCACCCACTGTAGAGACTTGAGAGACTGTGGCTTTGCACTCCCCAGGATGGAACAGTGGGCAAGCCACCCACTGTAGAGACTTGAGAGACTGTGGCTTTTCACTCCCCAGGATACATCAATGGCATGGAGCCTCCTCGTGGATCTGGCGTGGTGCACTCATCTGGCTGAGGTGCCCCCCCTTCCCTTCCCCCCGAGGTGCCTGTTATATTTCGAACTGATGCCCCTGCAGTGTTCTCTCCATTTGGATAAGGTTCTTGGGTGGGCCTCGCCCATGCATTTTGGGCCCAATGGTCCATGGACTACGAATGGTGCAATACCTGCACTACTAATCGTGGTGTATATTTTGATTATTGTGTATAAATATATATATATATGTATATATTTGCTTACTATATTTTGATATATTACAATGGTTCCACTCATTTCCTTTTGTCTTTGCATTCTTCCAGGGGGGTTGGGGGGTGTTACTGTAATGTATAGGTATGCATTGGTGTGTGTGTTGTAGTGGGTGAGGGTCGGGGTGGGGGTTGGGGTGTTGAGTCTGTATGTCCCTGTGTTTTTGCCTCCCCCCTCCCCTATGTCGTAGGTGCAGTACTCACCGTGGTCTTTGCCGCCGGCGTTGATGATCCTCGTAGAGGGGCAGGAAGACTAGCGCTGGCAGGATATGGAGTTCCGGCTCCATGGTGCCCTCCTTCCTCGTGGAGTGTGTAGAGGTGAGCGTTTTCCCTTCGGAATCCTGTTTCGCTATGTTTTTATCCGTGGTGAATCCGCCCCGGAAAAGGTGGCGGATTGGTAGGTTTTGATACTGTGGGCGGTACATTGTCTTCCGCCTGTCTGTTGGCGGTTACCGCCGCGCTGTTTGTTTATCCCGCCGTGGCGGTCGGAGTGTTAAAGTGGCTGTCTTTGTTGGCGGTTTCCGCCACGGTCATAATTGCTATTTTTTTACCGCCAGCCTGTTGGCGGTCTTACCGCCGCTTTAACACCGTCCGCCAGGGTTGTAATGACCACCATAATCTTGTTTATCTAAACGCCAATTGGACTGCAGTGCCTAATCAATCAATTGAGCGGATACATTCAAAATCTGCACTTAGACTCAACCACAGCAAGAAAAAAGTAGTCTTCTTTTTGAGCTCCTTCTCCAAAACATAGCCCTCGTTCACCTGGTGGGCTAATGGCCTAACGATCGAAATGTTTAAATATTATAAGTAGCTTGATCTAATAAATATCTTGATAAGAGCCGTGGCTCTTATCTAGAAAAGCCAAAGCAAATTTTGTTTGCATTGAAAACATTACAAAGAAAGACATGCAATACCTCGACCCACCACCTACTTAAGGTTATCAGCACAAAGTTCATGGGATTTATCACTTTTGCCCCTGAGTTTTGAAGGGGAATGACTCATTTACTCTAAACACACTTCAATAGACACACCTTAAAAAAATTGTTAACCTTACAACAGGATGTCTCACAATATTAAGTCAGTCTAGAATTTGTCCTTTTCCACCAGAGTCTAGTAAGCAACGGGCCCTTGTCACAGAGGCTCGGATCAGCCCCACCCCCGGACACTGTGGCTCATCTGTGTTGGCTGGAAATTGAAAATCAGCCCCATTTCACGTCTCATGGCACTCTGTTTTACAACAATCCACTCGCTCTGAAACTAGCAAAAGTTTGGAATACAACTATAGAAAATGCAGTCTTTAAGCAAGTTACCAGCAAAGCCACCAAACCCTTAACACAAACTTTAGACAAGATAGAGTTCACCCACAAATGTCACGCTTGGGTAGTTTTGCCATCATATGCTGCCTCGGGCCCACAGACATTTTTGACTTCCTATTTCTCAGCAGCAAAAAAAATATGCTTTGCTACACATTCGCCTTGGCGTTTTCCTATCAAAGGGCGTGATCCCTACTTGGAAGCAGTTCTGGTCCAACAGTCACTGCAACTTATGTGGATATCATTAAGAAAGTTAGCTGCATCTAATCTGCGTGTGCCCGTCCCTTTTAGTTCGTTTATACCCAGTTTTAGAGCTCTTCAAGTGAGGTCCTGCCATCCAGCTGTAATCCTACTTCTAAATGGGAACGCAATCTAATCATCCTGCAAAATAGTTAGGTTGCATACTCATGCATACAAGTAGATGGTACAGAGATGAAATGATTGTGATGCCTGAGCTGCAGCGATGGTTGTGTTGCACTTTATAGAGTTAAAACAATCCAATTTCAAACGTCTCTTACATCGACTGTCCTGTTATCAAACCAGGGACATCTTGCAGCCATCAACACAGCTAAGGATAGTCAAATGATCTGCCCAACATGGAGTTTATGGCAGTAGGGCCACCTCCCACTCAGGACATCCAGTGGGAAGGCCCAGCTTTTTACCTGGGAGTAACCTGATGCCAAGGACTTCAGATGCTGTTTGCCAAATACGCACCAGTACTTTAGGCTTCAGTTCGGACTCTCTGTTCTCCACTATTTCAGAAATAGAGGGATTTTATAATCTGGTTTTAACATTTTGTTTTTACACATGCACATTGTAATGACTTTGGGCCTGCATTTGGCAGTAACGGTCCTGCCGTAGATTTTC
Source organism: Pleurodeles waltl (assembly GCF_031143425.1). Lineage (NCBI taxonomy): Eukaryota > Metazoa > Chordata > Amphibia > Caudata > Salamandridae > Pleurodeles > Pleurodeles waltl. The sequence goes on along the minus strand of NC_090437.1, from coordinate 737,408,038 downwards.
CATCTGATTTCCCGTCTGCCTACTAGCTGTCCGCCTGCTCTATTTAGATGTTGGCAGGTCCATAGATGAAAGATCACTGACAAACCACCGGCATGAATCACCACCCGCTTCGGTGTCGCCATAAGCAGAAGTGGCAGATATGGAGACTCTAGCCACTTTCACCATTGAGCCATTCAGGAACTGCCTTTCAGCCGATGCAACTGTGGTGGATAAAACCTCTACACCTGAGTTGGCAGATTGGGTGGGATAAAAGGACAAAACTCACCTTTTTCTGAGTTCGCACATTTCCTTCCATTGCTGCTGCTGCTCCTGGACTAAGGCAAAAATCAACCCCTGTCGATGCTGGAACAGACGGTAAGTCACTTTTACCTATCAGCCTCGGAATTGTGGCTGCACATTAGCACTGAACTCAAGAATGTTTAACAAATACTTGCAAGCAATGGTACAATGATGTGCAATGCATATGCATATGCGTGTAGTGTCGTAGTTAGAATAATGTATAGATATGCATTGGTGTGTGTGTTGTAGTGGGTGAGGGTCGGGGTGGGGGTTGGGGTGTTGAGTCTGTATGTCCCTGTGTTTTTGCCTCCCCCCTCCCCTATGTCGTAGGTGCAGTACTCACCGTGGTCTTTGCCGCCGGCGTTGATGATCCTCGTAGAGGGGCAGGAAGACTAGCGCTGGCAGGATATGGAGTTCCGGCTCCATGGTGCCCTCCTTCCTCGTGGAGTGTGTAGAGGTGAGCGTTTTCCCTTCGGAATCCTGTTTCGCTATGTTTTTATCCGTGGTGAATCCGCCCCGGAAAAGGTGGCGGATTGGTAGGTTTTGATACTGTGGGCGGTACATTGTCTTCCGCCTGTCTGTTGGCGGTTACCGCCGCGCTGTTTGTTTATCCCGCCGTGGCGGTCGGAGTGTTAAAGTGGCTGTCTTTGTTGGCGGTTTCCGCCACGGTCATAATTGCTGTTTTTTTACCGCCAGCCTGTTGGTGGTCTTACCGCCGCTTTAACACCGTCCGCCAGGGTTGTAATGACCACCATAATCTTGTTTATCTAAACGCCAATTGGACTGCAGTGCCTAATCAATCAATTGAGCGGATACATTCAAAATCTGCACTTAGACTCAACCACAGCAAGAAAAAAGTAGTCTTCTTTTTGAGCTCCTTCTCCAAAACATAGCCCTCGTTCACCTGGTGGGCTAATGGCCTAACGATCGAACTGTTTAAATATTATAAGTAGCTTGATCTAATAAATATCTTGATAAGAGCCGTGGCTCTTATCTAGAAAAGCCAAAGCAAATTTTGTTTGCATTGAAAACATTACAAAGAAAGACATGCAATACCTCGACCCACCACCTACTTAAGGTTATCAGCACAAAGTTCATGGGATTTATCACTTTTGCCCCTGAGTTTTGAAGGGGAATGACTCATTTACTCTAAACACACTTCAATAGACACACCTTAAAAAAATTGTTAACCTTACAACAGGATGTCTCACAATATTAAGTCAGTCTAGAATTTGTCCTTTTCCACCAGAGTCTAGTAAGCAACGGGCCCTTGTCACAAAGGCTCGGATCAGCCCCACCCCCGGACACTGTGGCTCATCTGTGTTGGCTGGAAATTGAAAATCAGCCCCATTTCACGTCTCATGGCACTCTGTTTTACAACAATCCACTCGCTCTGAAACTAGCAAAAGTTTGGAATACAACTATAGAAAATGCAGTCTTTAAGCAAGTTACCAGCAAAGCCACCAAACCCTTAACACAAACTTTAGACAAGATAGAGTTCACCCACAAATGTCACGCTTGGGTAGTTTTGCCATCATATGCTGCCTCGGGCCCACAGACATTTTTGACTTCCTATTTCTCAGCAGCAAAAAAAATATGCTTTGCTACACATTCGCCTTGGCGTTTTCCTATCAAAGGGCGTGATCCCTACTTGGAAGCAGTTCTGGTCCAACAGTCACTACAACTTATGTGGATATCATTAAGAAAGTTAGCTGCATCTAATCTGCGTGTGCCCGTCCCTTTTAGTTCGTTTATACCCAGTTTTAGAGCTCTTCAAGTGAGGTCCTGCCATCCAGCTGTAATCCTACTTCTAAATGGGAACGCAATCTAATCATCCTGCAAAATAGTTAGGTTGCATACTCATGCATACAAGTAGATGGTACAGAGATGAAATGATTGTGATGCCTCAGCTGCAGCGATGTTTGTGTTGCACTTTATAGAGTTAAAACAATCCAATTTCAAACGTCTCTTACATTGACTGTCCTGTTATCAAACCAGGGACATCTTGCAGCCATCAACACAGCTAAGGATAGTCAAATGATCTGCCCAACATGGAGTTTATGGCAGTAGGGCCACCTCCCACTCAGGACATCCAGTGGGAAGGCCCAGCTTTTTACCTGGGAGTAACCTGATGCCAAGGACTTCAGATGCTGTTTGCCAAATACGCACCAGTACTTTAGGCTTCAGTTCGGACTCTCTGTTCTCCACTATTTCAGAAATAGAGGGATTTTATAATCTGGTTTTAACATTTTGTTTTTACACATGCACATTGTAATGACTTTGGGCCTGCATTTGGCAGTAACGGTCCTGCCGTAGATTTTCCATCTGATTTCCCGTCTGCCTACTAGCTGTCCGCCTGCTCTATTTAGATGTTGGCAGGTCCATAGATGAAAGATCACTGACAAACCACCGGCATGAATCACCACCCGCTTCGGTGTCGCCATAAGCAGAAGTGGCAGATATGGAGACTCTAGCCACTTTCACCATTGAGCCATTCAGGAACTGCCTTTCAGCCGATGCAACTGTGGTGGATAAAACCTCTACACCTGAGTTGGCAGATTGGGTGGGATAAAAGGACAAAACTCACCTTTTTCTGAGTTCGCACATTTCCTTCCATTGCTGCTGCTGCTCCTGGACTAAGGCAAAAATCAACCCCTGTCGATGCTGGAACAGACGGTAAGTCACTTTTACCTATCAGCCTCGGAAATGTGGCTGCACATTAGCACTGAACTCAAGAATGTTTAACAAATACTTGCAAGCAATGGTACAATGATGTGCAATGCATATGCGTGTAGTGTCGTAGTTAGAAAAATGTTTAAATACACACCTCAAGATATAAGTAACACCCATCAATCTGGTACTAACTGCCTTCATGGCAATGCACACCTACACAAAACGTCACAGTAATCCCAAATCAAAATGTGTCCATATAGGTGTGTGCAATAATTTCCCCTAAACTACCATATCATATACATAAGCAGTATACAAAATAGGAACTACTCAAATTCATGATAATGTAGCATTTGCATAACAAAATGGTAAAAGTGGGTGTACACAAAATGTACAGCCAATCTTACCTCTAAACTGCAAACATGTCAAAGATGTATGAAGGTCACATGCCCCCTTGATTTGTGCAAAGAATGACAAACATTAGATGTAATTTATTTGTAAAGTGTTATGTTCCCTGTGTAGTGCAAATGTGCATGTTATTGACACATCATGTTAAAATTAACACACCTGCATTATCCAGTTACAATCACAGAAACACACTTAATTTTGGTGTAGGTGCCCAGTAACATGATGAATACTTGCACCAAAATTAACATGTCCATCACAAATGTACAACACGAATGTATGCATTTAAAAAAAAAATCTAAAATATACAACCTGTGCTTGTCATTGTCACAAATGAGAGTAAGTGCATGGCACACACATTAGCAGAAATAATATCATCAGCAAACAATTAGTAACAATCCAAAAATAAGGACAGGACAAAGGTACTCTCAAAATATTTTTATATGAATTAAATAACTCTTCATGAACTTTTTTAGATTTTATCTAACAAAAAAAGGCTCTAGGCCATGAAGTCCAAAATCTGGGTTGCCTGCTCAGAACTCGCCTTCTATTTGCACTGCCTAAATAAACCTCCTCTGGCAGGGGCATCTACGGGGTGGAGAGGAGGCACCTCAATTATGTTACTTGGGTTTGGGGGGGTTCTTGGGTTTGTGAGGGGTAGGTTTGGTTTTGGGTGGGGTGGGTTTGACTTTGGGAGGGGTGCTTTTGGATTTAGGAGGGGTGGGTTTGTCTTTGGAAGGGGCGAGTTTGGCTTTTGAAGGGGTGAGTTGTGAAGTGAATGGGTTGTGGTGGGATGTCAATGGGGTATCAATACATTTGTGTGAAGTGGTCTTCCATCTGGGAGGTGTGGACTGGGATAAGGAAGGGGTCAGAGCTAGGTAAACAACAGGTCTTCCTTAGGGAAATAGGTAGTGTGTTCAGGAGGGCAATTGGGGTTGGGAGGTAAAGGGCATGACAGTGTTTGTTGTGGATCTGTCTGTTTATGGTGTGGGTGCATGAGGGTCTAGGGTATGTGGTGTATGTTATGGATTGCTTTTTACTGGGTGTCTGTTTTGTGGGTGAGTGTGGCTCTTTGTGCACAGTATGTGTGTGCATTGATGTGTCTGCTGTAGAGGTGCTGTTTTTGGTTGTGGTGCCTGTGAATGTGCTGGTACATGTGTGTGTTGGGTGGGTGTGGTGGCGGTGGGTGTGGGTATTTCTGTTGTGGTTGGTGTGGTGTCTGCAGGTGTGCTGGTGTTGAGTGTGGATGTGTGTGGCATGGTGGGTGTGGTGTCTGTGGTTGTGCTGGTGGAGAGTGTGGATGTGTATGTTAGGGTCAGTGTGGTGTCTGTGGGTATGATTGTGGTTATGGTGGTGGGGTGTGTGGTGTCTACATGTGTGTGCATCTGTGATGACGGGTCACGTGAGCTCCCGTCATGCTCCGTGACTGAGAGCATGAAGGGTTTGCAGTATGGCAGTGGGAAGCGGAACAGGCGAATGACTCCCTGGAAGACCTACTGAAGCGAGTGGCAGCATTTCCGCATTGCAAGCCGAGGAGGAACAGAAACAGAGACGGGGACACTACAACCCCCACCAGAGGGTTGGATTGTCGGAAAGTGGCCGGGCTGTCGGAGTGCTGGCACCAGCGACACGAGTGGCTATGCAATTTCGCTACAAGCTCTTACACCGCCACAAGACCGTGGAGGTACGGCGTCCACTTGCCCACACCCGTATTGTCCCCGCGCCCGTTCTGGTGCTGGAGCTGCAGGGAGTATCATACTCCTCCATCGGTTGGAGCGCTTAAAGCATAGCTGCAGCAGGGAGCCGAGAAGGAGCGACGGCTATTAGTGGACTCTGTACCCCGCGGTGGTATTCGGCAGAAGGAAACGACACAATGGTACAAGTGGATGTGCGACCTCACTATTCCTGTGCTTCCAGGGCAGCTTAATTGCGAGGAGAGCTGCAGCAACGGTGGCAGGGGCAAGTTCCCAGGAGTGCCAGCGTAGCGGTAGCGGCGCCGGATGAATCTTGCTTTGCCAGAAAGATTTAAAAGAGAGCAGAGGATACCCATTCATCATGGCATACCACAAAGACAATTCAGGTAAATTCAGCCAGCAAAAAAATTCAAGATAAATAAAATATGGGGGCTATAAAAGACTCATTGCTGATGTCTCCAACTTATTTGTTGGGATTAAAGGAGGAGAGGGGGAAAGGAGAACGAAAAAGGAAAAAAACTGTATGAAAAGCTGAAGAGAAGGAAGAAGAGGAGATAAAAAAGAGGGGGAAGGAAGAAGGAAAGAGAGGGGAAAAAGAAGAAGAAGAAGAAGGGAAGGAAAAAGAAAAAAAAGAAAAAAAAGAGGAACTGTGTTTCTAAGCTTTCCCGCGGGCGATTATAAGTAGACATTAGTCTACACGTATAACGAAACGTCTGACCCGCGACGCAACCGGCAGGCTGCGAATGATGGGGTGGGGAGTTTTAGTAGAGCTGTGGGCAATCAAGCTATCTCAGGAGGCGGCTCACAAGGAGACTAAGGATCAGCTTAGTCAGCTGAATACCCATTTGACCCACCTATCTACAAGGCTATCCCAGGTCGAACAGCGTGTATCGGACTTGGAGGATTTGGGGAATCAATCTGGGTCGACCATACCATGGATTTAATCAGAACTAGAAGAGCTTCAGATTAAGCTAGAGGATTTAGCAAAGAGATCACAACGCTTAAATCTTCGGTTTGTAGGGATCCCGGAGGATTTGGAGGCAGCATTGTCAGTTACCAAGATAGTTTCATATCTTATACACAATTCTTTCCTCCCGGATACAGCCAGTCGGATGTAGATCTTTCTATAATGCGAGCACATAGGGTACCCTTTGCGCGTCCCACAAACTCAAAATACCCTTGTACTATTTTAGTCAACTTTGGGGATTTTAGGATCAAAGAGCAAATCCTCTCGCAGGCAATTAAAAGGAGGATTTTTAAGTTGGGAGATCTATTCATCTTTCGTGTGTTTTCAGACATGTTGGCCTCAGCGGCTAAACAGTGACATGAATTTGTGGGCTTGATTGATGACTTCAAAAGGCTTGGTGCACCGGCAGGGATCATTCAATTAGCTAAACTGAAAGTTTTGAGTAATGGCCAAATGCATATTTTCCAGCGGGTTCAGGACGCAAAAGATTTTTTAAGTTCTTTAAAATGATATTCGAAATGACATTCACCCATAGAGGGTGAGGAAATAAGTCATGAGAAGGAAGAGGAGTAGGCGGGGAAATAGGGGATGTATAAGATTTTTTGTATAGGTTTTTTTGTACTGACTCCTCAATGCTCTGGTATAAGTGTGTGTGTTTTTTTATTTTTTTATTATTATGCAATTCTTCGCTTCCACCCGCCAGAATGCGCATCCTTGGGAGTCAGGCTCTTGGAGTGCCAAGTCAGTGCACTCAATTTTGGGTTATTAGGGGGGGTCATGGCAGTGGGGACACTACAGGGGCCACAAGGGAGGGAGAGGCCAAGACGGGGAAGGGCCTCGACAAGTATAAGGTGGAGGGGCGAGAGGGAGGGTGGCTTCACAGGGTGGAGGTTAAATCTCGGCTAGAGATTCATTTGCAGGTAGGGTCAAGGGAGGGAAGAGCCAGGGTGGGCAAGGCCCAGGGTGCAGCTGGGAATGTTGGGAGGGGTGGGGTGCTCAGAAAGGAGTCAGAACATAAAAAATGCAGGTGGTAGTCAACCAACTTGATCATTTATTTGAAGAGAAAACACAAGACAAAAGTTCAGTCAAACTAATAGCACTAGGACAATGGGGTATGGCAGCAAGGATTAGCACTTTGTGTAAGGATGGGACTTAAGCTAAGAGTAGCCTCCTGTAATTTAAATGGGGCTAATAACAACGTGAAACTTCGAGCTGCTCTTAGCAGGCTGGAATCAGCACAGGTTCAATTGGTTCTTTTACAGGAAACACATCTAAAGGCTAACGCCAAGCTACCTAGACTCCCGGCATGTACTGCTAATTCCTTTTATGCAGTACGGGGTGTGGCAGTTTTGTTCTCTAAGAAATTTGTAGGAAGAATAAGTAGCGTTGTGCGAGACCCGCAGGCGAGATGGATAATAGTCACCGCTATAATGGCAGGTAATGAGGTCCACTTTGTAAGCTATTACGGCCCAATAGAGGATGATACAAAGCCAATGCAGACACTATATACGCATCTTTCCCTTCTTCAAGGTTATCTCAAAATAGAAAAAAAGAAAAATGTGTGTGCATCTGTGTTTCATGCCATGTTTGTGTTTATACGAGTATGTACTGCTTGTGTGTGTTTGAGTGGGTGTGTGTAAAGGTGTGAGTGTGCTCAGGATAGGGCTGGGAAGAGGGATTTGTGATGGGGAAGGGGTGGGAGTTGGGGCACAATGGTCGGGCAGGTAGGAGGCTGCTGTCATTGAGGAGGCCAGACCCTGGAATGACTGATGTAGGCCAGACATGGCACCATGAATTTCATCCAGATAAACTATCATCTGGATCATCTGACCACTAAGCCCCTGGACAGCATTCAGTAGTGAGGTCTGGCCTACAGTGATAATCTGCAATAAATTAATAGACTCCTCATTGAGTGCAGCCTGGGAGACAGGGGCAGGATGAGGTGCCTACAGCAAAGGTGGTGCCACCGCTTTTAGGGTAGCGGCTTCGGCCAATGGGGGTGACCTGGAAATGTGGGTGGCAGATGACGATGCAGGTGGAATTGTCGCACTAGGGTCCGCCACCACTAGGGACTGGTTGTCTGTGGAGGCCTCCTAGGGTGATATGGAGCCGCTTGTGGCCTCCACGCCAGTACCCTCACCATTTGTGGCACTGAGTTCCTCGGTGGTGGTGGTGGTGACTGCACCAGGACCACAGTACCCACCTTCTTTCCTGTCAATGGGTTATTCGTCATCCAGATGATGCTGTAAAGACAGATACAACAGTGTGAGGGTATCTGTGTTGATAGATTTGAACCTGATCTTTGATCACAAAGCATTTGCCAAGTCTACCTAGTAAACCAGCTTCAAGGCACTCAAACTTGGCTTCTTGATCATCAGTATCTCGTGGCCATAGGGAAGAATTCCACAAACCATTTGCTCCCAGTCTACAAATTCCCCATGTTAGCTCCCATATCATGCATGCTTTTTGTCCACTTTTATTTCTCTGCTTGGCACATGGCTTTGACAGGATTAGTAAATACATATGTCTGGATACATTCCTAAACCACTTCAGTACAGAGCAAAAACATTTCCACATATCCAAAAGAGATATGTTTTGGGACTCATATTGACTCATCAACATGGGATACTCCAACATCTATGTGATGGAACCTTCCATCTACAATTGTCCTTTCAAGTATCACTTATCTCACCATCATAACTAATGACACTTAAATGTAATTTGGGGTATGTGTAACTCTGCCACCAGTGTGGACACAGACCTGTATGTTTCAATCTATACATTCTGGCATTAAAATTCATGTTGGTTGGTACAGACTAGATTACATGCACGTTTTGGAATGACTGAGGCTTCATGACAATCTGCTTCTGTCTACATCAAATGAATTCAATTTTTCTGTTGAAACATAATTCTAAAATATTTCCAGTACTTTTGGTGCATAAACTCATGATAATTTTTTCATTGTACCAACTTACCAATGTAAAGTCTGAAACATAAACTGTCTCATAAGTGCTTACTATGCCATGTCTGCAGGATTAGGGCCTACATTACCTACTCACATTTGTGATGGAGCATCACACCTGACCAATTCTCAAATGGGGTATATTTGGTACAAGTGTCCATCACAACAAGGAGAAAATCCAGGTCCCCATTTTTTCGCATGCAGCCATGTGTCTGCTCAAAACAATACTTGGCTTGTGATGAGGAAGCTAGCGACAACCTTTAGCACAAAGCAATACACTAAACATAGAATCAGATACCGTCAGGAAAATTTACACCTCCAGAAATCCTTGTTCGTGTTGGATGTGTGTCAACCGTTATGTTAATGCCAAACAACATTGCTGTAAATAAAAAGGTTAAACATCAAGATTAGCTATGTACAATAACTCACCCCTTTGATGCTGCTGTTGGGCCCTCAATTGCCCATTAAGCTCCAGGTAGTCCACCGCAAGGATGCAGGTCATGAGAGGGTCAGGGTGAGGTGCAAGTGCTTGCCTTGTTGGGAGGCCTGGGCGAGCTGGACTTCTGCTGTCTTCCTGATCCAGCATGCAATTCAGGCTGTGCTGCTTAAAGGCCCCCAGAGCCTACACCTTATTTGCAATGGCCTTCCACAAATACTACTTCTGATGGGCGTTGACCTGTATGGATGAGAACAAAATACAACAAAAGATGTTTTGAATGATTTTGTTTGTAGTGCAGTGACACAATTTTGTTGCATCTCACATGCATTCCCAGAACAGTCAGTACAGATTATTTGCAAACATTTCAAGTTCCTAAGAAACACTGATTTGCAGTGATCTGTGGCATAGCCTCAACACATTCTTTCTCCTCATGTTACCAATCCAAGACACAAACATCATCTAAGCCAGGGATAGGAAACATTTCCTGTAGTGTGATCCATTCCAGATTAGTCCAACTCATTGTGAGCTACTAAAGGCTAAACATCCCGTACATTATTTGCACATAACCACACACACAGCTATATTTTCTTCATGCCTAACCTTCTAAAAGTCAGATACTCAGGTTTGCACAACATACAGGGCCTTATTATGTCTTCGACCAATGGAAAAGCACATCTGCCGAAGTCCCAACAGGTAGGTTTCCACCAGTGTGGCAGCCTCCCCGCCGGGCCCTTTCGGACTTTCCTGCTGGGTCAGCAGGCGGAACCTAAGTTTCTGCCCGCTGGCCTAGTGGGAAATGGCCTGTAGCATTGCCTCCGGCTCGTATTCGAGCCAACGGCAATACTGTAGTGCTTAGGGTGCACCAGCACCAGCTGCAATGCCCATGCCAAGTGCATGGGCAATGCAGGGGCCCCCCTGGGGCCTACTGCACCCCGTCTCCACCAGCTTTTTCCAATCACTGGCAATAGAAGGGAGTCATAATCCCCAGGGCAGCGCTGCTTGCAGTGCTGCCCTGGCGGATTAGGACCACCAGCACCACCATATCATCGTAAACTTGTAATCTGGTACTGCTGTACTACAGCCACGGTCATATTATGGCACTTGGACCGCCGCAGTGGCGGTGGTCCAACCGCCTCCGCGGCTCTGGCGGTCATTAGACCACCAGGGTTGTAATGAGGTCCACAGTGATTAAAGGCAGTATGGGAGGGCTACCATGTGTCAGTGAATATTGATATATGAACAAGTGTGTGTTGCAATGGGCCATACTTGTATGGCTGATTGCGAGCCTGGGAGCACAGGAAATACCTTTCCCCATATGTGGCACCATGACATATTTAAAATTTAAAGATACTCCTATTTCAAAATATAGACTGTACACTCACTTGACAGAACATCATCAGACAACTCTATAACCTTAGAGATTCTACTTGTACTTTACATTTCTCTCAAATTAACCTGGGCTGTATGTTTCCACTTAAACTAGTGATACAGTGCCTACTAGACACTGGAAGTAAGGCGCCTGCAGTTTGTCTAATTGAACCTGGAATTGTGAGTAACCTACAGTGAAAATTCTTTCAGGTATCTTTTGATTTGAATGCACAGACATTTCTAACATCCTCAAATAATACCCTGTACCCAGCTAAATCATTCAGTTCACTGTAATCCAATCACAGCAAGCAAGTGAGCCTTTTTTCATTGTCCCTCCTATAAGTACAAGGCGTATGCGATCCGAGACAGAGACCGACACAGCCATTGGCTTTTATGCATAGCCGTCACACATGTTAGCTTATGGCAGAGTTTGTCGTGGAGTGTTGACCTGTTACACGGTCAACTTCTGCCGATGGCCATCGGATAGCCAATGTCCAGCCATTTTTGGACGTGTAGCTGTGTATGTTTAAATTGTTTGTGTGTCACCAAAACTCAAAATGATGGCTCCTTTGTATACATGTCTCAGATATATATAAAGCTTTGGCAACATATGACACATAAAACAGTGAACCGTTACTCTGTTTGACATCGATAATGCTGCGGTGTATGCAATGCTTCAGTTCAAAGTAATTTTAAAATTAACAATAAAAAAAGTGTAAATAATAAATTTCAAATGTATTATTCACACATTATTTTTTTTAAATGTCAGACCTCTAACAAAATATTGATTTGAGGTAGTAAAGAGGTTTGAAAATTATGGTAACATACATCACACAATAAGATTACTACTCTAACCTACACATGAGATGTGTGTTGATTGTGAAAGTCTTGTCTGACAATTTTTAGTGATAGTCTGTTTTCCTTACATTCAGACAGATAAACCAAGGCATAGGTAGAAGAAGGCATCTATCTTCAGACCATTTCCACGCCTTTCCGCCATGGAGGAAAGGGACATAATCAAAAGGTTTTGATTAAATAGACAAACTACACTGTGTGTGTGTCAGCAGCTGGAGCCTGATCTCCTGCCTCACAATAGGAACACAATAGCAATAACACCAATAATGAAACTCATGATAGTTCTTCATTTTGTGGTCACTGGCTTTTCAATGCACTGTGACAGTATCTAGAGGCATGTTACAGCCAACGTTCAGTGGTGTGCTACAAGAAGTCCTTGCTTCAGTGATGAGGCACATCGAGAGCTTCATCCAGTTTCCAAGAGCTCAGAATTTGGACTATGAGGAGGGATACTTTTATGATTTGGGTGGACTACCACACGTGTTTGGAACAATTGATAGCAAACATATTGCCTTGGTGCCACCACACAAGAAGGAACAGTTCTTCCGCAATTGGAAAAACTTCCATTCCATCATTGTGGAAGTTGTCTGCTTACCAGATGTATACATCTTAAGTGTGTGTGCCCACTTTCCATGGTCAACACATAATTCCTTTGTACTACGGAACAGACCATACCCCTGCAAATGTCACAACTTGGACCTGAGAGGGCCTGGCTTGGTGGTAAGAACAATATAACTTGAGGATCATTAGCTGTAATCCTAGTTTAGGAATGTACAATGGCCTGATATGATTTTATTCTATCAATGTATTGCTTCCTTGTAGGAGACTCAGCGTATCCTAACTGACCAGGGTTGTTGCCACCACTGAAAAATCCAACAACGCCAGGGCAAGTCTGCTTCAGTGAGGTACATGGAAGAACACGGAGGCCAGTGGAGTGGACCTTTGGGCTTCTGAAGGCCAAAGTCAAGTGTGTGGACAAGACTGGTGGAGTCCTTCACTACTTACCCAATAAAGTGTGCCAAATCACGGTTTCCTGCTGCATGCTGCATGCTGCACAACATTGCCCTACTGTTAGACTTGGCATCCTTGGTGTGGTCTCCCCTAATTTTTTGCGTCTGTTTCCCAGGTTGTTGGTGTGTGCTGTACTCTGTTTTTGCTGTTTTTGTTTCCCTCTGGCACTTTACCAGTGCTACCCAGTGCTAAAGTGCAAGGGATCCTATGTAATTGGATTTCCATGATTGGCATATTTGATTTACTGGTAAGTCCCTAGTAAAGTGCTCTAGATGTGCCCAGGGCCTGTAAATCAAATGCTTCTAGTGGGCCTGCAGCACTGGTTGTGTCGCCCACATGAGTAGCCCTGTATTCTTGTCTTAGACCTGCCACTGCAGTGTCTGTGTTTGCAGTTTTAAACTGCCAATTTGACTTGGCAAGTGTACCCACTTGCCAGGCCTAAACCTTCCCTTTCCTTACATGTAAGATGCCCCCAAGGTAGGCCCTAGGTAGCCCCGTGGGCAGGGTGCAGTATATGTTAAAGGTGGGACATATACTTATGTGCTTTATAAGTCCTGACAGTGAAATACTGCCAAATTTGTTTTTAACTGTTACAAGGCCAATATCTCTCATAGATAAATATGGGGGCTACCTTTAAATATGATTAAAGTGTAGATTCCCTTTGGGAGCAGATGGGCATGTGGAGTTTGGGGTCTCTGAACTCACAATTTTTAAAATACATCTTTTAGTAAAGTTGGTTTTGAGATTGTGTGTTTGAAAATGCCACTTTTAGAAAGTAGGAATTTTCTTGCTTAAACCATTCTGTGACTCTGCCTGTTTGTGGATTCCCTGTCTGGGTTAGTTTGACAGTTGGGCTGTTTGCACCTCTCTCTAGTCAGGGACACAAAGGGAGATGGGGTGTAGCCTGCATATCCTGATGAGCCATCTGTCTAGGAGGGTGGGGAGGAATGCTCACTTACGCCTGAAAGGGTTGTGCCTGCCCTCACACAATGCCGTCTCCAACCCAGTGGTGTGTGTCTGGGGCCTGGCCTGGGCAAGGCAGGATCTCACAAACAAGAGAGACTTTGTCAGAGTCACCAGATCCTCGGGGTCTGTGCACGTTCCCAACACTTCCACCACAAGACAGCTCCAATACTCTGATTAGATTTATCACAGAGTCTAAGAGAGTCCAAGTGGGGAAAAGGAGATTAGGACGGGAACAGCTGGGAAGGAGACCTGTAGGAAGCAAAGGTTAAAACACATCATCAAAATTACATCTCAGGAAATCAGTACCATGCTACAACCCTAAGCTTCGTCTTTTCCGAAAAACATGAACAACCCTAGAATAGTCCTAAAACTGACTAGGCTTTACATGACCGAATGCCTGAGGAGGAAACAGGAAAAGTTAAATAGTACTTTCAGATTCGAGTACTTTCTTTAGCATGAGAATCAGGAAACACTCTGAGCAATGTCTAAACAACCATAAGAATCTCCTTTTAAGAATATATATCAGGAACACACAGCATTACATTTAGAACTCTGGTATTGTTGTGTTCATCTCAGAAAAAACATTGGGAAGTGAATTGCGCACATTGCAGATTTTTATATGAGTATTAAACACCATAAAGGATTGTGCACCATTAAATCACACAACGTAGATTCAAGGAATAAATCACGCGACGTATCAACTTGAAATGCTACCAAGAAAATGTCTTAGAATGGTAGCGCACAGTAATTTACATTATTTATACACGAGGAAAGAATTGCGCGTCTTGCCGATTCAAATGCCACCATACAAATGCCAAGAAATGGTAGCGCACAATGAACAGCATGAAAAGCACTCAGGGAAAGAATTGCGCGTCTTGCCGATTCAAATGCCACCATGCAAATGCCAAGAAATGGTAGCGCACAATGAATAACATGAAAAAACACTCAAGGAAAGAATCGCGCGTGTTGCCGATTCAAATGCCACCATATAAATGCCAGAAAATGGTAGCGCGCAATGAACAACAAAGTTAAATGCTCATGAAACGAGTTGCACGTCTTGCTAACTCGTAAAACATCATGTAAATGTCAAGAAATATCAGCGCACAATGAACAACAATGTAATAACGAAGTCAAATCTTTATGGAATAAATTGCGCGTCCTCCCTATTTGCCAACCACCATACAAATGTCAAAAAATGGCAGCACACAAGTAATCTGTTATTCATTTAAGAATTAAAATCAAGAATATGAAAATTCTCAATTACGGTGTTGGGAAATGTCCAAACACCGTCTTACCGCCTGGAAACAGGGATCACCAATGAGAGATGAGCGCAGAAGACTGGAAAATCCAAATAGGCCGCCGGGACAGGAGCTCAGGAAGAAGCTGCTGCTCTGCACCGGGACCTCTGAATAGTGAGCACTGGAAGTTGGGCTGACTCTCTTTTATAGAGTCTTGGCCCAGCCTAGAACCACGCCCAGGCATGTTGCAGGGAAAGTCTCTAGAAGGCCCTGGAAAGGGACCACACCCTAACACACTCTGAATGTCTGCAGCAATACATTGCAAATGTACAGTATTTATAAGCACCTTAAAAATGAATCTTTTGGATGGAATTCTGCAATGCAAAAGGTTAAACAATAACATATCATCACAATGCATAAATTACATTATCTTGCGAGTGTTGGGTTTTTGCATTCTAGATGCCCGTAGAGCGCGCACTGTCCTGGTGTTAACAACTTTACTTTGAAGTAGGCCTATTTCAATGGCCAAAATGGGCATAAGAAGAACACCCAAACCTCTGAAAAATTAGATCATTTCTGGAAATCAAGAGGAACCTCTGCCAAGGAGAAGAGCTGAAGAGCTGAGAAGTGCTGCCCTGCCTGTGACTGTGCTTTGTAGAACTATCCTGCTTCTGCCTGTGAAAGGGGACAAAGACTGGACTTTGTTGTGCATTCCTGCTTGTGAAGAAATCTCCAAGGGCTTGACCTGAGTTTGCCTCCTGTTGTTGAAGACTCAGGGCCATCAAAGACTCCCCCTGCCAGCACCTGGACTCTCTGCTGAGAGTCTGCCCTGCCAAGTGGTGCCCCATCCAGTTCCTGGGCCCTTGAAAAGTGAAGCTGGCAGCCAAAGACTGAAAATGCACGCACAGACCGCCGTGTAGGGACATTTTCTACGCACCTTCCGAGACGCGGCTGAGAAACGACGTGCCGCCGGTTTTGTGGCTCAAATCTTCGCTCCACCTGCATCACGGCTGGAAGATCGATGCAACGCGGCTGGAGAAACGACACGCAACACCCGCTGACAGAGGTTGTTAATGTTGCAATCCCACATAGTGCGGTTTTCTGATACCGTGCGACCGGATTTTCAACACAATCCTCGCTCGGTGCGGAAAACCAATGCAAAGCCTGCCTGGACCCGAGGTGCTTGTCTGGATCGATGCATTGCTCTCCTGCCGAGAGGAAAAACAACGCATGTGACCCGACCGGAGGACAAACGAAGCATAGTCTCACTTGCGAGTGAGAAATCAACGCATCGCTGGACCCATGCACTTTTTCATGCTAACAGTGTTAGCACTGTTTTCTAAGGAATTAAGACTCTTTTTACTTTTTAATTCATAACTTGACTTGTGGATGGTGGATCTTTGTCGTTTTGGTCTTGATTTGTTTAGATAGATAGTACCTATTTTTCTAAACTGTGTTGTGTCATTTTGTAGTGTTTTCACTGAGTTACTGAGTGTGTTTGTACAAATACTTTACACCTAGACTCTGCTTGTGCCAAGCTACCAAGGTGATGAGCAGGGGTTAACTGAGGGTGATTTGCCTTTACTCTGACTAGAGTGAGGGTCCTTGCTTGGACAGGGGGTAACCTGACTGCCAACCAAAGACCCCATTTCTAACACCTACGGTGGAACATCCCAATCATCGCAGAGGACGGAGACTGTGAAGAGCTACAGGGAGAGGATGTTGAAATGCCCAATGAAGGTGACAATGGTGAAGAGGAAGGAATTGACTTACTTCAAAATGTCGCAACAACTTCTTCACATGAGTGTAAGTGTACCCTTACATATTGTGGTATCAGTCTGCAATGGTAATGTGGTTGGAATGGTCAGTTCAGGAAAGACCAAGGCAAAGATGTTTGTGGATCAGAGTTTCCCTACATTGACTACTGTGTTTATTGACATAGATTACCTTTGTCGTGCTAAGTATATGTGTCCTCCTTACATATCTTTTGAGTCAAATTGTGTATGTGAGATCATGAATTTTCCCTTTTTATTCTGTTTCAGGGTCCACCACCATGTCATCTTCATTTGGACATTTCAAAATAGTGACATTTACAGTGATATGTAGCTATTGTAATGTACAAAGAGAACATAGGTTTATCCAGCACCCACTTGGGATGGACAGATCCTGTGCTGATACAACTTGCACTGTGATTGAAGGGAAGTTCTTGAGATTGTATCAGACCTGTTTTTTGTGAGATATTGCCACCAAGGCAATATGTGATGCTTAACTTGCTCTAACCACATGTGTATGTCAAGCCATAGCACACTGGTCTTCCTTCACATTGGCAAAATCTTCAATTTGTGTTCAGTATAGGAAGCTGTTCATGTGTTTCCTCATAGTTGAAAGGACTGTTTTTTTAGTACACCACTGAATGGTGGTTGTGACATTGCACCAGATAGTGCTACAGTGTCCTGAAATGGTAATGTGGCCTCAAATGCTGTTACTGCCATGATGTAGACTATTGGTGTTATTGATGTAGGATTCCTGTTGTGAAAGCTGGATGTCTGGCTCCAGCTGAGGTCAAGTATCAATAATAGTTTACCTATTTATTTTGATTTCATGTAATATTCAGTTGCTTTCATGATGTCAAGGTTCTGGATTGTCAACTTCTAAATGGCACAGACTGTTCAGCTTCTGCATGTTTTATGAAATGTATATTTGATTGTATCAGAAATCTGGTACCTAGAAACATATGACACCAATACATTCAAATGTCATTGTTTCTTTTTCCATATTCTTTAACATGGGAAACACATTATCAAGTTGGTACCTATTATTTATCTTGGTATGATATTGTTTGATAGATTTTAAAAAATGATGGTGTACAGAAGATATAGAAAATTAATTACCACAATAAATACAACACCAGTCTTTCACTTTGTTTTATGTGCATTTATTTTGATAAAAAAAGATGAGTGCAATAGCTTTGAAACAAGTAAGAAAAAAGTACAGTTATAAAAAACAAAAGTCCATCATGGTGGATGAGTCTGATTTTGTTGAGTACAACTTGTTTGGAGTCCAATGTACAAAATACATCTCTTCTCAGAAAAGGAAAATGTGTCCATGTAATAGTCCATAGAGTGAATGGTAGACACACACAGGAGGAAATTAGGTGTGTCATCTCTTGGAGGTAGTGGTGGAGATCTTGCCTCTGCTGGTGGTCTAGATGTACATCCCCTCTTGTGAAGGTGTATTTTGTACTGACGCAGAAGAACTACAGACGGGGTAGATGGTACAGGAAAAGCCCTCCACATGTCATGGTAAATGTCAAACATCACCAAAGTCAAGGAGCATAAGTTGGGGCTGTGATTCTGCAGCTCAATATTGTGCTCCCTCTGTACCTGCTTAAAGTCACGGATTTCTGTTAGGACCTGTCCCATCACATCTGGACTGTTGTTGTGCTCCCAAGACCTGGTCAGTCGTGGTCTGGGTGACAATGATGCCAGTGGCCTCACTTTCCTGGCCCACTGATTCCCACCCACAATGCCTACTCCCAGTACCCTATTCCCTTGAGGCAGTGTGGCCCATCCCATTGTGTCATGGTACAACTGGCGGTGGTGGTGGTTGCTCAACAGTAGCTAGGACTGTGGGGCACAAGATGAGAGTTGTGATCCTCTAGACACAGAAAGTAGAGGTATCTATTGCGTAGTTGTTGAAGCAGCTGGGGTGGGGAAGTGTAGGTGTGGGCCGAGACAGACAAGATGTACCAGACATCCCCTCATCATCCAGACCTGCAGGAGTGGTGTCCTGAAGGATTGATCCTGTCCTAGTATGAATTACAAAATAAAAATACATTCAAGGTCTGTATTGTACCTCTAATCTGTCTTCAGCTACAGATGACACAACCTAGAGAAAAGAACAATTATAATTAATGGGATGTTGAGGCCTTTTAAGCAACTTCTCACTTTTTACTGATGCAGGCTATTGTACACAGAGGCACACTTCAGTAACAATGATGGAGAGATGTCCTGAAATGTAAAATGTTAAGTAGGAAGTGTACATTCCATGTACCAGACATGCAACTCAACATAGCAGAAAGGAGATGTGAGAGTTGAGCCATTTCAAGATGTAGAGGCCTAAAAAACAAACCATGAAAACTCATTAGATTAAATGGCATTCGTATCACATGAACACTACAAAGTAAATTTGATACCAATAATACTTATAATCAGCATGACACAGAATATGATTGGAAACCTTTAAATATACCTACTATGATTTCTACAAGCAAGTAGATCAATTCAGTGGAGGTACAAGACGGTGACAACATACTGGATCAACACAGCAGATTACATTTTGATACCTACATGAAATAGTGAATGACAACTATTTAAAGCTTTGCCTTTTGTGCATATGTGGAAAGAAAGGAAGGTTGGGCAACATCACATTGCACTATTATTTTGAAGAGACAAAAGCAGGGCATATTGGTATTTGTGGTCATTAGTATACACTATAGCCAATACTTGTGAAAAAGTGAGTCACACATACCTACATAAATAAATACAGTGAAAAATAAGCACACATTTATGATATGTACGCGCATATGTATATAATGTTCATAGGTTAAAATACCACTTACAAGCACTAGACCTTCATGTGCATATTGACAGAGTTTGGAAACTGTTTTTGAAGTAAACAGCCTACATTCAGATACAGCAAAGAACTAGACAGTTGCAAGGGGTGATCCATGGAGGACTACACACAATCTACCAATACAAATAGGTCATTGTTAAATAGATTGTAACAACCATGATGCTACTGATTTGGATAACACAATGATTTTTGGGAACTGAATTTTAAATATGTATATATGTTTTGATAGGTGTCTAGAAACATTCTGAACAGATAAGTTAAGGACGAGGACTCCATTTGTGATTAGTGAGACATAGGTGGAACTTACCAGTCTCTACTCCACTAGGTATTCCTGTCAAGCCATCAGGATGTAGGATCTGCAAGACTTTCCCCTCCCAGGGAAAGAGTTGTAATGGGGGGCTGGGAGAACCACCACCAGTCCTCTGAGCCTCCAAGTGATGCATGGAGGCCAGAGAACAAACTGTCCCCCACAGGTCATTTCGCCTCTTCCTAGGTTTTTAACTACAGCATTCACTCTGTTGACTATTTTGTCCCACATTTGCCTTTTCTGAGATATGGTAGTATTTTGTACTTGTGCTCCAAACAATTGTGGCTTTACTCTAATAATTTTATCCACCATGCCTGTCAATTCTCCCTCTGTAAAACGTGGGTTCCTCCTCCCTGCCATTGTGATAAACAATTATATATATTAGTGTCCTGACAGTGATTTGGAAAATAATGAAAAAGTTAAAAAAACATGGGAGAACAGGGAAACAAAAAATAACCTGGCTGTTCAGTGGCAAGGTCGTCCTCAGAATGGTTGTCAGAAGTGGAATGACACAGGATCATGGTCTGAAATGGAGTGTGTTTTATAGTGTGTTTTGCAAGTGTTCTAAGGAAACAAGCCCGGCCCAGGCTGAGATGACTGGTATCCATGGTAACCAGTCACTTCCCCTCAAGCATGTGCTTGGTTCACACTTTGACAGCCAACTGAATGGGACAGCGGTGCGAGCAAATGGTTTACATTAAGTGCACCACACCATTTCTTAAACTGAAGGACATTGTCATGCAATGCACAGAGAGGTGTTAGTATGTGTCACATAACATTTTAATATGATGATGCTGGCATTAGCATAAAAAGGCCTTATTCTAATCTATGATGTGTGGTGCATGACAGGGCAGTTGACAGATACCTTTCAAAAGAGGAATGAGTGATTTCACAACTAAAAAGCACCTTCACAGCAGTATAAAGCACTTTAGAATCAGTTTTCACAAAGCTGTTTCAAACAACAACTCTTCGTGCTAATTCCTTCTGTGAAATGACAGTGAGCTCATGATGTATTTTTAGTTTAATCTTCAGAAAGGCGCTCCTGTCTGACTGTTGCCCAAAGGTACGTTTTCATTCTGCTTAACATGATCTTGCAACATATGTCTGTTTGCAGGGACACACATGTACAGGTCTCAGAATTTTTAGGTCAGTAGAGCAATGCACCTGATTTCGGGATTTGTGACTTGCAAGTCACAGGTTTGATTCCTAATGTACCTTTCCATTCCTTCTGAAATTGAGTGAGTTTCAATCATTTGTTAATATTACTGCCTGATAACTACTCAGACAGGAATATGTGCTTTCCTAAATCACAATAAAATAGTTGTTAGCACTCCACACTGGGCAGTTCTCAAATGAGATTGCTGAGCTATATCCATGCAAGAAGCCACCAAGCCTAAAAAAAACTGGCACAGAAACTAGTTGCGTTCAAATAGCTTTGCATTAAACGGTGTTCCGGCATGTAAATGATATAAGCATTACTTCAAGTTCCAGATGATATAGAATTCCTGGGTGAAGGTCAATGTCCTGTAAAGAGGCCACTCCAATGGAAAAAATCATGCTTTCAATTCTTTTCTGAAGGCCTCAGCTCATAACGTGTCAACTCCATTTAAATAAAAAAATTGTTTTCAAATCCTGCAAGGGCAATGGGCATTATAAAATGCAATATTTGTTAATTTTTTTTCCTAAATTCCTTTGAGAAATAAGACAATATTTTCTATAATCGTTGTGTCTAAATATGGGCAAGATGTACAAAGCATTTTTGCGATTGCAAATGGCCCGATTCTGTGAATGGGGCCATTTGCGACTGAAAAAATTATATTTCATATGTACAAAAAGCAAAATGCAATTTGGTAATGCAACTCACATCTGTATTTATCTGCATACTGAATGGGTCTTCCTTGGGAGGAAGGGTGGAGGGGCTCTCACTTACACTTCAAAGGCCAGTGGCCTGACCCCACACAAAGGACTGATAGCCCCCCACATAGATCCTGGCAGACAGGGCTGGGTTGAAAGGAAAACTTGTGCGCTTCAAAACCACTCTTTGGAGTTTCCCCAACTTGAAAGGCATTTTTGTGTGTATATACTTGGTCTGCGACCCTCCAAAATTAGACCCTTCTGGATCTACAACTGGGCTCTGCCAAAGGGACTGCCTGGGACTCATCTGGACTGCTTTGCTGGAAGGACTCATGCCCTACTTGTTGCCGTGCTTCCTGCTGGCCCCTGACTCTGCTGGAAGGACTCTGCCTTCCCCACAACCGCTCTCTAAGTGCTTAGATAGAGCTTGACTCCTGTTTTGAAGTCTCAGGGTCAAAAAGACTTCCCCAAAGAGAAGAAAATCCCAGTGCATCAGAAAATCGATGTCTACAGAAATTGATGCAGTGCCTGCCTCACAGATGAGAAATCATTGAATCACCTACTGGACCATCGCAGCGCCTGCTGCTTCTCACCAGAGCGTCAAGGATTTTCAATGGATTGTCCCTGGACGTTAAAATATTCCCACATCGCAGTCAGGAACCAAGGCTGTGTTCTTGGAAATTGAGGCATCACCTTAGAGTGTGGAAAGAAACAATCTATCATCTGTGCAGCACCAGAAAATCAGATGCAGCGCCTTATTTTTCAACACATCTCCTCCTCTGCAGCTGCTGTGCATTGTTATTTTTTACGCTTCCCAGGTACTGTGTGTTGAAAAGATACAACCACTGTTTCTTAAGGATTGAGACTTATTTGAACCTTTAAACAGTGATATCTTGACTTGTGCATGTTGGATTATTTTGGTCTTACTTCATTCAGATAAATATCTATTTTTCTAAACTGTTGTGGAGTACTTTTTGTGATGTTTTCACTGTGTTACTGTATGGATTGTGATTTGGATTATGTTATGACTTACCCTCACTAGGATTGTGGTCCCTTCAGGGTGCATACCTCTGCCAACTAGAGACCCAATGTCTAACACATAGGCCCTGATTCTGACCCAGGGTCGGCGGGAGCACCGCCGACAGGCCGGCGGTGCCCCGCAGGGCATTCTGACCGCGGCGCTTTGGCCGCGGTCAGATTTGGAAAACCGGCGGTCTCCCGCCGGTTTTCCGCTGCCCTTGAGAATCCTCCATGGCGGCGGAGCGCGCTCCGCCGCCATGGGGATTCTGACACCCCCTACCGCCATCCTGTTCCTGGCGGGTCTCCCGCCAGGAACAGGATGGCGGTAGGGGGTGCCGCGGGGCCCCTAAGGGCTCCACTTAGTATTTCAGTGTCTGCTATGCAGACACTGAAATACGCGACGGGTGCCACTGCACCCGTCGCACCTTCCCACTCCGCCGGCGTCCTCGTGGGAAGGATGATTTGCCCTGGGCTGGCGGGCGGCCTTTTGGCGGTC
Source organism: Pleurodeles waltl (assembly GCF_031143425.1). NCBI lineage: Eukaryota > Metazoa > Chordata > Amphibia > Caudata > Salamandridae > Pleurodeles > Pleurodeles waltl. Next base: position 737,384,872 of record NC_090437.1, on the reverse strand, counting down.
GCCCGCCAGCCCAAGGCAAATCCCAAAATACCCTCAGCGGTCTTTCGACCGCGGAGCGGTATTTTGGTGGGGGAACTCTGGCGGGCGGCCTCCGCCGCCCGTCAGGGTCAGAATGACCCCCATATTGTCAATGTTTACAAATCATTTGTAGTCAGAACAATGCATAAAGTGGTCCATACATATTGATTTCCTAGTTCAGTCTAAGGTTAGGTTCAGCCAATCAACTTCAATGTGTTCATGAGAACAGGATAATTTCCATCTACTAATCTCTCTAACAAACAGCTAAGAAACATTTTCATTCATTCAATGTACTAACATTGCAACTAAACTATCTACTGGATGCCGGTTCCCAGTCGCTCTAGAAATGGGAGAAAAAGATGTCATGGTTAGTGTAATGTATTTCACAAAACAGCATTCTTTCTCATTTGCTCTTTTCTAACCATTCTAGTCCTGAACAAACAGATTTTGCAATGTTATTAACAATTTTACTCATTAGATGAACTTATGACCATGTGAAGGTTAAAAGAATTATATTTTTCATTGCGTAGGCATTGTCAAAGTTTCAAACTGTGTTTAAATGATGATTAATATTGAGTGCTAACCTAGGTCAGTAATGACAAATTATGTAGTAGTACAAGGACTTTATTCGACTTTCAACAAGTCATAAAAGTAACAATAATTTACATTTTGATAAACAATAAATAAAATACAATAAGATAAGCTAAAATCTTAGAGATTAAAAAATAATAAATAATCTAAAATAATTCAAGTTATGTTGGTAGCCCCCATGCACTTTCTTGTGCTTAATACAGAGCATAACAAATTGGCCAAGGTTCTGCACATCTCGATAGATGATAATACCTGAAGGCAAGTGTACGCGGTGCGGCACTGAGGGAGATTGATTAGCCTTAGGAGAGGGGCTACTAGACGCTTTCTTTGCTTAGCGTAGAATTTGCAAAATAAAACCACATGGAATGTGGTTTGTTGTGCCTTTCCGTCGCATGGGCAGGCCTTCAGGGTGGTGCTCCAATCATTCATGGTTGGGAAGGTCACCAAACGATGGAATATATCCAGCCTCATTCTAGTGAGCACAAAACGATGGCGAGGATTTATCACGTTCATCAGATAAGGCTGAATAGCCTCCGTTGACAAGATTATTTGATTGTGACTGACGGTGGACTTTTTTGATTCAACCTCCCATCGTAGATCTTCTAGATATTTTAGTGCCATAGCACTCAGGTCTTTCCTAGGGATTGTTTCCAGGAGAGCTGGATTTGTGTAATAAGCTTTGTTGCCCATGTTTTCAAAGAAAGTCATGATGAATTTTAGCCATGGCACCCTTGTTGCGTATGTAGACTCCATGCAGTCGGTCAAAATGGCCTTATTTAGTTCAGTGTGTTCCGAGGTCCAAATTTTGTGCCATAGCAGTAAGGGTTGGATCTTTATCAGGTCGGTGATAAAGGGGGATCCTAGTTCTGAATGAATTATGTATGATGATGTGCCTTTTGGTACCATCAATATATATCTTAAAAAGTCGTTTTCAGCCGTCTGTAGCAGATTACAGTCTGTGTATCCCCAGATACCGGACCCATACGTGACTGCTGGGATGCACTTAGCTTTGTAAATTTTTATCATGTTTGGCGGGGTAATCCCCCCTATTCTTTTAGAGAAAAACCTTAAGGCCATCGTTGTTTTAATATGCTGGGATTTTTTTATCTTCCTACAGTTAACCCAGGAGCCCTGATTGTCGAACATTATGCCCAGGTAGGAAAAGGTGCTTGCGGTTTCTACTCTCCCTTCCGCGGTTGTAATATTGTAGGGTTTGCCGCGTTTCCCACCACAATTCATGATGAATGTTTTTGAATAATTGACAGTAAGACCCAATTGTGACATAAATGTAATACAAGTATTTAGTAGTTTTTGTAAGGCTAACGGGGTCCTGGCCATTAAAACTGCGTCATCTGCATAAAGTAAGACCGGGACAGGACGGTTGCCTATTTGGGGTAGATCTTTACAATTACTAACCAGCACATTTTCTAAGTTGTTTATATACAACGAGAACAGGGACGGGGCGAGGACGCAGCCCTGGCGCACGCCTCTAAATATGCCAAAAGGGCGGGTGCTCTCCCCCTTTAGGCCGTACCTCACTCTTGCTCTGCACCCTGAATACATGTCTCGTATAAACTGGATTATTGCTGGATCTACCCCCATGCTGGTTAAGATGTCCCATAACTTGTCATGTAGTACGCAGTCAAATGCTGAGGATAAGTCAATGAATGCCAGGTGCAAGTTGCCTTCTCTGATCTTAGTATACTTTCCTATAATGATACTTAGGTTCAGGCTTTGTTCCACTGTCCCAATGCCTTTCCTGAATCCGTATTGGACAGGAGACAAGACTCTCTTGTCTTCTGCCCAAATTTGCAATCTGTTCAGGATGATTCTCCCTGCTAGTTTGGCTGTTGAGTCCAGCAGGGAGATAGGTCTGTAGCAGGCTGGGTTAAGACGGTCACCTTTTTTATATATAGGAATTATATTGGAATCTCGCCAAGATGGTGGGGGACCTTGTGTGCAGATGGCCCTCAATGACTGCGTTAATAGGGGGCTCCATAGGTGGATATTGGCCTTATATACATCTATCGGGACGCCATCGGGGCCCGGGGCTTTTCCTGGTTTACTTAGAGATATGGCTTCCTCTATCTCCTTAAGGCTGAATTGAGGGGTTATTAACAGGCGAGTGCATTGCTGTGGGGCTTGCTCGTGTTCGTGTAATGTAGGGTTCTCCTTGCTGACTCGGGCAAATTATGTAACATATGTGCTTGATGGTACATTCTTTAGCGTAACACTACAACTATTGTTAGTTAAGGCCTTCATCCGCTAGATTACACAGAAATGAAGAAATAAATGCATTCATTCTTGTTTTCACGCCTTTATATAATATCTACATGGTATGCATCTTTTTGCTGATACATGCCATCGTCTGTACTGTCAAGAAAACGTGCTGCGAAGTGGGTGGTGCGTCGAAGGTTGCCCCACAAAGGATTTCTGTCCTTTTCCACCTGCTGCACCTTTCAAGGGCCCAGAGACAGGTTAGGGCACCACTTGGCAGGCAGGACTCTCAGCAGAAAGCCCAAGTGCTGGCAGAGAGAAGTCTTTGCTGTCCCTGAGACTTCAAAAACAGGAGGCAAGCTCAGTTTCAAGCCCTTGGAGATTCGTCACCAGTGGGAAGTCACACAAAAGTCAGTCTTTGTCCTCTCTCAGGTAAAAGCAGCTACTGCAGGCCAACCCAGCAAAGCACAGTCACAGGCAAAGGGACAGTACTCCTCCTCCAGCTTCTCTAGCTCTTCTCCTTGGCAGAGGTTCCTCTTGGTTTCAGAAGTAATCTAATTTCCAGGGGGTTGGGTGCTTTTCTTATATCCATTTCTGCCTTTGAAGTAGGCCTACGTCAAAGTGACGTCTCTGTTGTTTTCAAGATCCTGCCTTGCCCAGGCCAGGCCCCAGACACACATAATGGGGTTGGAGACTGCGTTGTGTGAGGGCAGGCAGAGCCCTTTCAGGTGTAAGTGGTCACTCCTCCCCTCAGCCGAGACAGCTTATCAGGATACACAGGCCACACCCCAGCTCCCTTTGTGTCACTGTCTAGAGGAGAGATGCAAACAGTCCAGCTGTCAAACTGACCCAGACAGGGAATCCACAAACAAGCAGAGTCACAGAATGGTTAAAGCAAGAAAATGCCTACTTTCTAAAAGTGGCATTTTTAAAAACACACAATCTAAAAGTTGTATTTTTAAATTGTGAGTTCAGAGACCTCCACCACCATATGTCTATCTGCTCCCAAAGGGAATCTACACTGTAATCATATTTAAAGGCAGCCCCCATGTTAACCTATGAGAGAGATAGGCCTTGCAACAGTGAAAATCGAATTTGGCAGTATTTCACTGTCAGGACATATAAAACACATTAGTATATGTCCTACCTTAAACATACACTGCACCCTATCCATGGGGATACCCAGGGCCTACCTTAGGGGTGTCTTACATGTAAGAAAAGGGAAGGTTTAGGCCTTAGTGGGTACACTTGCCAAGTCGAATTGGCAGTTACAACTTCACTCACATACACTGCAGTGGCAGGTCTGAGCCATGTTTACATGGCTACTCATGTGGGTGGCACAACCAGTGCTGCAGGCCCACTAGATTTACGGGCACTGTGCACCTATAGTGCACTTTACTAGGGACCTACTAGAAAATCAAATATGCCAACCATGGATAAGCCAATGTACATATGTAATTTATACAGGGAACACTTACACTTTAGCACTGGTCAGCAGTGGTAAAGTGTCCAGAGCAAAATAACCCAGCAAAAACAGAGTCCAGCACACAGAAACAACCTGGGAAGTAGAGACAAAAGGTTAGGGGAGGCCATGCCAATGATGCCAAGCCTAACAGTCATGACGCCACAGAACTCTCAGAATGTTTTGAAAATGTTGGTGCCATTTTAAAGCTATTGAGTATAAATTCAGCATTGGCCAGAGCGTATTTGCTAGACAATGGATATCTATTGGTGTTGAAGCCAGGACCTTGCTACCAGACACTTTGGTTTGGAAACTTAGATTGCTTTTCTCTTGGGAGCATGACAGAAAGCTTGAAGCTGAAAACGAAGAAATATTACAAGAAATTAAGTCATATTTTTAAAACAAACTTTATTTAAAGTACTTTCATTGAGAACGTTTCTGGATTGCAAATTTTACATTCCTGTTTTCCTTTATGAGTTCTAGAGCTACCAGAGGAATGAAAAGGATCTGCAGAATATATAAAGACTGTTCATACTTTGTGATAGTTTTGTCTAATTCAGCGATATGTGCGTAAGAGAGTGAATAATTAGTATGAAAACTAACTATACAGTCCTGATGAATGTTTTTATTACAGTTTGAGAACCAACCTGAATGTACATGAGAGCCATGAGAGCATGTAGATCTAGAGCATAAAACAGTTGTATTTCCTACAGAGGGAAATAAATAATTAGTGAAACATATGCCCATATCAACTCATAGTAATTGTTTATGTTTCAGTTTAAGGAATAACAAGAGTGTCTCCAATAGCCCATAGTGCTCGATTTTTAGAGATAATCTAGAAGTATATCCTATATTTATAGAGCGTGATATCGATGAGTATTCGTAGGGACAGAAAAATAAAGGTGCAATTTTGTTTTTAAATGATCCAATTAGAGCAGTGCAGTATATGATAGACTGAGTAGAGTGAAGATTTATAATAGTGTTATCCAGTGTCACTTTATGGTCTTATCCTATTCTCCTTTTTCCCAGGTCTACTAACCATTATATTCCTGTTGTGAGTGGTTGGCCATTGATATAGTCATGTGTAACTGCTCATCACTTCCTTTGGATCTGAAATTGAACTTAGTGTATTCTGCAATATATGATGTCTTGAATATCAAGGATGAGATAACAGTGTCTCTGAATATTATGTCTGGGTTTCACATGTCCACACAAATTATGTTTCGACCTTGCAGTTCACTTTTTGGCACAAGGGTGATTGGAGAGACATTGGGGGTGGGCCTACCTTGGTTTAATATTATCCTGTTGTATCAGACTGTTAAAATCAGCTTCATCTTTCTGTTGGATACTGGATGCAATGCCATTAAGGTGATATGGTACAGATAGCACTGAATCATTGGTGTTGATCTCTTTCAACGTGCCTTTTCCTTCAAATATTTTTGGGAACCTTTTTACATCACAGTCTGTATTTGTTTCAATTCTGGTGTCAGAAATTAGGTTATTAATTTGGGATGGATGCACCTCTACCAGCCCTACAACTTGATCAACATAATCTGGATAGGTTGCAAATCAGTTATAAAACAATCTCTGCTCAACCCACGATAGTGCTGGCAAAAGCAGCAATCAATTCCACAAAGTCAGTCAGTCAGTCATAAAATACTTTCTTAGTTAATAAAAACCATAAAAGACATCTAAAAAAAACAATAGCAGGTTTTTGGGTCCTCCCATATGACGTGCTGGGCTATTGTACCGAGTTATCTCAGTATCAATTTGATCTTAAAACCTATACAGACAATAAAAAACAAACAAAAATTAAAAGAACCCTCATGATTAGGACACAGAAAGCCCAATTACAATTCTAAGGCACAAACACATTATTTGAAGTTACATTCAAGATGATCAGAACCTTCACATTAGGGACCCCTAGGCTTTAATACCTTTTTCCGCAATGGAGCCTGTTATTGACAGTGCAAAAAATGGACAGGACTCTCACGTTGAAAACACCTAATATCTGTAGACTAGGCTGTAACGTTAAGTAACTAAACAATCCCTTTCTTTACCTATGGTGAACTGTATAAAGTGGGTGGGACCACCAGGGCAGCAAAGATTCTCAGAAACTGAATTGGTCTGATATTTAACTTTTCGTTACTTGGGTCGAGAGCTGTCATAACAGCCGATCTGCAGGATCGAACTCCTAGGGTATTAAATTCTCCTTTCAGTAGTTCCCTTCTCTGGTTTTCCAGAGCTGGACATATGCAACCACATGGATTAAGGTCTTCCTGGTCTGATGACATAGTCTGCATATATTTGGTTGCAACCCGGCCTCCATTTTGGTAGGAAGTCAACAGTTGGTATATCTCCCAATCTCAACCGTAAGAGGCTCTATTTAGTTTTTCGGGCTAATGGGGCGGACAGGATATGTGATTCCTTGTCCAGTGCATATGAGTTTAGGACTAGCCATCCATGTGTTCATTTCAATGGAGTTTCCATATCTTCTAGTCAGCTTAGAATCCTAGCTGATTTGTTAACTGCTTTTCTGAAAGCTGGCGCAGGCAGTGAGCAGCCCCACAGGTCGCCAAGCTCCAGCCGGGCTATGCCTTTTTCTCAATACTCCATAAACATATTATTGCCCCTCTTGAGATTGATTTCCTGCAAGACTTGGGCCCTCATTACAATCCTGGCGGTTGGTGTTAAAGCAGCGGTAACACCGCCAACAGGCCGGCGGAAAATAAAATGGAATCATCTGACCATGTCGGAAACCGCCAACAAAGACAGCCACTTTAACACTCCGACCACCATGGCAGTAGAAACAAACACCGCGGCGGTAACCGCCAACAGACAGGCGGAACACAAGGTTCCGCCCACTGTATTACAACACGCCCATCCGCAACCTTTTCCGAGGCAGTACCTACGCCATCAAAAGCACGCCGAAACAGGACTTGGAACGGAAACCACTCACCTTTCGACACTTTACGAACAACCAGGACGCCATGGAGCCCGAGTTACAGGCCGTACCCATGCTGGTCTACCTCCTCTTGTATCAAGAGCAGCAAAGACACCGGCAACGACCACGTGAGTACTGCACCTAGCACACAGGGGAGGGGGGAGGGAAAAGAGAGTGACACACACACAGAACACACAACACCCCCACCCCCCACCCTCACCCACAACACCATACACACAAATACATGCAGCAAAATTACATATACACCCTGTCACCCCATGGAAGAACACAAGGATAAAAGGAAATTATTGTAACAAGTGTATCATTTGGATAGGCCAAATTCAAATATCACTATATACAAATATGTACACCAACTACACAAGTCCGGATATTAATGAAATCATTGTCCATGGATCAGTGTCCCAAAATGCATGGGCGAAGCCCACACAAGATACCTGACTCGAAACGGAGAGAACACTGCAGGGGCATCAGATGGAAAATAAACAGGCACCACAGGGGGATGGGAGGGGGGGCACCTCAGCCGGATGAACGGACGACGCCACTGCTCCACGAGGGGGCTCTATGCCCACTGCTTTATCCTGGGGAGTGGAAAGCCACAGTCTCACAAGTCTCTCAAGTGGGTGGGTTGCCCACTGCTTTATCCTGGGGAGTGCAAAGCCACACTCTCACAAGTCTCTCAAGTGGGTGGTTTGCCCACTGTGTTATCCTGGGGAGTGCAAAGCCACAGTCTCACAAGTCTCTCAAGTGAGTGGTTTGCCCACGGCCTTATCCTGGGGAGTGTAAAGCCACGGTCTCTCAAGTCTCTCAAGTGGGTGGTTTGCCCACTGCTATATCCTGGGGGGTGCTAAGCCACAGTCTCACAAGTGGATAACATTCTCCACTGGTTCTGGAGGGGGCTTTGTGCCCAGACGGCTTCATCCTACCAAGGACTGAGGTAGTGGATGTGAATCTCCACTGGTTCTGGAGGGGGCTTTGTGCCCAGAGTGTTCATCCTGCCAAGGACTGAGGTAGCGAATGTGAATCTCCACTGCTTCTGCAGGGGGCTTTGTACCCAGAGTGCTTCACATGCAGTGTGGCAGGTTCCATTTCCTCACCTGGGTGTGTGTCCCACGAGATTGCCTGGGAACAGGTAGCATGATACTCCATGGAGGCAGAGACACGCTCCACCCTGCTGCGACTTTGCCTGCCACCTGCTGGTACAAACAGTGCTGGGAGTCATGCCTCATGTACGCTGCGCAGGGTCCAGGACATCTCTTGCAGCCTCAGATAGCTGGCCACTGGGGATGATTGCCATGTCAGCTGTGGTAGCACTGTCTGAGCATGTCGCAGGGCTGGTGGGGGTGGTTGCAGCGGTGTCTGTGGCGGAGGTGCTGGCGTGGTGCATGTGTTTGCACCTGTTGAGGGACACAGCAGGACGTCTCCTGCAGCCTCGGACGGCTGCCCACTGGGGATGATGCTGGGGACTGTTGGTGAGGCAGCAGACGTGCAGGTGGCAGTGCTGGTGGCGGTGCTGGTGCAGGTGGCAGTGCAGGTGCCGGTCCACCGCCGTACTGATTGATGTTGTGGTTGACAGAAGGGGTGACTCTGGTCCCTCAGCCGGAGCCTCAGTGCCCTGTCCTGACCTGCTCTTCGGCTTGTGTCCCTTCCCCACCTTTGATGTCGCTGCTGGTGCCTTGCCACTGTCTACTTTTGGCTTAGAGGAGCCCTTGCTTGCTGGTAGGTGCGGCTTCTCCCTCCGGCATGTGGGCACCTTCTTAACCTTGGCAGGTGGCGGAATGGCCTGCTCCTTGGCCTCACTAGGTGGCATTTTTCGTGAGACTATCTACTACCACCAGAATTACTGAATGCTGTTGAACCACTGGCAGACCGGTCATAAAGTCTAAAGAAATGTGCTCCCATGGACGACTTGGGGTTGGAAGTGAATGTAACAACCCTTTTGGTTTTGAATGACTTGTTTTAATGCGAGCACAAACTTCGCAGTTGTTTACCATTGCTTTTACATCTTTTGTTAGGGTAGGACACCAAAAATAGCGTTGGATCAGTTCAAGAGTTTTAGGAGTACCTGGGTGACCTGCCGTCGGTATAACATGCAACCAATGAAACACTATCTTGTGAAGTTTGGTAGTGGTCACGAGCAAACGAGCGTCATGAAAGGGTAGTCCTTGCTTGATTGACCTTTTGGGATCTGCTTGTCCCATGTTTGCCATTTTTCAACAGCAAAAGAGTTGCAAATTTTTTCAAAGAAATCTTCAGTTTTTATGATACATAGAACCTTGTCAGGAGCAATGATAGCTCTGGAGGCTTGAAATGCAGGCAACGTGGTAGACTCTTGACGGGACAAGGCGTCAGCTTTGCGATTATCTTTACCAGGCCGGAAGGTTACTACAAAATCAAATTCAGCAAAAAACAGCATCCAGCGTAATTGCCGAGGGGTCAAAAGTCTTGCGGAACTCATTTATTGAAGATTACGATGATCAGTATATACTGTGACAGTGTATTTGGCACCCAACAAATGATGTCTCCATTCTTTAAAGGCGTCACGAATCGGCAGAAGCTCTTTTTCAGCAATGACATAGTTCTGTTCGGCTTCGTTCAACTTCCGAGACATATAAGCTACAGGATGAAGTTGACCAGTGTCTTTATTTCGTTGTGATAAGACGGCTCCTATTGCTACATCTGAAGCATCAGCTTCCACTATGAAAGGTCGATTCGCATCAGGATGAGTCAAGACTGGGGCAGTGAAGAAAGCTTTCTTCAAAGTCGAGAAGGCTTGATCAGCTTCTGGGGACCATACAAACTTTTCTTTCTTTTTTAGTAGCTTAGTGATTGGAGCCACTGTCTGGGAGAAATGATTTATGAATCTCCGGTAAAAATTTGCAAACCCCAGGAAACATTGAACATCAAGAACAGTCTTTGGGGTGGGCCAATCAGATACGGCTTTTACTTTCTTCTCTGCCATCACCATACCTTGAGGGGTAAGAATAACCCCTAAAAACTCAACAGTGGTAACATGAAACTCACACTTGGTTAGTTTGCAATATAAATGGTGCTTTCGAAGGGCTGCAAGAATTTTCTTGACATGTTGGACATGTTCGTTTTCATTGTCAGAGTAGAACAAAATGTTATTGATGTAGACTATGGCAAATATGTCGAGGTATTCTCTAAGAACGTCATTCAAGAAAAATTGAAATGCTGCTGGAGCATTACACAGACCAAAAGGCATGACGGTGTATTAAAAAAGGCCATATCTTGTCTTGAACACTGGTTTCCATTCTTCACCCTCTCTCATGCTGACCAAATGATAAGCACATCGAAGGTCAAGCTTTGTGTAGATTTTTGCTCTCTTTACTTGTTCCAATAATACCGGAATTAGGGGTAAAGGATATTTATTCTTGATGGTGACTTTGTTCAAACCCCTATAGTCGATGCAAGTTCGAAGTTCTCCATTAGCTTTTGAAACAAAAAACAAAGGCGAAGCTGCAGGAGACTTAGAGGGGTGAATGAAGCCATTCTCCAAAAATTGATCTAGGCATTTTCGTAAATGTTGATTTTCATGTTCTAACAGGGCATATACACGACAGTTGGGAAGTATCGCACCTGGGGCTAGATCAATTTGACAGTCATAAGATCTATGAGGAGGTAGAGTCTCTGCTCCTTTCTCATCAAATATATCTTTGTAAGATGAATACTGTTTGGGCAGCTGAATTTCTTTCTCCGCTGCAGTAGCTATGTAAGAGTTACAAACTTTTGATACTTTAATCTTTTGGAGACATTGTTCGTTACATAGCGCAGATGAGAACATAATTTTTCGTTCGGCCCAATTGATCTCTGGATTGTGATGAGTTAACCATGGCAAGCCGAGGATAATCCCATATTGGGGAGCATGGATCACGTCAAGAATGATTTTCTCTTTATGTTTCTTTCTTTGATTCTTGACTGGTGCATTGGCTGCAACCTTCTGAACTGGACCTTGCTTGTTCTTTGGTTTGATTGGACAATCTTTGGCAAAATTACCCTTCCGCCCACAATAAAGACATTGTCCATTTTTTCTGCGTAGGTCCTTTTCATCTTTGGTCAAAGGTCTTCTGATGGTTCCAATTTCCATCGGTTCCGGCGTTCTCTCTTTCGGAATTCTTGAGTCTCTGTTATCATTAACACGCCATGAATATTTTTCAATCTTGTTGCGTGTTCCTTTACGTTCTGCTAAACGATGATCAAGCCTGAAGACAAGGTTTATTAATTCTTGACAGTTTATAGGTTGTGGGTCGATTTGCGCTAAGATATCTTTTAGTTCCTCTTTGAGTCCCTTGTAAAACAAGACCGCTTCAGGCCAGGATGTCTCAGCCACCAGCCGGTTAAAGTTGGCTAAATGCAACACTAGGTCTTGATTCCCTTGGCGTAAATCTAATAATTCACGATCTGCTGACTGTGTTGCAGTTCTAAGATCAAAAACTCTCTCAAACTCACAAACAAAATTTCTCCAGTTGCACAGCAAGGGACTATTTTTACGCACAAGAGGAATTGCCCAAGTAGCTGCATCCCCAGCCAAATATGATAACAAGAAAGCTACTTTGGACTGGGCATCGGGGAAAGTATGTGGTCTGCAGGTGAAGTGTAGTCCCACTTGAACCAGGAAAGATTGCGCTTTCAAAGGGTCACCTGAGAAACGTTCTGGGGGAGCTAAAGGAATTGCGGAAGGAACATTTAGGGAAATGTTTGTCGGATTACTTCCAGAAGCCTGAGAAGAAGTACCTGGCCAGGACACACCTGTGGGACTTTGTTCCTTCTTCTCTACCTTATCTTGCAACTGACTCACTCTCTCAGCTAAGCTAGTTGTCAATTCTTTGGATGATACCACCTCTGCCTGGAGCTGGGGGATAGCCTTGACTAACTCGTCCAGCGTGGCCATGCTGTGAACATACACAAACCAGGAGGATTATAATTCTTGGGCTCACTATTCTGTCAGAGTCACCAGATCCTCGGGGTCTGCGCATGTTCCCAACACGTCCACCACTGAACAGCTCCAAGACTCTGATAGATAAATCACAGAGGCTAAGAGAGTTCAAGAGGGGGAGAGGGGATTAGGAAGGGAAACAGCTGGGAAGGAGACCTGTAGTAAGAAAAAGGTTAGAACAGAACAATATCAAAATTATATCTCCTGAAATCAATACTAGACTATGATTCTAAGCATAGTCATTCTGAAAACATGAACTATCTAAGAATTAAGTTTAAAATTACTAAATTTCAAGATGGCCGAATACCTGTAAGGGAATCAAGATGGATTAAATGAAAACTTTCTTGTTCAAGTACTTTCATTTACATGAGAATCAGAAAAACATTCTGACTAAATTTTAAACCAGTCATATAAATCCATTTTTGGGAATGCATACTAGGACCATACAATATTGCATCTAGAAACTCTGATCTTCTGTGTACTCTTAAAATATTTCAACACAAATTGTGCATATTGTAGATTTATCTATCTATATATATAGTAAACACCATAAAAGGATTGTGCACCATGAATAACACAATATGGATTCAGGAAAAACAAATCACATAACTTGTCAACTCGAATATTACATGATTAATATCTTAGAATAGTGGCATACAATAAACAACATGAATTAAACTCGAGGAGAGAGTCGTGCGTCTTGCCGATTTGAGTGTCACCATGTAAAAAGCCAAGAAATGGTAGTACGCAATGAATATCAAAGTCAAATCATCATTAAACGAATTGCGCGTCTTGCCGATTCGTAAACCACGATGTAAATGCCAAGAAATAACAGCTCACAATGAATGACAAGATCAAAGTACAATGAAAGGAATTGTGCGTCTTTTGCCGATTCTTAAGCCACCATGTAAATGTCAAGAAATGGTAGCGCGCAATGAACAACAAAGTTAAAACACCATAAAACTAATTGCGCGTCTTGCCGATTCTTAAGCCACCATGTAAATGTCAATAAATGGTAGCGCGCAATGAATAACAAAGTTAAAACACCATAAAACGAATCGCACGTCTTGCCGATTCTCAAGCCACCATGCAACTGTCAAGAAATGGTAGCGTGCAATGAATAACAAGATTAAATTATCATGAAACGAATCGCGCGTCTTGCTGATTCGCAAGTCACCCTGCAAATGTCACAAACACTCAAGCGCATATTTCACACGCGCAAAGTACTCTGTCAAATCATAAAAGAATTAGGCCCAAGAACATGAGAGTTCTCCATAACAGCGTTGGGAGGCCAGCCCAACCACCGTCTTACCGCCCAGAACAAGAATCTCCAAATGAGGAATGAAAGTCAGGTGTCTGGAAGATCAAATAGGCCACCGGGACAGGAGCTCAGGAAGTAGCTGCTGCTCTGCACCAGGACCTCTGAATAGTGAGCACTTGGAGCTGGGCTGGCTCCTTTTTATAGAGTCTTGGCCCAGCCCACAACCACACCCAGGCATGTTGCAGGGAAAGTCTCTAGAAGGCCCTGGAAAGGGACCACACCCTAACACACACTGAAAGCCTGCAGCAATACATTGCAAATGAACAGCATTTGTAAGCACATTAAAAATAAGTCTTCAGGATTGAACTCTGCAATGCAAAAGGTTAAACAACAACATATCAGCACAATGCATAAATTATGTTGTTTTGAGAGTGCTGGGTTTTTGCATTCTAGTCGCCAATAGAGCGCGCACTTCCCTGGTGTTGACACACACACCATCCTCACATGCTGGCCTGTCCCCCCGTCTCTTCTATGCACGACACTCCACACAATCATGTGCCATCCACCATGCACACAGTTTACTCACCTGTTTGTCTGGAGGACCGTACAGTTGCGTGTACTGAGGGAGGACCCCATCCACCTGTTTGTCCAACTCCTCTGCAGTGAAGGCAGGGGCCCTTTCCCTAGACACTGTAGCCATTGTTGCTTCCAGACACATGTCACAGCAGCACTTGCAGTGTAGGTCCTCTCCTGTTGAAGGTCAGGTATCAAGTGAGTGAACAGATAGAAAATGGCGGTCACGTCCGCGGTGGTGCGTACCGTCACCGCCGGCATACTTCGTCATTGGCTCCTGGAACCCATAGGGCCCAATGATAACCAATGCTGAATTGCGTCACGGTCTTCGACCGCCTACCGCGACCGTGTATGATGCCAATGCAGTTACCTAATTTCCCCTAGTCCCACCTTACAGGTCAGGCAGCCGCCATTTCAGGGGGCCACATGGCAGGCCAAATAACTGCATCACACCTATTTAGGCCAGGAATACGGACAGAGAAAGGCACAAAGACAAAAAGTTAACGTTTGTGCTAAACAGCCTTGTGAAGCCTATGTGTTGTATGACCCCCTGCTCACCGTTCTCCTCTATAGGGCATGTACGCTGGGGCAGGTGATGAGATGGCGGCATCCTCCGGTGTACAGACCCCTGGTGGACCTGCCGACAATGGAAGACAGACACATAATTATTACTTACAGACTTGATCGTGCAACAATCCAGGAACTGTGTGCCCAGTTGGAGCCTGACCTGATGTCAGCTATCCGCCATCCCACAGGAATACCCCTTCTAGTGCAGGTCCTGTCATGGCATCAGGGATGTATCAGCCAATGTTCTCTAACGTGTTGTTCAGAGTGTTATCTGCCCTGCTGAAACACATGCGCAGCTACATCGTTTTCCCTCAGGTGGAGGATTTGCCCACAGTGAAAGTTGAGGCTTATGCCCTGGGACATATCCCCAACATCATTGGTGCCATTGATGGTACACATGTTGCATTTGTCCACCCCCGCAGGAATGAACAGGTGTACAGAAACCGCAAAAGCGACCATTCTATGAATGTGCAGATGGTGTGTTTGGCAGACCAGTACATCTCCCATGTGATTGCCAAGTATCCTGGCTCAGTGCATGACGCTTACCTTTTGAGGAATAGCAGCATCCCTTATGTGATGGGGCAACTCCAGAGGCACCGTGTGTGGCTAATAGGTGAGCCTAAAGACCACACACAGCTTCATTTGGTGTCTGGGTATGGGAGATTCCCTAATGTTTGGAGTATGTCTAACTGTTGTCCTCGATATTTGCAGGTGACTCTGGTTACCCCAACCTGTCATGGCTACTGACCCCAGTGAGGACTCCCAGGACAAGGGCAGAGGAATGCTACAATGAGGCACATGGGCGTATTAGGAGGATAATAGAGCGCACCTTCGGCCTCCTGAAGGCCAGATTCCGGTGCATCCATCTGACAGGTGGATCCCTATACTACTCACTGAAGAAGGTGTGCCAGATCATCGTAGCCTGCTGTATGTTGCACAACCTGGCTTTGCGACGCCAGGTGCCTTTTCTGCAGGAGGATGGGCCTGATGGTGGTCTTGTGGCAGCTGTGGAGCCTGTGGACAGTGAGGAAGAGAAGGCAGAAGAAGAAGATGTAGACAACCAAAACAACATTATCATGCAATACTTCCAGTGAGACACAGGTAAGAGGATGGAACTGCTTCCCACATCTCATAATATTGTAGGACCTAGCATAAATCTGTCTTTTTACCTCTGTGTATTGTCCCTGACTTGTCACTTTGGCTTTCCATTTCACAGATCTGGGTCCCAATTTGTGCCCTCTGCTATGTTTACTGCTGGCCTACAGCTGTATAACATTGGTATGTGAACAAGTACATTGACATTGCTATATTTCAGAGATGTTGCAATTACACATTTGTTAAAGCACAGACTGACTCCAGATTGTTTTATGATTCAAGGGTGTTTATTTCAGTGCTAATAAGTGGAGCGGGTGTGCAATGGGCTAGGGTGATGGTTGAGGAATGTCCATGGCAGAGTACAGTCTCTTGGTCTCACAGGTGCATTGTCCAATGGGGCATGGGAAGGGGAGCAATGGCAGTTTAAGGTGGACAGGGTGACAAAGTGGGACAGAAGGGTGACATTCAGGAGGGTCTTATTTCCTGGCGGGGGTCTTGGCAATGTTCTCTGTCCTGTTCCTGGATCTCAGGGATGGTTTGTGGGGTGGTTCTCCTTCTGCAGGGGGTGGGGTGCTGGTGGCCTGTTGGTCCTGTGGCGGTGCCTCCTGTCCACTAGCGTCGGCGGAGGTGGAGGGGTGTTCATCATCCAGGCTAGTGTCAGGGGCCCGTTTGTGTCCCACTGTGTCCCTCATGATGTTGACAAGGTCTGCCAGCACCCCTGCAATGGCGACCAGGGTGGTGTTAATGGACTTCAAGTCCTCCCTGATCCCAAGGTAGTGTTCCTCCTGCAGCTGCTGGGTCTCCTGAAACTTGGCAAGTACCGTGCCCATGGTCTCCTGGGAATGGTGGTATGCTCCCATGATGTTGGAGAGTGACTCGTGGAGTGTTGGTTTCCTGGGCCTGTCCTCCCCCTTCCCTGTTATCCTGTGCCTCTGTCCCCTGAACCGTGTGCCCACTGCCACTGACCCCAGGTCCCTGATTTTCTTGGGTTGGTGGGTTTGCCTGGGTTCCCTGTAGTGAGGACACACTGCTGATTGACGTGTCCTAGGGTGCTGTGGTGGTGTTTTCTGAGGGGGGAGGTTCTGTGGTGGCTTGTGACAGTGGCAGAGGAAATGACTGTCCAGAGGTCCCTGATGAGCCGGGCTGGTCATCTTGATCCAGGCGTGAAGAGCTGCTGTCATCACTGTGGGCCTCTTCTCTGTGGAGACTGGATATGTCTGGCACCTCCTGTCCGGTGACATTGGGTATGGGTCCTGTTGGGGTGAAAATGCATAGTTTTAGTATCTATGTGTGCCAACTTGTGCATTGGGTGACGCACCCTCTACTCCTGTGCTTGCATAATTGTGTTTGCCCTTTTGTGATAGTTGGTTTGGGGTCTGTGTGGGTATCTATACTGGACATGCTTTGGTGACGGTGGTCCATGCATAGGTGTTGCATGCAGGGCCTTCGTATTGGGATGTATGGGTTGTGATAGTGGGACATATGTGAGATGATGGAGTGATGGGAGTGAGGGTAAGGGTGGGGGTATGTGATGGCATGCAGGTGGGGTGGGAGATATCGTAGTAAAGATATGACTTACCGGAGTCCAGTCCTCCTGCTACTCCTGCGAGGCCCTCAGGATGCAGTATTGCCAAGACTTGCTCCTCCCATGTTGCTAGTTGTGGGGGAGGAGGTGGGGGTCCACCACCAGTCCTCTGTACAGCAATCTGGTGTCTTGATACCACCGAACGCACCTTCCCCCGTAGGTCATTCCACCGCTTCCTGATGTCATCCCGTGTTCTTGGATGCTGCCCCACTGCGTTGACCCTGTCGACGATTCTCCGCCATAGCTCCATCTTCCTTGCAATGGAGGTGTGCTGCACCTGTGATCCGAAAAGTTGTGGCTCGAACCGGATGATTTCCTCCACCATGACACTGAGCTCCTCCTCAGAAAACCTGGGGTGTCTTTGAGGTGCCATGATGTGGTTTGGGTGATGTGTGAGGTGCTGTCTGTTGTGATGTGTGGGGGGATGTGTTGGTGTGTGTTGTTTGAGATGCGTGGATGTTGTATGAGTGATGGTGTTGTGTGTCTGTAGATGCTGGTGTTGTGTTTGATAATCTCTCTCTCTCTGGGCTTCTTCCAAATTTGTTTGTTGTAAGGGTTTGTGGGTAATGTGTGTGTTTTATAGTGTTGTGGGTGTGGTGTGTGTATGTGTATCAGGTGTGTGTATTTTGAATTGTCCAATGTGGTTGTGTTTTGTAAATGTGTGTGTATTTTAAGCGCGTTGGTGTGTACTGCCAATGGATTACCGCGGTTGAAAGACCGCCGCGTTGATTCATGGGTCGTGATAGTGTGGGCGTATTCTTGTTGGCGTGACGGTGTTTGTTTTGGTATCGCCAGTTTATCACTGACCTTTGGTGTGGCGGACTTGTGTGGGTGTCTGTATTGTGGCGGATTCTGAGATGTGGGTCGTAATACCTGTAGCGGAATTCGGCCGCTGCAATGATATGTTGGTGGTCTTCAGCACAGCAGAAAGCGGGATTTACTGCCAGGGTTGTAATAAGGGCCTAAGTTTGCTAAAGTCTCTTTAGGGACAGCATCCCTTGACAAATGCTGCCAGCCTTGCCCATGTTTGCTTTATTAGTGAAAATTCCAATCTGACTTGGGCCGGGGAAGCCGATCTCTGTAGTCGAAAGACTTGTTTATATGATTTCACTAGTAGCTTATCAAGTATGGCCACCTCCGTACCTCTGATTATTTCTATCCCATATGCAAGAGTTAGAAGTAATTTTGCTCCCATAACCATGATCATCGGCTTTAGTGGCCGCCCAAGGATGGACTTTGCCAAGTTTCCAAAAGCCCGATTTAAGGCTTGTGCCTTCTGCCTAATTACTTCTTTGTGGCCAGCAAATGTGCCTTTAGAGTCGATCTTAATCCGTAGGTATGTGTATGCTACTACTTCCTAAATAAGCTGTCCATTCAACTACCATTTGCGGTGTGATGTAGGTTTACTGTTGAGGGGGATTATTTTAGATTTCCCATAATTTATCTCTAAGTCATTAGCCAACACATATCCTCCTAGATTGTTCAGGAGTTTCTGTAGGCCTACTCTGGAATTACTGAGCAGCAGCAGGTCATCAGCATAAAGTAGATTGGATATTTGACGACCTCCCAGGGTTGGTGGGTAAGCTGGCTGTTTATCCAGGGCTGGAGATAAATCTGCTATATACAGTTTAAAAAGAAGCGGAGCTAGAACACAGCCCTGCTTCAGACCAACATTGGTTTTGATTGGCCTGGATAAGTACGGGTCGCCTCCCACTTTGATTTTTACCCACGCCTTGGAATAGAGCATAATAATGGCATTCAAAAGATTCCCTGGCAACCCCCACTGTTGTAATTTTATCCATAGTTTGTCTCGGGGAACACAATCAAATGCAGCCTTAAAATCCACAAAGCACATATAAAGGGGCGTCCCTGTGGCCTTTGCTCTATATAATACTAGACTTAATGCTATGAGGTTTGTTAACGTGCCCTGTTTTTTTGTAAAACCTGTTTGATTAATGGGGAGACTTCCTTTGTCCATGGCCCATGGTTCTAAATACTGCAGAATTCCTATGGAGAAGTATTTTAAGCCTGCATCCAAAAGTGCGATCAGACGATAATTGGAAGGTAAGCAAGCCTTCCCTCCCTTGTAAATGGGGTTAATTATTGAGCCCTTCCAACTGTCTAGGACAGAGCCTGTTACTAGGATGTAATTTAACAATATGGTGAAGAAAGCCGCCCATCTTGGAGTAGATTATTTAAATAGGGCCTGTGGAAGGCCATTAGGGCCAGGTGCGCAAAATCGGCATGCTTTTTCTATTATCTTAATGATTTCAAGTGAACTAAAAGTAATGGGCTCCTGACGCTCAGACCTATCCACAGTCGTCCCCTATTGGGCTGAGTCTGTATCTGTCAAGGATGTTTCTTTAAAGTGGAGTTTCAAATATCCCACCCATGCCTCCTCTGTAACGTTTGCGTTGTTCGCAGCTCTGGGGCCTTTCTCAATGTTGTTAATCAAGCTCCAGAACCAGCTAGAGTTTGCCAATGTCGATGCATAATGTAATTTTGCCCATAAAGTTTCCTGTTTTGATCTTTTAAAAAGCCAAAATTCCCTCTTTAGTAGGGTGCTTTCTTTCCGTAGTGTTCTTAGAATTGATCCATCAGTCGGCTGACTCCGCAATTGTCTCAGAAGCCTATTCACCCCCGATTTCCTCTGTTGTATTGCCCGTGGCATGAGTATGCTATTTCTGTATCCCAGTTGTGCCCCCCTAAATGTGCCCCTCCCTGTAGACTACTTAATAAGGCTTATAGTGAAGGATTCCCATATAGCAACTGCCTTTGATAGATTATTGGTCATGGCTTCCAGTTTCCTAACCGCTTCCTCTGTTTGTGCTGCGACCGAATATGAGCTCCATCTTAGTCATTTTAGATTTTCAGAAGAAAGCTCCCCTTTGAGGAGGTTTGTTTCTTCCTGGATAGGCACTTGGGTCTGATTGTAATTATTTGTGGATAATGATCACTTTTTGGGTGATCTTGAATTCTGAAGTCCCTAACAAATTTAAATAGGGGGGCATTTACCAAGGTATAATCTAGGTATGAAACCACCCTTTCAGTGGCTCTTGTCCAGACCAGGGGTGAGTCTGACGGCAACTGCCCGTTTAATGCAAAGAAACCTGCAAGCTCACAGCTCTTAATTAGCTTATCACCAATTTTATCTTTCTTTATTCGTGTGGTAGGTTTTGAATGTGCAGTGGAACCGCTAGTTGTACATGATCCTGGCTTGGGATGTAGAATAGATTGAGATTGAAATCTCCTGAGACCAGCCAGTAGGCAGAATTGTATGCAGTTTTTATGTGGAGTAGATATTTTAGCAGTTTGATAGTTTCCAGCTTTTTCTTTTTTAAATTAACGTACACATTGATCAGGACCAAAGGATCATGATTATTTTTTGCCCAGCTGTCCAAGCAAACCCACTGGAAGGGCTGATCTCCTATCTGACCTCCAGATGGTTTTGCCCCAACCTTAGAATTGATACAGATTGACAAACCTCCTTTTGCCCTTCCAAACGTGTTTTGTTTCACTGTAGGCTTATTAAATTCCTCATAACCTATTAGAAGAAAGTTCGTAAGTGCCTGTGTCTCCTGCAGCATTATGATATCGAAGGTGCCCAGGAATTTGATAACTTCTGCATCTTCCAGCTTCGACTGAAGGCCCCCTATATTCCATGAACAGATACTTAAACATCCTTGCATCGGGGGAGACTTTTGGACTGTCATTCAGGCTTTTGGGGGTTCTCTGGGGGCTAGCGCTGTTGGAAGCCAAGACCATTTGTCTTGGGAGCAGCCTTCTCTTGAGGGATGTCTGGATGTTATCCTTCTTTGACCCTCTTCTTTCCTTACTTCTATTAGTAATTCTAGTTGGGCTTCCGCTCCTTGTCCTATCTGGTCTTGGCCAGATTCTCCCACATGGGGCTTCCCATTTACTCCTCGTAGGACGGACCAGGTGATTACTTCTTTCTTCTTTGGATAACTTGGCTGCCACAGCGGGTGCGGGGTGCAGGTATCTTTCCCCTAGGTGGGGACACACCTCAATTCCCCAATCTTTCACAATGCTTCTCTTTTCCATGATTTGTGTTGGTAGTTCTGGAGATGCAAATATCACAACAGTTGGATCCGTTTGATGGCTACCCTGTGCTTTGATAAATTGTATAGCGGTAATGTCGTCAGAAGTCACTGGTGCCAGGTCAGGAAGTGCGTTTATTAACTTGAGAATAGTAGAGCAGTTGAGCACATCTTGCGGGCCTCTGGATTTGTACTCTGGGGTCCATAACAGCTGCAAAACATGATCCAACCTGCCCTGATTTAAGCTCTTTGTCAGACTTGACCGAGCTATTTCGATATCCGCTCTGTCTGACTTCAAATAACGGTTCCATGCTGTGGCTTCTATCTCCCCTGCAACACGCGTCCCCTCTGCTCGCCCACCTAGGTGGGGGCCTTGACTCCACATAATCAGATTCAGAGGACTGCAACAAAGTGGTTTGTTGCCGGTCCTGGAGTAGCCTAACTGTATCTCCCAACTCCGATCTTTGTGTTGCCGCAGCGGGGGCTGGGCCTCCCATGATCTAATTACCAGGGCTGTAATGCTTTGTTGGGGGATGTTTGTTGACCCCACGTCCTCCTCCTGCACTTTGCTGGACGGTGTTTCTGTGTTGTCTCTAGAAGCCACCTGAGTGTTCTTCCTGCCCTTCCTTGCTCGCTTCCGCCCTCTTTTGGTCAGTTGGTGGCAGGGGTGCCTTTCCAAGTCCCTAAGTCCGATCATTTATGATGGGTGTGCCAGAGCATTACCATGGGCCACCAAAACTGTTTCTCTGATTGCGTTTTCCTCTGAGTTACCTAACCTCGTAGCTCGAGGTCCTTGCAGGCTATACTGTTTCTTTCCCGAAGGTACTAAAGATTTGGGGGATAGGGGCATACTTAGTGGCAAAGAGATCTCCACATGCGTGCCTGCTTCTTTACCTGGACGGCGAATCTTCTTCAACATGTCTTCGAAGATTACTGCCGATTGTACCATGCGATCTACAACCTCCTTGCAGGAGCAGATAGTAAAGTCCTTATGTTGATTTGTTTGTAACCTTGTTATTAGTGATTTCAATTCTTGCAGTTTGCCATCAATTCCTGCAACAAATACTGCCAGGGTGTTCAACAGGTTATATGAATGTCCATTTTATGAGACTGGAACAGCAGAGCTGTTACTGTTGTCCGCAGAGAATTCAAAATTGCCACCCATATATCTGTTACAGGAGCCAGGGTGGCAGCAGGGTCATTAGAGTCACTTCTTTGGGCTACCCCGGGGGCTTGATTAATCTGAGTGGGTATCCATACCTCCCCACCTTCCTCCAATGCACTTAGGGGCAGCCCCTGCAGGGCTGGATTTTTTGGACTAATTGTAGGAAAATAGCAGTATTTAGAACTAGAACTCCTTAACGGAGTCTGGCACCCTTCTCTCTCGTGCCCCATGAGGCATTGCCCTCGTCACTGAGTTGGTTAATTGGACTAGCCTGACCAGAGGGGGCAGGGTGGTGGTTGGACAGGCTTTCCCACGCCAGGGAATATAAAACTGGGCCCTGCCCACTTGCGTTGGGCAAAGACCCTCCTGGTGTAGGGAGGCAATATTTGAGATCTTTGGTGTCTTTGAAGTCCTTATCCATGGAGCTGGCCCTCATAGTTCTACCCTCTAGGATACTAATAATGGGAGAGAGTGGTGGAGGCGGAGGATGATTTCCTTTGTCCTCTCAGTCCCTTCTCTGATCTGGGGCCTGATTCTGAACCGAAATTGATGAGGAGGGGGGGCATGATAATCAGAAGTCCTGCTTATTGCCCCAAAGTGATCTGATATTTTACAAGGCTTGGCTAGAGCTGGGTGGGGGCTCGAAATCTTTTCCTCCTTGCCCGCATTGGCCATCCCCCCAACCTGAAGGCTATTGGTCACTTTGACTGGCTTAGCTTCTGCATCTTTTGCCGCTGCAATTACAAAATCCTGCACTAACCGGGGCTCAGTAGGCAGGGGAGAAGGGCTCTGGGGACTCTGAGAGCTCTGAGTGAGGTCCATTGACGGTCTTGTAAGCTGGACTCTGCTGTCCAGTCCAGGTCTTCTTTTTGATTGAATTTCAGTGGACAGTGCTTCCTCCTTTCTCTTCCTCTTGCTTGAAAATGTGGTCCTGCCTCATATTTCACCTGATCTCATCTGTGCTTATCAACAATATAGGCAGTATTGTGTAGCCGAGTTGCTGAGTGGCTAGGTGGCTTGAATGAGTGGCTTTGGTGCCTTGCTGAACTAAGCTTAGATGGTAGTTTATTCTCTTGCTTGCTTGCTCGCCTTTTGTTGAGCTTTTTTGTTGAGCTGCGATCTTCCAAAACTAGAAATATAGGTATGTGAGTAGGGATGAGTAGGGGGGGAGCGGGTCTCTCTGAGCCAACCCCACAAGCTGCACCCAACCTGGCCGGGCCGCTTCTGCAGGTGGATTGGGCACACACTCAGCAATGGCCTCTAAGCCCACTGCGCTCACCACGCACTCACGGCCCCTTACCTTGTGCTCCTGGGCCACTGTGAATCTTACTTCATTCACAGAGTTCCGCCAGGACAATCAAGCTGTTATCCGTTGTTATCCATTATCCGCGCTGATGTCCACTCTGATGTCTCCTCGCCTTCCTCCTTCCAGGGGCTTCCAGAGGCTCCTTCCTGGGGCTACTTGCCAGGCCGCTGCTAACTTCCCTTCACTGCTGGACTACCTCCAGCCGATGCCGCTGGATTCCACAAAGAAATACAAGCTGGGTTCAAGCCTTACCAAGTGATATTAAAGTCAAGAACACACTAAGGGTACTTGGCCCTCTACATACAGAAACACACCTGTTGTGACATCTAGGTTGGCATTTGATGCTTACATTGGAGTCAGGGTTTGAGATAATAGGAACAACTTTCTCTGATGTGTTGGTAGTGGGGGATGGTTCTACTGATGGTGAAACATGGGAGGTGTTTCTGGGGATGAAATGCCTAGTAGGTGGGTGTTAGACTTGGCATCCTGGGCGTGGCCTCCCCTAACTTTTTGCCTCTGCTTCCCAGGTGATTAATGTGTGCTAGACTCTGTGTTTGCTGTTTTTGAAATTCTGAGCACTTTACTACTGCTAACAAGTGCTAAAGTGCAAGTGCTACTATGTAAAATCTATGTGTCATTGGCTTATCCATGGTTGGCATATCTGATTTACTAGTAAGTCCCTAGTAAAGTGCACTAGAGGTGCTCAGGGCCTGTAAATCAAATGCTACTAGTGGGCCTGCAGCACTGGTTGTGCCATTCAAATGATTAGCTCTGCAAACATGGCTCAGTCCTGCCACTGCAGTGCCTGTGTGCAGTTTTAAACTGCCAATTCGACTTGGCAAGTGTACTCACTTGCCAGACCTAAACCTTCCCTTTTCATACATGTAAGGCACCCTTAAGATAGGCCCTAGGTAGCCCTAGGGGCAGGGTGCAGTGTATGTCAAAGGTGGGACATGTTCTGATGTGTGTTACATGTCCTAACAATGAAATACTGCTAAATTCAGTATTCACAGTTTCAAGGCCTATCTCTCTCATAGGTTAACATGGGGGCTGCCTTTAAATAACTTTAAAGTGCAGATTCCCTTTGAGAGCAGATAGAAATTTGGAGTTTAGGGTCTCTGAACTCACAATTTAAAAATACAGCTTTTAGTGAAGTTGATTTTTAGATTGTTAGTTTGAAAATGCCACTTTTAGAAAGTAAGAAATTTCTTATTTAAACCATTCTGTTACTCTACCTGATTGTGGATTCCCTGTATTGGTCAGTTTGACAGTTGGGCTGTTTGTGCATCCCATCTAGACAGTCAGACAAAGGGAGCTGGGGTGTAGCCTGCATATGCCTGCTTTATGTTATTTCTGTAGTCATTAAGTATAGATTTCGAAACAATAAAATTCCCAAATCAATTTAGAAAAATCAAGAAAAACATGATTCAGGCTGACCGTGATAGAGTAGCAGTCAGATAACCCAAACAAGTGACACTGGCCAAACATTTTACCTTGGGACTTAGAAGGCTTTTCACCTCTTAAAGTCCTCCATCTAGCAAGTCACCATCATATGTCTTCATCAGGCTGCTCCTGAATCCTTCATCTTGGCCCAAAATCTCAGAGCAGGACAAAACTGGATTTCGGAATGGTTTAGACTGCTTTGGTTGAGACTGCTTTACTGCCTCACCCCAGCCCTACGTTTTACTTTCAGACTTTTTTGGAACTCAAAATTCTCCAGTAGGACAGTGCTGAAAGCTTTTGCAGGCTGGCCTGTGGGCCAGATACCATCATTACAAGGTAGTGCTGAAGAATGTTTCTAAACAGAAAAAAGTTCAGGGCAGCTACACTTGAACACTTTGGCGGTCATTATGAACACAGCGGTAAACTCCGCCGACCGCCGTGGTGGCGGTGAACAGAAGCCCGCTGTTGCAGTGAATAGAAACCCGCCATATGATGAACCAAAATCCCAACCCCGCCAAATATCACCAGACCACCAGTCACCGCCATGACCTTGTCGGCGGAAATGCTGGACCTCCCCACCCTTCCACCACCGAGCACACCCACATCCCGCCCTCCAAATAATGTTGCACAAATCACCTTGCCGGACAGTGGGGGCCGGACGACCATTGGCGGTGCCCACCACCACGGGGGGCAAGTGGACTTAACAGCAAGAAGTGCACACATTGGATAAGCTTGAAACCCACACACCTGACACACATCCATAACCCCATAAAACACTCATAGACACACCTCACAATCGTTTGCAACGAAACCAGGCCAAAGAAGACGGAGAGCACCAGAAGCAGACACCAAACGCCACAATACACGAGACGCACATTGACCTACAGAAGAGCACCCTCACTGCGTTTCCAGTCCCGACACCATTCACCACACTCACCATGTCACCTCCAAACATCCACGCTTCACAGAAAGGGAGCTAAGGACCATGGTGGATGAGATCCTGAAGGTGGAGCCACAAATATTTGGGGCCCAGGTGCAGCACACACCCATTGCAAGGAAGATGGAGCTATGGCAGACCACTGTCAACAGGGTCAATGCAGTGGGATACCATCCACGCACCAGGGACGACATCTGGAAGAGATGGAGCGACCTGCGGGGGAAGGTCAGGGCCAATTTCATCCAGGCACCACATTGCAGTCCAAAAGACTGGGGGAGGACCGCCACCAACACCACCCGAATACACCGACTGGGAGGAAAAGGTACTGGTCATCTTGCACCCTGCAGGACTCACTGGACTCACTGGAGGAATGGATTCGGGTAAGTCATCTACATTTACCCCATATACACCATACCTGTAATGCATGCACCACACCACCCCACCCCACCCGCACCCACCAGGACCAATACCCCACCCAGGCAACAGACACTGAATCCACCCCCCTGCATGACCACAAACCCACTAACAGGCCCACATACCTTCCCCTGTGCACAGCCACCTACCCCTGCAAGGATTCACAATGGAACTACACCCCCCCATGCAACCCCACACCCTAAGCAAAATGGAGTGTAAGCCTCATAAAGGCACTCTGGATGGCCACTAAAAGTTACACCAGCATAAAATAGCCCAGTCCTGTGCACCCCAACCGTTCATGCATTTGTAACAGACATGTCTATGTCCCCCAACAGGCACCACCACCCATGCCACCCTCACGGACGGGACAAGGAGTGCCAGTGCCCCCCATGTAGACAGAGGCACCTCTCAGGACACTGGTGAAGGATCCCTGGACACTGATGAGCATGCAGGCCCCTCACACAGTCCAGGACTGTCACCATGCAGCAGTCCCACCCAGGATACCACTGACACCCTTACCACCCACTCAAGAACAGAAGCCCAGGGCAAGCGTCCCCACACCAGTGTATCCAGGCCACAGACTGGTGGAACACAGGTAGAGAGGCCACAGTCTCCCACTCCCAACATGTAAGAAGGCAAGGGCCCCAGTACAAGTGGTACCGCCAGACCTGTGCAGGGGACACAGGCACAGGGGGCTAGGGCAAGTGCTAGGGCCTCAGTGGGCCGGGGGGAGGCCACAGGATAGATGCAGCAGCCCAGGACATGATATCTGAGGTATTGGGCACCTACCAGCATACCCATGACAGGTTGGCACAGATAGTATCCACCCTGGAGCACAGTCAGAGGATGCAGCAGGAACACCACCAACAGGCCATGGAGCAGTGGAAACAGCACAACGCCACAATGGCCAGCATAGCAGGAGCACTGCTGCAGCTGGTACAAACCCAGTCTGAGACCCGCACAAGACAGGAGGCCCCTACTACAGCACCGGACACAGACCGGACAATTACACCATCATCAGAAACATCCCAGGAACTACCCTCAGAGGAAACCCAAGGGCCAACCATGTAATCCCCTCAAGGTCAACAGCAGGTGCCCAAACGTACACTCAGGCCAAGATATGGCACTGGAACCCCGGCAAAAAACAAGCCCCCCTTCAAGAAGTAACTCAGCAACAATCTGCACAGCAACCATCCCTCTCAATCAACCACCATACAGTGCTAAGAAGCAATATGAACTAATGTGAGAATTGATCGACCCATCAATACTACCAACAAGGCTGCCACCATGTTGGCATTGAGGACAACCACCCATGACCACTTTCCATCACTGTAAATTGTACTATTCACTCCCTGCTACCAATAAAACACATATCACACCTGTAACACTGTCCCCTTTCATAAAATGTGAACAAAGTGAAGTATGGATGCAACTGGCTGATAACCACTTTATTGTCAATGCGTTGCATTAAAGGACTCCTGTGTGCCTAAATGTGGCCCCAAACTAAATGCACTAAATTGTACTCTGTACCATGCAGACCTGGACCCAGTTTCACATATAAGAATCAAACCCCCCCTAGATGACAAACCACACTCGCTCTCCTCACCTCTCTGAGGTAGCTGGTCAGGACATATAGCTCCCTCCACCTCCAAGATGGGGATAGAATTTCTCACTGCCATGTTGTGCAGCATACAGCAGGCCACCACTATTCTACACACCTTTTCAGGCCCATAGGCCAAGGAACCCCCAGAGATATGTAGACAACGAAATCTAGCCTTCAGGAGACCTACTGTGTGCTCTATCACCCTCCTAGTACGTCCATGGGCCTCATTGTAATTCCTCTCTGCATCTGTTCCAGGATTCCTCACTAATGTCAGGAGCCAACGCAAGTTGGGATAGCGAGAATCACCTAGAAAAAGGTGTAATACAGAGTAGTCATTGTCAGGCATCTTAGTCAGACAGCCTGGCTGTCTGCTATGTGTCAGTTAGTGACAGAAACACTTACCTATAATCCACTCTCTGATCCACCCTCTGTCCTGGACCCCAGCTGGGTGCGTAAAATCTGGGAGGCCCAGCTGGGGAAGTCCTCCCAACGTGGAAGGGGTGCCTGTCGGGCACTGACCCACCTCATGCAACGCATCCTGGCGGTGGCGTACCCAGACCTGGATGGGTGCTTGAAGGCTGCACAGTAGTCACAAGGGGGTGAGTACTCATGTCACAATCCTAAGCCTGGATGGATGTCTGTGTGTGCATTAGGGTTCATGCTGCTTAGAGACAGGGACTCTGACTGTTGTCCATCTACATGATGGTCCCCGTAGGGTGTAGGGGGGTCTTGGTCAGGTCTCCCACACATCAGATCCTTAGGTAGTTCAGGGGATGAGTGTAGGGCAGGGGTCTGGTCAGTAGTCAGGGGCATGGCCATGGGCATAGTGAACGGTGATGCCTGTTGGGGGTGTCTTCTGGGTGGGTGTATGTCTGGCCACTATGTACCTCCATTCAGCTATTTACAAGTGTCTCTCCTGTTTTGTCTCCCCATCCCTGTTCTCTTGCGTTGTTGTTGTACATCAGCAACATCTGGCGAGGGAGCTGAGGCACCGGCAAGTGGGGAAGCAGTGGCCCACGGATCCTCGGTGGCAGAGTCATCTGACGCCAAGGGGACCAGTGGATGGGAGGGCGAGGGGAGTACCTCGGGGAGGCAACTACCACTGGAGGTAGTGACTCCGATACCTCCTCCAATGGGGGCTCCCCGGCGCTGGTGGTTCCTAGTGGCCACACCACTACAGTGACATCTTCGCCACCCCCCTTCCATCACCGCCCTCCCTTCTGCTCCCCACTGAGTTGCCCGTGCCCGCTCACCCAGAAAGGCATGCGTCTCCTTCGCCCCAGGCACCTCCTCCCCTGCCCCAGTCAGCCCTGCTGCCCTCACAGAGGAGGCTATTGACCTCCTGAAAACCATCTCTGTAGAGCAGACAACCATCGTCAATGCCATCCAGGGGCTAGAATCAGAGGTGCAGCAGACCAATGCCTATCTGGATGGCATTCACAGTGCTGTGTCTGGCCTACAGAGATCGTTTCAGGCTCTGGCCTTCTCTTGGACGGCAGACAGTTTCCCTGGTCATTCCGTCCCCTCTCCAAACTCCTCTACCCCTTCCATCACCCCACTCCCTTCACCCATCCAAAGCACACAATCTGACACGCAGTCAAGAACCTCAACACACAAGAAGCACACTTCTAAACACAAGCACCACACGTCCCATCAGAAGCATTCACACAGCCAACATACACATGCACACACAGCAACATCCACTTTCCCCAGTGTGCCCACCTCTTCCGCCTCCCCTCTACATGCACACCCTTATGCACTGTTACTGCTCCTCTTACTGCACTCACCACAATAGCAGACATCCATACATGCACCCCAGACACCACACCTGCACTCACCACAACTACTGTAGTTGACACATGCAGCACACTCACCAGAGTTGCAGACACCCACATAACATACATCCACACTGGCAGCCTGTCTTCTCCAACTGTGTCCACCCCCCTCCTCCAAAAACACACAAACGCACCAAGACACCCATCACACATCCACCACACCTCAGCATACTGTCCAGTCACCTGCACTCACTACATGCACCCCTACACCACATATGTCCACACCCTCTGCCTCCACTCCCAAGCCCTCATCCAGGACCACCCCAATTGCTCCCAAAAAACTTTTCCTCTTCCATGCTGACCTCTTCCAACCCACTGGCCCACCCCATCTTGTCCCTAAGCATGCACACCTCCTTGCCCTTTCCACTCCTTACACTTCACAGCCCACCCCTGTCCGCCCTTCACATTCCCGTGCCCCTTCCCCAGAGAAGAAGAAGCCCTGTACAGAGCCAAGTCCATCTGGCTCTACCCGCTCGAAACACCCCCTCACCTTCAAAGGACAAGCCCACACCCCCTCCACCTTCAAAGCGCAAGTCCAAGCCCCACCCCGTCGCAAATCCCCACGCCCACCACCCCCTGCCCCTGTTCCGTGAGGTGCCTGGATGCCCCTTTGTTGCCTCATTAGGTGGACTACCGTGCATCTTTGGGAGTCAGGTTGGGGCCATTGGGGCCCATGGGACTTCTTGCACTACAGACTGGCCATTGGCCTTGTTGGAAATAGTTGGCTCTGTGAGCTGTAATAAATATTTTTGTGTGGCCTGTGTTTTGGCGGCATACTGTTGAACCCTGGTCTTTCGTTTCATTGTTTGTGGGTGTGGGGCATTTCTATGTACTGTGGTCAAGTTGGATTTGCCTTGTGATGGGTAAGTACCTCTTGCTGTGGGGTGTATGGGTTGTGCTGCTGTGAAGGGTTGGGGGGTGTTGCTGGGTGGGTGGAGTGGGTGGGTATGTAACTGTGCCCTTTCCCCCCTTGTTTCGTAGGTTGCAGTACTTACCGTCGTCGTCTTCGTCGGTGGTCTCGGTCGTGGATTATGGCAAGGAGCAGGGCTGGCATGATCTGCAGCTCTCTAGCCATGTCTGCCTAGGCGCGTTGTGTGGGCCTCCGGTGAGTGTTTCATCAGATTTGGTTCATTTCCGCCTGGACTTGCGTGGCGGTGGTTCCCACCCCGGAACTGGCGGCGGACTAGTGGTTCTTAATTTGATGGGCGGGTTGGACCTTTACGTTGGCCTGTGGGCAGATTCTGCCTTCGTCGGCGGCACTCCTCTACTGGCGGTGGGTGGTTTTCTGGATGTCTGTGTTTCGATTGGTTCATTATTTGGCAGTCCGGACCGCTACTCTGTTGGTGGTTTTTACCACCACTGCCTGCGGCGCGGTAGGGACCGCTGTGCTCATAATGAGGGCCTTTATCTTGCTCCTCCTCAAGTGAAAATATACCTAAGTCAAGAATTTATTGAAGAAATTATTACAGCTAAGTGCTGATAATTCTCATAGACCACATGACCTCATGGTTTGTTTCTTGGTACTAAATTCCTGTCCAAACAGAGCTCTTTGAGGGTCCAGTCAATGTGGTCAACTGGGGCTTCTTGCATTCAGCCCTTTGGCAGCAGGATACAAAACATTTGAAGACTTGAGTGCTAGGTATCAGGAACCTTAGCGCCTAGAAACCCCAGGGTATTAATGCGCTCTATAAGATGCATTTTCATTTCACTTCATTTTAGTGAGTGGGTCTTCTTTGTTCTAGCAGTCAAACACAGTCATATTTTTGCTCCTCAGGAGTTTCTTCCTAGATCCAAGAATATCATGCAGGTGTGATGGGAAGGTGACAATTGTATCCTCTACAGAAGCTAATGACTGGAAAATGTCCTAACCCATTCCCGGCACAACCCACGGAAAACATAATCTTCATTTCCAGCATTTACTTTCTTGGTTTACTGCAGAATTTTCAAGAGATCTGTCATACCCAACTTTCTTGGTCTGGTCATTACCCACATTTTATGCGTTCTCCCTTGCTGTTTTCTAAATTTCATTTGTGTTGGCATCAGGACTCAGTACTCTTTACCATTGCTAACCAGAATTAACATGCTTTTGCTCTCTCCTTTAAACATGGTGAAATTGCCTTACACCCAATTGGCACATTTAATTTACTTCTAAGTACCAAGAAAAGTGGTACTATATGTACCCAGGGCCTGTAAATTAAATGCTACTAACGGACCTACTGCACATATTCTGCCACACACAAGGGTAGCTCTTTAAAACCAGTCTCAGGCCTGCCATTACAGTCTGTGTGCACTTTTAAACTGCCAATTTGATCTGGAAGAATAACCCTTTTGCGAGGCCCAAACCTCCCATGTTAGAATAGTCAGCCTTAGGGTGGTCTTCCCCCAAGCAATTTTCCTCTCCTCTTGCATAGTTCTGAACTTATTTTTGTTGTACTTAGGACCCTTTGCACTTTACCACAGCTAACCAGTGCTATAATGCTTGTGCTCACACCCCTAAATATGGTTAAATTGGCGTACACCCAATTAGCATATTTAATTTATGTATAAGTCCCTTGTAGATTGGTATACAATATACTGAGGGCCTACCAGTGGGCCTGCAGCACTTAATGTGCCACCCACTAGAGTAGCACCTTAAAACATTTCCCAGGCCTACCACTGCCACCTGAATACAGTTCTAATCTGCCATGTCAACTTGGCAATAAAACCCCATTCTAGCCCAAACTCCCCCCCTTTCATCATATATATATGTCACCCCTAAAGCAGACCCTAGGTAGCCCATAGGACAAGGTGCTCTGTAATTAAAAAGGTTGGACATGTACTTTTAAGTTTTACATGTCCTGGTGGTGAAAAACTCCTAAATTGATTTTCACTACTGTGAGAACTGCCCCTCCGGTAGGATATCATTCGGGATTTCTTATTACATTTAAGAAGCTTGATTTTCCATTTTGGAGCAGGTAAGTATTTCATGTTTGGTGTCTCTTTGAATTGTAATTATAGACACTATGGGGGTCATTCTGACCCTGGCGGTCATTGACCGCCAGGGCCAACGACCACGGAAGCACCGCCAACAGGCTGGCGGTGCTTCCTGGCCAATTCTGACCGCGGCGGTAAAGCCGCGGTCAGAAAAGGGAAACCGGCGGTTTCCCGACGGTTTTCCCCTGGCCAAAGGAATCCTCCATGGCGGCGCTGCAAGCAGTGCCGCCATGGGGATTCCGACCCCCTTCCCGCCAGCCTGTTCCTGGGGGTTTACACTGCCAGGAAGAGGCTGGCAGGAACGGGTGTTGTGGGGCCCCCTAACAGGGCCCCAACAAGATTCGACGGGTGCCACTGCACCCGTCGCACCCCAGCAACTCCGCCGGCTCCATTCGGAGCCGGCTTCATCGTTGCTGGGTCTTACCTATGTAATGGTAAATTCCGGTTTTTATTACAATTTTGAAAATGGCATTTTTAGAAACTTGGCATTTTTCTGCCCTTAGCCTTTTTGTACCAGCACCCCAGCTTGAGTAATGTGACCAGGTATAGCTGACAGTTAGACTTTGTGAATTCCTCCCTGACAGTCACACAATAGAGGGGTTAGGTGTGCTTGTGGGGGCCATCTGCTGACAGGATGGGCGGGTGGAGCAGGTCAGCCTCACTTGTAACTGAATAGGGAGTGCTCTGACTTCACATAAAGGGCCAATCACCTCTACATTGTCACTGCAGCCAGGTTGGAGCCAGGGCAGAGGAGTTAGGAAATTCCATGCACTTTAAAGCCACTGTATAGAAGCTTCTCCCATCTTCCAGGAAGAGGGCTTCAGGGTATAAAAACAAGGCCTCAGTTCACCAACTCTTCAGTAAACCTCTGGCCATGTGGATACTCTGCCAGGAAGAAGGACTTCTGTGCTGGTGAAAGAACTGCCACTCTGCTTGACTGCTGCTCTGGAGGACTTATTTCCTGCTGTGCTGACCTGCTGTTTTCTTGCCTGGGTGAGAAGGACTGCACTTGCATCTGCTGAACCCAGGACCACCAGAGTGACTTGAAGGGCTATTTGCCTGTCCTCCTGACTTGAGTTTCTGGAACAGAAGGCTCCAACAACCTTGAAGCCAGCATCTGGATTCTTACATCTGTGAGTCCACCCTGCCAAGTGTCACTCTAGCCCTTGGACCCTTACAAGTGGGCCTAAGGTGTGCTGCCAGCCTCTCGGGATCTAATGGAACTGGCACATCTTTCTGCTGCAGGGTGCAAACGTGAGCAGAACCAACATAGATGCTGCTGTGTAGATTGAACCCATTGCAAAGACCCATTATAAGACCCAATGCTAAGACCTGCATCCTGGACCCTCTTCGGAATGGCAGTAGCATGATGCATCCTTGGTGCAGGCCCTCACATCCCTTATAGACGGCAGCCTTGACGACGATGCCCCAATTGCACAATGTATCCTCAGAGCCGGACTTCGAATCTCAAGCCCTCGCTAACAGGATTCTCAATGATGACACAGGACATCTTATCGCAGGCTCGCCACACCTCGGAACCGACGCATCACTTTGTTTGTGTGATGCATCTTTGGTGTAGATCCTCTCAACAGTTTGCAAACCAGGATTTAAGGTACTTTGTTTAGCAGGCTAGCTGGGTCCTTGTAGCAGGCCCATGTTCCATTGCAGTCAGGCTGGCGTTGTGACTTTGTCTCCGTCCAGAGCGACCAAATAGACACAGTTGGCATTTAGTGCTTTTTGGCTCTATTTTTCACTAAAATCTTTCAAATTGCACATCTCCAGTTCTATTGATTTCTTTTTTGTTGTTTTGGTCTCTAATCTGGTGTGATATCCTTTTTATGTGATGTTTTTCCCTTTATTACTGTTTGAAATGTTGCACAAATACTTTGCACGTTGCCTCTAGGTTAATCCTAAATTCTCTGTGCCAAGCTTCCAGAGGGTTGAGCACAGATTGATTTAGGGTTGGCTGGTACCTCACCCTGACAAGGACTGTGGTTGCTGCTTGACCAGGGCTCACATCCCAGTCAATCAGCAACACAATTTCTTACACTGGTGATCAGCGGTGAGGATATAGACTTGTGCTTGTGCAGTGCCATACATTAATTTTGTGTTGCACTGCCATCCCATAAATAATTAAAAATCAGTTCAAGCTTTTTTAAATTCTCCCTAGTTTTTTGATTGGCTGTTTTCCCTTTTCTCTAAATTTAAGTTCCCTACATCTGTGCCTTATATTATGGAAGTGGAGAGGCTGAATGTGGATAACCTCAGCAGAGCTGAGCTACAGAAACACTGCAAGGGGAGGGGGGCTAGGCGCAGGGGAAAGAAGGCCACAAAACTCGACCTTCAGATAGCTCTCTGGGCCTATGAGGCAGTCACGAGGATGTAGTCCGAGCCTGAGTACTCTGAGGATGAGGATCCTGATGTGGAGGACCTGGAAGAAGGGGAGCATGATTTAGGAATGAAGGATGACATGGCTGTGTACCCTGAGCAAGAGCTTCCAAAAGAGGGAGTCCCTTTACCTACTGAAAGAGTACACTGTGTGAGGGCAGGCAGTAGTGTGCCCTCTAGTAACGTCCCCAGAGGAGCTGGCGGACAAGAAAGCACAAGGGGAGTTCAGGTTCCAAATGACCAAACTGAAAACAGGCGATAAGAAGGCTGAGCAAGCCTCGGCAGAAAAGACAATGCTGCTGGAGCATGAGAGGAGCCTGAAAGAACTAGAGATCAAAGCAAGACAGGGCTAAGAATCCAGCTATGATGGCAGCATACCAACAGTGTCTGCTGGAGAAGTGAGGGTCCACATACTACAGTTGCTGGTGCCTAACTATGTGGTTGGAGATGATATAGACAAGTGGTTTGCTGCATATGAAGTTGCTCTGAGGGTACACGAGGTCCTGGAGGAGTATGTGGGGGTGGTAGCCTGTGAAAACACATACCCATGATAGGGGGGCATACACTCCTGATACTAGAGGCAAAGGGTCAGACAATGTATGCCCCATAAAACAATACATGTTGCTAAACCCCTGAGATGTATCATCAGAAATGGAGGGATAGCCACAATCTTCCAAACCAGTCCTGGATGCGCTTCTTAAATTATGCCAGCAAGACACTGAAGGGCTGAGTGAGAGGGAGCAACGTGTATTATTTTACAGTGCTATACAACCTACTTTTGAGGGACCAGGTGCTCAATATCTGGTTTACAGAGCTGCACCAACACCTAGTGGATAGCAGGAACCTTGCTAAGGATGCAGACCTCTGGGTCATCACCAGAGTGTCTAAAAAGATGCCAGAAGGAAACTCCTAAAAGAGTGGTCAGGGTTCCCAACAGAAGAAAGGAGGGGGGGGGTAGTTAAAAAGAAAACCCAAGGATTTCTTTAAAGGCCACCAAAACAGTTCCCATGGGAAAAGTTCCCAATCCCAATCTGGCTACTTGAAGACGGCTTTGTATACAAGAATACTGGAAATTGTCCCACGTGCTATTAGTACTACTAATATAGGCATGTCATGGGAGATGCTACGTGCTCCACAATGGCACCACCACTCACTAATGGCAGTCACAAGGGATGGCCAGTGTAGTGCTTAGGGAGGAGGTGGCCCCAGTTAGTTTGATGGAGACTAGTCAGGCTACCCTAGTGTCCCTGAGTGACAAAGAGATGGTGCCTAAAGCCCACATCCCCTTGAGTACTTTACAGTATAGGCAGTGGGTCACCACCAGAAGCTGGAGGCTCTGAGGGACACAGGAGCTAGTATAACTATTGCCAGGTGTCATCAGGTGTCCTTAGACCAGGTGATACACAATACATTCTTCCATACCAGTTTGTGGTATCAGACAACCGGGAGAACCACTACCCTGTGGCTAAAGTTCCCTTTGAGTGGGGGTCTCAGATCTTTTGAAAGTTGCTGTGAGGCTTGCTATGCCCATGGACTGTCTGTTTGTTAGAGAATGACCCGGAGTACACTGCCTGAAGGAAGTGGAGCTCTGGTCACAATTAGGAATGCTTGGGTTGCTTGTGTGCATCTGTGCATCCACAGGGCCCATTACTGCTTAGGAGGGGACTCAAGAAGCTCTGGAGCCTGGAAGAATGGCCCAGACAGATGCCACGAAAGGGATTCCAGCCCATGAATGTCCCACAGTACAGGTGAATCAAGCGCCAGAGGAGGCCACCCCGGAGCTTACTGGGTAGGACATTGCCTCCCTTGGTGACCTGCCTGAGCTCGAAGGATGGCAAGCAGAGGGAGACTCACATGGGGAACAGTTCTGCAAGGCACAGAAAGAGTGTGCGACCCTTGATGGCCTGAGGCCAAAGTTGAAGCCCAGGCAGCTGGTGACACCTTTGAAGATCACCTTATATATTGAGAGATTGACCTCCTGTATAGCGAGCCTAAGGCTCCTGAGCATGGGACAACTCATGTTCTGGTAGTTCTGCAATGTTGCAGGGCCTTCCTACTGGGGCAGGACAAGACCTTTGTTAGGTTTGTCACCCTCTTCTATTGGCCCAGATGAAGACAGCCTGTGATGTACTCTGTAGGGCTTGTCTCACCCACCAGGCTATTGAGAAGACTGGGAAAATGCTGAAGGCGCACCTGACTCCCAATCCTGTTGTCGGAACACCCCTTGAGAGTGTAATCATTGTTATTGTAGAACCCTTGAACCCCAAAACAACTTTAGGCAACAGGTTTATTCTGGTATTGGTGGACCATGCTAAAAGGTACAGAGAGACCACCCCTCTGAGGACCTCAGCTGCCCTTGTAGTGGCCAGGGCCTTGATGGATATTTTGTCAGAGTGGGTTTTTCTAAAAAAAGTAGTGTCAGACAGGGGCATCAACTTCATGTCCATGTACATGAAGACTATGTGGAAGGAGCGTGGGATTACTTATAAGGTCTCCACCCCTACCATCCACAAACAAATCGTCTTGTTGAAATCTTCAACAAGACCCTCAAAGACATGATTATGGGTGTATCTGACCCCATGAGGTGCAAGTGGGACGTCCTCTTACCATGCCTGTCTCTTGCTTATAGGGAGGTACCACAAAAGGGAGTGGGCTTCAGCTCATTTGAACATCTGTATGGTCACCCTACGAGTGGGCATCCCAGTCTGGTCTAGAAAAGGTGAGAGCAAGCTCCAGAGAAACCCCCCTAGGATGTGCTTAGCTACATGCTAGCCCTCAGGAACCAGATGACCAGGTTCATAAATAAGGATTCTGAGAACTTGGAGGCTAGCCCGGAGGTCATGAAGCAATGGTTTGACCAAGCAGCTACGATGGTGGAATTCCAGCCTGGACAAAAAGTGTGGGTCATGGAGCCAGACCACTGGACTGGGCCCTATGAGGTGGTGGAGAGGAAGGGGAACTCCACCTACCTTGTAGACCTCAATACCCCCAGAAACACCTAAAGGGGACTCCATCTTAACTGGCTCAAATTCTACTAGAGGTCTGAGTTCACCATGCTGATGTGACAGTGGATGGGGAGGAGGAGGAGAGTGAACCTCTCCCTGATATCCTATCATCCAAAGAGATGGGTGGGTGAGTGGAAGGTGTCAAACTCTTTCTTACCTTGACCTGAGAGCAGCAGAAGGAATGTCGCCAGTTACTAGAACACTTTACGTTTCCATCTACCCTCGCCCCTGAGCTTACACATCTGTGTACCCATGCTGTTGATACTGGGGACAAAAGTCCTGTCAAGACCTCATCAGGCTGTCTGATGAGGTGGGGGTCAGCATCAAAGCAGAAGTCTCTAAGATGCTGGAATTGAGGGTCATTGAGCCCTCCAGTAGTCCCTTGGCTAGCCCAGTGGTGCACATACCAGAGGCAGCCCTGCTGTGCACCACCCCTCAGCATAGGTTCTGTGTTGACTACAGGGGACTCAACTTGGTCACCAAGACTAATGCACACCCAATTTCCCGAGCTGATGAGCTCATTGATAGGTTAGGGACTGCCAAGTTCCTAAACACTTATGATTTTATTTCATTGTACTAGCAGATTATCCTGTCTGAGGGGACCAAAGAGAGATCAGCTTCTGTACCCCAGAGGTCCACTTTCAGTTTAAAGTAATGCTCATTGGACTGAAAAATGCCCCTTCCACCTTCAAGAGGCTGGTGAACCAGGTCTTGGCTGGCATGGAGGCTTTTGGTGCTGCTCATTTAGATGATATAGCTGTCTTTAGCAGCACCTCGCTGGGCCACCTATTTCAATCAATCAATCAATCACTGCATTTGTAAAGCGCGCTACATACCCGCGAGGGTCTCAAGGCGCTGGGGAGGGGGGGTGCTACTGGTCGAAGAGCCAGGTCTTGAGGAGTCTTCTGAAGGCCAGCAGGTCCTGGGTCTGTCGTAGGATGGTGGGGAGAGTGTTACAGGTCTTGGCGGCGAGGTAGGAGAAGTATCTGCCGCCGGCTGTGGTTTTTCGGATGCAGGGGACTGTGGCGAGGGCGAGGTTGGCTGAGCGGAGGCTTCGGGTGGGGGTGTGGAAGCTGAGTCGGCTGTTGAGGTAGGTGGGTCCGGTGTTGTGCAGTGCTTTGTGTGCGTGGATCAGGAGCTTGAAGGTGATCCTTTTGTTGACGGGGAGCCAGTGCAGGCCTCTCAGGTGGAGTGTGATGTGGCTGCGGCGGGTGACATCGAGGATGAGTCGGGCCGAGGCATTCTGTGGGCGGGGTCCGGGAGGTCTGTAGATGAGAGTTCCTCTGAGGGTGGTGTTGGGGTCGGTGTGGATATGGAAGTGCATGTGCTCGATGGTGGTGAGGGTGTCATCGGTGTTCGTTGAGATTTTGATGGAGTCTTTGTGGATGATGGCGATTCCTCCTCCCACTCCGTTGGTGCGGTCTCTGCGGGAGATCTTGTAGCCCTGTGGGATGGCTATGGCGATGTCTGGTGCTGAGGTGGCGTTCAGCCAGGTCTCCGTCAGGAAGGCGACGTCGGGCGGTGGAGTCTAGGAGGTCCCAAAGTTCGATGGCGTGCTTGAGAGCAGAGTGGGTGTTGAGGAGGATGCAGCGGAGGTGGTTGGGTTCTCTGTCTGGTGGTGTGGAGGGTTGGATGCTGGTGAATCTGCAGTTCCGGCAGGTGAAAGGACCCTGGGTGCGTTTCGGGGTGGCCCGGTAGCAGAGGTGGCCTCGTCTGGTGTTGAGTGCGTGGAGGGTGCTTGCGTCGTAGTGCAGTCTGCCGTTGCGGGGGGTGCGGGTTCCAGGGGTTCTGGTGCTGGGTGCGGTCCAGGCGCGGACGGGCGCAGACGGGCTTGCCTTAGGCACGCCTTTGGCGCGCCGGCACGCCCGCTTCGCGGCCTCCATATGAGGGCAGAGGGAGGGAGGAGCAGCTGGGAGGTGGGAGCGGGGCGGCCAATGGGAGTGAAGGGGGCGGGGCAGCAGGGGCTCAGCAGCAAGGGAAAAACCCGGGGAAAAACCCAGGGGAAAACCCGGGGAAAAACGGCGTGAAAAGACGGCGGGAGAGGGACAACAGAGCACAGGGGTACAGAAAGCAAAACACAGGGGCACAGAATGAAAAAACGAAGTGGCACAGAGGCCAAGCGCAGGGGTACAGGAAAAAGGGAGCGAGTAGTCAGGCAGCAAAAGCGGCAACGGAGGTTCAACCCACAGGGGGCTGCGTGGCAGATGGGGGGAGCAACCTGCCTGGTGATAGGGTCAAATTTCACCTGCAAGAAGTGCTTCAGGCTGTGCAACAGGCAGGCTTGACTATCAAGGCCAATGCCAACTAGGGCAGAGGTCTGTGGTCTTCTTGGGATACCTTGTGGGCAGGGGTAAGGTGCAGCCCTTCCAGGCCAAAATAGAGACTATTCTGGCCTAGAGGTCCACAACAACTTGGAAGGAGTTGAAGGCCTTCCTGGGTCTCAGTAGATACTACATAAGGCTTGTCAAGGGATATAGCACCATTATTGCCCACTTGACTGAGATAACTTCCAAGAAGCAACCCAAGAAGGTGATCTGGACAGACGTCTGTCAGAAAGCCTTTAACTCCCTGAAACAGCCCATGTGCACGGCCCCTGTGCTCAAGACTCCAGACTTTTCCCAGTAATTTATTATCCAAACTGATGCCTCAGAGCATGGTGTGGGGGAAGTACTATCACAGTAAAGGAGAATGGCCTAGACCAACCTGGGAGGCTACGTCCCAGGAAAAAGAGGTAGTGAGGTATTGCAAGAGATGCCTTTGCTGTGGTCTGGGCACTGGAGAAGCTGAGACCATACTTATTTGGGACTCAAGTCTGGGTTCAGACAGACCACAGACCTCTCAGCTGGCTCATACAAATGAGGTGTAAGAATCTAAAATTGTACATGTGGTCCATCTCCCACAAGGAAATGGACTTTACAGTGGACCACCGTCTTGGGTCAGACCAAACTAGTGCTGATAGTCTATACATGTTTTCTGCTATAGTGAAGAGAACTCCCA
Source organism: Pleurodeles waltl (assembly GCF_031143425.1). Lineage (NCBI taxonomy): Eukaryota > Metazoa > Chordata > Amphibia > Caudata > Salamandridae > Pleurodeles > Pleurodeles waltl. The sequence continues at coordinate 737,343,460 of NC_090437.1, read as the reverse complement.
AGGGGTTGGGTAGTTCTCCCCTCTTTCAGCTCAGGGGACATGTGCTAGACCTGTCAGCCATAGGGTGGCCTTCCCTCAAACCTTTTGCCTCTTGTTCTCCTTATTTGTGATGCCCTTATCACTCTGTGCAGTTTACCACTGTGCTAAAGTGCTTGAGCTCACTCCCCTAAAACATGATTAAATTGACTTATACCCAATTGGCATACTTACTTATAGGTCCTTGTAGAGTGGTATACCATATACTCAGGTCCCGGTAATCAAATGCTACCATATTTTTTATATGTTTGGAAGTTGGAAATTACTGGATTCTATGGCACTGCAATTGTGTTGAAACTGCAGCAGCTTATATGTGGACTTTGCAGAAATGTTGATGTTGCAGATGACCTTACCGTTCATATGGTCTCTGATGGAGTGAATCCTGATCCCACAAGTGGTGCCCCTCCAGTCCTGGTCCTTGGTGGTGTTGCTAAAGGTACTGCTTCAGACTAATCCTAAAAGTTATGACTTTCCACCAAAAAGTGTCCTGATCATCTTCAGAAGTTCGGGACGTACCTGCTTGCGGATCCACCATGGTGCATCACGGGTTGGCCTGACTCCTTGGTTGCTCCAGTAACGTTCTTCTCTGCAGCAGCAAATCCTGTTTAGCAGAACCTCTAACTGAAAGCATCTGGCCTCATGGAGTCCTTGTCCGCTACCGCTTGCAGCTTCAAGCTGCTGGAGATTTTTGACTGCCAAAAAAGAGGCAAAATCAGAACTTAGAAAACTTCACTGAGACTCTGCCTAGCAACTCCTTGACGACGATGACTTCTCCTTGAACACCCCTGGCTCCCATAACCTGCTGAACTTTACATTCTCAGGAACTTTTTTTTTTAATTTCTTCTAAATGAACAGATAAGCCAAGACCGGGCCTAATCCACCTCAAGTAGCCGAACCGCTCTCCATCACGGTCGGTCTTAACTTTTGTCTGTGCCCGGTCTAGCATGACCACATTTCCACATTTTGATATTTTAGGTGCTAATTGTCACTTGAAACTTTAAAAATTCATAACTCTGGTTCTACTGATTGGATTTAATTTGTTTAGCAACATTTTATGTATTTATAATAAAGAACACTCTATTTTTCTAAATTGCTGTGCGATTTGTCTTGTGGTATGTTCTCACTTTATTACTGTTTGTATGCTGCATAAATACATAACACAGTACCTCTAAGTTAAGCCTGACTGCTTTGGGCTAAGTGACCAGAGGCTTAAGCACAGGTTAATTTAGTGATTTTTGTGGTCCACCCTGACAAGGATTGTGGTTGTTGCTCGAGTAGGTTTATACCCCCCCAACCACTAACCCAATTTCCTACAGGACCCTCATCTAAAATGGCAGAAGCATTCCTCCCAGTTCAGGTCCAGCTGCAGGAGCCTTGTCATTGTTCTAGCCACACACCTAGGGAGATGATGTTCCTTTTTCTCTCCCATTGGTGGAGCAAAGGGAGGCTTTGGGCATGAATGGTTTCAGTTCCAAACATCCCCATTTGGGATCTCCAGTTCAATAGAAAGTTGTGAAAATGGTCCTTTGTATTGCTGCATTGTCAACTGTTCTTATCTACCTCCCTGCTAAGTGGTTAATTTTTTTAGGATAAATTATTTTTATTAAGTTTTCCAAAAAGACGATACATCAATAAACAGAAAGAACACAACTGAATGCAGACAAGCATCAATGACCGCTGTACCTAAAGCAAAAGGAGTCACATCACAATCTGAAAAGCCCAAAATGATCCCACCACATACCCTGTATTTTCTGATGCTTCTATAGGCAGAAGTGACAACTTTTAACATCACTTCAGCCTTCCTGGCAGCCCAGGGCCCTCCCTGAGAAATGTTATTAACAGCTAGCAGTTGTGTTTAATCAATGTGCAGAGAATGGCCACTTGGCAAACCCAATCAGAACAGTTTGCTTTCAGGGAGCACAAAGTACGCTTTTTTAAAGTTACTTTCCCACAAGATGACTCAAAAATCTAGTTTCAAATTTGAACTAGATTCGTAATAGGAGGTGAAAACTAAATTTGATTGAAAGTTCTATCATTTTCCCAGTTGAATATACAATAAAGGGGATTTATTTCATAGCTAGGCCTGTTGATGGGAAATGTCGATGAACAACACAGTGACAAATAGCTTCCAGCAGTGCAAATCACATTTTCTTGCCTTGTGACAATTCACTATTTTAAAACTGCAGTCCACCCAGAACAAAATAACGCTTTGTGGAGCTATACATTTTAGTCCTTTATTTATGTGGTGTACATACCCACTGCAGCCACATATGCCATATCACATCTATCCACTGGTTTTATTTCTGCACAAAGTACTGTAGTCTTACAAGAAAGTTAAATACACCAATATGGCAAAATCAAAGTACAGTACATCTTTTAGAGAGAAAATGCACATGAGGTGACACCATTAGCAATGTCATAGTGTACAGAGTCCTAAAGCTAGAATATTAAATACAAAACATAGTTGTTACATATAGTAACACGAGGATAAATTATATGTAAGAGGACTAGTTTGATAGATAATTTGAAGTTTCGTTATAGATATAGAACATTCACCAGCATCTTTCCCATGTGACACTGTGATAAAGTAGCCTTTGCAGAGAAGAGGCAGGTAAAATCTGTAGCTTGTCAGTGGGCAGTTCTCAAAATTCACTATTCTTCTTGACACTGATGGTGCTCCACCAATTGACTAGGAAGCCAATGTTAATACCTTCCTTTTGAATGTCAACCACAAGTTCGATTTTGCCACCATTGTCCATCGGAATGCTGTTCCTGATTAAATAATCCCTGCCTCTATGAGGTTAAGTCCTTTTTACTGATAAAAAATCAGTTAAAGGTTTGTTATGTTTAATGATCTGCCAGTGCCTGATGCTTTTGCCTCAAAGTGTCTTTCTGCTCAAACAAACCATGTTCTAGTACACTTAGTGACAATGAACAAATACTGCCTACTGTGTTACCAGTCTGAGCTCAGCACACCTAGACAAAGTGGCCTATCCACTTTCACTTATTCATCAAGAGCTGTCAAGTGATCTTGTTGTGGGGTTTGATAGCTGGGTAGAGTTTGAAAATATCTTCTTGGGAGTAGAGTCAGAATGCATGACGCCTGGATACTGTAGAGTTTCACGAGCCACCATCTTGGCAGACTAAATTGGAAACCCTTAATTGAATACACTGGAAATAAAATCGAACACATAACCATTTTGTCCTGAAGACTAACCACACTCCGTGTTATGCATCTATGCTTATACATTGAAGTACATTGAGTGTAATACTTTCATAAAATAATGCAGTGCTTCTCATCAGAGAAATATCATCCATTACAGAAGAGGCTTAAACACATTTTTATATGATATATAAATTAAGGGTAGAACATCTCTTGTACTCTAAGAAAAAACACAACCATCCAAAATGTATAATAGTTTTAGAAAACAGGTTCAAAAGATTTGTGCTAACAGTTTGATGCACATGTTGTAACACAGGATCACATTAGGAGAGAAGTTGTATCCCTTGAACCTTATTGTGTCCCTTGAACCTTATCCTCAATTGAAGACAGCCATACACTGCTATTAGAAGGTCGGAGCAACTTTATCTGCAGATGAGACACTATTACACATAACTTTTGTTGGATAGTGGAAGGGTTTAAAACATTATGGGCATGGCCCACCATCATAGTGTAAGAAGCAGAGGATCAGCTAGTCGACTGTTAAGAGTGATTTATTGCATCACAGTTAACCAACAGTGCTTAGCTGATTTGGAATACTACCATAGTCAATAGCCATCAAATCACACGTAGCCCTTCAGGTCAGTCTAGGTCATCTAGTCTTCCTGGTTCAGTGGTTTCTTTCTCCCGACTCTCCGGATGGCCGTCTGGTGACAGGACACCCTCAAACAGAAACCCAAACAAAGGACCTGGTTACTAGAGCTGACAAACTGTAAGTACAGGTGCCACGACCACCACCAAAAAGGTGCATTTTTTCCTTGATGTCTGCTGCACCCAGTTCTAGCGCTCCTGCTCCCAATAGTGCTTGTAAAATCACTTTGTGCACTTATACCGATTTATGCGTCATGCTACTACCCCCACTAAAATGAACGATCTGCCCCTCATGTCAAACAGGAAACTACTACAGAAGTCATTTTCTCATCATCCAACATCATCAAGCTCTTGAAGTCATCAGCAAGCTTTAGAAACGTGTGCCTGATGACCTGAGGATGACTTGAAAATGAGTATCTGGTTACTTCACAAGGTGCAATTATTCCTGATGATTTGAGGATGAGTGAAATGAGTATCCGATGACTTAACAAGATGAGCTTGCTCCTGAAGATTTGTGAATCATTTGCTGATTACGTCAAGAGAATTTCCACCATTTGGTTTCATTTTTGTTGGAGAAGTTAAACTTGATCCATTATTTCATAATTATTTGCTGCTAACCACACAATTAACACATTTATTTATGTATTAAATGAGTTTTCTTTCATATGCAAATAGCCTAGAATGCAGATCTAGCAGAAATATAGTTGAAGCAAACTCCTTAGGTGATTGATAAAAGGGGTGAGCACTCGGCTGGCTGCACTGTTTGAAGTAATTGGAGGACTGCCTGGAGTACTTGCCTCACTGGCTGGCAAAACCAACTATTCAAGCATTTTTCATTTTTACTGAAAGTGACCTTCCGTGATTGGCGAGTTTGTGTGTCTGAGTATGTTCATTAGTGAGTGGTAAAATGTGCAAATGAGTCAAAGACTGAATAAATGGGTCGAAGGGTGAGTGATTGGGTGTATGGATGGATGAATTTGTGTATATATGAATGGACGACTGTATACAAAGTCAAGTGATTACAGACTCAGGGGGTTATTCTAACTTTGGAGGAGGTGTTAATCCGTCCCAAAAGTGACGGAAAAGTGACGGATTTACCACCAGCCGTATTACGAGTCCATTATATCCTATGGAACTCGTAATACGGCTGGTGGTATATCCGTCACTTTACCGTCACTTTTGGGACGGATTACCACTTCCTCCAAAGTTAGAATAACCCCCTCAGTCACTCCAACCATTGTCAGTATTGGCAATTATCAGTCTCAGTCACTGCAAGAAACAAACATTATTTGTTGGGAAATCCACTTTTTATTAAGATTTAGTGAAGGGCTGCTATTTTCTTTCTTAAGAAACCTTTGTATTTTGCTTGCCGCTGGGATCCCTTTTGTATCATAATGTGTGTTAAAATGAAATAACAAAATAGAGAAATACTGCCACATAATGCGCACATAAAGATGCACATTTTGATGTATGCTGCGCATAGCCCATTATTCCATCTTCCTCCATAATGAAAAGCCGTGTAGGTACACCAGAGCAATGCACTGTAAAATTGTGTATGTTGCATTTTTTAAATATGTTGCTACCCTTTTGTTGGAGATGGTACGCCAGTAAGGGGTGTTCATTCAAAGGAAAAGTCTGCTTTTTATATCCCTTTCAAAGATCAAAGCGTTTTGGCATGCAGAAAGAAGACAACTCAAACTTCTCATTGACAGTGCACATATATATGTACAGTTTAAAAGGAATGCGTATGTCTCGTTGTTACAATACAAACATGTTCATTTTTCTCTCAATAACTTTGATTACTCTAGTTCTTATACTTGTATTTCACATTGTTCCCTTAGTAGTGACCTGAAATGGGAGCAACACTGGAAGTTAAGGGAGCCTGTCCCGAACAAGACAATGCTGGGCAAAAATAAATATTCCTCTATAGCGCTTCTGTTCACCATTTCACTTGAAGTATTAGTTTTTTTCAGGTTGTCGTGTTTCTCTAGTTTTTTTTCTTGTAATATATCACTCATATATAATGCAAGGTGTGAACATAGCTGCGTTTATATATATCTGTGCTAGTTTAGGTTTTGGGGGATGTTCTTAAAACGGCCACGATTGAGCCTGTCGGGTTCATGCCTAATGAACAGCATATTTCTCTCAGTGCCCATCAGTGGGCTATAAAAGGGTTCAGAATACATGTTCATCCAATCCTTGGCCGCTCTACATAGGACACTGGTCATATGTACCAACTGGTATTGTGATTCTTAACAAAAGTGTGTCAAAGTACACAACTGTCGAAATATTGCCAGGGCCAAAGATAAGGAAAAGGCAGTGTTACAGGTGAGTGACTGCATTGTGTGTGTGTTTGAGAGGTACATGAAGGGAAGGAGATGCAAGGAAGTATGTCCAGGAGAGAGTGAAGAGAGGGTGCTTGAGAGAAAACAAATAATGTATGTGATAAGCAGATAGAGGGTTTCAGGAAGGAGAAAAACTGTATAAATGCGTAACTGAGAAACTGCAGAAAAAGTGGGCACAGATTTATTAACACTTTGCGCCTGGTTTGTAATACAAAACAGATATAATGAGTTGAATATACCAGCTTTAGCAGCTACAGAAGAGTGGAGTTCTTGATGAGTCTCTTCTGTCTGCAGCTCAACAGACAAAGGCTTATAATTAACGTGAAAGGGTGGGTTTATGATTACGTGAGTGAAAGGATGGATGAACAAGTAAAAGGGTGGATGGAGAGATGGCTGGTTGAATGAGAAAAGAGATGGAAGGAAGGGTAAGTAAAAGGATGGATGGGTGGGTGGACAAATGAAATGGTTGACGACTGAGTGAAAGGGTGGATGGATGGCTGAGCGAAAGGGTGGATACACAAGTAAATTAATTGATGGGTGGTTGTTGAGTGAAAGGGTAGATGGATGAGTTCAAGGGTGAATGGATAGATGAATGGATGGATGGGTGAAAGGGTGAATGGACGAGTAAAAGGATGGATGACTGAGTGAAATGGCAGATGGGTGAATGGAAAGGTGGATGGTTGAGTGAGAGGATGGATGGGTAGGTAAAAGGGCGGATGAATGGATGAGTAAAATAGAGAGGAGATGGAATGAAGAGTGGATAATTGGATGAGCAAAAGGATGGAGGGCTGAAAGGATGGATGGAAGGAACAATGAGTAAAAGGGTAGCTAGATGGAAAGATGAGTGAACGGGTGTATGTATAAGTTTAGAGATGGGTAGGTTGGTTGGATGGATGTGTGCGTGAAAGGGTGGATGATGAGTGAAACGGTGGATAGATGGATGAATGAGTGAAACAATGGGTGTAAGGATGGATAAGTGAAAGAATGAGTGGATGAGTGAAAGAGATGTGGACAGATGGATTGATGTGTGAATGGATGGATGGGCAAAAGGGTGGATGGAAGGCTGAATGAAATCATGGGTGGCTGAGTGAAAGAGAGCATGGATGAGCGGATGGATAGAGTCAAAAGATGGATTAGTGAAAGGGTGGCTGGAAGAATGGATAACTGAAAGAATGTCTGGATGGATAGGTTTGATGGATAGGCTTGGGGATAAATGAGTAGATTTGGAAACGGATGGAAAGATGAAAAAATGAAAGGCTTCTACCATTCTTGGTGAAAGACTGATGCACGAAAGTATGAATGAATGGATGACAGAATGCATGGGTGAAATGGTGGATCCCAGTAGGTGGAGGGAAGGCTTAAAGGATAAATGGCTAAATGCTTGGATGGAAGAGACAAGAGAACTCTCCTGGGTAGGCACGTGAAGAATTGCTTCACTTGCTTGATCCCATAAGAGCTTTGGTTCAAAGTGGGTGGGTATTTTAATTTTCTGATTACTCCCTTGTGCCATTTATTATTCAACAAATCCCAGGATTTGCATTGGGTAGTTCCCTAAACTAATGCAAAGTTGCACCATACGCCACTTAGTATTGGAGGGGGGGGGTCATTGGTGATACATGGGCATTCAAATGCAGCCACCCATGGATTTTGACCCAAATCCCTATCTACTAACACTTGGATACAGGGATTTGAGCCAAAACTTATGCCTCTTTGATGCGTTGGCTTAACAAGCCAACTTTGCATATGTGCTGCATTGTTGAGCACACATACAAAGTAGAAAAAGTGTTACAGGATACTTTTTTACTCGAAGAGTCATCTTTCAGTACAACATCTATGCTTTAAAGAAAGCACACACCCTTGTGCCATAGCACAAGGGTTTGTGCATTGGTGCATGGCAAATGTATGATTGAACAACGGATGTGAGAACCACGCATGCCTGAACAACGCGGTCAAAGCAACAACTGTATTGTTACCACGAATGCCTTTAACACGAATGCCTTTACAATGATTTTTTATTGTAAAAGCATGCCTAATAAAGGCATGTGTGGGAACGGCATGCATGGTTCTAGCATGTCTCCCACCCTAAGGCCCCAAAGTACCCCACACCTAATACTAAAACTACACTGACCCCCCACCCCTAACCCTAAAAACAAAAGTACCCCAAAACACTCCACCCACTTGAAAAACCTTCCCCGACCCCCCCACCGGCCCTAAAAACAACCAATACCCAACACACCCTTAAAAATAAAACTAACCCGACCCCCCACCCTGCCCCTAAAAACAAAACTACCCAATCCTCCACCCCTAAGAACAAAAGTACCCCATACCTCCACCTTCTCTGAGCACTAAAACCTTCCTGAACCCCCACTTGCCCTAAAAACAACCAACCCCCCACCCCCCACCCCTGCCCCAAAAAACCAAACCACCCCGACCCCCACCCCGCTCCTAAAAACCAAACTACCCCCAAACTACTCCGACCCCCACCCCACACCTAAAAACAAAACTACCCCAACCTCTCCACCCCACTCCTAAAAACAAAACTACCCCAACATCCCCCACCCAGCCTGAGCCCTAAAACCTTCTCAGACTCCTCCACCCACCATAAAAACAACTGACCCTGCCCCTAAAAACAAAACTACCCCAATCCCCCACCCCACCCCTAAAAACCAAACAATCCTGATCCCCCACTCCACCCCTTAAAACCAAACTACCCCAACCCCTCACCCCACCCCTAAAAACCAAACTGCCCTGACCCCCCCCACTGCCCCCAAAAACCAAACTACCCTGACCCCCCACCGGCTCCTAAAAACCAAACTACCAAACTACCCCGACCCCCCACCCCACCCCTAAAAACAAAACTACCCCAACCTCTCCACCCCACTCCTAAAAACAAAACTACCCCAGCACCCCAACCCAGCCTGAGCCCTAAAACCTTCGCCAACTCCTCCACCCACCCTAAAAACAACTGACCCCACCCCTAAAAACAAAACTACCCCAATCCCCCACCCTGCCCCTAAAAACCAAACAACCCTGATCCCCTCACTCCACCCCTAAAAACCAAACTACCCCAACCCTCCCCCACGTCCCTAAAAAACAAAACTGCCCTGACCCCCCACCACTGCCCCTAAAAACAAAACTACCCTGATATCCCCCCATCCTGAGCCATAAAACCTTCCCTGACCCCCTCCCTAAAAACAACCGACCCTGCCCCAAAAACAAAACTAACCTGGCCCCCACCCCTAAAAACCAAACTTCCCCAACCCCCGACCGCCTCATCTAAAAAACAAAACTAACCTGACCCCCCCACCTCTGCCCCTAAAAACAAAACTACCCCGATACCCTCCACTGACCCTGAGACCTAAAACCTTCCCTGACCCCCTACCCTAAAAACATCCGACCCCCCACCCCTGCCCCAAAAAACAAAACTACTCCGATCCCCCCACTACCGCCACAAACCCTTAATCCACTGCCCCAGTGATAAAAACTACCCCCAGCCCCACTTCCCTGACTGCATCCTCTCCCGATCCATAATGCCTATTTATCTGCCTTAATGATGCATATGCATAGTTCTGCACATGCATGGTTAAGGCAGAGAAAAAGACATGCGTTGTTCCGGCAAGCGTCGTTACGCTTGCGTTGTAAATCTAATCGTTGTTATGGAGTCATTGTTCAGGATGTTTCCCAACCAAAAGTGAACCAGCAGTGGGGGAGAGAATCAAATGGCCATATCTTAAGCAATATGGCACATTGTTTCTCACTGCCTTTGATGCAAAGCAGCTCAACAGTTTTGGTTGCTGCGCTGTCTTGCATCAAATAGTAAATCTGTGCCACAGTGCATCGAGAACTGGAGTGACTGTGGCAATCTAAAGACCATGTTTGCCTATAGTAGCCCTTCCACTTTTAGCTACCTGTTGCCCCTTCTGTGATCACCCTCTCAAAAAATCATTTCTAGAGACTCCACTGCTGACATGGAGTCATTCTATGGCCCTAAACCAAGATTGAAATTCCTGGCCTATATTCAGAGTCTTGCACTCTGGCTTGAAGGCCAGGTCTACATACAAAACCTGGATATATGCATGCCTAGGCTTCCACGTATTAGACTCTTGGGAAGGGTGCACACACCAACCCAGAAACATACCCAGAATAGCCATATCCATAGGCTCAGTACCCCATCCTTGATACCCAGGTGTCCAGACCTCCAACGAAGATGCATAGGCTGGCGCACCAATGCCAGATACTCTGGCTAAGAAATCATGCTCTAGGTATCTAGACACCGCCACTTTAACTAGATATCTAGGCTATGATTGTGAGCTAAGGCAGCAAATACTGCAGAAAGGGCTGAAGGAATATTACCATTATTTGTGAACCCTTTCTGCCATATTTTCATCTTGGCCTGATTATTTGGGAAATAGCTCAGTGGACTTTTCTGCTGGCAATGGCAGAATCTTAGCAGAATTCTCCCAAAACGTGTTTGGGTAAAACAGGGAGATATCAAGAGATTATCAGGATTGCTCTGAGTGTGGAAGCTGTATCTCCCAGTAATGCTAGAAATCCTTTCATAAAAGTAAGCAGTGGAAACATTGTCTGGTAGCGTGTTTTTCAGATATTCTTTCAACTTGCTGGCATCTAAATAATGGGCCTAAGTCCTATATTTCACAAAGACACTTTGTTTTTGACTTACGTCAGTCAAATTGGAGCAATGCAGGATTTGAAGTGGGGCTGCACTTCAACTAAGGCAGTTTGGCCAACAGTTGTTTGTAAGAGGCTGAAAAGGTGTTGACCCATTTATTTGGAGTAATCTGCTAACTGTACCCAAACTCCCACTTTCAACATGCAGACCCTGGACATACATACCATCCCTGGAAACCCACGCACAAAACCCCTGTCAGCAGACAAAATGTCCCTAGTCTTCCTTCTCCAATAGACAACATTCCTACTGAAGCATAATACAGCCCTGCAGTCCTAATCCTAACAGATAATACAAGCCCTGGATTCCCACCGCAGACTAGTAGCATTCACACTCAAGGCTCCCACCCCTAACATACAACATAGACTCTGGACTCCCAGCCTGATCACTACACAGATTACACAGACTACAATTTCCAGCACAAAACACAGATCCTGACCCAATGCTACAGAGGCTTGTGACTAATATCCCAGCACATACTGGTGTTCCACTCATGACCCATGGATCCTAGACTCCCAATGCCATTTCATCACCCTGACACATGAGTTCAGAGTCCCCACACCCATCAGACACCTGGGCATTAGCCACCTACACCCATTCCTGATATGAGCCCAGAGCCAGACTAAAAGCACAGAGAACAAGGCTAGAGATGTCTGAACTGTGAATTCAGACCTCATGGGCCTGTCCTTGTCAGCAACCCAGACATCCAACCAAAAAACTAATCTTTAACCCAGTCCCAGCCCAGATGCCAGGTATCTGACCACTGGTTAAATGTTCAGGTACCAAGGCCAGGACCCAAAAAACATCTAGGCTAGGCTTGCACAGACACCCAGCACTTGAGCATGCATCTGTTATAGATATTTAGCCCCTCACAGCTTCCCTTGTCCTGAAGTGCAGAGCTCTCAGGTTAACCCAAATCAGGTGCAAGTATCTCATCTAGACATGTTGTTTCTTTGCATTGTGATACTTGCAGCTGTGTGATTTATAATGGATGCACCAAAACTGTAATAACTGCAAAAAAAAAGTCAAGACTGAATGGGTTACCAGCACCTGTTAACCAAACCCAGCTAGGGGTGTGCAAAATCACTGATTTTGTTTTCTTGAAAATTTCGTACAATTTCAGGATAATTGCTATTAAATTTCCCAAAATGCTCTTTGGGGTATCACAAGTACAAATTGAAAGCTAGAGCATTCCTCTCATTCAAAAGTCACTTCCAGTATCAGCAAGCAGACTGCTCAAAGAGAGAAAAACTCCTGCAATATATTTTCTGCTCCAAGTAGTCTCCTGCAAAACATTTTCTGATTGAACCAATCCCCAGTGTCAAAAAATGTGTGAAACGGTGCCCTTGCATAATTACTGAACCTAACTGTATATCGTGCAACATGAATTTTCTAGAATTACTAGAGAATAAATGCAATTTCACACACCCTATATCACATCTTCCCTCACCCTACTTTGCCTTCTTGATTCAGGTAACCCCAGAGCATCCTGAACTGCCAGCATGCTACTATTGGTTTACCCCAATCACTCACCTACACTAGTTCATTGCCTCATGGCTTCAACAAAATTGGTCAACCTACAGACCCAAAGCCACGACTCTGGTTCCCTTTCTGCAGACAATGTTACTAATATGTATCCATAGCTAAAAACTTACAACTTCCTCTACCCTTAATCACTCCCTGAGTTCATTCACTTATAGCTTTACTCATTTATAGCTCCACTGTGCTCAGTTGCTCTGTCACTTACAGCTTCACCATCCTAGAGACACTTGTCATTCCTTCCTCACGACTGCTTACCTAAAAACACTTAATCACTCACAGCGAACTTCACCTGCTAATTTACAGACACGCTGTCAGTTTCCCCTGCTCTGTTACTTTCCTACATAACTTTCTCCTTAACTGCTCACTACCAGCCATCTCTTTTCTACCAACTGTGCTCACCCACACTTTTTGATCTACAGTCACACACTCAGCTTTCCCCACTTCCCTTCAATTATCTATGGAATGTCAGCCACTTACAACTTATTCTAAAATCAGTTACTCATCTACATTCTCCCAGCTACTCACAACTCCCTATCCTCACCTAAAAACACTTATTTACAACTTCTCTCAATCGCAATCTCTCATTTGTTATTGCTCACCACACCTATATCCCCATCACAAAAAACTCCCACCAGTCCACAGTGCATTTGCTGTCCATGCCATTTATTACTCTTTAAGCTTATCACCAGAGGTCTGCCAAATCTGTGTAATTTGCTTTCGCGTAATTACTCAAGATTTCAGCAAAATTGCTTGTAATTACCCAAAATGAAAATCAGTTATTTAATATTATATTTTAGTGTGAAACGCATCTTTGTAGTAACTTCTGATGTGCAGATGCACTTAAGCATAACATGGAATTCCATTCCAAAATTATGCCAGAGTAATTTAAATTTCACCAAGGCATACGCTTTTCTTCATTACCCACGCTCATATCTCCAAAACAGTTATTTATCTCAACTGATAAGGGGGTGACACTCTAATGTGGCTGCAGTTTGTAGAGTGCAAATTAGAAGTTTGACGTTGGTGAATTTAATGCAAATATAGCCTATAGCGCTGGTGCACATTGAATACCTGTGGCAGAGGGGTTGAACTGACTTTCCACCATTAAAAATCTACAGATAGTGCTGTGATGGATTCATGGAGTCTTTCAACGTTATACTGAAGATGAATTGGAATCATCAACAAGTGGTCTTCAATCATTGAGAAGTTGCAATACAATCTTTCTGCAGCTGGCCCAGTATTATCCCTGAGTAATATTCCCTAGTCCTGGAGCAATCTAACTTCATCCTAAAGTTATCATAGAATCATCTCAGAACAATCTCCATTCATCACGAAGTTGTCATAGAATTATGTAAGAGTAATCTGCAGTCTTCCTGGAGTTGTGATAGAACCATCCAAGAATAATCTTCACTCGTTCACAACTTGTCATGGAGTTATCCCAGAGGAATCTGTAGTCTTCCTGAAGCTGGCATACAACCATCGCAGAGTATCCTGCACTCATCCACAAGTTGTCGTGGAGGCATCTCAGAGTAATCTATAGTCTTCATGGAGTTGTCATAGAACCATCCCAGAGTAATCTGCACTCATCCACAGAGTAATGTTCATTAATCTTCAAATTATCACTTCGTGTTATTACAGTAGTAAACGATCATCACACCTTTCCAATTGGAGTAATCAGTACATCATCCTGCAGTAGTTTTTATGATGACTCTGAAGTCATCTCATTTAAATATTGCACCATATACACATACTCCAGGATGGTTTTGGATGACTTCCCCAGATAATTACAGGAATAGCTCAGTAAAAGTCATCGGATGACTTCAGAATGACTCCAGGATGATCTTCCTTTTCGATTTGGGCCCAGCACTTGCCTCTGGCCATGACCTATCTCCTGGGCTGTGGTATTGGGACCAGGGGCGTCCTTGGGGACCCTCCTGGCCACTGGGCGTGATAGCGCTTTATTGAGCCTCCTGATCTCCACCTGCCGCCACTCGTCTTGGACCCTGGAGACAGCAGCCCACTGCTTCTCCTGATTGTTCGCATCCCCGGCATCGTCCTCACACTCTACAAGGCCTACTGCCCCCCTGCTTTCTGTTGCACGGCTTCCACCGCGTTGCCTCTTCTTCCGGTGAGGATGGCGGTTGGCACACTGCTCCTCGTTGCGTTCTCTGGGTCACATCCCTCTTCCAGATTTGTTTCTACTGGGGAAAAACGATCTTCTAGACCCCTTGTTTTTAAAGTTTTAATTATACAGAAATCATGAGTAACACAACTAAGTGAGGAGAATGTATGGTTTGTTGTGTTGTTATGTTGTTATGTTGTTATGCACTATATTTTAGTTATGTGGAGTCACCAGAAATTATCAATGCGCCACACTTGTCCGTAAGTAAGGATGTAGTTGTATTTCAGATCTCTATAAATCAAAGACAATAGTTCTGTTAAACAATGTTAAGAGAATTACTACTCCTCTAAGAGCTCCCTCACATAATGGATAGAAAAGGATGCTGAGAACACTAGGGGGCATATTTATACTCTATTTGCGCCGGATTTGCATCCTTTTTTTTTACGCAAATTTGGCGCAAACTTAACTCCATATTTATACTTTGGTGCTAGACTCGTATAGCACCAAATTTATGGAGTGAGAGTAATTTTTTACCGTGGAAATCTACCTTGCATTAATGACATGCAAGATAGGCGTTCCCGGGCAAAAACTGACTGAAAGGCATTTGCGCCTTATGTATACTCCCCTGTAAAAATTACGCATTGGAGGGGAAGGGCCTTAAAAAATTACTCTAAAATGGTTTAGAGTCATTTTTTAACTCCTGGGTCAGGGCAGGCGTTAAGCGACCTGTGGGCTCATTTCCAATGTCTCCGACCATGGAAGCAGTCCACAGGTGCCCTTCCCTGCCCCCAGGGACACCCCCTGCCACCCTCGCCCACCCCTGGAGGACACCCATGGATGGGGGGACCCATCTACGGTAAGTAGAGGTAAGTTTTGTTTTTTATGTGGAAGTGGCATGGGGGGCCTAACTTGGGCCCCCCTACATGCCACTTTGCCTAATGGCCATACACAGGAGACACAAGTCCCCTGGGCATGGCCATTGGGCAGGGGGGCATGACTCCTGTCTTTCCTAAGAAAGGAGTCATTTCCATGGGGGTTGTGCGTCAAAAAAATGACACTAGTCAGGTTAGAGTCTATATTTTGGACTCTAACCTGACTTGCACCATTCTTTGGCGCACAACCCCCAGTCTTCTCTATGCCTCCGCTACCCGCTTAGAGTCATTTATTTTGACGCTAACCAGGCCGCAGCGTCACAGTCATTCCATAAATATGACGCCCGGCTTGGGCTTTGGAATGGCAGTAACCGGCGTTATACTTTTTGAGGCAAATCTGCGCTACTTTATGGTGAATCAAAACTGCCACTAAAGAAAACTCCATCTGTCACCAGCAATAACATTAATCACCAGCGTTATCATGGCATTTTTATTGTTGCCTTAAACTGCCTGACGCAGAAGGAAGTTCAGTGCTTTTAAATCTATACATTATTTAAAAACCCAGCGCCTCCCACCAAAGTCAGTGCCAGCTTCTGCAAATTCATAGAGTATGTCCTTTATGTCAGGACGAATGCTGTGCATTAACCCCTTTGTTGCCAGGCCTTTTCCCCCTCAGGTGCCAGGCCTTTTTTTGGCTATTTGGGGCAGTTCGCGCTTAGACCCTAATATGCTTTTGTCCACATAAGCTATCCACGCCAAATTTGCATCCTTTTTTTTCCAACATCCTAGGGATTCTAGAAGTACCCAGAGTTTGTGGGTTCCCCTGAAGAAGACCAAGAAATTAGCCAAAATACAGCAAATTCTGCAGATGAAGGCTTGTGGTTTTTTCCCTGAAAATGGCATCAACAAAGGATTTGCTGTGCTAAAATCACCAGCTTCCCAGCTTTCAGGAACAGGCAGACTTGAATAAGAAAACCTAATTTTTCAACACAATTTTTGCATTTTACTGGGACATACCACATTTTTACTATTTTTTGTGCTTTCAGCCTCCTTCCAGGTAGTGACAGAAATGGGTATGAAACCAATGCTGGATCTGGAAATCTAAAGATGTCTAGAAATAGGCATAATTCTGAATTCAGCAAGGGGTCATTTGTGTAGATCCTACAAGGTTTTCCTACAGAAAATAACAGCTAAAATAAAAACATATTGAAATTGAGGTGAAAAAAACTGTAATTTTTCTCCATGTTTTACTCTGTAACTTTTTCCTGCGAAGTCAGATTTTTAAAAGCAATATACTGTTACATCTGCTGGACCCTTCTGGTTGCGGGGATATATAGGGCTTGTAGGTTCATCAAGAACCCTAGGTACCCAGAGCCAATAAAGGAGCTGTACCTTGCAATGGGTTTTCATTCGATACCGGGTATACAGTAATTCATTTGGTGAAGTATAAAGAGTGAAAAATAGGTATCAAGAAAACCTTTGTATTTCCAAAATGGGCACAAGATAACGTGTTGAGAAGCATTGGTTATTTGCACATCTCTGAATTCCTGGGTCTCCATACTACCATGTGAATTGCAAGGCATTTCTCAAATAGACGTCTTTTTTACACACTGTCTTACATTTAGAAGGAAAAAATGTAGCGAAACACAAGGGGCAATAACACTTTTTCTGCTATTCTGTGTTCCCCCAAGTCTCTCAATAAAAATGGTACCTCACTTGCGTGGGAAGGCCTAATGCCCGCAACAGGAAACATAACATGGTCAATTCACATTTTCCCAAAGAAAACTGACATGTTTTTTGGAAAGTGCCTAGCTGTGGATTTTGGCCTCTAGCTCAGCCGGCACTAGGAAAACCTACCAAACCTGTGCATTTTTAAAAACTAGACACCTAGGGGAATCCATGATGGGGTGACTTTTGGGGCTCTCACCAGGTTCTGTTACCCAGAATCCTTTGCAAACCTCAAAAGTTGGCCAAAAAACACTTTTTCCTTGCATTTCGGTGACAGAAAGCTCTGGAATCTGAGAGGAGCCACAAATATCTTTCCTCCCCACGTTCCTCCAAGTCTCCCAATACAAATGGTACCTCACTTGTGTGGGTTGGCCTAGCGCCCGTAAATGAAATGCCCCAAAACACTATGGGCCTGATTCCGAGTGAAGCGGGCGGCGGTATCCGAAAGACCGCAGAGGCCATTCAGGCTTTCCCGCTGGGCTGGCGGGCGACCGCCAGAAGGCCGCCCGCCAGCCCAGCAGGAAACCCCTCCCCACGAGGAAGCCGACTCCGAATGGAGCCGGCGGAGTGGGTATGTGCGATGGGTGCAGTTTGCACCCGTCGCGTATTTCAGTGTCTGCATTGCAGACACTGAAATACACAGTGGGGCCCTCTTACGGGGGCCCCTGCAGTGCCCATGCCATTGGCATGGGCACTGCAGGGGCCCTCAGGGGCCCCGCGGCACCCCCTACCGCCATCCTGTTCCTGGCGGGAGACCCGCCAGGAACAGGATGGCGGTAGGGGGTGTCAGAATCCCCATGGCGGCGGAGCGCGCTCCGCCGCCATGGAGGATTCTCCCGAGCAGCGGAAAGTCGCGGGAGACCGCCGACTTTCCGTTTCTGACCGCGGCTGAACCGCCGCGGTCAGAATGCTCGACGGAGCACCGCCAGCCTGTTGGCGGTGCTCCCGTGGTCGGTGACCCTGGCAGTCACCGACCGCCAGGGTCAGAATGACCCCCTATGTGTACACATCAAAATGATCAAATATTAAACTACCTGCTTTTGCCGGGGGTGAGGGACCTGCGTTTTTGGTCCTGGGCTCAGCAGCCATACAGGGAAACCTACCAAACCCAAACATTTCTGAAAACTAGACACCCGAGGGAATCCACGGATGTGTGACTTGCGTGGATCGCCCAGTGTTTTCTTACCCAGTATCCTCAGCAAACCTCAAATTTAGCTAAAAAATCAAATTTTCCCCACATTTCTGTGAGGGATCACCGCACCGGGACAGATTTCCTACCACCCAACGTTCCCCTCAGTGTCTCCAGTAAAAATGATACCTCACTTGTGTAGTTGGGTCAAGTGCCTGTGACAGGGAAGAGCCAAAAACATGTTGAAATTGAGGGGGAACCAAAGCGGGTCCAAAAGGGCAGTTTAAAAAAAACATTTTTAGGATGACAATGGGGGCCTAATTTTTGTCGGTATAGATGAGACAATGCTGGGTGGTAGGAATTTTGTGGATTCCTGCAGATTCTGGAAGGTTCCATCACAAAAATGTGGAACAAATGTGTGATTTTCAGCGCAGTTGGAGATTTGCAGGACATTATGGGTAAGAAAATGGTGCGGGTGCATGTGAAGCACACCATCCTGGAATCGCCCAGATGTTTAGTTTTCAGATGTGTCTAGGTCTTGTGGATTTTTCTACATGGCAGCGTCCCAAAGTCCAAAAAGTGCAGCCCTCATCATTCCAAGTGGGGCGATTTTGAGAGTTAGCCAAGCTCTCATGGCCCAAATGTAAAACCAAAACCCAAAATAATCAAATGTCCTTATGCTTGCCGTGGGATAAGATGTTTTAGTGTGCGGAGGGAGAGCTGAAAGACTGTTACCCCGTTCACTTGCAGTGAGGGCATAACAAGGCCCATACTGGTTGGTAGCCAACACCCCAATTTTTTTTTCTTTTTTAAATTCCCTGGCATCTAGGAGACTTTCTGCCCCCCCACGGAGTGTGGATCGCAGAACAACTTTGGCCCGTTTATTTGGGGTGGGGATACCCCCACCCTCTTATTTTGAAAAAGAAATCTTCCCTGGTCTCTGGTGGGCTTCCAAAATAGGCAGGTCTGCTCCCATGGGGAGCGATCCTTGCCCAAGGGGCTGCCCCCCCAAACAAAACACACACATACACACACACCAATCCCTGGCACCTAAGTGGTTTCTGACCCCTGGGGGCAGATTGGCCTAATAGAAATAGGCAGATCTGCCCCCAAGGGGAGCAGAAATGGCCTAAAATAAATTCCTCCCTCCTCCCCCAGGGGTGTGACCCTTGCCTAAGGGGTCACTCCCCTTGCATGAAATTGACGCAGAAAAAATAATCCCTGGTGTCTAGTGGTTTCTGCACCCCTTGGGGTCACATTGGCATAATAAAAATAGGTCAATAGGCCAAAAATAGGCCAATCTGCCCCCAAGGTGGGCAGAAACTGCCTAAAGACAATTTTCCCCTCAGGGGAGCGACCCTTGTCTAAGGAGTCGCTCACTACGTATAAAAAAAAAAATCCCTGGTGTCTAGGGTTTTGTGCCCCACCTGGGGGCAGATCGGCCTAATTACAATAGGCAGAAGGGGGCAGAAATAGCAGAAATAGCCTACAACAAATTCCACCACCCCCAGGGGAGCTGCCCTTGCCTAAGGGGTCGCTCCCCTCACATGAAACTGACAAAATAAAAAAAATCCTGGTGTCTAGTGGTTTCTGCCACCCTTGGCCTAATGATAATAGGCCAATCTGCCCCCATGGGGGGCAGAAATAGCCTAAATACAATTTGGTCGCTTCCCACATATAAAAATAAAAACACACAGAATAAAAAATATCCCTGGTGTCTAGGGGTTACTGCCCCCCCGGGGGCAGACCAGCCTAATTATAATAGGCCGATCTGCCCCCGGGGGGGCAGAAAAGGCCTAAAAATATTTTGCCCCCTCTGGAGCGGCCCTTGCCCAAGGGGCCACTCCCTTTAATACATAAATATCACACCAAAAAAATTCCCTAGTGTCTAGTGACCGGGCAGCAGAAATGCTGAGAAAGACATCAAAGGAAAGGAAAGGCCTCTCTCCGCTCCTCCACGTGATCGGAGGAGAAATGCTTTTGCAGAGGGGTAGGCCTCTGATGAGGTAAGCGCCTGCTGACGTCATCAGATGCCAATGGGGGGGTCAGTGGGGTGGGGGTGGAAGGGGAAGCGAATTCCCTTCCATCCCTGCCCACAGGAGTGGGGTGCTTGGCCCTTGAGGGGAGCACTAGCGCTCCTCCCGAGGGCCCATAGCAGGACGAGCTGGTCTCGGCCTTGGCACCGGGCAACCATTGCCGAGGGCAAGACCAGCTCGTCCTGGGCACCCTAAGGGGTAACCTTTATAAGTTGTTTACAAATAGCATGAGTGTATACCTCTATAACCATAACATTTGTTGTGGAACCTATAGGTGTGTATGTGTGCACTTTGTGCTGTAACTCTGTGCATTCTAATTGCACCCTACACTTCATATCCAGTGCTTCAATTGTAAAAGAGTAAGTGCTGACGCCCAGAGTTTTGTTCAGAAGCCCATGGCTTCTGAAGGAATGTTGGGTTGCGAAATACCAATGATACAATTTCTCGGTTCCACCTCATGCCTCTATAGTCCATGACCAGACACTCCCTGTCCCTTAATCTGACCCATACAGGTTCTTTTTCATCACTATTTCCCCCTTTCTCACTCTTTTCCATCTTTCTCCACATCCTTCTTTCCCCTTTTTGTGTTTTTCACTCTCTTGCTCTGGGTCTCATGAGGAAAAAAGGGAGCTGGGCCACAAAACAGAGTGTCTGTGGGCCCCACCAGCAACCACTGGATTAAAATAAGCACTGAAGACACACTGAATGCGTGGGATGTCATTCACAACAGTGTGAGTAGTTTAGCTCGAGTGATGACACTAGATTGGCAGGAGTGTATGAACTGTTTTCTCGATGACCCTGTAGGAGCAGTTCTTATCATTGTCCTGAACTGATGGGGGGGCGAAGGTCTGTGCTCTTCAAATGTCATTGTTCATGGTTCTTTTTGCAATTGAGTTCGCACTATAAAGACCATCAGAATGTTCTCTCCTTTCTTTGTTGCTTTAGTAAGAGAAGATGAGCTGTAGAGCTGCATCTAATTGTACCCCTTCAAAGTTCTCTGTTTCAACCAGAGCAGGGGATTCAAACTATATGGTACAATTTAGACCCCTTCCAATGAACCATATTGTGTTCAACATTTAAGCAGGAGTTGCACCCCATCCCTATTGCCCTTTAAAGGCACAGGGTGCTAGTTTAACTGTTAATCAGTAAATGCAGTTTATTAGTGAATAAAAACCATAAACATAGAGACATACACAATAATAATCTATCAACAAAATAAGATACAAATATAAAAAGTCCAATAAGTGTTAAAGGGACACATAGGGGATCCCTTTAAATCTTATATGGAACTGAGGAGACCTAATGTATAGGACTGGTACCTTACCCCTAATATTACAGCAGCTTTCAAAGATTATATCACACCACTAACATGGGATTAAACAATAAAGTGCACTATGCAATGAGCTAATATTGATCTTTGCAATAAGTGCAATGCACTAACAAGTCTCTTGCCTGAACAACAAATCCTTGCCCTTTTGAATTTTATGAACACAAGATAATACAGTAAAAACTAGAGTGGTAAAGTATCGCAATCAGTCCAGTAATGCATAATAGGCTAAAAACATGTATCCCCTTGCAGCCTTTCAAAAATAAAAACAAAGCTGAAACAGAGTGGCATTGCCACACCAGGTGCAGCCATAGGTGAGTTGGGCAATAAGGTGTACTGTACAATGGAACAATGTTAATACCTTCAGTATGTGCTGGGTGGACCCAGACGGAATAGACAGCACCAACTTCACTCTGTCTTGTACATAGTGTGTCCTCTACCTACCCAGCCGGCAGATAGGCACAATTCCTAACTTGTACAGTTCAATCAACCCATTTAGGAGGTGCCCTTATCATGTTCTTAAAAATATCAAAGTACTGCAGTAGCCGAATGATCAACATGATGTTCCGCGGGTTTAGCAACTATAACAGCTGACCTACAAGTTCTTAGTCTTAAGGTGAGCAAGGCCTTTTGGTGAGCAAGTAGGTGCGGACAAGAAAGATACCGTGTAACAATGTTTCTTTTGACCCATGGCATGGTTGACACCTCTTATCTTCGAGTTGACCCTTAACCGCAACATGAACACAGTGGGCCCTTGTGACTAATGACGGCCACTCAAGTGGGCAAATTTTCCAAATCGCACATTATTTTCTATGCTAGTCAAATTCTATGCAGATTTATAGTTCAAAGTACATGAATATGTTATTAGTGAAAAAATTCAGCGTTCACAGGACGAGCACTGAGTATCAGGTGAAGTGTCCTGCTAAGGGTTACAGATGAGTCCCAGATATCAGTGCCAAAAGCCTACAACATTGAAGAAGTCTAGAACATTGAAGAACACAATTCCTAGACTGGTCATGAGGTAATATTTAAAGCCACTTGCAGCTTCAGTGTCCTCAGCCAGAGGCCTTATGCTGTATAAGAACAAAAGTGAGTTGTTCATGCAGTGCAGTGACTCACTCATTCATTGTCATGCTTCGTTTTAGAGTGACAATCTAGAGGGCCATTAAGAGAGAGAGAACTGCCTTCAGTTTTTTAGGGTCTGTGAATGTTGAATCATGGAGATGTATAGAAAGCTTATCAGCCCAGTTCCTGTCTTCACTGTGATCAAGAAAAGAAGTAGGACCTGTGGAAAAGAGCGCCAGCAGAGTGAATATTTTCCAAATGTTTAATGTGAAGTACTTTTATTGAAAATCCATCAAGAAACAAAGTAGGTCTGGAGTGTAAAATCCCATAATTGAGACTGTTACTCACCAGCACAGAGGATCGATGGGTCACAGAAGTAAGAAGCAATATACTTCATTAATCAAGAGAATACATCCACTAGAGCCAGTTCTGATATATTGAGAAGGTGTTGATCCCAGTCATTCAAATTTTGAATTGGTCTTTAGATCACATTACTCTTTTGAAGTGGATGGTTGTGATTTGCTAAGCAAGAAAGTAAGGAGGCTTTAAATATAATTCTTTCTGTTTTTGACTTACTTTGGAAACATGTTTTTTGCAGGAAATCTGGTATTGCATCCATCTATGCCTTTACTGGCAGTTGCATAAATGCCAAGAAAATAATCACCCTAAAACATGTAGAGTTACTTATTGAGTAGTGTCATTTACAAATGATTATTCCAGATTGAGAGAGAAGCCAGTAGAATGGCACCAGCAGACAGATAGGTTTGTGAAACTCGCAAAATGCCTATGGGGAGATTTGAACACCCTGTAAGAAATAATAGTTCCAGCAGATTTATGGTTTGAGTGCAACAGGTGTGCACATTGGCCGACAAGAGAACCTCTGAGGGATCCAGTAACAGGTGCACCATCTCCTGACGCAAAGAAATATTACTATCAGGTGATCAAATTTTTGAAAACTATAATTTCGCCCAAGAATATTGATTGCCAGAGAATAGACAGGACAGCCCAGGAAGCGAAGGCAATGATACATGCATACTACGAGAGATTGTTGCAGGCATTCAAACATTAAAGTGGTACAGAGACAATTGAGCAAAAAGACATGATTCATTTCGTGTTCAGGTTTGTTGAAGGATTGAGACCTGAGATTAGCCAGATGATTAAGAGTCATTTGATCTGCTGGCAAGGGAAGCCGATTGATGAAGTATTGCAGTATGCAAAGTACTGTAGTGACGAGATTGAGTTGAATAGCTTGAAGGACTTAGGTAATCTGTCATAAGAAAAGCTAGAGCTATATACAAACATGCCCTTGAAACTAGAATAATAATTTGGTTAGAACTCTTGGAAGCCTCAAGAAAAGGTACTATACCACCTTTCGGCATATCATTGCACACTACAGTCGCAATTGTTGTACTTCTACGGAACATCATATACAACCACACACATTGCTAAAGCATTTTTCAGTTTTATATTCAAGTTGTAGGCTTGATAATACCTCAGTCTTAAATTATTTCCAATCATGTTTTTCTTCAGAAAAGTTTGGAATAAACCTATCTGCAGTTTCTTTTTCCGATAACATCAACACACTTGAGACCTTGCAAGTAGGGAAGGCCCTGGTTCTGACAATGTTCCTGGAGACTTATATTACTCTGAGATGGGGGTTTGGACCCCTTATGTAAATTGGCTGTCTAACAGAATAATGGCCAGAGAGAGTATTGCTGACTCCGAGCCAGGGGAGAAATAAGGGGACACAGCAGTCCTGTGAACTACAGCCCTTCCGGTCTCTTGGACAGCCTAAAAAAACATTTTCACGACAGCTACTAGAAACGCTCCAGGAGAGAATGGGTGAGTCCTTTCCTCCCTTCATGCTGGCTGCTTTAATATCATGGAACTATCTTAAGATAAATACAGAGCATTTATATGTGGTGTGAGAAACTGGGTTTTTGGTGGAGGGGGATAAATCCCTTATCAACCAGCAAACATAATCCTTGTCAAAGTGAGTCACAAGCAGAACCCAAATTAATCTGTGCTCAACCCTCTTGTAGCTTGCCATAGAGCAGTCAGGCTCAACCTATAGGCAATGTGTAAAGTATTTATGCAGCACTTGAATCACTAATAAGGTGAAAACACAACACAAGAAAACTAAACACCAGTTTAGAAAACTAGACAAAGCTGTATTAAATAAATCAAGACTAAAACAGCAAAAACCCAATCAGAAGAACCTGGGACATGCACTTTTAAAGATTTACATGAAGATAGCACCAAAAAGCCCAAAGCACCACTCATGACTATTTGGTCATGTGAGACCTTGGAAAAGTCACAAGATCAGATTAACCTTGATGGAGCGCAGGCCGGATACAGGGGCCAAGTTAGTCCTACTGAAAAGTTACCTTCTCAGTCCAGTACAAAGAGTCCTGTTCGCTGTAAAGGGGACTACGAGGAGCTGGGAATTGTCTTGGATGGTCCTTGATATGGCACAAAGAGCAGGCCTGGCATCTCGGACGAGGGTCACTGTAACACAAAGATCCAGTTTTATTCACAAACTGTTGGGTCAGTACTTTGTGATGGTGCTTCTTGTGAGTGGTCGATGATATAGTTAAGGTTCAGCAGACTGAACTTTGTATTGGTGGGACAAGGTTTTGGTGCCAATGGACCGGTTCACTGTCACAAAGAGCCCAAAGACTTCAATTCATCCCCTCTGAGGCCATACCAAGAGTCTGGGACCTAAGGGGCACCACATGGGGGCCATGGGCTTGCTCCAGCTGGATCTGATTGCTGGTTCAGGTGGTTGGGAGCCAGTTATGTTCCTGGGACTCTGAGCAGGAGTCCAACAGACTAGCCCTTGCAGTCACTCCTGGAGTGCTGGGTTCAGGCACATATCCAAATCCCTCCGACTCAGGCAGGAAGGTAGCAGGGCAGCAATCCCCCAGTAAGGCAGCAGTCCAACAAGGCTGTAGTCCAGCAGAGCAGCAGCCATGCACAGTGGAAGTCCTTTCAACAGCACAGCAGTCCTTCTTCTTAGCAAATTGTCCACACGTCCAGAAATATACTAACAGTTGGTGTCTAAGGTCTAGTATTTATACTTGGTACCTCCTTTGAAGTTGAAAAGGCTTTTAGAGATTTACCTTTGAGGTTCACAAGTTTCCTGCCTCCCCTGACCTGGCTCCAGACTAACTACAGGGGGTATGAAACACTTTCTGTGGATGCAGGACACAGCCTATTCAAGTGTAAGTAGGCCTGTGCCCAGTTATGCAATACCATCCTGCCAGTGATGGCCCATCCAGACATAACTCAATTATGTTTGGCTCTCTAAGAGCAATACACAAAGCCCTACTTTCAGCTTCACCCAGTCGTGTGAGCCAGCGACAGACTGCAGGCACTCAATGGTTAAGGCAGGAAAATTCCAACTTTCTGTAAATTGTAATTAAACATCTGACTTCATTAAGAGAGAGGAATTTTTATTACAGTTCCAAAAGGCACCAAACATGAACTGGTTTCCTACTCCCATTTAAAAATGATCACTTGTTAAATGTAATAATGTAAGCCCAATTTTATCCTATGACAGAGGCATGCCTTGAAGTAGTGAAAAACAAATGTAAGAGTTTTTCACTACCTGGGCATATAAACCTAAAAGTACATGTCCCACCTTTTAAATACACTGGACCCCGCTCTCTGGGCAGTCAAGGGCCTAACCTAGGGGCTGTGTAAATAAAATAAAAAGGTAAGTTTGGACCTGGCAAAAGGTTTGTTTTGCCAGATTGAAATTACAGTTTGAAATTGCACACACTGGCTGCAATGGCAGGCCTGAGACATGTTTGAAAGACCTACTTAAGTGAGTGGCACAATCAGTGCTAGGGGTCCTCTAGTACAATTAAATTTACATTCCCTTGGTACATGTAGTACCACTTTACTACGGACTTATAAAAAAATGAAATATGCCAATTGGGTGTAAGATAACTCTACCATGTTTTAAGGAGAGAGCTCAAGCACTTTAGTACTGGTTACCAGCGGTAAAGTGTGCAGAGTCTTAAAGCCAGCAAAAAGGAAGTCAGAAAAACAGGAGGATGGAAGGCAAAAAGTTATGGGATAACTACACCAAGGATGCCAGTTCCAACATGTGGCCTTTGTTGACTTGAGGGCTACATTCAATCTTGTCCCCAGACATAAGCTGTTGGAAATTCTCAAGTCATTGGGCATTCCATTGCACATATTGGATACCATAATTAGATGACAAGATCATAATTATGCACAACATGGAAATATGTCAAGGTTATGTTTGAGCTCCCACACTCTTATTATGGATACTTTTAAATTCCTTATTCATTGTGCAGATGATGCTCCCAAACTGGATAATAACCCAATCCTCACTTTATTATTTGCTGATGACGCTGTTCTAATTTCAGCAAACTCCAGTGGGCTTAAAGAATCTACTGAATAAATGTTCTGATTTTTATGATCTACGGGGCTTGGAGATTAACATCTCTAAAACAAAATGCATGACCTTTAGCCCATATACATCTTTAGGGGGGATTTGAAGATGGGGAAAATCCTATTGAATAATGTCGACAAGATTGATTGCCTGGGAATTAAGGTCGACAATCTGCTTACATGGAATTTCTATATCCAAATGAGTTTTGTCATTTTGTTACACAGAGCTGCTGCAGTTTTAAAAATGTATAGAGCTATGCTGGAGCACCTGGAACATCCAGTTCATGATAGTCTACTTGCTGAGAAGTCTTACCAATTCATTAATCAAACATCCCAGCACTTAGGCCAATTGGATCTTTGTCATTAGGTGAGATTAACCGAGAGCTTTCTTGATTACAGTTTCAATCTTTCTCAGCCAATAATGAGAGCTTGATGAGAGTTCAAAAGCTTCATTAAGGTATTTCTTTTTAGGCTCATCTTTATTAGGACAGTATTAATTTCACCAATAGTCCATCATAGATCGCAGTAAGCAGGGTATATAATCAAAATTTCATGTGTAATATAGAAAGCACATTCCACAAAGGAAAGAATCCCTGTTCTAAGAGTGAGAATGATTTTAAGAGGTAATGGAGCATTAATAAGGTTTCAGTTACAGCCCAAAAAGAGTTCTGTTCTGAGAAGGCAAGCTTAAAGCTTAAATTCAAATATCAGAATAAATCAGAGACAAGCTTCTCATAAAGAGAGGTTCAAGAAAAAGTTATTTGAGTCACAGTCTGAGCTTTATAGACTTAGGGCCTGATTTAGGACTTGGCAGACAGGTTACTCCATCACAACGGTGACGGATATTCCGTCCACCAGATTCTAAATCTTATAGGCTATAAAGGGATTTATATATTGACGGACATGATATCCGTCACCGTTGTGACGGAGAATCCCAAGTTCTAAATCAGGCCCTCAGTCAGGGTAAGTGGTAATGAGGATGGTTCTTAAGTTATCAGCTGTCACCCTACTCTGGGAACATCCATTTTTATAGACATTACAATCTTAAGCTTTTTCAACATGTTTCTTCGTTCAGTCTTTGGTCATCCAATCAGCTTGAGGGATATTTTTGTGAATGGAACACTCCTTCGTCTCTTCTCTGGGATACAGTAGCACACTGAACAACTATTTGTAACCACATTCATCTCTTATTGTCAAGTATCCCTATTTTTCACATTGAATGCCTCAATTTCTACTTAGAAAAATACATTTTCCCTACACAAACACTCTTAGATAATCTACTAATTAACTAGTCTTATTCATGTTATCAAAATCTATTATTGTCTGTTAGGATAACACACATTCTCTCCAATACACTGTATAGTTTTGCATCTGGTTCTCATCATTTATTCTCTTCAGGAGTTTGCATCTAATTTTTTTAAGCTTGTATATTACCTCACTAATATACAACGGCCATATTCATAAGTCTCTAATAATTATTGTTTAATCAGAAACATTTGCAAGGTTACATGTCAGCGATCTCCGCAAGTTAATACATTCTATTGAAATGTATGCCTATGTGAAGGTAAGGAACATTACATTTACACATTCTTGAACCAGGTCAGTTGTCAGTAAAAATAAATAGATGCAGCTTTCAGCTATTCAAGCTAAATGTAACTATGGCTGTCTCATACAGATTTTACAGTTGAAATGCATTTGCTTTCCAATGAGGCCTACATGTTAATTCTACATGTTAATATTTATTGCATTGCTTTTGAAAATTATATAACCTGTTCCCTCAATTTCCCCTTTTGATGGTTATCTTAACCATCACAAAATTCTCCACAATTGAATCGTCAAAGTTCATCTTCTTCAGTTGAGTCTTTTTGTTTTCTTTTTAGACCTTCTGACACTTTTAAGCCTTTTGTACTGTTTATTAATATGGTAATTCATTTCTAATTCTCTCTTCATTCTTTTGTTTCTTCCCACTGTCTTTCTCCTTTCAAGATAACATTTGATATCCTTGTAAAAGCCAAATAAGGTCAGAAAGCAAACACCAAATATTAACAGGGGTAATAATATTAGTTTTGAGTTGCAGACACTCCTATTTCCAAGTTATCTAAAACACTGACTGCTTCTAAAAATGTTAATTCACATTTTAGGTCAGAAATATTTTTAGTGAATTCTATTGATTCCTGTTTGCGTGCCACAAGCAGGTCATTAATGTACTGTACTAGAACTGAGTTACAGGGCATCTGTAGAGGCTCAAGATTTTTCTTCAGAAATGGTATGCCCTTATGGACCTTGACACCAGGAAAAACTCTCTCTTGAAACAGGAAAGAGAATAAGAACTGCCTGTCCTAATGCAATGATATCAAAAAGAATGCTTGACAGAGATCCACAACAGTAAACCATTCTGCAATACATGGGATCTGAAAAAGAATGGTGGCTGGATTTAGTACCACAGACAACATGGAACAGCAACAGTATTAACCTTTCTAGGATCCTGTACAATCCTAGATTTGCCATTGGGTTTCTGCAAGCCCATTATGGGGTAATTGCAGGGACTCCCAGCAATTTTCTCTTAGTATCCCTTTCTTTATCATGCTCTCAGTTATTGGTGTTATTCCTGCCACTGTGTCTGGGCTTAGATTGTATGGTGGTGTTCTCGTAAAAACTGCATATGGGCTTATTGTACTGCTGACTAGTTCTACACCTTTGATCAGTCACAGTCTCCCTCAAATCAGCGGGGAGTTGTTCCACTGTTCTCAATTAGTAAATTCCTACAGCTTCTTGTTGAAATAGTTTGAACTCAACGTCTTCATCATTGGTTTGAAATTCAATACCATCTGTTATACAGTAAAGTGTACAATTTAGCTTGCGCGTTAAATCCCTTCCTAGTACATTTATGGGACTTGAATCACATGCTACCAACTTGTGTTTTTCTTCAAATGAACCTATTTTTACTGGAACTTCTGAAACTGGATTTATAATTTGCTTATTTGTAACTCCTACAACTTGTTTATTCTTTCCTGAGAGAGGTAGGTTTGGAACTTCCTCTGCTCTAACAGTGGAAATGGTAGCACCAGTATAGATAAGAAATGATATGGGGAGGCCATTCACTTCACCATCTACGAATGAACCACTGTGGTCTACCTCTAAGACTGCGCCAAGTACACAATCTTCCTAACACTCTCATTCTTCGTCACTGGGAATCATCAGAGCTGAAGCTCTTGTTCTCCAACCTGGGAAACTGTTGAAATGGGTTCTGATTGTGAAAAAGGGTTTGTGTTTTCCCTGGGCATCTGATTCATATTAAATCTAGGGGCATATTTATGGGAGGCTTGCGTCTGTGTTGCGCCACAAATTTTGGCTCAACAGTGGCACAAGCAGTACTCCATATTTATAAGATGATGCATTTGCCCAAATGCATCGTTTCTAAAGGCTTGCATCAGTCAAAAGCTGAGCTTAAACTAGCTGTGCCATGCACAAATTAAAATATGCAAGGTAGATGTCTTCCCCCTCAGAATCTGACACAAATCTAACGCAGTGACATTGATGGGTTTGCCATTGTGTGCCACATTATTGGGATGAGGAGCACAAAGCCTGAAATGCGCCAAAAAACCTGTACATTGGCAACCCAGTTGTAGGAAATGATGCAGGGGCTGTGGTATAAAAACATGTACATCATAAAACACTTTGGCAAGTTCAACTACACCATGGGGGCTGTGATCTTAGGTGTAATGGTTTGCCCACATGTGCAGTTGGTTCCTCCCTGCCTAAACATCCCACCTGTACAGGAACCGGCAGCCCAGTATTCTATCAACGACCAGGCCATAGTGGACCATCGGGGGCTGTTCATCAATGTGCTGGACAAATAGCCAGGAAGTGCCCATGATGCCTACATCTTTCGGCACAGTACAATCAATGAGCGCTTCCAGAATGGACAAAATGGGAATGGCCTACTTGTTGGTAAGGAAATCTGAAGTGTACATCATACCAACTAAAAATCTGAAATGTATGACATAATAGTCATCTCTATGTTTGTCATTGGAGCTAGTGGCATATTCATGAGAGGTGTGCCTCATGCTTGCACCATGCAACGTGGTACATGTGTGATGGAAACCTCTAAGTCAGATTCTGGAAGACACGCAAAACCACTTTGCTTGACAGAATGGCGTCAAAAACCTACAGTAATACAACACAGCGCAAAATTCTGTATAGCATTACTGTATGCAAGGGTGGTGTTCTGTGGGTGCTCTTTGGGTGTTTCCATGCAACTTCCTTGGTTTAGGATGCATGTCTTGTACACCAAACGAGGTAAACCTGTGAATGTGTCAAATAAATTTGCCTCCCCAGGTGAGGAGTAACAAGGATAAATTACTTAATTAATCCATTTTGCTTCCTCTTCCCATGTGTGCTGCATTCTGTTGCACACATAGATAGTAGAATATGCCCCTAAGAATTTTTTACTGTGAGAAGGTACCCCTTCCTGCAAAAAAACAATCCTGCATGCTACGCAGGCACCCTTGCACCAGGATGCAAGGGGGGAACTGTGTTTCAACTTAGCAGTACATTGTGTGCCAGCGCAGGGTGAAAGGATAGGAAACTGCTGTGTGGCTTAAATGCTGTACATTTCTGCCATGTCCTGGTGATGAAGTGCAGTACAGCAAGGTGACGAGCTGCGCTGTGCCACTTTGCCAAATATCTGGACTCTAATGTAATGTGAACATAGTGGGAACAACTTACTACAATATGTAGACAATGATTTTCCATTGTGTCATTCCTTCACTAATCCTGAAATGGCAGTAGCAGCATAACATTTGTGTGTAGTATTGTGCCATCTCACACTGTGTGAATGGACTGAACCACATCATCTGCACTAGTTAACAAATGAAGACAAAAATCATGTGGTACACATAGAGAACTCACTATGAGTACAAAGTAGAAAGGGCACATAATGGCTAAGTTACATTTGAGTGTTACCTCAATGGCGTACCTAGTCTCAGTATCAATTACACTTCCAATTAATAAAAGGGATGTGAACAAATCATGTGCCCATAAGTAAGTGTGCCACATAGGCAGTATACTTGTATATTGACCAACGTTTCCGGAGCAACCCTGGAAGAAGTAGCTGTAAATTCCATATGTATCATATAATGTAAGTGTAGACCCCATTCATGTGTAAATGTCAATTGTGTGTACCACTGTAATACCAACAGTACAAAACACACATATGTCTCAGCTAAACTGAAAGTCTAGATAAACACATACACATACGTATCAGGCCACATTGACATATGGAAACAATGTGATATATCGCGAGTATTGTGCTGTAAGTTGGCCAAATTCTTTGCATGTGAATCCATCAATGTTAAACTCACAAACTCAAACACAATGCTGTCAAAGATGTCATACATCAGTAACTCACACAGAATGAAATGAAACCAGGGCAAGGTAGTACAGTATACTCACTATCCCAATCTGAACATTGTTTTGACACATCAATGACGACAGAATCAACTTAGAATCATATACATACATGTGAAAACCTAAAGTCTTGTGTTCAGGTCTGTAGTAGAAAGCTACTTGTATCTACATCAGAATGTCCTTCATAAAAATGGCCTACGTTGCCACACCTATGTGTCAATCTATGGCAACTTGTCTGACAACAAGCATTGTTTGAAGGCTGACAGGAAAATGTATAACTATCTGTTAGAAATGGGGTCTTTGGTTGGCAGTCACGTTACCCCCTGTCCAAGCAAGGACCCTCATTCTAATCAGGTAAAGGAGGAGAATCACCCCCGCTCTCCCCCTTGGTAGCTTGGCAAGAGCAGACAGGCTTAACTTCAGAAGCGATGTGTAAAGTATTTGTACCAATACACTCAGTAATACAGTGAAAACACTACAAAATAAACACCACACCAGTTTAGAAAAAGAGGTAACATTTATCTAAATCAAACAAGACCAGAATGACAAACATCCAACATACACAAGTCAAGATATGAGTTTTAAAAAGAATAAGAGTCTTAGGTGGTCATTCCGACCCTGGCGGTAAAAACCGCCAGGGCCGGGGACCGCGGGAGCACCGGCAACAGGCTGGCGGTGCTCCCTTGGGCATTCTGACCGTGGCGGTACAGCCGCGGTCAGAAACGGAAAACCGGCGGTGTACCGCCGGTTTTCCGCTGCCCAGGGGAATGCGCCGCCATGGGGATTCCGACCCCCATACCGCCATCCTGTACAGGATGGCGGTATGGGGTGTCGTGGGGCCCCTGGGGGCCCCTGCAGTGCCCATGCCAATGGCATGGGCACTGCAGGGGCCCCCATAACAGGGCCCCACTGAGAATTTCAGTGTCTGCATAGCAGACACTGAAATTCGCGACGGGTGCAACTGCACCCGTCACACCCTTTCCACTTCGCCGGCTCCATTCGGAGCCGGCATCCTCGTGGAAAGGGGTTTCCCGCTGGGTGGGCGGGCGGCCTTCTGGCGGTCGCCCTCCCGCCCAGCGGGAAACACAGAATAACCGCGGCGGTCTTCTGACCGCGCAGCGGTATTCTGGCGGCTCCCGCCGGCACCGCGGTTACCGCAGCCGGCGGGAGTCAGAATGACCCCCAGAATCCTTAGAAAACAGTGAGAATGCTGTTGTTACACAAAGTACCTGGTTAGCATAAAAAATAAAGCCACACCGGCAAGCGTGCATCGCAAAGGGCCAGCAATGCGTCGATTTCGCACTCACAAGTGAGACCGTGCATCATTCCTTCTCCGGTCGGGTCGGCATGCATTCTTTCTTATCTCCCACAAGAGAGCGATGCATCAATTCCCAGGTGGGCACCTAGGGTCTGGGCAGGCTTTGTGTTGATTTTTCACATCCAGAGATGTTGCATTCAAAATCCAGTCTCACGGTGTCAGGAAAGAGTGATGCGTGGGGCTTGTGTCATTGTCAGCAGCTGCTAGTGGGTGTTGCACGTTGTTTCTCTAGCTGCGATCTATCGATCTCCCAGTCACGATTCGGGTGGACCATCGATTTTCGTCACGAGGCCGGAAGCGCATCATTTATCAGCCGTGTTACGTCAAAAGTTTCCCTCACTGCGTTCGGTGTGTGGATTTCTGTCCTTTTCCAACAGCCTCACCTGTCAAGGGCCCGAGACAGGTTAGGGCACCACTTGGCAGGGCAGGAGTCTCAGCAGAGAGTCCAGGTGCTGCAGAGAGAAGTCTTTGATGTCCCTGAGACTTCAGCAACAGGAGGCAAACTCAGTTCAAACGGTTGGAGATTCTTCAATGGTGGGAAATCACACAAAAGTCTGTCTTTGTCCTCTTTCAGGCAGAAGCAGCTACAGCAGGCCAACACAGCAAAGCACAGTCACAGGCAAAGGGGCAGTACTCCTCCTCCAGCTCTTTTCCTTGGCAGAGGTTCCTCCTGGTTCCAGAAGTAATCTTGAAGAAATCTAAATTTCAGGGATTTGGGGTCCAATACTTATACCCTTTTCTGCCTTTGAAGTTGGTAAACTTCAAAGGGAAGTCTCTCTTGTTTGCAAGATCCTGCCTTGCCCAGACCAGGCCACAGACACACACCAGGGGTTTGGAGACTACATTGTGAGAGGGCAGGCACAGCCCATTCAGAAGTAAGTGACCACTCCTCCCTCCACACTAGCATAGATGGCTCTTCAGGAAATGTAGGCTACACCCCAGCTCCCTTTGTCTCAATGTCTAGAGGGGATTCACAAACAGCCTAGCTGTCAAACTGGCCCAGGCAGGCAATCCACAAACAGGCAGAGTCACAGAATAGTTTAAGCAAGAAAATGCCTACTTTCTAAAAGTGTCATTTTCAAAACTAACAATCTAAAACCCAACTTCACTAAAATATGTATTTTTAAGTTGTGAGTTCAGAGACCCTAGACTCCATATTTCTATCTGATCTCAAAGGGAGTCTGCACTTCAGAGTTATTTAAAGGCAGCCCCCATGTTAATCTATGAGAGAGATAGGATTTGCAACAGTGAAGACTGAATTTAGCAGTATTTCTCTGTTAGTACATGTAACACACATCAGTACATATCCCACCTTTAAAATAGACTGCACCCTGCCCATGGGGCTACCTAGGTCCTACCTTGGGGGTGCCTTAATTGTATGAAAAGGAAAAGTTAAGGCCTGGCAAGTGGGTACACTTGCTAAGTCGACTTGGCAGTGCAAGACTGCACACACAAACACTGCAGTGGCAGGTCTGAGAAATGTGTACACGGCTACTAATGTGGGTGGCACAACCAGTACTGCAGGCCCACTAGTAGCATTTGATTTACAGGCCCAGGGCACCTCTAGTACACTTTACCAGGGATTTACCAGTAAATAAACTAATCAACAATACAATTTACACAGAGAGCATATGCACTTTAGCACTGGTTAGCAGCAGTAAAGTGCCCAGAGTTCTAAAGCAAACAAAAACAGGTCAGAAAAAATAGGAGGAAGGAGGTAAAAAGTTTAGGAATGACCCTGCAAAAAGGGCCATTACTAACACTACCCATGTCACATGTTGGAAATGTAATACATGTAGGCATCAAATTTCCATGCTAAAGTAAGTGACCAATCAAGGGCTGTGCAAATTCCATGTAGGCAAGCAACATCACATGTTTCAAAAGGATGTATGTATGTGTGAGTGTCAAACAGGTTGGCACTGTCCAAACCTATTTAGGGCTGAATATATGAAAGAACGTTAGATCACTACTTTGTCACTTTGCACGTATAGGGGGTCATTACAACCCTGGCGGACGGTGTTAAAGTGGCGGTAATACCGTAAACAGGACGGCGGAACAAAAAAGGGAATTATGACCGTGGCGGAAACCGCCAACATAGACAGCCACTTTAACACTCCGACCACCACTGCGGTACAGACAAGCAGCACGGCGGTCACCGCCAACAGACAGGCGGAAGACCAAGTACCGCCCACAGTATTACAACAGGCCAATCCGCCACCTTTTCCGGGGCGGATTCTCCGTGGATAAAAACACGGCGGAAACAGCTTTTGCAATGGGAAAACGCTCACCTGAACACACTCCACGAGGAAGGAGGATACCATGGAGCCGGAACTCCAAATACTCCCTGCGATTGTGTTCCTGCTCCTCTACGAACATCAGCAACGGCGGCGCCGAAGACAACGGTGAGTACTGCACCTACAACATGGGGGAGGAGGGAGGCAAAAGTCAGGGACACACACGCAACACCCCCACCCCCACCCCGACCCTCGCACACTACAACACACACACCAATGCATTACCAAACATCACAGGAACAACCCCCCCCGGAAGAATGCAAAGACAAAAGGAAATGAGTACAACCATTGTAATGTATCAAAATACAGTAAGCACATATATACATAAATATATACACATTCCAACTATATACATCATGATTAGTAGTGCAGGTATGCACATTGCAATGTCCACTGGGCCCAAAATGCATGGGCGAGGCCCACACACAATACCTGTCTGGAAACGGAGAGAACACTGCCGGGGCATCAGATAGAAATACAACAGGCACCTCAGAGGGAAGGAAAGGGGGGGCACCTCAGCCGGATGACAGCACCACGCTAGATCCACAACAGGGCTCCATGCCCATTGATGTATCCTGGGGAGTGCAAAGCCACAGTCTCAGAAGTCTTTGCAGTGGGTGGGTTGCCCACTGTACATCCTGGGGAGTGCAAAGCCACAGTCTCTCAAGTCTCTATAGTGGGTGGTTTGCCCACTGTTTTATCCTGGGGAGTGCAAAGCCACAGTCTCAAAAGTCTTTGCAGTGGGTGGTTTCCCCACTGTTTTATCCTGGGGAGTGCAAAGCCACAGTCTCACAAGTCTCTGCCAGTGGGTGGTTTGCCCACTGTTTTATCCTGGGGAGTGCAAAGCCACAGTCTCACAAGTCTCTGCCAGTGGGTGGTTTGCCCACTGTTTTATCCTGGGGATTGCAAAGCCACAGTCTCACAAGTGGATAACAGTCTCCATTGGTTTTGGAGGGGGACTGGTGCCCAGAGTGCTTCATCCTGTTAAGGACAGACGGAGTGGATGATGTTCTCCACTGGTTCTGGAGGGGGACTGGTGCCCACAGTGCATCACGCTCCCCGTGATGGTCCCAGTTCCGTCACTGCCCTGCCGCACATGGGCTAACGATGCTTGAGATGGTGGTGCTTGCCCTGTTCAGCGGTGCATGCCATGGCGGTCTTTGCCCTGTTCAGCAGTGCTTGGCCTGTTCAGCGGTGCTTGCCATGGCGGTCTTTGCCCTGTTCAGTCGTGCTTGGCCTGTTCAGCGGTGCTTGGCCTGTTCAGCGGTGCTTGCCCTGTTCAGCGGTGCTTGCCATGGCGGTCTTTGCCCTATTCAGCGGTGCTTGGCCTCTTCAGCGGTGCTTGCCCTGTTCAGCGGTGCTTGCCATGGCGGTCTTTGCCCTGTTCAGCGGTGCTTGGCCTGTTCAGCGGTGCTTGCCCTGTTCAGCGGTGCATGCCATGGCGGTCTTTGCCCTGTTCAGCGGTGCTTGGCCTGTACAGTGGTGCTTGACTTTGCTCTCTCTGACCTGTGCAGCGGTGTGTGCCATGGCGGTCCCTCATTGCCCAGTGGGGCTGTGGCTGCCGGGGCCCTCCTGGGCACTGACTCTGACGGTGGTCTCCGGACCAGTGACGATTGTGCTGCCCTCCTGGGCACTGACTCTGACGGTGGTCTCCGGACCAGTGACGATTGTGCTGCCCTCCTGGGCACTGACTCTGGCGGTGGTCTCCTGACCAGTGACGATTGTGCTGCCCTCCTGGGCACTGACTCTGGCGGTGGTCTCTGGACCAGTGACGATTGTGCTGCCCTCCTGGGCACTGACTCTGGCGGTGGTCTCCTGACCAGTGACGATTGTGCTGCCCTCCTGGGCACTGACTCTGGCGGTGGTCTCCTGACCAGTGACGATGGGGCTGTCGGTGGCGTCCTGGGCAGCGGGGAGGATGGCGGCCTTCTCCGCTGCTCTTCCCAGACTTTGGCGACTTCTTCTCCCCTTCCCCACCTTGGGAGGAGTCACAGCTGACTCGACACTCCCCCCGGGACCCTTGTGAGTGGCTTTGCCTGCAGGAGTCTTCACCCTCTCCCGTTGGGCACTGTCCAACTTCTGGTGCTTCACAGGGCGTGGACTGGCAGTGCTTTGGCTCCGTGTCACACTGGCTGCCCTGATGCTCGGTGCACTCCACATACCTCTAACAGGCACCACTGGTAACAGACTTTTTTAGGCTGAGGTGCTACTACGGGACCTATGGATTGGAGGGGGGGGTGGTGGGACAGAGGTCAAGGTTGCTCAGGAAAAGATTCTGACGAACACTGGGACGGGTAGCTGTAGGGGGTCTGGGAGTGGAGGAAGAGGAGGTGGTTGTAGGAGGTGTAACTTTTGATGCTTTGGGTGCAGGTGCATGTTCTGGAGGCTGTCGTGAGGTGGATGGATGTTGGGTGTGTGTGTGCCCACGTTTGTGTACTTTGGGAGGGGGCGTCACAGACACACTGGGAGAGGACACAGGGGATGTGTAAATGGTAGTGGGGGTGGTGAGTGCAGGTGAGCGGGTGTGGTGCTGGGTGTTCTGTTGCGAGTCCTAGTGGCTGAAGTGGTAGTGCATGCAGGTGAGAGTGTAGACGACATTGGGAGGGAGGAAGGAGACGACGAGGAGGGGGACACAGTGGAGGCAGTGGATGTTTCTGTGTCTGTATGTGGGTGATGCTTGTGTGGGTGCCTTTAGGATGTGTGGTGCCTATGTTTGCCTGAGCTGCCCTTGTGTGTTGACGTGTGTGCAGGCTGGTCTGATGGTGTGCTTGGGATAGGCTGAGGTACAGGGGATTGGGGATTGGGTCTGGGTGGAGGAAGTTGTAGGGGGGAGGCTAGACACAGGGACAATTGCTGCCATCAGTGCTGAGGCCAGAGATTGCAGGGTTCAATGATGGGCAGTCTGACCAGAATGAATGCCCTCCAGGAATGCATTAGTGTGTTGCAACTCCCTTTCTACACCCTGGATGGCATTCACAATGGTAGACTGCCCAACAGTGAGGGACCTGAGGAGGTCAATGGCCTCCTCACTGAGGGCAGCAGGGGTGACTAGCGCAGGGGCTGAGGTGCCTGGGGCGAAGGTGATGCCCACCCTCCTGGGTGAGCGGGCACGGGGCGAACGCTGAGGGGCTGCTGGGAGGGCAGTGCTGGGAGGGCGCTGCTGGTAGGGGGGGTGGCAGCTGTACCTGTAGAAGTGGGGGGCACAGATTTTGCCGCCACCACAAGGGAGCTCCCATCGGAGGACGAGTCTGGGTCGCTGGTTGCTGATCCGGTGACCGCCGTGAAGCTCCCCTCGCCCTCCGTCCCACAGGTGTATTCAGAGTCCGTGGTGTGGCCCTCCATGGCCATGTGGGATGCAGCTCCCTCGTGCTCCGGTGCCCCTGTACCTTAGCCTGATGATGCTGATGCACAAGAGAACAGGGAGAGCACAAAAAGGGGTGGGGAAACAGAAGAAAGACAGGTTGAGTGCATGGATTACCGCTACCGTTGGCGGACAATACAAACACAGCAGCCCCCTGCACTACGCCGCGCTCTTGGGCTCTACAGATGCAGTTCCTGGGATATGGCCTACATGGCTATGATAGACATCTGCACACAGAGATGACACAGGGGCATGTATACCTGTACTTGGCACTCTACAGAGGTAGGGTGGAGTGCCACATGGCCTGCACTACGGAAGGGCCTAGCCTATGGAACTCGCCCTGGCCTAGGGAAACCCACAGCCCTCCTCCCCCACCAAGACCCCTCCACTGCGCGCAAAGTCATGAGAATGTGAGTGTACTCACCCCCTTGTGTCTGCTGTGATGCCCTTATGCGCCCATCCTACTCAGGGTAGGCCACCGCCAGGATCCTGAACATCAGGGGGGTCATGGTGCGACGGGCACCCCACCCATGTTGGGAGGCCATCCCCAGCTGAGCCTCTGCCGTCTTCTTGCTCCAGCGGCGAATGTCCTCCCATCTTTTACGGCAGTGGGTGCTCCGTCTCTGGTGGACCACCAGGGTCCGGACGTCCTTGGCGATGGCACGCCAAATATCCTTCTTCTGGTGGGCGCTGACCTACATGACATGTACGGGGAAGAAGAGAAGTCATTACCAACTGCACCGTCGAGGTGAGTGGCCCACATCCCTGCCCTTGCCATGTGGCACATACATTCACACTCCTTCATGCTTGCAGAACTCTGCCCCCTTCCTACTTACATCCAGCCCTCTCCACCCAGGCATCGCCCATACAACTTGCACCCTATGTACTCACCTGTTGGTCTGGAGGACCGTAGAGTAGCGTGTACTGGGGGAGGACCCCGTCCACGAGCTTCTCCAACTCCTGTGCAGTGAAGGCAGGGGTCCTTTCCCCAGACGCATGTGCCATTGTCTCTTTCAGACCGAGGTCACAGCAGCACTTGCAGTGTAGGTCCTCTCCTGTCGAAGATCAGGTGTTGAGTGATTGAACAGATAGAAAATGGCGGTCACGTCCGTGCTGGGTGGGTGCTGTGCTGGTGTTACCAGAGGGTGGAAGGTCAGTGTTGGGCTGTGCTTGTGCGAGGGGAACCGACTGTCCTGAGGCCCACGATGGTCCGGGCTGGTCATCTCGATCCAGTTGGCCAGAGCTGCTGTCGTCACTGTCGGCCTCTTCTGTGGGTGGGGTGGAGACGCCTGGACCCTCCTGTCTGGTGAGGTTAGGTAGTGGTCCTGCAGGGGTATAAAAGCATGATTATTGCATGTGTGTGTGTCATGGTGTGCAATGGGTGGGTGAGCGTGTACCCCAGTGCTAGCATTCCTGTGCGGGGGCTTGTGTGATGATGGTTAGGGGGTGTTATGAGTATGTGCAGTGGGCATGCTTTAGTGATGGGTGTCCATGCTTTGTTGTGTCATGCAGGGATTGGTGTTGGGATGTGTGGTTTGTGTTATTAGTACATTAGTGAGGATTTGGCGTGATAGGGGAGGGGGTGAGGGTGGGGGTGTGTGATAGCATGCAGGTAGGGTGGGGGATATGATAGTTAAGATTTGACTTACCTGTGTCAGTTCCTCCACCGACTTCTCCGAGGCCCTCAGGATGCCTAATGGTCAAGACTTGCTCCTCCCATGTTGTTAGTTGTGGGGGAGGAGGTGGGGGTCTGCCGCCAGTCTGCTGAACCGCGATGTTGTGCCTGGAGACCACGGAACGCACCTTCCCCCGTAGGTCATTCCACCTCTTCCTGATGTCCTCCCGATTTCTTGGGTGCTGTCCCACTGCACTGACCCTGTCCACGATTCTTCGCCATAGCTCCATCTTCCTAGCTATAGAGGTGTGCTGCAACTGTGATCCAAATAGCTGTGGCTCTACCCGTACGATTTCCTCCACCATAACCCTGAGCTCCTCCTCCAAAAACCTGGGGTGTCTTTGCCGTGCCATGGGTTAGTGTAGGTGATGTGTGGGGTGGTGTATGTGGTGATGAGTGTGGTGATGTGTAGTGGTGTGGGGTGTTTTGTGCGTGGATGTTGTGTGGGTGATGGTGTTGTGTGCCTCTGTGTGGTGGGGTTGTCTATTGCTGTGCTCTCTGTCTGTCGCCTTCGTCTCAGATTTTTGTTAGTAGGGGTTTGTGGGTGATGTGGGTGTGTGTTTTATATTGTGTTGGGTGTGTGGGAGTGGTGTTTGTATGTGTATCAGGTGTGTGAATTTTGAATTGTCCAATGTGGCGGTGTTTTGGAGATGTGTGTGCATTTTGAGCGCAGCGGTGTGTCCCGCCAATGGAATACCGCAGTTGAAAGACCGCTGCGTGGATTCGTGGGTCCTGATAGCATTGGCGTGTTTCTGTTGGCGTGACGGTGGAGGTTTTGTTTTCGCCAGTTTATCACTGACCTTTGTTGTGGTGGAGTTGTGTGGGTGTCTGAATTTTGGCGGATTCCGAGATGTGGGTCATAATAGCTGTGGCGGAATTCCGCAGCCGCGGCGGTGTATTGGCAGTCTTCTGCACGGCGGTAAGCAGCTTTTACCGCCAATGTTGTAATGGCCCCCATAGAGTTCAATACTATAATAAATATGTGTGAAGTAGTCAGTATACATAACACACATGAACAGGTATGTCTCTGTAATAATGTGTGTAATCACAGTTGTATTTTTCTACTTTCAGTTGACCAAGGACATGGTTTGCAGCCATGGGTCATGACCCCATTTGTACGTCCATAGACAGAGTGCAAAAAGTTGAACCAGACACTGATCAGGACAAGAAATGTTGTTGAACAGGTATTTGGAGTTCTAAAATCCAGATTCTGATGCCTGGACACGTCTGGGGGAAGATTGTTATACTCCCCATCTATGGTGTGCAGGATAATACTTGGGTGTGCTATCCTACACAATATATGTGTAAGAACAAATGTCCCCTGGGTCTTGGAGCCTCAGGAGACCAACAAAATGGAGGAGGAAGAGGATGATCATGGAGGAGAGATCCTCCACACATTGGCTGGTCGGCGGCAACGCAACAACATTGTGGTCAATTTGTTTTCATGAAAAAATGACATGATGGACAAATAGTCTGTAACTGTCTTGGTTGTTCAACATGAGAATAAATGTTTGAATTCATTCATTGTGTTGTGCTTATGTCACAGCCAATATAAACATCAAGTCACTCACATCCTCTCAAAGTAAAGTAGGCCTAAACATGTATCAATCTTGTTGTCAGAACCATTGAGCAACATGGGTCCATGGCACTAAATATTTAATCAACCAATGTAGCAATGCAATGTGATGCAGTGCACTGCATGCAAGGGACATGCCAGGCTTGCCACATAGCCATATCTAAAGAGTACACTCCTGTCCTCATGCATTTGAGCAGTGCAGTGCTGCACAGCTAGCAGTCTTGCTGTGTTATGCAGCAGCAATGTGTGTTTCATATGGTACTC
Source organism: Pleurodeles waltl (assembly GCF_031143425.1). Lineage (NCBI taxonomy): Eukaryota > Metazoa > Chordata > Amphibia > Caudata > Salamandridae > Pleurodeles > Pleurodeles waltl. The sequence continues at coordinate 737,300,438 of NC_090437.1, read as the reverse complement.
AGTGGGTGTTGGAACACAAATAACCCGGTAGGTCCATACCTGAGACAAACCACTGATTGTAGTGTGTCTCACCATTGTGGTAGCATGCAGAATGTCAGCCCTTTTCAGGAGAAAATGTTGTTGCACATACCATCACAGATTGTCACAACTCCATCTTGTGCCCTAAGGTTTTACTCATGTCACCCTTCCTTTGTGGCGCCTCCCTAGCCTGGATAATCTCAGTCATGGTTACTTACCTAGTGGTTCCTCTCAGGCCTGTGCTCTTTCCATGACCCCCCGAGAAGTCTGAACCATTGACACTTCTGTTGTGTTGCTATGCAAGTTTCTTCCAATTTGCACCTGGAGATCTAGTTAGAATAATCATGTTTCCCCTGTGGAACACTGGTTTGTACCATCAGGCATTTGGGTTCCATTCCAATAGTTATTTGTCAATTACTCTTTCACCTTCTACCTGTTAGGTTCATTTCCCTTGATTGTGACACATCCATTTCCCCCAAGGTTTATTGGAATATTCCACGTTTCCATGTGGGTCACTCGCCCTTCTGGAACACTCTTGGCTTCCTGTATTGTTACCCCTCTTCAACTTACATTGGGTCTTGGCCTCGAACCTATTCCTGACATGCACAAGCATTGTTCCTGCACTCACCTTCCTGTGTGCCACTCCTTCGCAAATTTCTTCCCTGTGATCGTCTCCTGATACGCCCAGAGTTTCCATCTCTCTAGTCTTCCAAGCCTTCACGATGACTCTGTGATTCTGGTGTCTGCAACGCTTCCAGTGCCTTTCTTCATGAGTTACGATTCTGCCTCTCATGGAGCTTCTTGTGCCAAGTTTCTTGTTGCCTTGGATTCCAGTTCCAGTATTAATGCGAAGTACTTAACTCCCAGGTTAGTGCGCACTTAACCATAGACTTGGAATATTTTCAAGACCTAAATTCCCGGAAGGTGTGAGCCTATTTTGGAATTTAATCTTTGTTGGGGTATTGAACAGACTCCCTGAGGCCCAGCATTCTGAACTCTTTTGTTGTAGCACTCTGAACTCGTCATACACAAACTGAAAGTTAGTCAGTGTGTTCTTAGCAAGTTGTATCGAGTACCTTGGAATAAGTTTCTAGAAACTAAAGTTGAATTTGATCAGAATCGGAAATCCTGTATGTTTCTGATTTCTGGACATTCATAATTTATTCTTGAATTGGTTGCTGCTCTCTCTTTCATGCAATGTGCATGATGATGCCTGTAAGTGTTCCAGAAACACAAACTATTGTTTTAGATTCTAAGTAGGGAATCTGTTGATGACATTGCCTTTTGTCGTTTAGCAGTGTATCACATCTGCTTAGAGAATATTGAGGTCCAGAGAGTACTAACCTTTTAGGCAGCGTATGAGGCAGTTGAGCAGTTCCTGCAGTGACATGGGTTCATCTTTTCTTGTTTTAGCCCATCCCTTTTTCCCTCCTGGAGGCTGTAGGTGGAACTGGACAGTCGTTACTTGTTACACTGTGCAGCCCCTGCTTGGATGTCCAGGATCGCCCACGCGGTTGGAACCAGGTGAGCGATTGACACAGATCATGAGTGATCATTTTCATAGACAAATGCCAAGTATCATGTGTACATGTAAAAATGTAATTTGTAAAGAAGGCACACAAGCAGGTGTGGGGAACCTCAAAACACTACATAGGTGAGTCAGTTCCTGGCCAGATTGCATTATATATATCACCTCAGGCCACAGTTGTCAAAATGCAAATTATACTAGCATTGCACAGAAATGCAAGGAGGCTCAAAGTCCTGTAACTCAACATTAGTAACAGATGACCTTGCAGTTTGTGGCATTACACAGAGAAGTCACACAATGGATATTTTATTGAAAGCATCACAACACTTGAAGAATACAGGGATGGCAAAAGTGAGACGTGTCCTTGTCAAAAGTCACACAAAAATGCATGGGTACCTATACTAACTCAGTGAACGTAGTGCAATGGAGGATTTTGGATATGAACTTACTTATGCATGTTACGAGTAGTTTATGCCTGCCCTGAGTGTACAAGTGCATAGTTAAGGGGATCACAAATCTTGTATCATTCCAAAAGAGAAATGGCATTTGTGTTTGTGCCATTACATTGGCCTGTGTCGAGGATTGCAGTCTTCTTGGACCAGGAGGGCCACACAGAGACCTGCCATCATAGTAGATGTACTACTACTGCTTTGACAGGAGTAAGACAGAGCTAATGTGCAGTTGGCAGCATGATGTTTAGTGAACAGTAGTAGTGAACATGACCATGTGACCCTTGTTCGCTGCAGTGAGACCTACTGGCTCTCTGATATATCCAAAAAGGCTGATTTCTGTGAGTTACACACACCCTTGCCCAACATCATGTTGATCCAAATATGTGTGCATGATAAAACCTTGTGCAGAATGCTGGTGTCTGTGCAAGACATACAAAACACATCAATGTGGAATAATGTGCAGATGGTGTCTGAATGTATGATGGTAGTATGCGTTCACCTTCAGAAACCCTAGCACAGTTCAAAGGGAATGGAGAACCAAACAGTGTGCAATGCCTAAGTGTATGCACTGCACGTCATGATGTTTGTGGTAGGCCAATATATATGAATCACAGTATTGCTCCCCTAATTGTAAACAGAGGGGCATATAATGAGAATGGCCACACAGTGCAGCACACTCACCCTACTGCATGGCTATGTATGAAAGCAAAAGGGAAGTAGTGTGCTGTATCTAATAGAATACAAGCCATTCCTGCCTTTTCCCCTGTCATGGTGCTGTTTTAACTGCCTAGGGCCAACACAGGCACGCTTGCACCACGGAGCAAGAGTTCATGAGTCACATGCAGGAATGCATTTGTGCATGAAGGTGTGCCTTCCTGCTAAGCAAAATAACCTGTGAGAAATATTCCGCCAGCTGTGTGTGCTGCAGAATGCAGGACACATTTAAAGTTGAAGTAACTAGTTGATTTAGAGGTCTAACTCTTTGTAATGCCACTCCTGGGATTGTTGTACTTCCTGGCGCATTCCCAGTTTTACCTGGTTTGGTAAGCCTAGGAATGTGTCTGGAAACATGGGAATCAAATGGGTACCCCCATGAAAACAGTCATGATACCTCTGTAAGGTGCAGAGTAAGGCAATGCAGTGATTTACAGTGCATTGTGTAACTTGTGATTAATTACACTTCTCTGGGCAGCACAAGGTGGCCTTGGGTGCCTAAACAAATATCAGAATAGATGTGCGTTGCCTATTTATCATTTGCAAGTGCTATACATATTGGGTCATACATATAGCTCTGAATGCAGTAGTGTCTTGCCATCACATTATATGGAGAACCTTCCCTAGCTTTGTGCGCTAAGACATGACTGCCTGACAAACACATTTGCATTATTGGAAATACATCAGAAGGATTAAGAAAGTCAAGTAAATGTGCAAGCTGGGTGATACATACATCATAGTATGGGTGAGCCAGCCTACCTCTGTGCTTCTCTAAGTGTGTTGCCTCCATGGCCCATCACAAAGAAGGATTCCTAAGACACATTACATGAATAAAGAGATGGGCAGAATAGTGAATACAATAGAGTGCTACCACAAAGAAGTACCCCTGTACATGCTAGTTAGTCACAATATTGACAACTTTACCAATTTAATTCCCTCAGTGTAAGATTTTTTTTATTTTTTTTAGTGAAAGTACCTCTGTGTGTGGGGGGGGGGGGCAGTACATTTTCACCTCCCCAGAATAGCCTCCCTGCCCTACAGACAGAGAGGAACAACTGACATGTTTCAGAATCCTTCCTGCTCTTCCTTCAGAAATACAATACAGTGGCCCTTTGGACCCAGGAGCAATCTTCACATGCACATATGATTTTGGGGGGCATCCAGGTGTGTAACCTGGTATTGCCAGTGCCAACTGATGTGTGATCATGCAGTTCATGATTCCTGTCTTGTTGTGCTGCCAGGCCACCTGCTTTTCCCCCTGGCTGGATGAAGAGGAATGTACATGCATACTTTGAGCCAAGACTGACTCCACGACCCATGTGCCAGCCTACCTGACATGAAGTAACATGGACATGAAAGACCTACAACCACCCAGACTCACTACCTGGACACTGTCCTCTGTCACACGGATCTGCCAAGTGGTGCCACCCCAGTCCCCAGTTCTCCCAAGTACCATACAGCACAGGGTATACTAACCCATTTTGGACTAGTCCCCTCATCACTTCATATCCCTAAGTCTACCCCAAGACTACTACACACCAAAAAAGGAAGTCATTTTTACAATTAGCCTCATTACATGAAAATAATTGCTTTGTTCCCCATTTGACTAGTGTTGTGTCATTAAAAATGATGAAGTTGTCAAAAACGGGCAGGATATACCCAGAATATTAAGAAATGGGTATGGCAGGCTGCATAGTGAGATTTATATACTGTTTGTGTCTTTTAATTTTGTTTTGTCTGAATATTTGTCTTTGTATTGTGGGTGTTTGTCTTTTTAGTTTTTTTAAAAATTATGGGTAGAGATAGTGTTAGGGAATGTTTCTTTAGGCTTTTGTATTTCAGTTAGGGATAGGCACATGTCAGGAAGGGGTAGGGGAAATACTTTTTTGGACGGAGAGATCGGGGGGCCTCCTGTGGCTAATAGTTCATTACTCGCCCCGGGTGCTGACCTCTGGATGTAGGGTCGCCCAGGGGTTCCTCCCTAAATACTGCAAGGACAGGTGGGAGAGTGTCTGGTTTTATGTTAAAACACCGTTGGGCAGATGTGGTGACGTGGGAGCTAGATCGCATGGACCTGCTTGCACTGATTGGCAAACTAGTAGGTATGTACCATCTGCTTGTTGTAATGTAGTTGCAACTATCTTGCCAAATGCTAACAGCTTAGAGACAATATTTGAATTGTTGTATTTTTACATTGCAACATGCAGCGTTCAACATGTGCATTACAATGATTTATTGTAAAGCTTTTAATCTAGCCTAAGAGAGGTTTGTGTGTCTCAGAGTGCCTACATTAAGCCAGCATTAAGCAAACCAATGGCAAAAGCTGGGTTGCCATACCCTGGGGCAAGGGGAGGTTTAATGGTTTGTGGGTGGAAATATACAATGAAAATGCTAGGAGTTCTGAGCATTAACTTCTTTAACATTCAGGATTGAACAGGCAATGTTCCCAAAATGTCAGTGCACCTCCACTGATGGCTAAGGAGAAAGTATATGTGCAATATCCATCAATGCATCAGACAGGTTACATGTCTGATGCCTTGTGCATACAGTTTAATATGCCTCTGACAAATGTTATGTGCAGAGATGTGTGACCAACGCTATCAAAAGCCTGGCGGAAACAGAGCACAGAAGTCAAAGGACTAACCACTGGAGACACAGGGAAGAACCACACCATCATGGAACTAAAGCTGCAAGTCTTCCCAATGAACTTCTACGTTATGCTCCACCACGAACACCAATGCTTGTGAAGACGACGACGGTTAGAACAGCAGCCTAGTACACTAGGAAGGGGTGGAGGAAAACAAGAGTGACACACATGCACAACACACACCCCACACACACACACACAACCAGCTGCACAAGAAAACAATTTGTCCCTGATAATCGGCTGAGTAATGCAAGGACAACAGGAATTGACTAAAGTGATTGTAATAAGATCAACATCAAAATAATAAGTCGATGTGGCAATGCAACAGATATGTACAAATGTACAAAAAAGGGACACTGCCCAGTCCATAGTTCACAGGGGCCACATGGCCACAGTGCAAAGTCCAAGGCCGCACTCAATTCCTGCACCAATACAGAGAGAACACTGCAGGGGCATCAGTTGGCAACTAGGAAGGCACCTCTGTGGGAGAGGGGGCACCTCAGCCTGAGCCTAGCACACAAGGGAGGGGCAGGGGCATCAGTTGGCAACTAGGAAGGCACCTCAGGGGGAGGGGGGCCACCTCAGACGGATGCGAAAACAAGACCACTGGTTCTGGAGGAGGCAACATGCCCTGTGCTTTGTCCTGGGGAGTGCAAGGCCACAGTCTCTCAGGTGGGTGTCTTTCCCACTGGTTCTGAAGGGGGCAACATGCCCTGTGCTTGGTCCTGGGAAGTGCAAGGCTACAGTCTCTGGAGTGGGTGTCTTCCCCACTGGTTCTGGAGGGGGAAACATGCCCATTGCATGCCATTGCTTGGTCCTGGGGAGTGCAAGGCCACAGTCTTTGGAGTGGGTGTCTTCCCCACTGGTTCTGGAGGAAGCAACATGTCCATTGCTTGGTCCTGGGGAGTGCAAGGCCACAGTCTCTCGAGTGGGTGTCTTCCCCACTGGTTTTGGAGGGGCAACATGCCCATTGCTTGGTCCTGGGGAGTGCAAGGCCACAGTCTCTTGAGTGGGTGACTTGACCACTGGTTCTGGTGGGGGAAGGCCGCACAGCAGCCCATGAAGGATGGACTATATGGCGTCGCCCGGCTGTGATGTCTGCACTGTGGTGGTGGCTGTGTGAGGCTCCTGCTCAGCCTCTGCATCCCCTGATGGCTGCACTATGGTGGTGGTTGTGGGAGGCTCCTGCTCAGCCCCCGCACCCTCCGATGTCTGCACTGTGGTGGTGGTTGTGGGAGGCTCCTGTTCAGTCCCTGTACCTTCCAATGGCTGCACTGTGGTGGTGGTTGTGGCTGCACAACCACGGCTGGCGGTCGAGGCTCTGTGAAAGCTGCTGGTGCAGGCCCCTTCCCTTCTTGGTGGCTGGTGCAGGCTTCTTCCCCTTCTTGGTGGCTGGTGCAGGCTCCTTTCCCTTCTCTGTGGCTGGTGCAGGCTCCTTCCCCTTCTCCGTGGCTAGTGCAGGCTCCTTCCCCCTCTTGGTGGCTGGTGCAGGCTCCTTCCCCTTCTTTGTGGCTGGTCAGGCTCCTTCCCCTTCTTGGTGGATGGTGCAGGTTTCTTCCCCTTCTGGGTGGCTGGTGCAGGTTTCTTCCCCTTCTGGGTGGCTGGTGCAGGCTCCTTCACCTTCTTGGTGGCTGGTGCAGGCTCCTTCTCCTTCTTGGTGGCTGGTGCAGGCTGCTTCCCCTTCAGTATTTGCGGCCTGGGATCCCTTCCACCGTGAATAGGTGCTGCTGAAACTGTTCCTGTGGACTGTTTGGCTCCCTCCTGGAGTGCATTAGATTGCTGCATCTGGGCTGCCAGCCCCTGAATGTCATTCGCAATGGTTGACTGCCCTACAGAGATGGATCTCAGGAGGTCAATAGCCTCTTCACTGAGGGCAGAAGGACTGACTGGGGCAGGGCCCGAGGTGCCTAGGGCAAAGGAGATGCCCATCCTCCTGGGTGAGCGGGCACGGGCAACTCACTGAGGGGCTGCTGTGAGGCCAGTGCTGGTCCTGGGGGTGGCGGCTGTACCTGTAGCTGGGATGGTCACAGAACTGTCCGCCACCGCCAGGGAGCTCCCATCAGCGGAGGTATCAGAGTCTGTGTCGTCCCCTCCAGTCTCTGCTGTAGTGCTCCCCTCGCCCTCCGTCCCACTGGTGCCCTCAGCATCAGTGTACTCTGCCTCCAGGGTCCTGTGGGATGCACCTCCCTCTGTTGCCGGTGCCTCTGCTCCTCCGCCAGATAATGCTAATGCACATAAGGACAGGATGACCAAACAAGAAAGGGGGTAAGAGAGACAAAGGGTACATTGGGTCAGTGACTGCAACAACACCACAGTTGGCGTACACAACACCCTCATACACAGGGTACAGGCCTACGCACTATGCATTGCACTACCAGTGATATTGCTAGCCACCAAGGCATGAGGAGGAGCACACACTGTCAATTGCAGCACACCTGGGACCCACGCAGCCCTGACCAGTAGTGGATGCTAACAAGCTAGGTAGGCAGTATTTCCCCTTCAGACCCTTAGCCACCAGATGGCCTACGCTGCTATCTGGCCTGGCCTAGGGGCACCCACTGACACACAACCACCACCCAGATACCACCCCTCCAGCCATGAGCTTCACTGATTTTCACTGTACTCACCCCCTTGTGGCTGCTGTGATGCCCTCAAGTGCCCATCGAGCTCAGGATAGGCCAGCGCCAGTGTGCGGGCCATCAGGGGGGGTCAGGGTTCGATGGACACACCTTCCTCGTTGGAAGGCCATCCCCAGCTGGGCCTCCGTGGTCTTCCGTGCCCAGCATCTCAAGTCCTCCCACCGTTTCTGACAGTGGGTGCTCCGCCTGCCATAGACCCCCAGGGTCCGCACCTCCTTGGCGATGGCACGCCATCTACCCTTCTTTTGATGGGCGCTGACCTGCAGAGGCAATTCAGACAGGAGAACACCATTAGACAAACAGTCCAGCCTTTCACTCAAATGGCCCACCATACCCGTTTCCATCACCATTGGCACACCCATAGCCCAGCACACAACGTGTACACCGCCAAGAGGACATCCCCCCTTACACGATGCCTCACACACAACACCATGCATTCATGCCACATGCATCGTGCCCACAGTGTACTCGCCTGTTGGTCTGGAGGCCCATACAGCAGTACGTACTGGGGTAGGACCCCATCCACCAGTCTCTCCAATTCCTCAGAAGTGAAGTCTGAGGCCCTTTCCCCAGTCACACAGGCCATGGTAGGTTCTTGACATAGGTCACAGCAGCACATGCAGTGTAGGTCTTCTCCTATGGAAGGTCAGGAAACAAGTGAGGAATCTGATAGAAAATGTCGGTCATGTCCACGGTGGGGCATACCGTTACCGCCGGCGTAGATCACCATTGGCCACTGTACCCCATAGGGCCCAATAATAACCAATGAGGATTTGCATGGCAGTTCCAGACCGCCACAGTGCACAACGTTAGAGGCATGACCTCACTTCCACCTGTCCCTCCTCACAGGACAGGCAGATGCCATTTCAGGGGGGGCTAACAGGCCTATGGAATAATGCTGCATCACAGGATAAATAGGCACATACTTCACTAATTACACTGTCCCACAACATGTTTACAGATTGTGGATTTCTGTTGTGGCTCCATTGTTCAGTTTGTGACAGCCTTCTCACTCTTTTGTCCCTTAGATACCCACCGCTGTGGATGAGTAGGAGATCGAGACATACCCCCTTGTACAGACCCCTGGTGGACTTGGCTACACTGGAGGACATGTACATTATCCTCACCTATAGACTAGACAGGGCCACAATCACAGAGCTGTGTGCCCAATTGGAGCCTGACCTGATATCTGCTATCTGTCATTCCACTGGGATACCCCCGCTTGTGCAAGTGCTATCAGTTGTCCATTTCCTGGCAACTGTTTTTTTCCAAGTGACAGTGGGCTTGGCAGCAGGAATGTCACAGCCAATGTTGTCAATAGTGCTTACAAGAGTGTTGTCTGCCCTGATAAAACACATGTGCAGCTACATTGCATTCCCCCAGGTTGAGGATTTGGCCACTGTGAAGGCCGGGTTTTATGCAATGGGACATATCCCCAATATAATTGGAACGCTTGACGAAACACATATTGCATTTGACCCACCACCAGAATGAACAGGTGTTCAGGAATCTTAAGAGTTTCCATTCAATGAATGTACATGTGCTTGGCAGACCAGTACATTTCCCACGTCAAGGCTAAGTATCCTGGGTCGGTGCATGATGCCTGCGTCCTGAGGAATAGCAGCATCCCAAATGTGATGGCCCAACTACAAAGGCACAGGGTGTGGCTAATAGGTGTTCCCACCTAGTATATGTTGGTGTATGCCTATGGTGTGGGCCATATAGGATAGTGTGTGGCTAAATGTTGTCCCTCAATATTTGCAGGTGACTATGGTTAACCAAACCTAGCATGGCTGCTGACCCCTGGGGAATGCCAGGACAAGGGCAGAAGAACGTTATAATGAGGCACATGGGCGAACCAGAAGGATCATTGAAAGGACCTTTGGCCCCCTGAAGGCCAGGTTCGGTGCTTCCATCAGACAGGTAGATCCCTGTGCTACTCACCCAAGAAGGTCTGCCATATAGTGGTGGCATGCTGCATGTTGCACAACCTGGCCCTCAGACACCATGTACCTTTTCTGCAGGAGGAGGAGATTGGAGATGCCCCTGTGGCAGCAGTGGACCCTGAGGACAAAGAGGATGAGGAGGCAGAGGATGAGGGTGTGGACACCAGAACATCTGTGATACGTCAGTACTTCCAAAGACACACAAGTGAGACAGTGCAACTTTACATTTCTATGACTATTGTTGTATTCTGTGTGGCATTGCCATGCTGGCATTACTCACTTCTTTGCCCACTTACTGTTACCTCTGGATATTCATTTTGCAGATGTTGGTGAGATGACACAGTCTCCTGGTGTGATCACAACAGCCAGCTACAGGTCATTGATTCTATGCTCATTTTATGTACAGTTCCTTTGCAATGGTTGTACCTGTTTCAATCAATACATATTTGAAATACATGACATACTCGAAATCGATTTATATCAAAGGTGTTTATTGTAGTACTAATATATAGAGGGGAAAGTGCAATGGGATAGGGTGATGATGGAGGAAAGTCCAGGGTATTGTTTCAGTCTGTTCGTAGCAAAGGTGCATTGCCCAAGGGGACATACGAAGGGGAACAATGGCAGTTCAATGTTGACAGGGTGACTGAGTGGGACACAAGGGGGACAATCAGGAGAGTCTCATTTTGTGGTGGGTAGTTTTGGCATGTGTCTCTGTCTTCTGTCTGGATCACAGGGAATGTTTGCTGGGTGGTTCACCTTCTGCAGGGGGAGGGGTGCTGGTGGCCTGTGGGTCCTGTGGCAGGGCCTCCTGGCCAATAGCGGCAGCAGAAGTGGAAGTCTGTTCTGATGACTGGCTAGTAGCAGGGCTCTGCTGGTGTGACACTGCCTCCCTCATAATGTTGGCCATGTCTGCCAGCACCCCTGCTATGGAGATCAGGATGTTGTTGATGGCCTGCAAGTCCTCCCTGATCCCCTGATACTGTCCCTCCTGCAGCCGCCTGTTCTCCTGCACGTTGTCTAGGATCTGGCCCATCGTGTCCTGGGAATGTTGATAGGCTCCCAGGATCTCAGAGAGCGCCTCCTGGAGAGTCGGTTCCCTGTTCCTGTCCTCCCCCTGGCACACGGCAGTCCTCCCAGTGTCCCTGTTGGCCTGTGCCTCAGTCCCCTGAACCGTGTGCCCACTGCCACTGCCCCTAGGTCCCTGATTGTCTTGGGTATGATGTGTGGCCTGGTGTACCTGTAAAGGTGGGCATACTGATGATTGAGGACAGAGGTTTGGGTATGCTGGGTGGGTCCTGTGGTGTTGTTTCCTGATGGGGAAGGCTCTGTGGTGGTCTCTGACTGGGCTTGGGTAACCGGCTGTCCACTGGCCCCTGATGGGCCAGTTAGATCGTCCAGATCCTGAAGACTAGATTTACTGTCATCACTGTGGGCCTCCTCTGTTGGGGGACTGGATAGTGCTGGCACCTCCTCTCCAGTGACACTGGCTGGGGTACCTGTCGGGATGTAAATGATGTATTATGCTTCATGTGTATGACATATTGTACATCCCTGGCTTCCCCTCTATGGTTGTTGTTGCCCTGGCAGCTTTTACTTGTGTATGTTGGTGTATTGTGGGATTGTTAGTTTCCCTATGCTGTGTATGCTTTAGTGATGAGTGTCCATGCAGGGCTGTGAGAGGTGTCCATGCATTGGTACAGCATGCAGGGCATGGCATTGGGATCAGAGAGATGTGATGGTGGAGTGTGTGGGATGGAGTGGAGTGAGGGTACTGAGGGTGAAGGTATGTGATGGCATGCAGGTATGGGGGGTGATAGTTGTTGAAAGTTGACTTACCAGAGTCCAGTGCTCCTCTGACTCCAGCCAGGCCCTCAGGATGCAGTATTGCCAAGACAGCTGGTGTCTTGCTGCTATTGAACGTACTTCCCCCCGTAGGTCATTCCATCTCTTCCTGATGTCATCCCTAGTTGTGGGGTGCTGCCCCACAGCATTGACCCTGTCCACGATTCTCCGCCATAGCTCCATCTTCCTGGCTATTGATATCTGCTGCACCTGTGCTCCTAATAGCTGTGACTCTACCCTGACAATTTTCTCCACCTTGACCCTTAACTCCTCCTCTGTGAAACTGGGGTGCCTTTGTGGTGCCACAGGTGTTATATGATGTGTGTTGGGTAATGTGTTGGGGTGTGTGAGGTGGGGTGCCTGAGGAATGTATGGGTGTATGTGGTGTGTGTATGTAGTTGTGGCAGTGGTATTGATGTCAGTCTCGTGCCAATGATTTGTAATCGTAAAGGGTTGTGGGTAATGTGGGTGGGTGTTTTATAGTGGTGTGGGTGTGGTGTGTGTATGGGTGTCAGGTGTGTGTTGTTTGAATTGGCCAATGTAGTGTTGTTTTGTTTGTGGGTGCCCATTGTGAGCATGGCGGTATGTACCACCAATCGTTTACTGTTGTTGAATGTCCACCATGGTGAATCGTGGGTCATAAAGTGATGGCTGTTGTTCTGTTGGCGTAAGGGTGTGGGTTTTAATACCTTCAGTTTATCACTGACCTTTGGTCTGGCGGATTGGTGCATGTGGCTGTATTCTGTTGGTTTGTGAGTGGATGGGTGAGTGTCTGAGTGGGTGTGTGGGTGTTGGAGCATGTGCATGGATCTGTGAGTGGTTCTGTATGGATGAGTGAGTGAATGTCTATGTGGTGTATGGGTGAATGAGTGAGTGTATCAGTGTGTGCCAATGGATCAACGCAATGAGTACATTTTCCACTAAATTATATAGGGCCTGATTACAACTTTGGAGGAGGGTGTTAATCTGTCCCAAATGTGACGGATCTACCACCCGCCGTATTACGAGTCCATTATATCCAATGGAACTCGTAATAGGGTGGGCAGGATGTCTGTCACATTTGGGACAGAGTAACTCCCTCCTCCAAAGTTGTAATCAGGCCCATAATCTGCAAAACTGATGCTTATTTCCCTAGACAGCAGGATGTATGTGCACATGCTTGACATAGTCCATATGAATGTAAATAACAGTAGCAAGAATGCCAATAATTCAGACACAACTCCATCTGAGTCTTGAGCGCTGAGCTGTGTGAGAAATAGGTGCAGATTCCATATTCTACAGCAAATTGCTCATTTAGATTACTTTTAGAGCTGATAGTAATTTATCTACAATTATTTTTGTATTTTTAAAAAAAATGTGTTGTGGTTGTCGGGATTAGACGCGAATTCAGCGTGTTTTTCAGAAAGTTTGACATATATATATATATATATATATATATATATATATATATATATATATATATATATATACATCATATCTCTCTCTCTCTCTCTCTATATATATATATATATATATATATATATATATATATATATAGATATATACACATTTTCGACCTAATCTTTCACATCAATATTTCATTGCTTTGCTGTAGAAACTATTATTTCTATGACTAATTGAATTTTTTGGTTCCTTTTTGCATATTCTCGACTTCGTCATTATTTTCGATGACCCAGTCATTCGCGAATGTCACATGATCTCCAAATAACGGGATTTCCTTGGGCAATAAACTATTCAGTTATATTTAGGGGAAGGCCACACCAATTCTTATCATTTGGTTAATACCAGCAGTAGGAGAGGAAGCTGTTTTTGCTGTGCTGAATCTACTGCTGTATCAGTTAACATTTGTTCATTATTTTTGTTTATTTGTTAATATAATGGCATTTAGTAGTTCCCAGCAGCCTGAGGAATACATAGATGAAGATTCTTCTTCGGATGAAGGACCTCTCCAGAAGAAGCGGTCAAATGCTTGGGACTTTTTTGTAATCCCTTCAGGAGAGAAGGCAGTGGCCAAACTAGTGAAATGTTCACTATGCGAGAAAACCTTTTCAAGGGGTTCACATAATAAATACTCATGCCCAACAACAAGCGTGCTCTACCATTTGAAGGCGTACCACAATAGGCAGTATGTAAGAGCTGTGAGGAAGCAAAGAACTGCAGAAGCCTCAAGTTTCAGTGGACCAAGACCATCCATAGGGGAAGTTGTGCCACCAGAGTTAGACAGTCAAATTGTAGACATTATATAGAATTGTATAGAGTAGGGAGCTCCGGCCCTGATTGTAAAAAAAAACTAACTGCAGGTGAGTAGTCAGTCAAGATATATGTGTGGTGTGTATACAGGAGAAAATGTTTGTGTGATTGTAAAAGGGCATCAGTTACTGGGTGTTTGGTACATTGGGTATATGACTTAGTGACTGAATGATCGATTTCATAACTGCATGTATGGAAGATCGCCTAAGTGCATAACTCCATCTATGGGTGAGTGAGTGAGTGGAAGAGTGCTGCATGGGTGATTGACTGAGTGCATCACTGAATGTATGGGTGAGTGACTGACTGCATGAGTCCATGTTTAGGTAAATCATTGAGTGCAAGACAGTGTGTTTGACTAAGGGAGTGTATAAGTGGTGTATGGGTGATTGACTACATGAGTGCATGTACAGATGACTGACTGAGTGCATGACTGGATGCATGGGTAAGTGATTGAGTGCATGTAAAGGATTGTGAGTGCATGCATGTTGTGTGAGTGATTGACTAAGTGCATGAACAGATGTATGGGTGAGTGAATAAGTGCATAAGTGGGTATGGGTGAGTGAGTGGGTGAGAGCATGTGTGGGCGAGTGACTGAGTGCATGGTTGGTGTATGGGTGATTGGGTGTATGAGTGGATATATGAGCAAGTGAGTGAGTGGATTAGTGTATGGATGGGTGAGTGAGTGCATGAGTGTTGTACGGTTGACTGACAGTGCATGAGTGCATGTATGAATACGTGAGTGAGTGCATGAGTGGTGAATGGTGAATGGGTGATTGCCTGAGTGTATGTATGGATGAGTCAGTAAGTGCATGAGTGGAGTATGGGAGATTGACTGCTTAAGTGTCTGTATGGGTGAGTGGGTGACTGCATGAGCTGATATATGAGTGAGTGAGTTGTGCATGGAGGCATGGCTCCATGAGTCCTGTGTGGGTGAATGAATGAATGTATGAGTGGTGAATGCATGATTGATTAGGTTCATGATTGGTGTATGGGTGACTGACTGTGTGCATGAGTGCATGTACAGATAAGTGAGAAAGTGCATGAGTGGTGTATGGGAGACAGACCTGCTGCATAAGTAGTGTATGGGTGATTGAGTGCATTCGTTTATTTATGATTAGTGAATAAGTGTGTGAGTGCTTATATGGATATGTGAGTGAGTGTATGAGTGGTGAATGTGTGATTGATTGAGTGCAGGAGTGCATGTATGGGTGAGTGAGTGAACAAGTAGTATATGGGTGATTGAGTATATGAGTGCATATATGGATGAGTGAGTTACTGCAGGAGTAGTGTATGTGTGATTTACTGAGTGTATGTGTAGCGTATGGGTGATTGACTAAGTGCATGAGTGTGTATAGGTGACTATATGAGTGTATGACTGTGTGTATAGGTGAGTGAGTTAGTGCCTGAGTGGTGTATGGGTGACTGAATGAGTGTATGAGTATGTGTATGGGTGAGCTAGTGTGTGCATGATATACGGGTGACTGAATGAATTTATGAGTGGTGAATGAGTGACTGAGTGTGTGTATGGCTGACTGAGTAAGTGCATGAGTGGTGCATGGGTGACAAACTGAGTGCATGAGTGGTATATGGGTGATTGACTGAGTGTATGAGTGCATGTATAAGTAAGTTAGTGAATGTATGAGTGGTGTATGGGTGATTGACTGAGTACATAAGTGCAAATATAAAATGAGTAATTAGTTGCATGAGTAATGAATGGTTGACTGAGTGAGTAGATGAGAGGCGTATGGGTGATTGAATGCTTGCATGATAGTGTGTATGGGTAAGACAGCGCATGTACGAGTGGCATATCGGTGAGTGAATTAATGTATCAGTGATGTATAGGTGATTGATGGAGTGCATGAGCTGCTCCATTGGTGAGTCAATATTTCTGTGAGTGTCTCTATGTGAGAATGAGTGTGTACGTGACTGGGTTTATGCGAGAGTGATCACTAGTGTGAGTTTTCAATAGCTCAGTAGGTAGTAGTGTGAATAACTGCATTAATGAGTGAATGGGTGTTTGGATGCCTGTAGGAGTGGGTGAGAGAGTGTGTGAGTGCTTGTATGAGTGAGTGAGAGGGTGTATGAGTGACTGGGTGAGATAGAGTCCCTGTGAGTAGTTGTTGGGTTGAGAGAGTGTCTGTATGGGTTAGTCAATGGTTGTGTGATGGCTGCATGGGTGACTGAATGGTTGTGTGAGTGGGTGTGGATAAGTGAATGGCTGTTTGAGTGCCATTAAGAGCAAGAGTTTGAATAATTGATTAAGTTGTTGTGTGACTACCTGAAAATCGGTTGTATTAGAGTGAAAGTCTAAGTACAAAATAGACAAAAGAAGCTAATAGAAAGGTTTTGCAAGAGCGGTTTATGTTAAAAAAAAACCTCTTCATGGTATTTCTGAGCAATATGTCTGTGTTTCAAGAACTGTTTTGAGACACCCAATGTTGTTAAACTGCTACCACTGTTGGAAAAAAAACATGTGTTAGTATTTAATATCCATAGTTATACAGATATAAAAATAGTGACTGCTAATACTGTAAGACTGTATTACACTGTAGTAAAAATATCATTTTGTTTTACTGTTCTCAGCTTTTATACTTCTTCACCATGAACAATGGTTTGTATAAAGCATCATCCTCGAACAGTGGGGAAAAACAATCAATGGATTGTAAGAATAAAAAAAAAAGCTGCACAGTAGATCACTACAAATAAGTGATACTATGCATTGCACTCATCACAATTCATTAATAAGTGGCTTTCTCTAGCGTTACTATAGCAATCAAAAGAAGCATATTTAAAAAAAAGTTATATGATTATATCTGATACAATATTAAAAATAAATGTAACATAAATGTAAAGCACTCTTGAATTTAGAGATCCTTTTGAAAACATTATAACTGGTAGGCCAGATGATGTCTAAACTGCTCATAATCCATGTATAAAAAATCTCACACAGTAGTTTTTTTTAAATCAATTAGAATGTAGTAGTTTGGTAGGAGAAACAAAAGGAATATAATTGTTTCAAGTTCAAGCTGATGTAATTAGAGTATGTTCTTCCAGTTTCAAACTTTAATTTGAGAGTGTTGTATAGACTTGGTATATTAACTACTTTCTGAAACATTAAAAGGACTCTTCACATTTGAAGATCTTATTCAAAGACATTACCCTTAATAGGCCGAATGATGCCTAAAAAACATATGAAACACGAATTGGAAATACTGTATGCAACTTTCTTAACCATAATTGTTCCTTAGAACTTTGTTTGAAGAAAGAAAAGATATGAGTTTGGTAGTTTGAAGGGAAGTTTTGGTTTGCATTTTAGCTTGATGTCATTGCATTCTGTCCATCCAGTTTTGCCTTTGAAATGTGCAGTGTAGTGTCCAGAAGTTGTCTTAACAACTTCATGGAAGATGATAGCCTAAGTAGTAAAAGTTCTTCCTGACAATGATATTTGTCCAGGTGTGAAGTTCATAACTTAAGTTTCCAATCTGGATCAATCTGGCCTGCTTCTTTGTAGCATTAGTATAAGATATTTACCTGTTCTTTGTAGAAACAATGTACAGATAAGGTCTGATCTGCAGTTCGGTCAGAACATATTTTGGTTGGCATTTCTGTACAATTTGTTAAAAGGCACAGCTTTAGAATCTGGTAATGTTAAGTAAAGAAATCATTCAGAATGGATTTGAGTGCTAGATGTAAACAAGCAGTCTTCATAATCATGATTCCATTTGCAACTGAGTCTAAATAGATAATTAATATTTACTTTGTTTTCTTATAAGATGCCAAGGATGACCATATTAAATTCTTGTGTGTCTTGCTGAGTGTTGAGAGTAAACATTATTTATCCCGTACATATATCTAAAACGTCTTGGATCCCTGAAGCAGAATGTATTACAGTTCTATCACTTATTAAAGGTTGCAGCAAATGATATAGTGCAGAACACATGCTGTGATTTAATTTTTGTTTGATTTGGTTTACTACATGAGGAAAATGGAACAGTAAGTTGAGAACAAAATTCACATTGCAGTTGACACCTGAACTGTTTTCCAACTTGTAATCTACAATTTCACTGTCTTGTTCCAGTTTTCTCTTCTTAGCACTCTCTGTGTTGTCCTTTTGTCTTTACTTTTCTTGAGGGTCTGTGGACTGTTTTGTGTTCTTTCGCTTTGGGCAGAGTATCTGTTTCTCATAAATAGGGTACTGGCTTAAATGAGGAGTGTATACAGCTCTTAACCGATTGCACTCTCTCATACAGTTTACATGAGCACTAACTTAGATCTCATCAAAGCCAATAAAAAATAAACTGGACAAGGTTCGAATTTGTGACAATGCTACATCTGACATTCCTTCTTTCAGTACAGAACTTCCAATATTAACCAAAGCTGCATCTACACTTAAACCTTGTGATTTATGGATGGTTACAACATATGCTAAAGACAGAGGAAACTGTGGCTGTCGAATATATGTATTTTACAAGCAAAAACAGTACACCAGCCAATCTTCTTCACATCGGTATGATCAAATTTTATGGCCAAATATTCTACCTCATCTCCATTTCGAAAATTTATGAAATCAGTAACTTTACCCATGTCACCATTTACTAAGCTTCCTCAACATTTAAACTGCATCATAGAATTACTCGACAATTTTTGCAGAGACGTAAACGCTTTTCTAATCTTGGTGTTTTGAATACTGATTTCACCAAGGAATCCAATTTTACTTGTAATTTATTTGTCAGTAGTACTGTGACTCCCTAATGTACCATTTTATCAATAGCTGTAGTTTTCAGTCAGTCCGCCAAAAGAACTTTATTTCAGCTACAAAAGCCACAAAAACACAGCAACAATAAATAATTACACAGGATTAAATAAAATATATACAGTACATGTGGTTAGATAAAATAATAACATTTAATTAAATGCACTCCCAGAGTAAGTTAATACATTATTGCTAAAATCATTATACAGATAGAAGTTTCCCTCTGACAATCCAACTTGCCCCAAGGAATTTGGCAACAGCAATCACTATCATTGGGCGAGTGTCTGATCTGAGAATTCGGAGGGCTGAGTCGGAGCTGCGAACTCCCAGCAGTCTACAAGCCGGAGCCAGCCATTTCAGTGTATGCAGGGCAGACAAATAGGACGTGAGGGAGGTTTTCAATGGGTGCTTTACAAGATGGGCAGATGGTTGTTTCATCATGTGACCAGCGACTAGTAAATAGTCTTAATGGCAGGGTGCCAATACGGAACTGGAACTACAACTTCCTTTCTCTTGACACCGTAATTATGTCCCAGAAAGCCTCATATTTGCACATCTCTTTTAGGTTGGCGAAGCCACATGATAGTGTAGAGTGAAGAGCAGTCCTCATCTCTTCAGAGTCTACCATGTGCCAGCACAATTTTTTTAGGTCACTTTTTGAATGGAAGGAGGTAGTGGTTGGTAGAGTTCTCTAAGCCAAAGCGAGTAAAGTAGCCCCTTGATGTGTCTAAACCAGGGGATACTAAGAGAATTGTCAGCTTCTAAGATGACCTGCAGGGCTATAGTAAAGGAGGCAAGCTCTGGGGTGGTCCAAAGATGCCGCCAATACAAGAGGGGACGTGGGCGGGCTTTGTGATCAATGAGTTTCATGCCTATGTCTTTAAAATGGGTGAACAGTGAAGTACTTGGCGGGAGGGAGACTAGGGCCCTCATTACAACATTGGTGGTAAAAGCCGCTTACCGCTGTGCAGAAGACCGCCAACACACCGCCGTGGCAGCGGAATTCCACCACGGTCATTATGACCCACAGCTCGGAATCCACCTAAATTCAGACACCCACAGAAGTCCTCCACACCAAAGGTCAGTGATAAACTGGCGAAAACAAAACCTCCACTGTCACGCCAACAGAAATACGCGCACACTATCACGACCCACGAATCCACGCGGCGGTCCTTCAACCACGGTATTCCATTGGCGGTACACACCGCCGCACTCAGAATACACACACATCTACAAAACACAGCCACATTGGACAATTCGAAATACACACACCTGATACACAGACGCACACCACTCCCGCACACCCATTACAATATAAAACTCACACCCACATCACCCACAAACCCCTACGACAAAATTACCGAGAGAAAGCCAGAGAGAGACACTACAAACAACTACCAAGCATCCAAAGGCACACAATACCATCACCCACATAACTTCCACGCACCTCACACAACACACCACTAAATATCACCCCATTTATCACTACACACACCACCTCATGGCACGGCAAAGGCACCCCAGGTTCTCTGAGGAGGAGCTCAGGGTCATGGTGGAGGAAATCGTCCGGGTAGAGCCACAGCTATTCGGATCACAGGTGCAGCACACCTCCATTGCTAGGAAGATGGAGCTATGGCAAAGAATAGTGGACAGGGTCAACGCAGTGGGATAGCACCCAAGAAATAGGGATGACATCAGGAAGAGGTGGAATGACCTACGGGGGAAGGTGCGTTCCGTGGTCTGAAGACACCACCTTGCGGTTCAGCAGACTGGCGGCGGACCCCCCACCTCCTCCCCCACAACTAACAATATGGGAGGAGCAGGTCTTGGCGATTCTGCATCCTGAGGGCCTCGCAGGAGTAGATGGAGGAATGGACTCTGGTAAGTCAAATCTCAACTATTACATCCCCCACCCTACTTGCATGCTATCACATACCCCCACCCTCACCCTCACCCCATCACTCCAACTCCTCACAAATGTCCCAACATCACAAACCACACATCCCAAACCCAAGCCCTGCATGCAACAACAAAGCATGGGCACCCATCACCAAAGCATGGCCACTGCACATACCCATACACCCGCCTAAACCACCATCACACAAGGACCCACACAGGAATGCAAGCACTGAGGTACACGGTCACCCACCCATTGCACACCATGCCACACACAGATGTAATAAACATCCTTTTATACCCCTGCAGGACCCCTACCCAACGTCACCAGACAGGAGGGTCCGCACATGTCCACACCAAAAACAGAAGAGGCCCACAGTGATGACAGCACCTCTGTCCAACTGGATCTAGATGACCAGCCCGGCCCATCGGGTACCTCTGGACAGTCGGTCCCCCTGACACAGTCACAGGCCACCACAGAGCTTCCCCCCTCTGGAAACACCAGCACAGCATCCACCCAGCTGGCCCATATCTCTGTCCTCAGGACACGTCAATCAGCAGTGTATCCACCAGGAACACAGGGGAACTGGGAGGGCTGCTGTGCGACAGGGACAGGACAGGCCCAGGGAACCCACTCTCCACGAGGCCCTCTCCAACATCATGGGGGCCTACTACCATTTCCAGGAGACGATGGCAACGATACTGGGCAAGTTTCAGGAGACCCAGCGCCTGCAGGAGGAACAGTATTTGGGCTTCAGGGAGGAACTCAGATCCATCAATTCCACCCTGGGCACCATCGTAGGGGTGCTGAAGGAAGTCCCCAACACCAGGAGGGACACTGTGGCACAACAAGGGGCCCCTGACACTAGCCTGGACGATGAACTGCCCACCACCTCCACCGGCGCTAGTGGACAGGAGGCACTGCCACAGGACCACCATACCAGCACCCCACCCCCTGCAGAGTGTGAACCACCCCGCAAACGGTCACTGAGATCCAGGACAGAGAACGATGCCAAGACCCCTGCCAAGAAATGAGACCACCCTGAATGTCATCCTTCTGTCCCACTTTGTCACCCTGTCCATCCTCAAACTGCCCCAACTCCACTTCCTATGCCCATTTGGGCAATGCACCTGTGAGACTAATAGACTGGACTCTGCCATGGACATTCCTCCCCCATCACCCCTCACCATTTTACAACCCCCTCCAATAATGAGCACTTAAATAAACACCCTTGAAGCACAAAACAATCTGGAGTCAGTCTGTGATTTTGAAATAGTGTATTAGCAATTACAGTGTCAAAATGCTATATCAAATGTAATGTCAACATACCTATGTCACACAACTCTACTCCATGAGGAAACAAAGCAGATGTCACACTGTGGGACCCACATCTGTGAAATCGTAAGGGAAAGTGACAACTCAGTGACCATACACTGGGTGAAAACAACAGACAGTAGAGAGGTAGAAGTGTTAAAGTACATGTAGTAGGCAGGTTTGTATTCTGAACTGTATCTCACTGGAAATATTGCAGGATCAGCGAGTTCCTGTTGTCGATGTCCTCTTCTTCTGCTTCCTCGTCTTCACTGTCCACAGGCTCAACAGCTGCAACAACACCGCCATGTGGACCATCCTCCTGCAGAAAAGGCACCTGTCATCGCAAAGCTAAGTTGTGAAGCATACAGCAGGCCACAATCATCTGGCACACCTTCTTTGGTGAGTAGAATAGGGATCCACCTGACATATGGAGGCACCTGAACCTGGCTTTCAGGAGGCCGAAGGTCCGCTCTATAATCCGCCGAGTTCGCCTATGGGCCTCATTGTAGCGTTCCTCTGCCCTTGTCCTGGGATTCCTCACTGGGGTCAGTAGCCATGACAGGTTGGGGTAACCAGAGTCACCTGCAAATGGCGAGGGACAACTGTTAGACACACACTAACCTGTAGAGATATCCCCAGACCCAGACAACCATTCCCACTGACTTGCTTCCAGGTGCTCACCTAATAGCCACACACGGTGCATCTGGAGTTGCCCCATCACATAAGGGATGCTGCTATTCCACAGGATGTAAGCTTCATGCACTGAGCCAGGGAATTTGGCATTAACATGGGAGATGTACTGGTCTGCCAAACACACCATCTGCACATTCATGGAATGATAACTCTTCTGGTTTCTGTACACCTGTTCACTCCTGCGGGGTGGTACCAAAGCCACATGTGTCCCATCAATGGCACCTATGATGTTGGGGATATGTCCCAGGGCATAGAAGTCACCTTTCACTGTAAGCAAATCCTCCACCTGAGGGAAAACGATGTGGCTCCGCATGTATTTCAGCAGGGCAGACAACACTCTGGACAACACGTTGGTAAACATAGGCTGGGACATCCCTGATGCTATGGCCACTGTTGTTTAAAATGACCCACTTGCAAGGAAATGGAGTACTGACAGCACCTGCACTTGACAGGGATTCCTGTGGGATGGCGGATAGCTTACATCAGGTCTGGCTCCAGCTGGACACACAGTTCCAGGATTGTGGCACAATCAAGTCTGTAGGTGATGATCACATGTCTTTCCTCCATTGTCGACAGGTCCACCAGCGGTCTGTACACCGGAGGATGCCGCCATGTCCTCACATGTCCCAACGGACGGTGCCTATGAAGGACAACAGCGAGCACAACCAACTCAGAGGTACGTACCCATAGCTTACACAGAACACGAATCATAATCCAAAATTTGGCCTGTATGAGTGTTGAGGCAAGGCCTAGGTATGTGTGACGCAGTTAAAAATTAAGCCATGTGGGCCCCTGAAATGGCGGCTGCCTGACCTGTAAAGTGGGATAATGGGATGTGAGGTAACTGCGCTGGCGTTGTGCACCGTCGCGGTAGGCGGTCGAAGACCGCGGCGCAATTCTGCATTCGTTAACATTGGACACTAAAGTCCCAGGAGGCAATGACGATGTACGCCGGCGGTGACGGTACGCACCGCCGCGGACGTGACTACCATTTTCTATCTGTTCAATCACTCGATACCTGATCTTCGACAGGAGAGGACCTACACTGCAAGTGCTGCTGTGACCTCGGTCTGGAAGAGACAATGGCTCGTGCGTCTGGGGAAAGGGCCCTGCCTTCACATCGGAGGAGTTGGAGAAACTCGTGGATGGGGTCCTCCCAGTACACGCTACTCTACGGTCCTCCAGACAAACAGGTCAGTACACCGTTACCATGCTGTATGGTCAATGCCTCTGTGGAGTGGGGTGGATGAAAGATGGGGGGGAGATTGAGGCGTGCATGAAACGACGGTGAGTGCATGTGACACATAGCAAGGGTAGGGTGGGGGCCAATGACTGTGATGGTGCAGTTGGTAATAACTTTTCTTTTCCCCATGTATAATTTATGTAGGTCAGCGCCCACCAGAAAAAAGATATTTGGCGTGCCATCGCCAAGGACGTCCAGAGCCTGGGGGTCTACCACAGACGGAGCACCCACTGCCGTAAGAGATGGGAGGACATTCGCCGGTGGAGCAAGAAGACGGCGGAGGCCCAGCTGGGGATGGCCTCCCAACGTGGGAGGGGTGCCCGTCGCACCATGACCCCCCTGATGTTCAGGATCCTGGTGGTGGCATACCCAGAGTTGGATGGGCACTTGAGGGCATCACAGCAGCCACAAGGGGGTGAGTACACTCTCATTCTGCTGATTTTGCGCGCAGTGGAGGTGTGGGTGGGGGAGGTGGGCTGTGGGTTTCCCTAGGCCAGGGCGAGTGTGCTAGTTAGGTCCCTTTGTTCTGGCAGACCCTGTGGCACCCCATCCCATCTGTGTACAGTGGCAAGTGCACCTCGTCAGGCTCCTGTGTCATCCATGTGTGCAGATGTCGGCCATAGACTTGTAGGCCATGTCCCAGGGATTGAACAGTGGAGCCCAAGTGTGCGGCGTAGTGCAGGGTGCTTCTGTGTCTGTCGTGTCTTCCAACGGTAGCGGTAATGCATGCACTCAACATGTCTTTCTTCTGTCGTCCACCCCCTTTTTGTGGTCTCCCTGTTCTTGTGTGCATTAGCATCATCAGGCGGAGGAGCAGTGGCACCGGAGCAGGAGGGAGCTGCATCCCACATGGCCCTGGAGGGTGACACTACCGACTCGGAGTTCACCAGTGGGACGGAGGGCTAGAGGAGCTCCACGGCGGGGACAGGAGCTGAGACCAGTGATACAGACTCGTCCTCTGATGGGAGCTCCCTTGTGGTGGCGGCAACATCTGTGTCCCCCGCATCTACAGGTACAGCCGCCACCCCCCTACCAGCACCGCCCTCCCAGCAGCCCCTCAGCCTTTGCCCCGTGCCCGCTCACCCAGGAGGGTGGGCATCACCTTCGGCCCAGGCACCTCAGCCCCTGCCCCAGTCACCCCTGCTGCCCTCAGTGAGGAGGCAATTGACCTCCTCAGGTCCTTCTACCATTTTGGGAAGTCTACCATTTTGAATGCCATCCAGGGTGTAGAAAGGCAGTTGCAACAAACAAATGCATTCCTGGAGGGCATTCATTCTGGTCAGGCAGCCTTTCAGCGAGCTTTTCAGACTCTGGCCTCAGCACTGATGGCAGCCATGGTTCCTGTCTCTAGCCTCCCCCCTCCAACTTCCTTCACCCAGACCCAATCCCCTCTACCTCAGCCTATTCCAAGCACGCCTTCAGACCAGCATGCACACACGTCAACACACAAGGGAAGCTCTGGCAAACAAAAGTACCACACATCCCACAGACATTCACGCAAGCATCACACACATGCAGACACACAAACATCCACTGCCTCCACTGTGTCCCCCTCCTTCTCGTCTCCCTCCTCCCTCCCAGTCTCGTCTACACTCACGCCTGCATGCACTACTTCTACAACCACTACTTAAGTCTCCAGCACACATACCACCACACCCCACTCACGTGCAGTCACCACCCCCACTGCCATTCACACGTCCCCTATGTCCTCTCCCAGTGTGTCTGTGACGCCACCTCCCAAGATACACAAACGCAGGCACACACCCACCCAACAGCCATCCACCTCACATCAGCCTACAGCGCATGCACCCAAAGTCACCAAATGAACACCTCCTACAACCACAACCTCTCCTTCACTCCCAAACCCCCTCCAGCTATCTGTCCCAGTGTTACCAAGAAACTTTTCCTGTCCAACCTAGACATCTTTCCCTCACCTCCCCACCCCGTCAGTCTCCTCGGGCCCGACTCTCCAGGTCCCAACCTAGCACCTCAGCCACAACATCTCCGGGACCGGTGGTGCCTGTAGTCACCGGAATCTGGAGTGCACCGGCCACCAGGGAAGCCAGTGTGGTCCGGAGCCACAGCACGGACAGTCCCCCACCTGTCAAGCATCAAATGTTGGCCAGTGCCCGGCGGGAGAGGGGGATGACTCCAACCACCAAAGCCGCTCCCAGGGGTAGAGGTGGGAGTGTGGAGTGAGCTGCAACACCTTCCAAGGTGGGGAAGGGCCACAAGAAAGTCAGCAAGTCTGGGAAGAGCAGCATGGCGGAGAAGACCGCCGTCATCCCCGCTGCCCAGGAGGCCACCACCATCATCCCTGCTGCCCAGGAGGCCACCGCCATCATCCCTGCTGCCCAGGAGGCCACTGCCAGCACCAGCCCAGCTGCCAAGGAGGCCACCGCCAGCACCAGCCCAGCTGCCCAGGAGGCCACAGCCAGCACCAGCCCCGCTGGGCCAGACAGGACCGGCAGCACCAGCCCCGCGGGCCAGACAGGACCGGCAGCACCAGTCCCGCTGGGCCAGACAGGACCGCCAGCACCAGACCCGCTGGGCCAGACAGGACATCCAGCACCAGTCCCGCTGGGCCAGACAGGACCGCCAGCACCAGCCCCGCTGGGCCATGAAGAACTGCCAGCACCAGCCCAGCTGGGCCAGACAGGACCGCCAGCAGCTGAGTCACTGCCAAGGACCCTGCCGCCACAAGCAACGCTGAACAGGACACCGCAGCCACAAGCACCGCTGCCAAGGACACCGCCGCAACAAGCACCGCTAAACAGGGCACCGCCGCCACAAGCACCGCTGAACAGGACACTGCCGCCACAAGCACCGCTGCCAAGGACACAGCCGCAACAAGCACCGCTGGCCTATGAGCGCCAAGGGCAATGACGCTACTGAGTCCGTCACGAGCAGGATGAAGCACTCTGAGCACAAGGCCCCCTCCAGAACCAGTGGATAGGTACATCCACTACCTCTGTCCTTGGCAGGATGAAGCACTCTGGGCACAAGGCCCCCTTCAGAACCAGTGGAGAGATACATCCACTACCTGAGTCCTTGGCAGGATGAAGCACTCTGGGCACAAGGCCCCCTCCAGAACCAGTGGAGAGATACATCCACTACCTCTGTCCTTGGCAGGATGAAGCACTCTGGGCACGAGGCCCCCTCCAGATCCAGTGGAGAGATACATCAACTACCTGAGTCCTTGGCAGGATGAAGCACTCTGGGCACAAGGCCCCCTCCAGAACCAGTGGAGAGATACATCCACTACCTCTGTCCTTGGCAGGAAGAAGCACTCTGGGCACGAGGCCCCCTCCAGAACCAGTGGAGAGATACATCCACTACCTGAGTCCTTGGCAGGATGAAGCTCTCTGGGCACAAGGCCCCCTCCAGAACCAGTGGAGAGATACATCCACTACCTCTGTCCTTGGCAGGAAGAAGCACTCTGGGCACAAGGCCCCCTCCAGAACTAGTGGAGAAAGGCATCCACCTGAGAGACTGTGGCTTTGCACTCCCCAGGATGAAGCAGTGGACAACCCACCCACTGTAGAGACTTGAGATACTGTGGCTTTGCACTCCCCAGGAAAATGCAGTGGGCAACCCACCCACTGTAGAGACTTGAGAGACTGTGGCTTTGCACTCCCCAGGATGGAACAGTGGGCAGCCCACCCAATGTAGAGACTTGAGAGACTGTGGCTTTGCACTGCCCAGGATGGAACAGTGGGCAACCCACCCACTGTAGAGACTTGAGAGACTGTGGCTTTGCACTGCCCAGGATGGAACAGTGGGCAACCCACCCACTGTAGAGACTTGAGAGACTGTGGCTTTGCACTCCCCAGGATTGAACAGTGGGCATGTGGCCCCCTCGTGGATTTGGCGTAGTGCACTCAACCGGCTGAGTTGCCCCCCCCTTTCCCTTCCCCCTGTGGTGCCTGTTTTATTGCTATCTGATGCTCCTGCAGTGTTCTCTCCGTCATGTTCGGTGATTGAGTGTGGGCTTCGCCCATGCCGTGTGGGCCCAGTATTCCACGAACTTCAATGGAGCACTACCTGGACTACTATTCTTGGTGTATATATTTGTTTATAGTGTATATATATTTTTGAGTCCTGGATTTTAATAGATTACAATGGTTACACTCATTTGCTTTTGTCTTTGCGTTCTTCTGGGGGTTTGGGGGGGTGTAACTGTGATGTATCATGCTGTATTAGTGTGTGTGTTGTAGTGGGTGAGGGTGGGGGTGTTGCGTGTGTGTGTCCCTGTTTTTTCCCTCCCCCTCCCCTGTGTCATAGGTGAAGTACTCACCGCTGTCTTCGCCGCCGGTGTTCGTGCTCCTGGTAGAGGAGCAAGATGAGGACTGCCAGGATCTGGAGCTCGGGTTCCATGGCGCCCGGATTCCTCGTGGGGTGGGTAGAGGTGAGCGTTTT
Source organism: Pleurodeles waltl (assembly GCF_031143425.1). Taxonomy (NCBI): domain Eukaryota; kingdom Metazoa; phylum Chordata; class Amphibia; order Caudata; family Salamandridae; genus Pleurodeles; species Pleurodeles waltl. Next base: position 737,272,080 of record NC_090437.1, on the reverse strand, counting down.
CCCTTTGAAGTCCTGTTTCCGCCGTGTTTTTGTCTGCGGTGAATCCACCCCGGAAAAGGTGGCGGATTGGTAGGTTGTGATACTGTGGGCGGTACATTGTCCTCCGCCTGTCTGTTGGCGGTGACCACCAAGCTGTTTCTTTGTACCGCCGTTGCGGTCGGAGTGTTAAAGTGGCTGTCTTTGTTGGCGGTTTCTGCCACGTTCGTAATTGCAAATTTTTTACCACCGGACTGTTGGCGGTCTTACTGCCGCTTTAACACCGACCGCCAGGGTTGTAATGACCACCTAGATTTCTTAAGAATTTCTTTTCAGAAATCTTTATTTCTTGGGCTTTGGCATAGCCCCAAAGTTCAGCCCCGTAAAGGGCTCAGCTCACTGCCTTGGTTTCATATATCCGGATTGCAGGGCATATTGGTTTAGTATGTGAGAGGTTAAAGTCCTTTATTAAGACCCCCGTTGTTTGCTTTAACTTTAGTGCTTGCTTTGCAATATGTGATTTCCAAGACATTTTTTCAGTTAACATTATGCCCAGGTAACTAAAAGGGCCAACCTTTTCAAGTGGGGTTCCCTCATGAATGAACTTTCCTTTAAAGGATCTGTGTGGATTAAGCGTCATCAATTTCGTTTTAGAAGCATTGATTTCAAGTCCCCGTGTGGAGAAACATTCCTCAAAACACACAAGGAGTTTATGTAATCCACTTGGGGTCTTGAATATCAGGAGTGTGTCGTCTGCAAAGAGCAAGACCGGAATTTTCTGTGTGTCTAGCGATGGTGCGTCAGCCTCCAGTCTGAGTAAAGAGGGGACAATATCATTAATGTACAGGGAGAACAGGGTGGGGGCAAGGACTCACCCTTGCCGCACACCTCTTGATACGTGAATTCTGTCAATTAGCTGCCCCCTGTCGTCCCACCTCACACATGCATAGTTACCCTCATGGAGCCGAGTTAGTAATACAAAAATGTGCTCAGGGATTCCCATTAAGGAAAGAACTTCCCACAACTTATTACGGGGTATTAAGTAGAATGTGGATTTCAAGTCCACAAAAGCAACATACAGGTTCCCTTTGCCAATAAAAACGATTTTCCAATATAAAAGCAGAAACCTGAGGGCTTGCTCAATGGTAGATATTTTTTGCGAAAATCTTCCTGGAGGGGGCTAAGGATGTCTTGTTCTATCATCTAATCTTGAATCTTGCCCAGAAGGCAGTGGCAGAACACTTTCTGCATACAATCTATTAAGCTAATTGGCCTATACTGTAGTTCATGGGGAGGCTACTGTCGCCCTTTTTAAAGATCTGGATAACAATGGCCCCCTTCCAGGACTCAGGGATTGGCGTCCCAGATGCTATTACATTCGCTATGATGGTAATATATCTTGACCATATCTTGACCAGATTGCTATATCGGTTAAGAATAGGTTTACTGTAACACCATCCGAACCAGGTGCCCTACCGCGCTTTAGCGTACCTAAAGAATATGCTATGTCTGCTTGGGAAAATAGTTGCAGCGCCGGAGGGGTGGGTGTTAGGGTAATATTTGAGCAAATGTCCTTATGTCCAGAGGTTGAGCTATCATGGTCGTAAGAGTACAACCCACTAAAGTGGTCTACCCAGTCCTTTGATGCAATATTAGTTGTAATGTTCAAATCGCTGTTTGCTGGGCTACGCCCTGCCAGGGACCAAAATGTGCTGCAGTACCTCTCTTGTGCAGCGTCACTAAGTGCTGCCCATCACTTGTTGTCTTGTTCACGCTGAGCTTTGTTGATAGCTGATTTGTAAGACTTTCTGGCTGAGTGAATTGCATTTACATCCTTAGATTTCATAGCTTGGATTAAATGCTTGCTTGAGGAACGGCACTCTTTGTTAAACCAGCGATGCCTACCCTTGAGCCTCTTACTATCAGAGGCTATGTCAGCCGAGAAGAGGGCTGCAATACCCTTGAAACATGAGGCGTGAGTTAAGCTTATTTCCTCATTGGAGATTGCGGTGCCCACCTCTAAGCCCACCTATGTGGTCCTCAAGGTGTTGTTAGTGGCGTCGATGAGTTTAGGTCGAGCCAGAACCTTTTTCCACTTTAGGTGGCGTTTGTCATTTACCAGACTAATTTCCTTTGGTGCTTTTACTGAGGTGTTGATAATGGGCAGGTGGTTGCACAAAGCTGACATATGGAAAGAGAGAGGCTTATGGTCACTTTCAGATCTCTCAATAACCATCATGTCAATGACTAGTGGCCATAATCTTATGTCGACTAAACAATAATAAATTCTACTAGTATGGTTGATTTTGTTATACGTGTGACCCTTTGCTTCTGATTTCATCCTGCCATTAAGTGCCCTAAGTCCAAATTCCATAGTCAATGATTTTACTTGGACAGAAACCTGTGACCACCTTTTAATGGGCGGGATATCCAGGGCAGAGATAGACCATACCCGATCCTCCTCGTGGGGGGACCCAAGATCATCCCAGTCAAGAGGTTCAAATGTGACGTTGGAGTCACCTGCCACAATGATTCTGTGATGCTGGGGACAGTTTTGCAAAAATGCCTCCAGAATGCAGAGGGTTTTGGAAACCCGCCCCCCCGCAAGTCGGGGATATCAATGGATAGCTGTGATATACAACAGTTTAGTGATGCTCTAGTCCATATGGCTAGAGCCTTGGAGGGGCTGCCCCTGGTACTGGGCAGAGCAGGGATATAAAAGTTGGAATAGCCAGTTCGAAAGAGTGGGTCGGCCCACCATGTCTCTTGGAGAAGGCATATGTTGTGTTCCTCAATAAAGGAGGTAAAGGACGGGAGGGGGAAGATAGATCTCAGACCTGCCATAATCCATGAGACAATTCGTACCCCGGTGGTTAGATGGACAGCCCTGTCCGCTGACATATTTGAAAGTTTAGTTACCAAAGGTTGGTTTTCCAGGTGGGGTTGCTTGAGAGGAGAGGGGTCGTTATCACTATTACTATTGCCCAGCGAATCCTGTATCGAGTGATGATAACCATCTGGGGGACCTGACCTGGTCCTAGGTGCGGTATTCTCATGCTTTGCTATCTGTTCCTGGATTAATAAGTGAGGTTCACAGGGGAGGGACTGTACAATGTTATCGCGGTTATGCAATGGGTCGCGGACGGTCTGGTGGAATCTGTAAGGAGAAGAAACGTGAGTGCTTATGGTGGCATTATTGGGGTCTACAGCCTGACCAGGGACGGTTGTTACATGTAAGTCAGGGGGAAGTTCAACATGTATTTCAGAAGGGATTTCATGTCAATCATTCTTACTGAGAGCAGATGGATTACCTGTTGGGCAGTGAATGGGATGAACACTATAGTGTACGGGTGGGCTAGGGTATTTGAACTGGAGACAGGATTGCCCTGGAGCACTTGTCCTTGCGTCTAGGGCAATTAGGTTGTCCACCATGCTCCTATCCCTAAATGTCAACTGTAGAATGTCAAAGTGTGTGCCTAGGTCGGGCCTTCTGACTGCATCGATTATATCCTCACATATTACAGAGTAATAGCCTCTTACGTAGCGAATCCTATGAATTGCCTTATTTCTAATAGAATCCCCCCCTTATCTTTGTGCCAGTGGGTTTAGCTTAGGAACATTGACCATTAGAACAGTGCTTTTAGATTGTAGTCGGTCAATGATGGGTTGTGCAGTGTATTTAGGGATAGTGTTGCTTGTAGGTTATGTAATTTGATAGCAGGCATCGAATGCCTTCCCTGTGCCTAAGCTATTGTGTGGGGGGGGGCTGATTAGAATTCGTAATCTTAGCATCAGCTAGAGGTTGTTCAGCACACCTGTTTGCTGGTGTTGTGGCCAATTTCATCATGGTACCTGATTGGTTTGGCGTTGGGCTGCGGTTATGATTTATGGAGGTTGTAATGTCTGTAAAAATTAACTGCTTGACTATTGCAATTAAGGAATTAACCATAGACTTGAGTTCTGACACCTCCCTCTTTAAATCTTGTATGCATAACATGTGCTGTGCATTTGACTGGGCTGAGTGCTCATTTACGTCTACTGACCTACCCGCTTTAATGCCTGGGTTGGGGTAGTCATGTGAGTCTGAGATATTTATTAAAGGGGTGAAGCGGTTGATACACTGAATAGGATCGGTGGGATCAGCTGGAGGCTTGTCCGCTGATATTGGGGGAGCATGGGTGATGACATTCCTACCCTCCTCCTGCCCTGTGGAGGCTATAACCTGCTGGCTGCGTTTTAGAAAAATGCCCCCTACCTGACTGGGGAGCACTCGCCCCCAGTTCCGTTGGGGCCACTGTCCGGGGAAGAAGTTAAAATTCCTTTGCATTCATCGGCAAAGGTTTTCATTTCTGTCCATAACACAGTTATTAGCTGCATGCTTACATTTTTTCCGCTTGGTTTTTAACACCGCCCCTGCCCCACCCTATATTGATTTCCTTTTGCCCATTAAAGCTATAATAGATGGATAAGTGTTCTATAGAGAGTTAGTTCAATGATAACCTACAAGAAGATACAATAGGGGCAAGAGCCAATGGTGCTTGCTTAAAAAAAAATGTTAGGGGGTGGCCCAGCCCAGACTCCTCCGGGCTACGATGGGCCTGGACGGGCCCGCCCTTGGCCCGGGCTTTGCCCGGGTGCAGCCCATGTGCGTCCCGCGCCGTGAAGTACCCCCACGTGCTATAAGCGCTCGTTGGTCTGGTCAAGTGGATGCAGGTGCTGGTAAGATGGCCATCTCCTGGGGCCACAAATCAGTCTGGGATATGTAGTCCCTTTCAGGGTTCCCGGCGCGTCCCGCACCATGAAGTGGCCCCACACGCTATAAGCGCTCGTTGGTCTAGTCAAGTGGATGCAGGTGCTGGTAAGATGGCCACCTCCTAGGGCCACAAAGCAGTCTGGGATATGTAGTCCCTTTCTGAGTTCCAGGTGTGTCCCGCGCCGCGAAGTACCCCCACCCTCTATAAGCGCTTGTTGGTCTGGTTAAGTAGATACAGGTGCTGGTAAGATGCCCGCCTCCTGGGGCCACAAAGCAGTCTGGGATATGTAGTCCCTTTCAGAGTTCCAGGTGCATCCCATGCCACGAAGTGCCCCCACGTGCCATAAACGCTCGTTGGTCTAGTCAAGTGGATGCAGGTGCTGGATAGATGGCCTCCTACTGGGGCCACAAAGCAGTGTGGGATATGTAGTCCCTTTCAGAGCTCCAGGTGCGTCCCGCGCCGCGAAGTGCTCCCACGAGCCAGAAGCGCACATTGGTCTGGTCAAGTGTATGCAAATGCTGGTAATATGGCCGCCTCTGGGGACCACAAAGCAGTCTGGGATATGTAGTCTCTTTCAGAGTTCCAGGCGTGTCCCGCACCGTGGAGTACCCCCACCCGCTATAAGCGCTTGTTGGTCTGGTCAAGTGGATACAGGTGCTGGTAAGATGGCTGCCTCCTGGGGCCACAAAGCAGTCTAGAATATGTAGTCCCTTTCAGAGTTCCAGGTGCGTCCCGTGCCACGAAGTGCCCCCACGTGCCATAAGCGCTCGTTGGTCTGGTCAAGTGGATGCAGGTGCTGGATAGATGGCCTCCTCCTGGGGCCACAAAGCAGTCTGGGATATGTAGTCCCTTTCAGAGTTCCAGGTGCGTCCCGCGCCGTGAAGTGCTCCCACGCGGTATAAGTGCACGTTGGTCTGGTCAAGTGTATGCAGGTGCAGGTAAGATGCCTGCCTTTTGGAGCCACAAAGCAGTCTGGGATATGAAGTCCCTTTCAGAGTTCCAGGCACGTAGTTCTCAAAACATCTTCTTTTTCCAATTGTAGTAATTCCCTATTTAATTTGGAGCACTCTTGAAGTGTTGGCATTAAACAATCTATAGATTTCTCTTCTTTAATGAAATTGAACATTTGTTCTGGTGCAGTATTGCCAGATGGGAATAAACCCTTGATAAGGCAAGTTTCCAAAGTATGTTTCCCCTGTTTTGTCAGGACTCACACTCTAATGTCTTTTAGTGTATCCCTGTATTCCATATCAGATACTTGGTACATGTTCTTCACAAATTCCTTATATTCAAAGTTTAACCAAATGTTCACGTTGCCAATACTTCCCAGGGAATTTCTTGTTTCTTCATGCAAAATTGTTTTGAAAACAGGTTGTCCTTTTGCAGGAGTAAGTTGGAGTAGGTCACCAAAGACAATTAAATGCTTTCATTCAAAGAGTACATCATAGTTAGTTCTTAAAATCTGCTGCATCCTTAAGTGTATGAAGGAAAGCTTATGTTTGATACCATGTTTACTTCATCAATGATTAGTAGCTTCATTTTTTTTCAATACTCTTTATACTTCATGGCAAGCATCACCAGATAATTTCTGATATTCTAATTTTTTGTCATGTTCAACAGGTAGCATTAGTAGTCGATGTAGAGTAGTTCCTTAAATGGTATGTGTGGCTAATCTTGTTGGTGCTGTTGCTACACAGGACACATTTGAATCTGTAGCCTTCTGTAGATAACCAATGAGAACTTTAATTAGAAAGCATTAGCCAGTGCCAGCTTGTCCACTAATGTACAGAATTATTGGTTTATATGTAGAACATTCACATAGTTTTTTCTCGTGAAGAAATACATGTTCTATTTCACTTTTAACTTTAATGTAAATTTCTCTTTGTTCATTGTTCAGTATTTCCACTGACTGTTCAAAACCCACATTTTCCTCTCTTGCCTACTGTATGGCAATCTCCTTATTCATAGCTATAGCTGCTTCATTTTAAATTACCGGTTCTTGAAGAGGATCTGGACTTGCTGGTCCAGACCTTTGACTGCTTTGTGCACTCTAACTGGCTAACTCAGCTTCCAGTTCAATCTCATCTTTCAACAACTGCAAGTATGTTGGAAATACAGAACACTGAATACTGTTTTTTATAGCATTGAAGGAGTCTTCAAAACAGTCATAGTGTCCAAGTAGATCTGTTTCAGCTCACCATGGTTTGAACAGTTACAAAAGTGCCAAGTAGAAAAACGCTCTTCTATCTGGAGTTTGACAACTAAGCTTCATGTGAATTTCATTTGTTGTGTATTACCAAAAAAGATCACATCCAGTGACTGCAAATTGACCTTCTTAATTGTTTTTTTAGCTAAATTAGTTCTATAGGTATAATGCTGAGGTATTTCATAAAGACACATGTTTTCAAGATGTGGACTGCTTTTTTGGGTAGTATATGTCCAACATGTTAGTCTTTAGAATGTCTGTACTCTCTGGATCAAATTCTGCAAGATACTATATTTCTGGGAAATACTGCAATGCTCTATTATAGCTGCAAGGCCTAGGCTTACCCACACAATTCCTCCAGACTTGGAGAACAGACTTGCCGAGCTCAACCTATCTGTGCATTCATAAGATCCAATTTCTCTGTGCGAAAGCATTTCCAAACTAAAACTATACAATTTCTTGGTAAGACTCTTTTCTGTAGAAATCTCCCCCCAGACCTCTTTCATCTTTGTCTTCTCTGACTTTGTGATATAAGAAGTCATGTACCGAGGACCAGCAATGTAACTATCTGCTATAAATTGTACATCCATATTTGCATTCCACATCTTCAGAATAACAGGGGTGCAGTCATTTATATTTATATTTCTTGTTTAGATCCATGTTAGAGTGTGTCTCACTGCTGACAAAGTGCTGTTCACTCTTCCCTCTAAGATGACAGGTTGTGGGAATCCAAAATGACATCTCATGTAAAAAAATTCTTTTGATCTGTATTTTTGATATCAGTATTTACCTCACCTATGATTTTGAAATTGTAGAACTTCTTGCCGCAATCCCTTGTCAGAAGTACATGTCACATACTGCTCTATGAAAGACAAAACACACTCATCACTTTCTGTTCCAAACTTTTGGGCATCTATTGCCCATAAGAGTATGTGACTTTTTATACTCTATGTGCCAAAAGAAACCAGTCACTTCGCCAGGAAGAGGATTAGTTTTGTTGCAAATGAAAACCATCATTGCTTGAAATCTGTGATTAGAATATCTGCAAACATTTGCAGGGTCCAATGAACAAATTTCTCCTGCTGTCTTCAGATTGATATCTTTTATGTTTGAGTTTGCTTCTCATAAGAATTCAAGCAGGTCATCTGATGCATACTCAGCACAACTGAGTATCAGAAACCAAGTAGGTGATCCTAAGCTTCTCAACATGCATTTCAACTCACCATGATGACGATACCAATACTCGTTGGTCCCACATTGAAATGCCATCAAATTAATCAAGTTGCATTCCAGGTTTTCATCTTTTCCATGCAGTTTTTCAATGAATTCCCGTGCCAGACAAGTCTCTCCCAAATAGTAGGTGAAATATATAAAGAATACACTGGTGAAATCTAGGGTCGTTCGAATATAGTCTAGATGATCTGTACTCGGCTGCTGGTATTTGTAGAGGCCGGTCATCATACCTACCACCTACTCCACCAGGAAACAGATGTAGAAAGCAATGAGAATCTGCGCTTTTCTCCCAGATACTTAATTTAGCTCCTTTTGCTTCTTTCATTTGAAATAGATCAATATCATCTCCAATAATCTCTTTAGAATGTAAAGGATGAATACTGTAGTGTTCGTAAATTTCTTCAGTTTTTGATCGATCCACCTTCTCAATCTGACCTCATGATGGTAGTGAGACATCCTCCATATGGGTATTATCTTGAAGGGCATCTGCATTTTTATTGTAAATGTTATTTTATACCAGATATATTGTTGCTCTTTTTACTTTACTAACATCTACTACTGCTTGCCATATATTTTTATTCCATGTAGGCACACCATTGACTAGTCCTTTTTCGAAATCTGTTTGCACACCAACAGTTTAAACATTCTGCTTAAAATCGAATGGTAAATACACAGCCCTACCTTATAGACCTTTCTGGAGATCAGTTGACTCCATACGGACTATAGCTTGAAATGGATATATGCATTGTATGAATATAGATTCGTAAACATTCACATTTTTAAGTTGTTGTGGAATAGGGACTAGTTCTAACTTGTTGAACACTGCTCTAGCTGGCATTTTATTGTACTTTAATTTACTCTAGCAATACATGCATATAATTTGTTGTGTGCAACAATCAAACCGTTCCTTTACAAATAAATAAGCTGCAAATTCTTACCGCTTATCTGTGTTGTCTTCTTCAGTTTTTGAAGACACAATAACATAACAAGTTTGACTTTTGTATTCAGTGCGTTGATAACAAATGCAAACACAGTCGGTTTCTCTGAACAGACTTTTGTAAACTTTCTAATCTCTTCATCAAAGTTATCAACAGTAATACCTATCTCCTGTTCTGCTATACTTGCTGATTCCAAGTGTTCATTTTCTCTGCAGTCCTGTTTAGCTCTAAAGAAAAAGGCTGCACATCATCAGAAACCCTTTCTACCTCTGCCAGTGTTCCATGTAAAAAAAGACTCTATTAATTTTGCCTAAACATAGTGCAGGACTCTTCACGTGGTAATGCCTTCTACTTAGAGTTCGCATTCATGAGTGGTGCACAGGTAAAATTCTAAAACAATGAAAGGTGCTTTGGCACACTTTCTTCAATAAACATCCTAGTGAATGGCCCTGTAGATTTTTTAGAGTTTCTTACTTTGCATGGATCTAATCCTTGCAAAAGGGCTTTTGTATGGAAAGACACATATAACATTTCTGAGTATGTCAGTTGATTGCTGATGAACACCACAAATACTGCCACAATTCCACTTATATACAGGGGCCTGTCTACACCTTCCCTGCACCTCTTCAGCTATGACTTCCTCTATATTTCTAGGTACCAGTACGTCTCTCTCAATAGGAGAACCATATTTCATATCGTAACATTGCCCAGATTTATCAACTGCATGCACTAGTCTGTTCTCTTGCAAGTAGCCTTTTTCATTAAAGGAAGGCTCAATACTAGAAATATGTCTCCATTCGCCACAAAAAACTTTGCAAAAGTTACTTCTGTTTATCAGACTTTTCTTTTGGCTTTTTGTCCTCATACTCAACACTATTTTGTCTAGTGTTTTCATTTTGTTTATAATCAAAATAAATACCTTCCTCTTCAGATCAAAGCCCTTATCAACTAGACCCTCAAGACCTTCCTTTTGTCTGACAGATTCTCTCCTTCTTTTAAACTTCTTCATACTTCTTATTAGGTTGTGGATTACTCTGCTATGGAACATTCTAACTCTTATTTCCTTCAAATGGCACTGCCTTTTAGTTAAGCTCTGGGCTTCATTATAGGATTTTTTTACTTGTGATACATGAAAATTAAACAAAAAAAGTTGATTTTTGTTTTAATGATATAATTTCACACTAAACATTTGCATTAGGTAAGTGCCAATGAAAACTGCTGTGTTACAATAATATCAGTAACATTGTTCTATTAATTATGAGGTTTATATTTCTCTCTGGACTTTCATAGGCCAACTTGAACTCTGTGATAGAGCACACACACTGTCTTCATTAGTAGACCTTACCCATAATTAATTAAAGCAGTACAAATATTATGAAAAAATTGTGTCAGTAGTTGCCTAGATATATTATTGAATGTACTTCAGTGCCCGTGTTAGTGAATACAGGGGTATGTGTGTGTGTCTGCAATTATCTTTAATAGTGCTGCATATATAAGTACTTTGTCAACATGTGAGTAAATGCAGAAGTCTCTCTGTCATTATCTCTCTGGCTGAGATACAGGATCCATGCTTTGGAAACATGTATGTAAGTTCCTTTATGAGTGTATACTGTATGTAGTGCTTGGCTTAGGGGTCTCCAAGTGCATGAGCACGTTTCTAAAACTATACATGACATCTCTCAATCACTTAGGCACAAAGCGGCATGCTTGATGATATATCTACAGCATATCTCAGAGGTGAGCTATTCCTACTAAAACTTGGGTTTAAGACTTGACAAAAGGGCTTTTCAGGCTAATTTCAGTCAGTGACAGACCACATGCACTATCTGCACTAGTAGGCCTCACCCATGATTAAAGCAGTATTTGTTTGGATACATGAAAAGATTGTGTCAGTACAGGCCTATATATATATATATATATATATATATATATATATATATATATATATATATAGGCCTGTACTGATATAAATATATATATTTATATATATATATATATATATATATATATATATATATATATATATATATATATATATATATATATGAGTGAATGTACATGTCTACCCATAGTGGCGCCATCAAATGTTTTGGTACATCTGCCGGTGTGTAATTGCCTGTTTTAATACCTGTATAGCTCTGTAAATATGTGCGTAAGTGGCTGAACAAATACCTCAGTGCCTGTGTTAGTAAATGCAGGGGTATGTGAGTGTGTCTACAATTACCTTTGATAGCACTGCATATAAAAGTACTTTCGGAGTATGTGAGTGAATGTAGAAGTCTCCCTGTAGCTCTGTCAGTGGCTGAGACACAGCATACATGCTTTGGAAACATGAATGTCCGTTCTTTGGTGAGTGGTATACTCTATTGTAGGAAAGTACCATCTTGCTTGGCAACATGTGTGTAAGTTTGTTTTTGCCTGTCTCACTGGGATCCTGCTAGCCAGGACCCCAGTGCTCATAGTTTGTGGCCTGAATGTGTACCTGTGTAGTAACTAACTGTGTCACTGAGGGTCTGCTAACCAGAACCTCAGTGCTTATGCTCTCTCTCCCTTTAAAGTTGTCACTATAGGCTAGTGAACATTTTCACCAATTCTAATTGGCACACTGGAACACCCTTATAATTCCCTAGTATATGGTACCTAGGTACCCAGGGTATTGGGATTCCAGGAGATCCCTATGGGCTGAAGCATTTCTTTTGCCACCCATAGGGAGCTCAGACAAATCTTACACAGGACTGCCACTGCAGCCTGAGTGAAATAACGCACACATTATTTCACAGCCATTTTACACTGCACTTAAGTAACCTATAAGTCACCTATATGTCTAACCTTCACTTAGTGAAGGTTAGGTGCAAAGTTACTAAGTGTGAGGGCACCCTGGCACTAGCCAATGTGCCCCCACATAGTTCAGGGCAATTTCCCCGGACTTTGTGAGTGCGGGGACACCATTACATGCGTGCACTACATATAGGTCAATACCTATATGTAGCTTCACAATGGTAACTCTGAATATGGCCATGTAACATGTCGAAAATCATGGATTGTCCCCCCATGCCAAAATCTGGTATTGGGGTGCCAATCCCATGCATCCCCAGGGCCCCACTATGGACCCTGGTACTGCCAAATCAGCTCTCTGGGGTATTCTCTGCAGCTAAGGCTGCTGCCACCCCACAAACAGGGTTCTGCCCTCCTGGGGTCTGGGCAGCCCAGTCCCAGGAAGGCAGAACAAAGGATCTCCTCTGGGAGAGGGTGTTACACCCTCTCCCTTTGGAAATAGGTGTTAAGGGCTGGGGAGGAGTAACCTCTCCCAGCCTCTGGAAATGCTTTGAAGGGCACAGATGGTGCCCTCCATGCATAAGCAAGTCTACACCGGTTCAGGGAACCCCAGGTCCCTGCTCTGGCACGAAACTGGACAAAGGAAAGGGGAGTGACCACTCCCCTGTCCATCACCACCCCAGGGGTGGTGCCCAGAGCTCCTCCAGTGTGTCCCAGACCTCTGCCATCTTGAATCCAGAGGTGTAAGGGCACAATGGAGGCCTCTGAGTGGCCATTGCCAGCAGGTGACATCAGAGAGCCCTCCTGATAGGTGCTTACCTCACTAGGTGGCCAATCCTCATCTGAGGGCTATTTAGGGTCTCTCCTGTGGGATTTTCCTCAGATAACGACTTGCAAGAATTCACCAGAGTTCCTCTGCACCTCTCTCTTTGACTTCTGCCAAGGATCGACTGCTGAATGCTCCAGGACGCCTGAAAACTGCAACAAAGTAGCAAGAGGACTACCAGCGACATTGTAGCGCCTAATGCTGCTGGCTTTCTTGACTGTTTCCTGGTGGTACATGCTTTGGGGGCTGCCTGCCTTCATCCTGCACTGAAAGCCACAAAGAAATCTCCCATGGGTTGACAGAATCTTCCCCCTGCTCCAGCAGGCACCAAACTTCAGCGTCACCGGTACTCTGGGAACCCTCTCATCCTGACGAGCCCCTGGAACACAGGTGGTAGACCTAAGTGACCCAGATTGTCCAGTGGTCCAACTGTCCAAATTTGGAGGAGGTAAGTCCTTGCCTCCCCTCTCCAGACAGTAATTCTGTGCACCACGTGAACTGCAGCTGCTAGGACTCCTGTGCACATTTCCAAGGAATCCTTCGTGCACAGCCTAGTCCAGGTCCCCAGCACTCCGTCCTGCATTGCTCAACTCGCTGAGTTGACCTCCGGCTTCGTGGGACCCTCTTTTGTAGTGTTGAAATGATCACCATGCTCAGTCTTCTTGAACCCATGTTCAAGGACTTCTGTGGGTGCTGCCTTCTTGTGCATGGGCTCTCTGTGTTGCTGAGGGCCCCCTCTGTCTCCTCTCCCAAGTGGTGACATCCTGGTCCTTCCTGGGCCCGGGCAGCACCCTTTTTCTTCAACTGCAACCTTTGCAGCTATCAAGGCTTGTTTGCGGTCTTTCTCCAAGGAAATAATGCTGTATCCTCCAGCACTGCGGGGGACATCTTCTGCACAAAGGAGAAGTTCCTAGCACCTTTCGTTGTTGCAGAATCTTCAGCTTCTTCCATCCTGAGGCAGCCATTTTGCACCTTCATCCAGGGTTTAGTGGGCTCCTGCCCCCCCGGACACTTTCACGACTCTTGGACTTCGTCCCCTTCCTTTGCAGGTCCTCAGGTCCAGGACTCCGTCTTCATTGCTTTGCAGTCTGTTGTAGTCGTTGCAGAATCTTCTATCACAAGTTTAGTGTGTTTCTGGGGAAGTAGCATCCCTTTACTCCTACTTTTCAGGGTCTTGGGGTGGGATATCTTGGACACCCTTAGTGTTTTCTTACACTCCCAGCGACCCTCTACACACTACACTAGCCTTTGTGGTTCGCATTCCACTTTCTTAGTATATGGTTTGTGTTGCCCCTAGGCCTATTGCAACCTATTGTATTCTACAGTGTTTGCACTACTTTCTGACTGTTTTACTTACCTGATTTTGGTTTGAGTGTATATTTTGTGTATTTTACTTACATCCTAATGGAGTATATCCTTTGAGATATTTTGGCACATTGTCACTAAAATAAAGTACCTTTATTTTTAGTAACTCTGAGTATTGTGTTTCTTATGATATAGTGCCTATATGATATGTATAGTAGGAGCTTTGCATGTCTCCTAGTTCAGCCTAAGCTGCTCTGCTATAGCTACCTCTATCAGCCTAAGCTGCTAGAACACTACAGTACTAATCTACTAATAAGGGATAATTGGACCTGGCACAAGGTTTAAGTACCGTCAGGTACCCACTATAAGCCAGGCCAGCCTCCTACATTGGTGGTACAGCGGTGGGATAAATACTTGTAACTGCTTTACCACTTTGTCATTGGTGCTTTTCATAAGAAAAACATATTCTAAATACTTAAAAATATACACAGTTAACTTAAACAGTCTAACTCTCTTTCTAAAAACTTTCTACAAAGTTTCTAAAAAGTTTTGAAATGTTTTCTCTTTTCTTTAAAAGTTTCTAAAACGTTATCTCTCTATCATAAACTCTTTCTTCCAACTATGTCTGTAGTACAGGCCACTTCCAAATTTGTCCAGGCAACTTATGGCAGTTTAAACTTTAAAAGTTTAAGGGGTCTCTGCATAGAAAGAGGTTGAAGCATTGGTTAGAACCCTACCAAAGATCTTCTCCTTAGCTTTCTCCTAGAAAGTGACCAGAACCAGTCTGGCCCTTCCCAGGGACAGAAGGTAGAGGAGGAGGGTACCCAGGAAGAATCAGTGGAGGGCCCTGAGGACTCTGAGGAGGGTTCCTCCAAAGACCTGTCAGCTAACAGGCCACCTAGTGAAGCTGGTATTGGGAGGGAGTCACACATCAGTAGGGCTCCTTTCACTTCAAAAGATCAGGTAACTAGGGTTCAGGCAGTTAGAGACAGGTCCACTTCTACCAATTCCCACATCACCTCTGTATCAGAACATTCCCAAGCCTCCCACCCTGAGGTTAACACCCTAGACATGGAACTCAGAAAGCTGAGGTTATAAGAGGCCAGACTGAAGCTGAGACAGTAGCAGTTGGCCTTAGGGAGTCTCTAGATGTAGAGAGGGAAAGACAGAAGTTGGGGTTAGTTCCCCATGGTGGCAGCAACAGTGTTCTTGATAGTCATCCTGTAAGAGAAACAGATTCAAGAAACCTGCATAAAATTGTCCCCCCTTACAAGGAGGGGGATGACATAAACAAGTGGTTTGCTGCACTTGAGAGGGCCTGTATGGTACAGTTGGTCCCTCAAAGGCAGTGGGCTGCTGTCTTGCGGCTATCTTTCACTGGTAAGGGTAGGGATAGGCCCCTTACTGTCAGACAAAGTGATGCCAACAACTACAAAGTTTTGAAAGATGCACTCTTAGATGGATTTGGCTTAACCACTGAACAATACAGGATAAAGTTCAGAGATACCAGAAAAGAGTCCTCTCAAGACTGGACAGACTTTGTAGACTGTTCAATGAAGGCCTTGGAGGGATGGTTACATGGCAGTAAGGTGACTGACTATGAAAGCCTACATAATCTTATTTTGAGAGAGCACATTTTGAATAATTGTGTGTCTGACTTGTTGCATCAGTACTTTGTGGACTCAGATCTGACCTCACCCAAAGAATTGGGAAAGAAGGCAGACAAATGGGTCAGAACAAGAGTGAGCAGAAAAGCTCATACAGGTGGTGACAAGGATGACAAGAAGAAGGATGGTAAGTCTTCTAACAAGGGTGGGGACAAAGATAAAAAGCATTCTGAGTCTTTATCAGGCCCACAAAATTCCTCTGAGGGAGGTGGGTCCAAATCCTCTTCTAACAATCAAAAGAAGCCATGGTGTTATCTATGTAAAAGTAAAGGCCATTGGGCAAGTGATTCCACTTGTCCAAAGAAAAACACCAAGGCTCCCACTCCCACAACCCCAACTACGTCCTCTAGTGCCCCTAGTAACAGCAGTGGTGGTGGGAAGTCTACTACAAAATAGCCAATCAAAGAGTGTAGCTGGGCTCACCATGGGTAATGTAGTTGGGGTTGGTCTTGTTAAGAGACCACAGAGGCTGTTTTAGTCTCTGATGGTGGCATTGACTTTGCCACCTTGGTTGCTTGTCCCCTTAATATGGGTAAGTAGAAGCAACTTCCCCTAGTAAATGGTGTTGAGGTTGAGGCCTATAGGGATACAGGAGCCAGTGCCACTATGGTGATTGAGAAACTGGTTCACCCTGATCAACACCTACTTGGTCAGCAGTACCAAGTGACTGGTGCTCATAACAATCCTCTTAGCCACCCCATGGCTGTTGTGAATCTCAACTAGGGGGGGTTACTCGTCCCAAGAAAGTTGTGGTAGCAACTGATTTACCTGTAGACTGCTTACTAGGCAATGATATGGAGACATCAGCTTGGGCCGAAGTGGAGTTGGAGGCTCATGCAGCAATGCTGGACATTCCAGGGCATATCTTTGCTCTCACAAGGGCTCAGGCCCAGAAGCAAAGTGGATAGGGAAGCTTGGATCCTGGAACAATGGACCAAGTGCTCCCAAAAGCTAAGGGTAGAAAGGGTAAATCCTTGCCCACTATCCCTCCCTCTCCAGAAGATTCCCCTTTTGAGGAAGAGGAATCCTGTCCCTGTGCAGAACCTACACCAGATGAGCTGGCAGCAGACACTGCTGAGCTTTTGGGTGCAGGGGGGCCTACTAGGGAAGATCTGAGTGTGGCACAGCAGACCTGTCCCACACTGGAAGGTTTAAGACAACAAGCTGTCAAACAGCAGAATTGGGATATCACTGATAGCCATTCGGTCTATTGGGAAGATAACTTCCTCTACTCTGAGTCAAGGGACCCCAAACCTGGAGCTGCCAGGAGATTGGTCATTCCTTTGCTTGCAGTATAAGAAGTTTCTTCTGACCTTGGCACATGATATTCCTTTGGCTGGGCATTTGGGCCAGAGTAAAACTTGGGACAGACTTGTTCCATTGTTTCACTGGCCTCACATGTTAGAGGACACTAAGGAGTTTTGTCGCTCCTGTGTGACCTGCCAAGCCAGTGGCAAGACTGGTGGCACACCTAAGGCCCCTTTAATTCCACTTCCAATGGTTGGGGTGCCATTTGAGAGGGTAGGGGTTGACATAGTTGCCCCTCTTGACCCTCCAACAGCTTCAGGCAATAGATTTATCCTTGTGGTAGTGGACCATGCTACTAGGTATCCTGAGGCTATAACCTTAAGGACCACTACAGCTCCTGCAGTGGCAAAAGCCCTCCTGGGAATCTTTTCCAGAGTGGGCTTCCCTAAGGAAGTGGTGTCAGACAGAGGTAGTAACTTCATGTCTGCATACATCAAAGCTATATGGAAGGAGTGTGGTGTAACTTACAAGTTCACTACTCCTTATCATCCACAGAAAAATGGTCTGGATGAGAGGTTTAATAAAACTCTCAAATGCATGATCATGGGACTCCCTAAAAAACTCAGGAGGAGATGGGATGTCCTGTTGCCATGCCTCCTTTTTGCTTATAGGGAGGTACCCCAAAAAGGAGTGGGCTTTAGCCCCTTTGAACTCCTCATTGGGCACCCTAGAAGAGGTCCCCTTGCTCTTGTGAAGGAGGGTTGGTAACAACCTTTAAAAGCTCCCAAGCAAGACATTGTGGATTATGTACTTGGCCTAAGATCCAGAATGGCTGAGTACATAAAAAAGGCCAGTAAAAACCTTCAGGCCAGCCAAGAGCTCCAAAAGCAACGGCATAACCAGAAGGCTGTCCTGACCCAGTGCCACCCAGGACAGAAGGTGTGGGTATTGGAGCCTGTGGCCCCAAGAGCACTCCAGGACAAATGGAGTGGACCCCATCTCATTGTTGAAAAGAAAGGTGAGGTCACCTACTTGGTAGACCTGGCCACCGCCAGGAGTCCCCTTAGGGTGCTCCATGTCAATCGCCTAAAACCTTATTATGACAGGGCTGACTTAACCTTGTTCATGGCAACTGATGAGGGGCAGGAAGAAGAGAGTTACCCTCTCCCTGACCTCTTCTCCACCACTGAAGCTGATGGCTTAGTGGAGGGAGTTGTGCTTGCATATTGCCTTACTGCTGAGCAGAACAACTGCATAAATCTCGTAGATCAGTTTTCTGACCTCTTCTCACTGATCCCAGGTACAACTACCTGGTGTATGCACACAATCAACACTGGAGACAGTTTGCCCGTCAAAATTAAGATTTATAGGCAGCCTGACCATGTCAGGGATTGCATAAAACAAGAGGTACAGAAAATGTTGGATCTGGGAGTAATTGAGCCTTCTGAAAGCCCATGGGCTAGCCCAGTGGTGCTTGTCCCCAAACCTCATAGTAAGGATGGTAAAAAGGAAATGAGGTTTTGTGTTGACTTTAGAGGTCTCAATCAAGTAACCAAAACTGATGCTCACCCTATACCCATGGCAGTTGAGCTAATGGATACACTGGCTTCTGCCAAGTATCTAAGGACTTTTGACTTAAATGCAGGGTATTGGCAAATTAAGTTGTCAGAAGATGCTAAACCTAAAACAGCATTTTCCACCATTGGAGGGCACTATCAGTTCACTGTTATGCCCTTTGGTTTGAAAAATGCACCTGCCACTTTTCAGAGGTTGGTGAACACAGTCCTTCAAGGATTGGAAGCTTTTAGTGCAGCATATCTAGATGATATAGCTGTCTTTACCTCCACCTGGGATGATCACCTGGTCCACCTATGGAAGGTTTTGGAGGCCCTGCAGAAGGCAGGCCTCACTATCAAGGCTTCAAAGTGCCAGATAGGGCAGGGGAAAGTGGTTTCTCTGGGCTGCCTGGTAGGTAGGGAACAGATTGCACCACTGCAGGGGAAGATCCAGACCATTATGGAATGGGCTCCCCCTACAACTCAAACCTAGGCAAGAGCCTTCTTAGGCCTCACAGAGTACTATAGGAGGTTCATTAAGAACTATGGCTCCATTGCAGACCCTCTTAATGACCTCGCCAGCAAGAAGATGCCTAAAAAGGTATTGTGGACAGCTAGCTGTCAAAAGGCTTTTGATGAACTAAAACAGGCCATGTGCTCTGCAACTGTCCTCAAAGCCCTTGTTACTCCAAACAATTCATATTCCAGACTGATGCTTCTGAATGAGGGGTAGGGGCAGTTCTATCACAGCTTAACACTGAGGGCCAAGATCAACCTGTTGCTTTTATCAGCAAGAGGTTGACCCCTAGAGAAAAGCGTTGGTGTGCCATAGAGAGGGAGGCCTTTGCTGTGGTATGGGCACTGAAAAGGTTGATACCATACCTGTTTGGTACTCACTTTATTGTTCAGACAGACCACAAACCTGTATTATGGCTTAAACAAATAAAAGGTGAAAACCCTAAATTGGTGAGGTGGTCCATCTCCCTACAATGAATGGACTATACAGTGGAGCATAGACCTGGGAGTACCCACTCCAGTGCAGATGGACTCCCCAGATATTTCCACTTAGACAATGAAGACTTATCTGGGCAAGGTTAGCCTTATTGGCCCTCGTTTGGTGGAGGGGTGTAGGAAAGTACCATCTTGCATGTCACGTTACCCCTATTTTTCACATGTATGTACGTTTGTTTTTGCCTGTCTCACTGGGATCCTGCTAGCCAGGACCCCAGTGCTCATAGTTTGTGGCCTGAATGTGCACCTGTGTAGTGACTAACTGTGTCACTGAGGCTCTGCTAACCAGAACCTCAGTGTTTATGCTCTCTCTGCCTTTACAATTGTCACTATAGGCTAGTGACCATTTTCACCAATTCAAATTGGCACACTGGAACACCCTTATAATTCCCTAGTATATAATACCTAGGTACCAAGGGTATTGGGGTTCCTTGAGATCCCTATGGGAGGGAGCATTTCTTTTGCCACCCATAAGGAGCTCAGACAAATCTTACACAGGACTGCCACTGCAGCCTGAGTGAAATAACTCACACGTTATTTCACAGCCATTTTACACTGCACTTAAGTAACTTATAAGTCACCTATATGTCTAACCTTCACTTAGTGAAGGTTAGGTGCAAAGTTATTAAGTGTAAGGGCACCCTGGCACTAGCCAAGGTGCCCCAACATAGTTCAGGGCAATTTCCCCAGACTTTGTGAGTGCAGGGACACCATTACACGTGTGCACTACATATAGGTCAATACCTATTTGTAGCTTCACAATGGTAACTCCGAATATGACCATGTAATATGTCTAAGATCATGGAATTGTCCCCTATGCCAAATCTGGTATTGGGGTGCAATCTCATGCATCCCCGGGGCTCCACTATGGACCCCAGGTACTGCCAAACCAGCTCTCTGGGGTTTTCTCGGCAGCTACCGCTGCTGCCACCTCACAGACAGGGTTCTGCCCTCCTGGGGTCTGGGCAGCCCAGTCCCAGGAAGGAAGAACAAAGGATTTCCTCTGAGAGAGGGTGTTACACCCGCTCCCTTTGGAAATAGGTGTTAAGGGCTGGGGAGGAGTAGCCTCTCCCAGCCTTTGGAAATGCTCTGAAGGTCACAGATGGTGCCCTCCTTGCATAAGCCAGTCTACACTGGTTCAGGGAACCCAGACTGTCCCGTGGTCCAATTGTCTAAATTTGGTGGAGGTAAGTCCTTGCCTTCCCTCTCCAGACAGTAATCCTGTGCACAGCGTGAACTGCAGCTGCTAGGGCTCCCGTGCACATTTCCAAGGAATCCTTCATGCACAGCCTAGTCCAGGTCCCCAGCACTCCGTCCTGCATTGCTCAACTCACTGAGTTGACCTCTGACTTCGTGGGACCCTCTTTTGTAGTGTTGAGACAACCGCCGTGCTCAGTCCTCTTGAACCTGTGTTCAAGGACGTCTGCGGGAGCTTCCTTCTTGTGCTTGGGCTCTCTGTATTGCTCAGGGCCCCCTCTGTCTCCTCTCCCAAGTGGCGACATCCTGGTCCTTCCTGGGCCCAGGCAGCACCCTTTTTCTTCAACTGCAACCTTTGCAGCCAGCAAGGCTTGTTTGCTGTCTTTCTCCAAGGAAACAATGCTGCTTCCTCCAGCACTCCATGGGACATCTTCTGCACAAAGGAGAAATTCCTAGCAACTTTTGTTGTTGCAGAATCTTCAGCTTCTTCCATCGGGAGGCAGCCATTTTGCACCTTCATCCGGGGTTTAGTGGGCTCCTGCCCCCCATGGACACTTTCACCACTCTTGGACTTGATCCCCTTGCTTTGCAGGTCCTCAGGTCCAGGAATCAATTTTCAGTGCTTTGCAGTCTGTTGTAGTCTTTGCAGAATCCTCTATCACGAGTTTAGTGTGTTTCTGGGGAAGTAGTGTCACTTTACTCCTACTTTTCAGGGTTTTGGGGTGGGGTATCTTGGACAACATTAGTGTTTTCTTACACTCCCAGCAATCCTCTACACACTACACTAGCCTAGGGGTTCATTTGTGGTTCACATTCCACTTTCTTAGTATATGGTTTGTGTTGCCCCAGGCCTATTGCATCCTATTGTATTCTACAGTGTTTGCACTACTTTCTGACTGTTTTACTTACCTGATTTTGGTTTGTGTGTATATTTTGTGTATATTACTTACCTCCTAAGGGAGTATATCCTCTGAGATATGTTTGGCACATTGCCACTAAAATGAAGTACCTTAATTTTTAGAAACTCTGAGTATTGTGTTTCTTATGGTATAGTGCCTATATGATATAAGTGGGATAGTAGGAACTTTGCATGTCTCCTAGTTCAGCCTAAGCTGCTCTGTTATGGCTATCTCTATCAGCCTAAACTGCTAGAACACTACTAATCTACTAATAAGGGATAACTGGACCTGGCACAAGGTGTAAGTACCATCAAGTACCCACTATAAGCCAGGCCAGCCTCCTCCTACTGCTTGTCCTAAGGGTATGCAAGTGCATTAGTAACTTTCTAGAACTGAAAAGTACATTTCTTATTAACTTAAGCACATTGCAATATGCTTGGTGGCATACCTACAGGATATCACACACGTAACATATTTGCACTAAAACATGAGTTTGAGACTTGACAAATAGGTGAGTTAATGTAGCTAGCCATCTGCAATAGTCTCCTGAGGTGTTTTAGTACTTGTACCAGTATGAGACTACCTGTTTTAATATCTGTAAGGCTCTGTAAATCTATATGTAAGTGGACAAACAAAAACCTCAGTGCCTCTGTTATGTAATATAGGAGTATGCCAGTGTATCTGCAAGTGCCTTTCATAGTGCTGCATGCATAAGTCGTTTTTGAGTGCATGCCTAAATGTATTAATCTTTCTGTAGCTGCTGGACTACCTCTCATAAACGCTGTATTTTTTAGCTACATGTATCTCATTTACTTTCTGGGTGGCATACTATATAAGGTACTTTGTACAGGGGTCTGCAAGTGCATGAATACCTTATTCATCTAAAAAGCAGGTCTCTCATGTTTTCAGCACAAAACACTATACTTTATAACATATCTAGAGTATATCTCAGACATGAGTAATATCTACTAAACAAATGTTGATACTTCACAAAGAGGTTGTATTTGGCATGACAAGCTGGCAGTGTAAGACCATAAACACCTTCTGCACTAGTAGACCTGAGCCATGTTTACAGACTGCATCTTTAACTACACCTAGCTGTCCTGTACTATACATCTCACTCAGTATTACCTTAAAGAACATCTTATCATCTAAGCACATCGAAAAATACCCTATAATTTATAAATTCCTACCCTAACAGATGTCTAACACACACCTGTCAACTTTCAAAGATTAATGCTTCACTTACACCTGTAGTGAATATCTTTCCCTTTCAATTCTGAGTGTTGTAGTCCTCTGTTAAAATGGAAGAAATAGGACTACAAATCCCAGAATTCTTAGAAATACATTATTTAGGTGCAGCACATCATGTATACATTTGTAAAGCTGTCATATCTGGTAACACACTGTGAAGTTTAGTTTAACACATAACATGCTCTTTTTTTCTACCAATGGGATCATGCAGCAAAACAGCACATTTATAATATACAGTTCGATGACAACATATTTTAAACTAAGTTCTTACACACTTTCTCTGCACCTTAGAAAAAGTGGATGTTACTTACCTATTAATAAATCTATAAAACCACTCACACTGTCACTCATAGATCATCTCAGCTACTTTGAATGAGGTACTATATATTTTGTAGTCTGTTTTAACAATCTAACATAGAAATATATCTTTTACATTTTTTTCCTCATAATTAAATGTAATTCACATACCGGACAATTGAATTTGTTGGTCACAAACCTTTTTGCTCTTATTACATAAATTCATTAGTGTTAGGGATTGTGAATACTAAGCATAACAATGAGTTATAAATGGCATATTATTCAACTTTGATCTGTGTGATACTACAGATGTGACAGATAAAAACATACCTTTCATATTTTATGTTTGTAACCCTACTTCCGAATGGTTAGTATGCTTTAACCCTTTCATGCACTTTTCTAAGGAAGCCCATTATGAAAGTTTTTTTATTCATAAACATGAGTTAATCACGATTAGCGTGGCGTATTTGTGAACAAAAACGGGTGTCCAAAAACATACTTAACTTGGTAGTTTTATGACATCAAGAGCACAGCACACTTTATTAGCAAACCCTCTCTTGGAAATTAAACCCTTGTTAAATAATAATAAGTTCAAACACTTTTAATTTTTAGAAAAACAGAAGTCTCTCTTTAACACCCTTCCCCCAATACACCCTTAGCACAGTCTCCATAGCAACCCACTATATCCAGTAGGTCACACACTTGTAGCACATTCTAGAAGGGGCATACTAGTTACTAAATGAGCTACAGCAGGTGTGGTTAACTGTACAGATTGAAAAGCATATGCAAGACTTTATTACAATGTTTTAGTTTTACGAGACCTAATCTTAGACCAACTTAGAAATTCTTTCAAGTCACTACCTACCTTTATTCACTAGCACATTCACAACATTAAATCAATTTTTTTAAACCTACCTTATTCACCTTCTGCTGTCTGCCACTGTTCTTTCACTTCAAAATGGCTAGAGTGTGGATTGTTGGACAAAGCTTTGTTTTTGGGTTAGGGAGGCTTCTAGAAAGAGTGGTATTGACAGGGACTTGGGTCTGGTTAATGTAGACATTAATTGGATTGGCCAGAGAGGGTTAAAGTGACATCAATTGCTCCCTTTAATTAAAAGTATCACAGATTACCATCCCCCTCTCCTCATGATTGTGGTGATAATGACCTGGGTACACTAACTGTGGTAGGCCTGGAAATCATCCTAATGAAGGATACCTTTGCACAAGTGATGACACTTTCCCTCACACTGTTTTAGTGTATTCCAACATATGCCAATGACAGAAATGGAAGTGATCAAATCAATTCTATCCAAAGATTGACAAAGCCAGGAAACGTGTTAATAAAACTGCCTCTGCATTACTCAAAG
The DNA here is from genome assembly GCF_031143425.1 of Pleurodeles waltl. NCBI lineage: Eukaryota > Metazoa > Chordata > Amphibia > Caudata > Salamandridae > Pleurodeles > Pleurodeles waltl. The sequence continues at coordinate 737,247,571 of NC_090437.1, read as the reverse complement.
ACCATAACATGGGCTGTATTTATCACAACAACCTGTACTTTGACATGGATAGCATCTATAGAAATGATGTTGTACACTTCACACACAAAGGCAAAAGGATGTTTCTTTCGTAACTGAAACTGTGCATCCAGTCTTACATGTAGGTGTCACATACTCACAATGACGACACAAGGGTTCTTCTCAGGGCCACCCTATTGCCCAAAATCTTTGTTAATTTTCTTCATTACAATACTTTCTTTCCAATTTTGTCAAATATTTTGACAACAATTGTCATGACTACACAAAACAAAAGCAGGCTTTCAATGCACACCAGCCCATTCAAATTTTATAACTACATATACATCTAATATTCTACAACACACAGTAAAGATCAACTTCAAAATCACTCTCTAAACTCATATATAACTCTCTGACTGAGTGTGTCACTGCGTATAACAGACTTTGAGTGGGTCTCTCATTCACTAAATAACTCTCTCACAAGGTCTTTCAGTTAGTGTGATAAAGTTTGTCCAAGTGGGTCTGCGAGTGGGTACATGAGTGTTTTACTTGGTCTGTGAGTGGGTGCACCAGTGTCTCAATAGGCCGGTGAGTGAGTGCATCAGTGTCTCTTTGGGTCTGCAAGTAGGTGTGTAAGGGTATGGCTCAGTATGTGAGTGGGTGCATGGGGGTCTGATTGAGTCTGTGAGTGGGTGCATAAGGCTCTGAGTAAGTCTGTGAGTGCATGAGAGTCTGAGTGGGTCTGTGAGAGGATTATGAGACTCTGAGTGGGTCTGTGATTTGGTGCATCAGTGTGTGAGTGGGTCTGTGAGTGGGGACATGAGGGTCTGAGTGGGTCTGTGAATGGGTGTGTGAGGGTCTGAGTGGGTCTGTGAGTGACTGCATCAGTGTGTCTGTGAGTGAGTGAATGAGGGTCTAGAAGTGCAACAATGTCTCTTTGGCTCTGCAAGTGGGTGCGTAAGGGTATGACTCAGTATGTGAGTGGGTGCATGGGGGTCTGAGTGAGTCTGTGAGTGGGTGCATAAGGCTCTGAGTAGGTCTGTGAGTGCATGAGAGTCTGAGTGGGTCTGTGAGGGGGTTATGAGACTCTGAGTGGGTCTGTGACTGGGTGCATCAGTGTGTGAGTGGGTCTGTGAGTGGGCACATGAGGGTCTGAGTGGGTCTGTGAATGGGTGCATAAGGGTCTGAGTGTGTCTGTGAGTGGGTGTATCAGTATCAGACTGAGTCTGTGAGTGGGAGCCCCAGAGATTCTGAGTGAGTCTGTGAGTGAATGCCTTTGTGTCTGAGTGGGTCTGTGACTGGGTGCATGAGAATCTGAGTGGGTCTCTGAGTGTGTGTGTCAGTATCAGATTCAGCCTGTGAGTGAGTGCATGAAATTCTGAGTGGGTCTGTGAGTAAGTGCATCAGTGTCTGAGAGGGTCTGTGAGTGAGTGCATCAGTGTGTGAGTGGGTCTGTGAATGGGTGCGTCAGGGTCTGAGTGGGTTTGTGAATGACTGTGTCAGTGTGTGAGTGGGTCGGTGCACGGGTGTATGAGGGTCTGAATGGGTCTGTGAGTGGGTGCACAAGGGTTTGAGCACATCTGTGAGTGTGTGGATCAGAATCAGAGTGGATCTGTGAGTGGGTGTGTCAGTATCGGACTGAGGCCCTCATTCTGACTTTGGCAGTCTTCTGGTAAGACCGCCGAAGTCACGGCTGCCAGAGGACCGCCAGTGCTGGCGGTCCTCTGACCGCCATATTCCGAATACTGAAGGATGTCCACCTCAATTTGGGCAGAAATCCTCCAGTATTCACGCTGGCGGTCGGCGGTGCCGAGGCGGGCCCACCGCTGGCCCCGCCCCATCAAAAAGACTCCGCCAGATGTATTACTACCTGTAATACAGCCTGGTGGTGTTGTGATGGCGGTGCAGGGCCGGCGGTGGGAGGGCCGGGACCCGTCCCCTCAGTGAGGAGCACCTCGTCGGACAAGGAAAGTGTCCTCCGCAAGAGGAGGGAGTGGGGTGTATGAATGGGTGTGTGTGAGTGTGTGTATCCGTGTAATGTTTGTATGTGTGTCTGTGTGTAATTGTGGCGTGTGTGCACATGTGTGTAAGGGTGTTGTGAGTGTGTGTGTGTCAGGGTGTGCATTTGTGTATTTGGGGGGTGGGGTGCAGTATGGGGATCGGGGTGGGAGATCTCTACTTATCACTACTGGGACTGGGGGGGAGTCATCTACTGGCAACAGGAATGCAAATTCCTGCTGCCGTCAGCCTTTCTGCCAGGGATTTTGCGGCAGTGCTCCTGCCACGGAATCCCTTGCGGAACGGGGACTCGGAATACCGCCGGTGGTGTTGGGTGGCCCACTGGGTCAGAGATGCTTATCTCCGGCCCGGCGGGTCCAGCTGCCCTGGCGGCAGCAACGGGAATATGGTGGTTTGGCACAGGCCACACTCGTTATTTGGCGGTCTGCATCGTCACCCTAGTGGCGGTCAAAAGACCACCGAGAGTGTGGCGGTTCAGGTTCTGCCAAAGTCATAATGAGGGCCTGAGTCTGTGAGTGGGTGCATGAGATCCTCAGTGAGTCTGTAAGTGAGTGCCTCAGTGCTTGAGTGGATCTGTGAGTGGGTGCATGAGGCTCTGAGTGGGTCCGCGACTGGGTGCATCAGAATTTGAGTGGGTCTGTGACTAGTGTATCAGTTTCTGGGTGGGTCTGTGAGAGGGTGCATGAGTGTCTGAGTGGGTATGTGAGTCAATGCATAAGGCTCTGATTAGGCCTATGAGTGGGTGCATGAGGGTCTGAGTGGGTCTGTGAGAGGGTGAATGAGACTCTGAGTGGGTCTGTGAGCGGGTGAATCAGTGTCTGAGTGGGACTGTGAATGGGTGTGAGAGGGTCTGAGTGGGTCTGTGAGTGGGTGTGTGAGTCTCTGAGTGGCTTAGTGAATGGGTGCATGAGTTTCTGACTATATCTATGAGTGAATGAATTAGAGTATGAATAACTCATTCAATAGTTTTTTTTTGTCACTGATATTCGGGGATGCGTCCTGACATTACACGGGAGGGTTACACTGAGGTGTGCGACGTATTCGTGATTATCACACAGCGTAAAACAAACATAGTAAGGTTATACAAAGACTCCTATATCACAGCCCAAGGGTAATGGTAGCTTCATCCTGACCCCTTATGACAGTTTTCATTTAAGGTTTTAGCCCTGGGGATCGTGTTCCGTTCGCTAAAATAGCCACAACTTTTTACTCAGGTTGCGATCAGCCAATCACAGCGTTCCTGTTCACACTCGCATTTGCCAATACATCACTATTGTTGCAAAAACGTTGCGAGCTCAGATATACACATTTATTTTCCTTTACATATCTCAAAAACTACTGAACAGATTTACACCAAGGAACCAAAAGCACAATCTTCATAGCGACAGCTAGCTTTCTGCCAAATTTGGTGTCATTCAATCCAGTGGATCAGGCTATAGTCATGTTCAAAACTCCTATGGGAATTAAAATGGAAAACACATTGTTTACCTCCCCCCTCCTTTTCTCAGCCCCCACTTGACAGGTCACCTCAAAACTTCTCACGTATAACAAGAATGACTGAACACTCTTTTTGCAAAATGTTGTTAATATCTGTCAAACTACATCAAAGATATAGGGAAGTCAAAAAAAGCTTTTTCTATAGAAACATGGTCCTAACTATAACTACCTACTGGTGACTGCCAGTAATTAATATATATATTTGTGTATGTCCTATGATTTTCTGAAAAAAATAGCAATTTTTCATTCAACAGAGGGAGAGATGTAGTGTCTTGCATGATTCAGAACTGAAACTTTCTGGCTCCCCAAGGACTCTGTATCAGTGTGATGTAATCGCTAGAATAGAATGTAATGGACGCTTAGTTTAGAATGTTGAAGTTCACAGGTACACGCAGAGAAATAAAGACGTGTGATTTACAGCTCTGTGAGTGGCCTAGTCATTCAGCGGCTACCAGGATGGTGAAGACACTACACCTCTGACCTTCAAAATCCAGCAAGCTTAGTCCTAGAAGATGAATAGCTGCATTACATACTAAAACAATGCATAACTATGTGTGTTAAGAGTGCTGTATATATCTGATATACTGCAATGACATAGGGGCCAGATGTAGCAAAGTTTTGCGAGTCGCAAATGCCCCGAATCGCAATTTGCGACACCGTAAAATCGGAAACGGGATGCAAAAATCCCATTTCCGTAGTGCAAATTGCGATGAGAGCCATTACCGACTCGCAAAATTTGCTACCTGATTTTGCGACCCGCACATAGGAAGTCACAATTTGCGAGTCGCAAACCATATAAAAAAGCCACTCACAAATTGCGACTAGTCGCAAAAAGCCCATTTTGCACACCCAAATTACCACTAAGTCAGAGCAGGTGGTAACCAGAACCAAAGTATAAAAGGAGACCCAGAAAGCATCTGGGTTACTCAAAATGGCTGAAATATATGTGATAACAAGGAGGAGGAGAGGCCACACCGCCCAGCAGAGGAGGAGGAGGAGTCAGAGACAGGAGAGGATATACAGAACAAGGCAGACACTTTTCCAACAAACTGAGGAGGAGATTTATGACAAATACAGACTCAGCAGTGCAGCAATATTAGAATTAATTGAACTACTCAATCCGCAGCTTCAACGCCAGACTGTGCGCGGCAGTGCCATCCCCACACATGTGCAAGTGCTATGCTCACTGCACCTCTTGGCCTCGGGTAGCTATCAGGGGGTGATTGCAGTGGCAGGTGGGGTATCCCAAAGTGCACTCTCACGGTTCCTCAGATGTATCCTAGATGCCATACTCACACACATGTCTAGATACATATACCTACCAAGGAATGAGGCAGAAATTAACAGCACCAAGTTGGATTTCTACAGAATTGCCAACTTCCCTCATGTAATAGGGTGTGTGGACGGGACACATATACAAATTTGCCCTCCTGCAAATCTGGAATATCCACTCACTGAACATCCAGGTTGTATGTGATGTCCATAATGTCATCACTGACATTGTAGCCAAATTTCCGGGGAGTACACATGACTCTTACATTTTCAGGCAGAGTGGGATACACCAACACTTAGAACGTGGGGAGTTTGGAGACGGATATCTATTAGGTATTGCTGAATACACACTGAAGCCATACACACAGGTCACTGTAGAAACCATACATGCCCTGCTAACATTGCTTATTTTTGCCAAACAGGTGACAGTGCATATGCGCTAAGACCATGGATACTTACCCCGTACCTAACGCCTAGCAATGAGAATGAGAGGCGATATAACAGTGCACATCGGCGGACCAGAAATGTCATAGAGAGGACCTTTGGACTGTTAAAGGCAAGATTCTGATGCCTCCACAGAAGTGGAGGTGCGCTCCAGTATGCCCCAATAACAGCATTCAAGATAGTTGGCGCATGCGCAATACTACACAACCTTGCCACCAGACGTGGGCTACATCTCACCCCTGCAGACCCAGATTCTGAGGATGAGGAGCAAGAGCTACCACATCGGCAGCCTGGAGATCGAAGCATTGCAAATCAAGGCAGACAGAGACGGGACCACATTGCAACCCAATACTTTGGAAGGTACACGGCAACTGACACCACACTCACTAATGTCACACACAAAGAGCCCAGTTGTGTAGTGGAACAAAACTTTTAAATTTGTGAACCAAATGTCAAAAGAACATAACTGTCCGTAAGAGGCTGCGCATGTCCACCCTTAATGAGGACACATTAACTGCATGTGCCTCATGAGTCCTGCAGTGTTCTTGCCTACATCCTCCTCCTGGTTCGCCCAGCATGGCTCGTCCCAGGTGGGTCAGCTGACCCCTGACGTGCACTTCCACCCCTCAGTACACGTGTGTCAGTGGCAGATACACTGCTGATAGTGGACCCCCTCCTCACTGTCCTGAGGGGTCTCACCTGTGTCCCTTGAAACCTGCCTGGCCTCCAACATGTCCACTGCGTGGCTAATGCAGCCCAGTCCCCGTGCTACATCCCCTGCAAAGTGGCCATGTTCCACCTGCAGACTCACGTTCCGTCTTGACAGGCCTGTAGTGTTCATGGCAAGACGGCCAATGGACGCTGCCATGCAGTCAAATCTAGTAACTAGGTGGCGCTCCCGGTGCCTTGCGCTGTGTTTCTTAGCCACCAGTTCCATCACCAGTTGGCGGATTGACTGTGTAAGTTCGCTAACATTGTCATTTAGCCTTGTGAACTGTGTGTTCACATCAGCCAGGCCATGTGTCATATTATTTTCCAGTCTCTGCAATGCACCTGATATTATCCATAATTGTCTTGTTTGCAGGCGCTGACCGGAAAGGAGGGATACCTCGACTGCAGACATTGATGCCTCCCCTGTATCCTCCTGGGGCACCGCCTGGACTTGGCCTCTGTGTCTGCGACGCGGTTGTGCTGCTGGCTTTGGATGTCTCACTCTGTGGCTGGGGCCAGGTGTCATGTTTCCTTCCTCCATGTCCTGTACTTCTTCTGGAGGGGACTGTGGTGGTGTCGTGCTGGGCCCTGGAATGGCTGCTGCAGCCTCCTGCACTGCCTGTGGCCTGCTGTCTTCTCCCTGGATGGTGTGGCTGGTGGGGGTGTTGTGTGGGAGACCTTTGGGACATATGGAACACACTGTCAGTCTCTAACATCTATTGTATGCCTCATAATAAACATTTGCCTATATGCTGACTACTGTACTACATTGCCCATAATGCACCATTCTGGTGGTTGCTAGTCTGGAATGGAGCTAGTATGGTTGTGCCTGCTGCTGTGTCCTGGGAGAGTGTGGATACAGCATTTGTAGGTGTACATGCATATTTCATGGCACTCACTTTTGGATGTCCCTTGCGCTGAAGTGTCCAATACTCCCATTCCTGACACAGCCTCAGGCTCCAGTGTCTGCTCCACCAATTCCTCCATGGCTGTGGGTGGTGGGATGGTGGATGGGCCTCCTCCTGTGCCCCTCATTTCCCTGAGGCGCTCTGCCACCCTCTCCTTTGTCCTGGAGCGCAGGTCGTACCACCTTTTTTTGATTTCCTCAAGGGTTCTGTGGCTCACCTCAATGGCATTGATCCTCTCCTGGATTTGTAGCCAGATCTTCCTCTTCTCAGTGTCTGGGACACTCAGGGCTGCCTTGCTAAAAAGTTGGTCATGGTGCTGGCAGCATTCTTCTGTTAGCACCTCAAGTTATTTTTCTGAGAACTTGAGTTTCCTTTTCCTTCCTGCACTGCCTGTGTCTTCCTTGGTAGCAGCAGCTCCTCTCTCCAGGTAGTTGCACAGCAGTTTGAAAAGGGCGTGGTTCTCCCTCTTCCCAGGTGTATTTGATGACTTCCTGGTTCTGATGTCATCAGCAAGAGCCAGGAAGTGTTTTTCCAACTGTTTTGCTGCACCTGCATGCAATTTGCGGGCCAGTAGCAAATTGCGACACCCGACTCGCAAATTGCGAGTTCGCTTTTAGCGAGGTCGCAAAAGCGACCTCGCTAACAGCGGACTCGCAATCTGCGGTGCGACATCATTTGCGAGTTGCAATTTGATGTCGCTTTTTTTTCTTGGATCCCATTTTGCGAGTCGGAAATTGCGATTCCTATTGACTTGCAATTTCTGACTCGCAAATTTTTTCCTACCTACATCTGGCCCATAGTTCTTAGCATCTCATTTTGACCATGTTTGACTGCACTGCTTAGAATGACATTTCTAAAATTTTGTCTTCTAGGTGCTCATCTCCCATATACCCAGGGTAAGGTGGACAGCCTCATAGACCCCAATGCTACAGTAAGTGAAATAAGTACATGTATGTAGCTTTTTGAGGGGTGTGTGATCTATGTGAATTGCAGCAACCAATTTTAAGTCAGTGTGCCAACACAACAGTACTTGGCCACAGAATCATTAGTAATGAACAAAGAGGCATGTAATTTAGAATTTAGGGTCAATGTAAGCAGGGCCACCTGCTATAAGCATCTTCAAATCTGTAGTGAGGTTAGTATATCTATTGTCATGATGCTTTTGACACAGGAACCATCATCTGGTGCACACTCTGCAGGTGTTTAACACAAACAAATCTGGTCATACCAGATATAGCACAAACATAATGAATAATGTTTCAACAAATTTAGCATCTAAGTCTATTGAAGCTGGTTAATCTTGTCTGGGCAGGTTTATGTTGCATATGTATAACAGTGTATATGACACAGATGCTGATGAGGTGTAATAATAATACGCAAACACTGTTAACAAATGTGAAAATAAATGTTTCACAAAATCATAGTAATAATGAATGTGTGTCAATATGACACATATCTTCCTTTTTCATGCAGCCTACAATGGTCATACATGCTGCATTCTTTTGAGCTCTTTTGCAACCTAATTCCGAGGTGACTGACAAAGGTGTGCCAAGATAAACCTGGGGTAAAGAATGAAAATGTTTTTACACACAGGTACCTGGCTAGGTACCTGTGTGTCAACTCTAAAGCATATTTTTTTTCCAAAAAAGCAGGGCAGTGTTAGCAGGGTGGCTATCAAACTAAATTGATTTTGACTATGATAGATGTTGAAAATGTTGTTGGTATAAGGCTAAGTTATTAATAATCATGGATTTGCGTCATATCAGAAATTTCAAAACATTGCTGCCTGTGGTTTACTAAGGGTGTTTGCACATCACCCTACAGACTTTCAAAAATAAAGGGGCAGATTTATGGATAGTGGCGCTGCACCGAGTGCAGCACCACTCTCCCTGCACCCCTTAGCACCCGCCTACCACCACCATGTGTGCACAGTATTTAAAATACGGCGCAGGGTAGGGGGCAATAGCATAATTTCTCATGACACTATTGATGTACTCCGAAGGAGTAGAGCCAAAACATTGGCAGAACTCCTGCAGAGTACATAGGGCCCCATTCTAAACAATGGAAGCCCCCTTTTAACCCTTTCAAGCAGGCGTTAAAAGTGCCGTAAAAAATGGCGCAAGGAAAACTCATAGATTTTCTTATGCCATTTTTCGGGGGAACAGCCCCTTTGCTGACAATATGCCTGGCTCAGGCACATTGTAGCGCAAAGGGTTACAGAGTGGCGCAATGCAAGCACATATTCTAAACACATTTGGCTATTGAGATTGGTGTGAAAGCAAAGGAGTGTCATTAGGCCTCAAATAATTGAGTCCTTCTAATTGGCATTGTGTTACCAACTGGACGAATGCATTAGTCTACTCATGGTTTGGCATTTTAATTCCAAACTCATTCCCTGTATATTCCTTATGTCTCCTTTTTTGTAGGGATACATACAATGCAAGTTATATCGTAATGTTGCTGCACTGTGAAAATAGTTCAAATGCAGGAATTCACTACTACTGGCCTACGTTAGACTGGGCAGCAGCAAAGTAGTCAACCCGCATCATGGTGCAAGGTTTCAAGCATTCCATGCCATAAAGTTTGTGTCCAGGTGTGTACTCCCACATGCATACACACCCTACTGAGATGCATTGACTTATGTAAAATGTTCTGCCCTGGTAGAAAACCTGTACAAAAATATGGATAAGTAAAAAGCAACATGTCTTTGAGACAAGTGGATATCCAGAATTTATTAGTCAGTTTACAATCATTTGATGGAACCTAAGTTTGTGAAATGTTCAAAAGTAATGTCTTGTAGACAAAAAAAAACACTACCCCAAATCCTTGTTTTGCCTACTTGACATTGATTAAGTAAAGTCTGCAATGTGTGCTTTTTTGTATTGCTCACAATGAGTTTGATAATTCAGCAACAAATTACCTTGATTGTTTTACGCTGTCAAGTTTAACGTGTGGAGGTGACCAAAATTCAGCCTACTTGCATGATGCATGATGCAAGTCCAAGAGCTTAAGCTACAAATTGGGTGCCATGTGTCTGATTTTAAATTCAAACCATCATCATTAGTGTGACTCATTGGTCTGAATAAACATGGTTGTAATCATATTCTGACTGCCTTTCCATATTGTGCATCTACACTGACTGCACTTGACTCAGTTAGCCTTGCTCAGGTGAATGTCTTAATATTGAAGAAATAGTGTCAATATCTCTACCTCATTGTGTGCATTTAGGGGGTCATTATGAGTTTGGCGGATGGAAAAGGCCGTCCGCCAAACTCCTGTGGTCAGGTTACCACCAGTGCGGCCCCCTTCCTGCAGGCCTAATTGAGAGTTTCCCGCTGGGCCAGAGGGTGTAAACAGAGTTTCTGCCCACTGGCCCAGAGGGAAACGGCCCACAACATTGACGCTGGCTCATAATAGAGCCAGCGGCAATGCTGTAGTGTGTAGGGTACACCAGGACCCATCGTGTTTTTCACTGTCTGCAAAGTAGGCAGTGAAAATCGTGACAGGGCTGGCCGGGGGGCCCCTGCACTGCCCTTACCAAGTGCATGGGCAGTGGTATGTTATGTTATGTTATGAAAATGTATAGAGCGCATAGCTACCTGAAGGCCTACCAGTGCTATACAGAAAAACCTTTGAATATACAGCTTTGGGACACAAACTAAAATAATCACGTTTTTAATAGCTGCCGGAATGACAGTTCATGGCTGGTTTGACATAGATTCAGTGGTAATGATTTCCACAGTCTAGCTCCAAGATACAATATTGATCTTCCTCCCTGTTTGGCCTTTTTTATTGGGGGAATGACAGCTGGGGCCGTGGAGGATGATCTAAGATGTCTGGTAGGTTTGTAAAAAGAAGCCAGGGTTCGCAATATTGGTGGGCTTTTGTCATATAGCACACTATGAATGTAACATAAAGATTTCAATTGTATCCATTGCTCCAAAGGAAGCCAGTGCAACGTTGATAAAGCTGATCTGGTTGATTCATGCCTGGGTAGATCGAAGAGAAGGCGGGCAGCAGTGTTCTGCACCACCTGCAATTTCTTCATAACATATTTTGGTCCACCAAGAAACAGGGCGTTCCCATAATCCATCTGAGAGATTATTAAGGCCTGTATGATGAGCCTCTTTGCAATGAATGTAAGTATTTTGAAAATCTTTCTAAGAAGGAGGATTTTTTTTTGCTTGTTGATCCACGGTCAACCATGGGTCAAACCATACTCCAAGACTCTTAATGCTTTCTTTGGGCAATGGAAGATCTTCTAATGGTTGTAAGACTGGGGAGATTCAGTTTGGTTTTACCCGGTGACCCAGTAACATAACCTCTGTCTTGTCTTCGTTCAACTTCAGTCTACAGCTGGACATCCATTTGGAGATTGCCTGTAGACAAGGAATGAGCTGAGAATTGGTTGAGTTCTGATCGGTAGAAAATGATACCACAAGCTGGGTGTCATCTGCATATGACACTACAGAGAGTCCATAGGGCTCCACTACTTTTGCCAGAGGGGCCATATAGATATTAAATAACATAGGGCTCAAAGAAGAGCCCTGAGGCACCCCCTACTTACTCTTAAAACAACTTGAATAAAAGGAACGGTCCAAAACTTGAAATGATCTTGCTTCCAAGAATGAGGCAAACCAACTCAGGGCATTACCCCTGGGGCACCCAGTACCCCATCTCTGACAGCCTTTCCCTGGCTGGGCTACCGCCATGTAGTTGCTGGCAGGGAAGGGACTCAAGGGTCTCAAGACCGCCAGGGTCGTAATGAGGCCCATAGTCTGGACAAACATATATGATTGTATAACCATGTCTGCATATCTTCACACACATCATGTACATTTACTAATTGTGCTTTTTTTTTTACATTTCTCCTCCCTAGCTGAAATGGCAGCTGACCATGTTAAGACCCATGAAGCAAGTTTGAATGCTACCACAACATAAGGCATGTCTCAAGGGTCTACAGAGAATTTGGCATACTTTATGAAAGGACCAAGGTAATGAGGTCATGGAGGAGCCACATACAAGGGCCAAAAAGTGCATCCAGAATGCTAAAGCCATCACAACATGTGTGGCAGCAGCAGCAGCAAGCCCAAACCCAGCCAATCCCATGGACAACTGCAGCCTCACAGCCACCACCTGCCCTGCCCAGACGAGTTTGACGAATGCGAGGTTCTCTGTTCGAATGTTTTATTTTCAGTGAGATACAAAAATAACCAAGTAGATGGACAAAATAGAGAATAATTAGGTCAGCCTGAAAGAACAAATGAATAACCTGCAATCTGAAGGCTGCACAATTGATGTAACTTTCTCCCTCTGTATATCACTCTTCCCTTTTTTAATTCTGTTGCTTTCATATTATAGTCATTAGAAATAGTGTTAGTTACGGCTTAGTATACGTATAGTGTAGGTAGAAGTTAGATTTAGGATGTTTTAATAGGTGGTGTTTTATAAATCTGTTTTAATAGTTTTAGCTTTTTAAGTGGGTGGTGTGTTGATGTTTAGTAAAAAATAAACTAAAAACTATTTAAAAAAAATATATATATTTTTTAGCTCAACATGTATAGTTAGTATATATGTAGGTGTAGTTGATGTTTGTATTGTACAAATCTATGTTTATTAAGGTGGGTGGGGGGTTGATGTTTAACTTGTGTGTGGTAGTTAAGATAGTGTAAGATAAATTAAAATAGGTTAAGTTAAGATTAGTGTAGACATGTTAGGCTAGTGTTAGGTTAGTTAGTGTAGGGCAGGTAGGTATATGTTGAAACCATATTTTCAATACATTAACATTTTTGCTACTTTCAATAGTTCATCATCAGTTCCTATGTAAGAGTTGGTACTATTGTGTATGTTGAGTTGCATACATGATGTACCAACTGACTTGCGCTATATGACGGTATATGTAGCTTTGTCAGACGTCTAGGAGCAACTGTTATTCTAGCTCCGATTTGAAAATGAAAAAAATCAGGAACGTTTTACATACTTGGGACACTGTAAGTGGGGGCACAGTTGGAGACTTCACACACAAAACAACAAAGGAATTCTCTTACTCTTGCACCCTGTGTGAAAGTGCTAGGGCATGGTATATGTCAGAATGTTTTTTCAATACAAATTACTGCTTCCTAGCGGCGTTGGGACACACACTGGTGTCTTGAACTACCGCACGCACACTTGCAACATTGTCCTAGATGTTCATTACTGTTGACAGATTAATAATTGTATATGTAGTCACAGCTGTAAGGAGCTTGTCTACCTGCTAAGTGTAGCAAATCTTACAACTCATTTTGATGAAGTCATTTCAAATGTTAATGCCCATATATCTCCCATTTTCTCTTCTCCTGGGTTGTTTCTGATTCTGTGATCTGGCACTTTGTGGATAAATGTATGTCCAATTTTCCAGAAATGTAATATGTGGTTATACTCACACTTGACACATATTAGGCTTCTCAGTGGGCAGAGATACATATTTCCCGGTGTAGCAGTTTTTTATAAGTTATCAGTTGGCACAGGTCCCCAGCATGGAGCCCTTGGATTTCTTTGTTACTGACAATCAAGGTATTGAATTTTCCTCGCTCCATATTGTGTGGCACAGATGTGATGCTAATTCATGACGAATGTTGGCAGGTATATCAGTCTATTATTGCTACAATCTTGTAGGTGTATTTACAGGCAAATCTGTTCAGTGAATCTATTCATGTTTTAATTTTAGAGTGATGAAGTTGACATTTTCACTTTTTTAGGTAGTAAGTAATAATGTGATTAGAACCAGGCTCTCAGTGAGTGTCAGTCAAGTGACTGCCATTTGATGTTGCACACGTACATGCCCTTGGGATAGAACACATTGCTTATTAGGCCATAGCAGTGGTTATAACTGGTGTAGATACATACCCAAAGTCAACATGTGGTTTTGAGTTTTGCCCACTCTTCTTGTGATGTGAACAAGTGTGTTATGAATGTACTCTTCATCTATGGTAGATGTTGTCCTTTCAGCAAATAAAAAATACAAATCAGTTTGAGGTTTTTGTACCAATTTATCTGCTACCATTATTTTATGGAAGACTGATTGTCCTCACCTATCTTTGTCATGAGTCCCATTTTCCTATTTTGATGAACACCAACAGTTATAGAACAGGTAGATAACCAGACAGAATCCATCTTGGAGACATGTCATGCGACAAGTGGAGGCTTAGGGGAATTTCAGTGAGGAGGGACAAATTGCCTTTAGGGAAGGTACAAGTGTTTCAAAGTCCAAAAGTGGTTAAAATCCACAGGTGTCAGGAGATTACCCATTAAATCAAACTTCCACAGGAGCAGATGCCTTTTACCCAACTCCCTCCAACAGATGCATGCTCAGAGTACTGATTATCTGAAATCTGCAGGGGGTAAAGGGGATGGGAATAGAAAAAGAGAGATCGCCTCCAGATCCAGTTCCAGCCTATGTTTCCCACTTGAAGATAGGATATTCAGTGTGTGCTTCTTTAACCTGTACCTTTCTTCTTTTTGGGATTTCTTTAAAGGAAGGACCTGCAGCCGGGTGAGAAGAGCATAGATAAGTACATTACTACTGTGCATTCAACTGTTCAGCCAATCACATTCACCCAATTCTATAATTCTCCTAACCAGGATCTTTTGAGATACTAGCCTTTCTCTAAAGGAGAACAATGTTAACTTAATATCTTCTTTTCTCTAGGAGTCAGAGGTATCCACGGTTCTCTTGAGAACAGTTCAAAGGTTCACAAATATACAATCTACTAATGTCTTTTACAGGAAACGAAAACTCCTTCTGAAGGGTCAGTTTTCTCAATCACAGTCCCAAGGAATTAGTCTGAGCACTGAGGTTTGTCTCTAAGACTGGCAAGTCTGCAAGGTGAAGAGTTTTTGAATATATATGTACATATATATATTGGCAAGTCTGGAAATCATTCAAAAGGATTCCCTACTGCAGTTGCTTGAATTTCTGTTAAGCCAAAACGAATTCTCCTCAGAAAGCCGAAAGCCAGTTGTTGGAAGATGGAGGAAATTCAGCTACTCCAGAAGGGAAAAAGTAGCTGGTGTGCACACCGTAACAAAAAAAAGAATTAATTACTCAAAGCTGAAAGAATTCTCTATGAAATGAAGAGGCTCAGGAACTCTGCTAATTCTCCTCAGGATGACAGTTTAAGTGCTCAGCTCCCAGAGAGAAACAGCTAGAGGGAAGCTTCAGCACAAGACTAAGGTAGAAGCACTAGAGCACTGACCTCACAAAGATTTGCGGTCACCATCTTGAGTGGCAGTTAACCCTGAAGAAGCTAGTTCCAAGAACAGCCTCCGCAAGAGCCACCGGGAGTGAGGATGCCACTGAAACCAACGTGGGTTCAAGGAACAGGGGAATCTTTTTTGCTGAGGGAAGAACTTAACAACACTGGCAATAGTTTTCCTGACAACAGCGGCCCAAACAAAGAGTACAGTACTGGGTGACAAAAGAGGTGGCATGATGTCAACCACAAGACTACTATGAAATTGCCCTGGAGGCATTGACAAATGTCATCAGGCTGATCACAGCAGAAAACTAGTGAGGTCTACATCTTCCTCCTGTGATGGTTGTTGTGCCTCCCCTGCAGGTGATGGTGTTTTTATGGGAAGCATCTGATGCACACAACCATCATGGGCCAAAGATGTGGCTTCCGTGTCCCCACGGCCATTCATCAGTGCCAGTAAGGCAGCCTTGGAATCACTGACAATGGTCTGGTGGCTTGCCAACAAAGCAACAATGTTGCTATTGAGGTTACCTATTGTTATGTAGGAGCCCAACTTGTGCTCCATGGATCCATGAAGTTACAGATAGCCCCCAGCTGCATGGCAACTTCACTGGTGTAAGAAGTAAAGGGCTAACGTTGTTCCCTATGCATCATTACACCAGCAATGTCAACTAGGGACTCAGACACCTATGGACTCCTAGTGTTTCCACTATGGTCTCCTTCCCCATCCACTCCTCGTCAGCAATTGTGTGCTGGACTCCTCCCACTTGTCATTGAAATTCAACTTGCGGCTCCTCTGATTCCTCAGCTGGGATTGCTCAGCTTGATGAGCCGTGTCCTGTGGATGATGGTTCCTATGGAGCCCTTGCAACGTTGTCCTCACTTGGCAAGACCAGAGGAGGAGGTTCAATAGATTCCAGTATTTGTCATAAGGTGTCATCATCCATGGGGGGGCAGGATGGTGTTTTCAACAGGTTGGTCGCCAAGGACAGTCTGCTTTACAGGAGGCATTGTTTGTTTCTCTGAAAGAGATAGGAATAGGCCAATAATGATCCATGATATAGGTAGACTTAAGTGTTTTTACTGCATTCATACTGTTCTTTTTCAGTTGTCAAATACACATGGATATGCAGCACATATGTTACAACAAATAGGCAAGACCATGTTAGACTATTGTTGCCTTATGCATGGCAGAAACCTAACATTGTTCAGACTACATCTGTATGAACAAAGGTATCATTAGTTTAGTTATACACAATGCAATGCAATTTGGCAGCTTGCTGGCCTGCCCTGCATGAAAGAGTGAGTGCAGGTAATTGGCACTTTTTACAATTAACATCATTGAATGGGATTACCAACATCTAGGATTGAAATTATGCAACACTTTAAACTCAGATCATTGATTCAGGACCCAAGGTACTCATCTGCAGAAACCCCCGAATCTGTGTGCTCAGCCACACTTAGTTGTGCATGACTCCTCAGGCAATCATCATTCAGACCCAGACACTGTACTTAATCTCACACACTGATGATACACATATCATACAATGACTTTTAGGAGACACAAACACCAACAACATTCTTTACATTATGCTATTGTCCAGCATGCCTACCTGTATATGAGAGTAATGGGTCATACTGAACCTCAGTAAAGAGGGAGAATAATCTGGAACATTAATCTACCCTTTTGCCCACACAATTAGACCGACACCCCCACTCTCCAATCATCCCAGACATCTGACCATCATCCTGGACACGTACACCATCCTTACAATTCACAAATCCCTGTTTCACATCAACCTGATTTTACAAATGTTGCATAGTCAGACATCTCTTCTTCATTTTCCATCCTGCTACCTGTGACACCATCCCCCAGGCCCTAATCACATGTAGACTGTAGTACACCAAGACCCTCTACCACAACATCTCTGCACAGCTTCAACTCAGGTGTTAAACTATCATACACAGCAGTGCCTGACTATTACTCACCATAACATTGTAACACACACACATCACTCATTTCCACCTGGAGTGACAATAAAGTTTCCCCATTGAGAGACACTGCCAGTTCACGTGCTCCACCACACCTACAATGCACAATACTACCTGGGCTCCAACTAGCTCATACACCATCTATGCTTCCAAGAAAAATTAATGGACCTTTGCTGTGCATCACTTTCCCAAACTCCATATGAGCAATACAGCATGTAGGATTGTCTCTTACATGGCAACCAATACCTGTGAAAAACACACCCTGCACACCAGGACAGCTGGGTGGAAAATGGCTTGGTTAAAATGACTACACTTGGCATTTCAGATGATACTACTTTGTGAGCCGGCACAAACTCAGCACCTGAATACCCTTTTGGAAGAGAAGTTAGCAATCAGGCAAAGCAAAGTACCAAGCATTCCATTCCATTTCATATTTAGCCCCAAGACAAGCACATTTGCTCCATGGTGCAACTAAGCTGTTAATGACACTGGCAAATCTGCACAGTTTCCAATAACCATGCATGATGTGCTGCTCCACGCTGAGTTTTTGTTTGGTGTTGTAGGATTTGTAGTCCACATCTATCATGTTGTAGATTAGACAACAAGTCTCAGGATTAATTTGACAACCTGGACTGGACCAGCACATCACATGTAATTATTGAAAGTTGTCAGGTCTAGTAGTAAACTTATGTGACTGGGGAATTATTTCAGATTTATGGTATGGATGAATTCATATGTGAGACAATTCAACCCTTTCTCATGCACACAGTGCAGCACAGCGCAACAAAGTCACTCGCTATGCTGCGTTGCATTCCACATCTCTTTAATATGCCCAGTAATCCCATGTTGTTACTTCCCCTGTAGCTATTGCTGTTCCTTGACCACAGCACTGCTCTGTCCTTCAACTCCTGACATCAACTCTGTTGCAATGAGTGATGCAACCTGCTCCTCCAATGGGTCCGAGCCCTCCTGGAAATCAGGTCCTCAAGGCTTCTCTCGAGTTCTTAGTGAGTTTGTTGTTGGTCATGCATTTATAAACATGTCACCTTTTTTCACACTCCAGCACTGTCCTCTTTGTTTGCACTTAACTGTGATTTTACTCAGAATTTCCAAATGGCTTCCTTCTTCCCTAATGGTAGTTTGCAAGGTGACAAAGTGAAGGTGTTAATTTTTGTTGTCACCTCAGCTATTAATATTTGACTCTCCTCCTCAAAGAAATTGGTCTTCCTCCTCCTCCTTCCTTGGCCTGCTGTCTGGTCATCTCTCCTGGGTTTGGGATTGTTGCCCTCCTGACATATAGATGGATTTCCCTCCATGTTGGTCACTTGTTTTAGTTTACTATTCTGATTTTTAAAATGCGTTGTTTTTTTTAAACATCCTGCCACACAATGGACTCCTAAGTAACGCAGTGCTGATTTGTGGCAATTACAATTGCTTTTCAACACACAAATCAGTCTTGCATCACATAGGGGCCAGTTGCCTTATGACAAGTTGCGTACTTTATTTTAGAGATACGCCAAAATTGTTGATGCACCTTCAGAGCTTATGGCATGATGGGCCAGACCATAAATCTGATGAATCCATGTCGCAAGAAAGTGGTTCCACACAGCGCAAGTGTTTTTTGACACAACACTGCCTCAATGAAGCAGTGTGTCACTTCTCATAAATATGGCCCCTAGTGTTACACATTTTCTGTGAAGATATTCAGGCTTGTGGGACCTGCATCATTGGAAACTCTGGGGTTCATTCTGACCCTGGCGGGCACCGCCATTTGACCGCTCAGCGGGCAAAAGACCGCTGGCGGCATTCCGACCTTCCCGCTGGGCCAGCGGGCGCTAACAATGTTAGCGCCCTCTGGCCCAGCGGGAAGGGGGCCTGCAACATTGAAGCCGCCTCCGAATGGAGCCGGCGGTATTGCAGGTGTGCGACGTGTGCAGTTGCACCCGTCGCACTTTTCACTGTCTGCTAGGCAGACAGTGAAAAGCAGGCTGGGGCCCTGTTAGGGGACCCCTGCACTGCCCATGCCAGTGGCATGGGTAGTGCAGGGGCCCCCAGGGGCCCCCAGGGGCCCCAGAACACCCATTCCCGCCAGCCTCTTCCTGGCGGTGAAAACCGCCAGAAACAGGCTGGCGGGAAGGGGGTCAGAATCCCCAAGGCAGCGCTGCCCTGGAGGATTCTCCCAGCCGGGGGAAATCTGTCGGGAAACCGCCGGACCCGGCTGGGCGATCGCGGCTGTACCGCCGCGGTCGGAATGACGAATGAAGCACCGCCAGCCTGTTGGCGGTGCTTCCGTCATTCGCGACCCTGGCGGTCTATGACTGCCAGGGTCGGAATGAGGGCCTCTGTCTGCATTAGCACTTGCATTTTTTTAACAGGTAAATTCTACATTTGCATTTGATATTTCCATTTATTCTGTGTGGATTCTGCTTACACTCCCTATTCCAATGCTCAAATCATGTTACAAAAAATGACAAGGAGTCATTCTCTTCAATGTTGCAAAATATACAACAGAATTTGGATCAATCGGAACTCCTCAAACTCTACCTTGCGGAGCCATTATTCCTTCCTAAAACACACTGTATTCCAGCCTGAAAACCAACTCCTTGCATCCCATTAGAGTTCCCTATAAATTACTTGTTAGACCTAGCAGCCTTAGAATGGTCTTCCCTCAGCTTTTTGCCTGCCTCCCTCCATTTTCCTGATCTTGTTTTTGCTGGTTTGAGGACCTCAATAAGTCCTTCTTTGAATCACAGTGTGATTCTGCACATAGAGTCTCCAATTACAGTGCAGCTTTTTACACCAACTGACCAATCTCAGCATGGCACAAATTACGCAACAATTTGCCCCTTGTAGTGGTTCACTCTCCTTTACAATTTCTTCATACACACACAATGCTACAATTCTACAACTTTATGCAACATAAAATAACAGTCTTTGTCTGCTTCTCTAAAGAAAACAAAAAGAACAATTCAACAACCGGAATATTTCGGTTTTTACACCTTCAGACTTTCCACAATCAGAAAGAGTTTTCACACATGCAAATTAAATCTTGACCAGTGGGAGCTCGCCTAATCAATGCAGCTTCAAATTTGCGCATCAGACTCAGCCAACATCGATCAATATTAGTACAATAAAAAAACAATCATTACAGTCCCTATCTCAAATGTGTAGTCAATGGTACCTCACAACCTGCACTCACAAGTCTCTCAGCAGAGAAGAAAACCCTTAAACAATTATTGTTTATCTTAATCTATTCAGGGATCTTAGAATATTTCTTAGACCGATAACTTCTTCAACTTCTTGACAATAACAGCAAAAGCATCACTAGTTCATAAAACACACATAATCAATTCTCAATAATCACAACAATTGTGACGCATGACCCTATTCATACTTACACCTCTGATTTTGCAACTGCCTCCGAAACCACACTCCATCAGTCTTCAAGTTCAGGCTTTGAGTTTTGGGCATTTCTCTAAATTAGGGCAATTCATTACAGTTCCCCTTTCTCATAACGCAAAACACCTTCCTGCTATCAACTTTGCTGGAGTAACTGGGACATTCGGTTAATGATAATTCACTTGCAGGAACATCTTACCAACTCATCAATCTGACATCCCAGCTCTTAGGCTGAATAGATCTTTGTTGTTAGGTGTGATTAACTGATAGCTATATATAAATTAATAAATCATTCAAATGTTTCTATCTTTCTCAATTAATAATGAGAGTTTGATGATCGTTCAAAAGCTTTATTAAGGGATTTCTTTATCTGCTCATCTTTATGAAGGCAGTATTAATTTCATCAATAGTTCATCAAATAATCAGTAAGCAGAGTATATAATCAACATTTCATAAGCAATTCAGAAAGCACGTTCCATATAGGAAAGTATCACTATTCTAAGAGTGAGAATGGTTTTAACAGGGAGTGGAGCATGTAGGAAAGTAATTCTTTTTGCCCTGATCACCCCCAGTTTTTGGACTGATAGTGGTGGTTACTGATTCTGAAAGTGCCTTGGGCTCTGGTAACCATGATCAGGGCCAATGCTCTGTACATAAATGGTATAGGGTAATTGGTGTAATTCTAATTGGCCAAGACAACCTATCTGTAAGTCCCTAGTATATGTAAAGGCAAGTAGGTTTAAAGAACCCCCAGTGGACTTTATGAACTTAAGAGTGCACTGCTGTGGTGTCTAGTGCCATTTTAAAGCCAACACTCCATTGTGGGTTGGATTTAAAATAAAACTATGCCCAAATTCGAAAAAACCTTATATTACATATGTCATCCCAACTGTCTCCCCTATGTGCCCCAAGGGTATGGGGCCTTGTTATGAAAAGCAGGGACAATATAAAATATGCTTTATATGCCCTTGTGGGGAAAAACAGCCAAAGTCATTTTCCCCATTGTAGTGCTCATAACCCCATAGGCTAACATGGGATGGCTTTATTCAACTTTACTAACGTCTAACTTTTGATTGGAGTTAACTAGCAATGTCATTCAAAGTGTCAAAATGATAGTTACAATAAATCCAATAACTTGCCAGGGTCAAACATATTATAACTATCACAGGAAAGTAGTTTTAGAACTTACTATCCTGAAGCCACCTAAATCAGCAGCAGATTCTTCTGATTGGTCAGCCTTTTTACAGTCTAAGCCAAGCTGCTCCCTGAGTACGGGCATGGGGGCCTGGTGCTGAAACAATACAGCCATTTGGTGGGAGGAGGCCAGTGTCCTGGAGAAGCCAGGACAGGAAGGGGGTAGGGGAGATAAGGTTGACTTCAAAGTCAGAAGAGCAGATGTCACAGAACCAAAGCGAGTCCCTAGCCAGTTAGGAGCCCCCATAATTAGATTAGGAGAGGGTCTGGAAGTGGATTGTAGCAAGAAAGTTGGCCCCATCTGTGGGTTGGGTTAGCCAGACCTGTACTCCAAGGAGAGAATTTCTCTATTTTGATTGTTAGGAACTGTGCATTCTGGAACAAAAATATGCCACACTTCCCAGAGGGTGGCAACTTGACCCTCATTGGTTGGGCTGTCCCCCTCGTGCCAGCCCAGGATGTGGAATAAATATGGGAGATCTGCTGGAGCCCCTCAGATCCCTGCCTGAAACATCTAAAGGGGAAAGACTGCCCTGCTGGACCCTCAGACTGAACAACAGAGAACTACATTCAGAAGGACTGCACCTTCTGCATTTTAAAGGGTCCACACAAGAAGGACTTTGCCTGTCTTCAAGGATAAGGAGTGGACTTTATGAGCAGCAACAGGTAGAAAAGTGCTGGAAGAAGCCACCTGCAAAATCCTCTACATGAGCAACTCCAGATGACCAGCTTCACCTATATTTTCCTGGAGTGACCAGGTGCATTGTGACAGTTGGAGTAACAGTCCCCCGAAGACGCAAACCAGAGCTTCCTGGGTGGTGCTGTGGACCCCTTCCTGCATTAAGGAACCTTTAGAGTGTAACTTCTGAAAGTTTGGGAACTTTTGACAAAGATTTGTTAAAAAGCTCCAGAGGAAGACCAGCTCGTCGTCAAGAGTCAAGCTGCTGATGTGAAATCGCGACTCAACATGACTTCGTTGGTTTGTCCCACTGAAAGGTCCAGAGCTCGTTGACAGCGAAGAGAAAGACCTTCAGGAGTTCACTGAGGCATTTTGCTGCAGCAGGCCACTGATATTGACTCGAAGTTCGGATCTGAGAACCCGCTCACTCGTCATTGAGAGAAAAAGCTCCAAAAAAGTGACTAAGTGCAGAGGTAAAGCCGTGACCAGGAACTCCTGCTTACTCCATCTGACCCGTGCTCCATCGCAGCTGGCCTAAAACGTTGATATTATCCCGGCCCAGTGTGACCAGATAGCCGCGGTTGGCACTTAATGCTTTTTGGAACTAGAATGCACATTTTTAATTGTATCTTCAAAAATGAATAACTCTAGTTCCCTACATTAGAGTTTTGTTGTTTTGGTGTCAAGATGAAAATATTCTTTATTTGTATAAATTGGTGTTCGATTTTTATTGTGTTGTACCTTTTACTTTTTTACTGTTTTGGTGAAAATAAAATGCTTTACACTTACCTGTCTCCTAAATTAAGCCTGACTGCTCATTGCCTAGCTGCTAAGGGTTGAGCAAGGATTAATTTATTGAGACTTGAATGGACCTTATTAGTGATTGTGGTATTATTACTAACTTTAGATGTATACCTCCACCTATTAGCAATCCAGGTTCATACAGATCATCAATAAGGTGCTAGTTATAGCCCATAAAAGATATATTGAGAGCATAAAGCTTAAATTCTAATACCAAAATAAATCACGTCACATAAAGAGAGATTGAAGAAAACCTTCAGCAGAGTCTCAGTCAGAGCTGTATACACTCAGTGAGAGTAAGTGGCAATGAGGATGGTTCTCGAGTCATCAGCTGCCGCCCTACTCTAGGAACATGCATTTTTATAGACATTTCAATCTTAAGCTGTTATAACATGCTTCCAATCTTCAGTCATCCAATCCGCCTAATCAGCTTGTGAGGTTTCTTGCGAACTGAACATTCCTTTGTCTCTTCTCCGGGATACAATACCATAATTAGTAACAATATGTAAGCACATTTATCTCTTATCATCAAGTGTCCTTATTATTCATGTTGAATGAATCAATTTCTACTTAGAAAAATACATTTTGCCTATAAAAACACTCTTAGATCATCTACTAAATTACTAACCTTATTCAAATGATCAACTGCTGTTATTGTCTGTTAGGATAACACACATTCTTTCCAATACACTGTATAACTTTGCGCCTGATTCCCATTATTTATTCTCTTCAGGAGTTTGCATCTTGTTTTTTTAAGTTCTGCATTCCCTCACTAATATATAAGGAACTTATTTTTAAGTCCACAGTACTTAGGCTGTTTAATTAGAAACATCTGCAAGGTTAGATGTCAACAATCTCCTCAGCTTAAAACATTCTATTGAAACATGTGCCTGTGAGGAGGTCAAGAACATTACATTTTCACATTCTTGAACTAAGTCAGTTGTCAGTAAAAATCAAATTGATGCAGATTTTACCAATTCAAGCTAAATATGTGTGACTATGGCTGTCGCACATGAAGTTTACAGTCTGAATGCATTTTCTCTCTAATGAGGCCTACACGTTAATTCTATGCATACATATTTAATGCATTGTTTTTGAAAATTATAAAATCTGCTCCCTCAGCTACAACCTCTAGATCTGTGTCACCAGCTCTTAAGGTTTATAGAGCTAAGGTCTCAATCTGCCACTCTGTATGAAGTAGAAGTATGGCTTATGACCAATGCTAAAAGTCTGGCCTGAAGGGAGATTCAGGGCCTTATTTAGAACTTGGCAGAAAGGTTGCTGTGTCACAACAGTGAAAGATGTCCCATCTGCCGATATCTAAATCCCATTGGGTACACAGGGATTTCGATTTCGGCTGTCAGGATATGCGTCACTGTTGTGGTGGAGTAACCCATCTGCCAAAATCAATCAATCAATCAGACAATTTATACAGCGCGCTACTCACCCGTTAGGGTCTCAAGGCGCTGGGTGGGGAGGCTGGTGGAGCAGAGCTGGCAGGTGGGGGCGTGGAAGGTGAGTCTGTCGTTGAGATAGGCCAGGCCTGTGTTGTGGAGGGCTTTGTGTGCGTGGGTGAGTAGTTTGAAGGTGATCCTCTTTGATACGGGTAGCCACTGTAGTTCTCTGAGATGGGTTGAGATGTGGTTGCGGCGTGGGATGTCAAGTATGAGTCAGGCAGAGGCGTTTTGGATGCGTTGCATTTTCTTTTGTAGTTTGGCCATGGTTCCTGCATAGAACGCGTTGCCGAAGTCCAGTCGGCTGCTGACTAGGGCGTGGGTGACTGTTTTCCTGGTTTCAACGGGAATCCACTTGAAAATCTTGCAGAGCATACGGAGGGTTTTGTAGCAGGAAGAGGAGACTGTGTTGACCTGCTGAGTCATGCTGAGTGCTGAGTCAAGGATGATGCCCAGGTTCCGTACTTGTGTGGTGGGGGTGGGGGCGGCTCTGAGGGAAGTAGGCCACCAGGAGTCGTTCCAGGCGGAGAGGTTGCTGCCGAGGATGAGAACCTCTGTTTTGTCTGTGTTTAGCTTGAGGCAGCTTGTTTCCATCCAGTCGGCGATAGCGTGAAGTCCCTTGTGTAGGTTGTTTCTTGCTGTTGTGAGGTCTTTCATGAGGGAGAATGATCAGCTGCGTAGGATACTATGTTGATGTTGTGGGATCGTGCGATGTTGGCGAGGGGAGCCATGAAAACGTTGAAAAGTGTTGGGCTGAGGGAGGATCCTTGAGGGACGCCACAGACAGTTTCGGAGGATTTGGACAGGTAGGGCGGAAGGCGGACTCTTTGGGTTCTGCCAGAGAGGAAAGAGGAGATCCAGTTGAGGGCCTTGCCATGGATCCTGGTGTTGTGGAGACGTGTTCGAAGGATGTGGTGACAGACGGTGTTGAAAGCTGCGCAAAGGTCCAAGAGGATGAGAGCTGCGGTTTCGCCTTTGTCGAGCATGGTCCTGATGTCATCTGTGGCAGCAATGAGTGCGGTCTCCGTGCTGTGGTTTTTGCGAAATCCGGATTGGGAGGCATTGAGCGCTTTGCTGTCTTCCAGGTAGCGGGAAAGTTGGCTGTTCAAGATTTTTTCGATGACCTTCGCTGGGAAGGGGAGGAGGGAGATAGGTCGGTAGTTAATGGGGTTTTCTGGATCTGCTTTGGGTTTCTTCAACAGGGCGTTGACGTCGGCGTGATTCCATCTCTCCGGGAAGGTGGCTGTCTCGAAGGAGCTGTTGATGATTACGTAGAGGTGGGGTGCGATGATGTTGCTGGCTTTGTTGAAGATCTGGTGCGGGCAGGAGTCCGAGGGGGAGCCGGAGTGGATGGAGGCCATGGGGCTTGATGGTGTCTTCATTGTTGACGTGGGTCCAGGAGCATAGAGGGTTGGTGTTGTTTGATGCATCGGGTTCTTGGTTGTCTGTGGTTGGCTGATGGGTCTGGGGTACGAAGCTGTTATGGATGTCTTCGATCTTTCGACGGAAGTGAGTGGCAAGGGAGTTGCAGAGTTCCTGTGATGGCGAGGCTTCGTGGGAGCAGGTTCTGGGGTTGGAGAGTTCTTTGATGATGCTGAAGAGCTCTTTGTTGTTGTGGGCGTTGGTGTCTATTCAGCTTTTGTAGTTGGTTCTTTTGGTCGTGTGGATCAGCTGGTGATGTTTGCGGATGGTAGTTTTGAGGGCAGTGTGGTTGGATTCGGTGGGTGCAAGGTGCCAGGTCTTTTCCGTTCTTCGACATTCCCGTTTGGAGGCTTGCAGATCGGGGTCTGTGGTGGGATTCCGAGGGTTGTTTGAGTGGTGCGAGGGTGTTGGCACAGTCTTCTAGCCATTTGTGAAGGCTGTGCTAGGGTCCCGGGCCCTGGAGGGGTGCCTGGGTGAGGGTTGAGATCAGCTGTCCTGTTGAGATTCTATTCCAGCAGCGGCGGGGGGGTTTAGTGATGAGGTGGTGAGGGACCGGCTTCTGAAAAGAGAAATGGATGCAGCGATGGTCGGTCCATAGAAGTCTCTCAGGCTCTCCATCTCCAGGATCTCTGCTTCATCTGCCACATAGTGAACTAATAGCGTGCAGATATTTTCTCTCTGCTTGTAATGTCTTAATTGCATGAGTGCCTTCTCAAATGGGAAGCTGTAGAGTGTTTTAAGGGCATATTTTGCCACTTTTAAGTTGCATTAAAGAATGGAGGTGGGGGCAGTATTCTATTTATTGAAGAAATGTCACATTCTAGTCTAAGTTGTTCAGAATCAGATTTATTTCTAGTTATAGAATGGTCACACATTAAAATACAATCCAGATGTCTTTGCCCACTCTCCACCGCATGCAGGCCAAGGAGAATGAGTGTTCATTTTCCTCCTTGGCGTAGTAAAAGTGCAAGATAGCATTAGTTTGTCTTTTGGGAGACTGTACTTAGAAGCCTGCATTCTTCAATATTGTGTGGTGCACATTCCTAAAAAATGACATAGCTGGCTGTGTCAAAGTTTTTTTGTTGGATGCGGTGCCACATGGCTAAGACACTGCTGGCGTGCTTGCAGAGGCCTTCTTCCTGCCTCGCATTCAGAAACCACAAGCGCTCTGGTGAGACACCATACCTTATCCCACCACTAGAAGTCGAATGGGTCTTTGGACTTAGTGAGGAGTGTGATAGTCAGATTCATTCAGCACAGATTAATGATCTCTGAGAACCATAAACAATTCTAGACATTATGAACAATTTAACCACTAACTCAAACTCCAAACCGAATAACGTTTCAAAGCTTTATTACAATCCCAAAATCAATGTAACGTATATGGTGCACAAAACTAAATTATAGACAAAAATGAGAATCATTTGTTGACCAAAACCTCTACAGAGATTAAGCTTACCAAACATCAATACTGTTAAACACTTTACAAGAATGAACTAAATTAACAAAACCACAATATGCACATTTATTTCAGATTTCAAAACAGATGATGGTGGCATCAGTGAATCATCAAAATTCAAATTTAACAATCAGTTTCAGGGCTGGGCCATCCTTATCTCTAACATGAATCTGGACTTTCATGTGAGAGAACAGGCTTACACTTGCGGGCAAAATGAAAGGAAAAGACAAAAATAATTTGGAAAAATCATCTAAGGTAACTCACTATACAAATATGGTGGTGTAACTATCTAAGCTGGAAAGGAAACAGGAAACCAAATTTAGTTATACCTCTCCTCATGCGAAAGCAGACAGGAAAGTTTCATCAGAAGAGCATTCACTTTCTCATGACATCAGTAGACAGCAGCATCAGGACAGTGCAAAACACAAGCTGCACATATGGCAGGTCAGCATTTTGGATTTGTTTGGGCTTATTAGTACTGCACAGCATAATACGTGGAGCATATAGAACATGACTGTATTCTTCAGAAGATAGCTAAGAGTCAGAGGGATTCCGCAGAGAGCAGCACCGCATCCGGGATCATCAGCATGTCAAGACTGACTGACCGACTGACTAAACGTTTCAAAGTTTCTCACTAATTAGAAATGTCCAAAGGGTTTCCATTGGTCCTCCAGGTGGGCTCATCTTATACACATGATTCAGCATCCAATGGTAGCCGCTGACACCATGAAGTTTGCAACTATTCCAGATTCTCTCAGAGAAAATACATTTAGTCATCTCAATTAATTCATACAGTTCCACCAAAATATTGCATTTTCTAGTTGTTTGTTACTTCAGCATCCTTTCTCACTGTACACAGGATGAACTAAACAATTCTCATCTGAAGTTAATAAAATGTCCTGCCTTGTTCGACAGCCAGAACAAATATTGTTACTTAGTTAACACTGAAACATGTTCTTCGTCTTCAATACAATAGCACATTCAACATCACGTTAGCAACGTAGGGTAAGAATTCAGGTCAGAGGAAACAGAATAAGCAAATCATTTTCCTCTGCTGAAAAAATGAATCTTCAAGCCTCGTCCAGCTAAAAACCCTAAATGCACATCAATACAATTAATAATATAAATCCTATAGGGCACCTTACAATCGAAATCATATTTGCAAAGCAAATTATTTTACTGCAAAGATTATTTATGACATATTAGAAGACAATTTAAATGTGAATTTATTTTTCTGCACACATGTAACTCATGTTAATAAAATCCATTTAAATCAATATAAGTACGAATAACTCATGTTCATTTAAGACTCATAATATACTTTATTTGTACTGTTTCTTTTTAAGGATAATGCTTTCAAAGTTAATTCTAAATAATAATTCATCCAAATTTAAGTGCACAATATCTTCATGTTAACACATGATGTTAAATGCGAATGCAGGCCACATTGTTCACCACGTTTCAAACATGCACATGTTACATTTCCATGTTAATTGTTCTGTTAGGCTTTCAAATGCAGGTTTGTAAGTCACCATATGCTAACCTCTATGCCAGGAAAGTATTAGAAAAATTTTATCTTGATCAATAGGTTAAAAAAGGTGAGACCAGCTAGCTCTGCCAATGCTTGTTTAAATTGCATTATGACCTGAAGTTCATAAGTTTCTCATAATGGAGAACTCTGTAAAGATCATTGCTGCTTACATTGCACCATACACTGTGCATTGTGCCCAAGTGTCTCCAGCTATGTGGAGCCATGGGTGTCTACCACTCCACTGGTCTCTGCCACAATCATCTCCTCATTCCAGCCTGGAACTCCTTACTGCCCATATCAAGACTTGTGGCCAAAGGACAAGTGTACTAGGAAGCAGAGATGCTACTTCTGTGACACCCCACCACGCTTGCTGGCCGTGAATAGCATGGCCCTCAGGAGGCAAAGTGGGTGCATTTATAGCCCCTGTGGGCCGGCCACCTAACATTGATGGGTAGGTCAAGAGGCACAAGCATAATCCACTATGCTTCCCCTCTCCTCCAGTGTTGGCAATCGCATCTTACACCCCCTCTGAACAAAGACGTGAACAAATCTGTGGATAGGAGAGGATTAAAGAGTGACCACCTTTGATCATGGCTGATTCCGACCATTCCTGAATTATCATTTTTAGTGTAACTACATGCCTTTCTCTCTATTCTCGCATACTGGTTACATACCCTTTTGCTATGGACAGCATTTACCTTGGCCCCTGGGGCTATCTTCTTGATGTATACTCACAGCAAAAATAAAATGAGTGTTGAACAATGTATGTGTTATACTGTATGGCTGTTGTCTTGACCTTCGCTGCTAGCAATTCATATGGTATTTACTTTTCTAATTTAAGCTACTACGGGAAAAGCATGGCACTGTGTGCATGCACTTTCTTTCTTTGTCCTTTTGATTTTAATGACTTTCTGTCTGTGAGAGTATAACGAGCTGTCTGGGTGTCTCTGTCCAGTATTGGGTTTTTTGTGATGGACGGTTTTAAAGCATGTAGAGTTCATCATGCAGCTTCATATTTTTGTTGTTTTTTTAGATGGAGGACGTTGCCATGTTAGTGTCATATCGCTTGTTTGTCTAGCGTGTGGACTCTTTTTACTTTGTAGTTTCGTGGTGTATTTTTCTCGTAATGGTCCTTAGCAAGTCAGGCACCAGTACTTCCTGCTGATTTGTATTTTTTCTTTAGGTCCTGAGATTTGGTGATTCACAATTTTACGACAATGTTTTCGCCTCTCCTTCTTTACATACATTACATACCTTGAAAGTTGAGGCCCAATGATTTCACATAAATGCCATAGGAACTCTAGTCATTGTCAATTTGTGATGCACACTATGAAGACGAGATTTGGCAAGGACGCAATCGGAGTGGAGAACGTTTTTCTGTTAAGCAATAATCCTTTAAAGGGAAGAAGCAGCCTTATAAATGACTACTATCGTTTTTGTGACATCACTCAGAGCAGCGCCATTTCAGACAACAGAACAGACTCGTTAAAACCGCCATTTTATCGAGGAAGATACATTCCATTTCATTTTAGTGCTACAGCTGCAAAACACATTAGGGGCGTCTTTATTCAATATCCCATTACATACACACATTCTTAAACGCTGTATTCCAGCCATGTTTCCCAATCGGTGAACCGATATATGACTCAGTTTGGCAAAGGTTGAAATAAAATCCCAACCGAAGGGTGTACTCACTAAATCCTTTTAAATCCCAGACGCCGTTGACTGTATGCTGAGCACAGTTTTCCACAGATCTCAGTGTTTCAAGAATATATTCGATAATCCAGCCACCTGTCGAATGTGTTTTCCTTCTGGTCAAGGTCAATTTGTAGCACTTTGTTCTTACTATAAATTCTATAGGGACATACTCATCCCATTTGGCCCACAGACGGCTCCAAATACCCCAGAAATGATATCCCTGGAGCCGTGTGTTTTAGGACATTTCCTCTGCAGAGATCCGGGGTTATTAACTATGCCATTTTATACATTATGCTGTGTTATGTTGACCGTCTTTGCGTAGCACAGGTCCACCCGAGGGCTTCTTGGCAGGCATATTTTAGAATTACAAATGCTTGCCTGGCATTATCCTCGTAAGTGTAGTTTGTTTGAGTTTTATTGATCTCACTTTGATCATTTTTTTATCAGTGTTTATTTTCGTTTCCTCTAATTTCATACTGCACCATAGAATTCTATCCGCTTTTGTTAAGCACATTGCGTTTTTTCGGCTCCAATCTAGTTGAAAGAATAAGATATAGAGGGCCAGGTTCGTGAAAAAAAAGTGAGCGAACATTAATGTTATCTTTCAATTCACAAATACTTTGAGGCCTGCGCCTGGAAAGCTGCGACAGGCACAGATTTCCAAGTGTACTACTTGGAGCTCCTAATCCACTCTTTGTGGTAATTTACATAGCATAGGTAACCATTGGGGGGATGGAGTCCACTGCGCACATTCTATCTCGTCTGGGACAACGTTTTATTCAGTGAAGAAAGACCTTACCATCCCTTGTGTGGGATGTACTAATGCGGATTTATACACACATTAGATGGAGAAACCAATAGTAGTAAATCCATTTGCACCTGCCAGGAGTACTGCTGTGAATCCCTGGCAGGTGTAAATGAAGTATTTCTGGCTGTGAAGCAACAGCTGAAAATACTTTGTGAATTCGGCCCATAGAGTTAAGTAAGGAAAATGTAAAGATGTAAGGTACAAAAAGGCAATAGAAAACTTTGTAACCGGTGAGACCTACATCCCTGCACCAAATTCTGCAGAGCAAAGTGACTAAAGAGAACCTCATACAGAAAGTTGCACTTGGGTAAATAATACCTCCAATCCACTGGGGAGCATTTTGGAAAGGTGTAAATAATTGATTCATAATAATCCAGCAATGTTCTTATATTGTTGATCTTAGCCATTTTCCCTCCTTATTAATGATGTTGGGGACGGGTGCATTGGCATTTTTTCAATGTATCCGTCAGAACATCTTTCAACTTGTTGTCATTCAGGGTGGAGCAATTATGGTGTAACTTCAAGAACTATGCAAAAGGAAGGTTTCCCCCTCGTGGACAAAAACTCTAAAAAACTAAGCAATTATTTCTCTCTGTGGATTTGTGAAGAATGCACAAGAAATTGCTGACTGGGTTGAGAAGAGGTGATACTCCTAACATTGGTTGGACAGTTTGATCTTTGGTTGTGTTTACAATATCTTTCTCTTAATATAGTGGTAGTAGCATGTGTTGTAGAATTTCAGATTTCAGAGTTTTGTGTGTGCGGGCTGGATTAAATGTATTATGTACAAAGGACTGCTAGGAAGAACTGAGATTGATATGTGTGTAAGGACTGTACACCATATGTGTGCTGATTGAGGTGTAAAAATGGGAGGGATGGATTAGAAAGGGGTCAATTTCCTAAGTAGGGTGGTTTTGGAAGAGCAGATTTAGTAGAATCTCAAGCAGGTGATCCTACTCCAGTTTGATTTCCAACAGTTCATGAGTATTTTGTGAACTGGTTAGAATAACTGGCTGTGATAAAATATGAAGTAACTAATCACAGCTCTCACGTCATCCAAGCCTATGAGTGATTGAGTCCTTCTGCAGAGAGTCAGTTTCTGTGCTGTTGTTTTTGTGTATCTGGACTAGACTGTGAGGATAGTTGACAAAGGCAGAATGTATTAAGCAGCAGTGGTTGTCTACGGGATGCCATCTAACTTGGTCCTTGATAGCGTTTCATCTGAGCCACAATAGGGGTAGCTTTTTCGAGGTTGCGGCCTCTAACTTGGTGTTCATGGTATTAAAGTATGTATTAAAGATATGATGGTTCACATCCATGGATTGGACCTTAATCATACAGGGTGATGTGGAGCTTGCATTTCTTGTTAAAGTGACTTGAGTTAGAACATGTTTTTCTGTAAGGGATTTTTCCATACTTTAAGACCTGAAAGAAAGTACAGTTTATCAGTCCAGAAAAAATAGTGCAGGTTAGTTTTTATGGAGCGTTGTCTGAGGTTGCTGTATTGTGATATTTGACACGGATTGAGATTTTCGGGTTGGCTGTCAGAAATTGGTATTTGAATTTTTTTTTTATACAACAAGGGAAAACAGGGTCTCTAAGACAGATGTTGTCACTTGCATCTTGGGGTGTGATCTAATATGAAGTTCTCTCTGTTTTAGGTTTTGGGGACATAGGGCTGATTACGAGTTTGGCGGTCTGAGGACCACCATGTTGGTGTGGCGGTCAGACCTCCACTGGGCTGGGGGAGTGGAATGCCATATTATGAGTTTGGTGGTCTGCCACCGCTGCTAGGCAGCATAGACTGCCACAAACCTTGCAACCATTAACTGAAGGACACCAAATTGTTGTACAATGAGAAGCTACATCACAACCCACATTTCAGATATGACAAGTATTACATCTGTCTGTGGATGACTCCTTGAGCCCAAACACGTGATGCAAACATAACAGGAAGTCAATCCATGATGCATCCCAAAAGTCAGTGCACAATTCCCAAACAACACACAGGTGCTCTGCACCTACAACCTACATTCCACAACAAGGTTGTTAATGGTCATAAACTGGATTTATACCCTTGCCCTGCTTGTCATGTCCATCCTGGCTACTGCAGTTACATATGACTAATGACATACTAAGAGGCATGTATCTTTCTGACAACATATGATGATTCCACAGGCCTGTCTGAGGCATCACAGTAAATGGACAACCATTGCAGATATACCTTTATAGCAACAGGACCCCGAGGACATATATGGTAGATATTTCAGACATCATCCCATCTGCATGGCTAACACATGCCTACATCTAATGCATAGTCATGTATCCTAGTGGGAATGGAGCACATGCAGACACATAGGCAACTGGAATGTTGGCTACACTGATGACACCCCATGCCCCATGACAATGCACATTCCCCACTTACCAAGAGAAAGTAGTATGTTGCAGCTTCAAGGATTTTGCCATGTAAGTCATGTCACATGTATGATGGACACCCATGCATTACAGACTGCTGTGAGGCACCAGCACCCAACACAAAATGGAAAACACTTTCACATGGTTTTTAGATGTCAACCCACACATATCCCCAGACACATGGCAGTGGACAGTGGGCCACATCATGCCTACCTTTGGACTGTGACATTTTGGAGGAGAGATCTGTTGGTGGAAACTAACACCCACCAGAGTGGGTAAAGAAGAAGAATTGTAAACTAAACACAGTCAAATGTGCTCTCTGCTGTGCACTTCGACTGAGGGTGGCCCACAGTTTATTCCCAGGTCCCAGCTCCAAAAAGGATGAGCACACCAGTTGGAAAAGCATGGTCCAGCTACACCAATTTGATCCCAGATTATCTGTGACACATGACACATCCCACATTGTCAGGGGGAGCAGTCTGTCCCTTACTCAATCACCTGTCAAGGAGTCAGGCATGAATTAGCAGTGTAATCATCCCCTTGTGGCTGCTGTGCTGCCCTCAAATGCCCATCAAACTCCAGGTTGGCCACCACCAAAATGCGGGCTGTTAAGGGGGTCATGGTCCGACAGGCACCCCATCCTCATTGGGAGGGAAGCCTCAGCTTGGCCTCTGCAGTCTTCTGGGCCTAGCGTCTCAGGTCCTCCCACCTCTTCTGATAGTGGGCGCCCCACCTACAGTGGACCTCCAGGTTCAACACCTTCTTGGCGATGGCTCTCAAAGTCCCCTTTTTCTGATGGACGTCGACCTGCATGGATGCAAATGACAAGACAGCATATTATGTCCACATGTCCCATACAAAATGCACCAAGCAAACTACACCCTGTCTTGACCATCCTGTCTACCTGTTTCACATAGCAGTCATTGGACCCAGGTACACAACTATAAACACTCCCTAATAGGGTGCCCTACACCCCCCCCAGCTCAGGCCCTGCACTGACCAGGTAGGCCAACTGTGACTTTTGTGAGACATGAGCTGGCCACATGACATTGAGCAGGAACACAATAGAACACATCACACAAAGTGATAAGCGACAGGTAAACCACCCAGCAAAGAATGTACACAAACATCCACTAACTATGAATTTCACCTGCTGCGTACAGTCCCTACAGGTCACAGCCAGCCTAAAGACTGACCCATTGGGCTTGGACCACAATGAAGGGAGTTACATGTTCAGCACACAAATAGTCAAGCCTGTCCATGTGTGACATTTGCAGATACAGATGCAGGCACCTGCTACTCCAGGGGGTGCGGTCTGTGTGTCACATTAACATAATAATACACACTTCAACACATGTGTGTTCACTAAACCTAAAGTACCTTAAGAAAAACCTTGCCATCCATTGTACATGTCCAGCTTTATGCCCAAACAACTAACAGTCCAATATCAGTGCAAATCAGTTAACAATACACTGTTTGCAGCTGTGCACTGTCCAAAGTGCATTGAGCATGTACAGGACACATCAGAGCTGTATGAAAGAGACAAAAGGGCTGTGGGATCTGGTGACCTGTCAAGGCTATGTGGCACACATTGTCAGAGTTGAAAAGAGCACATCATTAACAGATCACCATCCTGCCCCCAATGCATTTCCCATATTAACCAGTGGACAGAGATTCAGTAAGCTGCATTTAGTGAGGCAATATTTGGCAACATCACATGCTGTGCAAGGTTACAGGGTGTGGGAACAGTGTCACACTTGCATTACAAAAGGGAATCAATACCAGACCAGATTTTGACTTTTGCTGTCAGTAACTATAGGCAGACCCTGGTCTCTGCAGGCTGAGCACATTACCTGGCTGCAGAAGAACAGTCAAACAAGGCCAGATGTGGCCAGCGATCACTGTGCAAACACAGAAAGAGCTCAATAAGTGATCAACTGACTCCCACAACTTGCATTCACACATTCTGCTGTCATGCAATCACATGTGACCACACATGAAACACATTTTATGGCAAGAGTTGCCTGGGGATAGCTGTCATGACACCTCACCTACTCATGTGCATCCAACACAATATGGGTCAGGAAACACACAATACACACTCCCCACATTGTCTCAGGACTCCAGACCTGTCATTTGACATAGATACATTCCCATGAACTCAACAATTACTGCACACTGTCAGTCCCTTGAGGGCTTTGAGGACACAATCTGACAAACTGGGCCTAAGTCTAGGCTGACTAAAGCTAAGATGAGTAGAGGTACAGAGAAAATTGTGCACATGAGGCACTTACCTGCTCCTCTGGAGCACCATAGAGCTGTGCTTACAGGGGAAGGTCCTCATCTAGCAGCGTTTCAAGTTCTTTTGGCGAGAAGGCAGGGGTGCTGTAACCTGTTGGACGAGGCATGATTGCTTCCAGAGGCGGTACACAGAAACTCAGGCAGGGGAGATCTTGCTGGCAACAGCATCAGGACTCAAGTGAGGGATTCAGCAGAAGATGGTGGTCACGTCTGCCACGTACACAACCGTCACTCCTGGCGGACATTGCCATTGGCCCAAGACCGCCACAGGCAGCAATGTTATCCAATTGCAAAATCCACCATGGTAGCATCCGCCTACCAGCATGACAACTTCAGCCGGCGATCACGGACGGTTCCTAATGTCCAATGGAGTAGGCCAGGCAGCCGTCATTTTAGAGGCATACAATGTAATAAAATGCAATTTTAGATGTGTCACAAGTTTGAAAAGTGTTGTCCTGGTGAATCTTGAGTGCTGGCCATGTCTTGTCTTGTAAGTCAATCATTTACGTACCATGTGGTCCAGCACAGAGGACAACATAACTGGGGGTAGAGCCACCACCCTTTCCCCATGGGCATTCCAGAATTTGGGGCATTGAATCATAGTCAGAGTTGCAAGTTAGAAGCACATATTGTTGTTGTCCAGATAGAGGATGTATACAGATATGTTGAAAAGCAAGGGGGTAACGTGTTACAAAAATGTTAAAATGTCAGTCTTCATGAGTGCTATGTATCCTATTTTCAGTGACTCACATGACATGTCACAGTTATTATATGACATGTTTTATGTAATATGCAAGGTACACAATGAAAGATGACCATAACTTCCTTTTTTCCCACATAGTTGTCTTGGGAGGGGAAGTATCAAACAACCTCCTGTATATCGTCCACGAGCAGACTTGTAGGCCACGGAGGACAGACACATCATCCAGATTTACCATCTGCATAGGCAGACAATTGTGGATCTTTGTCACCAGCTGGAGCCATATCTGATGCCAGCCATCCATCATCCAAATAGCATACCACCCATTGCACAAGTCATGTCAGTATTGCACTTCCTGGCCACAGGGTATTTCCAAAATATAGTGGCCCTAACTGCTGGGATTTCCCATCCTGTGTTCGGTCTGGTTTTGATGGATGTTCTCTCAGCAATATTGAAACACCAGGACAGCTACATCTGGTTTCCTCAATTTGAGGATTTTGGGCATGTAAAGGCAGAGGTATATGGTTTAGCACACATCCCACATGTTGTGGGAGCCAATGATGGTACCCATGTAGCCTTGGTTCCACCGCATGGCAATGAACAGGTTTATCGTGAGAGGAAAAACTACCATTAAATCAATGTCCAAGTAGTTTGTCTGGCAGACCTCTACATTTCCCACGTCTGTGTCCGGTACCCGGTTTGAGTCCATGATGCCTTCATCATGCGGAACAGTGTGATCTACAGCTGATGACACAACTAACCCAGAGAGGGCCTGGATGGTTGGTAAGTGACATTTGTCATGTGTGTTCGTATTCCATGTCTGCTGCTAGTGAAATTATGCTTGGCACTAATGGTTGCACACATGTCACATTCTCTTACAGGAGACTCTGCATACCCAAACCGTTCATGGTTGTTGACACCGGCGAGGAACCAAACTATGCAAGGGAAAGTCCGCTTCAACAAAGCACATGGAAGAACACTTTGTGTCGTGGAGCGGACTTTTGGGCTCCTGAAAGCAAGATTCCAGGCCATTGACAAGAGTGGTGGAGCCCTCCTCTACTCTCCTGCAAAACTGTGTAACATCATTTTGGTCTGCTGCATGCTCAACAACCTTGCCCTGAGGAGAACCATCCCTTACATCCCTGATGAGGAGGAGCTAGCACTGCCACTGGGTGAGCCTCCTGAAATGCCATGTGAGGATGACAGTGATGAGGATGAAGGTGGAGACATTTGGGCAGATCCCATCAAACAGTACTTCACTTGAGTGTAGGTATGTGATGTTTTGTGATTAGTGTGACTGCATGGGGTAGTGTAGGGGTCAGTATTTGTTGAGAAGGGTGTCTCTGTCACTATGAGACAGGGCATCTCATGCTATGCCTCGTACAGCCCTGGTTTGCTGGCTACATCAGGCTTGAAGATGTGAGTCCCTTGAGGATCTCCATTGTTTTGGGGAGTCACATTACACTGTCAGTGAAACAACTGAAGTGGGAAATGAGCTTTGTGTCTTATGTATGCCTTAACCTGCCTAAACTCCATGTATGTCACTAATTCAATCCAGGTCTCCTCACCATGCCGTCCTAATGTGGCCATTTCAGAGTTGTGCTATTGGCAGGTGCCTTTGTCTGTTCTGATATGTGAAGTAGACATAGATTGATCCAGGTAATGTTTGTCGCAGATTTGGGGTGTATGAGTCTTAAGGCCAGGTTGCCTGGACAGTGGGAAGGCAGGAATCTGAGCTACACAATGGACCTGTTTGCTGTGATGTGCTGGTCCAATGGTCTCATGTATGTGATCACGTGCCTTGTAACATTTCATCCTGTGGAATCCATTCCTTCTACATTCACACTGTGATGGCATTGATCCTGTATGACCTTTTAGTGGCTGTCAATGTGTTTCCTCATTGCAGGCCAGTGTGCCTGTTACACAATACTGAAACAGGTATGTGACATTCCACCAGGTGCTTGCTCATTGTTAAGGGAAAGGCCTGGGCTCAGGCTCTGTTGTACTGTCTGTGCCATGGCGTATGTTAAGTTGGCAGGCCTGATTTTGGTATGTGATAAGGGTCAAACTGGAGACAAAATCCCGTAATCTCTTTGCCTAGTCTACATGACAAGATCTTACAGGCCCTTTCAGGTGTGGTCTGGTGCATGTTAGTAACAGGATATCTGGCCTGACTCTATATGACTGGACATTCTTGGCTATGACTTTGCCGACATTCTTAACACCTTATGTACAATACAGTACAATAAAACATTAGATGTGACCACACACCTGTGACATTGTGTTGTTAGTCATCCTCAGCATGACACTACCTGAGACAT
Organism: Pleurodeles waltl; assembly: GCF_031143425.1. Lineage (NCBI taxonomy): Eukaryota > Metazoa > Chordata > Amphibia > Caudata > Salamandridae > Pleurodeles > Pleurodeles waltl. The sequence continues at coordinate 737,208,315 of NC_090437.1, read as the reverse complement.
CTCCCTCCATCCATTGTCTCATAATGTCTAAGGCATGTACCTTACATTTGATTAGTATTCAACATCTCAGAAAGATAAAAAAGAGAGGAAGTAGGCAACTTTTTAGTGATGGGTGTGTTTATTTACATTTGAACGTAAGTTAATAGTGATACTGGAGAAAAAACAATACTTCAGGTAAAGGGATCAGTCATGGAGGATGCAGTCAATAGAGTAGAGACCACAACATTTGGGGTCCAGAGTCCAGTGTCCTACTAGCATGGAATATGGAAAGTGGTTAAGGAAAAGTCAATAGAGTGAGACTTGACACACAAAGGAGTGACATCAGGAAGTGGTCATTTGCTGGCAGTGGTTGGTGTCTTGCCAACTGTATCTCCTGGATGCTTGGCTGGACGTCCCTGCTTGTGGGGGGGGGGGGGTCAGTAACTACAGTGGCAAGGGTGTCTGAGGCGGGTTCTTCCCCTGGCAGGGCCTGCCTTCCAGTGGGTGGCATCAATGAAGGGCCTGGTTTGGATGCACCAAAGGAAGGATGATGTTGCCTGTCCCTGCTCATGGTACTGTTATTGTCCCTCAGCACCCCTGATAGGGAGGCCATGTTGGAATTGTAGCCCTCCCACTGTACCCGCATCTCATGATGGAAATCCCTCTGTAGCTCCTTGATTTCCCTGAGTTCATTCATTACCTAGCCTATCACGCCTTGGGAAAGTTGATAGGCACCCAAGACATCGCTGATGGTATTCTGGCCAGGGGCCTCACCAGCAGCCTCTTGCCACTGGGCTACACCACCCCTCCCATGCACCCTACCCCCACATGCCTATGCCCTTGGTACAGCCTGCCCCTTTCCACTGGAGAAAAGGAGACTGTTGTAGGCAGGGCCGGCTTTAGGACAGGTGGCGCCCTGTGCGACAGTCTATTTTGGCGCCCCCCAAATGTACCCCTCATCTCTTCATTGCTCCCCTTTCACATACATTCATGTGTTTTAAAGCACTTGTAAAGGCTGGCTTTACTAATCCACCCAGCTATCCACATAAAATATATAGGGGCATTTTTAGGAGCTCCTAGCGCCATTCTAATGCCATATCAGCGTCATTTGTTTTACGCTAATGTGGCATTAGAAGGCCAAAAACACTGTGCCATATTTACAAAGTAAATGCATGCATTGCACTACTTTGTATTCCTTTGCGCTACATTATGCCTGCATAAGGCATAATGTATGCAAAGGTGGCATTCCCCGGTGGGGGGGGAGTGGCAAAAAAATGGTGCAAAGAAATCTGACAGATTTCTTTGCGTAATTATTTTACGACACCTTTAATGCCGGCATTAAAAGGAGGCTTCCGTTGGTTACAATTGGTAAAAATTCTGACGCTAGTCCCCTAACTACCGCCATGGTGTGCCGTATTTTAAATACAGCGCACACATGGTGGCATTAGGGGCACTAAGGGGCATAAGAAAAGTGGTGCAGCACTATGTGCAGCGTCACTTTTTTCAAGTATGCCCCATAGGGGCATATTTAAGGGCCGCTAGTGCCATTCTAATGCCACATTATTGTCATGTTTTTAAGCTAATGTGGCGTTAAAAGGCCAAAAACGCTGCACCATATTGACGAAGTGGCGCAATGCATGTATTGCACCACTTTGTAACCCTGACCACTACATTATGCCTGCGCTAGGCATAATGTATGCAAAGGGGGCATCCCCCATTAGGGGGTCCAAGGAAATGTCGCAAAGAAATCTGACGGATTTCTTTGCATAATTTGTTCCAGCACTTTTAAAGCCTGCTCAGAGGAGACATTAAAAGTAGGCTTCCATTGGTTACAATGGGCCTCTGGGTGCAAGATTACCGTCAAAAATTTTGATGCTAGTCCTGCAAAGCACCGGACTAGCATAAAAAATACTGATGCAAGTCCCCTAACTACTGCCATGGTACGCTGTATTTGAAACATGACGCACACATGGTGGTGTTAGGGAGGGCTAAGGGATGCAAGAAAAGTGGTGCTGCACTATGTGCACCGTCACTTTTCTTGAATATGCCCTATAGTTCTGTTTTTTGCAGCAGGCATATTAACCCTCTACGCCACTTTATGGGGAGTTAAAGCTGCCACTAGGTAAAACTCCCATCTCTCTCCCTAGCAGGATCATTAATCACAAGAGGTATCTTGACATTTTAATTGTTTCCTGAAGGCTGGATGAACAAGGAACTTTTCAGCAGATGCTTTTAAATCGCAAGTTTCTGAAGTTATTGCTAAACACAGCGCCCTCTGGAGGTCAGCGCCCGGTGAGGCTGCATCGCTCGCACCGCCCAAAAGCCGGCCCTGGTTGTAGGGATGCAGGTCTGAGGGCGACTTGCTGCCTGCGATGTTGAGGCCACGAGGCTGGGAGGATTCAATGTGGTTAGTCTGAGGCTGATTGGTGTCATCTCGCCAGGTTGCCCGGATGGGCCAGAACTGTCCTCCATGTCCAGTGGTCCAGGAGTGTTTTTTTCACTGAGGGCTTCATCCATGGGAGTAGTGGCAGTGTCGTCTGTGGTGTCAGTGATAGCATTCTCAGTTGCAGTGGCAGCACAACCTGTTGATGTGGAGAGATAATCCTAGTGGTTGTGACAGCTACCTCCAATAGTCACAGTGAGTATGGGCTAAGGCCTTGTTCACATTGTATTTGCTGATTTCCCTTATGTGATAGATGCAAATATTATCTTTTATAGTAAGCTGACATTGAAACCACATACCAATTTCTGTTTAGTGACCTAACCTCAGACTGTCTGGAATCCTTAGCTGTTGGAGGGATGGCAATAGACTTGTGTCTTTCCAGCAGTGCAGGCAGGACATTGGCTGGCCAAATTGGATTGGCTATAGTCATCTTGGAAGCTATTTGTTTGTTATGCAGGCATTGTCACTTGGATGATGTGTGATAGTTGTCACCCTGGGGTCAGTGCTTTGTGGAAGTGAGTGCTGCCAATGCCATACATCAGCCACATTTTGGGGCCTTTGATCTGTGTAGGAAGTTTCTACCAGACAGTTTGAGCTGTCCTTCATGTCTACACTATTTTCGTTTTGGCATGTCAGCCCTAGATGGATCTAGGTGTGTTGCCACATCACAGGGTGTACCATCCTTGTCCCTCCCAGGTGAATCACATTCATTTTGGGTTCAGGGACTGTGGCACAATATCATCTGGACAGTAGGTTCGTATTTAGGGTGCCTGTCCTGGTCCTCCTTGAATTTATTCTGACATTGCTCTTAATACAACTCACAGTTCACATTGTCTGTCCTCTGAGGTGAGTGGACTTACATAACAAGTATACCAACAGGGATAATTGACCATATGCAGAGTGGATTGGATAATTGGATTTGGTAGACAGAGCCTTCTGGCCTCAGCAGTCATGTGACTCCCTGTACCACGTGTGCACACGTCATGAGTGTGTTTTAAGGTAAAGGTATGTTTGCAGGTGTACAGAGAACTGTTGCTTGGATTGTGAGTAAGGCATCCTTCTGTGAGTACTAACCATTTCAATCCCTGTATTCCACACACTGTTGAGTTATTCCCCTGTCAGGTGAGTACAGTTGTGTGCCTGATTAGAGGGAGAATGGTCATAGTAGAAGAGCACACAGTTGTGGCTGAGTGTAGTGAGAGTCCCAGTGCCTCCTGGCCTTAGCAGTCCTGTCATTGACTGTACTACACACACACTATACTGATGTCATCCTCTCAGGTGGGTACACTCCAATGAGAATTTGACAAACAAGATAATTTTGATTAGGCTACACTGTTCTGGTTTTAGTGATGTGGAACAGTGCCTGATGGGACTTGTAGTGCTGTCAAACCCTGTGCTACACCCACCATACAAAGATGTTTCCCCAGGTGAGTCTACTTGATATGTTGGAGGCCAGGCATGGGTCTATGCACTGGTGGACACTGGACTGTTGAGTAGGGTGACATAGTAGGTGGCAAGAGGTGATCAGTGAGCATGCATGCCAATACAATTTGGTGCCATTTTAGTTGTTGTGACTTACCTGACTCCAGTCCCCCAGGTATTCCTGTCAAGTCATCCGGATGCAGGATGGCCAAGACCTACTCCTCCCATGATGTTAGTTTAAGGGGAGGAGGTGGGGAACTACCGCCAGTCTGCAGGACCCCAAGTTGGTGTCTGGACGCCATGGTAAAAACCTTCCACCTGAGGTCGTTCCATCTCTTCCTGATGTCATCCCTTGTGTGCGGATAGCTGCCTACAGAGTTCACTCTTTTGACTATCCTTTGCCACATTTCCTTTTTCCTAGCGATAGTAGTTTGCTGGACTTGGGCTCCAAATTGTTGTGGCTCTACTCTGATGGTTTCATTCACCATGACTCTCAACTCATCAGCCATGAAACAGGGATGTTTCTGTGGTGACATAGTGTTGGAAATGAGTCTGGAAAATAGATTTACTGGTTAGGTGCTTTGTAATGAGGAGATGACGGAGAGTAACTGGAGTGTAGAGGTGCAAATATGTGTGGTGCGTGTGTTTTGACGGTGTGGGATATGTGCTTAGTGCAAGGAAGAGGGGTGCCTAATCTATGGTTGGTGAAGTTCTGGGCAGTGCTCTGGCTTGTGTTTGGCCTGGAGATGCAAAGGATTGTAGTGTGTGAAGGGGTGGGTTTTATAGTGTCCTGCCTCCCAGCTGACTGCTTCCCTGCCCCCCTCCCCTTCTTAATGAGGGCAGCAGTGCTGTGAGAGGGCAACTGCACTGACCTCTTGGTCAGGGTCTGCTGCGCTCCCAGCTCCTCTGGCTGCTTCTGCTGCTGCCTTTGCTGGGACGAACTAAGAGTCTCCTGACGCTCAGTTCGAAGCCCTACTCTGCTCGCAGACTCGTCCCTGCACCTCATCCCTGGTGGTCTAGTGGCCATCACAAGTAAGTATTTCCTTTTCTTTTCTTTCTATCTGTCACCCTTTTACTTTTGCGTTTACTGCCTTTTTCTTCTATCATCTCTCGTTTTTCTCTACTTCTTTTTCCTTTCTCCTCTCTTTCCTCTGCCCCTAGCGAAGCATCTTTCTCTCCCTCCTGCCTCCCATGTGACTGCTCTCCCCGCCCTCCTCCCCTTCTTAATGGCGGCCGAAGGCACACCAAAGTCAAGCCCGTCTGCGCCCATCTGCGCCTGGAATGCGTCCAGCACCAGGAACCCCAGATCTCCATTAAAAAAAACCTGGACTACCTCTGCTATTGACTCCAAGACCCTCCTCCGCCTCAACACCATCTCCCCCAAGGACACCCATGGACCGTTCACCTGGAGGAACTGCAACTTTAGCACCAACCTCAACAAACTGAAAGTACTTTCTGCACACAAAGATACCACGAACCTCCACAACCCCATCAACTGCCTACTCCTGAACATCCACTAGCTCCACAAACATGCCACTGAACTCTGGGATCTGATCGACACCAGCCGACCGAACATCGCCTTCCTCCCCGAGACCAGGACCAATTCCACCTGGGGCCCAGACATTACCATCACCATTACCGACGGCTACGGCATCCTAAGATGGGACCAGCCCTCCCGCTGGGGCGGAGGACTCGCCATCGTACACAAGTCCTCACTACGTGTCAACACCGTCCAAGAAGAACACTGCACCACCATGGAACACCTCCTCCTCCTGGTCCACTCCAACCACAACTCCTCCATCCCCGCCCAGCTTTCATAGACAACATCGTAGACATCGCTACCCCCAGGCCCTGGCATCAGTCGACTACCTCTTCTTCAGCGACCTGAACTTCCACCTCGAGGACCGCACCGACCCAAACACCACCACTCCACTCGATAGCCTTGATGCCTTCGGCCTCAGACAGTTGGGCTCCACACCCACACACATCGCAGGACACACACTGGACCCTATCTTCACCTCAAGCAACCGAATCACCATCGAGACCATCTCCACCCCAGACCGACCTCCGCTGTATACATTTCACAATCACTGAACCCAGCAGCCGTACCCGCCCCTCCAGGACTCCCCACAGGAAATGGAACAAAATCACCAATGAGCAACTCATTTCATTGCTCGCCAAATCCCTCCCTCCCCCTCTGATGATGCCAACACAGCAGCGCGCAATCTGAACTCATGGATCACAGAAGGTGCCAACACTCACGCCCCTCTCTGGTTGACATTGGCAATACGCGTACCTAAGAAAGCCAGCTGGTTCACCACCTCACTCCAAGGATCAAAGTGTACCCGCAGATGTTTAGAGAAAAAATTGAGGAACAGCCAAATCCAGTGAAGCCCTCGCGTCATTCAGAGCTGCCACCTCTGCCCACTGATGAAAAATCAAGAACGCAAGGAAGGACGCACTCCGGGAGCACATCAACTCCTCTGCACACAACTCAAAGGAACTCTCCTCAGTCATCAATGAGTTCACAGATTCCTCCTCCGAAGCCACCAGCATCCCCTGTCACAGGACCTCTGCAACAAACTCGCCTCCTTTTTTCCATCACAAGATCCAGGACATCTATGACAGCTTTCTCCCGGAAAATCCTGGCACCAGAACATGCGACCGACCCACCCCCAGACCATCCACAACTGATCCACGCTCACCACATAGGAAAGGGTCAACATCATGATCAACACCCACTACAAAGCCCCCTCGGACCCCTGCAAGTGCCACATATACATCAGAGCCAGCGCATCCATCACCTCCGAACACAATCAACTGCTCCAGCAGCATGGGCAACTTCCCTGAGGACTGGAAACACGCCGAATTACACCCTCTCCTGAAGAAACCTTTGGCAGACTGATTAGAACTAAAGAATTTCCGTCCCATCTCACTGCTACCCTACCCCTCCAAAGTACTAGAGAAAGCAATCAATGCACAACTACTGAATTTCATCGAGGCCAACAACTCCCTGGACAGCTCCCAGTCCAGCTTCCACAGCACAAAGACAGCACTCCTGGCAGCCACCAATGACATCCAATTACTCCTAGCCCACGGCTCGACCTCTAAGCAGCTTTTGCCAACAGCACTCTGCGCATCAGACTCCATGACATAGGAATCTGTGTTAGAGCCCTGGAATGGATCCACTCCTTCCTCTCCGGGAGGACGCAGGGAGTCAGACGCCCGCCCTACACTTTCAGACCCTCAGGAGTCAACTGAGGAGTCCCCCAAGGATTCTCACTGAGTCCCACACTGTTCAACGTATACATGGCCCCTCTTACTGCCATTGTCAGAAGCCACGGTATGAACATCGTGTCCTATGTCAATGACACACAACTCATCATTTCCTCACCATAGACCCGAACACGGCCAAAAGGAACTTTCATGCAGGAATGGATGAGAGGCAGCTGCCTCAAGCTCAACTCCGACAAGAAGGAGCTCAGCATCTTCGGAAACGCCACCACAGCTTGGGATGACTCCTGGTTGCCCACATCCCTTAGCTCCCCCTCTGCACCGACCGAGCACGCCCGCCACTTAGGAATCATCCTCAGCTCCTCCCTATCTATGACCCGCCAGGTGAATTCTGTCACCTCCTCCTGCTGGCACCCACCTGCAAATTTGGAAGATCTTCAGATAGATCCCAGTAGACTGTCGCAGGACAGTCACCCACACCTTAGTCATGAGCAAGCTCGACTATGGCAATGCCCTCTACGCCGGCACCTCAACTAGGAACATCAAAAAACTTCAACTCATCCAGAATGCTGCCCCCAGATTCATTCTGGACCTCCCTCACTGAGAACACATCTCCCAACACCTGAGGACCCTCCACTGGCTGCCGGTCGAGAAGGGAATCACCTTCAACCTTCCTAGCTACAAGTACAAGGCCATACGCAATACAGGACAAGCCTACCTGAACCTCCGCGTCTCCTTCCACACCCCGCCAGATCCCTCTGCTCTGCCCAGATGGCCCGGACCACCGTCCCTCGCATCTGCAAAACCACCACCGGAGGCGATCTTTCCCCTACACTGCAACAAAGAACTGGATCAACCTCCCCGTGCACCTCAGACAAAGCCCGTCACACACCATAGTCAGGAAGAACCTCAAGATGTGGCTCTTCGGATGAGGCCCTTCCCCTCCCCCCAGCGCCTTGAGACCCTCACATGTGAGTAGTCGCGCTTTACAAATATTAATTGATTGATTGATAGTGTGGTTGGTAGGGGTGTCAAGTATGTGGATGTGTGTCAGCTGTGTTGTTTTCAAATGCAGCCAATGTGGTGGTGTTTATAACTGTGGTGACTGCTGACCACCGCGGTTCACACCACCATTGGAAGACCGCCTTGGCGATTTTTGGTTTGTAATATGGTCCGTGGTTTGTTGATGGGCTGGCTTTGCCGGTGGTTGTACTGCCTATTTCCTGCCCTCCAGAGTCCTGGCAGGGTCAGATTTTTGGCTGGGTTTTGGCTGGCCTGTCTGTGTAACTCGTAATAAGACAGTCTGTATGACCGCCAACATGGTGGTCTTTTGGTGGCCGCCAACATGGTGGTCTGGTGGCCCAACTGCCAAAATGGCAATGAGGCCCATAGTCAGGTCAGGAGAAAAACATTTCCTTTTTTGATTTTGAGAATCAGATTCAGTATGGGGTTGGTATATATGGAGCTATAGGGTGAAGAGAAAATTAAAACATATGATGTTGCACTAGGTGTACTGGATGTGCATCAGACAGTGTTTAATTTGAGCCAGTGCTTTCTAGTGGTCAGCAAAGGCACTTAATTGTCAACACCAGCTCCTATGACAGTCTGCCACGTGGAGGCACTGTTTGTCTAATTTAGAGATTAGCACACAGTTGCTTATTATTTCAATATGTATTAACAATTACTAATACTTGCCACCTAAGCCATTCTTATGGCTTTGGTGACCTGAAATCTTCTGAATTGTCACAATTGCAGGGCTGTCATGGTTGATAGTTGTATTGGTGCTGTCTTTGGCAGTGCTGGTAGGAGCAATGAGTGGTGCAAGCTTCAAGGCCTCCTGATGAGGGCCATGGCACTTATAGTTTTGAAAGTTAAGCTCAGGCATCAAACATGCTCACTTTTGGACTACAGCACAATGAAATGCTAAATCACTCTAGGTGCATCATTATTGTGAAAAAGCTTCAGGAGTACAAACCACATTCATGTGCAGAGTCACATTTAGTGCAAAATCCATCTTTGTGCAAAGTATACAGTATTGTGGTCTCACAGTTAGGAGCATGGCCACATGTAGATGCAAAATCACATTTAGGTGCAGAATCACGCTTGGTTCAACATCCACAAGAGTGTTGGTAATTTGTGGGAGCAAAAATCACATTTAGGTGCAAATTCACATGGACATAACACTTGTGCCAACATCAGCAAGTGTGGTAAAATAATTTTGGAGCAAATAATACATTACAGCACACAAACAGGAATAGGTGTAGAAGCACTGTGTATTCAACATAAGCATGAACGGGGAAACTATTCAGGATCATACATTACATTCATGTGGAAAATTACATTTAAGGATGCAAGATCAGCTTTGTTCAATGTCTATAGGAGTATAGAGACAAAAAACAAATAACCCCTTAGTTGCAACGTTTTTCCCACCCCAGTGCTAAGCAATTTCTTATGTTTGGGGCTCCTTGCGCTTAAGCCTGCACAACTTTTTTTCCACAAGATGTATTCAGGCAAAATTTGCGTCCTTTTTTCCCCACATGTCAGGTATTCTAAAAGTGCCACAGGTTGTTAGGGTCTCTTGGTTGCCTGATGACACATAGCCTGAATAGTGTGGCTATTCACTACAAGTGAGAGAAGAAATTGAGATTTACTCCTTTTCTGCCAGCCCATATTTCAAAACTATGCCAAAAAGAATACAAATATCCTCTTGCTTGCCATGGGGATGTTCTAGGCCATAGGGGGGGATAATTACTGTTCGAGCTTTAGGACTGCATGGCCTGATTTTAGGATGAACTGGCCCTCATCTCATTTTTCAAAAAACATCCTTAGAGTCGTGTGGGTTTTATGCACTCCATGGGCAGATTGATGGTACATCCTTCAGTCTTCACGCAGCGATCAAAAAAACAGTTGGGACTTCGGGGTAGGTTTATGGTCCACTGCTTTAAAAAAATATATTTATATCAGCAGGTGTAGTAGGTTTTCTGCCTCCCTGGGGGAGCAGGTTGGTGGTAATCCCCCAATCAGCCTCACAGGCTGAGCAGAAAGATTTTTGGGGCTTTTGCCGGTGGGGATAAAGCCTGATGCCTGGGTGAGCCACCCATTTATTTTTCTAAAGAAAATCTCTGGGGCAGTATTATATACAGTGTCCTGGGATCCAATGGATATGTGGGTCTGTTGTCTGAGCCCCTGAGGCACTGTTGTATTAAAAAAGGGGCTGCAGGCAAATGTGCATATGCCTCTGTAATACAGATAGCGGTGGAGTACAAACAGGCCTGTTTCTACCTTAAGGGGGCATTTCCTCATTTGATTGGGGGGGTGTGGTCCCAAGCATGTGAGGGAAACACTTTGGCATGGAGCCTCAGACATATTATAGAAGCAGACACAGAGGAAAAGAGGCATTCATAAGACATACTGACCGTACCAAAAAGAGGTGGGGTACTATCAGTGCACCCACTCGGGCACCCTTCTGGAGGCTGCAATGGGGCTCCCATTGACCCAGCCAGACATCCTCCTGTAGGTGGGTGCAGTCACTCACTGCACTCTCCTGCAGGATGATCTCTGCTTCCTTCTTTAACGTTCTGGTGAGTGCTCTCTGTACAGTAAAAGACAGACCAGCTGCTTTAAGCAGCCATTCCATCTTTCACAAAAAACTTTGCAACATCCTTTTATTGCCCCACTCACAGCAGCAACCAAATAACGATTGTAGAACTTTTTTAGATTCTAAAATCCATGAACACACAGCTGTCTTTCTTCTTTTATTGCTGCTGCTCACAAGATAAGTAGTACCACTCTTGCATTCACTTTTTGGGTGGTGCATTAGACAGCCTAAATGAGAAATTATAGCATGTTGGGTGTGATGACACTCTTCGTATGTTTGGAACTTTGAGGTGTGAGTGTCTGTGTTTCTGTGGATCTAGGCCATTGATGTTATGGTTGTATGTGATGGTCAAGGTATATAACTTTTAAATCTTGATGAAATGTGTGTTTTTTTAGATGTTGCTGTTCTTTGGGAGCAATATGGTATGCTTAAAATACCAGCAGTGATTCAAATCTAGTGTGAGCTTAATATATTTTTTCTTACCAGCCGATCCGCCCTGGATGCACACATCGAAGGCACGTGCAGAAACAGGACCGCAAGGACACCGAAGAGAGGCTCATTCAGTTCTTCAGGTGCATTCTGTAGGAAGAGTGACACTTGTAAATGTTGATGCACACCGTTGGGGCCGGATGTTAGAAGAAGATGATTAAGAGGTCGTGGCACACTTACCATAGGATATCATTTGTGCTAGTGGACATCTCATTAAGTTGGGAAAAGTGGAAATTTTCAAATGGGACAGCCATTATAGGAGTTTGGAACATTAATGTCCCCACAGTTGAATAAAACAGTTAGTAGGGTAACCTGAATTCTGGTTGAAGTCAGAATAATTCACAGATGAAAGTAGAAGAGGCCATGGAAGGAAGAATAGAAGGGCTGTTAAAAAGTTTCTGGAAAAATGATGGGCTCTTGATCACAGACTCAATTAATAAGAAATTTGAAATTCTATGGTCACAATTCAGACAGACAGTTGTGGAGGCTAGTGTATCACAGGAATTAGATGTAAATGAGGGTGCAGGATACAGTGGATGTGTAGGTATGTTCCAAAGAAAAAGAGGTTCTGTGGATAGTTGCTAGTAAGACCTGTGAAAAAAGTGTGATAGGAAAGATTGATGCAGAGAGCTGCATGGTAAACAATAAGGAAATTAGTTGTGCTTCAAGCACGCCAGATGGGCATAACAAAGCCCAATTGGTGTTCTTAGGACAGGCAAGTTCAGAAAATTGAGTGAGGTGGCAGAAATTGATTTATCATACTCCTCAGATTTTTATTTGGATCAGAATGTAATTGTGAGGAAGAAAGGAACACTAGAGAAGGTCTCAGGGCCAGATGTATGAAACTTTTTTGCACTTGCAAACGGTGCGAATCACAAAATTCGGACGTTTGCGAGTGCAAAAACGTGGTCTGCGATGCATGAAAGGCATTCACAGACCAAAAATAAGAAATCGCTAAAATTTCAATTTTTTGCGTTGCGACCTGGTTTTGCGAGTCGCATTTTGCGATTCGGTATTTCCAGTAGAAATTTACGAGGCGCAAATTGTGATTCGCAAAATCCAAGTTGCAAATCGATGCATCAAAAAATCGCGATTTTTTGCAGAATGGCATTTTGCACATGCAAAATACCACTAAGTGAAACCAGGTGGTAACCAGGTGCAACCTATATAAAGAGGCCCAGAATGCCTCAGACCCTTTTCCACAATTGCTGCACTCTACGTCATGGCGAGGAGGATGAGGATCTTGGCAGGTTTGAGGAGAGGGAGGAGGAGACAGGAGCGCATTTTCAGAGTGCGCATTACACTTTTTAACCTGACAGAGGAGGAAATATTTGAGAGGTATAGGTTGAACTCAGCCATGATACTTGATCTGATAGCTAAGCTACAACCCATACTGCAGCACAGAACACTAAGGACTCACAGCATACCCACCCATGTGCAGGTATTATGCTCCCTCCACCTATTCGCTTCAGGGATCTATCAAGGGGTCATAGCAGCAGCTGGAGGGGTATCACAGAGTACCCTCTCTAGATTTTTCAATGCATTTATCAACGCCATGCTGAGCAAACTACACCAGTACATCAGATTCCCCCACACCCCACAGTATATACAGCAGACAAAAATTGATTTTTATCAGATAGCACAGTTCCCCCACGTCCTAGGTGCCATATATGGGACACAGAGTATGTGTACCGCAACCGGAAATACCAACATTCAATGAATATACAGGTTATTTGCAATGCCTCATTAAGAGTTACTGATCTCGTGGCCAGGTACCCAGGGAGCACACATGATTCGTACATCTTTCGCCATAGCGGAATTCACACAAGACTGCTAGCTGGGGAGTTTGGAGAAGAATATCTACTAGGTATTGTCCCTCTGTACAGTGGTGCATTGATGGTGTGCTGATGTAAGATGGCTCACTTACTCATCATACCCTCTGTCCCTTTCAGGAGACAGTGCCTCCGCAGTGCGCACCTACATGATGACACCCTACCTCAATCCTGCAACACCTGCTGAACGGAGATACAATGCAGCCCCCAGGGCGACCCGCAACGTGGTGAAGCGCACCTTTGGACTGCTAAAGAGTCGCTTCCGGTGCCTCCACAAAAGTGGAGGGCACTACAGTACAGCCCAGAGACCACATGTAGAATAGTGGCTACTTGTGCAATCTTGCACAATATAGCTACCACTAGGGGCATACCAGTAGAAATATTTGAATCTGAATCTGACGATGATGATGATCCCATACCACCCCTACAGCCAGCAGACAGGACCAGTGCAGCAGAGGGAAGGAAAAGGCGTGCTGACATCACCCACAACCATTTCAGATGTAAGTATGAATAAGACAAATGCACTGACAAAGTACATGTAGTGAATTAAATTTATTACCTTAATGTCAGGTAATGTTAGTTCAACGAATAGCAGAAGAAATGAGTTAAAAAACAAGAGACAAAAGAAGTTCAGAGTAATGCACTATTACGTCATAGTGAACTCATTACCCCTCTGGCCGCTTCAGTTATTTTTTGCGGCCACGCACACCACTCGGGTGGCCAGTTACCTCACTGGCACCCCGATTGTCCACCTCAGTGGCAGTGCTGTGCCTGGCATTGTGCCGTCTGGTGTCCATTGTGGGTACAGCTAGACTGCTGAGGCTGGAAGTGTCTTCTGTGTCCCCCAGTGCAAGCTCACTAGGTGTGGCTGACCTCTGTCCCATGATGTTATCAATCACATTAGTGATTTGGACAAGTCCGTTAGCCACATCCCTGCTGCTGTGGTGCTGCCTCCACCTGTGCAGCCACTGCACGACGTGCAGTCAGTGAGGTTGCAGTAGCCACCCTGTGGACAGAGCGACAGAAGCCCCCGAACATGTTCATGAATCTGCGCTCCTGTCTGCGGTGGCCCACCCTCTCATGGCGCAGTTCCTGGCATAGTTCACGCACAGCAGAAGTGAGCTCTCTTGTGTCCTGCGATGCCTGCACCTGTCCCTCATGCAGCAGTTCTATACTAGCATTCAGGCACTCAAGCTGGCAATGCAGGCCCCCCATGTTGATGTTATGTTGCTGCATATTTTTTTGTAAGCTTTTGTTCTGTAGGCGCTGCTGCTGCAATATAGCTGCTTCCAGCCCACCAAAGAAAGAGGGACCCTCACCTGCCTCATTCTGCTGTGCACCGGCATTTGTCGCCATCCTGCGGGGTGCTGTGGTCTGCTGAAAACTGGCCGCCTGCATCTGGGTGCACCTGCCAGTTGGGGATGGTGTAATTGGCCCTTCCTGCTGCTCATCCGAGTCCTGACTGAGCTCTGGCCGTGGCAGTGCCCTGGGCCTGCATCGGACTGGCGCAATGGTGAGAGACCCACTTGTATTCGAGTCAGAGGCTGGATGGGTGTCAGTCTCGCTTACGCTGGCTGATGCTGTGGCTGCTAGGCCTGGCCCACCTGCAACGACAATATGCAGCATGTCAGTTATGTTTGTTGAAAGTAAGGGCACACAATGGTAATAAAGGTACAGGTACTTCTCTTCACTGTGTTGTGGCTGTTGTGTTCCTCTGGGTGTTGCTTTACTTAATTAAATTGTATGTGCTACTTTCAGCTCTGGGTTGTGGACTGCCACTCCCTTAATGCATTGTTGTGCTGCTACTAAGATGTGGAATGGACTACTTCTCACAATGTCTTACATTACTTGCTAATTCCTAAGGGGCATACACATATGGGGTTACAATTCAATATTGCACTTACCTTGGCTTGTACTTGGTGTGCCGGAGGTGTCTATCTCTGTGACCCTAGTCACAGCTTCAGGGCGGAGTGCCGACTCCACTAGGTCCTCTAATGGGGTGGATGGTGCCTCTGTGGGTGAACCGCCTCCTGTGTCCCTGGCCTCCTGCAGTCTTCTTGCCACCCTCTCCTTCACACGGGACCGCAGGTCATACCACCTCTTCTTAATCTCATTGACCGAGCGCTGTGCCACTCCAATAGCGCAGATTTTGGTTTGTATATCTGCCCAGAGTCTCCTTTTCTCACTCTCCGGCACCTGGAGTGAGCTTTTACCAAAATGGCGGTCATGGCTCCTGACCACCTCCCCTGTCAGCACCTCAAGCTCTTGCTCGCTGAATTTGAGCTTCCTCTTCCTCTCTCCCTTCTCCTTTCCTTGGGCTGAGGTGTCCATCCTTGTTCAGGTGTGCTGCCTCCTTCAGAGTGTTGCTCAGTGTGGCTGGGCTACTCTCTCTGGATGCTGGTTTGGGTGTGACACCTGAAACTGCCTGGGATGACTCACTTCCTGCTTGTGATGTCATCAGGCTCCTCCAAGTGTGCTTTCTCGAATTTTCTCGCAATTTGCGATTTTCAATTACTGAATCGCAATTTGCAAAAATGCAAATTGCGATTTGGTAAATCGGCCTCGCAACCACAAATAGCGATTTTTAAGAAATCGCTAATTTCGATTCGCAATTATGTTACATGGCCTATTGCGACTCGGAAATAGCGATTTCTTAAAAATCGCTATTTACGATTCGCAAGGCCATTTCTTCATACATATGGCCCTCAGAATCTATACCACACCATTTGGATCCTTTTGTTAATGAGATTGTTTATCCTTGATTAGGTAAACATCCTCTATCACCAGAATGGGCACTTTTTCTACATGTTGCAGTGTATATATATATATATATATATATATATATATATATATATATATATATATGTCATTGGCTTAGAAAAGACATACCTATGGAGGTTAGACCTTGCTTAAGATGTGAGTTTCCACAGCCTACTCTACCGGATAAGACAGCAATGACTCTGGCGTTGGATGTCAAGGTGATGGCTTTTATTGGTAAATGTGAAAGGTATCCTAGAAAGGATCTAGAAAGAATGTTTAAGGCCTTGTCAGGACCCACTTCTAGAAGTCATAGTTCCTCTAATGAAAATATTTGAATTGGACGAGATGGCATGTAAAAATTAAATGTCTGCGGATCCTGAGGAACTGCACCAGTGGGTGCAATGTTCAATATGAGTACTAGAAAATACAAATACAGCTTTATCCAATGAGAGGTGGAAAATATTTTTTCTTAAAATAGATCCCAAATAAATGGAGTTGTCAAATAAGTAAAGCGATCTGACTGCTTAAGTGTGTCCTTTTGGAGTTTACTTTATTAAAGAAATGGCTAGATCTGTGGGAGTATTTACTTTGATCCAATAGTCACAGATGCCACTGGGGTAGTTCAGCAGATAAATGTTACACAAGACCATTCAAAAATCCCACTAACGTTGGGTGGCAGACTAGCCCACTTTTATGGAAATTAGATGGAGGTGACTCAAGATCCTTGGGTTTTAGAAACAGTAAGAGGAGACAATTTAGAATTTGTGGATTACTCTGTTCATGAGAATGTTCCAAATGAGATTTCTTTCAAAGAATAGCCTGGTAAGCAAGGAAGTGGAAGAGTTGTTTTCAAAAGGGGCAATAGGGGAGGTTCAGGATGGACCTTGTAGAACTCATAAGCAACATTTGCCTAGTATAAGAAAAGGTCAAAGGAATGCTTCCAGAGATACATTCAAATAAATTGAACAAATGGGTGGTCTATCGCCATTTCAAAATGGAGGGGATTAATCTTTTAAGATATGTGTTAACAAGGTTGGACCTGAAGGATGCCTAGTTAACAGACCCATTCGGGTCAGAATCAAATGCTTCTGTAGTTTTATTTGATGGGAAAGCTATAGAAATTGAAAAGTCTTCCATTTTGCCTATCTTCAGCACCTTGATGCTTTCCGAAGATTTTACGCCTTGTGGCTTCACGGCTACAGACAAGGGGAGTCAGGTTAATCAATTACCCGGATGATATTTTGCTAGGGCGACCAGATCTTGAGGAGCAAAAACTGGGACAGGTCATACATAAAAGAAGGACTTAAGATTTTACTCTCACTTTTATATCTGGCCTGTCCTGTTTTTTTGCGTAGCTTTGCGAATGTGTGCCTATAGAGGTGTGTGTTAATATATATATATATATATATATATATATATATATATATATATATATATATATACACACACACACACACATATATATATTTATACACACACACACACACACACACATTTAAAAGATCACCATATATAAAATTAGCTATTTAAAGATCTGACCTTTGTCCCAAAAACCAAGACATTTATTTAAAATTAAGAGAAGCATCAGGACACCGAGACAGTTCTCTAAAAACCGGGACTGTCTGGGAAATCCAGGACGTTTAGTCACCCTATTTTATGCTGATGGGCAGGACAAAAAGACTGTATCATAGCACACAGATCTAGGATTAGAGCTAATACAATTTCTCAGGTTTTTAGAGAATTAGATGAAGTCTTGTTTAGTTCCAGCTCAGCAAACAACATGTCTTAGTTTTGTAGTGGATATGGCATAGGTGGAACTGAAGTTACCAAGGGAGAAACTGAAAAAGATAAGAAAAGAATTGCGGAGATGTTGGAACAGAGAGGGGACATATTCGAGAATATTAGCTTGAATCTTAGTTTTACTGTCTTCAACAATTCAAGAGATCTTTCCAGGCCATTATCGGTCCCTGCAGAGGTTAGGAATGTCTTATCTAAGAAAGGGAGAGTCATATGCACAAAGAATAATGCTAGATCAAGAATTAAAAGAGGAGCTGGAATGGTGGATTCAGAATATGAATGCTTGTATGGCTGGGCAATTTTTGGAGAGAAGCAAGAAATGGTCAGATGCGAGTTTGGAAAGATGGCGCAGGAGATATTTATTGGAAATGACCTGCAATTCTGCAGCGTCACCCCCAAGCTTTCTGCCTTTTACCCTCCACTTTTTATTAGCTTTCGGACTCTGAGCACTGCTAACCAGTGCTAGTTCATGTGCTCTCTTCTCTAAACATTGTGACATTGGATTACACTTGTTTGACATATTTAATTTACTTGTAAGTCCCTTATTAAATGGTATACTATATATCCAGGGCCTGTATATTAAATGCTACTAGTGGGCCTGCAGCACTGATTGTGCCACCCACTTCAGTAACTCTTAAACATGTCTCAGGCAGGACATTGCAGAGTTGCGGTGTGAAGTTTTACTGCCACTTCTACTTGACATTTAAAACGTCTTGCCAAGCCTTAAACTCCCATTTTATTTCATATAAGTCACCCCTAATGTAGGCCCTAGGTAACCCATAGGGCAGGGTGCTATGAACATAAAAGGTAGGAAATGTAAAAATTTACATGTCCTGGTATTGAAAGATTCCTAAAGTCATTGTTCACTACTGTGGGGTATACTTATCTCATCAGGTAGCACTAGGAATTCCTTAATACACTTTTAAGTTGTAATTCCTGAACAGAAAGGAGTGGCTTTGTTATGTTTCATACCTTTGGAATGGTAATGATAAATCCTCCTTACTGGTAAAGTTGGATTTAACATTGCAATTTTAGAAATGCCACTTTTAGAAAGTGGACATTTCTCTGCTCTTACTGCTTTGTGTACCTTACAGCCTGTCTCCAATAGACGTCTGGGGTAGGTGTGTCTGAGCACTTATCTGTATTCATCTGCAGTCTGATGGGCCTTCCCAGGCAGGAAGGGTGAGGATGAGCTGACATTTACAAATGAATAGGGACACAAAGGGCTGATTACCCCCTACTAATAGTCTGGAGCAAGGGCTGGGATGAAAGGGGAACCTGTGCAATTCAAGGAACTGCTATGAAGTCAGACCTACTTAAAAGGCACATTTGGGTACAAGTACTGGTGCTCTGACCCTACCAAATCAGTACACTACTAGACCAGGGAAGAGCTCTGCTGGAGTAAGGACTGCTGTGCTATAAGAATTGCCACTCTGCTTGACTGACTGTTCTGAGGAACTGCTTCACTGCTTTGCTGAGCTGCCCTTGCTGCCTGCTGATCTCTGTCGAGGACAAGGACTGCACCCATCTCACGTGAACCAAAGTGACTCCATGGGCTTCCCTCCTGTTTTTGGAAGTTTCAGAGACACAAAAGACTTCTTCCAAGTTCCCTACTACAGCTCCTGGATTTGTCTTCAATCAGCTCCTGACCACCAAGACACACCTCTCCAGTCCTGGGCCCCTGGAATTTGGCTTTCTTCTCTTTTTGCTCTTCAAACCAAGCTTTTGGGCTTCTCACAAATGTGAATGGGCCCGTTCACACTGGAACCGCGCCACTCGCACAAAGGATCAGAACAAGCAGGCACAATGTCATCTCTTTGCACAGCACCATCGACGCTCATGACTGCAAGGCTCCAGCCCATCCGGCCGCGATTCCGGGTGGCTCTTTGCACCCGTAAATGGACTCTTGGCACCAAACTGAGAAGGTAGTAATCAGCAGGACTTACCAGGAACTGTATCCAAACCGCTCTCTATTGCAGTTGGCCTGAACTTTAGAATTTAACCTGGTCTAGCGTGACCAGATATACCATGCTGGCACTTTATGCTTCTAAGCACTATTTTGCAGTTCAATATTTAAAAATTCACATCTTGAGTTCTACCTATTGGATTTTTTTTTATGTTTTGGTCGTGTTTCACTCTGATAAATATTCTATATTCTTCTAAAATGATATGGAGTCTTTTTTGTGGTGTTTTCACTGTGTTACTGTGATTTAACTGTTGCATAAATACTTTACACATTGCCCCTTAAGTTAAGCCTGACTGCTCTGTGCCAAGCTACCAGAGGGTGAGCACAGTGTAATTAAGGTTGTGTATCTGACTTACCCTTACTAAGATTGTGGTCCCCTCTTGGACAGGGTGCATACCTCTGTCAATTAGAGACCCAATTTCTGACAATATGGAATGCTATCTGCAGGTGGAAGCTGGGCGAATTGAGAGAATTCACATCTATACACATCAATTGTTTGGAATTGTTAGGAGGTGTTTTTCCTTTTTGCTATTTAACGCAACAGAGGATGAATAGTTGTGCGATGTTGAACATGGACAATGTATCAGCAGTGAGAAATGTGAACAACTTAAAAGGTCCTTATTGAAAGGACTAGTGGAAATTACAAAAACTGTTTGGGAATATTGCCTAAACAAAGGGATATTAGAAGT
This sequence comes from Pleurodeles waltl, assembly GCF_031143425.1. Taxonomy (NCBI): domain Eukaryota; kingdom Metazoa; phylum Chordata; class Amphibia; order Caudata; family Salamandridae; genus Pleurodeles; species Pleurodeles waltl. The sequence goes on along the minus strand of NC_090437.1, from coordinate 737,188,106 downwards.
GGTGGAACACATTCCCAGATTAAGCAGTAGTATAGCAGAGTGTTTTTTGAGAAATGTAATGGATTCAGGTGATTGGAGTTTAGACAGTGATGTTTTTAGAAATTCAAGACTTGTGGGGTCCATTCAAGGTCTATTTATTTGCAAGCAGATTGAATGTTCAACTTCCGACGTTTTAGATGCTTAGGGAGTAGATGCATTTTTACAGGTTTGGAGAAAGGTAGGTGCATATTTAAGAGACCCTAGCGCCATTCCAACACCACATTTACATCATTTTTCAAGCTAATGTGGCGTTAGAAAACTAAAAACACTGCACCATATTTACAAAGTGGCACAATGCATGCATTGCGCCACTTTGGAACCCTTTGTGCTACATTATTCCTGTGCAAGGCATAATGTATGCAAAAAGGGCATTCCCCCATTAGAGGGGGGGCAATTTATTCTGGCACTTTTAACGCCTGCTCAGAGCAGGCATTAAAAGGAGGCTTCCCTTAGTTACAATGGGCCTCTGGGAGCTTTGCAGGATTAGCGGCAGAATTTTTCACGCTAATCCTGCAAAGCGCCAGACTAGCATAAAAAATTCTGACACTAGTCCCTTAACTACTGCCACGGTGCGTCGTATTTCAAATATGGAGCATACATGGTCGCGTTCGGGGGGTGTTATGGGGCGCAAGAAAGAAGGTGCTTCACTATGTGCAGTGCCATTTTTCTTAAATATGCTCCTTAGTGCCTTATGCATTCCCTCCCTTTGTGAGACTATAAAGGTAACAATTTTACCAACTCAGGGACAAGAACATGGTATTTGTGATAGCTCAAATTTGAAGGTCTCAGGCTTGGTTTCCAATTATGATGGAGATTTTAGCAGATTTTCCTGTTTGCCCTCCAGTGTTCAAGAGCTTGCTTATGGGGACAATGGTAATTTCACAATTTGGCTTTAGGAGGACAGTTACCTCTGATGGCATGAAGGATTTCAGGACACAGTTGAAAATGGCAGGTCTTTTAGAAGAAGATTAGGTTTGTTGGTGTATACAAAAGGATTTTAATCCTGTTTTGACTGATTTAGTTAACATGAGAAATTTTGTAATATAATTATTATCAGGTTTGTCATACTGGACAGTGAATATACATAGATCCTCCATTGCAGCTGCTCATGTGTTGGTTGATGGAATTTCAGTTTGGCAATACTTACTGGCAAGAAGGATCATGCGTAATATGAGAGTTTTAAAACCTTCAGTTGCGTCATATTCTTCAATGTGAGATGTTAAGCAGGTGTTGAGTGTCTTGAAGAGTTAGAGTGACGGTAAGAATTTGAGTTTGAAATGCATTTCATGGATATTGACTATGTTGCTTTGTTTAGTGTCATTTAGCATTGCACCAGAAACAGCCAGACCAACAGGGAAAGGTGGAAAGGTTAAAACAGACCCCGAGGTCAGGGACACGGACAGCAGCTGGCACCGCAGCTGGAGAGAAACAGACCTTGAAACAAACAAAGGCCTCGGGTCAAACACAATAGAAACCAGAAGGCGCCCTTGCAGAGAAAGTGGCGTCCAACGACACCACTACCAGAGGCAGAGGAGAAAGAACAACCAGCACACTAGCCCCAAACAGCAACACAACATAACCTCTCAGGCCAAAGTCACCTGCTTCAGCAGACCAACCAAGAAGGCAGAGCCCTAAAACAGCAAACAAACGAGAGCCTGGAGGACCTCATCACATGCACCCCCAACAGGGGCACAAAAAGGGGAATGCCCCAACCGACCGCAGCCAAAGTGAAAAATGAACATCCCCTTTCTGTAAAGAAAAGGCAGAACTGAGATAAATACAAGAGTGATGAGTCGAGGCCACAAGGAAGAACCCAAATCTGGAAAGGCATGCCCCCCCACTGCAAAACAGAGATACCACAGAAAGGGAACAGCGAAAAAGGCAGGGGTGGAGAGGCAAGAGGCCCACAGATGTAAACAACACCTGGACATAAAGGTATGTTGGATGGGTATAAGACCTACTAACCCAGATGAGGCACGGAATAGCACGCAACTCCCCCAGGGACCAAATCAAGCTCCGACCAACAAATCCCCGCAGCGGTCTTTCAACCGCGGTATTCCATTGGCGGTACACACCGCCGCGGTCAAAATACACACACCTTTACAAAACACTACCACATTGGACAATTCAAAATACACACACCTGAGACACATACACACACCACTCCCACACACCCAATTAAATATAAAACACACACCCACATCACCCACAAACCCTTACGACCACAATTGCGACTGAAGGACAGAGAGAGACAGCACAGCATAGAGTAGACCATCACACAGAGGCAAATCACAACATCACCCACACAATTTCCACGCACAAAACACCATACACCACCACACTCACCACACTCTACAACACATACACCACCCCTCACCTCATCCACACCACCCCATGGCACCCCAAAGACACCCCAGGTTCTCTGACGCCGAACTCAGGGTCATGGTGGAGGAAATAGTTTGTGTAGAGCCCCAGCTCTTCGGGGCACAGGTGCAGCACACCACCATTGCCAGGAAGATGGAGCTATGGAGCAGAATAGTGGACAGGGTCAACGCTGTGGGACAGCATCCACGCAATCGGGACGACATCAGGAAGCGGTGGAACGACCTACGGGGGAAGGTGCATTCCATGGTATCAAGGCACAACATCGCAGTACAGCGGACTCGTGGCGGACCCCCACCTACTCCCCCAGAATTCACAGCATGGGAGGAGGAAGTCTTGCACATCCTGCATCCTGAGGGCCTCGCAGGAGTAGGCGGAGGAATGGACTCTGGTAAGTCAAATCTCTACTACTTCATTCCCCCCACCCCACCTGCATGCCAAATCATACCCCCACCCCCATCACACCAAATCCTTGCAAATGGCTCACCATCACAACCCACCCATTCCAAAACCTAGCCCTGCATGCCTCCCCAAAGCATGGACACCCATCACCAAAGCATGCCCACTGCAAATACCCATCTCCCCCACAAGCCACCGTCACAAAAGCCCCCACAAGGGAATGCAAGCACTGGGGTACACGGCCACCCACCCATTACACGAAATGGCACACACAGAAGCAATAACCATACTCTTATACCCCTGCAGGACCCGAACGCCACCACACCGCCCAGGAGGGTCCAGAGATGTCCATCCCACCCCCAGAAGAGGCCCCCAGTGATGACCGCAGCTCTGTCTCCCTGGACCCAGATGACCAGCCCGGCCCATCGGGGACCTCAGGACAGTCGGTTCCCCACAGACAGCCACAGGCTACAGCAGACCTAACCCCCTCTGGGAACACCAGCACAGCTCCCACCCAGCGGGCCCATGCCTCTGTCTCCAGGACATGTCAATCAGCGGTGTGTCCACCACTACAGGGCACCCAGGTTGACCCACCACCCCAACAACAACAGGGACCTGGGGGCAGTGGTAGTGGGCACACGGTCCAGGGGACAGAGGCCCAGGGAAACAGGGGAACTGGGAGGGCTGCTGTGCGACAGGGGGGGGACAGGCCCAGGGAACCGACTCTCCAAGAGGCCCTCTCCTCCATCATGGGAGCATATCACCGCTCCCAGGAGACGATGGCTACGGTACTGGCCAGGTTCCAGGAGATCCAGGTACTGCAGGAGGAACAGTACATGGGGTTCAGAGAGGAACTGAGAAACATTAGTTCCGCAATGGGGACCATCGTCGTGGCCCTTAACCAGATAGTCACCACATTGCGGGACCATGTGGCACCACAAAGGGCCCCTGTCACTAGCCTGGACCAGGAACAGCCTACCACCTCTGCCGGCGCTAGTGGACAGGAGGCCCCCACACAACGACAGGCCACCAGAACCCCACCTCCTGCAGAAGAAGAACCACCCCGCAAGCGGTACCTGAGATCTCACAAGAAGACAGAGTAGGATGCCAAGACCCCCGCCAGCAAACTATACCCCCTGATGTCATCCCACTGTCCCACATTGTCACCCTGTCCAAACTTAAACTGCCCATGCTCCATCCTTCCACAGGCATATGGACAATGCACCTGTGAGACTGAAAACTGGACTCTGCCATGGACATTACTCCACCATCACCCATCACCGTTTTACAATCATGTCCCTAAATTTAGCACTTTAATAATATCACTTATTGCACTTAAAAAATCTGGAGTCTGCTTGTATTTTGAACAAATGTATTAGACATAACGGTGCCAAAATGTTCAGTTACATTGTGATGACAACATACCACTGTCACACAGCTGTAGTCCATGGGCAAACAAAGCAGAGGTCACGCAGTGGGGCCCACAGCTCTGAAAACGGAAGGGAAAGTCACAACTCAGTTAACAGGAACTGGGGGGAAACACAGACAGTAGAGAGGCAGGAGACTTTAAGTAAATGTAAAATGGCGGGGTTGATTCGTACCTGTGTGCTACTGAAAATACTGTTGTATCACTGTGTCCCTGTTGTCTGTGTCGTCCCCGTCGTCTTCCTCCTCTTCACTCTCCACAGTCTCCACAGCTGCTACAACACCACCATGTGGACCATCCTCCTGCAGGAAAGGCACCTGGCGGCGCAAAGCCAGGTTGTGAAGCATACAGCAGGCCACGATGATATGGCACACCTTCTTTGGTGAGTACCTTAGGGATCCACCTGTCATATGCAGGCACCTAAACCTGGCCTTCAGGAGGCCGAAGGTCCGCTCGATCACCCTCCTAGTCCACCCATGGGCCTCATTGTACCGTTCCTCTGCCCTTGTCCTGGGATTCCTCACTGGGGTCAGTAGCCACCACAGGTGGGGTAACCAGAGTCACCAATTAGCCACACACGGTGTCTCTGTAGCTGTTCCATCACGTAAGGGATGCTGCTATTTCGCATGATGTACGCGTCATGCACTGACCCAGGGAACTTTGCATTTACATGGGAGATGTACTGGTCAGCCAAACAGACCACCTGGACATTCATCGAATGATAACTTTTTCTGTTCCTGTACACCTGCTCACTTTCACTGGGGGGAACCAAAGCCACATGGGTCTCATCAATGGCACCAATGATGTTGGGGATATGGCCAAGGGCATAGAAATCACCCTTCACTGTAGCCAATTCGCCCACCTCAGGGAAAACAATGTATCTCCGCATGTATTTCATCAGGGCAGACAACACTCTGGACAAAACCTTAGAAAACATAGGCTGAGACATCCCTGATGATATGGCCACTGTTGTTTGGAATGATCCACTTGCCAAAAAATGGAGTACTGACAGAACCTGCACCAGAGGGGGAATCCCTGTGGGTTGGCGAATGGGGGACATCAGGTCTGGCTCCAGCTGGGCACACAGTTCCTGTATAGTGGCTCAGTCAAGTCTGTATGTCAGTATGACATGTCTTTCTTCCATTGTCGACAGGTCCACCAGCGGTCTGTACACGGGAACATTCCTCCATCTCCTCGCAAGTCCCAGCGGACGGTGCCTAGGAAGGACAACATGGAGCACAGAGTCAAGCAACCCACAGGTACTTAACCACAGCTTGCACAGAACACGAATTGCTATGCATTGAATGGCTTGTATAAGTGGCAATGCAAGGCCTAGGCCTGTGTGACGCAGTACAAATTAAGCCATGTGGGCCCTTGAAATGGCGGCTGTCTGACCTGTGAAGTGTGACAATGGGATGTGAGGTCAATACGCTGGCGTGGCATGGCGTGGCACACCGTGGCGGTAGGCGGTCGAAGACCGCGGCGCAAAGCAGCATTGGTTAACATTGAACCCTATGGGTCTCAGGAGCCAATGACGATGTGCGCCGGCGGTCGTGGTACGCACCGCCGCGGTACGCACCGCCGGGCGCGTGACCGCCATCTTCTATCTGCTTAATCACTCGAGACCTGATCATCCACAGGAGAGGACCTATACTGTAAGTGCTGCTGTGACCTCGGTCTGGAAGATACAATGGCTGCTGCGACTGGGGAAAGGGCCCCTGCCTTCACATCTGAGGAATTGGAGAAACTTGTGGATGGGGTCCTCCCCCAGTATGCGCTACTCTGCGGTCCTCCAGACCAACAGGTAAGTTGCAACCGACTCCGAGTACACCAGTGAGACGGAGGGCGAGGGGAGCTCCACAACGGGGACCCGTGGAGACGTCAGCGACACAGACACGTCCTCGGAAGGGAGCTCCCTTGTGGTGGCGGCAACATCCGTGCCCACCGCTACAACAGGTACAGCCGCCACCCCGCGCACCAGCTCCGCCCTCCAAGCAGCCCATCAGCGTTCGCCCCGTGCCCGCTCGGCCAGGAAGGCGGCATCTCCTTCGCCCCAGGCACCTCAGGCCCTGCCCCAGTTACCCCTGCTGCCCTCAGTGAGGAGATCATTGACCTCCTCCAGACGCTCATTGTTGGGCAGTCTACCCTTTTGAATGCCATCCGGGGTGTAGAAAGGGAGGTGCACCGGAGCAATGCATACCTGGAGGGCATTCATTCGGGTCAGGCTGCCCATCAGCGATCGTTCAACGCTCTGGCCTCAGCACTGACGGCAGCCATTGTCTCTGTCTCCTGCCTCCCCCCTCCAATTTCCTCATCCCAGTCCCACTCCCCTGTTCCTCTGCCTATCCCAGCCACACCTACAGACCAACCTGCACACACATCAACACCCAAGGGCAGCTCATCCAGACATAAGCACCACAGATCACTCAAGCATTCACACATGCAACATCCACATGCAGACATGCCAACAGCCACTGCCTCGTCTGTGTCCCTCTCCTCCTCGTCTCCCTCCTCCCTCCCTGTGACGTCTCCACTCACACCTGCATGCACACCACCATCAGCCAGTACGTCCATCACCAGCACACCCACCAGAACACTCCGCACACGTGCAGTCACCACCCCCACTGCCATTTACACGTCCCCTGTGTCCTCTCCCAGTGTGTCTGTCACCCCCTCTTCCAAACCACACAAACGCAGGCAGCCACCCACCCAACAGCCATCCACCTCACGACAGCCTCCGTCACAAGCACCTGCACCCAAGGACAGCACACTTGACTCTTCTACAACCACATCCTCTTCCTCCACTCCCATACCCACTGCACCTACCCTTCCCACTGCTCCTAAAAAGTTTTTCCTCTCCAAACTGAACCTCTTTGCATCACCTGACCCACCCCCTCCATCTCGTAAGAGTCTAACCAGCACCTCAGCCACCACAAGCCCTGCACCTACAAGGACCATAGTCCAGGACTGCTGGAGTCCACCAGCTTCTAGGGCAGCAGCAAGGGGACAGCCAGCCCACCCCCTGGGAAGAAAACTAAAAAAGGGAAGGGCCGGCGCGAGAGGCCAGAGATTGCAGCCCCCAAAGGCAATACCCTGGCACCGTCACCTGGCACATCCACAAAGGGAGGCAAGGGCCCCAGAGAATTGGCGAAGGAGGGCAAGGGCAGCAGGGCGGACATTTGCGGCAGCGGGCGAGCTGCCCAGGAGGGCCCCACCAGCCCCATTTCGGGTGTGAAGGAGGACACCCACGGGCCCAGGACTCCAGCACAGGAGGGTCCCGCAAGCGAAAGGTCGGATGGCGACTGAGCGGAAAATATTGGCCCGATCTGGTTCCCTGGGAACACATGTCAAGCACCGCTGAACTGGGCCCCGCCGTGGCAAGCACCGCTGAACAGGGCCCCGCCGTGGCAAGCACCGCTGAACAGGGCCCCGCTGTGACAAGCACCGCTGAACAGGGCCCCGCCGTGGCAAGCACCGCTGAACAGGTCCCCGCCGTGACAAGCACCGCTGAACAGGGCCCCGCCGTGGCAAGCACCGCCGAACTGGGCCCCGCCGTGACAAGCACCGCTGAACAGGGCCCCGCCGTGGCAAGCACCGCCGAACAGGGCCCCGCCGTGACAAGCACCGCAGAACAGGGCCCGCCGTGGCAAGCACCGCCGAACAGGGCCCCGCCGTGACAAGCACCGCTGAACAGGGCCCTGCCGTGGCAAGCACCGCCGAACTGGGCCCCGCCGTGACAAGCACCGCTGAACAGGGCCCCGCCGTGGCAAGCACCGCCGAACAGGTCCCCGCCATGACAAGCACCGCTGAACAGGGCCCCGCCGTGACAAGCACCGCTGAACAGGGCCCTTCCTGTCAAGCACCGCTACGCTGGGCCCTTCATCTCAAGCACCGCTCCGCTGGGCCCTTCCTGTCAAGCACCGCTCCGCTGGGCCCTTCATCTCAAGCACCGTTCCGCTGGGCCCTTCCTGTCAAGCACCGCTCTGCTCCGCTGGGCCCTTCCTGTCAAGCACCGCTCCGCTGGGCCCTTCATCTCAAGCACCGCTCCGCTGGGCCCTTCCTGTCAAGCACCGCTCTGCTCCGCTGGGCCCTTCATCTCAAGCACCGCTCCGCTGGGCCCTTCATCTCAAGCACCGCTCCGCTGGGCCCTTCCTGTCAAGCACCGCTCCGCTGGGCCCTTCATCTCAAGCACCGCTCCGCTGGGCCCTTCCTGTCAAGCACCGCTCCGCTGGGCCCTTCATCTCAAGGACCGCTCCGCTGGGCCCTTCCTGTCAAGCACCGCTCCGCTGGGCCCTTCCTGTCAAGCACCGCTCCGCTGGGCCCTTCATCTCAAGCACCGCTCCGCTGGGCCCTTCCTGTCAAGCACCGCTCCGCTGGGCCCTTCATCTCAAGCACCGCTCCGCTGGGCCCTTCCTGTCAAGCACCGCTCCGCTGGGCCCTTCCTGTCAAGCACCGCTCCGCTGGGCCCTTCATCTCAAGCACCGCTCCGCTGGGCCCTTCATCTCAAGCACCGCTCCGCTGAGCCCTTCCTGTCAAGCACCGCTCCGCTGGGCCCTTCATCTCAAGCACCGTTCCGCTGGGCCCTTCCTGTCAAGCACCGCTCCGCTGGGCCCTTCCTGTCAAGCACCGCTCCGCTGGGCCCTTCATCTCAAGCACCGCTCCGCTGGGCCCTTCCTGTCAAGCACCGCTCTGCTCCGCTGGGCCCTTCATCTCAAGCACCGCTCCGCTGGGCCCTTCATCTCAAGCACCGCTCCGCTGGGCCCTTCCTGTCAAGCACCGCTCCGCTGGGCCCTTCCTGTCAAGCACCGCTCCGCTGGGCCCTTCATCTCAAGCACCGCTCCGCTGGGCCCTTCCTGTCAAGCACCGCTCCGCTGGGCCCTTCATCTCAAGCACCGCTCCGCTGGGCCCTTCCTGTCAAGCACCGCTCCGCTGGGCCCTTCCTATCAAGCACCGCTCCGCTGAGCCCTTCATCTCAAGCACCGCTCCGCTGGGCCCTTCCTGTCAAGCACTGCTCCGCTGGGCCCTTCCTGTCAAGCACCGCTCCGCTGGGCCCTTCATCTCAAGCACTGCTGGCCCATTGGCAGGGCCGGATCTGTGTCGGCCAGGGCTTCACGAAGCACTCTGGGCACCATGCCTCCTCCAGAACCAGTGGAGTCTGTAATCCACTTGATGGACTGTGGCTTTGCACTCCCCAGGATGGTACAGTGGGCATGGAGGCCCCTCGTGGATCTGGCGTCGTGGACTGAACTGGCTCAGGTGCCCCCCTTCCCTTCCCCCTGAGGTGCCTGTCGTTTTACTATCTGATGCCCCTGCAGTGTTCTTTCCAATGGAATCGGGTCTCGTGTGTGGGCTTTGCCCATGTGTTTAGGCTCATTGGCCCACGAACAATGGATGATAGCCAATATGGGCCGGACTTTTGACCTATGTATATATTGTTCATGATGTAACATATTTTATTTATATTTTCATATTTCACTTAACTTCAATTATGCTATATTATACTTCATTTTTAATGATCATTTTATTTTGTCTTTGCATTCTTCCGGGGGGGTTCGGGGGTGTCACTCTGACTTGTTGCTCTGCATTGATGTGTGTGTTGTAGTGGGTGAGGGTGGGGGTGGGTGTGTGACGTATGTGTGTCCCCGTGATTTTTTCCCTCCCCCCTCCCCTGTGTCGTAGGTGCAGTACTCACCGTTGTCTTCTGCGCCGGCGTTCGTGCTCCTGGTAGAGGAACAGGTAGACAATAGCTGGTAGGATGTGTAGTTTGGGTTCCATGCTGTCCAAATTCCTCGTGGGGTGTATGGAGGTGAGCGTTTTCCCGTTCGAAGTCTGTTTCCGCCGTGTTTTTATCGGCGGGGCTCCCGCCCCGGAAAAGGTGGCGGATTGGTGAGTTGTGATAGGGTGGGCGGTGCATTGTCTGCCGCCTGTCTGTTGGCGGTGACCGCCGCGCTGCTTGTCTGTACCGCCGTGGCGGTCGGAGTGGTAAAGTGGCGGGCTGTGTTGGCTGTTCCCGCCAGGGTCGGAATTCCATTTTTTGGGCCGCCTGCCTGTTTGCGGGTTGGCCGCCGCTTTAACACCGAGCACCAGGGTTGGAATGACCCCCTATGTCTGCAATAAAGTGACCTTTAGACTTTGAAATTACACCCAGAAGGGAACAGAACCCACGAAATGCCACCCACAGCACTCCGAAACCGTGGCAGCGATGCATGAGGCCATAGGAGACCTTAGCAAGGCGAGGAGCGGAACCTGCAGGCAACGAGTAACAGCACAAATCAGCAGGCCAGCACACAGCACAACAAATAAAGAAAAACAGGCACATCCCCGTCCTTGCACCAAACTTCCAATATAAGCCGGGATCCTCCAAGGCGCCGATCAGGAAGTACAGACTCTGTCTAGGCAGCGCTCCGACCTGAGCCACTCAGAAGACAGGAAGTGACATCCAGCCAGGAAATAACTCCCCGTAGCTCCTCTCATGGCAGTGAAGCCAACACAGAAGTCCCCCAGGCCACGACTTCAAGGGAGACGACAGAAGAAGGTAAGTCCAATGGAGACAAAAAGGAACAGGACAAGGAGGGGGCGGAGGGAGTTTTTATTTACAGGAGGGAGGTGGTCTTTTGGAGGCAAGGGGTCTCATTGGTTAAGAAGGAAGGTGAGGGAGGGACGGGAGGTAATATCAATGTTGCTTTTTCGACTGCTCTTGATTCACAGATGCTTTGGAACCATTGCAGAATACTGATTATGATGCCTAAATAAATAAGCATTGTGAAAAGATATCCTTTCAAAAACGTGGCTCAAAAATCAAACACACATTTAGCAATCTCAATGGACCTTCCAGTCATTTGCCTTTCTTTGTACATTACAGCACTCTCATCAAGTGATCCCATAAATGAGTATTGATTGACTGTCAGGTTTAATGATCCTTATTGGTTTTTGTAGCATATCCAAACGTTGTCTGAAAGAAGGCATTTTAGGTTGAATTTAAAGTCACAAACTTGATGAATACATCAGGTTTAATTTAGCTATCTGGACTCATACCAGTTTGGTGGGACTTTTTAGAAAGTCTAGAAAAAACTAAACATTTTAGCATACACAAAAGAATCATGCTTTTCTCAAGTTTGAGCAACATATCCTCTTTTTTCGTTATGCGACTGAGAGAATAAGTGTTTATTTTTTCCCCAAAAAAATATGAAGAAGTTCTAATTCTGTACACATATATTAAACTGGCTCCTGCAGTGAAGTTGAAATATTAAAGTAGGCGTGGAAATTACATTGTCTTATGTATAAGAGAGATATTTGCATAATTACAGATCGTTTTAAGTGTATGATGCAAATAAGAACCTCACCTTCGTCAACTACGTGTAAGGCACACTAATTTGCGGTTCCTCACAACACCAGTGTCCATCTGTGCCACATGTACCCCCTCTGTGTATATCTCACATCCATGATTATAAAGCAAGCAAAGTGCTTTAAGGAAACCCAGAGGAGGCGCTAAGCATCCACTATAAGAGGGGAGGCCCAGTTGCTGGTGAGATATTACTGCTTCGAAAACAATCTCAAATGCAGATATGAGGCACTTGCGCGCACATATGTACCCATTTCACATACTTAGGAACTATTGCTTCCTTAACTTATTGTTGAACACTTCTGCACTGAGTTTTTGAAATGTGAGGGTTAAAGAAGTTATTTTATAACTCATCTGCAGTAAAAACTTCTCACTCACCTCATCCTCATCTGTAAAGATAGCACACTCACGGAGACAGGCTCGGTGAGTTATATCCAGAGGCTTGATTCTTTGCTTTCTTTTTTTTTTTTTTTACTTTTGACTTCTGTTTTTCCCAGAAGAAGTAAAAGAAGGTGGTGAGTGGTTCACTCGCCCACTAGAGGTTCTGCCTTTTCCCTTCTCTTTTAAGTCAGCTTTCCTTCTTTTCCTTTAAGGTATTTTGCACTGTTATAGGTAGATTTGTGTGATCAGATTCCACAAAAGGAAACAACTATTCAGTCATTCTTCCTTGAATGAATAAAGTGGTTGCATGTTGTGCATCCTACGTTGCAGGAGTGCCCATGCTACCTCCTTCCCCTGCTTTTCTCCCTACCCCCTACTTCTGTCATCAGGTACTTGGCAGCGCCTCCATCATCACTGTCTAGAAGTGTTGTGTTCCATGTTGGGGGTAGGAAACTGTGAATGTTCAACCCATTCAGCTGCTACACATTTATTGTGTATCCTGCTGACACCTGGCAAGAGAGCTTGTACAACAAAGACGCCCTCTATGACACTCTAACCCCTATGATGCTATCCTGCAGAACTGAGGATAGCGTCTTCCCCTTGCACATTCAAATCACCCTATGGCTATAAGTACTTACAGGGGCTTTCAGTCAGCCCTCTTCATCAATTGGTCAGTGTGTTTTTAACACTTTTGTTCCACTCACCAGGCATAAGGTGTTTAAAAGATCACAAATTTGAGTGACAGCATTGTGCCTAAGTACTGGCTTCATCAGCATTTAAAAAGGGCAATACCAACAACTAGAGTAGAGCAGAAGTACTATTGAAACAACAACCCATCAGTACAGTAAAACTAACCTGTTTCATGACGGTCTAAACCAGCTCACATTCCCTATTAGTATATAATAGTATAATAGTTTAATAGTATATAATAGTATACTTAGTATACAACAAACATATGTATAAAGTTGCCAGTAGGTAGTTATAGTTAGGACCTAGTTCAATAGCAAAAGCATTTTTTGTTTTGTTTGATGATTCTTCATGAAATATTCAAAACTAGTTTGCTATTCACTTCTGCTGCTGACTGAAAGTTTTGAGGTGATTCATCTAGTGGGGGAGGAGAAAAATGGGGAGGCCCAAAACACCTTTTCATCATGTAATTTCCCATAGGGACTTTAGACACGATTGTAGTCTGAACTGCTGAACGGAATTACACCAAATTTGGCAGAAAGCTAGATCTTGGTCTAGAAAGACCTCTTCTTCTAATTTTGTGTAAATCTGTTCAGTAGTTTTGGAAAAAATATTTATGTATATCTAGAGGTGTGGATCCACTGTGGCGGATCCATGGATCCACAGATCCATGCACCAACAGCAATGCAGTGATTGGCTGGCCGCAACCTGAGAGAACAGTTGCGGCCACCATTTTGTGTATCAGGACTCGGTCCAATGGGGGGGTGGAATAAAAGTTAAAAGTAACAGAAGGGGTCAGGGCAGAGGTACTCTGACCCCAGGGGACTGATGGAAGGGTCTGTGAGGGACCCCTCATGGGCAAGAAATTGCCCCATAATGCTTTATTTTGGGTCTAAGAGAATCCACGGATCTGCAACGGACCTCAATGTGGCCCTCATGAATCCACAACAGATTCACGGATCCAGACCCCAAATAAAAAAAAACATGCACCCAGTCACAAACCCATTTACACAATCACACACACACACACTTTCGCACACTCATACAACCACTCACAGACCCACACACTCACACATCAACTCACAGACCCACCCAGCCACTCATACACACACTCACCCACCCACTTATATACCCAAACACCCACTCACAGACCCACAAAACCATTACCACATCCAGTTACAGCCACTCACACAGCCACTCACACACCCACACAACCACTCACACACCCATACATCCACTCTCAGACCCACAAAACCACTTGCACACCCACTCACAGACCCACACACCCACTCATGCAGCCACTCACACACCCACTCACACACTCACACAACCACCTATACACCCATACAACCACTCTCACACCCTCTCACACCCATCAAGCCACTCTCACACCTACCCACAGACCCACAACAGCACTCACACCCACTTACACACACACACAGCCACTCACACACATACTCACACACCCACTCAAACACTCACGCACCCACTTACACACCCACACAACCACACGCACCAGTCACACACCTATCTAGCCACTCATACCCCCAATCACAGACCCACAGCATGGGATTGCAGCCAGGCCCTGTGGCCAAGCCACACACTGTCAAAGGCCATGCACAATGTGGTGTTAGCTGCATGCCATGGGTTGGGCACAGGCCACACACTGCTTCCAAACTCCTGTGCAAATGGCCGAAGGCCGGTTGTGACTGCAGTTGGACTAACATATGTGTTGTGGCCTCTTTCTATCTTATGTATTCGCCCCACTACCTTAATGTTCCCTGCTGCTCAGCCAGTGAGTGAGGTCATTGTATGGTTGGAATGTTGACAGTGTTTGTGCTTGGATGAGCAGACAGTTGGATTGAGAAGGGCTGAGCGGCAGGATGCTGCTCCTGGTGGGGCTTTATATGTAACCTACAACTAAGCTAATAAACCTACCTCTTTTAAAACCTACGAGCATCCATCATTGATTACAACACTGGCCATGATTTAAGGAAGAACCATAGCATGAAAGAAGAAAGAAACTGAACCTACAGAAAATCTAAGGAGGAGCCAGATTACACAGGAAAACCAAGAGGAGAGAGTTTGAAAATCTAAGAGAAAAAACATAAAACAAAAGAAACTGAAGAACGCCCTGGAAGCCCCACCGGTGTCTTTTCTTCCAGACAGCCTGTACTTTACAGAAGTTAGAGGGCGTGTGACCTGTTTAACTTCAAGACAAACTGTTTAATCTACTAGGTGCACAGCAAACAGGAAGCGAAGTGGCCTGCAGATTGAGAAGGTGGTCTACACAGCAGTGCAAGGAGCCGGACCTGTTTTACCTGCTTGTATGGACTGGGTGTATTGAGGAAATGGTCTGCTGAACTGCATGTGTACAGAGTTAAAAATGTATGGCACTGAACATTTGGCAACCTATTGGAAAATTACTTGGAGGAACAACTGGTGTCAGAATTTAAACACTATCTGAAGAGTCATCAGTGAACCTGCGCAGCAGCCACTTGAATCGCTGTGCTCATGGGCATACATTGTGAGTAACATTTACAGTCTACCTGTTGACTGGGTTGACTGGGTTGCTGAGTTTCCCCGCATTTAAATGGAATAAAATGTGGAATGGCAATGTATTCAGGTGATAAGTCGCTCACCGGTGTGGAGGATTTGAATATTTTTCAGAGAATAATTTAACTTTAGATATACTGTCATGTGCGTGTTACTCAATAACATATATTTCTTGAGTGTATTTTTAATTACTGCTGTCCTCTTTTTTAAAGATACATTGGGTTGAATTGAGTAACGTTATGTTTATGCTAACAATGCTTGTGGCTGCTGAAATTAATTTTTAATGCTGTATTGAATTGAGAAATGTTATGCCGTTACAGACATGTTTTAAAGTTGTTGAGTCGTGGCATGTATGTTACGCATAGGAGGTGCACCCTAATGCTATTTTAACATGAAACTTTGCTTACCATATTTTGCATGTGTATATTGGCCTGAAGTTTTAAAGCAACGCTTGATTTTATAGATGTATAATTTGAGGTTGGATGCTAGAGTCACGTGCAGAGTGACATTTATATGTTGTGATATTAGTATTTTGATCCATATTTGAGATTGTGTTTTTGGCCATCCTTCCTAAGGGTGTGGGGGAAGTGTGTTAAGCACAATGTTAAGGGGAGTACCCCCCAGTGATAAGTGACAATCCTTCCTATGGGGTTAAGGATGTCGGGGCAGTGTGTTAATCCCAATGTTAGAGGGGGTACATCCCAGTGATATGTGTCAGTCCTTCCTATGGGGTTGAGGATGTGGGGGCAATGTGTTAAGCCCAATGTTAAGGGGGATACTCCCCACTTATATGTGTCAATCCTTCCTATGGGGTTAAGGATGTGGGGGCAGTGTTTTAGGCCCAATGTTACGAGGATAGGTAGTTACATCCCAATGCAGTAGAAGGTAGGTGAAACCCTGGTCCCGTTCGAGTACAGGGTGATTGGAGTATGTTATTACATCCCAATGCAGTAGAAGGGAGGTGAAACCCTGGTCCTGTTCAAGTATAGGGTGATGGGAGTATGTGATTACACCCCAATGCAGTAGAGGGTAGGTGAAGCCTTGGTTCTGTTTAAGTGAATGCTGATGGGGGTACGTGTGTACACCCCAATGCAGTTGAGGTGGAAGAAACCCTAGCCCTGTTGAGTGTTGAGTTGTGAAAGGCAACAGGCTGGTCCTGTTATAGTGTGCATGATGTGGAGGGGAACAGGTAGTTCGTGTTCTCTGTTGGGTGAGCAGGGGAGTTTTGTGTTATTTGTAGACGTGTATTGTAAATTTGTGCAAAGTTTTGATTAACTGTGTTTTACCATCTTATAACCCATTGGAGTATCAAAGTTATGCAGAGTGAGGGTTTGTTAACCTTTTCTGTTTATTGCAGAGTGTGTTTGTTAACCTGTTCTGTTTATTTCAATGGGGTGGTACTCAATTTTGGAGGACGGTTGATGGGGTGTGTTTTGCCATTTTCCTTTCTGTTGAATATTTCATTGTTTTCATAAGGGGGGATATGTTTTGTGGCCTCTTTCTATTTTATGCATTCTCCCCACTACCTTAATGTTCCCTGCTGCTCAGCCAGTGAGTTAGGTCATTGTATGTTTGGAATGTTGACATTGTTTGTGCTTGGATGAGTGGACAGTTGGATTGAGATGGGCTGAGCGGCAGGTTGCTGCTCCTGGTGGGGCTTTAACTGTAACCTACAACTAAGCTAATAAACCTACTTCTTTTATAACCTATGAGCATCCATCATTGATTACAACAGTATGATAATTAAATATGACTTTACGTCAAAAACTCCATAGACATTCACTGAAAAAACAAAGGGGAAAGGGACGTTATAGTTCGGAAAAAGAATTAAAGAAACCTTGGAAATTCCCAGAAAAACAAAGGTTACAGGGACGTTATTGTTAGGTTCAGATTTTACGGACACAAAATCATAGGAAATCAGAAGTTATGGTTATCTCATCAAGCTATAACTAGTGCCCGAAAAGTAAGTATAACTTGCACCCTAACCATGCACTGTTAATTACCCCACATAATAAATCAGTCATGACATCTTCTATGACATCATGAATAGTATCACTGCAACATTTGCAATAAAACTATTGATGAGACAATCGTGCGCATGTATATATAAAACAAAACGTCTTGGCTAATGACAGACTTAAAAGGCATGGCTCACCTGAAAGGTTTGTAATTTAAAAACATCACTCTTGAAGCAGAACAGCCAAATTTCTAAATGTAACATTTTTAATACAAGAATGTAACAGCATTTAGGTTTTCTTTTTTCATTTTATTTTTATGGCATGTGCTTGCAATAAAAAATAAAAAAGAATAACCCTTTGCTCAGCAGTCAGACATTTACCAATGTTGTTGACGGATAAACCAATGAAGTAAGCCAGGCACACGCTTTAGCTTTTTGTACAAACTCAGGAGAATTCCAACTAGTTCATTATGATAATGCTGTAGCTGGTAGATTAATCAAGGTATACTGAATGTGGGGTAGTCACAAAGATGCCAGTCTTGCAAAGCTGATGTGAGAATGACAGAAAGTGCAGAACTTGATCGTGGTATCTAGGGCAGAAGAAACACAAATGAATCAAAACTGCAACCTGTGCTTTCATGGTCGTATTGCTGCTCATAAGATTTTTTTAGCAAATCTGCAGACTCGAGGCATGCCTCATATGAGAGGAGCAAAGATCACAAGACACATTCCCAAAGAATTGAGTAAGTAGGATTTATCTTAAAAGCAGTATATAGCAGCTGTACAAATTAATGCTAATTTATCTGTAATCTAAGGTTTTATACTATGCTTATGACTATTTTGATCACTCCTAGGCCTGGCTCAGCTAAACGTTATTCCCAGCATGCAGTGTTAAATCAAAAAACCTTCCTGTTTTCCTGGAATGAAAATGTGTCTCCTTAAAGTGAGGTTGGCAGGAAACTCTGTAAATAAAATGAATGTTTGGAAACAGTTCAATTTTAACATGTTGCATTTTATCTGCTTCGAGATATTAGTGTGGCAAAAAAATAATGCAATTATTATAGGATGGTATCTTTGTTTGTTTTTATCAAAACACAGCTTTACTTTCAATGTGGTTTTTTATAAATATCAGTAAAAGTACAAATGCATTGTTTTCCATATGTTAGATTCTTAGTCAATAATCAGCGTGTCTATCAGTGTCTTTACCCCACTGGGCCACAAGACCTTTGTAATCCTTGCATAAGTGTGATATCCGGTTTTTGTTGACATTGAAAGGAGGTGGGAGTGCCTCTTTGGTGTTGTGTAAGGAAGGCATCTTGTTATCCCACAGGGCAACATCAACATATAACTTTCATGCTGCAGATGAACTGCTAAGAAAATGCATAGAGATAATTTGACACTCACATAGGTGCAACATTTCTTTATTCTTTGGGAATGGGGAGGAATCCAACAAGAAACTAGATCTCCGAGGCAAGATTCTCCAGCTGAGAAACCAGTGCTGCTAGACTAATAGTTTGTGGATGCCCCTTATTATAAATATGTTTAACACCCACCGTGCACGATTGTGTTTAGTTTGGCCCATGGGCCTCCGTGACTGATTGGTTCAATTAAAGTGATGAGATTTAAACTAATCTATTTACTAGAGATAATAAAAAGGCCATCCATGTATCACACACATTTAAATCATCTTATTGGTTGCAAATGCCTTACCCACAAATACTTTTTATGACCTAAGTTCCTTGTGAGGATTGAAGATGAGCTTCGAGATTAGATTTGGTCTTTTCCCCAATATAGTACTGGTGATAGGGATGTTTGGAAATGTGAAATTGAATTGTATGTGGCCTGGAAGACTCACTGTCATACCATTAGTTCCCTGCTGAAAGCCGTTCCTCCTTGTTGCCTTAACTACACCTGAAATTTCTTTACACAATGAACGTCTGCACAAGTTCCAACTCCTTCCATCCACAGCCATTACTGCATTATTAATCAGCTTCACCCCTTTTTGAGCTAGTGAACATGGACCACAATTTAGTAGCTTTGATTTTCAAGAAATCTCAAACATATACCTTCTGATGTTTTACTGTCTTCCTCCTGTCAAATACATTTTTCTCTT
Source organism: Pleurodeles waltl (assembly GCF_031143425.1). Taxonomy (NCBI): domain Eukaryota; kingdom Metazoa; phylum Chordata; class Amphibia; order Caudata; family Salamandridae; genus Pleurodeles; species Pleurodeles waltl. The sequence continues at coordinate 737,168,824 of NC_090437.1, read as the reverse complement.
CTCCCATTTCTTGATTTCTTTCTCTCTCTATCCATCCTTTATAGATGCACTGACCCTTCGCTTGCCTTCATCCACAAGAGAAAAAGTTTTGTATTAGGTGTGCGACCCATGAACTACTCAAATATAATTTTTCCTGTAGTCGTGTGAGGTGAAATTTTGCATGCCATAAGCCATTCTAAACGCCTTTTTCCAATTCAACCCACTGGCCCTGGGCAATTGTGTACTCTCCTTATTGGTCTTATTAAACGTTTTGACCATGCCATTTGTTTCTGGACGATATGACGAGCATTTCTGCTGCCTCCTTGTAACATAGCTCGATGTCATTTTCCGTCAGTCATTGTCTGTCAGAAAAGCTTCTTTCTTATATTAATTCTCCAAAATCGTATAACCTCATCTGATGCTTTGCCACTCACAAATTACACTCTAGGCAATTTTAAACTAAGACCCATGATTAAAAACAGGTAATGATTGGACCATTCACATTTGAGCGGTCCAATTATGTTCGTACCTATTTCTTCCTACTGACCCGCTGGCCGATTGGTATACACTATCGGTAAAACCTGTGATTTGCACATCTAATCACTCACTGTATTTTTTTTAAAGGGGATGCCATGAGTGACCTACATAGCCACCCTTCTAGTCTAAGATGAGTATGAGGAATAATACAATCCACTCCTATCTTTTTAGCATGTTCAGTAAGTTATCTTGTTTTTCTTGTGGGAAAGCAATACCATTGCCCCTCAAGAAAGTTATTTCCCTATTTTGTTTCTTATAGAGTTTAGCCACGTATATTCCTGGCCTCAGTTGTCATTCTTCCCATCATCAGCAGTCAGGAGAAAATCAATTATTACCGTACGCAACAAAGGGGGAACATCCTCGAACACGTCATCCCAGATCCAGGATTAATATCCCACCACTTATTGTCCTTTTTGTGCATCAGCTGAAAAGTCCCATAGGTAATGACCACCACTTTGCCAGATGCATGCTCTGCAGGGAAGTCGTCTCTCCTCTACACTTTCCACTTTCCAATGTGTTTTGTGTGTGCTGTTCTGAAACATGTTTAAGTAACTTCAGCCTGGCTTGGAAAAATAGTTTTTCAGCCTACTTCTCAAACATGTCTTTTGATGGCTTCAAATTAAAACTGCTGGCTTTGAACTGCCCAAATACAATTTAAGAAGATTTGAATTTTCATTCCTTCAAAATATGTGGGGCTGCTGTCTGTCACCTGATTCAGTGTCAATAAATCGATCAATCAATCAATCAATCAGTCAGTCAATCAATCAGTCAACTTGTAGAATACGACTTGTCCCCTGCAAGAGTATCCAGATGCTGACAAGGTCTAGGGTCTCAGTTGAAGAGCCACATTTTCAGCATTCTACAGTACTCCTGTAGAGTAGGAGAGGTCCTGAGGTGCAGGAGGTGGACGTTCAAGGGTTTGGCTATGAGGCAGGAGAAGGAGCGTCCTCTTGCTCTGCTGTGTTGTATGTGGGGGTATGGGCCAGAAAGAGGGAGGCAGAGTGGAGGTGTCTGGAGGTTTTGTGGAATCTCAGAAGGTGGTTGATGTAGGAAGGTCTGGGGTCATGCAGAGCCCCCAACGCGTGGGTGTGGAGCTTGAACTGACATCTCTTCTGAACCAGGAGTCAGTGAACTATTTTGAGGTGGGGCTTATGTGAGTGCCACAAGGGATATCCAGGGTGAGTCTTGATGCAGTGGGCTGGATGGTCTGTAGTCTTTGAACTCGGTTGGCCTTGATTCCCATGTAGATGGTGTTTCTGTATTCCAGTCGACTTGTGACAAGGGCTTGGATGATGGTGCGTCTTGCGTTTTGGGGAAGCCACCTGAAAATATTATGTAACATGCAGGATGAAGAAGAAGGAGGATGACACTGCATTGACTTGGGACTTCATGGTGAGTTTGCTGTCCAGTATGATGCCCAGCTTCCTGTTGTGCTCATATCGGGTTGGAGTAGGCCCCAGTTCTGTGGGCCACTAAGAGGCATCCCAAGGCTAGTTGTCACTGTTGAAAATCAAGAATTCCGTCTTGTCTGTGTTATACTTGAGGCAGTTATTCCTCATCCAGTTGGCGATGCTGGTCATGCTTTAGTGGAAGTTGATTCTGGCATGGGTGGAAGTTTCAGAGAGAAAGAGGATGAGTTGTGTGTCATTGGCATACGATATAGGTCCATACTTAGGAAAAAGTGGAGCATCATTCTTGCACCCACGTACCGGCACTCGTGGCAGTCTTTTGGCATAATAGCATCAACATTTTTGATGCTATTGTGATGCTTTGCTACATTAGCAACTTAAATTTGGACACTAGTGCATCTAAGTGCATGGAGGTCAATAGGTTACTATGGGAGCGTCATTTTAACGCCTGCTCTGACACCAACAAAGGAGCAGTAAAATCTTTTATGCATGGCACAGGCATAATATGGTGCAAGGGGTTACAAAGTGGAGCAATGCATGCATTGCGCTACTTTGTAAATATGATGCAGCAGATGAGTCACTTTAGGACCGCCTTAGTATAAAAAAAATGACACTATGGCGGCAGTAAGGTGGCACTAGGGTCTCTTAAATATGCCCCATAATGTTGAGTTTGTGGGATCAGACTGTGTTGGCAAGGAGGGAAATATAGATGTCGAAGAGGGTGGGGCTGAGTGATATGTCTTGAGGGACTCCACAGATGATTGATTTGGGTTCAGAGGTGAAGGGTAGAAGGTGGACTCATTGTGTTCTGTCGGTGAGGAAAGAGGCCATCTGAGAGCAGCTCCTTGGATGCCTATGTCATGAAGTCTGCTGATGAGCGCGTGGCAAGAGACAGTGTTGAAGGCTGCTGAGAGATCAAGGATGAGAAGGCAACAGTCTCTCCTTTCTCGAGGAGGGACTACATCCCATCTGTGGCCACGATAAAGACTGTCTCTGTGCTGTGGTTGCTGCAGAATCCAGACTAAGAGTTGTCTAGGAGGTGATTGTGTTCCAGGTAGATGGTGAGCTGTTGGTTGATGACTATTTCGATGGCTTCGGCCAGGAAAGAGAGCAGGGGATGGGACTGTAGTTGCTGAATTTGTTGGGGTCTGCTGAAGGTTTTTTCAACAGGGGTTCGATTTCGGAGTCCTTCCATTCTTCTGTTGAGTAGGGTGGAAAGTTTGAGGCCGATTCTGGTTGCTCCTAGTTTGAAGATGTGATGGGGAGCATGGGCCAGATGGGGGCCTCTGAGTGGATGGATTTCATGATAGTGATGGTATCCTGAGTGGTGAGGTGGTTACGGGTGGTTAGCTTTGGGATGGTCATGTGTGTGGAAATATGGCAGTTGAAAAAGTCTTCAGGCTTGAGTTGGGGGTTGAAGTTTCTGAAGATTTTAGTTGTTTTGTCATGGAAGAAATATGTGAGGCTGTTGCATAGATCCTGAGAGGGAGAGATGTTGCTTGTCACCGTTGCACGGTGTGTGAATTCCTTGACTATGCAGAAGAGTTCCTTACTGTCATTGGGGTTACCTTTGATGTGCAATACTAGGGCTTTTTTTCATCTCATGTAGGTGATGGTGGTATAAGTTGAGGCTGGTTTGTAGGTGGTTCTGTTTGATGGGTCCTCTGTCTCTAGTTCAAGAAACAAGGGAAGGCCCTAGACTAGAGGAAGAGGCAAGCACCCTGTGTTCCCTTTCATTGTAGAATGGCTTAGTGATTCTATTGGGTTTGAAAGTCTCCCACAGCCTCTGCTCCAAAAACAACTCCACAGACTGCCCCTCTGATCATTTAGGAAACCAAAAAAAAAGCAAAGGCTATTTTTTCCTGGACTGCCCTTCTACATCCTCTACTTTTGCCTCCAGGTTACTGGCACTCTCGTTTGAAGATAGTTGTCCACATTTCTAGCATCTTGCTTTTGAGCATTTCAAAAGCATCTATATTTGCTTTTGTTCCATCTGCTACTTTCTTTATTTCTTCCCTGGTACAGTCATCTCTACCAGGTGTGATTTGGCGTTCAAAGGCAATGCACTAAGCATTGTTTGTATTCAATGTATCAGCTCTTGTCAGACCATTAGCAATGCTCAGCAGGCCCACTCCGAGGAGCATCACAGTTCATGTCTGCTGGGCTGGAAATATACAGCATGATTTTGTTGGCCTGGACAGGTCAGTCTGCTTGATCTTCCACCATAAGTTCTCTGGTTACTCAGTAAAATTGCACATGCAGAACCCAAGCACAGCAAAGTTCAGGAGCAGCAAAAGACTTACATTTACCAGTACCAACATAGCCAGATCAATCTCACAGCTACAGTGGATTGGGGGCTAATTTTTATCAGGTATGGTCCTCATCAAACACTAATTAACGTATTTTGGTAGGTATGTATGAATGACAGTTTCCTGGCTTGCAAAATGTCAGCAATAGCTTGCAGGGGTCGTCCTTTATTAAGGCATACATGCTGGGGTGTTGGTTAGTCCCACAGAAAATCTCAGGTAGAGCCATGAAAGGGTGGCTTTCCTTGCCTCGCAACAGGCCCAGGCATCCCTTTGTACCCTCACAAACCAGTCCTCAACATGCCCTAGCGAGATACCACATCTCTGGTAACTTTTCTTGCATCCTGTAAGGCAGTCCTTCTCACCATATCATCCATCGGGACACATGGGTCTACAGTGGGGCCTCAGGCAGGCATTACTTACCTCAACTCCCTTCATCAGACCCCTATTTCCATGCAGTTTGGATCCCTGTGTTTCAGCCAGGCAGCATGACTGCACATCTGGGAACCATACAATTTTCCCATGGGACTTGTTACAAGGTACCACCAAGGCCTCACAAGCAGTTCAGGCAGTAGACATAGAGGGGTGCCCACAGCTTCCAAAGTTAAATTTTCCTCTCTTCCATGGTGGGCAGGCACAGCTGTTCCATAGCACATGTCCAGTGCAGGTGTGTTCCAGATCTGCTCCTGTATTTGCCATGCCAGACTGCTTGCCTCCTCCTCCAGACCACATGAGCGAGCAAGCACAGTGAGTCAAGGTCAAGTTGGTGGTGAAGGGGTTGATGACACCACTTCTGGAGTAAACCGGCCAGAGCTCTCCTAGTCCACCACATCACCTTATTAGAATCCGGTCTGCTCCACTGTCAATGATGCAGCCACAGAGGTCCGCAAGTCCACATTAATATTGTTGGATCTACGGGAGTCCTGGGAGCCCCACACTCCAGGACGAAGCTGGAAAGCGCCATGTTGGCGAATGCTGAACACCAGGATATTGTGAGGATATCTGTTAACATGTCTGAGGCTAGTCAGAGCTATTCAGATTTAGGACCTGATTTAGATCTTGCCAGGCAGATTACTCTGTCACAAGCATGATGTTTATTCCATTTGCCATATTACAATTTCCATAGGATATAATGGAATCGTAATACAGTGGATCGATTATCCATCACATTTGTGACAGAGTAACCCCATCTGCCAAGATCGTAACTAGGCACTTAGCTTTCATTGTACTGTGAGAGACCACCATGTTGAACCAGTAATCTTGCACCTTGCCTTGTCTCCAGCAGCATTTATACCTGATCACAGCCTATCTGTCACATTAAAACCTTTTACCATGAACATCCTTTGAGCTGCTTTTCCTCAGAAGCCAATTGTGAGAGTAGAAAACTAGAAAAAAGTATCTGAGTTCCAAGGTATCTTTCCTTGGTAACCCCATCCTTTCATAAATGTAGATCAAATCCCCTGTTTTCCCCATCTAGTCCCCATTTTCCCTAATAAAACCCATAAACACTTCTTAACGTGAGCGGGCCCCTAAAATACTTTATTACTTACCTGCACCTACACCCCATCTAGTATGAAATATACCCATGAACACTGATGGAGTTGTAAAGGTACATGTATGGTAAATCAAATATGACTTTAACAACTTGAACTGAAATTGTTTGGTCGATGCTAAGTGGTTGCATACTTCTATAGGTAGAGAGGAGAGGAACGATTGTGGGTACCTTCATGGAATAAGTTATTAACAATCTTGTTGATCACTACAATTTCTGGAGCAAGATACTTTAGTTGCCAGAATGGATGGAAAGAAATGTACCTGAGTGTAGAGTGTATAGGTTCATGTTGTGTTTAGCATAGTGGGAAAATCGCTGTAAATCTGGAGAGCGCTGTCACTACCAAACAGCTGCCATTAGAAACCTGTGATATGATAGCCTACTTCCTACAGGACTGTCAGGACATAGTAATGTTTATCCCACTCTACCAAATTTCCCTACCTGGGAAATTGCTCAGTGGCACCCATATGCAGAGCTAAATCTCGACGGCACATTGGAGGGCAGTGATTTTTTTTTGTTTCTCAAGAATAAGCTCTTGATATGGATTTTTATTTTATTTTTTAACTGAAAACTTTGCCAAGCAAGCACATGCTATTTGTCAAGCTTTGCCGCCTTCAATGGAGCCGCTTCACTAACCTAGCCCTAGTGGGCCATCCGTCACACTCTACATCCAGCTGTTTGGCTTTAGAATCAGCCACACCTGGAGGCAAACAAGTTCCTATCTATGTCACAGTAACTATATTAGACATTTTATTTGATTTGACTATGACATGGAGCTCAGAGATTCTTCAGAGACTTTAGGATGGTCTGAAGCACTGCTTAATTTGAGCTGGTGGCTGCATATGGGGCCCACCCGCACTTATTTTTAGGTGACCAACACTTATTTTTCCTCATCAGATTCTGGCCTAGAACAAGAATACAGAACAACACAAAGGCGCAAAAGAAGGAGAAAGAGGTTAAACAAGAGGCAAATAGAGAAAGAACAGACATAACAGAACCTGCAAGAGTGAGATAAAGCGGCAGGGAGTGTCTAGTGGTTGAAAAAAGAGGCATGAGGTGGAATTAAGACTACTCAGGTTTAGTAATAGCCACTCCAGCATTGGGTAGCAAAGGGTGCACACTTTCTAGCAGAATTTTGTGTCCTAGCATTTATTCTTTTACAAATTAAGCACTGTCCAAAAGTGAAGCAATTCAAGGAGCATAGCTTGAGAAGGGGCATGGTAGGCATACTGCTCCAGGACTTTGTCAGTGCTCAAAGTTTCTATAATTAATTGCATGAAATAGCCTTCTCCAGGATCATAATGGTCAAGCACAAGCCATGGAGCAACTAAAGCACATACCATGGAGCAGATAAGCAACTGTATCAGCTTTAAGCATTTGAGTGGCTGGAGATGGATGGAGGTTCCGGAGGAAGTATGCTAAAGAGTGTTCTTTTTAGGCCCCTACGAAATATCAGAAATTATTTCTCTATTCTAAAGTATGCATAGAGGATATCCTTTAGCCAAAGCTCTAGTGTATGCAGTAATCTGCCCCTAAAAAATTTGTATCTGACTGGTCATTTTACAAGACGGCTCTGGAAGACTGTTCAAAAGCTTCTCAAGGGTACGTATAATTACATGTTGTTGAAGCAATATTGTGGGTTGCAGCCGTGTAATGGTTTGTGGATCTGCTACAGTGCTTTAAATTGTGAACATCCTTGAAAGGGGGCCAGGCTAGTGATTTATAGTTGAGTATAGTGGAGCTAGAACACATTGATAGTGGGGCTGCTGGCCATTACGTCAACTCACTAATATCATAGGAGGTTTGGAAAATAATATGCGATTGAATGGGAGAGTATGTATACCTTGCCCCATCCTCTTTGGTGTGTCCTTGGTATCCCACAGATGCTTGTGAAAAAACAGACTCCAATGAGACATTTTACAGCATGTATTGTTAAATACAAGGGTGTAATAATGCTTACAACAATGTGTGATTAATTATGATTCCTATGTTCCCTCTTGAAATGGCATCACTGTAGAAATCAAATGAATCATACGAAACAACCAGTGGCCAGTCACCTCTTAATTGAATCTTGATGAATCATAAGGTCCCTGAGACACGTTTACTCAGATATCTGACTCTGACATTAGCAGACACACTCATAGTTCTGCTTTTGGTAACGTCTAGATTATTCAGAGTTCTCCTCTTGGCAATGGAGACTGAGTGATGTTCTGTCCTGCTGCTCTCTTTTGAATGAAAAGGGCCAATGCCAATTGAATAGATTCTATGCTTCATGCCACCTTGCAATATTTGGTTGCAAAATATTTCCCAGTATGAGCTTTCATCTGAGAAATCAAAGTTCCTCAAACCAGTGAAAGCTTCTTGTCAGGGGCTCCAGAGTGCAGCCCCCGCCTCCTGTGTGGCCCCACATTCTGCCCATTTGAGTCCAGAAAACACAGCTTTCCTGTTTACATGATCACTGTCAATATGCAGGTCATCCCTCTCGGCCGTGTCTCCAGCCCCCTGATGACAGAGGAGAAGGGGACTGCAAGGTCTGAGGCAACATCCAGCTACAGAGAGCTATCAAAACACAACACTTGGTAGGTGGATGTATGGATTGAGCATATCTGAGGGGTGTAGTTCAACTACTGTCCATTCACACAGGCACAGTCCATTTTATTTAGCAACATACTATGCAAGCCTCAGCTGCACAGTATATCTGCTAAAATGTGGCCATTAGGGTGCATGTCACTGCATCCCTGAGGCCTTTGAGAAGCCACACAGAGCAGCAGGGGCAGGATTTTCATCTCTGTCCCAGCTTCTTATAGGGCTGTGCTTCCAATCCTATCAAGAAGCTGGTAGAGGGATTTAGGGATTTCAAACCTGCCCTTGCTGCTCTGGCTGGCCCTCGTTGGGAATTTTTGCTTGGAAATTATTGCTTGCTGGTTCCAATGTCCAGGACCAGATATCTCCTCTGCTGAAAAGCAAGCAAGAAAAGTAAAAAAAAAAACTGTGCAAAAAAAAAAATGCTGCTTCTCTCTTCATATATGTATGTGTTTATGAGTGTGTTTGTGAGTGAATGCAAGTAAATGGCACTGATTAAACATGTTTATGTGAGTGTGTTTGTGAGTGTCAATGAGAGTAACAGTGAGTGAGAATCAGAGTTTGAGAGTGTGTATGAATAAGTGAAAGTGAGTGAAAGACTGAGTTAGAAGGAGAGTAGTAATCAAGGATACCTTTCCTCATCATTCAAAAAGTGACAGTTGTCCCACCCCGGAAATGATGTCACATCCATTACCAGGACTTCCGGTGACCCCTGGGAGCTCGCCCTGGAACTGACATAGGTGTAGGTGAGTCACGTGTGTTGTGACATGGTGTAATGACGTGTTAGTCACGTGCCCTGTTGCTGTCCCTAGTGTCTAGGTGTATGTGTTGTGTAAAATGGCGGCTGTGCCGGTGTGCACCATGTTTCTGTGCCTAAGAGGACAAGTACCGGCATGTTCATGTCATCAGGCTGGTTGGGCTGCAGTGTGGCTCCTGAAAGGGAGGTGCGGTGGAACTACAGAGCCCCCACCCACCCTCCCCAGATCCTTGCATAACCTAGAGGGAATGTACAATGGTGACCTTTTTAAAAGAACAAAAAAATCTTGAAGCCCACCGGCACAGAAAGGGCCACGCAGTGTGTATATGGATATAGAGCATGACCTTCAAAAACACAAGTCATAGTTACCTAAGGAGGGTAGCTGTGTGTAAGGGGAAGGTAAGTGAGGCCTAGCAGGCCATGTGGGGGTATTTAGGACGTTACGTAGTTTCTAGAGGAGCTGCTACCTACCACCTCTATTATCTTATCATGCCTTCTTGTTACTGCTTACGTAAAGCAATGAACTTTCAACCTATGTTTTTGGAAGTCAGAGTGACCCATACATGCTTGGCAGATGTCCACGTAGAAAGAGGTAGCTCCCAGGTGACGTGTTATGAAATTCTAACATAATCATAAAACATAATGGTGGTCATTCGGGAGCACCGCCGACAGGCCGGCGGTGCTCCAATGGGGATTCCGACCGCGGCGGTAAAGCCGCGGTCGGACCGGCACCACTGGCGGGGTCCCGCCAGTGTACCGCGGCCCCATTGAATCCTCCGCGGCGGCGCAGCTTGCTGCACCGCCGCGGGGATTCCGACCCCCCCTACCGCCATCCAGATCCCGGCGGTCGGACCGCCGAGATCCGGATGGCGGTAGGGGGGGTCGCGGGGCCCCTGGGGGCCCCTGCAGTGCCCATGCCACTGGCATGGGCATTGCAGGGGCCCCCGTAAGAGGGCCCCTACATGTATTTCACTGTCTGCTGCGCAGACAGTGAAATACGCGACGGGTGCAACTGCACCCGTCGCACAGCTTCCACTCCGCCGGCTCGATTCCGAGCCGGCTTCATCGTGGAAGCCTCTTTCCCGCTGGGCTGGCTGGCGGTCTGAAGGCGACCGCCCGCCAGCCCAGCGGGAAAGTCAGAATTACCGCCGGGGTCTTTCGACCGCGGAACGGTAACCTGACGGCGGGACTTTGGCGGGCGGCCTCCGCCGCCCGCCAAGGTCAGAATGAGGGCCAATATGTTTCAGAGCCAACCCCTTCACAATGCCTATGCATAATTAGCGTGGCATAGCAAATATAAAAGCCCCCCATAGGTATCATACACACAGGCATCTCACACGTTTTTGTGAGCGGCGAATTGAAGAGCAGGGCATCCCCAGACCATTAAGGAGAAAAATATGAAGGGCAGAGCGCAAACTGGTAATGCAAACCAGCTTCTACTGAAGGCTAATAATTATGACCTGTTTATATATTTTAGTAATTTCAACTTGCTGTTGTCTCTAGCCCCTTGCCCTAGGACACACAGAGCATATGTGCCATGTACTTTGAATACTACTATCTAAAGCCATGTTTTCTTTTAAATGTATTTATTATTATTAGTAGTATTATTAGTATTAGTATTATTATTTTTATTATTATTATTATTATTATTATTAATAATAATAATAATAATAATAATAATAATAATAATAATAATAATAATAATAATAATATTATAATATTCTATTTACGTGGTTCGCAAAATGTGTTTTAATTATGATAAAATGGGCTAGGGGTGCCCATCACAAACCCTTGCACCCTCAGCAGCCCAAGGGGCTAGGCTCACGGAGGGTGGGTACACAGAACCAGGCGCTGTCACCCCAACTGACCATTACCTTAAAGGTGGGGTATAGGGGTGACCTATGTTTTTGAGTGCTGTGGGGGGGCACCCCAACTCCTACCACCCAAAGGGACAGGGGCAGCCTATGGGCATTGCGAGTGGGTTAACTGAGGAAGCTTACTATTTAAAAGAATATGCTGAAAAGTTCCTTGTGCATGCAGCCTTCTGGAAATAATACAAATTGTCAAGATACCTCTTAGAATTAATGTGCCTACTAGTGAGCGCTAGTTTTGACTCTCCATAAAGTAGCTCAGCGGGTTAATACGTCTGCTGCAAAGAACAGAACTATATTTTATGTGCCTAGCAGATTGCATAGGTAAAGCCAGCCTTTAGTCGTGCTTTCAAAATGATATTAATATGTGTGAAAGGAGAACTATGAAGAGATGTGGGGGGTATAATTATTTTTTTTCTTTGGTGGGATATGGGTGCCAAAAACGGCTGATGCACGGGTCCACCGGATATGAACCCTGGGCCCCTCCCCCGAGAACACACATGTAAAGTATTGTGATGGCTGGTGGCAACATTGCATAATTTGTGCTTGTTGTTTCAGGTGCTGAGCACCTGCACTTTTTTTTGAGGGTCGGTGCTTATTCTTCTGCCTCAAGCATTTGTTGTGCGCAAAAGACATATTTGGGAAAGATGGTGGTAGAGAAAAACGAAAAAAGTGCCACAATGAAAGAAAACAGCAAGCTGCAGAGTGAGCTGAAGGGTCAGGGAGTGTTTTAAATGTATTAAAGAACCCTGAGATGGCTTCAGGATTACGCTGGCTCAGTATTCTGTGTTCCTACATTTAAGTTCAGAGGAGTAGGGCTTTGGGGTACAGGCACATTTTTATTTATAAATTAACCACTGGGCGGTGAGAACATGAGGCTCACCACCGTTAGTTATTAACTAAGAATACCTGCTCTCAGGGACCGAAAGTTGTGAGCCATCGGCCTCTGCGAGCAGGTATTCATAGTTAATGGTGGGGGTCGCAGAGCGCGTGTGGCTCAGTGACCCCTGTTATTAACCTAACACGCCGGCTCTCAGAGACTACATGGTCTCTGAGAGCCGGTCTGTTAAGAACGAGGGTCACTGAGCGTTTTGTCGCTCTGCGAACTCCGTTATCAACATAACAGATCTGTTCTCAGAGGCCGCACAGTCTCTGTGATCAGCTCTGTTATGTTAATGGCATGGTCCCCGAGCCACAAAGCGCTTGGGGACCTTCGCTATTAACTTAACAGGCCTTCTTTCAGAGGCCGCCGGCTACACTACGCGGCTTCTGAGAGTAAGTCTGTTAGGTTAATAACAGAGATCCCCGACTGTTTTGCAGCTCAGGGATCTCTGTTATGAACCTAACAGACTTACTCTCAGAGGCCGTGTGACGTAGCCCGCGGCCTCTGAGGGCAGGCCTGTTCAGTTAGTGGCAGGAGACATCTCATGTTAGACGCCCTCCAGGCCCCTTGGGGGTAGAGGGAGTCTACATCGAGGAGAGAGGCCTCCTGCTACCATCTGGTGCAGGAGGACGACATGGATGCCGCAAGGTACAGGCCTGAGAGCCCTAGCCTTGCACGTTGGGTTCTCAAGGCCCTACATGATACCAAATGGTTTGGGGCATTGGGCCCCGAGCATGAGGCTCAGGTCCCCCGGGGCCCACCTGGCAGCATTTTTTTTATTTAAAAAATTATAATAAATTACTAAATAAAATAAAAATAATAATAATAAAATTTTTAAAAAAAAACAATTACTGGGGGTAGAGGACACAACACAGAGCACACTCTGTGTGTCCTCTGCCCTGTACCCTCCTCCCAGCCTAACAGCACAACTTCTCAATGGTGGGGGCTCTGAGCAACAGGCTCGAGCTCCACAAACCCCCTATCCACTCACCTTAGGTTAGGGCCCTGTTGTCCTCGGGAGGGGTTGAAAAAGACGCAGGGGCCCTCCATGATGCCTCCACAGCCTGCAATTTTCAAAAAGAGGGTCTGTGGTGGCAGAGCTGGTTCTGCCTGTCTGCTCCACCCTCTTTACTGTGGCTTAGAGTGAGCTCTGCCCCATATATGGTTCAGAGTATTGGAGAGCTAGGGCGAATACACGGAAATGGATCCTAGGATCCGGCTGCCATTCTATTGTAAATGTAAATATACAATGAACTCTGATGTTTTAAATTGTTTTGTGTTCTAGAACTATATATATATATATATGTATATATATATATATATATATATATATATATATATATATATATACATATATATATATAAAATGCTTTATGGACAGAATACTAGATATTGTGTTGAGCAGCAGCGCCGCCCTGTGGACCTTTTTAAATAAACAGTGTATATTTTGTGAGGAATGTGAACAAGAGGCTCTGTGTATTGTATCTTCAGAACAATGTAAGGGGATGATAGCTTACTTATTGGCTAGCATCCTGAGTGAGCTTGCTTAATTGTGTATGTAATTATTCGAGTAAACGCTTTTACAGGCATATAATATATTTATGAATGTGTTATGAAGGCACCATAAAAATGAATAGTGGCCTAAAATCAAGTATGTCTCTTTTTGTACGTAGGATCCTCAAGAGCAAACGAGACCCGTGAGGAAATGGATGCCTTTCAGCAAGGTACAGCAACCTATAGTTTTATAGTTAGAGAACCGTGTCAACGACCTACTCTTATTACCTTTTTTACTTTATTTCTAACAATGTTTTCTGATACGTTTCTTTCTTTATACAGGATATGACACTGAGGTACAGACTGCTGTCTAAGCTCTACAGTGGATCCTAGAGGCTCAAGATGTAAAGTCTTCAGCGCAACAAGGTACAGCTCTTACGGGTAAATAAAATTATCCGATGCCTCAGAGAACGCTAATAGTCACTTGTTTATATTGTAAGTGCGACATATTTATTTTTTCCTCTTCTGTACAGAGCCCCTAGGGGCGCACACGAGAGGCGCGTCATCTGCACAAAATGTTGAAGACAGAGTTAAAAAGGCACGCAGGAAAAGGAAGTCTACAGCGCCTAAACATGGAACACCTATAAAGAAAGGCCCCAACCGCGGAAGCACATCAGGTGTGTTTTAAAAATAAGGAGCCTAAAGAATCCTAACCTCTCTCTCTCTCTCTCTCTCTCTTTCCATCTCTCTCTACCTAGTTTTTTTCTCCCTCTACGATACAACGGTTCTAGCATTACCTAAATTTCTTTTTATTTTGTTATTTTTCACATCGTAAAACCATCACCAAAGATCTCAGAAGGTGTCCGCCATAAGACCAAGAAGTCAGCGTTGCCTTTGAAGGACATCATAGGAGTCTTACAAAACACAAAGACATCAACAGCCACAGAGATTGGTGCAGGGCGTCAGAACAAACAACGACCAGGGTCTACAGATAATCGTCATAGTCCAGGTACAGCCCATAACCACTGCACCACTTTACAAATAAACACCGCCACTGGTACAACAACCTCTTGTACTGAAAGTACAAGGGTTGGGACACAGAGACAATGGAGCTGTTACACCCACAGACACACAACATCAAGTACTGTTTAAATCCGCTGAGGGGATCTCAAACAGTGCAACAAGCCTAAAATAAACCGTCTTTCCTTAAAGAATAGTAAGAAGAAGCAACCATTCCCTGAGCCACAAATGGTTCCTCTAGATCCCTCAGTTAAAAACACAGTTACACCTCTGACAGGACCCCGTAGTTCACAGTGTTCTAAGGCTGAAACAGGTAATGTAGAGGTGGTTCCCAATGGACTGGCCCCAAAAACTCCTATAACTATTTTGGACTCTAGGTTTGAAAATGATCACCCTGTAGAGGAGAGGACCCTTATGCCACCTGTATAGGGCTTCTCAGGGCACTGGTGGGTGGCGTTGAGGGTTCTAAAACAATAGCAGCCACTGAACACAACGGTTCTTCTAGTGTAGATCCAGAGGCATAGCAATCTTCAGGTCAGCAATCACCCGATCCTAGCCCCTCGGCGTCCCACGCATCCGCAGCCCTAAGCTATTACGATCACCGTTTAAGTTCCCCATATCTAATGTCCGCAATCACACCTCTGGGAGCGTACGATCCCACCAGTCCCCCTCCCACTGTATACGTTCCCCAGTCTTCTCCCTCCTCAACATACCCTAATAGTAGTACGGGCGGTAGCGGGTCACAAACTATAAGTTTTGGAACCCCGTCTAGTGAGGAACAGTCCTCCGAAACACCCGGGTGTTCGCATTGGGGCCCTGCTTTTTTGACCCGTCCTGGTCCACCCATTCAGAAACCGGTTATTGCTGTTAATAAAGAAACTGCACCTGGTATGGCTCAGGGAAATATAAACCCTGCATCTAACGCCTCAAGTAATGACGCAGAGCATGGCTCTTTGGACTGCACTAGAGTCCTGGGAACCTATATAAAAGAAATACACCAATCTGTTAGAAAGCTAAAATCCAGACTGAGCCTGAAGACTTTAAAACTCTGGAAGGGGGGTTGTGATACTGCGTCCTCCAGAGGCGGCCTGAGGGCTTTAACCCAGAGGTTGGCGTTGTGTTGGAGGGAGGTGGTCCAAGCATGTGAATCAGTTGCTGCAGACATAAGTAATATGCAGGCATGAGGGGTCGTCTAAGGAGTGTAAGAACCGCATTTATTAATACTAATGTCCACAGGTCTAAAAATATAAAAAGAGAACCCTGGATATACTCACTAAAGCTCTACGGTTCTTACGAGCGCTCAAAATAAAATAAAAAAACGCAAGAACAACCCAACAACTGCATAAATCCCCAAAAACCAACACCTGTAACATATAAAACGACCTCCACTAGACCTCAAAACATAAAGTTAGGAGAAAACATTACAAACATAGGGGTTTTTAAGATCACATGGGGTAGAGCCCAGAGCATGGTTACCCCCGAACAACCTGCAAAACCCCAGCACGTAGTAGGTGAAGTGCCAAGGACACAGCTCATAAATACATCCAATATTGTTCAAATAGGCTGCGGCTTGTTCCCTAAAAACAGCTGGGCTGTTAAGAAACAGAAGTGGGCTAGTAGCGCTAGAAACTGTAAGCTTTTAATGAGGAAATTAAAGAAAGCCAGATTAGGTGTTAGAGGGAGGTATAAAAATATGTGAGCAACGAGCCATAGTCAACTCTCAGTGAATGATACACCTGTGAGCACCCCATCTTGCGACAATCCTCAACCTGAGGATTCAGAACAGGTGTTTTTAGAAAGTGTTAGAAGGTACAGTCGTACTGTAGAGAGGTTTAATGCTACAGAGCACTATGACAAATTCCATTTGTTAACCTGGATCACATAAATTCCTCTGATCACGGCATTATAGCTATCCATCAAGCTGTACAAATGTTCATAGAAAGGCTGTTATATGATGTGGTTCCTAACGATTTCTCTCAACTATGCTTCATGGGGAAGGGCATTGACAGTCCCTTGTTCACCCGACAAACACCCCGCAACGTACTTGATGCTGTAGAATTTCTAGATAACCTCTCTAGCCTGCTACAGAGTAAGGCTGAAATAGTTGCATATGGCACCTTCGGAGTCATCGCTCTCGTTTTCAGGGGTCGCAAAGAGGGTGTTTCGAGACCTTTAAAGAGCATCTTGTATAGTAAGATTGTTGTGTAGCCATTTTAGTTATAGCTTCATGCACGTTAGTTTAATACACTAGGCCGCTGTGCACTTTGACCTAAATATATGTTATTCAGCTTCGCATTGTCATTTTTACAATAACCAGTTTTACGGTCTTGTTTTAATTTCTTCTATCTAACTGTTTTGCTTAGCCCAGCACTGTGTTCTCAAACAACACATTCTTGATCACTTTGTGCTTCAGTCAAGCCTACAGTTTGGTACATTGTCGGTGAACGTGGCAGAAGTTTAGTCTCCAACATTTGTAGAAAATACACATCTTTACGTAGGGACATTTTCTTAGAACATTAGCTGTGTTGTTATAAAAACACTTCCTAGTCCCATTACACGTTAAGAGTGAGATTCCAGCCAGGGAACCACAACTGTATGCTGAATGCTTCGCTGCAGATGCTAACGCAGACTACAGGCCTTTACTCAGGTATGATGGTTGATGTCCTCCCGGGGGAACCTGAAAGGCAGGATTAGAGCTTAACATGCTGTGTTCAAATTATGATTCAGATAGAAAATAGTCCATCGACTTTAGTGGCAATATGATAGCATTATTCTTATGCTTCACTCTCATCGTCACCATTTTAATATTGTCATGTTGTGTCGTTCTGGTTATTGCAGCTCACGCTTTGCTATCTAAAATGCAGTCATTTTATTAAACCAGTCTTTAAAACTATACTGCTTTCATTGTCATTTATATATGAGACCGAATTGTGAATGAGAGAACCGGATGCGACCTGAGTGACCACGACTTACCTGAGAAGTATGATATGTCATGCGCTCGGCTGCCCAATCATCTCTAACTTTCGGGAGAGATGAGGCACTGCTAGCTAGCCAGAGCAAAACCTGGATTTGGAGCGACAGGTGTCACCCACTGTGGGTCAGACTCAGTCTCCCACACTGTGGACGATATTGCTGCTCAAAATACAATAGTCTCATTAGAATAATGAGAGCCTAGGCAACAAGATCATTGGAAAGAAGCAAAGATGG
Organism: Pleurodeles waltl; assembly: GCF_031143425.1. Classification (NCBI taxonomy): domain Eukaryota; kingdom Metazoa; phylum Chordata; class Amphibia; order Caudata; family Salamandridae; genus Pleurodeles; species Pleurodeles waltl. The sequence continues at coordinate 737,151,226 of NC_090437.1, read as the reverse complement.
GTACTCAACTTTAACACAGGGGCATCCAACACGTGTCCGGCTGATAGCATAGCGGGGCTACTGATTGATCACTCTACACCCGATGCTCACATTCTGTCTAGAGCTGCAGAAGCCCATAGAGTGCTTGAAATACTGCATGACCGGATGGTCGGTTTTGGGGACATAGGTCTTTTTGAGAACTATTTTGCCGTTATGGTGGAAGTTCTTTACCACAATGGTTCCTGGAAGTACTTCATGACCGGGGAGCAGACGAAAAACAAGACCGTGTACGTTCTCCATCATGAAAATCACTTTTACAGCATTTTGAACCTGAGCGGTTTTCTAGGAGCCAGGTACGTGTGCACCCATTGTGACCATATCTACAACAAACAGACAGCTCACCAACGTGAAATGCACTTTAAAATGTGCCAAAGAGATGGGTGTATTGAGATCGCGGGGCAGAAGGGACAGTGCAGAACGTGTAATATGTTTTGTCGCTTGCAAAACTGCTTGAGCATACATAACAGACTTGTTCGCTCTGTCTCTAAAGTAGGCTGCAGGAGATGCGGGTGCTACGTTACCTATGAGCATAAATGCAAAGGTATGAAATGTTCCAGATGTAAGGTATATTGTCACACGGGGCAGAATAACAAGTGTTACATGGTTAAAGGGTTCCCGCAGACAAAAACTAAAGACTACATAGTGTTCGATATAGAGTGTACACAGGAGACGGGTGTATATCAACCTAATTATATTTATGCTCATCATCTTACTTCCAAGGGCAGCTGGGATTTTGAAGGGCGTACGTGCGTGAACGATTTTCTCACCACTTTCATGCAACCAAAATTCTACTAGTACACTATGCTGGCTCATAACTCAAAAGCATATGACTCCTTCTTTATGTTGCAGAACATGATTGGTGAAAAGATGGCTGTAGAACACATCACCCAGGGTTCCAAATGGATGTTGGTAAAGGCGATGCCTTTTCAAATAAGGTTCATCGATACCCTAAATTTTCTACCCACGAAATTGAGCAAATTACCAAAAACCTTTGGTTTCCCAGGGTGTAAAGGTTATTTCCCCACTTTTTCAATACCTGGGCCAGTCATAATCATGAAGGGCCCATGCCACCAGCCGACAGCTATGGTGTTGAGTACATGATGCCGGCTGAGAAAGAGAGCTTTCTACAGTGGTATATTAAAAACCGTGAAAATCACTTTAATTTTCAAACAGAGTTGAAAGTGTACTGTCAGGTGGATGTAATGGTATTATGAAAAGCCTGCAACCTTTTCAGAGACATGGTGGGGGAAATTACCAAAAGGGTTAAGGTTTTGAAGCGCAATAAGACCATACACTACATAGACCCCTTCCAAAATATCACATTGGCTTCCATGTATATGTCTATCTACAAACACATGTTTCTGAAGCCCTGCACCATAGCTCTAGTACCACCTGACCTCTATAACGGCAAACAGAAGCGCTATTCTACCCCCTACATCCAATGGCTCACGTGCATCTCTGACAAGGAAAACAACTTCATTCAACACGCCTTACAGGGCGATGAATACCGAGTGGGGTTTATTATCTGGACGGCTACACTATAATTAACGGTGTGCCTATAGCTTTTGAGTACAACAGTTGTTTTTACCATGGTTGTCCCTGCTGTTACAAGGCCCAAGAGTTTAACAGACTGTTGGGCACCAAGTTTGAACACTTACACCGCTGTACTCTGATGAAGGCTGAATATGTTGAAAGCCGTGGCTTTGTAATGAGAGCCCTATGGGATCATGAGTGGTTAGACATGCTAGCTTCAGAAGAGGAACTTGCGTCTTTTCTTAAGAGGCGACGGTTACCCAAGCCTTTGGAACCCCACAATGCCTTATTTGGCGGTCGTACAAGCGCTATACAATTGTACAGGGCTGCGGGTGAGGGTGAAAAAAACCACTATTATGACTTCACGAGCTGGTACCCATTTGTGAACAAACAGAAGTTATACCCTACAGGCTACCCCACCATCATCTATAGAGACTTCAAGCCTGTAGGTGAAAATTTTGGGCTCATTAAGTGCCATATATATCTGCCACGGCGGCTTTACTTCCCAGTGCTACCGTACAGAGTTGACAGCAAGCTCATATTTCCATTGTGTTGAAAAGTAAAGAGACTAATGAGTGTAGACACACTGACGAGCAGAGGATGCTCATCGGTACTTGGTGTAGCATCGAGGTTTAAAAGGCCCTTAAGAAAGACTACAGACTGTGTAAAATAGTGGAGGCATTTTGAAAGAAGATCAACACGTCTCCTTTCTAAGTATATCAACTTGTTTATGAGAGACAAACAGGAGGCTTCAGGCTTTCCTGAATGGTGTGTTGATGCGTCCTCTAAGCAAAAGTAAATCGACAATTACCGCGCTCACAAAGGCATAAGATTGAGACCAGAGTTCATCAAAGTCAACCCTGCCAAGTGCCTGGTTAGCCAAGCTCTGCCTAAACTCCTTATGGGGAAAATTTGCCCAATGTACAAACCTACCAAACACTACCTTAATAACAGATTCTGAGGAGTTGTTTAAGTACCTTTTTAAAACAATGGATTAAACCCAGATCTGTGACTGGGGGTGAGTGTTTGCATTGTCAGCACTCCGTCCATCATCTTTTTGTGTTGCTAATGTCGCCCTAAGTGGGAAGGGTATGCCCAGACGTGGGTCCCGTGCTTCCCATGCCACTGGATTCAAGCTAGCCTGGTTGATGAGGGGTGAAACCCCGAAACCGGTCTCAGGATGCTTGTTTCCAGTCCAGGGAAGGCCTGGCCTGGCAGTTCGGGCTGGACTGTTCCCATAGGGAACAGGGTCCAGACTGATTTGCATATGGCTGGGTCCAAACTGGAATGGCATGGGCAGCAAAAAAACGATGGATTAAACCCAGATCTGTGACTGGGGGTGAGTGTTTGCATTGTCAGCACTCCTTCCATCATCTTTTTGTGTTGCTAATGTTGCCCTAAGTGGGAAGGGTATGCCCAGACGTGGGTCCTGTGCTTCTCATGCCACTGGATTCAAGCTAGCCTGGCTGATGAGGGGTGAAACCCCAAAACCGGTCCCAGGATGCTTGTTTCCAGTCCAGCGAAGGCCTGGCCTGGCAGTTCGGGCTGGACTGTTCCCATGGGCAACAGGGTCAAGACTGATTTGCATATGGCTGGGTCCAAACTGGAATGGCATGGGCAGCAAAAAAACGATGGATTAAACCCAGATCTTTGACTGGAGGTGAGTGTTTGCATTGTCAGCACTCCGTCCATCATCTTTTTGTGTTGCTAATGTTGCCCTAAGTGGGAAGGGTATGCCCAGACGTGGGTCCCATGCTTCCCATGCCACTGGATTCAAGCTAGCCTGGCTGATGAGGGGTGAAACCCCGAAACCGGTCCCAGGATGCTTGTTTCCAAGAAAATGGATAGGCTGATTTTGAGTTTAAATTCTTTTATTGTAGACAATTGTAGTTGCACGTATTTAAGCATTACAGAGCATTACACTTTTGACACACATCATATTCTGTTTTAACAACGGTGGCCATAGATCCCGCATTTTCTTCAACATACTTCACAACCATATGGTTGTTGTTTACTAGATCGCACAAATATAGATTTAGAAAATGTCTAAACATCATACCCTCAGACATTTTACTAATAAAATCTATACAGTGTTCCCAACATGTAACTAATAAAGAGCCCTGCACCCGCATCTTGTTATACTTGACCCTACCAGCAGCTTTTTTATATACTTGAATATGGGTTTTGTATAGATGGTGTGCTCGGGGAACGCCACTGAACTGTCAAACACTGTAACCTTGTCAATATCCAAAAACATTCCCACCCAGTGTGTTACACCCTTGTAATGCGGGTCTGTGTTAAAGACGACTAGCGATCATGGTCTTTCTACACCAGCTTCCTGGGGTAGACCATCACTCGAAAAAACATCTAAACAGTATTTCCTCGCGTATTTATGCCTCCTTAAGGACTCACGTATCTTCACAGTGCCCATTTTACAATATTTTAAAGATAGTCAAACATGATTTGGCAGGCATGGCTGACCGGGATGAGGCTGATGAACACAGAGAATACGATCATGTTCACATTGGTAGCCAAGGGTTGACTAAAACGTATTTCAGCTTTTAGATTTCCATTTTTTATCAGACTATAATGATCACCGTTTCCATGTCTGGCGTCAGATCGAAAGCGAACAGTGTGTAGCCGTCCCCATGTCCTTCTCTTGACACGAAGACTCCTGAGTCCCTCAGATGTTTTCCTGTTATTGACACCAGTCCAAGATATTCCCTGATAAAATTTGATGTTCCAAAACTGGGTGTGTACAGTTTTGTCGGAATCACAGACCCCTCGTGTACCAGAGCCACGTAGTTGATGTCATGGGGTTGGAAATTGAATGGATTTGAGGTATACTGGCCACTAAAAGGAATATTGTCCTCAAACCCTATAATAATAAGTTTCGGTAGCTGTCCAAGAAATACATTTTGCTGCTGTGTTACTCTGGTACCTGTTGGAATGCTATATATCTTCAGGGCTACTCTTTCCACTGCATACTTGGTGTTCAATAGTTGTAAGGCCTCGGCGTGAGCCAGTCTGACGCTTGGTGACACTTTCACTCTCTTTACAAGCAAACTGGTGGACAGTATAACTAGTTTATACTGTTACGCATCCCCACTGATGAGACAGAATGAGTCCTTGTTGTGGGTCAGTTTAATCTGAAGATTGATGCCATTGACGAGTAGTTTAGCTTGGTAGAAAAGGTCCGAGTGTATGTGACCTAGGAGGTCAAACTGCCTACTGTCAGCAGTGAAGTTTGCTCTTTTTACAAAAACCTGCTTGTGGCTGACCAGAGCAGTAGCTTCAAAATGACCGTAAGTATCTTAGTAGAAGAGCCCTGCTGAAAGCTGTGTGTCCGGGGTATTGCTGCTGTAATTAAGAATACTCTCCATGTATGCCCTATAGGCATACATATTATCAATTTGCGTGATAAGGCGATCACCAAGGGTAATGTCCACCTGATTAAACATGGTTGCTACGGGGTAAGCGATCGTTGACACTCTAGCGTCATTCGCTATATTGGAACCATCTTCTTTTACAATTTTACAGATGAGGTGCAACAGCGTGTTGCTGAGATCCAAATACATATCCGTGGACCCTGACACATAAAACTCTATTGGTACCAAAGGTGTTAAAGTGGCTAGTGGCGATACCTCCATGAAAAAACTGTTTTCAATGCTAGCCTGTGTCGGTTTTAGAGAAAACAGGTCTAACTCTGATTTAGCGCATTCAACCGATGCGCAATGTACGAAGGCCATGTTTACAGGTTGATCGGCTTTTTAAAAATATATTTATGTTAGCAACCCTTCTCTTCTTCTTCTTCGAAGCTCTCTTCTGACTTACGGATCTTCGTTTGTGAGCGCTTTTTGAAGATCGCCGTTTTTTTTTATAGGGGGCGGCGGACCCCTGCGCTTTGAAGCACTGCGCTTCCTTTTAACAGGTGTGTGAGACTTGTACACCAGCCCCGCTCCTTCTTAAGGTTGCTTTTTCATACGTTCAACAACAGCAGATGTCACAGAACCCACCACGTCCTGTTCAATGTTCGTAGCAGCCACTTTAACATGCGTTTTTGCAATTTCATTGCCTCTTCTCAAGAACGGCATAGCTCTTCTAAACAAACTACAGAAGAAACCCCCCAACCCTGCCCTGTACATAACCGGGGCCTGTTGAAAGTACAGCGCAGGGCTCCATATCCAGACTGGTTTCTGTAATAATCCCTATACATAGAGGGGTCGCCGTATGTTTTCATAATCGCCATGATGACTCATTAATAGTCGTTCTTGCGTTGAGATCTTGAATGAACCTTAACAATAACTTTCCCGTATTTAAGAACACCTGCTCACCCTGATCGTTCATAGATCATTATCTAAATGGTGTCAAAATGTTTTTTACAAATTGATACGTAGTCTGGTTTGTTGTATTGTATATTAACCATTGTGTTATTTTCACCCTTTACCTGGACCCATCTCATCAACAGTGAATAACTATCCCTTATCTTCTGCGTCTCTACGATATCGCTATACACGTAGAATGTATAGAAGCCGCTTTTAATATCAGGGCCGGATTGGTTCAGGTCTACATGATTTCTGATATGCTGCCCTGTTTCTAAAACCCTTTTTAATTTACCCAAACAGTTAAACACTGCATCGCAATTTGGAGGTTCAAGAAACACCTTCTGTCTAACGTTATCTAACACTAAATGCATATTCGCACATGACTCAATGTTGGCTATGGTTTAATTGATGGCTCCAATCACCAAGGCTACAGATGGGCAATATCTGTGAGGAACCCCGGTATGGATGGTCATAGCGTTCTGAGCATCCTTCATATTAAATACGGCGTTGTACATTGAAAACGTATTCCATGTTCTGGGGTATTGGATTTCTGTTAGGGCTATCTCCCAATCTCCTTTCAGGTCTACATGTTTAGCCAATTTCAATGTATAATTAGAAATTCTATTGTCAGGGAACATTTCCTTTGAGGTTTTGGACGGCAGAGTGATATAAAATGGTGCTGTATCTATCTTCACGTCTACAACGATCCCCCCGTCGTACTCACACAACCTGCACGGAACTGGCCGGTACCCAACTGTTTAATTTCTCAGGCCACCCCACCATTTGACAAAAACCTGGTGGTTAGCTCTGCTACATGTGCTTTTCAGAATCCTTTCTACCCTGTACAACCTGTGCGGATCATTAGGTACCTTCTGTAGCTCCTCCTTGTAAAAGACACCCTACACCTTTTCCCCATCATAGTCCTTCAGCCTGTAAATATATACATCCTCTTTAAGCTCCACACTTTCCACTATGAATATCTCACCACTAAAAGTCTGTTGGTAGCCCTTCGTAAAGACCCCTTTCAGTTTTGAAACTCTAACATGGTCACCTTCTTTTACAACTGGCTTCTTTACATCTGCAGCAATCCTACTCCCACACACAGTTCTCCACACCTTTAGCAAATTATCAGCTGTTATGTCTACGGGGGTCATTTTGATGGTTCTGTGGTAAGTGGCGTCATGAACGTCTAAAATAGCCTGTAGAACATCCACGTAACAGTAGGCGTTATAAGCCGTGAAAGATCTTTACATCTTAGACGTTAGGGTTCTGTTAAATGGCTTTATAACAGATGCTTTTACCCCTGTGTGTGTTACAAAATGTTTAACATTATGCTTCTTTAACAATTTCTGAAACGGCTGTTTAAAAATTATTTGCCTGCGTCTTTTTGTAGTTTTTGAGGGGTTCGCCCTTTCCTGAAGATCGCTTTAAAGGCTTCAGTTATATCGGAACCACTTTCATCGCTTAGCGCTTCTGCACAGGCGTACTTCGACAATACATCTATAACTGTTAATATGTATCGAACACCGATATTATGCTTTGCTAAATCTTGAAGACTGAATATGTCTGCCTGCCATTGATAACTACTTGCGCATTAACGATGGTAGGTATTCTCTTAAAACGTTTCCTTGCGGGTTATGGAGTGAATACGCCTCTTCCCCAGATTACCACGTCTTCACCAGTGCTCTGTTTACTGGTTCATTTTGAACTAGAGCCCTTCTAAACAGTGCTTCGTTCCCCTGAAGCTACCAACTCTGCTTGTATCGTAATAAAGCTTCCTTAATCCATCACTCAACATGTTGTCATCTGTTACAAACCATAAAATGAAAGACATCAGTTTTGTGTAATAACATTTTATTAAAAATTAAAAAATATTAGCACGGAATAAAACAATATACTTTACATTTCTAGATGTAAATCTTATTGTGTGGTATTGTTGGACATTAGGCTGTCTTTTGACTAAGTGTACATGCTACTACACGTGCTATATACGTTACTAGGCGCCATGCTGCTAATCGACCTCAGCGTCGTGAGTTTTGCTATTTTTATAGATATACACTTGATAGCTCCAGACACAACTTCCCTCTCACGCCTCCTATTACTTTGTACACACAGGATACTGACAGCATTCATAAGTTCGTACAATTCAATGTCCGACAATACTAAACCTTTCTTTGTGAAATAATCATCTGTCGGAAGCTCCAAGGATGTGGGTAACGCCATCATCGGCAAAAGTCTTAACTCATGCATATGCCTTTTGTACACGTTCCAGTATTTATCAGCTGTGGGCATCCACACGTTGATACACCATTTGGTTATGCATTCAGGACTGTTGCACATCATTGCGGCGGGTGGCTCAGAAATGTTCAAATAAGGCAGAGTTACAGGGTGTATTTCAGCTATTCATTCTTTAATCAGCACATATACCATTCTGCCAATGTATATGTATCCGGGGTGTAACTCATAGACATCTTGCACCTCGTCATTCTGATACGCGTCCTAAAAGTGAGTAAGTATGTAAGTTAATTATTAGTGTGTTGACCTTCTACCCAGGACTCTACGTTTTTTTTTTTAACAATCTGTGCAGGGATACTGGACCGATTCTTCTATTTTTAAAATAAACATCACACAAACGTCTTCCTATAACCCTTTCTATCATCTTTCTATCAAAATACGTACACAACCCCTGCATAAACTTGAGTTTTGAACATGGTTCATTCGAGTATTGGATCTCTTTAAGCGCTGCTGCTACGACCTTAACCATATAGGGGTGTACATTTTTCTTTTCCTCGGACATCCCATTCACAACTCTTAACATTTTATACACCTTGTACGGGTCCAGCCTGCTACATATATGTCAAATTGTTATTGGTGTGTACGACTCATATAAACACTCATGAGCTACCTGTTGCAGTTCGTTAATTTTATGCCCATAACAAAGATTATAATACGTTTCAAACAAGTGTTCACAACAGTCGCTTACAAAACCTTTAACAGGCCATACTGCATCTTGCGGGATGCCCTTATTTCCCTTTTCGAAAATGCCACCATTATAGGTACAAACACAATTCTTATGTTGCTCTTTGTTCTGGCTTTTGGCACTTTCAGACTGTTTTGAACAACATAAACAGAAAAAATATACATTGTTAACTTTGATGATGACCCTTCTCCAGCGGGGCTTTATGTTGATGTTTTCTATGGTTCAATCCGAAACAAAAACATATTATTAGTTAAAGGTAACAAAATATACACATATATGCGTTAAGTGTCTATATCGTACTTTTTACCAACCTTTTAATTTTCTTGACACTTGGCTGCGCCTCTGAAATCTTGAGAATCGCACAGATCTATCGATGCGTAATCGTCGTCAGTGTTTAGACGTGGTTGCTGCACAATAACTGCGTCCGTTGACTTTTCGTCCAGAACCCCATATCTTCATAGAAAGGGGTGTTGGGAGGTGTTATAGATTCTTCTACATCGTCAAAGTCGGTGAAAATGTTTCCAACATTTAACTCTTCACTCGATGCATCGCTGCAGCTGCTATCACACTTAATAGGGGATATCAGCTGCGGTAAATCCTTGAGGCTGAGCTTTTCAAGCCTATGGCAAAGATCCTCTTGAATGCCCGAAACATCCCACCCCTCGTCTTTAGGAGTATCCTGCTGCACGTTCTCGTCCAATACCGACGGTTTTAGGGTTCAATAATATTTGTCAATAGTGTTCAAGCCACCCTCTGAGGCCACCTTTTTGATGAGAGGGGTTGTATCTCTTCATAATGACAGAATAATCTCTTCCAGCTAGATGCTCCGGGATTAGCGTAGGCCGCTTAGACGGCTCCTTATATGTATTCTAAGGGTCAGAAAGGGTTAATTGCTCTACAACGTGACACATGCTCTCCAAAGGGACTCTTATTCATTGGGGGAATGTTGCATAACCCTGCCCCCCTGTATTAGGACCTAGCCACATGCCTAACAGGTGTTCAGCCTATGTCACAATCCCACTGCCCCTCCTACACCTACGTCAGTTCCAGGGTTGTTATGCAAGGCTCTGAGGAGGGTGAGTGGGAGTTCTGTAGTTCCACAACCCCTCCCTCTGAGGAGCCGCACTGCAGCCCAAACAGCCTGATGGCATGAACATGCCCAGACTTGTCCTCTTATGCGCAGAAATACGGTGCACACCGGCACGGCCGCCATTTTACACAACACATGCACCCAGACACTAGGGACAGCAACAGGACACATGACTAACACACCATGTCACAACATATGTGACTCATCTACACCTACATCAGTTCCGGGTCGGTTTCCCAGGGGTCACCGGAAATCCTGGTAATGGATGTGACATAATTTCCGGGACGGGACAACTGTCACTTTTTGAATGATGAGGAATGGCATCCCTGATTACTACTAAGGAGTGACTGGAGGTTGTGAGAAGAAGTGGAAGTGAGTCAGGGGTGCATCCGAGCCGAGTGGATGATGAACAGCCACCTGAAACTGAACTCAGACAAGACGGAAGTCCTCATCCTTGGATCATCACCCTCTGCCTGGGACGACTCCTGGTGGCCCCCTGCCCTGGGCAGCGCACCCAAACCAACGGACCACGCACGCAACCTGGGCTTCATCCTGGACTCCTCCCTCTCGATGACCAGACAAGTCAACGCCGTCTCATCATCAAGCTTCAACATCCTACGCATGCTCCGAAAGATCTTCCGATTGATCCCCACCGAAACCAGGAAGACGGTCACCCAGGCACTCGTCACCAGCCGACTGGACTAAGGTAACACCCTCTACACCGGAACCACGGCCAAACTACAGAAAAGACTCCAACGCATCCAGAACGCCTCCGCACGCCTCATCCTTGACATCCGCCGACACAGCCACATCTGCGGACACCTGAGAGACCTGCACTGGCTCCCCGTCAGCAAGAGAATCACGTTCCACCTCCTCACCCACGCACACAAGGCCCTCCACGACCTGGGCCCCAGGTACCTCAACAACCGCCTGACCTTCTACACTCCTACCCGCCAGCTACGATCGACCAGCAACGCCCTCGCCGCCGTGCCACGCATTAGAAAAGCCACCATGGGAGGAAGATCCTTCTCCTACCTGGCAGCCAAGACTTGGAACTCCCTCCCCATCCACCTCCGTCTGACCCAAGACCACCTCTCCTTCAGGAAGCAACTCAAGACCTGGCTGTTCGAGCAGTAGCGGTTCCCCCTCCCCCAGCGCCTTGAGGCCCTCCGGGTGAGTAGCGCGCTTTACAAATTTCTTGATTGATTGATTGATCTATTAATGGTGCATTAGGTGCAGTCACACCAGGGTCCACAGTCATTTGGAGTGAAAGGTTGACTTAGTGAAAGGGTGTTTGCAAGTGAGAACAAGAACTATGAGCATGTGTATGTTTGTGTATGAATAACAGTGTGAGTATGAGGAGAGTGTGTGAGTTAGATTGAGTGAGGGGGAAGAGAGTTAATGTGAGCATGAGTGAGTATGAGTGAGGTAAAAAAAATGGGGTGAGCTCCTGGTAGGTAATACGCCCCACCACTTTATAAGATCTCCAGTCCCCACTGCTTCAAATGCTATCGTGTACCAGGACTGGGATCTGCAAATGTGTAGGCAAGCTTTCAAGTCAGTGAAAGCCACCTGCCTTGGGAAGAAGGGCGGAGCCTAGCACGCCCATTGCCCACTCTTCTCCTGTGTGATAAATCCAAGTATGCGAAGACAAATGTATTTTAGCGTCAGCTGCTTCTTGTTTAGTTGCATGTTTGTTAAAGACTTTTCATAATCACTTAATAAATCACAGGCTCTAATTAGTTTTATCCTTGTAGCTCGGTTTGCTTGGTAGGCACTGTGGGCCAAATGATTTAAGGCATTTTACGGTTTACCAAAAACCAACTAAAAGAGGGGTTTGGAAAAAGGGAGATTTGGATAGAAAAATCCTGGTCCTGTGTATAGAGCTCCCAATACATGTACAAAAACAAGGTATACACAGTTCCACAACGTAAGTATAATCAGGAAAACCACATGGGGTCCTGATCTAAGGAAAAGATCGTAAAAAAGAGAGAAGAAAGAAGAAAGAAAGCCAGGTCCCTGGAAAATTAATTATTTTGGAACAAGAGCCCTCACTCACCAAAGGTGACATGCTTCATCCTCGGGCTTTGCTCCACGTCAGGCCGGCGCTGCAATGCCTGACGGGCCCCTCAAGGGGGGCTCTTTGCCGGAGATCTTTTGAGATATATGCCCGGTTTAGAAAGAATAGGGTATAGGATTGGAAAAATTCTATTTAAAAATAACTAGAGGTTAGGCAAATTTTATTAAATAATCCAACCACTGTCATGATTAAAACCAAAGAGCGGGGAGAGAAAAGAACAAGGTCTACGCTCCCCAAAATATTATTCACTTCCTCACTCAATTTGAGGTTAGGAATTGTACGCACAGGATCCCCTGGTGAATCGTACAATCCTATACACTATTCTTTCTAAACCGGGCATATATCTCAAAAGATCTCCGGCAAAGAGCCCCCCTTGAGGGGCCCGTCAGGCATTGCAGCGCCGGCCTGACGTGGAGCAAAGCCCGAGGATGAAGCATGTCACCTTTGGTGAGTGAGGGCTCTTGTTCCAAAATAATTAATTGTCCAGGGACCTGGCTTTCTTTCTTCTTTCTTCTCTCTTTTTTACGATCTTTTCCTTAGATCAGGACCCAATGTGGTTTTCCTGATTATACTTAGGTTGTGGAACTGTGTATACCTTGTTTTTGTACATTTTACGGTTTACACCATAGCAAAATCTCTTTGAGTCAAGTCCTATATTTCAAGCTGTCTTGAGCACCGCCCAGTATTTGAAAAGTGTGAACTAAAAAATAAATTATGGCGCAAACTGAGCAAAACATGCAAGGCTGTTGTGTGTTACTAGGACACTTGCCATTCGGCCGGGAATGATTTTCTTCTACGAAACAAAACGCTTATAGCTTATCAAGATTTCATCGTCTAAATACGTCGCAGAAAAAAAATCCACGCCATTTTATCACTCGAGGTAGATTACAAAGTATGCCCTATTATTGAAGGTGGTTGAATTTAACTTTCAGGGCTTTATTATTTTGCAGGGATTACCTTCTGAAATGTTTCTGAAACTGCTCATGTGTCTATTAGCTATTCATCGGGAGGCTGGCCTTCTCAGACAGTTGTCTCCACACTGATAAGATGTGTCATCAGCTCACACAACGGACGTTTAATGCTGCTTATGTAAGCTGATTCCTAAGACTAGGAGACCGTCTGAAAATATTAGGTTCCTATGCAAAGCCCGTGTAGGAATAAAAACAAAAAAGGAAATATGTTATCTCGAATGTGTTCTACGATTCTTTTTTTAAAAAATGAAGTCACAATTTGCTCTTATGCGATTTTTACATATTGAATGTTTTAATTTTGTTTATAAACTGTTTTTCATAAAAGCGCTTTTGTTTCCAACTTTAATGTTGTCCTTTTATTTTCTCCTTAATGTTATGTAGCCCACTTACCCGTCTTTAATTGTGCTTTCTTCCGGCGATCATTGCAAACAACTGAATAGAAAGGGAGATAATTAGACCCCCGGAGAGGTTTATACTGAACGCGGTATTTTAGAGTCCCTGATATGCTTTTTCGGTGATAACCGTCCCTGCTAATTTTCCCTTTAACAACACGGTTTTGCAGAAAGGCATTTGCAGGTCAGCAAAATAATGACAAAAGCATGGCTGCAAATATACAAGTGCATTAGGGTGCGAATTGAAAGCCAGAGGGTGGATAATACATAAATGTAATGTTGCCTCTGTATTCATAGATTAAATCCACAAAAAACAGTACACGTTTATCACACTTATATGGATTCTGAAGCAGAATCAGTATTTTAGCGCACCGAACTCTGAGACATCTATTGTAAACAAAGATTTTACCGGCCGTGCCTTTTAAATTCCAGATGTAGGTAACTTGACAACAACTATAATAGCACAACTTCACAGACTTCAAAAACATTAAACTTGGTATAATAATATTATGGCAATGGCCTGATGAGAAATTACGCCGTATTCTCCCTCAATACTGCTCTGCCCGATTAAACTGGTTTAGTGTTGGTGCCGAACCACTGGACTCTAATTTACTGTCAGATGTTATATTCGACCATTTCAGAAACCTACGCAATTCCATATTGCCTACTCATGCATTTAGCATGGGGTAGAGAGAGGGAGCTACCCCGGAGTTCCACTGGAGTTGCACATTTTTGACATTTCTGTGGTGGGGAATTCCCCACGAGCCTAGTAGATTAGTTCTCTATGTAACTTCCATGGATCACCCTACTATAGTATGCATTTAAAAAACTTTGGCCCTAAGTATGAGGTTTGAAATTCCAAGTTGGGTGGAATTTATCAGGGGGAAAGTATACAGTATTTACCACACCTTGCAGATTTGAGTTAAGCTACCAAAATCCTTATGCTATTACCCCAAAACTCGGAATAGGCGCTATTTATTACACTCAATAAATAATGTTATTAGTATTGCTAATCATTAGGTGTAATAATTAGCACCTATACTTTGAATCAGTGCGCTTGACTACTGACTTGGAATACCTGGCAAGGTTCTGTGGAATTTCTTCTATGGCACTCAATGCCCTCTTACCTGCGGCCTATTATTTTGGCATGCCGCGTCTTCCTGTCCATCCAAACTATTTACCTTAATTTTATGTCAGGACTGGAGGAGAGGATTATGCAATTCTTTCTTCACTTTAATAAAACAGCATTTTCAAAGTAGCTAATAAAGTAAAAATGCATAAAAACATCAGAACTACCAGTCCTCTGAAGCCAAGGGATGTATGTGTCCATAGTAACCATAGTCCAATCATAACACCGTCTTTTGTATATAAACATGTGATGTCCCTTCCTGTTCCTCTTTCTTTACTGCTCGTCAGTTTTTATACTGTTAGTGAAATACTTTAAACTGTTAGTAATTATTAACTGCTACCTGGGACTTGTGTCTGGTTTTTCTATCAAGCGGTAGGCTTTTCTGCCCCAGTGCTTATTTTCTCATATTACCACAGGTCCAGAGGAGGCGCGCGCTGACATAGTCCTGTCAGGCGTGTTGCGACTTGTAGAGCAGCATTATTCCGCTCTGCTTGACTCGCTTGCGCGTGTTGGGGAATTACTGTGAGGATTTCCCTTTGGGTTTTTCCTTCTCAGTTTTTCTCTGCCAACCCTTGCATACACACTGCTATGGTGGTTGTTGACATTTATGGGATTACAGACTAGTTATCTTTTTCTTTACATTTAGCACCATCTTGTGGCCAAAATATTTTTTTTTACAACTATATTTGTACTTTGTTGTGAGCACCTGTGAGGGGGCTTCCCTTATTAGGTCTTGGGCGTATTTTTTACTAGTGCTACCACCTTCTTAGCCATGGATCAGTCTACCGATCATGAATATTCATCTTTTCAGGATGCGGAAGAAGAATGCCCCCCCCATAGATCAGGCACTTTCTTTGGCAGTTTCTAGGGCATTAGCCCCCCATTAATGACCAGGTGATAAGCTTGCCTAAAGCATTCCAGTTTTTTTTTCAACCTAATGTTTCTGAACCGAGCCTTAGCACTTCTATTAAAGTGGGAAAGAAGGCCTATAAGCGTGACACAGGGCACCTGAGGTTTTTGGGAAACCTTCCGTAAGAGTGCATGCATTTTTCAACACGCACCCTGCCAGGGAGAGGTTAAACACAGAGAAAATAGCGATGCTGTCGCCCTAAATTCTGACCTCGAGTATGGGGCCCCCTTTAGAGGAGAGGGTGATTTAGATAGAGATTTTTTCTCTGATGACGATCAGAACCCTAAGAGACAATGGCAACCTGGATCCACTTTTCGGAATCCACTGAAAGGGACATAACTCAATCAGATATGTTTGACCCATCCATTATATATCATCCTGTTCTTCTGAGTGGATTCCTGACCAAAAAGTGGCAGACTATGTTTGCAGTAAATTACCACACCCTTTAGAGAAAGAGGTGAGGTCATGGCTAGGCTTACCGCAGAGTGCCCCAGACCATCTTTACCAGTGTAAGTTACGGTCGCACCTGACATAGATCCAAAGTTATGTTTTTTCTTTAATAAATATATGAGGGACCCCAAAAAAGGCATAGATCATTCCTGGAGGAATTGCCAGGATAAACGTCTTGATGTTTCTGGCCCTCGTACCCACATAATTCAATTGGCAGAGCAATCTGAACAAATAAGCTCTCCTTTATCTGCTGAGATTATTAGTGGTTGGGCATAAAAGAGCTATCTGCTTGCTTAGTAACGCAAATTGTGCACTGGTAAAAAAACAAAGGATATCCTTCCTCACAGAAAAACAGCAACCTAAACTTGGGGCATTGGCATCTTCTGAGGCAGGACAGGTTGCACAGGGTAACCTATTTGGAGAACCCTTTGTTAAGGAATTGGGAAAGTTTGTGGCAACATTTTCTGCCCTTAAAAAGGCACAATCCTCTATTAAGAAAATCTTCCCTGGAAAGGTTTTTACAGGAGCAGGTTGAGGCAGGGAATGCTCCTCCAGCCATTTCTTCCAACAGGGTCCCTCTAGAGCACACTTTTAAAGGAACAATGGATGGAATGATGGAAGACAGGGAACCTTCTACCCCAGCAGAGGTTCAGGAAAAGGAAGAAACAACTGTGCTGCAAGATCAGGTGCTAAGTCACCTGGAGCAATGTCTGGCAAACAATACCCTTTTTTCCCATCCAAAACTGGGGGGTGGGGAGAATTCAGAAATTCGCTCACAACTGGGGGAAGATTACAGCAGATCCCTGGGTCCTTCAAACTGTTCAGGGTTTTCACATTGAATTTTATGGATCCCCAATCCAAAAAATTAGTTCGAGACCTCTAATTTTCTCCAACAACGAATCAATTCTCATCGATTCAGAGGTGCAAGATCTGTTACAGAAAGGAGCCATTTACAGGTCACTACTTCACCCGCAGGGGTTCTTAAGCAATATATTTCTAGTACAAAAGAAGGACAAGGGGTTCAGGCACGTAATAAACTTAAAAGAATTCAACAAGTAGTTTGTCTATCGCCACTTCAAAATGGAGGGCATACATCTCTTGAGAGGCATTCTTCTGACATGAGATTGGATGGTCAGGTTGGATCTCAAAGATGCTTTTCTCGCCGTTCCTATCTTCCTTCCTCACTGGAGATTTCTCCAGTTTTTATGGAAGGATAAGGTGTACGAATTTCGAGCTCTCCCTTTTGGTCTATCCTCTGCATCATGGTGCTTTACCAAGCTCCTAAGACCAGTGGTGGAGATTCTCTGTGCAAGGGCGGTTCAGATGATTATCTATTTAGACGACATACTTCTGATGGATCAATCCCCTCAACATCTAAAATCCAACTTGAAAATTACTATTGCTCTCCTCCAGGACCTCAGTTTTATCATCAACAAACAGAAATCAGAACTCATTACAACTCAACAGATTACATTCCTAGGATTCCTTATCAACTCATTGAAAGCTTCCCTGAGTTTTCCTCCATTGAAGGCCACAAAAATTCAGAAAGAACTCTGGACAGTCCTTCGGCAAGACAGAATATCTCTATGTCAACTGGCCAGAATACTGGGTCTTCTCTCATCATCCATCCAGGGTATCTTTCCAGGACTTCTACACTATAAAGCCCTTAAAAAGGTTAAAAGCCACTCACTTACACAACGGTCTCACATACTCACAACTGATCTCATTGACTTTGGAAGCCAGGACGGAACTCCAATTGTGGACAGACCATATGGAAGCCTGGAATGGAAGAGTGATCTTCAGGACAACCCCAGACATAATCATAGAGTCAGATGCCAATGACCTGGGCTGGAGAGCCAGATGTAGGATTATTTCAATGGGAGATGTTGCCCATCGGCAACAGGACACAGCGTGACATTTTGTCCTTGGTGAGAGATTTTATTGCAAATGACCTGGCTAAGAGTTCCAGGCAATTTATGTGAAGTTGCAATTCCTCCTCTTTGTGTAAATTGTACTGTTGATTGGTTTATCCATGATTGACATATTTGATTTACTAGTAAGTCCCTAGTCAAGTGCACTAGAGGTGCCCTGGGCCTTAAAATCAAATGCTACTAGTAGGCCTGCAGCACTGGTTGTGCCACCCACATCAGTAGCCCTGCAAACATAGCTCAGACCTGCCACTGCAATGTCTGTGTGTGCAGTTGTAACCTGCCAATTCGACTTGGCAAGTGTACCCACTTGCCAGGCCTAAGCCTTTCCTTTTTATACATATAAGGCACCCATAAGGTAGGCCCTAGGTAGCCCATGGGCAGGGTGTCCCTGTCTGGGTCAGTTTGACAGTTGGGCTGTTTGTGAATCCCCTTTAGATAGTGAGACAAAGGGAGCTGGGGTGTAGCCTGCATATCCTGATGAGCCATCTGTGCTAGAGTGGAGGGAGGAGTGGTCACTTACACCTGAATGGGCTGTGCCTGCCCTCTCACAATGCAGTCTCCAACCCCCTGGTGTGTGTTCGTGGTCCAGACCTCTGCTAACATCGGGACTCTCTGCTGAGACTCCTGACAAGTGGTGTCCTATCCAGTCTCTGGACCCTTGAAAGGTGAAGCTGGCAGACAAGAGCTGAAAATCCACGCACAGAATGCCGCGCAGGGAAATTTTTGATGCACCATCTGCAACGCGGCTGATAAATGATGTGCCGCTGGCTTCGCAGCTAAAATCGATGCTCCACCTGCATCGTGGCTGAGAGATCAACGCATTGTGGCTGGAGAAACGACGCACAACACCCACTTTCGGCTGCTGATAACAACGCAAAACCCATGCAGTGTGGTTTTCTAACACAGTGCAACAGGATTTTCCACTCATCGTCCCTGGGCATCAAAGTCATCTCGACTCTGCGCGGATCTGAGCTGCCCCTTCCGGACATTGATGCATTGCTCTCTTGCAAGGGAGAAAAACAACGCATTGCAGACCCAAACGAAGAAGAAATGACGCACGGCCTCCCTTGCGATGAAGCAATTGACACATTGCTGCCTTTTCTGATGCTCATTCGCCCCTGTGCGGCTTTATTTGTTATGCTAACCAGGTAATTTCTGCAAAATCAATGTTTCCGTTGTTTTCAATGGGGTAAGACTCTTATACTTTTGAAAATTCATATTTTAACTTGTGTATGTTGAATTTTTGTTGTTTTGGTCTTGTTTGATTTAGATAAATATTGCCTATTTTTCCAAACTGGTGTCCATTTTGTAGTATCTTCACTGTATTGCTGTGTGTGTTGGTACAAATACTTTACACCTTGCCTCTGAGTTAAGGCTACCTGGTTGTTGCAAGCTACCAAGGGGGTGAACCAGGTGTGTTTCTCTGTTGCCCTGACTAGAGTGAGGGTCCTTGCTTGGACAGGGGGTAACCTGACTGCCAACCAAAGCCCCCATGTCTAACAGTCTCAATTTATTTGGCTGGATTCAACTACTTTACTCAGACGCATGGATTAGGGTGCACACGGGCAGTGTGGTCTCTGATGCATATGACGTATGCACCCTAGCTAGGGGGACTAGACCACTCTCCCTGTGCTCTTTGTGCTGGCGGTTGAACCCCTTGATCATTTTTGAGGAATCAGTGGCATGACTGGTGGATCCGGGTGGGGACCCAGGTGCCCACTGTATCTCTCTACGCAGATGATGCGTTGTTGTACCTGCAGGGACCTTCTCAGTCAGTGCTCTGTGCATTCGTGGAATTTGGGAGACTGTCTGGGATACCCACACATTTTCTGAAGTCACATTTGTACCCCCTTGGACGGTTGGGGTGCATTTCAACATCCCAACTACTGGGATTGGGCTTGTGATGGGACCCAGACAGGTTTTAAGATCGGGAGATATGGGCTTCCAGGGACCAGGTGGAGCAGTATTATCACAATATTTCCAATATGGGCAGAGTTGTAGCAGGTTTACATAGTTCAGCTGTGCTCTAGAACTCCACTGTCCATCATGGGTTGTATTATGCTGGCGAAGTTTGTGTTTTTGCCCAGAAACTTCTATGTTCTCCAGAACAATAGTGCCCAATCCCCATGGCAAAATTCTGTAGACTCTACATTTTACTTGTTGATTTGGTTTGGGCTGGGAAATGCAGCAGGGTGAAGTTGGAAACCTTAAAATTGTCCCGGTTGGAAGGGAGTCTGGGGTTGAAAGACATATTTCTGTCTTATACAGTGGTACAACTGCAGCATGCCACCTATTGGTTTTGGAGCGCACAAATTAAGAACAATTTCTACTAGTGGGTACCCATGTGGACTATTCACTCCCTGAATTATTTTTTGAGGCCAATGTGTACCAAGGGAGATGCCATACCTGAGAACACTTGGGTGAGATATGACATGGAGTAGTGCTGTGAGTACTGAAGAGATCCGCATTTGCTTTCATTATCCCTCTCTGGTCACTGCGATTGATCCTGGCGATGAAGAGGGACATGTCCTTCCAGACTTAGAGTAGGGTTGGTTATGACACTAGGGCAGACCTGTATTTGAATGGCACATTCCTTTCCCTGGCCCAATGTCAGAATTGTTCATGGTGGGGCAATGCATATGGATAGCACACATGGCATGGGGTGTTTGGCTGACCTTCCCTGAGGCCCCATAGGAGCATTGGGTCATGAAGCAAATCTTGAAATTAGGGGGGAGGGGAGTGTCACAGATTGACCACACACTTATACGTAACACTTATCACTAACAGAGGGGACAATATGGACAGGCCTTACAAGAGGTGGGTAGTCGGAAGGTGACTGGCAGAGGTCCTGTGAGCAGGTCAAAGAGGTATCCTGAATGCCTGCTTCAAGTTGATCCAGTTTAAGTTTTTTTACCAAATGTATCTCACCCCCTATGGAGACTGAGGATGGAGATGTCTTTCTTCATGCATGTCATTTGGAACTGCCCGCGGGTGGTGAAGTTCTGGGACCAGGTGCAGAGTTGTCTGTTGCATGTGACTGGGGCATCAGTGAAACAATGTTTGCTTTGCATATTTCCCATCAATAAAGACCACAAAATGAGATTACACATGTTAGCCCTGGGGACGGTTTTGACAAAACGATGCGTAGTGCAGCTTCACAACATCATGAGTTTGGGAAATGGTAAAAAGACCTACAAGAATAGACATTAGTGGACAAACAACATATTACGTTCATGTGGTATGATGATAAAGCCACAGGGGATCTGGCGGAATGGGTTGAAATGCTGACTAAGATACTTGACGCCTTGAATAACAGACCTCCTTGATTTCTGGTAGGGTTAGGCTACTGAGCTGAGCTGGTTGTGGTGGCCCCTTGAATTCCGTACACATTTGTTTTCTAATTATATTGACCTCAGAAAAGAAGCACCCTGATCTGTATTTATGGATTTTCCATTTGTGTATGCACTTCACACTGTGTCATATGTCTGCTTGTGATTCCTGTGGTGGGGGAGGGGAGTGGTACAATCTTTGCTTGATTATGTATTGTTATTATCTGAAAAACTGATAAATAAAATGTTATAAAAATAATTCTTATGTTTTTTCTCTCAAGTTACATTGCAAGTAAAAGCAGTGTTTTTTCATCCTTTTGGGGAGAGAAATTTATCTACTACTTGGGAACTTATGTTTCTATCAAAGATCCACACTGGGAACACTCTACCTTCTCAAAAATGTCAACTGGCCTTGCAGGTAGCTCCATTCGTTTAGCTGGTAACATGTAGGCATGTGACTAATGCTGTGCACCCCTCAAAATAGCAAAACCTTCAATGATAATTAGTGTTATCCAACAGTGCAATGCAGAGGATGCAGACGTCTCTTTCTCCTTTTGCAGGTAGAAAATCTTTCTCACACTAGAATCATTGTCAGTTTTGTGACAAATCTCAGAGTTGTGAGCAAATAACTTCCCTTACAGCTGGAGATTATTTTTTAGTTTCTATGATGAACAGCACCCACCTGTGCTGATGTGACAGAAAATGAAAGTAGCTGCTTTCAATGTCATCAATGCTCTGGGCATATGTCACTCAGAGCTGTGTGAAATTATAATTAGGGGCATGTGAAATTATTCCTGTGAGTCATTTAACACGCCTATATGGGTGGTGCAAAATGTGCCATGCCATCGTCACAGATGAAATTCTGTACTTTAAAGAAATATACTAAAATACATATTTTCCTTGATGCTACTCAGTGTTCAGAGTACCGTACTGCCATAAAAGTCTTAATGGAAGCTCATTTGATGCTTCAAGCCCAGTCAGGGCTCCAGGAGGCTGGATACAACCTTTTAAATATCTCCCTCTGTCACTCAATGTGCACGAATTACAAGAAAAGTTAGTACTCTGGCAGCTTCAAGTGAGGACTCTGAGGATCTGGCCCTCTGTCATGCTCTGTGGTGGAATAATTTGACCCTGGGCTCTGTTCTCCAGCTTACTGTGTCTCAAAGCACCTGCGGCAGGGTCCTCAGGCCTGAGGAAATCTCTCGTGCTTAGCTGGGTTAAGGAGCTCTTGCTAGGACCCAGGCTGTCTGGTCCTGGATTGGAAGCCTCAGGCCCAGGGCTCCATTATCCAGCCTGCTGTGTCTTAAAATGCCAGAGAAAGGTTCCCCATAGGCCTGGAGAGGTCTCCCCTGCTTGGCTGGTTTAAGAAACTCTGGCCAGGCCCTGAGTAAGAGCTCTGGTTGGCCCTGGGCTTTAAGCCTGAGGCCCCGGGACCCATTCTCCAGCCCTAGATGTCACAAAGCACCTGGGAGAGGGTCCTGCAGGCCCTGGGAAACCTCTCCTGCTTGTCCAGGTTAATAAGCTCTGACTGGGTCCCAGGTCAGAGCTCTAGCTGGCCCTAGGGAGGAAGGCCCTAGATCTGAGCTTCGTACTCAAGCCTGCATGCCAATTAGAGCTCAAGGCTGCTTGGTCTCCCCTGCTTGGCCGGGTTAAAATCTCTGACCTGGCCACTGGTCAGAGCTCTGGCTGGCCCTGATGTGGAAGCCCCCAGCCCTTAGCTCCGTTCTCCTGCCCGTGGCTTACTTTGAGCCCTGGACATGGTCCCATAGGCCCAGGGAAGTCTCCACCCATTTTGCCAGGTTAAGAAGCATTGATCAGACCTTGGATCAGAGCTGGCCTGAGGTTGTAATACCCTGACCCTGAGCTCTATTCTCTGGCCTGCCATCCCACTTAGAGCCTAGGAAGGGACCCGCAGGCCAAGGGAGGTTTTCCCTATCTGTCTAGTTTACGAAGTCTGACCCCACCCTTGGCTCCAATCTCTGCCATGGCATGTCTGAAAGTGCCACAGATGGGGTTCCACAGGCACTGAATAGTCTCTCCTCTTTTATCAGGCTAAGTAACTCTGATCAGGCTTCAGGTCAGAGACCCTGCTGGCCCTTGAGGTGAAACCCCTTGCCCTGGGCTCCATTTCCTGGCCCGCCATGTCACTTATAGTCCAGCACACGGTCCTGCAGGCTTGGTGAGATCTCCCTTGCTTATCTGGTTAAGAAGCTTTGACGGGCCCTAGGACAGAGCTCTGGCTGGCCCTAGGGGTGAATGTCACACACTCACGTGGTTCCAACTGCGGGGATGACACTGGAGCCAATGCTAAACCCCACTCCCAATCAAGAAGAAGCAGAGCCAAGGTAAAGAGATCCTAGTACCCCATGACTTCTAAAGGAGGAATGGACAAAATGATAAACAAGGACTTGCTCCGTGATAGTTCTATTCTGAATAACAGGATTGAGACTTCTTGACCTTCTGATTTAATCAAAGATGGATATTTGAGAGTCAGCATTTCTGGTTATCGTGAGAACACAATGCACTGGAAATGACAAGAAGAGGCTATTACCATCAGTACATAAACTCTCTACACAGTTTACAATACAATGCTTTCAGTATTTCACACTGACAGGTTTCTTAAATATTCATAAAATGGGAGCAGATGAATCAGACACCCGAGTGGAATCTTCTGGAACTCTTCAAGAACACCTTGAGGTACTAGGTAGAGTTGTCACTCCACTGAAAACTTAGAACATAGATTGGCGTTAATGGCCCTCCAAAACCAACACTCAGTACATATTTTGGAAACAAAGACATTCACAAGGCAATAGAAAACCATGTTTCTCTGGGCACATAGGTTGGAGGTTTAACACTCATAAGTTTGGGACCAGGTTATTCTTGGAAATGGATTACTTTCGGAATTACATGAACTTGAAACAAGACTAGACAGGACACAAGGTTGGAATACTGACTCTCCCAAGGTGTGCGCTTTACATAGGCCAGAACTTGATTATGTAAATTCACATGAAACAGAATTGTTCTTGAAACAATGTTGGAGTTATAGACACTCCCAGGATTATACCCTGTACGTTGACTTACACTTGAAAACACAACAATACATGAACAAGTTTACTTCATGACACAAGATTGGAATTACTGATACTTCCACAGTTGTGCTGGGAACATAGATTGGAGTTAAGATGCCCTCCCAAGGTAATACAGAAAGATTTGGAGCAAGAGTCCAGAGGCAGAAGCAAGGAGATAACAGACAGGCCTGCAGTGATTACTAAAGATTAGCGCTCAACCTGGGGGCAAGTACTTAACCTGGAAAGCACGTTACAGGAGTTCATGGGTAGCAGGTAGGTCATGGCTAGAAATTAGAGAAGAGATAGAATTGCAGCTCATTGAGGGAGAAACTGGAGGGGTCTCACAAGTCAGGATCTCTGATCCTTGGAAAGTATCTGTGTTAGACCTGACAGCCTAAGAGCGGTCTTCCCCCAAGTTTTTGCCTGCCTCGCTCCATTTTTCTGACCTCCTTTTTGCTGGTTTAATACTTTGCACACTTTGCCACTGGTGACCAGTGCTAAAGTGCAGATGCTCTCTCCCCTAAACAAGGCAACATTGGCTCATACCCAGCTGGCATATTTAATTTACCTATAACTCCCTGGTAAAGTGCAGAAGATTTGCATAGGGCCTGTAAATTAAATGGTACTATTGGGCCTGCAGCACTGACTCTGCCACCCACATAAGTAGCCCCTTAGTCATGTCTCAGGTCTGCCATTGCTAGGCCTGTGTGTGAAGTTTTACTGACACTTCAACTTGGTTTTTAAAACTACTTGGCAAGCCTTAAATTCACCTTTTCTTCAATATAGGTCACCCCTCAGGTAGGCCCTAGGCAAGCTATACGGCAGGGTGCTATGTAAGTAAAAGGTAGGACATGCACTAGTTACTAGTTTATTTATTTAAGATTTCGGAACTCCACAGAGGGCCACATAAAATATACATAAACAAAAATATACTCTGAAAAAAAGATCTACTTTAAAAACATTCAATAAGCAAAACTCAAATATTCTTAAAAGCAATAATTAATGCCAAAAAACGAATTCATAATATGTTTTTTCAAACTACTTCAATCAATATAGATTTTAAAAAACACCTAAACAAATTATATAAATACTATAGCAGAACATTTCATTTGAGGGTATATAAAGTGAATGCAGTGCTTCAGATGATGCTAAATCGACATATAGGTTGCAACCAACTTCCGTCTCTGTGATAAAAGTGCTGGACAAGCAAAAAGGACATGCTTTAGTTCCTGGGACCCATTATTACATAAATAACAGACCAGAGGGATTCCATACCAAGTTGCTAAAAGGGAATTAGGTGGAAGCATCCCCCACTTCAATAATATCTCAGCCCATGAGGAAGATTCCATCCAAGATACAGTTGCCACCCCTTCTCCATAATCGAGCTGTTGCTACTCATAAAATTCCTATTTTTGCTACACTTTTGAAAGTCCAAGCGAAAACTTAGCTCCCAAGACGCCTGCTTCAAGACAGCTTTTAATTGGGCCGCGGAAATTGTTAAGGGAAAGTCGGGATCTTACTTGTACTGGTTAACCTCTAGAAGGAAATTTCTATATAAAACCGACTTACCCTCTCTTTCAACTAGTAATTCTTTCTTCATAAAAAACCTTAAGAAATGTTCCTTATGCCTGAATACCACCCCAACCAAACCATGAACGTACAGACTTCTCAACCCCATCTCCAGGTGCAGGGTCGCTACAGGGAATGCAGGAGAAACCAATGTAAGTTTTCTTAACAGATGACCTTCCATTATATTTAAGAAATTCCATTTGGCCACCTCGATTGTCTCAAGGTCATATAATAGGCATGCTGGATTTTCTGCTTGTTATGCTTCCAGAAGATAGAAGAAATGTCTTCTGCCCATAGCCTTATATACTGCACCCAACCCTTTGGCCTGGGTCCATGCTTTATTTTTATTGTTCTCTATATAGGGCCTATCACTAAGGTTACTACCTAATACCTTCCCCACAAAAGAGTATGATTTTATTCTTTGTGAGTCCAAAAACCAAAGGAATTTAGGCCCTAATTACAACCCTGGCGGTCGGTGTCAAAGCGGCGGTAATACCGCAAACAGGCCGGTGGAAAAAAAATGGGATTACGACCGCGTCGGAAACCACCAACATAGACAGCCACTTTAACACTCCGACCGCCACGGCGGTAGAAACAAACAGCACGGCGGTCACTGCCAACAGACAGGTGGGAGACAAAGTACCACCCACTCGATTACAAGAGGCCTATCTGCCACCTTTTCCGGGGCAGAACCAATGCTATCCAAAGCACGGCGGAAACAGTACACAGAAGGGAAAACACTCACCTGTCGACACCCAACGAGGAACCAGGACGCCATGGAGTGCGAACTACACGTACTGCCCATGTTGGTTTACCTCCTCTTGTACCAGGAGTACGAACGTCAGTGGCGGCGACCACGGTGAGTACTGCACCTACAACACAGGGGAGGGGAAGGAAAGAGAGTGACACACACACGAAACACGCAACACCCCCACCCTCACCCTCACACACAACAACAGACACACAAATACATTCAGCAACATTACATATACACCCCCCCCACTCCCTGGAAGAACACAAGGACAAAAGGAAATGATTGTAACCATTGTAATCAAGAAAAAACCATTATTCCAAAGTAAACATTCAGTATATACAAATATGTACACCAACTACACAAGTCCGGATAGTGTACTAATCATTGTCCGTGGACCACTGGGCCCAAAATGCATGGGTGAGGCCCACACATGATACCTGACTGGAAATGGAGAGAACACTGCTGGGGCATCAGATCGAAAACTTACAGGCACCTCAGAGGGAGTAGGAGGGGGACACCTCAGCCTGATGAACGCACAATGCCACTGCTGCACGAGGGGGCTCCATGCCCATTGATGTATCCTGGGGAGTGCAAAGCCACAGTCTCTCAAGTCTCTCCAGTGGGTGGTTTGCTCACTGCTTTATCCTGGGGAGTGCAAAGCCACAGTCTCTCAAGTCTCTCCAGTGGGTGGGTTGCCCACTGCCTTATCCTGGGGAGTGCAAAGCCACAGTCTTTCAAGTCTCTCCAGTGGGTGGTTTGCCCACTGCTTTATCCTGGGGAGTGCAAAGCCACAGTCTCTCAAGTCTCTCCAGTGGGTGGTTTGCCCACTGCTTCATCCTGGGGAGTGCAAAGCCACAGTCTCTCAAGTCTCTCCAGTGGGTGGTTTGCCCGCTGCTTTATCCTGAGGAGTGCAAAGCCACAGTCTCTCAGGTGGATGTCAGTCTCCACTGGTTCTGGAGGGGCCTGGTGCCCAGAGTGTTTCATCCTGCCATGGACTGAGGTAGTGGATGTCATTCTCCACTGGTTCTGGAGGGGGCCTGATGCCCAGAGTGCTTCATCCTGCCAAGGACTGAGGTAGTGGATGCCATTTTCCACTGGTTCTGGAGGGGTCATTGTGCCCAGAGTGCTTCATCCTGCCATGGACTGAGGTAGTGGATGTCATTCTCCACTGGTTCTGGAGGGGGCCTGGTGCCCAGAGTGCTTCATACTGCCATGGACTGAGGTAGTGGATGTCATTCTCCACTGGTTCTGGAGGTGGTATGGTGCCCAGAGTGCTTCATCCTGCCAAGGACTGAGGCAGTGGATGTCATTCTCCACTGGTTCTGGAGGGGGCATGGTGCCCAGAGTGCTTCATCCTGCCATAGACTGAGGTAGTGGATGTCATTCTCCACTGGCTCTGGAGGGGGCATGGTGCCCAGAGTGCTTCATCCTGCCAAGGACTGAGGTAGTGGATGTCATTCTCCACTGGCACTGGAGGGGGCATGGTGCCCAGAGTGCTTCATCCTGCCATGGACTGAGGTAGTGGATGTCATTCTCCACTGGTTCTGGAGGAGGCCTGGTGCCCAGAGTGCTTCATCCTGCCAAGGACTGAGGTAGTGGATGTCATTCTCCACTGGTTCTGGAGGGGGCCTGGTGCCCAGAGTGCTTCATCCTGCCATGGACTGAGGTAGTGGATGTCATTCTCCACTGGTTCTGGAGGGGGCCTGGTGCCCAGAGTGCTTCATCCTGCCAAGGACTGAGGTAGTGGATGTCATTCTCCACTGGTTCTGGAGGGGGCATAGTGCCCAGAGTGCTTTATACTGCCAAGGACTGAGGTAGTGGATGTCATTCTCCACTGGTTATGGAGGGGGCCTGGTGCCCAGAGTGCTTCATCCTGCCAAGGATGGAGGTAGTGGATGTCATTCTTTACTGGTTCTGAAGGGTGCATGGTGCCCAGAGTGCTCCACGTGCAGTGTGGCCGGTACAATTCCCTCACCTGGGTGTGCATGCCATGAGGATTGAGAGGTTCAGGTAGCATGATACACCATGGAGGCAGCAACATACCCCACACTGCTGCGGCTGCGCCTTCCACCTGCAGGTGTAAACAGTGATGGAAGAAATGCCTCATGGAAGCTGCCCAGGGTCCAGGAACTCTCCTCCAGCCTTAGACGACTGACCACTGGGGATGGTAGCCATGTCAGCGGTGGTGCCTGTGTCCGAGGATGCCACGGGGCCGGTGTCAGTGCTTGCGGCGGTGTCTGTCGCTGCGGTGCTTGCGGCGGTGTCTGTTGCAGCAGTGCTTTTGGCGGGGCTGGCGGCGGTGCTGGTGGCGGTGCATGGGTCAGCACCTGCAGAGGGACACAGCAGGACATTTCCTGCAGCCTCGGACGGCTGCCCACTGTGGAAGAGGCTGGGGACTGTCGCTAAGGCTATCGACGTGCCGGGGGCGGTGCAGATGGCGGTGCTTGCGGCGGTGTCTGTTGCACCGGTGCTTTCGGCAGGGCTGGAGGCGGTGCTGGTGCATGGGTCAGCACTTGCAGAGAGACACAGCAGGACGTTTGCTGCAGCCTCAGACGGCTGCCCACTGGGGAAGAGACTGGGTCCTGTCGCTGAGGCTGTAGACGTGCCGAGGGCGGTGCAGGTGGCAGTGCAGGTGGAGGTTGTGGTGGCGGGGCAGCTAGCGGTGTTCACCGCTGTACAGGTTGGCGTGGTCATGGCACGAAAGTGTGACACAGGTCCCTCAGTCGGTGCCACCATGCCCTCTCCTGAACTGCTCTTCAGCTTGTGGCCCTTCCCCAGCTTTGATGGTGCCGCAGGTGTCTTGCCACTATCCCCTTTGGTTTTTGCTGAGCCCTTGGTGGCTGGTACTTTCAGCTTCTCCCTCTGGGATGTGGGCACCTTTTTCACCTTGGCAGGTGGCGGAATGTCCTTGCCCTCGCTACATGGCACACTGGCAGCCCTGATGGGTGGCGCACTCCATGACCCCGCAGTTGCTGGCACCACTGTGCTTGGGGATTTTGTGGCTGAGGTGCTGGGCTGGGACCTGGAAAGCCTGGCCCTAGGGGAAGGATGGGGGGGAGTTGTAGGGAAGAGGTCAATTTTAGCCAGGAAGAGTTTTTTAGACACACTGGGATGGGAAGATGGAGGGGGTTTGGGAGTGGAGGTAGAGGTAGTGGTTGTAGGAGGTGTACGTCTGCTGAATTTGGGTGAAGGTGCATGGGCCGTTGGGTGGGTGTGTGCCTGCGTTTGTGTACTTTGGGAGGAGGGCTCACAGACACACTGGGAGAGGACACTTGAGATGTGTGAATGGTACTGGGGGTGGTGAGTGCACGTGAGCGGTGTGTGGTGATGGGCGTGCTGGTTATGGAGGTAGTGGCTGAGGATGTACTGCATGCAGGTGTGAGTGGAGAGGAAACAGGGAGGGAGGAGGAAGACGTGGAGGAGGGGTACACAGTGGAGGCAGTTGATGTTGCTGTGTCTGCATGGGGATGGTGCTTGTGTGAGTGCCTGTGGGATGTGTGGTCCTTATGTTTGCCTGAGCCACTCTTGTGTGTTGATGAGTATGCATGCTGGTCTGGAGGTGTACTTGGGATAGGCTGAGGTACAGGGGATTGGGTCTGGGTGGAGGAAGTTGGAGGGCGGAGACTGGAGACAGGCACAATGGCTGCCATCAGTGCTGAGGCCAGAGCCTGAAATGCTCTCTGTTGGGCTGCCTGCCCAGAATGAATGCCCTCCAGGTATGCATTTGTTTGTTGCAAATGCCTCTCTACACCCTGGATGGCATCCACAATGGTAGATTGCCCAACAGTGAGGTCAATAGCCTCCTCACTGAGGGCAGCAGGGCTGACTGGGGCAGGGCCTGAGGTGCCGGGCAAAGGAGATGCCCACCCTCCTGGGTGAGCAGGCATGGGACACACGCTGAGGGGCTGCTGGGAGGGTGGTGCTGGTGGGGGGGGGGTGACGGCTGTTGATGCGGTGGGCACAGAGGTGCCTGCCACCGCAAGGGAGCTCCCATCAGAGGAGGAGTCGCTGTCACTGCTGTCTGCTCCTGTTCCCGCTGTGGAGCTCCCCTCGCCCTCCGTCCCACTGGTGGCTTCAGACTCTGTTGTTTCGCCCTCCAGGGCCAAGTGGGTTGCAGCTCCCTCCTGCTCCGGTGCCAATGCTCCTCCGCTTGATGATGCTATTGCACACAAGAACAGGGAGACCACAAAAAGTGGGGGGAAAGACAGAAGAAAGACATGTTCAGTGCATGCAACACCACTATCGTTGGCGGACACAACACACAGGGAGCAGCCCTCTGCACTATGCCATGCACTAACAGTTCCTAGAAGTTTCAGCTGACCATGGGGTATGAGGCCTAAGACCATTTGCTGGACACCTGGAAATCACAGGAGCCTGACTAGGTGTAGATGGCTCTTACCACTGGTGGGGTTGGGGTGCCACATAGCCTGCCTCACAAGGGACCTTGCCTACAACTTCGCCCTGGCATAGGGGAACCCACTGCCCACCTCCCCACTCAGACACCTCGTTATGCGCGCACAGTCAGCTGAATGAGAGTGTACTCACCCCCTTGTGGCTTCTGTGACACTGTCAAGTGCCCATCCAACTCCGGATAGGCCACCGCCAGGATCTAGAACATCAGGGGGGTCATGGTACTATGGGCACCCCTCCCACATTGGGAGGCCATCCCCAGCTGGGCCTCCGCCGTCTTCTTGCTCCAGCGGCGCAGGTCCTCCCATCTTTTACGGCAGTGGATGCTCTGTCTGTGGTAGACCCCCAGGGTCCGGACGTCCTTGGCGATGGCACCCCAAATACCCATCTTCTGGTGGCCGCTGACCTAGAGGAATGGTATAGGGGGAAAGGAAATTACTTACCCTCAGGACCGTCATACTCATTGCCCCCCAGTTCCCACCCTTGCCCTCACGCACATACACTCCGCATCCGCACATGCAGGCCTCAGCCCCCCAATGTTTCTTCCATCCACACCACTCAAAACAGGCATTGCCCATGCAGCAAGATCACAGTGTACTCACCTGTTTGTCTGGAGGACCGTACAGTTGCGTGTACTGGGTGAGGACCCCATCCACTAGTTTCTCCAACTCCTCCGAAGTGAAGGCAGGGGCCATTTCCCCAGACACATGAGCCATTTTCACTTCCAGACTGAGGTCACAGCAGCACTTGCAGTGTCGACTGCCCACCACGACGGTGTACATTGCCAGCGCAGTTACCTCATATCCCCTTGTCCCACCTTACAGGTCAGGCAGCCGCCATTTCAGGAGGCCACATGGGATGGATGTTAACTGCGTCACACCTATATAGGCCAGGAATATAGACAGATACCGGCACATTGCGGATTAATAACGTTTCTGCAAATAAGACATTGTGATACCTCAGTGTTGGATGACTCTCTGCTCGCTGTTCTCCTCCATAGGGCACGTCCGCTGCAGTAGGTGATGAGATGGCGGCATCCTCTGGTGTACAGACCCCTGGTGAACCTGTCGACAATGGAAGAGAGACACTACCTGCTCACATACAGACTTGATTGTGCAACAATCCAGGAACTGTGTGCCCAGTTGGAGCCGGACCTAATGTCAACTATCCGCCATCCCACAGGAATCCCCCCTCTAGTGCAGTGCCTGTCTGTACTCCATTTCCTGGCTAGTGGGTCTTTTCAAACAACAGTGTCCATGGCATCAGGGATGTCGCAGCCAATGTTCTCTAACGTGTTGTCCAGAGTCTTGTCTGCCCTGCTGAAACACATGCGCAGCTACATCGTTTTCCCTCAGTTGGAGGATTTGCCCACAGTGAAAGGTGACCTCTATGCCCTGGGACACATCCCCAACATCATTGGTGCCATTGATGGTACACATGTGGCATTTGTACCCCCTCGCAGATGGAAGATGGAGCTATGGCGCAGAATTGTCGACAGGGTCAACGCAGTGGGAAACCACCCAAGAACACGGGATGACATCAGAAAGAGGTGGAATGACCTACGAGGGAAGGTGCGTTCCATGGTCTCCAGACACCAGATTGCTGTACAGAGGACTGGCGGTGGACCCCCACCTCCTCCCCCCCAACTAACAACATGGGAGTAGCAAGTCTTGGCAATACTGCATCTTGAGGGCCTCGCAGGAGTAGTAAATTGACATTGCTATATTCCATAGTTATTGCAATTACTCATTTGTGAAAGCACATGCTGACTCCAGATTGTTTTGTGATTGAAGTGTGTTTATTCCTGTGCTAATAAGTGGAGGGGGTTGTAAAATGTACTGGGGGGATGGTGGAGGAATGTCCATGGCAGAGTCCAGTCTATTTGTTTCACAGGTGCATTGTCCAAAGGGGCATAGGAAGTGGAGCAATGGCAGTTTAAGGATGGACAGGGTGACATAGTGGGACAGAAGGGTCACATTCAGGGGGGTCTCATTTCCTGGCGGGGGTCTTGGCAATGTTCTCTGTCTTGTTCCTGGATCTCAGGGACTGTTTGCGGGGTGGTTCTCCATCTGCAGGGGGTGGGGTGCTGGTGTCCTGTTGTTCCTGCGGCGGTGCCTCCTGTCCACTAGCGCCGGCGGAGGTAGAGGGCTGTTCATCGTCCAGACTAGTGCCAGGGGCCCCTTGTTGTGCCACTGTGTCGCTCCTGGTGTTGACAAGGTCTGCCAGCACCCCTGCAATGGTGACCAGGGTGGTGTTAATGGACTTCAAGTCCTCCCTGATCCCAAGGTAGTGTTCCTCCTAAAGCCGCTGGGTGTCCTGAAACTTGGCCAGTACCATTGCCATCGTCTCCTGGGAATAATGGTAAGCTCCGATGATGTTGGAGAGTGCCTCGTAGAGAGTGGGTTCCCCTGGCCTGTCCTCCCACTGTCGCACAGCAGTCCTCCCAGTTTCGCTGTTATCCTGTGTCTCTATCCCCTGAACCATGTGCCCACTGCCCCCAGGTCCCTGATTTTCTTGGGTTGGTGGGTTTGCCTAGGTTCCCTGTAGTGGTGGACACACTGCTGATTGACGTGTCCTGGGGACAGAGGGATGGGCCCGCTGGGTGGGTGCTGTGCTGGTGTTTCCTGGTGGCTTGTGACAGTGTCAGGGGAACCGACTGTCCTGAGGTCCCAGGTGGGCCGGGCTGGTCATCTTGATCCAGTTGTGCAGAGCTGCTGTCATCACTGTGGGACTTTTCTGTGGGGGGACTGGATATATCTGGCACCTCCTGTCCGGTGACGTTGGGTAGGGGTCCTGTTGGGGTGTAAATGCATAGTTATTGTATCTGTGTGTGCCAGCATGTGCAATGGGTGGTTGACCCTCTACTCCAGTGCTTGCATTATTGGCTTGTTCCTTGTGTGATTGGTGATTTTGGGGCATGAGTGAGTCTCTGTAGAGGATATGCTTGTGTGATGGGTGTCCATGCATTGGTGTCACATGCAGGGCTTGGTTTTGGGATGTGTGGGTTTTGTTGGTGGGGTATCTGTGGGTTGTTGGGGTGATGGGTGTGAGGCTGAGGGTGGGAGTATGTGATGGCATGCAGGTGGGGTGGGGGGGATATAATGGTAAAGATTTGCCTTACAAGAGTCCAGTCCTCCTGCTACTCCTGCGAGGCCCTCAAGATGCAGTATTGCCAAGACTTGCTACTCCCATGTTGTTAGTTGGGGGGGAGGAGGTGGGGGTCCACCGCCAGTCCTCTGTACAGCAATCTGGTGTCTGGAGACCATGGAACGCACCTTCCCTCGTAGGTCATTCCACCTCTTTCTGATGTCATCCAGTGTTCTTGGGTGGTTTCCCACTGCGTTGACCCTGTCGACAATTCTGCGCCATAGCTCCATCTTCCTTGCAATGGAGGTCTGCTGCACCTGTGATCCGAATAGCTGTGGCTCTACCTGGACGATTTCCCACACCATGACCCTGAGCTCCTCCTCAGAAAACCTGGGGTGTCGTTGAGGTGCCATGATGTGGTGTGGGTGATGTGTGAGGTGGTGTCTGTTGTGATGTGTGAGGGGGTGTGTTAGTGTGTGTTGTTTGAGGTGCGTGGGTGTTGTGTGTCTGTGGATGCTGGTGTTGTTTTAGGTAGTGTATCTCTCTGACGTGCTTGAAAAATTCTGGTAGTAAGGGTTTGTGGGTGATGTGGGTGCGTGCTTTATATTGGATTGTGTGTGTGGGTGTGGTGTGTGTATTTCGAATTGTCCAATGTGGTTGTGTTTTGTATATGTGTGTGTATTTTGAGTGCGACAGTGTGTACCGCCAATGGATTACCGCGGTTGAAAGACCGCAGCATTGATTTGTGGGTTGTGATACTGTGGGCGTATTCCTGTTGGCGTGACAGTGTCGGTTTTGGTATCGCCAGTTTATCACTGACCTTTGGTGTGGCGGACTTGTGTGGGTGTTTGTATTGTGGGGGATTCCGGGCTGTGGGTCGTAATACCTGTAGCGGAATTCCGCGGCAGCAGCGGTATGTTGGCACGGCGGTAAGCGGGATTTACCGCCAGGGTTGTAATGAGGGCCTTAGTGTATTTGGGCCTCTTCTTCCCATGAAAACACATGATGTTAGTTTTGGAGATATTAATCTTTAAATGATGGGTAACAGCAAACTGCTGCAGTACATTCAGGTGACTATTTAAGCCTTTAAGGGTAAGATCTAAAACTATTATATCATCTGTCTATAGCAGGCAGGTTACATCTTTACCACCGATCATTGGAGCTATCCCCTCGCTTCGCGATAAATGGCTTGGGAGATCTGAGATATATCATGAAAAAGAGTTGGGTTAAGAGACAACCTTGCTTCAGGCCATTTTGGGTGCTTATTTTTACAAAAAGGCCCTGATCGTCTCCTTGTAGCACTTTACACAATGTACAGGTATAAAGAATGACTGTCAAATCTAGAAATGTACGAGGCATTACCACCCCTGCCAGCTTCCTCCACAGCAAAGGGTGGTCAACTTTGTCAAAAGCTGTGGAGAAGTCAATGAACTCTGTGTAAGTGACTCCCCCTCTTACCCTTACATACTTCTCATTAACCAAATAAAGGGCCACCATATTATCAGTAGTAATAGCGGACTAAAATACTACCTGTCCAGGAGGGGGACACTTTGCTATTCTTCAAACAACCTTTAAAAACCATATATAAAATTATACTCCAGAGGGATGCTTCTTGTTTTATGACAGAAATGGGGACTTCATCGGGCCCCAATGCACCAGATAAATGCAGCCCTTGTATGGCCAGTTCGATGTCACCAACTGAGGGGGCTTGGTGAGAGCAGACACCCAATTCTAGGGTACTGTGTTCAACCACTACCCCATCTGCAGCATATAATTCAGAGATAAAATTAATCCAATGATCTTCCTTTATGTTAGAGGAGGATGACCTTCCTCTAAGGCCACACTCTTCAACTACTAAAGACCAAAAGGTCCTCATCTCTCCCTTTAATGCAGCCTCCCTCATTTTTATCCATAATAGATCCGGGGTTTCTTTACTCAAACTGGCCTTTAACCTACTTCTTCTTCTCTTTAGTAACGATAACCTGGCGTCCCTTTCCACCGAAAATGTCATGTATTGTATCCTGACTAAATTATTTATTTCTCTATTCAATAAAAGAATGGGCAGGGTGTAGGAGGCTGGCCCTCTATGTAATGTGCAAAACTAGGCACACTGTGCAGGAGGTCCAGGCAACCACATGTTGGTTTCCAGAGGTAAAAAATGAGATCACCTAATGCTCTAATTTTTTAGGTAGCTTGGTCAAGCAGTAGGCTAATCTTGGAGAAGTGCAAAGCATTTGTTGCACTCACAGTATCATTCATGCACCACACACTCAAAGGAATAACTCAGACCAATTTATAAAAATACTTCAGCTTTTTATATACATTTTAAGACCAAGGTTGTTAAGATTGGTTAAGTACTTTTTAAGATAAGATTTTCTTAACTAATAAATGCAGTATTTCTGTACATAATTACACACCAAAGGAATCAATAGACAGTCACATTAAAAAATGGATATACTATTCTACAGTTGCTTTACCAGGTTCAGCTTTTGCAGGTTGGTCAAGGCCATCGGTGGGCACGCTGTCCCAGCAGGAGAAGTCCGGGCAGCTTCCGTTTCCGGCAGGAGCAGCTTTGAAAATTCTCTTGGAGCTGGTGCAGGGCCACTGCAAGGGTCTACTTGGAAAAGGTCTGCAGTTGCAAAGTTAAAGATGGTGCCTTGGGGTCACCTTGTGGTGTTGAGGTCCCAAGGGGTGGGGGACGCTGGTGTCACAGATGGTTCCTTATTGCAGGATGCTGGGTGGCCGGGTGCAGGGCGAATTTGTGATCCAGGAGCCGGGCGCAACGGACTCCTCTGAAGCTGGAGGTAAGTCTGTTTGAGGGTTGCTTACAGGACAACAGGGACACTCTGGCAGGAGGTTTGTGGTGTTCCTGAAGTCCCTCAACTGGGGCTTCCTCCTGATCCTTTTTCAGCTTTGAGGGAGCTGGTGTTCTTATTTTCAGACGTCAGCTGACCAGTACCCAGGGTTTGTCCTGGTGGTCGTCGGTGTGTCATCAGGTCTGGCTGCAACTTCCGGTTCAGGAGATATCAGCCAGTCAGTGAAGTGACCCTCACTGGGTTTCTGGTTCTTGCGTGGTTGTAGAGAGGTACCTCCACTCTGAATGGAGATCTCGGGCTATTGATGAATCCTGGAGGTCCTCAAGGTTTGTCAAGGTCAGGCCAGTAGTCAGCTCCTCTGCAGCAGCGATTGTCAGATCCTATGTGCAGGAGGCAGGCTTTGGCACCTTTTCTTGTGCAGCAGGCCCACAGTCCTCAGGCTTTGGTTCTTCTTGGTGCTGTCTTCTCTTCTTCCTTTTGAATCTATTTTCTTGGTCTAGGGGTGTCCACTAAATATTGAATTTAATGGGCGTTTTAGGGGGAACCTTGTAGTGTCCAATGGGTCTCTCCCCTTTGGGTGGCTACACCCACTGCCCTAAACCTAATTAGCTATTTTTCTTCCATCCAAGAGGGAGGAAAATGAAATAGAGGGTCCACCTCGCAGGCAACACCTTAGG
Organism: Pleurodeles waltl; assembly: GCF_031143425.1. Lineage (NCBI taxonomy): Eukaryota > Metazoa > Chordata > Amphibia > Caudata > Salamandridae > Pleurodeles > Pleurodeles waltl. The sequence continues at coordinate 737,113,686 of NC_090437.1, read as the reverse complement.
GGTGGTGCATGCCAGGTGACGCCACTCCTTCTACCCTTTGTTAGGTTTCCCGCCTTTGCTCCCACCAAAAGTGGGGGCTTGCAAAGGGGGATGCCAGCTGCTGCTAGCAGCAGGCTTGGGAGTTGAGTTTCAGGGGCAGTAAGCCCTTTGAAGCTCACCACCATGACAGTGCACATTCCTGAGGGTGGGGGTGTTAGCTCCTCGACCCAGGAACGGCATTGTCTTACAAACCAGAGAGGCAGGGCTCTCCCCCAAGGTTTGTATATTGACTGTCTGGAGGTGGCAGCTGAATAGGACCAGTCAGCAACCATGCCAGGATAGTTAGCTTTTGCAGGGGGCACCTCTAAGTTGATACCTGGGTACATTTAGGGATAAATCCAATACTGGCACCAGTTTGGATTTATCATTCTGAGTTGTTTGATACCAAACAACCCAGGGTTCAGATTGGCCATCATGTAGCTGGGAGACTCGTGCTGACCAGTGTCCAGCACATGTATTAAAATGGCTGCTCTTTTCATTCAGTATGTTCCAGGTTTGGCAAAGACACAGCGGGGGCATATTGCTCATGTACTGTGCGCCTTCTTGAGTGGTACTTAAACCTGTGAATACTTTCAAGGCGGCATTTCAAGCAACCCCGCCAGCTACACGTTGCTCTTCGCTGATGACGGCCAAATAGCCAGAAACACGTGTCCGAAGATACGGCACTCGCCGCACCAACTTATGGTGAAAAACTTTCAAAACTCTGTTTAAATTCGTGCTAATGACTGCATTTACCATGATGCCTTGGGGTCACAAATGCTGGAATGGAAGACAGGGTGCTCCCCATTTTGACTGTTGTAATTAAGGCTCCCGTGAGCCTCTGAGCTGACGAGCTCGGGTGAAGCACCTGTGCGCCTTCTTGAGTGGTACTTAAACCTGTGAATACTTTCAAGGCGGCATTTCAAGCAACCCCGCCAGCTACACGTTGCTCTTCGCTGATGACGGCCAAATAGCCAGAAACACGTGTCCGAAGATACGGCACTCGCCGCACCAACTTATGGTGAAAAACTTTCAAAACTCTGTTCAAATTCGTGCTAATGACTGCATTTACCATGATGCCTTGGGGTCACAAATGCTGGAATGGAAGACAGGGTGCTCCCCATTTTGACTGTTGTAATTAAGGCTCCCGTGAGCCTCTGAGCTGACGAGCTCGGGTGAAGCACCTGTGCGCCTTCTTGAGTGGTACTTAAACCTGTGAATACTTTCAAGGCGGCATTTCAAGCAACCCCGCCAGCTACACGTTGCTCTTCGCTGATGACGGCCAAATAGCCAGAAACACGTGTCCGAAGATACGGCACTCGCCGCACCAACTTATGGTGAAAAACTTTCAAAACTCTGTTCAAATTCGTGCTAATGACTGCATTTACCATGATGCCTTGGGGTCACAAATGCTGGAATGGAAGACAGGGTGCTCCCCATTTTGACTGTTGTAATTAAGGCTCCCGTGAGCCTCTGAGCTGACGAGCTCGGGTGAAGCACCTGTGCGCCTTCTTGAGTGGTACTTAAACCTGTGAATACTTTCAAGGCGGCATTTCAAGCAACCCCGCCAGCTACACTTTGCTCTTCGCTGATGACGGCCAAATAGCCAGAAACACGTGTCCGAAGATACGGCACTCGCCGCACCAACTTATGGTGAAAAACTTTCAAAACTCTGTTCAAATTCGTGCTAATGACTGCATTTACCATGATGCCTTGGGGTCACAAATGCTGGAATGGAAGACAGGGTGCTCCCCATTTTGACTGTTGTAATTAAGGCTCCCGTGAGCCTCTGAGCTGACGAGCTCGGGTGAAGCACCTGTGCGCCTTCTTGAGTGGTACTTAAACCTGTGAATACTTTCAAGGCGGCATTTCAAGCAACCCCGCCAGCTACACGTTGCTCTTCGCTGATGACGGCCAAATAGCCAGAAACACGTGTCCGAAGATACGGCACTCGCCGCACCAACTTATGGTGAAAAACTTTCAAAACTCTGTTCAAATTCGTGCTAATGACTGCATTTACCATGATGCCTTGGGGTCACAAATGCTGGAATGGAAGACAGGGTGCTCCCCATTTTGACTGTTGTAATTAAGGCTCCCGTGAGCCTCTGAGCTGACGAGCTCGGGTGAAGCACCTGTGCGCCTTCTTGAGTGGTACTTAAACCTGTGAATACTTTCAAGGCGGCATTTCAAGCAACCCCGCCAGCTACATGTTGCTCTTCGCTGATGACGGCCAAATAGCCAGAAACACGTGTCCGAAGATACGGCACTCGCCGCACCAACTTATGGTGAAAAACTTTCAAAACTCTGTTCAAATTCGTGCTAATGACTGCATTTACCATGATGCCTTGGGGTCACAAATGCTGGAATGGAAGACAGGGTGCTCCCCATTTTGACTGCATATTGCTCATGCACTTATGCCCTCCCATATAATATGGAGCACCCTGCCTGGAGTGTCTTAATCAATCAATCAGGGAATTTGTAAAGCGCACTACTCACCCGTGAGGGTCTCAAGGCGCTGGGGGAGCACTGCTACTACTCGAACAGCCAAGTCTTGAGAAGTCTTCTGAAGGTAAGGAGGTCCTTGGACTGACGCAGGTGGGTGGGAAGAGTGTTCCACCTCTTGACAGCGAGGTGCAAGAATTATCTGCTGCCGGTGTTTGTTCTGCGGATGCGTAGGAGGGTGGTGAGTGCAAGGTCAGTGGAGCGAAGCTGTCAAGGTGTAGAAGGATAGCAGTCTGTTGAGATATTCTGGTCCGGTGTTGTGCAGTGCCTTGTGAGCGTGGGTGAGGAGTTTGAAGGTGATTCTCTTGTTGACCGGGAGCTAATGCAGGTCTCTCAGGTTGGCTGTGATGTGGCAGTGGCGGGGGATGTGCAGAGGCGTTCTGGATGCGTTGCAGTCTTTTCTGGAGTTTGGCCGTGGTTCCTGCATAGAGGGCATTGCCATAGCCCAGTTTGCTGCTTACGAGGGCATGGGTGACTGTTATTCTGGTCTCAGTGGGGATCCATTTGTAGATCTTCTGAGGCATGCAGAGGGTATTAAAGCAGGAAGAGGAGATGGTGTTGACTTGCTGGGTCATAGATAGTGAGGAGTCCAGGATGAATCCCAGGTTGCATGCGTGGTTGGTGGGTGTTGGTGGGGTTTCCAGTGTGGCAGGCCACCAGGAGTCATCCCATGCGGAGGGGATGGAGCTGAAGATGAGGACCTCAGTTTTGTCAGAATTCAGTTTAAGGCAGCTGTTCTTCATCCATTCGGTGATGGCCTTCATTCCTTTGTGGAGGTTGGTCTTGACGGTGTCCTTGGTGAGGGAGAGGATCAGCTCGGTGTCATCGGTGTATGAGATGATGTTGAGGTTGTGAGATCGGGCAAGTTAGTGAGCGGAGCCATGCAGCTGTTGAAGAGGGTCGGGATAAGGGACGATGCCTGGGGCACGCCGCAGATGATTTTGGTGGCTTCAGAGTGGAATGAAGGGAGGCGGACTCTCTGAGTTCTGCCAGTGAGAAAGGAGGTGATCCAGTCCAGGTCTCTGTTGCGGATTCCTGCGTTGCTGAGGTGTGTTTGTTGGGTGTGGTAGCAGATGGTGTTGAACGCGGCTGAGAGGTCCAGGAGGATGAGGGCCGCAGTATCGCCACTGTCCAGTATGGTTCTGATGTCGTTGGTGGCTGCGATGAGTCATGTAACACCAATGCATGGACACCCATCACCAAAGCATGTCCAGTACAGAGACTCACTCATGCCCCAAAATCACCAATCACACAAGGGCCACTGCAATAATGTAATCAATGGAGTAGAGGTTAACTCACCCATTGCACAAGATGGCACACACAGATACTAAGATTATGGATTCACACCCCAAGAGGACCCCTACCCAATGTCACCGTACAGGAGCTGCCAGACATATCCAGTCCCTCCACAGAAGAGGCCCACAGTGACGACAGCAGCTCTGCATGTCTGGATCAAGATGACCAGCCCGGCCCATCAGGGACCTCGATACAGTCGGTTCCCCTGACACAGTCACAAACCACTACTGAACCTCCCTCCTCAGAAAACACCGCCACAACACCCACCCAGCGGGTCCATCCCTCTGTCCCCAGGACACGTCAATCAGCAGTGTGTCCACTACTACAGGGAACTCAGGCAACCCCACTAACACAGGATGATCAGGGGCCTGGGGGCAGTGGGCACACGGTTCAGGGGACAGAGGCACAGGATAACAGGGAAGCTGGGAGGACTGCTGTGCAACAGGGGGAGGACAGGCCCAGGGAACCCACTCTCCACGAGGCACTCTCCAACATCATGGGAGCTTACCACCATTCCCAGGAGACCATGGGCACAGTACTGGCCAAGTTTCATGAGACCCACCGGCTGCAGGAGGAATACTACCTGGGGGTCAGGGAGGACTTGAAGTCCATCAACACCACCCTGGTCACCATTGCAGGAGTGCTGGCAGACCTTATCAACACCATAAGGGACACAGTGGCACACCAACGGGCCCCTGACACTAGCCTGGATGATGAACAGCCCTCCACCTCCGCCGGCGCTAGTGGACAGGAGGCACCGCCACAGGACCAACAGGCCACAAGCACCCACCCCCTGCAGATGGAGAACCACCCCGCAAATGGTCCCTGAGATCCAGGAGAACATTGCCAAGACCCCCGCCAGGAAATAAGACCCCCTTGAATGTCACCCTTCTGTCCCACTATGTCACCCTGTTCATGCTTAAACTGCCATTGCTCCATTTCCTATGCCCCTTTGGACAATGCACCTGTGAAACAAATAGACTGGACTCTGCCATGGACATGCCTCCACCATCACCCCAGCCCATTTTACAACCTCCCCCTCTTATTTGCACAGGAATAAACACACTTCAATCACAAAACAATCTGGAGTCAGTCCGTGCTTTCACAAATGTGTTCTTGCAATATCTATAGAATACAGCAATGTCAATGTACTTGTTCACATACCAATGTAACACAGCTGTAGGCCAGGAGTAAACATAGCAGAGGGCACAAAGTGGGACCCAGATCTATGAAATGGAAAGTCAAAGTGACAAGTCAGTGTCCATACACTGAGTGAAAATGACAGACTTATGCTAGCTCGAAAAATAGTATGAGATGTGGGAAGTAGTGACATCTTCTTACCTGTGTCTCACTGGAAGTATTGCAAGATGATGTTGTTTCGGTTGTCGATATCCTCTTCTTCTGCCTCCTCTTCTTCACTGTCCACAGGCTCCACAGCTGCCACAAGACCACCATCTGGCCCATCCTCCTACAAAAAAGGCACCTGGCGTTGCAAAGCTGGGTTGTGCATTATACAGCAGGCCACGATTATCTGGCACACCTTCTTCGGTGAGTAGCATAGGGAACCACCTGTCAGATGGAGGCACCGGAATCTGGCCTTCAGGATGCCGAAGGTGCGTTCTATTATCCTCCTTGCTCGCCCATGTGCCTCATTGTAACGTTCCTCTGCCCTTGTCCTGAATTCCTCACTGGGGTCAGTAGCCATGAGAGGTTGGGGTAACCAGAGTCACCTGCAAATGTAAAGGGACAACTATTAGACACACACTAACCCTTAGGCACAAACCCATACCCAGGCACCTATTTCAACTGTATTGGGACCTTGGCCTCATCTATTAGCCACACACGGTGTCTCTGGAGTTGGCCCATCACGTAAGGGATGCTGCTATTCCTCAAAATGTAAGCGTCATGCACAGAATCAGGATACTTGGCATTCACATGGGAGATGTACTGGTCTGCCAAACACACCATCTGCACATTCATCGAATGGTAGCTTTTCCGGTTTCTGTACAACTGTTCATTCCTATAAGGGAGGACAAATGCCACATGTGTACCATCAATGGCACCAATGATATTGGGGAGATGTCCCAGGGCATAGAAATCACCTTTCACTGTGGGCAAATCCTCCACCTGAGGGAAAGCGATGTAACTGCGCATGTGTTTCAGCAGGGCTAACAACACTCTGGACAACACGTTAGAGTACATTGGCTGGGACATCCCTGATGCCATGGCCACTGTTGTTTGAAAAGATTCACTGGCCAGGAAAGGGAGTACAGACAGGACCTGCACTAGAGGGGTTATCCCTGTGGGATGGCGGATAGCTGACATCAGGTCAGGCTCCAACTGGGCACACAGTTAATGGATTGTTGCACGATCAAGTCTGTATGTGATTATGATGTGTCTCTCTTCCATTGTCGACAAGTCCACCAGGGATCTGTACAGCAGAGGATGCCGCCATCTCATCACCTGCCCCATCAGACATGCCCTATGGAGGAGAACAGCGAGAAGAGGGTCATCCAACACTGAGGTATCACAATGTGTTATTTTCAGAAACGTTAGTAATCCGCAATGTGCTGGTATCTGTCTACATTCCTGGCCTAGATAGGTGCGATGCAGTTTTCATACATCCCATGTGGCCCCCTGAAATGGCGGCTGCCTGACCTGTAAGGTGGGACAAGGGGATATGAGGTAACTGCGCTGGCGTTGTACACCGTCACGGTGGGCGGTCGAAGACCGCAGCGCAATTCTGCATTGGTTAACATTGGGCCCGGCGCGGACGTGACCGCCATTTTCTGTCTATTCACTCACTTGATACCTGACCTTCAACAGGAGAGGACCTACACTGCAAGTGCTGCTGTGACCTGTGTCTGGAAGCAACAATAGCTCATGTGTCTGGGGAAAGGGCCGCTGCCTTCACTTCGGAGGAGTTGGAGAAACTAGTAGATCGGGTCCTCCCCCAGTAAACGCAACTGTACAGTCCTCCAGACAAACAGGTGAGTACACTTTGAGCATGCTGCATGGGCAATGCCTTCTTTGAGTGGTGTGGATGGAAGAAACATGGGGGGGGCTGAGGCCTGCATGTGCGGATGGTGAGTGTATGGGCGTCAGGGCATGTGTGGAAACTGGTGGGCAATGAGTATGACGGTCCGGACGGGTGAGTAATTTCCTTTCCCCCTGTACTATTCCTCTGGGTCAGCACCCACCAGAAGAAGGGTATTTGGCGTGCCATCGCCAAGGGTGTCCGGACCCTCGGGGTCTACCACAGACGGAGCACACACTGTCGTAAAAGATGGGAGGACCTGCACCGCTGGAGCAAGAAGACGGCGGAGGCCCAGCTGGGGATGGCCTCCTAACTTGGAAGGGGTGCCCGTCGCACCATGACCCCCCTGATGTCCCGTATCCTGGCGGTGGCCTATCTGGAGTTGGATGGGCACTTGAGGGCATCACAGCAGCCACAAGGGGGTGAGTACACTCTCATTCAGCTGACTCTGTGCGCATTACAAGGTGTCTGGGTGGGGGAGGTGGGCAGTGTGTTCCCCGAGGCCAGGGCGAACTTGGTAGACAAGGTCTCTTGTGAGGCAGGCTATGTGGCACCCCAACCCCACTAGTGGTAAGAGCCATCTACATGTAGTCAGGCTCCTGTGACTTCCAGGTGTGCAGCAATTGGGCTTAGGCCTCATACCCCATTGTCAGGTTGAATTTTCTAGGAACTGTTAGTGCATGGCGTAGTGCTAAGGGCTGCTCCCTGTGTGTTGTGTCCGCCAACGGTAGTGGTGTTGCATGCACTGAACATGTTTTTCTTCTGTCTCCCCCCCCCTTTTTGTGGTCTCCCTGTTCTTGTGTGCAATAGCATCATCAGGCGGAGGAGCAGTGGCACCGGAGTAGGAGGGAGCTGCAACCCACTTGGCCCCTGGAGGGTGAAGCAACGGAGTCTAAAGCCACCAGTGGGATGGAGGGGAGGGGAGCTCCACAGCGTGGACAGGATGTCAGGATACTTCAATTCGATTTCCTCAGAAGCAGAAGATAACTCCTCAGTCCCGACCCGAGCTATTCACAACAAATTTTAATACTTCGTGCTGAGTACCCCAGAGGGGGAAAGGGGAAAGGGATTGTAGAGAGACTGCCACAGAGATGATGAACGTCAGTACTCAGTCTGCCTCTTCACGTCTAAGATTGGATGCAGCACCCTGAGTTCTCTGTAGCCTTGCTTCTCTCCATGAATGATAAGCTCTCCTTAAAAATGCTTATTACTGATTCTGGAAGAACTTCTCAACCTTTGTAAGAGATTGGTTTTATTTTGCTATATATAAATATATATATATATATATGTATAGTTGGTAATAATGCGTTATCCAAATCAGCTGATGTTAGTTGGTTTCTACTTTACATTAGAGAGTTCAATTACGTTTATTGCATTGGTAATTCTTGCTTGTGAAAGTTTGTTTCTCCTGTCTTATTTTGACTTCTGTCAATACTTGTATTTGTAAATGTTTGTTTATTAAAGTTTGTTTCTTCTTTCTTACTTTGACATCTGTTGATAACTTGTATCTGTAAATGCTTGTTTATTAAAGTTCGTTTCTCCTTTCTTACTTCGACATCTGTCTATAACTTGTATTTGTAAATGCTTGTTTATTAAAGTTCGTTTCTCTTTAAAACTCTACTTTGGTTTATTACCGTTGCATTTGTAAATGCTTACTTGTTAACATTCATTTCTCCGTTAAACTCGGCCTTTGTTTATAACCTTGGTATTTGTAAATACTTGCTTGTTAAAGTTAGTTTTTCTTTTGACTTTGGTATCTTAAACAGGAACCTTGTAAACATAAGGTTTTTTCATACATTAAACTCTGTAGCCTTGCCAAACCTCCACTGGAACGGTCTACTATCAAACTCCTCGAATAAACCTTGACAATATTTATCACGTTTTCTGTAAAATAGTCTTCAAGGGTAATTTTACCTCACAGGAGTTTCTGCTCTGAAGCACGCTCTCTCTCCACACAGCCGATTCCTGTCAGACCTCGGTTGAAGTGCAAAGCTTCCAGCTGGTGAGCTCGTAACCTAGCAACCAACCGATTGCAAGACTAGAACTGTAACTAACCTTCAGGACTCACGACGGCCATCTTGAATCTTCTCTTCTTGATTCTTCCTTTGAAATAAGCGCAAGATTACTCTGCAAACCTTCTACCAGTCTGGGCTTTGCTGTCTCCACTGAGGATATCTCTTTGCTTTTCTCAAGCATTTCTTTGATTTGATTTGGCAAGTTTGTGTGGTCATGACACAGGAGCACACACCAGTGACAGCGACTCCTCCACTGATGGGAACTCCCTTGCCTTGGCGGGCACCTCTGTGCCCACCGCATCAACAGGTACCGCCACCACCCCCCCTACCAGCACCGCCCTCCCAGCAGCCCCTCAGCATGTGTCCCGTGCCCGCTCACCCAGGAGGGTGGCCATCTCCTTCGCCCCAGGCACCTCAGGCCTTGCCCCAGTCAGCCTTGCTGCCCTCAGTGAGGAGGCTATTGACCTCCTGAGATCCCTCACTGTTGGGCAATCTACCATTTTGAATGCCATCCAAGGTGTTGAGAGGCATTTGCAACAAACAAATGCATACCTGGGGGGCAATCATTTTGGGCAGGCAGCCCAACAGAGAGCATTTCAGGCTCTGGCCTCAGCACAGATGGCAGCCATTGTCCCTGTGTCCACTCTCCCCCCTCCAACTTCCTCCACCCAGACCCAATCCCCTGTACCTCAGCCTATCCAAAGCACACCATCAGACCAGTATGCACACACATCAACACACAAGAGTGGACATGGCAAACATAAGCACCACACATCCCACAGCCACTCACACAAGCACCATCCCCATGCAGACACAGCAACATCCACTGCCTCCACTGTGTCCCCCTCCTCCACGTCCTCCTCCTCCCTCCCTGTCTCATCTCCACTCACACCTGCATGCACTACACCCTCAGCCACTACCTCCATCACCAGCACGCCCATCACCACACACCGCTTACGTGCAATCACCACCCCCACTACCATTCAGACATCCCCAGTGTCCTCTCCCAGTGTGTCTGAGAGCCCTTCTCCCAAAGTACACAAATGCAGGCACACACCCACCCAACAGCCATCCACCGCACAACAGCCTCCGGCCCATGCACCTTCACCCAAATTCAGCAGACGTACACTTCCTACAACCACTACCTCTTCCTCCACTCCCAAACCCCCTCCATCTTCCCGTCCCAGTGTGTCTAAAAAACTCTTCCTGGCTAACACTGACCTCTTCCCTCCACCTCCTCCACTCCGTCCTTCCCGTAGGGCCAGGCTTTTCAGGTCCCAGCCCAGCCCAGCCCTTCAGCCACCAAATCCCCAGTCACAGTGGTGCCAGCAACTGCGGGGTCATCGAGTGCGCCACCCATCAGGGCTGCCAGTGTGCCACGTAGCGAGGGCAAGGACATTCCACCACTTGCCAAGGTGAAAAAGGTGCCCACATCCCGGAGGGAAAAGCTGCACCTACGAGACACCAAGGGATCAGCAAAAACAAAAGTGGATAGTGGCAAGACAACTGCGGCACCATCAAAGGTGGGGAAGGGACAAAAGCACAAGAGCAGGTCAGGAGAGGGCACGGTGGCACCGACTGAGGGACCAGTGTCACACCTTCTGTCCACAACCACACCAACCTGTATGGCGGCGAGCACCGCAAGCTGCCCCGCCACCACAACCGCCACCTGCCCCGCCACCTGCACAGCCACTGGCACGTCTACACCCTCAGCGACAGTCCCCAGCCTCTTCCCCAGTGGGCAGCTGTCCGAGGCTGCAGGAGACGTCCTGCTGTGTCCCTCAGCAGGTGATGACCCATGCACCACCGCCAGCACCGCCGCCACAGACACCGCAGCAAGCACCGCCACCAGCCCCACGACGTGCTCGGACAGTGGCACCACCGCTGACATGGCTACCATCACCAGTGGTCAGTCGTCCAAGGCTGGAGGAGACTTCCTGGACCCTGGCCAGCTTCCATGAGGCATGACTTCCATCACTGTTTGCACCTGCAGGTGAAATGCGAAGCTGCAGCAGTGTGGGGTATGTCGCTGCCTCCATGGCGTTTCACGCTACCTGTACCTTAGTAATCTCATGGCACACACACCCAGGTGAGGGAATTGTACTGGCCACACTGTACGTGGAGTACTCTGAGCACCATGCCCCCTCCAGAACCAGTGGAGATTGACATCCACTACCTCAGTCCTTGGCAGAATGAAGCACTCTGGGCACCAGGCCCCCTCCAGAACCAGTGGAGATTGACATCCACTACCTCAGTCCTTGGCAGGATGAAGCACCCTGGGCACTATGCCCCCTCCAGAACCAGTGAAGATTGACATCCACTACCTCAGTCCTTGGCAGGATGAAGCACTCTGGGCACCAGGCCCCCTCCAGAACCAGTAGAGATTGACATCCACTTGAGAGACTGTGGCTTTGCACTCCCCAGGATAAAGCAGTGGGCAAACCACCCACTGGAGAGACTTGAGAGACTGTGGCTTTGCACTCCCCAGGATAAAGCAGTGGACAAACCACCCACTTGAGAGACTTGAGAGACTGTGGCTTTGCACTCCCCAGGATAAAGCAGTGGGCAAACCACCCACTGGGGAGACTTGAGAGACTGTCGTTTTGCACTCCCCAGGATAAAGCAGTGGACAAACCACCCACTTGAGAGACTTGAGAGACTGTGGCTTTGCACTCCCCAGGATAAAGCAGTGGGCAAACCACCCACTGGAGAGACTTAAGAGACTGTGGTTTTACACTCCCCAGGATAAAGCAGTGGGCAAAACACCCACTTGAGAGACTTGAGAGACTGTGGCTTTGCACTCCCCAGGACCAATCAGTGGGCATGGAGCCCCCTCGTGCAGCAGTGGCGTTGTGTGCTCATCTGGCTGAGGTGCCCCCCTCCTCCTCCTCCTGAGGTGCCTGTATATTTTCGATCTGATGCCCCAGCAGTGTTCTCTCCGTTTCCAGTCAGCTATCTTGTGTGGGCTTCGCCCATGCATTTTGGGCCCAGTGGTCCACGGACAGTGATTGGTACACTATCCGGACTTGTGTAGTTGGTGTACATATTTGTATATACTGAATTTTGATTTTTGACTGTCAGATTTTTCATGATTACAACTGTTACAATCATTTCCTTTTGTCCTTGCGTTCTTCCAGGGGGTGATGGGGTATGTATGTAATGTTGCTGCATGTATTTGTGTGTATGTTGTTGTGGGTGAGGGTGGGGGTGGGGGTATTGCGTGTTGCATGTGTGTGTCACTCTCTTTTCCCTCCCCCCCTGTGTTGTAGGTGCAGTCCTCACCGTGGTCGTCGACGGCGTCTGTCCTGCTCCTGATAGAGCAGGAGGAAGAGCAGCATTCGTAACACCTGTCGTTTGGTCTCCATGGCGTCCTGGTTCCTCGTTGGGTGTCGAGAGGTGAGTGGTTTCCCTTCTGTGTACTGTTTCCGCCGTGCTTTTGATAGCGTTGGTACCGCCCCGGAAAAGGCGGTGGATAGGCCTCTTGTAATAGTGTGGGCGGTACTTTGTCCTCTGCCTGTCTGTTGGCGATTACCGCCTCAGTGTTTGTTTCTACCGCAGTGGCGGTCGGAGTGTTAAAGTCGCTGTCTGTGTGAGCGGTTTCCGCCATGGTCATGATTCCATTTTCTTTCCCGCTGGCCTGTTGGCGGTCTTACCGCCGTTTTAACACCGACCGCCAGGGTTGCAATGAGGGCCTTTGTGTCCTTCTGTGCCCTTCATTACATGCACGCTCCTCTACCATTGTGGGTTTGCCAAATGGAGTCATGGCTGTATGCCATAACCTTGGGCGGCTGCAAAGGAATGCAAGAACATGTGTTGGAAATGCTTATATGATTTTGTATTTACCTTGGCAGATGTTAGTTTTAGGTGGAGTGGTGACTCAAACTTGCTTCAGGTATTGTGTATGTCCCTGTTTTGTGAAATGGTTTCATTGGTCTGTGTTGATGGACATTAATATCTTGGGTTGTGTCTCAGGGACCAGGGAATTGTCAAATTAAATCGAAAGTGATGGTTCAACTATTGCATATATGTGTTGTGTTGCCCATATTTGAGGCAGTGTCCTGTTGTTGGTGGAACCAAACCACCTCCTTGCACCACAGTGGGGTCATACGTAGAGACACCATGCTAGCCTTACAAAGCCAAGCTCTGTCCTCTTTGTTACCATGTGGCACTGCATATGCTGTGCAACACTTAGTGACCCATTGTGGCAGATGATGGCTGTGCAAGCCATCAAGTGTACTAGGATGTCAATCACCCAATTGGAGGATGAGCAAAATTGGTGCAGTGGAATCTCCTAGATTCCTATACATGATTTTTCACAGACACTTTCAACACATGCATAGTGCAGGCGTTGGGAGGGGGCACGCCATTTTTTTACATGGGTCCATATGTACTGTGCGTGGAAGGTCAGGGATGTCCTCTATACTCCTACAGAGTCCTACTATGGCATCCATTATCTTTACAGTATTTCCCAAACTCTGCACCATGATGGGCTGTTTCTTGTATATGGTCACACATGGTGGCTTTAGGGGGCACCAAGGGGTGTGTGTGTGAGGTGGCACTGGACTCGGTGCTGCACCACTTCTCATTATTCTGCCCCATGGTCTTTCATGGCAGGTCATATTGTATTCCTATGTGTGTGACACAATGCAGCAGACAGGTGAATGTGCACACTACAGGTGTGTCAGGTATGTGTAGGTGATGTGTCTTTGGTAATGGCAACACTTGGGTGGCATTTGATATTGTCGCTGCATGAGGCTTGAACACCATGACTAATGTGTGGCTGTGCCTACATGTGACTTTCTTTACATTGACCTGGCCTATGCCATTCACATAGCTTAGCTATTCATTGTTTGGTGTAATATGTGTGGGATCTCTATTTAGGTGTCAACGAGTGGACACTAGTAGTGGTTTGAGCCCAGCTTTTGTATGCAAAGGGGACATAGCTCCACCTGTCCTGACGTGATGTGCTAGTCCGGTTGTGGCTGGTTTCTGCACATGTGGGTATATGTGTGTGTGATGTGCAATAATTGTGGTGTAGTGTGGCATGCGGCATATGTATTGTTGTCTGTACATCTGTGTTCTCCTGTCTGTGTGTGTTTAGTGTGGTGTATGTCTTGTTTGTCTCACAAGGTTGGTGTGTTGTCCGTGTACTGATTGGTATGGTGGCTTACCTATGAGTAGTCCACTGCCATATTGCCCATCCTGGGATGGCTCGTTGATTGGGAATGCCGGAATATGTTTGCATCATGGCTGCTGCCGGGGTATTTGGCAAAGATGTTTGAGAAGAGCCCACGGTGGTCCACAATGGCCTGTACAGTTATCGAATGGGTGTGCTTGTGCTTCCTGTATAGGTGGTCCGTTGCTGCACATGGCACCAGTTAGACATGGGTGCAGTCCATTTCACCAAGCACATGTGGAAATCCAGCAACCTTTCTTGGTCTCCTGCTGCAGTTGCTGGGTGTTGGGGAAGCAGATGTGGTGGGGTGTGAGATCGATGATTGCATCCAGGACCTTTGGTAGAGGGGGGCATATGGATGGCTGGGAGATACCACCCACTTGTGTGCCCATTGTCTGAAAAGGTCCTGATGTCAGCATATGGAGGACAGTGAGGAATTTGGTCAAGGGTGGTATATTGATTGGAGTTTCCACCCTTGAAGTGATGTCTGGCGCTATGTGGTGCAGCAGGCATGCAATTGACTCCTGGTTCAGACGATAATTCCTGATTACATCTTGTTCCCTGAGCCCAAGGATGGTTGTATGCTGTCAAAAGATCCTCTCCCGCCTCCTGCACTGCCTTTGTGGCTGTTGTGGTGCTGTTTGGGGTTGCTGGGGTGGTACGGGAGGGACTTGTTTTCGTTGCAGAAGTCTGTGGCATGTGCCAAAGCTGGAGCAATAACAGTTCCATGTTGTCCAGGAGGTTGCCAATGCTCCTTCTGTGTGTTTTCCTTAAGTAGTGGTATGTGGGCCTCATTTTAATGCCTGGTGTGATCAGGCATTAAAATGTGACGCAAATCTGGCTTTCTGTAATTTTTGGGGACTTTCTGTGCATCGTTTTTGCGGCGGGGGTAAATATGGCGCTGGAGGGCTAGCGTCATATTTTGGAAGGGAATGCCTATCTTGCATACCATTGTCGCAAAATAACGCAAGGTGGGTTGGGGATCCCAAAAAATGACACTAACTCTGATAATTTGAAGCTAGATGGGTCTAGCATCAAATTATAAATGTGGCAGTAGTTTAGTGCTGCTTTTGTGTAGGTGGCACAAACTTCTCTTAAAACTGCCCCATAGTTTTTTCACAGCACGCTCTTTCCGTTGCTACCTCGCTAGAGGCAGGAACTTCAGCATTCATCTTGAAAATATACTTCATACAGCTGGTTGGGCTCTCCAAGGCCTGCTTTTCTTGCTTGCTGACTTTACAGATTGGTTACCTGTTTGGTTACCTGTTTGCAACATCGACCAGGGTCCGGCCCAACCTAGAATTGACTTGAAGACTAAATGAATTGCTTTTGCCCAAGAACTGGACTTCTGCCGGAGAACTGTACTTTACTACAGCACCTACTTTTTATCTATCCATTATTTCCTGTCATATGGCTAAAACGACCTCTAACGTAGAGTCAGAGACCCCCACAAATATTTCCAGCAGAGTTAGGATGGATGATAAAAGTCTCTCCAGGCTAACTAAGGTTACTGATGGTTTCACCTCGCAATCCAGTGGGCTAACAAACTGATTTTCCCTTGGCTTCAAGTCTGGTAGTAGAAGAGAATGATTTGATGGTGTACTGCTAAATAATTGCATTCTTTACCCCGATGGGCACTACCAGTTCAGGGTGATGCCCTTTGGGATGAAGAATGTCCCTGACACCTTTCAGAGGTTTGTCAACCAGGTTTTGGCTGGGCTGGAGGAATTCAGTGCCACCTACCGTGATGACATTACTGTGTTCAGCTCGAGCTGGGAGGAACACTTACAATATCTCTGCAAAGTATTGGAGGCTTTGCAGAAGGCAGGCCTCACTGTTATGGAAAGTAATTGCCAAATAGGGCAGAGTTATGTGGTGTACTTGGGACACCAGGTGGGGAGTGCCCAGGTGGCACCCCTGCAGCCAAAAATTTATACCATTCTGGCTTGGGAGCCTCCCAAGACCCAGACAGAGGTGAGAGCCTTTCTAGGACTCGCAGGATACTGCAGGAGGTTTGTCAGGGGTATTGTGCTATTGTTGCTCCCTTGACTGAGTTAACCTCCAAAAATGGAGCCCAGAAAGGTGATCTGTTCTGAGGCTTGCTAGTCAGCCTTTGATGCCCTAAAGGCAGCCATGTGCACAGCACCCCTGCATACGGCACCTGACTTCTCTAAAAGTTTATCGTGCAGACTGATGCTTAAGAGCATGATGTGGGAGCAGCGTTGTCACAGCTAAATGTATAGGAACTAGACCAGCCTGTAGCCTTCATTAGTAGGAGGTTACTTCCCCTGGAACGTAGGTGGAGTGCAATTGAGCGTGAAGCATTTGCTGTAGTCTGGACGCTGAAGAAGCTAAGACCCTACTTGTTTTGGACTCACTTCTGGGTTCAGAGAGACCACAGGCCCCTCAGATGGTTAATGCAGATGAGGGGTGAGAACAAAAACTGTTGAGGTGGTCCATTTCACTACAGGGAATGGACTTTACGGTCGAACACCACCATGGAACAGAACACGCCAATGCTGATGGTCTGTCCAGATTTTCACGCCTTAGTGATGAGAACCCCCATAAAGTTGGGTAGTTGTCCCCACTTTCAGCTGAGATGACACGTGTTAGATCTGGCATCCTTGGTGTGGTTTGCCCTGTCTTTTTGTCGTCTGCTTTCAATGTTTTCACTGTCTGCTGGACTCTGTTTTTGCTGTTTTAGGTACTCCGGACACTTTACCACTGCTGCCCAGTGGTAAAGTGCAAATGCTCCTGTGTAAATTGCATGTGTAATTGGCTTTTCCATGACTGGCATATTTAATTTATTAGTAAGTCCCTAGTAAAGTGCACTACAGGTGCCGACGGCCTGTAAATCAAATGCTACTAGTGGGCCTGCAGCACTGGTTGTGCCACCCACATGAGTAGTCCTGTAAACATGGCTCAGACCTGCCACTGCAGTGTCTGTGTGTGCATTTTTAAACTGCCAATTTGACCTGGCAAGTGCACCCACATGCCAGGCCCACACCTTCCCTTTTTATACATGTAAGGCACCCCTAAGGTAGGCCCTAGGTAGCCCCATGGGCAGGGTGCAATGTATATTAAAGGTGGAACATGTACTGATGTGTTTTACATGTTCTAGCTGTGAAATACTGCCAAAATCGGTTTTCACTGTTGCAAGGCCTATCTCTCTTATGGGTTAACATGGGAGCTGCCTTTAAATAACTTTTAAGAGCAGTTTTTCTTCAGAGCAGATGGAAATATGGAGTTTATTGTCTATGAACTCACAATTTAAAAATACATCTTTTGGTAACGTTGGCATTTAAATTGTCATTTTGAAAATGGCACTTTTAGAAAGTGGGCATTTTCTTGCTTAAACCATTCTGTGACTGTTTGTGAATCCCCCCTTAACAGTGAGACAAAGGAGCTGGGGTGTAACCTGCATATCCTGATGGGCTATCAGAGCTAGAGTGGAGGGAGGAGTGGTCACTAACACCTGTATGGGCTGTGCCTGCCTTCATACAATGCAGTCTCCAACCCACTGGTATGTGTCTGAGGACAGGCCTGGGTAAGGCAGGATCCTGTGAACAACAGAGACTTTCCTTTGAAATTTGCCTACCTCAAAGCAGAAAGGGGTATAAGTAATGGACCCAAACCCACAGATTTTGAGATTACTTCTGGAACCAAAGGAACCTCTGCCAAGGAGAAGAGCTGAAGAGCTGGAGGAGGAGT
Source organism: Pleurodeles waltl (assembly GCF_031143425.1). Classification (NCBI taxonomy): domain Eukaryota; kingdom Metazoa; phylum Chordata; class Amphibia; order Caudata; family Salamandridae; genus Pleurodeles; species Pleurodeles waltl. The sequence continues at coordinate 737,095,931 of NC_090437.1, read as the reverse complement.
ACTGCCCCTTTGCCTGTGACTGTGCTTTGCTGTGTTGGCCTGCAGTTGCTGCTTCTGCCTGAAAGAGGACATAGACTGGACTGTATGGTATATTCCTGCTTGTGAAGAATCTCCAAGGGCTTGAATTGAGCTTGTCTCCTGTTTTGAAGTCTCAGGGCCATCAAAGACTTCCTCTGCCAGCCCCTGGACTCTCTGCTGAGACTCCTGCCCTGCCAAGTGGTGCCCTATCCAGTCCCTGGGCCCTTGAAAGGTGAAACTGGTAGAAAAAAGGATTGAAATCCAGGCACAGTGCGGCGTGTGAGAAAATGTTGACGCACCACCTGCAAGGCTGTGGTAAAAACGACGCAAATCCTTGCAGCGCGGTTTTTCCATCACTGTGAGGCCGGATTTCACATGCATCGTCGCTGGGCATCAAAATCATCGTGAATGTGTGCGAATTTGAGGTGTCCTTTCTGGAAATTGACACATTATTCTCTCACGGGAGAGAAAAACAATAAATCACCTACCTGACTGGAGAACAAACAACGCACAACCTCACTTGCAAGTAAGGAATTGCTGACTTTTCTGACGCACTCTCCCTAGTGCACTTTATTTTGAAGGCAAACCTGGTACTTTGGGTAACAACAACTTTTCCATTGTTTTCTATGGAGTAAGACTCTTGTCACTTTAAGAAATTCATAGCTTGACTTATGTATGTTGGATTTTTGTAATTTTGGTTTTGATTGATTTAGATAAATATTACCTATTTTTCTAAACTGGTGTGGTGTTCAATATGGAGTGTTCTCACTGTATTGCTGTATGTTGTGGGTTCAAATACTTTACACATTGCCTTTGAGATAAGCCTGACTGCTTGTGCCAGGCTACCAAGGGGGTGAGCAGGGGTTGTCTTAGGAGTGTAAATCCCTTATCCTGACTAGAGTGAGGGTCCCTGCTTGGACAGAGTACAAACTGACTGCCAACCAGAGACCCCATTTCTAACATGATGTCTCTGGCTGAGCCCACAAGGGGAGATGGGGAGTTTGACCTAGCTAAGCTGGAGGAGTACACAGTCCCTCAGCTGAAGGGTTTTTGCATGGATATGGGAGTACCTGCCTGGGCAGAGTCCCTCAAACAAGAGCATGATAAGTTGGGGGAACCTGAGAAGGGGTCCTCCGAGGAGCTGCCAGCATCAGTAGGGGATGATACACCTGGATTTGTTCCTCCTGCAAGACCAGGAAACAGTGTCTCCAGTCATGGCCTGACCACAGAGGAACGGAGGGAGAAGAGATAATTCCAGCTGCAGTTAGCAAGATTAAAAAAAGAAGCAGAGGAGAGGAGAGCTGATAGGCAGGCTGAGGTTGAAAGAGCTTTAGCTGAGAAGAAACTTATATTGGCTCCTGAACTCAGTCTGAAAGAGTTGGAGCTCAAGGCTAGGCAGTCTGAATCCAGCAGTGATGGTGGCAGCATACATGCAGGACCTGCTGGGGAAAAGAAGGTTCGCATACCCACGGATTTGGTGCCAGTTATGGGGTGGGAGATGACACTGACAAGTGATTTTCTGCTTATGAAGTTACACTGAGGGCACATGGGGTTCCTGAAGAGCACTAGGGGTTGGATCTGTGGAAACACATGCCTACACTTGGGAGGTATACACTTCTGACACCAGAGGTTGGGGAGCAGAATAAGTACACTCCAGTGAAAACTATTTTGATTGCCAAATTTGAACTGCCCCTGAGAAGTATCGGCAACGATTCAAGGACAGAAACAAGCTCCCCAACCAATCCTGGGTAGACTTCATTGATTACTCCACTAAGGAACTAAGGGCCAGATGTAGGAAAAAAGCAAATTGCGACTTGCAATTTGCGAGTCTGTGCGACTCGCAAATTGCAAGTCGCAATTTGACATGCAGAAAGGTGTCTCAGACACCTTCTGCAACTCGCAATGGGGTCGCAAAGACCCACCTCATAAATATTTATGAGGTGGGTCGCAGTTTGCGACCCCATTGCGAGTATAGGCACTCGCTAACATGGAGGCCTGCTGACGTCAGCAGGCCTCCATGTTAGCGACCTGCCTTTAAATAAAGCTTTTTTTTTTTTTTGAAGTGCAGCCCGTTTTCCTCACAGGAAAACGAGCTGCATTTCAAAAAAATCCGAAACCTTTAGTTTCGGAATTTTCAGGGCAGGGAGTGGTCCCTTGGACCACTCCCTGCCCTGAAAAAATAATATGGGGTCCATTCACAAAGGGGAAGGGGTCCCATGGGGACCCCTTCCCGTTTGCGAATAGGTTACCATCCACTTCAAGTGGATGGTAACTGCGACTCCATTTGCGACCGCATACGCGGTCGCAAATGGAATTGCATACCATTGCGAATCGCAAATAGGAAGGGAACACCCCTTCCTATTTGCGATTCGGAAATGCATTTTGCGAGTCGGTCCCGACTCGCAAAATGCATTTCTGCATAGGAAACACGCATTTGCGAGTCGCAAACGGCAAATTTTGCCGTTTGCGACTCGCAAAGTGCTTCCTACATCTGGCCCTAAATGGCTGGGTGCGGGCAGCAAAGTCAGTGAGTATGTTGGGTTGTACAATTTAATCCTGAGAGAGCACATGCACAGTATTTGTTTTACAGAGTTCCGCCAACACCTACTTGAAAGTAAGCTGACTGATACCAGGAAGCTTGCTGAGAAGGCGGTCTTCTGGGCTAGCACCAGATTGTCCAAAAAGCTATCTGGGGGGACACCCACAAAGGTGATCAGGGTTCCCAACAGAAGAAAGAGGGGGAGAAAAAAATGAAAAATAAGGAATTCTCTAAAGGCCCCAAAAATAATTCTCATGGTAATAGTGGTAACCAGTCCCAGTCTGATCCTAAGAAGTAAGGGTTCTTTGATCACAAGATAGGAAGGTGGGTGTAAGGGGCTGGCCTGGTTTTTGGTGGGTACCCACAGTACTTACACCTTACACCAGGTCCAGTTATCCCTTATTAGTGAAATGTAGGCAGTGTCTAGAAGCCAGGCTCTGTAGATGTAGCTGTAGCTGAGCAGCCGAGGCTCATCTAGGAGACATGGAAAGCTGTAGTCACACAGTACTCACACACATGAAAGAAAATACTCAGTGTTACAAAAATAAAGATACTCTATTTTAGTGACACAGATACCAAAAATACCATAGAGATTATACTCCCTTAGGAGGTAAGTAATACACAAATTATATACCCTTGTATGCAAAAACAGGTGTAAAAACAGTTAGAAAACAGTGCAAATAGTGAAAATCACAATAGTTAGAAATGGGCCTATGGGGAACACAAACCATATACCAAGAAAGTGGAATGCGAATGTCGGTTTCCCACCTAGGCAAGTGTAGTGTGTAGAGGGGTGCTGGGAGTATTCGAAAACATCAAATGAAAGTAATAGAACCCACCCCAGAGCTCGGGAAAGCAGGAGTAGATCACAGTAACTTTCCTAGAACACACAGAAACACGAGAAAGAAGATAATGCAATAACCAGAAGAGACTGTGATGGAAAATGGGTTATTGGTAAGGGCAAGTAAGTACCTACACTTAGTAATAGGCCACTAACCCCCACTAGGTTCAGTTAGGTCCCAATAAATTAATCCCAGCTCAACCCTTTGTAGCTTGGCAACGAGCGGCAAGGCTTAACTTAGGAGACAAAGCGTAAAGCGTTCAAGTATCATAAAACAGTAATTAAATAAAACACAGAAAACAGTTTAAAAATCCAAAGCCAACTTATAAAAATAGGAAATATTTTTAGTTTAAAAAAGACACCAACACAAATAAAATTGGATAAAGGGAACTGGAGAAATGAATTTTTAAAGAAAGAATACATTTTTAGTGCATAAAAACGAATAGCGCTGATCTGGTCATCTGGCCGCACCTTGACCGTGGCAAGTCAAAGTTTAAGGCTGACTGCCATGGAGCCCTGCTCGGCTACAGCAAGTGGGAGGCCTCTGTCAAAAGTTTGCCTTCGGACTTAGTCATTTTCTTGAAGATTTTCTTCAGCGGGACCAAGTCGCCAGTCCAGTCCAACCTCCTGAAACTCTTCCTCAGATACGTGTCGCAGGAGCCCTCAGTGGAGATTTCTAAGATCGGACTTAGACGGTTTTTCGAGATGAAAATCCTTCGACTGGGGCAAACCTGAATCTTGATCCAATGTCCCTAGAGCCCTCTTGGGATACACTGCCTAGGAGGTCCCAATCAACTTCCTGCGTTCTGACTTAGTCACTTTTTCTGACATTTTCTTCACCGGGACGAACCCTCAAGTCAGGTCGGGTCGCAGTTGAGGCAAGCCAGCTAGAGTTGCTGCAGCGGGTCCGCCCCTTTATGGAGCTTTTTTCCAAAAGTTCTCCAAATGTTTACAAACTTCTGGATCTTATTCCAGATGTTCCTTTAAGGTACTTTTGGTGTCCACAGCTTACCCCAAGGTTCCAGAAGCTCTGAGTTGCTGCTTGAGGTGCGGAATACGACTCCCAGAATGCACCTAGCACAAACTACAAATTGGCCACTGGACAGTGGTCAGCTGGTCAGTTTCTTCAGGAGTTGGTGCAGAGCACAGAACCTTCATGCCCTACCATATACTAGGGACTTAAAGGTAGGTTAATATTGCAGATTATAAGTAGCCTAATTTGCATGTCCACATAACACAGATCACTGGCCCTGGGACTGGTGAGCAGTACCCAGGGCACAGTCAAGAGTCAGTAACCACCAGTATCTGTCCAAAAGTTTGGGGGTGACCAGGGCAAAAAGGAGGACTTTCCTACAGACTGCAAGACACCAACAATGGATTCCTGGAGCTGAAGACCTGTGGAAGAAGGGGACCAAGTCCAAGAAGCACAGAAGAGTCCAGGGAGAACAGGAGCCCGGCTAATCCCGGATAAAGGTGCAAAAGGAGAACCACAGGTGAGGAACAACAGTCAGTACTGCACCCAAGAAGACAGATGCAGGTTCCTGGTTGGTGCAGAAGATGTCCCATTCTGGATGGAAGATTGCAATCAGGTTTGCGTTGCTGGAGTCTGCCAATCAGTCTTGGCACACGCAAATCTTGCAGTTAGTTGAAAATGGCACTGCCCGGGACCAGGAAGGGACCTGGTGGACTCTACCCAGGAGGGGCAGTCAGAGGGGGCTCTCAGAAACTCAGAGAGCCCACAGAAGACCAGGAGGTGCACACAGGAGTCCCACAGCACGGGACGAAGAAGGTGCAAAAGGAGGCCCATGCAGCACGACAACAAAGGATCCCATGCCTCCGGAGAACCACTCAGGAAGCAGTGCGTAGCAGGATAGAGTGCTGGGGGCCGGAGCTGCACAGTGCATGAAAAGCTTTGTGGAAGGATGCCAACAAGCCTTGGCAACTGCAAAACACGTGGTGCAAGGAGGTACTGTGTTGTGTGGGGAGGCAAGCTCTTATCTCCACCAAAGTTGGACAGTAGTACGTCAAGAATGTCCGGACCACTTCAGTCCACCACCCGTGATGCAGGATCCACGCAACCCATCAGGAGAGGGGACACACACAGCTGGTTGTCGTTGCAGACAGGTGCCTGCTGAAGAAGGGGAGTGACTCCTTCACTCCAAGAGAGATTCCTTTGTTCTGTTGCAGGCTGAAGACAGGCTATCCTCTGAGGATACACGACTGCGAGACAGTTGAGTTGCTGGCAGGAGCTGAAGATAAAATGTTGCAGAAGTCGTCTTTGCTTCTTTGTTGCAGTTTGTAGAGTTCCTGGAGGGTCCAGATGTAGTTTCTTCAGTGAGAAGGTGAAGTAAAGAATGCAGAGGATTCCTGCTGGAGTCTTGCAATCTGAATCTCAAGAATTACCCAAGAGAGAAACCCTAAATAGCCCTGAAAGGAGGATTGGTCGGCTAAACAGGTAAGCACCTATCAGGGGAGGGCTCTGACATCACCTGCTATCACTGGCCACTCCCAGAGTTCCCTGCCAACTTGGAATCCAAGATGCCAAAACCGAGGGACTCTCTGGAGGAGCTCAGAGCACAACCCCTGGGCTGGGGATGGATTCCTTTGTCCAGCTTCATGACAGAGCAGGGACTGGGGGTCCCTGAACTGGTGTAGACTGGATTATGCAAGGAGGGCACCAAATGTGCCTTCAAAGCATTTCCAGTGGCTTGGGGAGGCTACCCCTCCCAAGCCTGTAACACCTATTTCCAAAGGCAGAGGGTGTGCCACCCCTCTCCTAATGGAAATCCTTTGTTCTGCCTACCTGGGCTTGAGCTGCTCAAGCAACAGGAGGGGAGAAAACTGTCTGAGAGGTGGCAGCAGCTGGAGCTGCCTGGGAAACCTCAGAAGGCTGGAATGGCAATACTGGGGGTCCTCTAAGGAACCCCCAGAGTGCATGGAATCTTATAACCGGTGCTTGAAAAAGCATTGGGGTATGATTCCAGCATGTTTGATACCAAACATGCCTATGTTCGGAGTTACCATTATGTAGCTGGACATAGGTAGTGACCTATGTCCATTACCTGCGTAAAATAGCATCCCACACTCATGAAGTCTGGGAAAATGGTCCTGAAGGTCGTGGGGGCACCTCTTCCAGTGCAGGGGTGCCCTTATACACAGGTACTCTGCACCCTGCCCTCAGTGCTGGAGGGCCTCCTATAGGGGTGACTTATAAGTGACCTGGTGCAGTGTAAATGGCAGTGAAAGGTTGCATGCACCTTTTCATGCAGGCTGCAATGGCAGTCCTGCAGAAGCCTTTGCATGGGCTCTCTATGGGTGGCAAAAGAAATGCTGCAGCCCATAGGGATCCCCTGGAACCCAAATGTCCTGGGTACCTAGTTACCATATACTAGGGACTTATAAGAGGGCACCAGTATGCCAATTTGGGCTGAAATACTTGGTTACCAGTATGCAACAACAAACTTTAGAGGAGAAAGAGCATAATCACTGGGGTCCTGGTTAGCAGGATCCCAGTGAACACAGTCAAGCACACTGACATCAGGCAGAAAATGGGGGTAACCATGGCAAAAAGAGGGTACATTCCTACAGTGGGCTCCCTAATGTGCAGAGTGCTCTAGGTATGGTCACGCTAACGGTGACTCCAATTGTCCTAAGAGGGCACTTCCCCCACTGGTGGGCAGACACATGTGTTGGCTAGTGTTGTGCTGGGAAGGAGATAGTGCCAGATAGTTTTGGGGAGCAGACAGAGGTAACCCTAGTGTCCCTGGGGACTTGAAGATATGGTGACAAAAACCCACATGCCTCACAATACTTCCAAGTATATGCAGTGGTTCACAATTAATGGGCAGCGGGTGAAGGCTCTGCATGATACAGGAGCCAGCATGACAACTGTCAAGTGTCAGATGGTGTCGGTAGACAAGGTCCTTCTAAACACATTTCATCAAGTCACAGTCACCAACAATCGTGAGAGCCATCTCCTAGTGGCTCTAGTTCCCTTTGAGTGGGGCGGTACTCTGAAAGTAGCTGTGAGCCCTTCCAAGCCTGTAGATTGTTTGTTAGGCAATGACCTGGAGCACATTACCTGGAAGGAGGTAGATCTCAGGTCTCAATTGGAGATGATGGGATTGCCTGAGTGGGTCTGTATGACCACACGATCCATGGCTGCCCGGTAGGGGAGTCAAGGGCATCTGGAGCCTGGAAGAATGGCCCGAACAGCTGCCAAGGAGAGGGGTAAGGGGCTTGGGAAACTGGTCCCAGAAGTTCCCATGGTAGAGGTTGATGGGGTCCCTGAGGAGGAGGCCCCTGAGCCAATTGGGGAGGACATTGCCACCCAGCACCAGTGAGGAGTTCTGCAAAGTGCAGAAAGAGTGTCCTACTCTTAAGGGCTTGAGGCGACAGGCCACAGCCCATGCAGGCAGCCGGTGAAACCTCTTGGGACCACCTGATTTACTGGGAGAATGATCTCCTATATAGTGAGCCTAAGGCTCCATATACTGGTGGTCACTCAGTGTTACTGGGCCTTCCTACTGGGTTTTGCTAATGAAATAATCCTAGCAGGACATTTAGGGCAAGACAAAACCTTTACCACGCTTGTCACCCACTTCTATTAGCCCCAAAAGAAGACAGCCTCAGATACATTCTGCAGGTCCTGTTCCACCGGCCAGGCCAGTGGGAAGTCAGGGAAAAAGGTGAAGGCTCCCTTGATCCCATTCCCTGTCATTGGCACCCCCTTTGAAATGGGCATCCACGTCATTGGTCCATTGGACCCCAAGACAGCCCTAGGCAACAGGTTCATCCTGGTCTTGGTGGACCATGCCACTCACTACCCACAGGCAATCCCTCTGAGGATGGTTACCGCACCTGTGGTGACCAGGACCCTGATGGAGTTCTTTACCCTTGTGGGATTCCCCAAAGAGATTGTGTCTGACAGAGGCACTAACTTCATGTCTGCATACATGAAGGCCATGTGGGATGCGTGTGGTGTAACCTACAAGTTCACCACACCCTATCACCCTCAAGCCAACGGTCTAGTTGAGAGATTCACAAAGACCTTGAAGGGTATTATTGTAGGCCTACCTGAGGCCATGAGGCATAAGTGGGAAGTCCTCTTTCCATGTCGTCTCTTCGCTTACAGAGAGGTGCCCCAGAAGGGGTTAGGATTCAGTCCCTTTGAGCTTCTCTATGGCTACCCTGTTAGGGGGCCTCTAAGCATTGTCAAGGAGGGGGTGGGAGAAAGATCACAGGAATCCCCCCCAAATTGTGGTGAGCTACATGTTGGCCCTCCGCAAAGAGACGCACCACTTCTGGAAAAAGGCCAAAAGCAACCTTGAGACCAGTCAAGAGGGAATGAAACTCTGGTATGGCCAGAATGCCACTCTGATGGAGTTTCAACCTGGTGACAAAGTATGGGCCATGGAACCAATAGAGCCCAGAGCGGTCCAGCACCGCTGGACTGGCCTATGCAGAGTAAATGGGTGTAGGGGGAGGCCACTTATTTAGTGGACCTTCAGACCCCTAGAAAACCCCTAAGACTGCTGCATGTAAACAGACTAAAGCCTCACTTTGAGAGGTCTGAAGTCTGCATTCTCCTGGTGACAGATAGGGGTGTGGAGGAGGAGAGTGAACCTTTCCCTGGCTTCCACTCTGCAAAAGAAAGTGATGGGTCACTGGAGGATTGTAACCTCTCTGACTCCCTGACCCTAGACCTGCGAGGTGACTGTTTCCAGTTACTGGAACAGTTTTCCCTCACCCCTGGACTCACACATCTGTGCATCCATGTCACTGACACCGGAGACAGTCCCCCTGTAAAGAACAAAATTTACAGGTTGTCAGACAGGGTGAAGGCCAGCATCAAGGAGGTAGTGGCCAAGACGCTAGCTTTAGGGGTGATTACAATCTCTAACAATCCGTGGTATAGCCCAGTGGTATTGGTACCAAAGGCTGCCCCACCAGGCAGCAAACCAGAACTTCGGCTCTGTGCGGCCTACCAAAGTCTCAAGTCCATCATAAAGACTGGCGCGCACCCCATCCTCAGAGCTTATGAGCTCATTGATAGTCTAGGCACTGCCAAATTCCTCAGATTTTCAGATCACCTTGACTGAGGAGGCAAAACAGAGGTCAGCATTCTCAACCCCTGAGGGACATTACCAATTCTGGGTGATGCCTTTTGGCTTAAAGAATGCCCCGGCTACCCTCCAAAGGTTGGTTAACAGGGTCCTGGCTGGTAAAGAGGCTTTCTGTGTAGTCTACTTAGATGAAATTGCAGTCTACAGTGCCAACTGGGAGGAACACCTGCTTTACCTCCAAGAGGTGCTCCAGGCCCTGCAACAGGCAGGACTGACAATCAAGGCCATTATCTGCCAGATTGGGCAGGGTTCTGTGGTGTATTTGGGACACCTGGTAAGTGGTGGCAAGGTGAAGCCCCTCCAGACCAAAATTGAAACAATCATGGCTTGTGAACCACCTAAAACCCAAACTGAAGTGAGAGCCTTCCTAGGCCTCACTGGCTATTACAGAAGATTTGTTAAGAGATATGGCACCATTTGTCCCCCTTAACTGAACTGACTTCAAAGAAGCAGCCCAGGTTGGTGATCTGGACAGAGGCTTGTCAGAAATCTTTTGATTCCCTCAAGGTAGCCATGTTCACAGCGTCTGTGCTCAAGGCCCATGATTACTCAAAGGAATTCATAGTCAGAGGGATGCTTCAGAGCACGACATAGGGGCAGTCTTAGCACAGCTGAATGAGGAGGGCATAGACCAACCAGTAGCCTTCATTAGCAGGAGGTTACTTCCACAGGAACAGAAGTGGAGTGCCATTGAAAGAGAAGCATTTGCTGTGGTCTGGGCACTGAAGAAGCTGACACCATACCTGTTTGGACTCACTTCTGGGTTCAGACAGACCACAGGCCCCTCCGATGGCTCATGCAGAAGAGGAGTGAAAATCCTAAACTCTTGAGGTAGTCCATCTCCTGACAGGAAATGGACTTTACGGTGGAACATCACCTGGGATCTGATCACGCCAGTGCAGATGGTCTCGCCAGATTCTTCCGCCTTAGTGAAGAGAGGTCCCAATGGGTTGGGTAGCTCTTCCCACTTTCAGCTGGGGGTGACACATGTTAGACCTGACAGCCTTAGGGTGGTCATCCCTCAACTTTTTGTCTGCCTCCCTCCATTTTTCTGACCCTGTTTTTGCTGGTTTTAGGACTCTGGGGGTCATTCTGACCAGGGAGCACCGCCAACAGGCTGGCGGTGCTCCACAGGGTATTCTGACCGCGGCGGTTCAGCCGCGGCCAGAAAGGGAAAACCTGCGGTCTCCCGCCGGTTTTCCGCTGCCCTGTAGAATCCTCCATGGCGGCGCAGCTCGCTGCGCCGCCATGGGGATTCTGACACCCCATACCGCCATCCTGTTCCTGGCGGCAGAGCCGCCAGGAACAGGATGGCGGTATGGGGTGTCGTGGGGCCCCTGGGGGCCCCTGCAGTGCCCATGCCAATGGCATGGGCACTGCAGGGGCCCCCGTAAGAGGGCCCCACTTTGTATTTCAGTGTCTGCTTTGCAGACACTGAAATACGCGACGGGTGCCACTGCACCCGTCGCACCTTCCCACTCCGCCGGCTCAATTCTGAGCCGGCGTCCTCGTGGGAAGGGTGTTTTACACTGGGCTGGCGGGCGGCCTTTTGGCGGTCGCCCGCCAGCCCAGTGTAAAACTAAGAATAGCCGCAGCGGTCTTCCGACCGCGGTGCGGTATTCTGGAGGGAGGAAGTCTGGCGGGTGGCCTCCGCCGCCCGCCAGACTTAGAATGAGGGCCTCTGTGTACTTTACCACTTCTGACCAGTGCTAAAGTGCATGCGTTCTCTCCCCTAAACATTGTCACATTGGTTCCTACCCAATTGGCATATTTGATTTACCTGCCCCTAGTAAAGTGCACTACCTGTGCCTAGTGCCTGTAAATGAAATGCTACTAGTGGGCCTGCAGCACTGATTGTGCCACCCCCGTAAGTAGCCCCGTAACCATGTCTCAGGCCTGCCATCGTAAGGCCTGGGTGTGCAGTTTCACCGCCACTTTGACTTGGCATTTAAAACTACTTGCCAATCCTTACACTCCCTGTTTTCTACATATAAGTCACCCCTAAGGTAGGCCCCAGGTAACCCATACGGCAGGGTGCTATGTAAATAAAAGGCAGGACATGTACTTATGTGTTTTACCTTTCCTAGTTGTGAAAAATCACCAATTTGTTTTTCACTACTGTGAGGCCTGCTACTCTCATAGACTAGCATTAGAACTGCCCACATATACTTTTAAGTGGTAGATTCTGATCTGGAAGGAGTAGCCGTGTCATGTTTAGTATTACCAGAATGGTAATAGAAAATCCTACTTACTGGTGAAGTTGGATTTAATGTTACTATTTTGGAAATGCCATTTTTAGGAAGTAGTTATTTCTCTGCACTTACTGCCATCTGTGCCTTACAGCCCTGTCTCCAATCCATGTCTGATCTGTGCTGGTTGACAGTTCCCCTTGTGAATTCCACCTAGACAACCATAAACATAGGACGCTCAGTCACGTCTGCATTCATCTGCATACTGAATGGGTCTCCCTGGGCAGGAAAGGTGAAGGGCCTCTCTCTTACCCTTTAAAGGCCAGTGGCCTGCCCTCACACAAAGGACTGATAACCCTCCACAGGGATCCTGGCAGACAGGACGGGGCTGAAAGTGGAGATTGTGCACTTCAAATCACTCTTTGAAGTGTCCCCCACTGCAAAGGCATTTTCGTGTATGTAAACTGGGTTGCTGACCCCACCAAATCAGACACTTCTGAACCTACACCTGAACTCTGTCAGAGAGACTGCTTGGCTGCCCAAAGGACTGATCTGGACTGCTTTGCTAAAGGACTGCTTTCCTGCTTGTTGTCCTGCTGCCTGGTGCTCCTAACTCTGCTGAAAGGAGGACTCTGCCTTCTTCCTAAAGGGCTCTCCAAGGGCTTGGATTGAGCGTGCCTCCTGTTTCTGAAGTCTCAGGGCCAACAAAGACTTCACCCCTTCAGAAAATCCTTGTGCATGGGAAAATCAATGCAATGCCTGCAGAATCAATGCAGCACCTGCAGCGCGGCTGGAACATCACTGCACCGCCGACCAAAATGACATAGCACCAGACCCACAACTGGGAATCAACGCAGCGCCTGCTTTGTGGCTAAAAATTCACTGCATCACCTACAGGATCGACGCAGCACCTGCTCCTTCTTGCAGCAGGTCAAGTATTTTCCACGCGTCACCCCTGGGCATCAAAAGATCCCCACATCGCAATAAGGATCCAAGGCTGTGCTCCTCTCAATCGACTCATCACTTTGCAGCATGGAAAGAAATGATGCACTGATTGTGCTGCGCTAGAAAAGCCAACACAGCACCTTATTTTTCAACACAACTCCTCCTCTGCGGTCTCCGTGCTTCGTATTTTTGATGCACCCCAGGTACTGTGTGTTACAAGGATACAACCACTGTTTCTTAAAACTGAGACTCTTTGGAACCTTTAACAATTAATATCTCAACTTGTGCTTATTAGATCTTTGTTGTTTTGATTTTAGTTTATACAGATAAATATCATCTATTTTTCTAACCCGATGTGGTGTATTTTTGCGGTGTTTTTACTGTTACTGTATGAGTTATTGCACAAATACTTTACACATTGACATCTGAGTTAAGCCTGCCTGCTCGGTGCCAACCTACCAGAGGGTGAGCACAGGATAATTTGGGTTGTATTGTAAATTACCCTGAGTAGGATTGTGGTTCCCATTTGGACAGGGTGCATACCTCTGCCAACTAGAGACCCAAATTGGGTAAAGTTGTAAAATTACAGTACCCATTGAACAAGTAGATGACCTTATCACCTTCAATGTTTTTCCTAATGTATCATTCCCAAGTTAACTGTTGCCATACAATAGTAAGGCAATTCCAAGTTCATTTACACAGATCCCACACAAGGTCATGTATCCAGCTAATCTTTTCACATACCCAATACCACATGATGAAGAAATAATGGCCAAAAATTCTGCCATGTTGCTGACAGAAGTACAGTAGCCTGAAGAAGGTGACATGGAAATTCCCATGTCACACTGGAAACAAATCAACAATGCTCACTTCACTATGTATAAATTGTCCTAATGGAGTCATGGAGGTTGTACTAATGTTGCTCACATAGATAACACATCTTGCACAGAAATTTAAACTGGTGACACATTGTGCAAAATGTCAGGGAGGTATGTCTACAACACAATGGATCAGCTAGCCCCAGTAATTTCTGCTCTCTTGATTGGTACCCCTGACAACAACATATTCAGATTGCATCAGTAGAAGCCAATAGTCCTTTTAATGTTGGAGAGGCCCAGAGATTCTCAAGTACTTGTAGAAGGCCCTCAACATGTTGCCCAATGGAAAGCCATATCCCTGTCTTCATTTTTGTCATGCAGCACAGATTCCATTGGATGAATAGTTATACACAACCACATATGATTCCCACATAATTGCAAGTCACTCGATGATGCATGCCAATATTTAGGCAACAAACCTTCCCCTTTTCACATGTGCAAAGCACTTTGCTACATGATTCCATATCAATGGCATCAAAATGCACATTGTGTATACAAACTGTAGACCTACCTTTCATTCCCTTCATTGCTACTGCAGTTGCACATGCCAAATAACATGCATTGATGGGTGAGAGTATGTGTGTGCCACCATTCAATGGTGCCACACTCCTGTATGTGACACCACATGAAATGTAGCCCCATGACATTTGTCCAATTCCAAACACATGTTGGCATGCACACATATGTGAGGAAATACAGACTTAATCCCTTGAAGACAGGTAAACTATGCATGAAATAGCAGTGAAAATGATTTGGCTAAAGTGAAAGGGACACATGTTAACATGTAGGCACAAAGAATGATGACAATAGTGATGTCACCAAATTATGTCAGTAGACATGCCTCACTTACCAAGGGAAAGGATTGCTCTATGACTGCACACAAAGAACATTGTATGCTTTGTCACATGTATGATGGCCACCTTCCTATGCCAGACAGTAGTGAGGCACCAGCACCTGTGACACACTGAAGACAAATGGCCTCTAGGGGACAGATGCCAATATACTCATTTGTGTACACATTACACCCACAACAACAAACAACATGACCTGATTGATCACTGTACCAGCCATGTGTTGTGCCTGGAGAGTATTGGTTGTGGACTGTACTCTGTTGTGTCATACGTCAGTGGGCTAATAGGTAAAGCATGCACGCACCAACTTTGATACCTACACAAACAGTTACTCATCATGCTTGTCACACATGGCCCATCCCCAACCTTCAGGGGGAGATGGCTGAACCTAACACATCAACTTGGCAATGTTACAGGCAGAATGTGCCCTGGACTCACTCGCTTGTAGCTGCTGTGCTCCCATCAAATGCCCATCAAGCTCCGGGTAGACCACCGACAAAATGCAGGCCATTAGGGGAGTCAGGCTGTGATGTGTGCCCCGTCCACATTGGGAGGAGAGCCCCAGCTGGACCTCAGCGACTTTCTGGGCCCAGTGTTTCAGTGCCTCCCACCTCTTGCAAAAGTGGATGCTCTGCCGGCTATGGACCCCCAGGGTCTGCCAGGCAATGGATTTCCAAATCCCCTTCTGATGAATGTTGACCTGTAAGGATGGAAGAGACAAATCAAAAGCTTACAAACACAAGTTTTTTTTCCAAAGGTTTGTGTCACACACATGTCAGAAACACCAAGCACAAAATTGTCAACTTGTCAACACACCACAAGTGTAAGGCAGCCATGCTGATAACTACAGGGACATGACTACACACTTTTGGAGTCATCTGAAGACTTACCCACTACCCTGCTCATGACCTACACTGACTAAGCAAGTCTAATGACATCAGGTAGGTTAGGATCAAGCAAATTGTACTGTGATGTGAGCCACAATGAAACACTGCACGCCATTGTGGCTTCTGAAGGGTAAACTCATTGGGCCTGAGTGGACAGACACATTTACACTCTGCAACATTGACTCTCTGCAGACAGTCCCTACAAACAACTGCCATAGTAAAGACTTTACCTTAAAACGTGAGTGAAAATGAAAGGGCTGCAATGGTTGGCATGGAAAGTCTCTTCCCTGTGCGTGTGGACATGTGGTCTACCCAATGTAGACTCATGCCACTTCAGGGTGGGTTTCCGTGGTATGCACCTGTACCAAAGAACACACTTTTGAACATATGTGGCAAATCTACAGAGATGACATCCAACATACAAAGGTATGTTTCGTCTACTTTCTGCCATGTAACCAAGCTACTGAGTCACATGTTAAGGCCTCCATGGAATATGCACACTGTGGGTTTGTCAATTGGGCAATACGCCTGTACAGCACAAATATGACTTATGTGACACCAGAGCTGTGGGAGTAAAGGACCTGTCATAAGTCAATGACACACATTGACAATGATGCAAAATGCATATATGTACTAGTTAAGGGATGTACTTCAGTACCATTCCTAATCTAGTAAATGGATTCAGGTCAGGTTTCGCCACTAGAGCCTCATATTGGTCACACACCAGGATCTGCAGGTCTACAAGAAGTGGGAACAGTGCCACAGTTGCATAGCCACAGTAACTCTACCCCAGCCTGGACTATGTCCCATACTGGAAGATACATTTGACAGGCACTGGTTTCTGCAAGCTGACCATATAGAACCTACATGACATTCACATTTCCATCACTTCCATGTATAACAGTGCCTCATATGGCCATCATCAATGTGGCTTGTGGCTTGTGAGGTACTCTGATGGGCACAGTGAGTCATAATATGCCTCTCGTACAACAGTTTGGCAAGGCCAGATGTGGGATGAATGATGTGTGCCACTACACACATTGCTTACAAGATCCTCAAATGACTCAAACAGCATGCATACACAGCGCATACTGTCATGCACATACATGTCGTTTGACATTTACAACCATCATATCCATTGATGTGTCCATGTATGGTTGTAAAGTCTAATGCCTAGATATATGAATGAAACATAATGGTAATCTAGGCCTCAAAACACATCACACAACACAATGTGAATGTGAAGCACATAGAGTACTTTTCTCCACTACCTTCACCATGTGCATCCCATTTATGCTACACAAAATGTGACAACCGGCTCACAAGACATCTAACTAGCACACAGGGTCACATTGTAGACTGTGAGGAGGGATGGTGTTGAACAGAGTCAAATGTGCCTGTGAAATTCTTACCTGGTCCTCTGGGGAGACTTAAAGCTGACCACGCAGGGGAAGGAAATCATCCACAAGCTTCTCCAGACCCTCTGGAGAGAAGGCAGGGGCCCTTTCACCTGCTTGGCATGGCATGATTCCTCCCAGAGGCGGCACACAGCAGCTGATGTGGTGGAGGTGTTGATGGCAGGAGTGTCAAGAGTCAAATGACTGATTTTGCAAAACGCAACTTACATGTACGCCACATACCTGGTCATCTCCACTGATGGGCACAGTCGTTGGCCCGCGACTACCACAGGCAACAACGTTAGCCTAAGGCTGTGTTCACCGCAGTTGATACTGCCCACCTCGTGTACAATGTCCGCCGGTGGCCACGGCAGTTCCTAATGTCCAGTGAAGTAGGTCAGGCATCTGCCCTTTTGGTGGTTAGAGAGACAGTATTTGGCCCTGTTGGATGTGTCACAACACCAAAATCTGAGTTGCATCATCACAAACACCCTAAAGCTGTCTTGTGCAGGTTGTACTACACAATACCAGTGTAGTGTGTTGCTGGGCACAGATGGCATATGACGGAGGTGCACTGTCCAGCGACGCTGACAGTAGTTTTGGCGGTCGGAAAAGACAGTTACATTTTGAGGGGTAATTGAGTAGCAGATAGTTAGGTGTTACCCAAATCCATGTTGTGAGCACTTGTTTTGTCAACCATAGTGGTCACATTTGACCCATGTGTAGTTGACAGCTGTGATGTGAACTAAGTACAATGTATTTCTAGTCAGAAATGCTTTATCACATGATTTTGTTGGTAAAAATCATGTATGTTGGTGTGGACACAGTGATTAATGCTCCAACACATGTATTTTCACACGTAGGTACCCTGGGAGAGGAAGGATGTGAAAACCTCCAGTGTACCATCCATTGCCAAAGCTTCAAACCATGGAGGAACACCACATCATAAAAATGACAAACAATAGTAAATTTATGCCATCAGCTGGAGACAGTTCTAATGCCTAAAAACAGTAATACAACCTGCATACCACCCATTAGTCAAACCATGGCAGTATTGCACTTCCTGGCCACAGGGTCCTTCCAATATACAGTAGCCATACCTGATGGTATGTCTCAACCTATGCTCAGGCTTGTGTTGAGAGATTTCCTATCAGCAATGTTGAAACACATTGGCACCTATATCAGGTTCCCCTGACATGAGGATTTAGCCAATGAGAAGGATGACATCTCTGGTTTTGCTCATCTCCCACATGTGGTGGAAGCCATTGATGGCGCACATGTTGGCTTGGTGCCAACACAGACAGCTGAACAAGTCTATCAGAACAGGAAAAGCTTTCATTCTATCAATGTGCAAGTTATCTGTTTGCCGGGTCTCTCCATCTCTGACACATTAGCCCGTTTCTGTGGATCAGCCTACGATTCCTTTATAATGCAGAACAGCACCATACCCCAGCTGATGTCACAACTGTAACCAGAGAAGGAAAGGCTGGTTGGTAAGTCACATCTGCCCTGATTGTGTGAGTAATGTCAGGTACTACAAGCATGAAGTGAATGACCCATTGTTGCACTTATGTCTCAATCTTAACAGGAGACTCAGCATATCCAAACCATCCCTGGTTATTGACGTCGTGCCTGGGGAAGTCTACTCCAATGAAGCCTATGGTAGAACACAGAGAGCAGTGGAGTGGGTTTTTGGGCTCCTGAGGGCCAGCTTTTGCTGTCTGGACAAGACTGGTAGAACTCTCCTCTACTCACCTGGGAAAGTGTGTCAGATTACTGTGGCATGTTGCATGCTCCACGACACCGCCCTGTGGAGAAATATATCCCATACATCCCAGAGGAGGGGGAGCCTGCAGTGCCCCCGGATGAGAATCCTGAAATGCCAAATGAAGATGACAGTGGGAAGAGGAAGAAGCTGACTTGTGACGAGATCTCATCCACAGCTACTTCTCATGAGTGCAAGTATGTCATGTGATATCATAACTTTGACTGTACAATGTACTGTAGTTGTGATAATGTGTGTAGTACATTTTTGGAAATAGGTAGCGAGCTGATACAACATCAGCCAAAGGCTCAAATGAATGGTTTCAAGTCTATACTCCTCATTTTGTGTTTTGTTCAGGTACCTTCACCATGACATCTTCATGTGGGCTTTTCAGAATTGTGACATTGGCAGGTATGTAATGCTGTTCCGACTTACGAAGTGGACATGGATTACTCCAGGGAATGTAGATCACAAACTTTGGGTGTAGGAGACCTGTGCCTAGAGAGCTTGCACAGTGATAGGATGGAAGTTTAGAGGACCTCAATTAACTTGTTTCTTGTCATGTTATGCCCCTGATATATCTGTGTGTCATCATGTGGTCAGAAGATATGTAGTTGTAGGCCAATATCATGTTAGTTACCCTTTCCATTGGCTAACAACTCTTCTTCTATGACCTGTATGTAGCTGTTGATGTGTTTGATCATTGTAAACCAAAGTGCCTGTGCGAAATCACTGATATTTGATGGTGTCATGCCACCAGATGCACAAGCACTCAATTGTAATGACCCTGTGATCAGAAACTGTTGGTCTGCCATTTGTCTGAGTCTTACATGAGATGATGTTGGCTTACTTTGGTGTAGTAGGTGTATAGCACCAGGTGGTGAGATCAACCACTTTAATGTTTACCTATTCTATATGAAAATGTCTGACAAATCCCTTCCTTCCATGTTCTGGAGGTCTGTACATGTAAATATGGTCATTTACCCATTATGATTCAATCATGTATGATTTGCTCTGTTTCAGACATATTGATAGCCGTGCTTTGTCATTGTATGGCCCACATGGTCTGACATATCTACATGGCAAAATGTGAAATTAAAGACAGCAGACAATGAGTTTGTGACTGGCGAATGTATTGATAAGCTACAACTAAGAGTACGTATTTGTGACATAAAATTACAAAAATTGAAATGCGAAGGTGTCAGTCATGGTGAATGAAGTAATTGGAGTAGATGCTCCACCATGTGAAGTCTAAAGTTCAGAGTACTCCTCCCATTGGAATTGGAAAGTGGTTCAGGATCAGTCAGCAAAGTGAATGTGTGACACACAAAGGAAGACATTAAGGAAGAGGATTATTGCTGGCAGTGGTGGGTGCCTTGCCATCTGCACCTCCTAGATTCTTGCATGGCTGTTCCCTCTTGCAGGGAGTGGGGATCAGCTTCTGCAGAGGCAGGGGTGTCTGTGGCTGTTTGTGCCTCAGACAGAGCCTCCCTTCCTGTGTCTGCCACAGATGTAGTTTGGCATGATTTACTTGCCACACAGGAAGAGGTAGATGTTGGGAGTAAAGCCCAGCTGAGTGTGGTGTTAAGTTACTTCAGCACCCCGATTAGGATGCCCATTTCGTTATTATGGGCATCCATTTTGTTTATCACGACCCTCTGCAGCTGCTTAATGTCCCAGAGTTCTGGTAACACCTGGCCTTTCATGCACTGGGACTCTTGAAACAGCCCCAAAATGTGGAGGCATAGTTGAATGAGATACAGGGACACACAGAGCCTTGTTGTATATGTGATTGTTTCACCATGTGTACAGTGCTGTGTCAAAGTGTTTGCTGCTGCTACCAATCTGCTGATGTAGCTTATGGCCTTAGGAATACTTGCTGTACACTCTTGGTAAGGTGTCATTCCTGTCCTCAATAGTGTAATCTTGGGTATTGTTGGATAGTAATTTTAGTGATGTCTCTGGGCATGTTATTTTAGCAACTTGGCCTGCCGCTTGTGCCCTTTAGTCCAGTTACATTTTATTCTGCTTCATTTTAATTATTTCAGAATAGGCCACATTTGTGGTGATCATTTTGTTCCTTTATCTAGTTGTTATTTTGCCTAAGAAAGCACTGCGCTCTTTAGCAAGACATTCTTTTCACTTTGTGCTTTCCTCAATGCTGCAGTGAGATAGGGTTGCTAGCACAAGTGATACACTGTGTCTCCAATGTTCACAGAAACACACACATCCTTACGTAGGGACATTTTTTCAGAACATCAGCTGTTTTATTCTAAAAACACTTTTCTGTCCCATGCATGTTAGAGGGAGATTCCAGCCAGATGACCATAACCGCAAGCTGATTGACTTTGCTACAGCTGCTTCCTGAGACAACAGGTTCCCTGGCCTACATATGGATGGTGTCTGTATAGACAGCAGGCTTCCTTGCTCAGGGATGGGGGATGATGTCTTCCCAGGGGGGAATCCTGAAGGGCAGATTAGGGCTCATCATGCTGTGCTCTAACATAGCTTAGGTAGGAACCACATATATTACGCATAGTGACAGTATGGTGCGACTTTTTTTGTGTTTCACTTTTCTTGTCACTATTCTGCTTTTATTGTTTCATCATTCTAATTATTGCTTTTCATGACATTTTATCTAAGACACAGTTGTTCCAATAAATATTATTGAACCATTTTCTACCTCTGTTTACCTTTCCATGTGTGTGACTAATGTAACTGAGAGAAACAGATGAGATCTACTACAACACAATTTCCCTGAGAAGTAATCTTGTCATGTGCCTGGTTGCCACAAATCATCCCCGCTCTTGTTAGAGTTGAGGTGCTGCTAGTTGGTCGGAAAATGGATTAAGCCGACAGTTGTCACATGGTGTTGGATTGGACTGAGTTCCCCACAATTCAGGTGATGCTGCCGCCCAAATCCAGCATCCTCACTAGGATAATGAGAGCCCACGCAACATTATAAGGTCAAGATGGAGCTTGGTAGAGAGACAAGTCTCTGAGTTGAGCATGATCTCTACATTGCTCACTCACAGGTGAGTACACTTCAATTAAAAGTTAAGGCACAGGGTATTTGGCCAAGTGAACACTGGTCTGGTGTTTTGAGTTACATACACAAGACCGCCTGGGAGTTGCAGTCAGGTCACTCCCTCTACTACACACACTTGACAAATGGTATCCTCCCAGGTGAGTACAGTTCAATTGAGAGTTCACAAACAGGGATCTTTGGCCAAGTGGGCACAGGGCTGGTGTTTGGAGTTACATACACAAGGTCTCCTGGGAGTTGCAGTCAGGTAGCCTCCTCTGCTGCATATACTTGACAAATGGTACCCTCCCAGGTGAGTACACTTCAATTGAGAGTTCAGCAACAGGAGTCTTTGGCCACGTGGACACTGGGCTGGTGTTTGGAATTACAGACACAAGGCCTCCTGGAAGTTGCAGTGAGGTCACTCTCTCTACTACACACACTTGACAAATGGCATTCTCCCGCTCCCAGGTGAGTACACTTCAATAGAGAGTTCACAAACAGGGGTCTTTGGCCAAGTGGACACTGGGCTGGTGTTTTGATTTACAGATACAAGGATTCCTGGGAGTTGCAGTGAGGTCTCTCCGTCAACTACACACACTTGACAAATGGTATCCTCCCACTCCTAGGTGAATACACTTCAATTGAGAGTTCACAAACAGGGGTCTTTGGCCAAGTGGACACCGGGCTGGTGTTTGGAGTTACGGATAGAATGCCTCCTGGGAGTTGCAGTCAGGTTACTCCCTCCAATACACACACACCAGCCAAATTTTGAGTATTAAATATCTGTATGCAGACTGCTTTTAGGTTTGAGCATACATTTATATGTTGAGACATACCATGAGTCCTGGGATTTTTTTTAATATTCTAAGAATTAAAGGCACCATTTTGACATATGGCATGTGATGGGCCTTGTTAGCTATGTTGCTGAGTACAACAATACACATTCACAGTGTTATATCTCAGTTACTTTGGATATTAATTGTTAGTTAAGTTCATGATAAAGACAGTGTCAAAAGCTGAACTGTGAACATGCATGACATTGCAGTTTAGCGTTATTTTTTGTGTTGTAACTAACCCGACTCCACTGTCCCAGGTATTCCTGTCAAGCCCTTAGGATGCAGGATGGCCAAGCCCTTTTCCTCCTAGGGAAATATTCTTAATGGGGCACTGAGAGGGCCACCAACAGTCTTGTTGGCCTCCATCAGTTGCCTGGACGACAGGGAACTCACCTTGCCCACAGGTCAATAACCCTGCTTCCTGATGTCCACCTTTGTACGTAGGATGGTGCCTACAGCATTCACTCTGTCGATGATCTTTTTCCACAGTTCAATTTTTCTACTGAGAGGAGTATGCTGGACTTGGTCTCCAAACAATTTTGACTCTACTCTTATGATTTCATCCTCTATGACGCTTAACTCATCTTCAGAAAAATGGGGATTTTTGGAACATGACATAGTGGACAACTAAAGTGGGTGACAGGGACTTACTTAACAGGGGAAGTACAATAGGCAGTGGATGGACAAAAGAGTGTGCAGGGTCTTAAATGGTATGATGAAAAAAATATCAGTGTCATTCATGTCTGTGAAGGGGTGTGTTATATAGTGTGCTTTGCAGGTGTGTCCACTGGGCTAGTATGTGTTAGCTGTGCTGTTTTTGTATTTAGCCAATAGGCACTTGTCTGTTACAATGCTGAGCACGGACTGCTGAGGTCGGCTGGCGTTGCCTTGCCGCCACAGGGGGACCGCTGTCGTGATTGTGTGTTTGCAATAGGCTCTGCAGTTGTCTGCAGCACTGATGTGCTGGAGGTCAGACCGCTTACATAGCAGACAACTGCAGTGATCTTTTCGGGACCGCCAACATGGCAGTCTGGTGGTCCAATTGCCAAACTCATATTCAAGCCTTAAGTCGCCTAATGGACTATTTCAAAGATACCTGGGTTGTCAGACTGCATTGTTCTGGCCAAAGGCAGAAAACCAAGTTTCAAATACCATGGTGGAATATCTATAACAGCACAGTGGCCCAACAAGCCAAAATAAATAACACACTGGAATAATGGCACCACGCCTTCCAAGCCACATTGGGCTAAAGTCTTCCTACCCTATACGAATTACTACAAATTCTAAAACAGAACAAAGCTACTAAGAACTTAGAATAAAGCAATCTTAACACAACCTAAAACTAAAATATCCAAATAGACCAAATAAATATGTGAAATGATGCAATGCAAAATAAAATCCTTTATAAATAACAAAAGCTTCCACTACCTAGAAAGTATAGCAAGAACAATAGTATAAACCATGTAACAATCCAACTGAAACTCACATCCAATGTACAGCAACAAAAACAATATTATGTATTTATTTATAAATATTATTAAAATCATCTTTTGTATTGAGTCTAACTTAAAATGTCAAATTAACCAATATCCAATAAGACTGATAAAGGGAAAATAATTTACTCTAAAATAAATAATTAAATAAATACGTAGAATAAAACACAATAACACATATTTTAAAAAAACGCCAAAGCAGCAAACCTAATGCAAAAAATACATATACATACAATTTACAACATTTTATTTAAAAAGACAGAATAATACAAAAGTATAAACACAGAAAACATTTCTCAACCAAAATAAAAATTTCAAATCAACTTACTTTTCTATAGCTGATTTCCACAATACTTCTCCAATCCAAAAAAAAAACAAATCCACAAAAATGGAGAAAAATAAAATAATCAAAAAATAAATCCACAAAATTACACCACAGTCTTAGCCTAGGGAACCATAAAAATTCTGAAAAACTAATTTACGAACCACTACTGTAAAATAAAAAATAAATAAAAAGGTCATGCTGTTAAAATATAACCAAATAATTTATTTTTAAAAATACATTCAGAAATAAGGAAAGGTTTCCACTCTGACCAAAATACAGAAAATAACACAACATACACACTCTCACATGATATACACCCCACAAACATAACCAACAATATGAAATACATTCACAAACTATACTCACATCATAACAATAACTCATTAAAATTACTACAGTCCACATGCTAAGGCCTATGTCACTTTACTACATAACCACTAAAATACAAAACCACACTACCACAACAAACCGATATACTCATCTTTGTTAACTACCCTTACTATCATCTTGTCTATCTTCAAAACCCCAAACAATAACTGTAAACTGGTCTTACATTATCTGTAGATCAGCCACAGAAAATGGTGAAGAACAGGAACCAAAATTACCTAACAATTATATTATTAGAGTTAAATATGTAAGCAGTGATAAAAACATATTGCCACTAAATTAAATATTAAATTGTAATTGAAATGAAAGGAAACTTAAAAAAATAATAAACATATACAATGTATGTGTTGGCAAATTTTGTTACAAATGTTTCAAAAGGAGTAAAAATATAATAAACATAAAAACATAATTTGTTAAAAATATCTTACATAGTGCTACACAAGTCTTACAATTAATTAATAGTCCTAACTAATATATATTACAATGTACGTTATTATTTAAAAAAAAAAAAAAAAAAACACGTGTACGGTAAACAAATAATGTCTGTGAAACTGCATATGACAATGTGAAGTATTTATACATGTGTGACATGACAAATTACACTTCAATATTTATTAACCTAATTAATTAGGAAGGGATTATACTATTCACCCTCCAATCTAAACCACTTTAGGGAATGTGATGGATGCTGAAGAGATCAATATTACTATTCCCACTTCATTCTAAATCATTTCAGTTAAACGTTTGGAGAGTGAAGGGGTCATATTTACTATTCCCACTCCAATCTAAACTACTTGAAGGATGTGTTGGCTACTGAAGTTGTCAAAATAGATATTCCCACTCCAATCTAAATCATTTTGGAGAATGTTCTGGATACCAAAGAGGTCAGATGTATTATCCCCACTCCAATCTAAACCACGTGTTAGGCACTGAATGAGTCAAAATCACTATTTCTGCTTCAATCTAAAACATTTTGGGGAAGGTGTTACACTTTAAAAAAATCTAATTTACTATTCCCAGGTGTATCTGAAAACATCAAATTTACTATTCTAACCCCAGAATTAGTAACATTTACATAATGATAAAGCAATAATTCATACTAAAATGTGCACACCTTTTCTAGACATACCATACTTAAACAGTACACACTAAAATATTACATTCAAGTTAAAAATACATTAACAATTTGTAATAATATATGTTTTTTGTATTTATTGAGTTTGCAAATATAACACAACGCACACAACAGAATGACAAGAGTTAGCCCCAGTGAGGGTACAGCGTATATCGGCAACATCGCACATGCCTTAGAAATTATTCAAGGTACAGCATACTTGTCATTGATAAGTCTGCAGTGAAATACAGCACAATTACAAAGTGAATCGTGGGCCTGCTCCAGAAAAAAAGAAAAACTAACGTAGGAAATGGAAGGGGAAAGAACAGTTCACTCGCACATTACCGCGAAAGACAAAACGGCAGGTCTGAGTAAGTATACCCATTTAACTGTAGTCACTACTCTATATCTGACACCTGGAAAAATATTGCTTCAGGTCATTACCTATGCTGGTTTATCAGTCGCAGGCACCTGTACGAATCTTTGTAGAGGGGCCCAGATATCTGGGAGGGGGGAGGGGGGGCAATTTCGCTGTCTTCATCTCCCAAAATAAATGTAGCTGTTCCTGACAGTATGCAGCATCTTTTAGCCAGTCGAACTTGCCCGGGACACGGTTCC
This sequence comes from Pleurodeles waltl, assembly GCF_031143425.1. Lineage (NCBI taxonomy): Eukaryota > Metazoa > Chordata > Amphibia > Caudata > Salamandridae > Pleurodeles > Pleurodeles waltl. The sequence continues at coordinate 737,069,695 of NC_090437.1, read as the reverse complement.
TACTCCAACAGATCGCAATTCTATGCTTGGCCAGCAACAGCAACATGCCCACCAGTTTCCTGACTCCCCCCTCTGCATTCTTAAAATATCCCAAAAGGGCAATAATAGGGTTAGGTGGGAGAACCAAGTCCGTCACGGCATCTATTACATCGAACACCTCCTGCCAGTAATTTTGAAGCTCAGGGCAATCACAAGCAGAATGTAGAAAGTTTATGCTTACTGCTTGACACCGCAGGCACGTGAGTCAGAACGGAGTCTCATGCTACGAAGACACAATGGGTATAATAAATCCGATGTAAGAACTTAAAGTGGATCAGATGCAAATGGTAATGAGGAGAGAGGGCATGAATGTGTGCACAGCAGTACCTCCACTTGTCATCAAGAGGCGCACTCTAGTGCCTGGAGGGGCGGACAGCACCAAGTTTTGCATAGTGCTGTATAATCGAGTTATCAGCCGGCGGGAAGACTGGGTGGACTGTAGTAGTTCTAATGCCTGGGAGACGGCCTGTGGGCAGGAAAACCTTCATGTTGTGCATACGCCACCGCATATACTTGGAAGTAGGTACATCTATACAAGGGTGTATTGTAGGACAATTGTAGTGTGAGATCAGGAGTAATGAATTGGCCTACAGCATACAGAGAGCCCATGGTAGTGAGCTGCATTTTTTGCAGCCTCGTTTGTAGGTTGATCAAACAATGGCATCGATGGTGCATATAGAATGCATGTGTGAGTTTTGCGATGTAGCTCATGCCAGAGCACGGACGTCGGGGGAGGGAGATATATCACTCTTGACAACTTAGAAGGCCATATCGAGTCATGCTCCGGGGCAATGCGGGGCAAGTATTGCATAGGGTGAATCCAGAAGTGGGCTAACTGCACCTGGGCACAGTAGTAATATAGGTCCATATCAGGTGCTGCTAGTCCACCTAGCTCGAAGGGCTGTGAGAGTAGTTTCCATGAGATCCATGACTGCTTGTCTGCCTACACCAGGGAGATTAGTAGAGAGCAGAGTTTTTTTTCCCTAAAATGGCATGTAACCGGTATGGGGAGGTTGATAAATAAATAAAGAAATTCAGGGAGAACTACCATCTTAGCAATGGTGATCCTGCCTGTGAGCGACAAGGGCAGAGAGTGCTAAAAATCCACTTTGTCTTCTAACCAGGACGTTGCTTGGCCATAATTCGCAGCCCACAATTCATCCAGATTCCTACTGAGCCAGATGGGGTAGTGACATCCCTGAGAGGAAATACAACAGACTTTGCCTAGTTTATTTTAATACCTGAGAGATAATCGAAGCAGAGGAACTCATTTATGATAGCTTCTAAGTTAGTTTGCAGGTCCTGAATATATAGAGTGACATAATCCGTGTACTTTGACACTAGAATCAGGCGAGGTCTAAAAGCAAGTACATGGTGCTTATGATGTTGTCTAAGACGTGCAGCAAGGGGCTGCATCACCACTGTGAATAGGAGCAGCAACAGGAGGCAGCCCTGCTGAGTGCCTCTAGATACTGGAAAGGGCTTTGTGATGGAGCCGTTGATACACACCTAGCTGACCGTTCCGTGTAAAGAAGCTTGATGAGGCAAATTAATTTGTGACTAAGGCCTAATCGGGCCAATAGAGCAAATAGGAAGGACCATTCTAAAGAATTGAATGCTTTAGATGCAGCTAAGAAAATCACTGCAGCACAGCTTTCAGGAGCTATTGATTGCGCCTCTGAAAGTAAGTCCGAAGATTATATGAAGAAGATCTGCTGCAAACAAACCCAAATTGATCTAGCAGGTTAATAGTTGGTAGCAGTGGGAGTAGTTTGGAGGAAATCAATTTAGCTAAGATCTTATTATCTACATTTATTAGTGATAGCAGTAGATATGAGTCACATTTGCAAAGGTCCTTATCAGGCTTGAACATGGTCACAATAAGGGCCTCGTGTAGCGAGATGGGAACAGTCCACTCACAATGGACTCTGCCTACATCTCAGGGAGATGTGAGGCTGAGAGTTCTGTGTACTCTTTATAAAACGCCGGCAACAGTCCATCCAGACCCAGTGCTTTGTCCCCGGGGAGGTTGTGAATGATTTGGATAATGTCTTCTGAGAAGGGGAAATCTAAATATTGTCTATGGCCGTCCTGCAGCCGCAGGAGGCGAAGCGTCTCAAGGTAGTCGGTGTAGTGCTCTGTATCAAGAGAGTGAGTGGAGGAATATAAAGAAATGTAGAAACCTTTAATTATATGTTTTACCGCTTCTGTTCCCACCTGTGGCCAGTTCCGTTGTCCCAGAGCTTGACTATGTAATCAGTGACCCAGGGCCTTCGAAGTAAATTAGCAAGTGTTTTCCCAGCCCTGTCTCCCTCTCCGTAGCACCTAGCTCTCACTTCCTTCCCCAGATAGCACATCTCACAGCGGGGAGCTTCATCAAACTGAATGAGTTTGTCACGCGCCACAGGAAGAAGTGTTGTGTTATTTAACTCGTAAAACTGCCTTTCCAGGTCCGCAAGCTGGTGCTCCGGGTTGGTTAGATCACAGCACAGGGTTCTAAGGATACCATGCTGTTTAGCCAGACAGACGCCCCCAATATCCACCTTAAATGCCTCCCAGAGTGTCCCAGAGGCTGCACAGAGCCACTATTACAGGTAAAATAGTCAAGAATAGCTGCACGTATCTCCTCTCTGAAGGCTGAATCCCACAGGGCCCCCACCTGAAGACGCCAAGTGAATGCACGCTGCATGTAGCTGGGCATGCGCATCTTTAAGAGTACTGGGGAATGGTCAGAGAGCGTGCTCTGTTGGTGCCCTACTGCTGTGGTTCAATAGTCTGCATCCTTAGTACAAATCCACATGTCAATGCCGGACTAGCTATTATGTGGTGTTGATAAATGTAATCACCCTATGATTGCCCTGTCTAGCATACCACAACTCCACCTGCTCATGCCCAATCATAATGGAGTGAAGTGCTTTCGCTGTGGCTGGGTGTGAGGGGCGTGTATTACTGCTGCGGTCCAATACCACATTGAAGTCCCCCCACACAAACGTACCAGGAAACCAGCGTACCGGCAAGGTGCCATACTTCAGTGAAGAACTCCAGGCTGTCAACATTGGGGCCATAAACTGACAACAGCTGAAAAGGGCGATCAAAAAATCCCACGGACAGCATGTCAAAATGACCCGCCGGGTCACAGATCACCTCTCTGGTAATCCATGGTAGTCCTTTATGGAAGAGGATTGTGATGCCGTGAGCGTAGCAGGAGTTATGAACAATGTGGCTTTCCCCAATCCACCCCATGCGCAATCGTGACTTAGAGTTATTTGTGAGATGTAGTTCTTGAAGCATGCAAATATCATTCATGTGTCACCTCGAATAAGCTGACATCTGGTGCATCTTATGTGCATCATTCAACCCATGAATATTCCACGACAACCATCACTAGAGGCATGTGGTGCCCTAAAGTTGTGTATAAAATGTGCCAGCACATAGCTGTAGCGTGAGAAAAGGCATAATGCAAGAGTGCTATATGAGGAAGAGGTAAAAGTCATGAACACTACCACAACAACAACAAACAATGTACCATCAGATAACGTACCTCCCAACACCCACGTCGACCCCCCAATCAGATCAGACTGCCAGAACCCTTTCAAATAGGAACCCATAACAGCCCCCATGGAAGGAGGACACACAAATGACCGTGGACTCATCCTAGGGGGCAGTGAAGAGGCTGATAATTCAACTCCTAATAAGGGGGCGAGTGGTCAGGGGGAGAAGAAAGGCTATGAAAGGTTGAAGGGCCATTGGACCGGCAAGGCGGCCTATTCAGAAATAATAGTATAAATTGGCAGTCGCATGGTTGAAGCTCCATCCCTCACCATGCTCAGTCATAGAGGCAGTCATGCTTGCCAGCACTCCGGGCTGAAGAAGCCTCAGCAAATTTCTTGAGAAGTGATTTCACAGATTTTGAGGCTGCCTTGGGATCTGTAAACAAGTGTAGCTTTCCATCATGCTGGATTCTCCGTTTTGCCAGATATATCAACTAATACTTGGTGTCTGTTTGAGTGAGGGACCGTTTCACCAGCAGAAAGTCTCTGCGCACCGCCAGAGTATAGTCTGGGAAGATGATGAACATGTAGTTTTGGTAGATGATGTGGCGCAGCTCCCGGGCCTAGCAGAGCACAATATCGCAGTAATTATAGTTTAAAAGATGAGCAATGATAGGCCTGGCTGGGGCACCAGGGGGAGGCCTCAGTCCCAGTGATCTGTGTGCCAGCTCTACCACCAGCACCGCAGACAGCGCCTCTGGGATAAGCGATCGCAGCATGTCCTCCATATAGTCATCCATGTGAGCCATAACTGTGGACTCAGGCACTCCCATTATGCGAAGATTATTCCTCCAAGACTGAACCTCAAGGTCTTAATTTTTGTTTCAGATGACTTCAAGCACTTTTTCCATTTGCAGAAGGCACTCATCAGAGGAGTGATGTTTGTCATCTAGATGTGAGGTGCGGCCCTCAAGTTGATAAAGTCTGGAGTCGTGATCATTGAGTTTATCCTTGAGTTCGTAAAAAAAGAGTTTTGACTGTTTATGGACAGCCTTCCCCATATGGCTGGCACCAGTTGTGTAACAGGTATTTGTTCCGGGGGTCAGTCCCTGGCCACAAAACTCCACCTGGGAGATGCAGCAATGGCCCTCCCAAAGCAACAGGGACCCCCCAGTGAATCCATAGGGAGGCAAGCAGTGACAGTGCGAGGCTGAGAATTCAAGGTTGTACAGCTCAATACTACGTCACAGCGCACAGAGAATGGGTGAGTGGGGGGAGCCCGCTTCATGGTGGACTGCACTGCATTCAACTCAGTAATCCAGGCGTGTATAGGTCTGTTGCTGACCCCGTCCCAAGCACTCCGTCAATGCAGTGTGTCCAAATTTATTTGTGAAACCAATGGGCTGCGCAGACTCAACATACGCCAAAACCCAGGAGAGGCAAGCCAAGAAGCACAGCTGGTGGCAGTCCAATAAGGTCTGGGTGGTCCCCCAAATGTGCTCCCAATGCAGCAGCTGGGGCCCAGGTGACGCACAGCACCCTCTGTCACAAAGGGGTCATCACCTCAAGGTACCAGATGCCTAGGCCAGTCATACCAAACATAAAGTGCGTGTCCTGTGTCCCAACCATTAAGACAGTCTCAATAGAATTGATCAGGGGGGAAGGCAGCCTCACAGGTCACACTGCCCAACAGTCAGTCTCATTCACTCCTCGCTATGGTGTCCCTGTCTTCAAGTACTCAGAGCGCCAGGGGGATGTTCTACACCACCAGGGCATGCGGGCGCAGTACCTGCTCCATCCGCAGTGGGAAATTGTCCATGCACACCACCTGCGCGGCCGCCTCCTGCGGGGCCACACCCCAGCCTGCCAAATCAGTGCCCCTCTGCTGCTGTGTTTCCAGCTGTCACAGAGCCCCAGCATTTAGTTATGTCACAGCCTGAGCAACCCGACACTCATTACGACGTTGCTGGTCCCAGCAGGCCCGGTCGTCATGCCAGTGGATCTGCCCGCCAGTAAGGGCCGGGCTCTGTCCACCTCCACCTGGCAGGGCTGTGATGCAGAGTGGGAGGGAAGGATGACTCCACAGCACCCTACCTCTGCAGGATGTGCCAAGGCCACCACGGGCCCCACCTGCCTGCCCACTGCTCCAGCCGTTCCCCTGGTGGCACTCACCTTCCAGCTCCACCAGTGTTCAGGCCTGGCATCATCCAGCCAAAGAGGCAGCCGATCTCAGGGCTAGAGCGCCTCACCTCCACAGACTCCCCAGGAATAATTGACAGACACCTCTCCAGCGCTGCACACTTGCGGGCCGGACTGTGCTCCCCATGCAGCCCGCTTGGAAGACCACACCACTATTGGTCAGCGCAATCTCCAAGGCTCCAGGACACCCCTTACCGCCAGCCTCTTCCTGGCGGTGAAAACCGCCAGAAACAGGCTGGCGGTAAGGGGGTCAGAATCCCCAGGGCAGCGCTGCCCTGGCGGATTCGCCCAGCCGGGGCAAAAACGGCGGGAAACCGCCGGCCCCGGTTTTCTGATCGCGGCTTTACCGCTGCGGTCAGAATGGGCTTGGAAGCACTGCCAGCCTGTTGGCGGTGCTTCTGTCATTTGTGGCCAGGGTCAGAATGACCCCCTAAATATTATTTCTATAAAACAACTTTAAAATGTAAACATATTTCTTTTTTTGTAAAAATGTACAATTTGTTTTTAAATATACAACTAATGACCAACATAAAGGCGGTCATTACAGCATTGGAGGTAAAAGCCACTTACCGCCGTGCGGAAGACCGCCAATACACCGCTGCGGCTGCGGAAGTCCGCCACAGCTATTATGACCCACGTCTCGGAACCCGCTAAAATTCAGACACCCACACAAGTCCGCCACACCAAAGGTCAGTGATAAACTGTCGAAAACAAAATCTCCACCGTCACGCCAACAGAAATACGCCCACACTATCACGACACACAAATCCATGCGGCGGTCTTTCAACCGCGGTATTCCATTGGCGGTACACACCGCTGCGCTCAAAATACACACACTCTTACAAAACACAGCCACATTGGACAATTCAAAATACACACACCTGATACACATACACACACCACTCTCATACACCCAATACAATATAAAACACATTCCCACAGCACCCACAAACCCCTACTACCAAAAATTGAGAACGAAGCACAGAGAGAGACACCACCAGCAAGTACAACAGCATCCACAGGCACATAACACCTTCACCCACACAACTTCCACGCACCTCACACAACACACCACTGCATATCACCACACTTATCACCACACACACCACCCCACACATCACCTACACAACCCAATGGCACGGCAAAGACACCCCAGGTTCTCGGAGGAGGAGCTCTGGGTCATGGTGGAGGAAATCGTCCGGGTCGAGCCACAGCTATTTGGAGCACAGGTGCAGCACACCTCAATTGCAAGGAAGATGGAGCTATGCCGAAGAATAGTGGACAGGGTCAATGCAGTGGGACAACACCCAAGAAATCGGGAGGACATCAGGAAAAGGTGGAACGACCTCCGGGGTAAATTGCGTTCCGTGGTCTCAAGACACCACCTTGCGGTTCAGCGGACTGGCGGCGGACCCCCACCTCCTCACCCACAACTAACAACATGGGAGGAGCAGGTCTTGGCGATTCTGCATCCTGAGGGCCTCGCAGGACTAGGTGGAGGAATGGACTCTGGTAAGTCAAATCTTAACTATTACATCCCCCACCCTACCTGCATGTTATCACATACCCCCACCTTCGCCCCCACCCCTATCACTCCAACTCCTCACAACTGTACCAATATCACAAACCACACATCCCAACACCAAGCCCTGCATGCAACAACAAAGCATGGACACCCATCACCAAAGCATGCACACTGCACATAGCCATACACCCCCTAAACCATCATCACACAAGCTCCCACACAGGAATGCCAGCACTGGGGTACACGGTCACCCACCCATTGCACACCATGCCACACACAGATGCAATAATCATGCCTTTCCACCCCTGCAGGACCCCTACCCAACGTCACCAGACAGGAGGGTCCAGACATGTCCACTCCACCCACAGAAGAGGCCCACAGTGATGACAGCACCTCTGTCCAACTGGATCTAGATGACCAGCCCAGACCATCGGGGGCCTGGGGACAGTCGGTTCCCCTCACACAATCACAGGCCACCACAGACCTTCTCCCCTCTGGAAACACCAGCACAGCACCCACCCAGCGGGCCCATACCTCCGTCCCCAGGACACGTCAATCAGCTGTGTGTCCACCACTACAGGGAACCCAGGATAACCCACCACCCCAACAACAACAGGGACCTGGGGGCAGTGGCAGTGGGCACACGGTCCAGGGGACGGAGGCCCAGGAACACAGGGGACCTGGGAGGGCTGCCGTGTGACAGGGGGCGGACAGGCCAAGGGAACCCACTCTCCACGAGGCCCTCTCCTCCATCATGGGAGCATACCACCACTCCCAGGAGACGATAGCAACGGTACTGGCCTAGTTTCAGGAGACCCAGCGCATGCAGAAGGAACAGTATATGGGCTTCAGGGAGGAACTCAGAACCATCAGCTCCACCTTGGGCACCATCGTAGGGGTGCTGAAGGAACTACTTAACACCAGGAGGGACACTATGGCACTCTAAGGGGCCCCTGACACTAGCATGGACGATGAACTGCCCACCACCTCTGCTGGCGCTAGTGGACAGGATGCCCCACCACAGGACCACCACACCAGCACCCCACCCCCTGCAGAGGGAGAACCACCCCGCAAACGATCCCTGAGATCCAGGAACAAGACAGAGCACGATGCCAAGACCACCGCCAAGAAATGAGACCACCCTGATTGTCATCCCACTGTCCCACTTTGTCACCCTGTCCATAATTAAATTGCCCCAGCTCCACTTCCTATGCCCACATGGGCAATGCACCTGTGAGACTAATAGACTGGACTCTGCCATGGACACTCCTCTGCCATCGCCCCTGACCATTTAACTTCCCCCTCCAATATTTAGCATTTAAATAAACACACCTATAGCACAAAATGATCTGGAGTCTGTCTGTGATTTTGAAATAGTGTATTTGCAATTACAGTGACCAAATGTTCTTGAAATAGTAATGTCAACATACCTATGTCACACAGCTCTAGTCCATATGGAATGTAAGCAGATGACACACGTTGGGACCCACATCTGTGAAACCATAAGAGAAAGTGACAACTCAGTGGCCATACACTGGGTGAAAACGACAGACAGAAGAGAGGTAGTAGTGTAAAAGTACATGTAGTAGGCAGGAATATATTCTCACCTGTGTTTCACTGGAAATATTGCTGAATCACTGAGTCCCTGTTCTGCATGTCTTCTTCCTCTGCTTCATCCTCATCACTGTCCACAGGCTCCACAGCTGCCACAACACCGCCATCTGGACCATCCTCCTGCAGAAAAGGCACCTGTCGTCGCAAAGCCAAGTTGTGAAGCATACAGCAGGCCACGATGATCTGGCACACCTTCTTTGGTGAGTGGAATAGGGATCCACCTATCATGTGGAGGGACCTGAACCTGACCTTCAGGAGGCCGAAGGTCCGCTCGATCACCCTCCTAGTTCGCCCATGGGCCTCATTGTAGCGTTCCTCTACCCTGGTCCTGGGATTCCTCACTGGGGTCAGTAGCCATGCCAGGTTGGGGTACCCAGAGTCACCTGCAAATGGCAAATCCTCCACCTGAGGGAAAACGATGTAGCTCCGCATGTGTTTCAGCAGGACAGACAACACTCTGGACAATACGTTGGAAAACATAGGCTGGGACATCCCTGGTGCCATGGCCACAATTGTTTGAAATGACCCACTTGCAAGGAAATGGAGCACGGATAGCATCTGCACTTGAGGGGGGATTCCTGTGGGATGGCGGATTGCTGACATCAGGTCTGGCTCCAACTGGGTACACAGTTCCTGGATTGTGGCACGGTCAAATCTGTAGGTGATTATCAAATGACTTTCCTCCATTGTCGACAGGTCCACCAGCGGTCGGTCCCCCGGAGGATGCCGCCATCTCCTCACATGTCCCAGCGGACGGTGCCTATGAAGGACAACAGCGAACACAGAGTCAAACAACTCAGAGGTACGTACCCACAGTTTACACAGAACACCAATCATACACAAAAGGTGGCCTGTATGTGTGTTGAGACTAGGCCTAGGTATGTGTGACACAGTTGGAAATTAGGCCGTGTGGGCAGTTGAAATGGCGACTGCCTGACCTCTAAAGTGGGACAATGGGATGTGAGGTAACTGTGCTGGCGTTGTACACCGTCGCGGTAGGCGGTCGGAGACCGTGGCGCAATGCTGCATTGGTTAACATTGGACCCTATGGGTCCCAGGAGCCAATGATGATGTACGCCGGCGGTGATGGTACGCACCGCCGCGGATGTGACCGCCGCGGACGTGACCACCATTTTCTATCTGTTGAATTACTCGATACCTGATCTTCGACAGGAGAGGACCTACACTGCAAGTGCTGCTGTGACCTCAGTCTGGAAGAGACAATAGCTTGTGTGTCTGGGGAAAGGGCCCCTGCCTTCACATCGGGGGAGTTGGAGAAGCTTGTTGATGGGGTCCTCCCCCAGTACACGCTACTCTACGGTCCTCCAGGCAAACAGGTAAGTACACAGGGAGCATGTTGTATGGGCTATGCCTGTGTGGAGAGGGCTGGATGTAAGAAGGAAGGGGGCAGAGTTCTGCGTGCATGAAAGACGGTGGGTGCATGTGCCACATGGCAAGGGTAGGGATGGGGACCACTCACTTTGACGGTGCAGTTGGTAATGACTTCTCTTCTTCCCCTGTACATTTCATGTAGGTCAGCGCCCACCAGAAGAAAGATATTTGGCGTGCCATCGCCAAGGACCTCCGGACCCTGGGGGTCTACCACAGACGGAACACCCACTGCCGGAAAAGATGGGAGGACATTCGGCGCTGGAGCAAGAGGACGGCGGAGGCTCAGCTGGGGATGGCCTCCCAACGTGGGAGGGGTGCCCGTCGAACCATGACCCCCCTGATGTTCAGGATCCTGGCGGTGGCCTACCCAGAGTTGGATGGGTGCTTGAGGGCATCACAGCAGACACAAGGGGGTGAGTACACTCTCATTCAGCTGACTTTGCACGCAGTGGAGTTGTCTGGGTGGGGGAGGAGCGCTGTGGGTTTCCCTAGGCCAGGGCGAGTTCCGTAGGCTAGGCCCCTCCGTAAGACATGGCCCCGTGGCCCCCCACCCCACCTCTGTAGAGTGCCAAGTACAGCTATTCATGCCCCTGTGTCATCTATGTGTGAAGATGTCGTCCATAGCCTTGTAGGCCATTTCCCAGGAATTGCACTGTAGAGCTCAAGAGCGCGGCGTAGTGCAGGAGGCTTCTCTGTCTGTCTTGTCAGCTAACGGTAGCGGTAATCCATGCACTCAACATGTCTTTATTCTGTTCCCCCCCCCTTTTTGTGGTCTCCCTGTTCTTGTGTGCATTAGCATCATCAGGCGGAGGAGCAGTGGCACCGGAGCACGAGGGAGCTGCATCCCACATGGCCATGGAGGGCCACACTACGGACTCTGAATTCACCAGTGGGACGGAGGGCGAGGGGAGCTCCATGGCGGGAACAGGAGCTGAGACCAGCGACACGGACTCGTCCTCTGATGGGAGCTCCCTTGTGGTGGCGGCAACATCTGTGCCCCCCACATCTACAGGTACAGCCGCCACCCCCCCTACCAGCACCGCCCTCCCAGCAGCCCCTCAGCCTTCGCCCCGTGCCTGCCCACCAAGGCCCCAGGCACCTCAGGCCATCCAGGGTGTAGAAAGGCAGTTGCAAAAAACTAATGCATTCCTGGAGGGCATTCATTCTGGTCAGGCGGCCATTCACCGAGCCTTTCAAACTCTGGCCTCAGCACTGATGGCAGCCATTGTCCCTGTGTCTAGCCTCCCCCCTCCGACTTCCTCCACCCAGACCCAATCCCCTGTACCTCTGCCTATCCCAAGCACACCATCAGACCAGCCTGCACACACCTCACCACATAAGGGAAGCTCAGGCAAACATAAACACCACACATCCCACAGGTACTCACGCAAGCATCAGACACATGCAGACACACCAACATCCACTGCCTCCACTGTGTCCCCCTCCTCGTCGTCTTCCTCCTCCCTCCCAGTCTCGTCTACACACACACCTGCATGCACTACCTCTACAGCCACTACGTCCCTCACCAGCACACCCACCAGCACACCCCGCTCACGTGCAGTCACCCCCCCCACTACCATTCACACGTCCCCTGTGTCCTCTCCCAGTGTGTCTGTGATGCCCCCTCCCAAGATACACAAACGCAGGCACACACCCACCCAACAGCCATCCACCTCACGACAGCCTCCAGCGCATGCACCTGCACCCAAAGTCACCAAACGTTCACCTCCTACTACCACCACCTCTTCCTCCACTCCCAAACCCCCTCCAGCTACCCGTCCCAGTGTGTCCAAAAAACTTTTCCTGTCCAGCCTTGACCTTTTTCCCACACCTCCCCCACCCCGTCCATCTCATAGGTCCCGAACTAGCACCTCAGCCACAACATCTCCGGGACCAGTGGTGCCTGTAGTCACAGGTATGTGGAGTGCACCAGCCACCAGGACAGCCAGTGTGGCACGGAGCCACAGCACAGCCAGTCCCCCCCCTGTGAAGCATCAGAAGTTGGCCAGTGCCCGGCAGGAGAGGGGGAAGACTCCAGCCACCAAAGCCGCTCCCAGGGGTCCTGGTGGGAGTGTGGACTCAGCTGTGACACCTCCCAAGGTGGGGAAGGGCCACAAGAAACCTGGCAAGTCTGGGAAGAGCAGCACGGCGGAGAAGACCCCCATCATCCCCGCTGCCCAGGAGGCCACCGCCAGCCCCAGCCCAGCTGCCCAGGAGACCACCGCCAGCCCCATCCCAGCTGCCAAGGAGGGCCCCACCAGCCCCAGCCCAGCTGCCCAGGAGGGCCGCGCCAGCCCCAGCCCAGCTGCCCAGGAGGGCCCGCCAGCCCCAGCCCAGCTGCCCAGGAGGGTTCCGCCAGCCCCAGACCAGCTGTCCAGGAGGGCCCCGCCAGCCCCAGACCAGCTGCCCAGGAGGGCCCCGCCAGCCCCAGCCCAGCTGCCCAGGAGGCCACTGCCAGCACAAGACCCGCTGGGCCATGAAGGACCGCCAGCACAAGCCCCGCTGGGCCATGAAGGAACGTCAGCACAACTCCCGCTGGGCCATGAAGGACCGCCAGCACAAGCCCCGCTGGGCCATGAAGGACCGCCAGCACAAGACCCGCTGGGCCATGAAGGACCGCCACTCAATCACCGCTGAACAGGGCACCGCCAAATCAAGCACCGCTGAACAGGGCACCGCCAAATCAAGCACCGCTGAACAGGGCACTGCCAAATCAAGCACCGCTGAACAGGGCACCGCCAAATCAAGCACCGCTAGCCCATGAGCGACAGGGGCACTGACGCAACTGGGACCGTCACGGGGTGAGTGATGCACTCTGGGCACCAGTCCCCCTCCAGAACCAGTGGAGAGATCCATCCACTACCTCTGTCCTTCACAGGATAAAGCACTCTGGGCATCAGTCCCCCTCCAGAACCAGTGGAGACATCCATCCACTACCTCTGTCCTTCACAGGATGAAGCACTCGAGGCACCAGTCCCCCTCCAGAACCAGTGGAGAGATCCATCCACTACCTCTGTTCTTCACAGGATGAAGCACTCTGGGCACCAGTCCCCCTCCAGAACCAGTGGAGAGATCCATCCACTACCTCTGTCCTTCACAGGATGAAGCACTCGGGGCACCAGTCCCCCTCCAGAACCAGTGGAGACATCCATCCACTACCTCTGTCCTTCACAGGATGAAGCACTCGGGGCACCAGTCCCCCTCCAGAACCAGTGGAGAGATCCATCCACTACCTCTGTCCTTCACAGGATGAAGCACTCTGGGCACCAGTCCCCCTCCAGAACCAGTGGAGAGATCCATCCACTACCTCTGTCCTTCACAGGATGAAGCACTCTGGGCACCAGTCCCCCTCCAGAATGAGGGGAGACTGTTATCAACTTGAGAGACTGTGGCTTTGCGCACCCCAGGATTGAACAGTGGGCAAACCACCCACTGTAGAGACTTGGGAGACTGTGGCTTTGCACTCCCCAGGATTGAACAGTGGGCAAACCACCCACTGTAGAGACTTGAGAGACTGTGGCTTTGCACTCCCCAGGATTGAACAGTGGGCAACCCACCCACTGTAGAGACTTGAGAGACTGTGGCTTTGCACTCCCCAGGATTGAACAGTGGGCATTGAGCCCCCTCGTGGATCTGGCGTCGTGCACTCATCCGGCTGAGGTGCCCCCCTTCCTTCCCCCTGAGGTGCCTGTTGTATTTCTATCTGATGCCCCTGCAGTGTTCTCTCTGTTTTGATCTGGTATCGAGTGTGGGCCTCGCCCATGCACCTTGGGCCCAGTGGTCCACGGACTATAAATGGTGCAATACCTGGACTTGTATTATTGGTGTATATATTTGTTTATAGTGTATATATATTTTATAGTACTGTATTTTAATAGATTACAATGGTTACAATCATTTCCTTTGGTCTTTGCATTCTTCCGAGGGGCTTGGGGGGGGTGTAACTATTATATATAGATATGTATTAGTGTGTGTGTTGTAGTGGGTGAGGGTGGGAGTGGGGGTGTTGCGTGTGTGTGTCTCTGTATTTTGTCTCCCCCTCCCCTGTGTCGTAGGTACAGTACTCACCGTGGTCTTCGCCGCCGGCGTTCGTGCTCCTGGTACAGGAGCAGGAAGACTATCGCAGGTAGAATTTGGAGTTCCGGGTCCATGGTGTCCTCGTTCCTCATAGAGTGTGTAGAGGTGAGCGTTTTCCCTTCGAAATTCCTGTTTCCGCCGTGTTTTTATCTGCGGTGAATCCGCCCCGGAAAAGGTGGCGGATTGGCCTGTCATAATAGTGTGGGCGGTACATTGTCTTCCGCCTGTCTGTTGGCGGTGACCGCTGCACTGTTTGTTTGTACCGCCGGGGCGGTCGGAGTGTTAAAGTGGCTGTCTTTGTTGGCGGTTTCCGCCACAGTCGTAATTGCAATTTTTTTACCGCCGGCCTGTTGGCGGTCTTACCGCCGCTTTAACACCGTCCGCCAGGGTTGTAATGAGGGCCTAAATTATTTTAACACATTTTTAAGTTACTAAAAAACTTGGTAATTCAACCTCAAGGGAAAAAATAGATAAAGTAAACGAAGCAGCTTTTAAAAAAAAATCGTAACACTACAAAATAATTTCCTATTTTTCACAGGTGTTATTTGCTGCCTCCATTGTACCATCTTGCTGTCTTGTGGCTGGCCATGTGTGGTGCTTGGCTTACTTGAAGGCTTGGCTGAAGTACATTTGAGCTTGTTTTGTCTCTATTAGAGCTGTAGCAGAATTACAAGTTTATTTTGTGAATAGCAACTGACAATCGTTTGTGAATGTATATTTGTATTAGCCTGTCTCTCTTCAAACATAAACCTCTCCTTAATTTCTCTAAACCCCACCCATATTTTTTAATTATTTCCTGCTTATTCAGTTTTCCAGACACACCCACTTGTTCCTCCCACATTTACTACAAAAGCTTATACCTATGTGCGTGAATATCTCAGGACACGTAACATAGATCTCTGTACAGAAGATAGGAGAGGTGTGGGATGAGATCTCTAGCCATCTGTTTATGAATTATATTTTGTAGCACATTGTAATGTAGTGGAGAACTCATTTATGTACTTAAGAATGCCTTTTGTGAATATGAGCCTATACGTTTAATTTATGTGTGCTTGGCAAGTAAGGTGTAGGACCAAGGGAACTCACATGCTAACCTGTTGGGCCTAAAGCAGGACTGATTGTATGTCACAAAATTGACTTTTCCCTCTACGTACTGTATGGGTTGTGCCTCTTAGGAAACCCATCTATATTTAGAGCTTCACGTGACTGGCAAGTTTACTTTCATGGTTTGGGTGCCAAGAGACATTTACAGGGTAATAATTGTTTTTGACAAGCCTTATAAGTAATCATTAAATGTGGGACTTCAACTATGATAGCTTCAGAAGGTTTACCTATGAAAAACTATGCCAATTGAATCTCTTTTCACAGAAACACAGGTCGAATTTATCTTTTGTCACTTTACTCCATGAACATCATTGGCACTTATGATATGAACTATTTCAAATCTTTCTTTAACACTAGGCAAACCAAAGGCCGTATTGGATTCTGCAGATGAGGATTTCAAATCTGTATTTCCTCTGCCACCCATAGCAAATCCAACTAATTCTTCAAAACCCTTGAACATATACTTCCAGCCATTAACCCAGAAATTGTTAGAAATGTAGGTTGTCTTAGTAGAAGATACTACGTCCTCATTACAAGGCTGGCAGTCCTAGGACCGCAAGCCCTGTGTGGTGGAGGTTGGACCTCCAGGACGGTGGTGGTCCAACCACCACATAACAGGTTTGGAGGGCAGACCCACCTAAAGACCACTGTCCCTGCCAGGATCAAAGGTCCCAACGGGGTGACGGCTGTCAGGTTTGTAACCAGCTATGGCAATGCTGAACTCAGCACCTCCTGTCTGATTACAACCCCTCTTTCCACCAGCCTTTTCATGGCGGGCTCCCGGTCATAAAAAGGCTGGTGGAAAGCAAGTGCTGGGGGCCACGGGGGCTGCACTGCCCATGCCACTGGCATGGGCAGTGCAGTACAGAGGACCCCTGGCTAGCACCATCAGGATGCACACTTTCTGCTTTGCGGACCCCTCTGTGCTCCCTTAGAGGACCCGATTGCTATCTTGTAGCACTGCTCCCGCTGGTTTGACTGGTGGGAAAGTTCTATTACAATGTTCCTGTTGGTCAGACCATTGGGAACATTGTAAGAGGGCGGGAGGAACTCCACTGTCATGGTGGTGGCATCCTCCCCGTGAGTTTGGTGGTCCTGCATTGGGACTGCCAAACTCGTAATGAAGCTGTTAGTTTTATTAGATTTAACTTTGCTCAGAGTCTCAAAATTACCCTTTTCCATTAACCAATCTAACTTTTTAATTTTGTGATAAAATGGTTCAAAGTCCATTCTACCCTCATATGTCTTTCTCTCATTGTCACAATGCCTATCGCTCTCTTTTCTCTCCAGTGAAATATACAATTAACACATTCTAATTTGTTTCTAGAAACCAAAATGACCACACTTGAAACAAATGTCCAATTTGTATTGTAAGTATGTGCATCTCCAAATTGTCAGATTTCTTCCAAGGTCACTGATGCAAACTTGCCCAGATCAGAAATAGGCAAAAGCTTATTATGTGTGTATAATAGATGGCATAAGGTCCCCCTGCTGTACATTATAAGGATATTTCATGTCACTGATGAGCTCCATGACTATATAGAGGAGAAAGATTGAAGGCCAAGTTCCTTCATGAGGTCACAGAACCCCAAAAAGATTAAATAACCTTATAGTACAGTGCATGGGATACTTTACTCCACATAATACATGGTTCCCTTCTCCACAACTCGCTTAAGTCCTTTGTACATTGCTCTTTCACATTAAAAAAATTCCACGTTTATAAACACAACATAAGACATAAGAATAAAAGAAGAATCCCTGGTGCGAATTGAAACTGACTTAAAAACAATTAGGTATGTATTGGAAAAATATATTAGAATCATTTTAATATAAGTTGGAATTACAAAATGCTGTAGATCGAAATTTGCAGATGCTGAGAGATTTTATCTTTCATATAACATCCAAAAATAAACTTTTTTTCCCTAAACATCTCCCTTCTACTGATCATTATTCATTTAGAAAACAGACCAAAGAAATTAAAGCCAAGTTTCACTTTCTTTTTTTTAAAACTGCAGCTTTAATTATGTTGTGGGTCTTGCCTTCCCCCTCAGCTGCTGGCAGCAGGCATTGTGACATCAGAACTCATCTGTGATAAGTTATTACAGTTGAGCAGCTATGTTATCCTTCATTACAAGCAGCTAATTGCATTGCACATCACTTCCAGTAAAATTAGAGACGTGGTTTTATACTTGGTTTGCAGGATTTCGTGTATTATAGGTATTATAACCTTTTTTCAATACTTACGGCCTCATTACGAGTTTCATTATGGTGGCCGCCAAAACACCACCATGTTGGCGGTCTTACAGACTGTCATATTATGAGTTACACAGGAAGGACTACCAAAAGCCAGCCAGAAAATGACACTGCCAGGACTCAGGAAGGCGGGCAATAGGCGGTCCGTCCACAGGCACCGCGAGCCAGTCAACCAACCTTTGACCGTATAACAAGTCAAAATTCGTAGTGGCGGTCCTGCCATGGCTTTCTACCAATGACAGTCCAAACCACCGCAGTTTGCGGTGACCACAGTAATACACTATGGCCCTCATTCTAACCCTGGCGGTCTCTGACCGCCAGGGCGGAGGGCAGCGGAAGCACCGCCAACAGGCTGGCGGTGGTTCCAGGGCTATTCTGACTGCGGCGGTAAAGCTGCGGTCAGAAAAGGGGAACCAGCGGTTTCCCGCCGGTTTTCCCCTGGCCCAGGGAATCCTCCATGATTCCGACCCCCTTCCCGCCAGCCTGTTTCTGGCGGTTTTCACTGCCAGAACCAGGATGGCGGGAACGGGTGTCGTGGGGCCCCCTAACAGGGCCCCATACAGATTTTCACTGTCTGCTTTGCAGACAGTGAAAATCGCGATGGGTGCCACTGCACCCGTCGCACCCCTGCAACTCCGCCGGCTCCATTGGGAGCCGGCTTCCTCGTTGCAGGGGCTTTCCCGCTGGGCCGGCGGGCGGCCTTTTGGCGATCGCCCGCCGGCCCAGCGGGAAAGCCAGAATGGCATCCGCGGTCTCCTGACCGCGGAGCGGGCATTCGGCGGTGACCGCCTATATCACATTGGATGCATTATAAAACAACACAGCTGACACACATTCCCACACCGGGCACACCTACAAAGCATACTATAAAGCACACACCCTCACACACCACAATCCTTTGCATCTACAACACCACACACAGAAGCTAGAGCACACAAAAAATCCTAACTATATATTAGGCACCTCTCCAACTTGCCCAACCACATATCCCACACCATCAACACACACCCATCACATCTGTTTGCACCTCCCTACTCTATTTACTCCCCATCACCTGTTTAGTACACAACACACATCAATATAGGTATTTTACCATCACCACCATGTCACCCCAGAAAAATCCCCCTTTCACAGATGATGAGTTAAGAGACATGATGGATGAAATAATTTGGAGCTCAAGTCTAGCAAACTACTATTGCATGGAAAATGGAAATGCGCTAAAGGATAGCTGACAGAGTGAATGCTGTAGGCACCACCCCGTGCACAAGGGACAACATCAGGAAGAGGTGGAACAACCTCAGAGGGAAGGTCTGTTCCATGGCATCCAGGTACCAGCTTGCGGTCCTGAAGACTAGCGGTGGTCCCCCACCTCCTCTCTTGCAGCTCACATCATGGGAGGAGAAGGGCTTGCCCATCTTGCACCCTAAGGGCTTGACAGGAAAATCTGAGGGAGTAGACTTGCGTATGTCACAACATAAAGGACATGTCAACTAAATGTATCGTCATGCATGCTCAGTGATCACCTTTGGCTACCTTCACCCCCAATCACCAGCAAAGTCATCACCTGTCCAAAGACCACTGTACGCCATCTCAAATGTGAACTAGACTCAACTGGGGGAACTACATCTCTGTATACTGTGTATGGCACATGGATTGACAGCACTAAAACTTCCAGCAGGCACTGCTCTACAATTTTAAAAACCAGAACAGTGTGTCACACTCACAATTACCTTGTTTTGCAAATCCCTAGTAAACTTTACTCACCTGATAGGAGGACAACTGTATAGTGTGGGTGTAGGACAGGCACTGGCAGGAATGCTAAGGACAGGAGGCAATAGTAGTGTAAGCCCACTCAGCCAACACAGTGTTCCCGAGCACAAAAGACCCTTCTCCCTCTACACACCCATTGAACTGTACTCACCTGAGAGGAGGACAACTATATAGTGTGTGTGTAGGACAGGCACTGACAGGCATGCTAAGGCCAGGAGGCAATAGTAGTGTAACACCACTCAGCCAACACAGTGATTCCTGCTACAAAATACCCTTCTCTCTCTACTCACCCCTTGAACTGCACTCACCTGACAGGAGGACAACTGTATAGTGTGTGTGTAGGACAGGCATTGACAGGATGGCAAAGGATGGGAGGCAATAGTAGTGTAACCCCACTCAGCCATCATAGTGTTCCCTGCTACAAAACACTCTTCTCCCTCTATTCACCCATTGAACTGTACTCACCTGAGAGTAAGACAACACTATAGTGCGTGTGATACAGGGAGTGAAATGGCTACAACTCACAGGAGGGTCAATTGCTCGCAATCCAAGCAACAGTCCACTGTAACCCTGCCAAAATATCATTCTTTGGGAATTCATACATGAACTGCACCTACCTGGAGGAATGATATAGAACAACTGCATGTAGCACAGGAAGTCACAAGACTGCTAATGCCAGGAGGCTCTGTCTACCCAATACAATGCACCTGCCCATTGTGCATATATTCAAATATCCTTGTAAGTATACTTGCAATGGAAGTGTACCCACCTCAGAGGATGAAAAATGTAAACTGTGTGTAGTGTTTTGAGTAACGTCACTGTAAATCCCAGGAAGGCAAGGCCATGCAACCTCAATCACCAGGCCAGTGTCCATATGACATTGTGCCAC
This sequence comes from Pleurodeles waltl, assembly GCF_031143425.1. Classification (NCBI taxonomy): domain Eukaryota; kingdom Metazoa; phylum Chordata; class Amphibia; order Caudata; family Salamandridae; genus Pleurodeles; species Pleurodeles waltl. Next base: position 737,049,342 of record NC_090437.1, on the reverse strand, counting down.
TGTCAGTGAACTCACTAATGTAGTTACCACACTTGGGAGGGACAAAGATGCAGGTCATGGTACACCGTGTGATGTGGATAAACACACAGATCCATCTTGAGCAGCCAGTGTGGACAGCTCAAACTGTGTGGAAAGAAAATTTAAGATAGATCTAAGGCCGCAAGATGTGTCATCTGGATGGCATTGGCAGCAGTCATATCCACAATTCACTGACCACAGGATGTCAACTATCACATATGATCTAAGGTTCTGTCTCTGCCTGCATAACAAACAACTAGGTTTCAAGATGACCCAAACCACATAATGGCCAGCCAATGTGTTGCCTGCACTGCTGGTAAGGTATAAGTCTGTGACCATCCTTCCAACAGCTAATAATCTCAGACAGTCTGAGGTTAGTTGACTGAAATGGAATTTGCATGTAACTCAAATGTTAGGTCAGTACAATTGATAGTATGTGCACCTGTCACATCAGGGAAATCAGCAAATCCAATGTGCACATTGCCCTAGCCCAATGTCACTGTCAACTATTGGAAGTAGATGTCACAATACAACCTGTAACATTGCATCTGTCACATCAACAGGTTCAGTAGCCAGTGCAAGTACAAAAACCACTGAAGAGACTGCCACTACCCCCATGGATGAAGCCCTCAGTGAGGACACCACTCCTAGACTTGTGGACGTTGAAGCTGGTTCTGGCTCATCCGTGCAACCTGGTCAGAGCCTCACTCTGACAACATCCACTCCTCCCAGCCCTGTGGCCACAAAAATCTCAGGCAGCCAGTCGACCCCAAACCTATGTCCCAAGACCAGTTCCAAACATCTTGGGGGTGATTCTAACCCTGGCGGTCGGTGATAAAGCGGCGGCCAACCCGCCAACAGGCCGGCGGTCGAAAAAATGGAATTCTGACCCTGGCGGGAACCGCCAACACAGGCCGCCACATTAACACTCCGACCGCCGCGGCGGTGCAGACAAACAGCGTGGCGGTCACCGCCAACAGGCAGGCGGCAGACAATGTACCGCCCACACTATCACAACTCACCAATCCGCCACCTTTTCCGGGCGGGAGCCCCGCCGATAAAAACACGGCGGAAACAGACTACGAACGGGAAAACGCGCACCAAAACACACTCCATGAGGAAGGAGGACAGCATGGAACCCGAATTAAACATCCTACCTGCTCTCGTCTACCTTCTCATCTACCACGAGTACGAACTCCGGCGCAGACGACAACGGTGAGTACTGCACCTACGACACACGGGAGGGGGGAGGAGGGAAGCTTACGGCACACACATATGCTACCCCCCCCAAACTATGTACACACTAATGCAGAGCAACAATGCACAGTGACACCACCCAAGCCCCCCTTAAGAATGCAAAGACAGAAATAAATTGGGACGAAAATGTTTTATAAAAAATAGACTCTGATATGGAGCGATCAACTATGCAAAATATCCATAACAAAATGATACTATGTACACTGCCATGGAGAACCGAGGCAATCAGTCCTGTACATGAAAGTTAAATGGAACAGTCCGTGGGCTACAGTGTAGCGACACAAGGGCAAAGCCCACACAGGAGACCTGAGTCCTTTGGAGAGAACACTGCAGGGGCATCTGATGAAAAAATTACAGGCACCTCAGGGGGAAGGGAAGGGGGAGGCACCACAGCCACATGAGTCCACGACGCCAGATCCACGAAGGGGCCACCATGCCCATTGATGTATCCTGGAGAGTGCAAAGCCACAGTCTCTCAAGTCTCTGCAGTGGGTGGGTTGCCCACTTCACCATCCTGGGGAGTGCAAAGCCACAGTCTCTCAAGTCTCTACAGTGGGTGGGTTGCCCACTTCACCATCCTTGGGAGTGCAAAGCCACAGTCTCTCAAGTCTCTACAGTGGGTGGGTTGCCCACTTCACCATCCTGGGGAGTGCAAAGCCACAGTCTCTCAAGTCTCTACAGTGGGTGGCTTGCTCACTTCACCATCCTGGGGAGTGCAAAGCCACAGTCCATCTGGTGGATGACAGTGTCCACTGCTCAAGGAGGAGGCATGGTGGGAACAGTGAACCATAAACAGTGCTTGAGAGGAAGGGCCCAGCGGAGCGGTGCTTGAGACGGTGGGCCCAGCGGATCAGTGCTTGACAGGAAGGGCCCAGCGGAGCGGTGCTTGAGAGGAAGGGCCCAGCGGTGCGGTGCTTGAGACGGTGGGCCCAGCGGATCAGTGCTTGACAGGAAGGGCCCAGCGGAGCGGTGCTTGAGAGGAAGGGCCCAGCGGAGCGGTGCTTGACAGGAAGGGCCCAGCGGAGCGGTGCTTGAGACGGCGGGGCCCAGCGGAGCGGTGCTTGAGACGGCGGGGCCCAGCGGAGCGGTGCTTGACAGGAAGGGCCCAGCGGAGCGGTGCTTGAGACGGTGGGGCCCAGCGGAGCGGTGCTTGAGACGGCGGGGCCCAGCGGAGCGGTGCTTGACAGGAAGGGCCCAGTGGAGCGGTGCTTGAGACGGCGGGGCCCAGCAGAGCGGTGCTTGACAGGAAGGGCCCAGCGGAGCGGTGCTTGAGACGGCGGGGCCCAGTGGAGCGGTGCTTGAGACGGCGGGGCCCAGCGGAGCGGTGCTTGACAGGAAGGGCCCAGCGGAGCGGTGCTTGAGACGGCGGGGCCCAGCGGAGCGGTGCTTGACAGGAAGGGCCCAGCGGAGCGGTGCTTGAGACGGCGGGGCCCAGCAGAGCGGTGCTTGAGACGGCGGGGCCCAGGGGAGCGGTGCTTGACAGGAAGGGCCCAGCGGAGCGGTGCTTGAGACCGCGGGGCCCAGCAGAGCGGTGCTTGACAGGAAGGGCCCAGCGTCCTACGTTGGGATGCCATCCCCAGCAGTGACTCGGCGGTCTTCTTGGTTCCGCGGCGGATGTCCTCCCACCTCTTGCGGCAGTGGGTTCCCCGTCTGACGTGAACCCCCAGGGCCCGGACTTCCTTGGCGATGGCACGCCAAATCTCGACTTTCTGATGGGCGCTGATCTATGTGACATGTACAGGGTGGGAAGGAAACATTCATCAACTTACTGCATGTTAGATGTGATTGGCCCCCCCTCCCCAACCTTGCCATATGGCACATGCTCTCATCTGTCGTGCGTTGCACTCCTCATTCGCCCCCCACCCCACCAACTTACATCCACCCCACTCCACACAGGCATCGCCCATTCCATGTGCACCCGGTGTACTTACCTGTTGGTCTGGAGGACCGTAGAGTAACGCATACTGGGGGAGGACCCCATCCACGAGCTTCTCCAACTCTTCAGACGTGAAGGCAGGGGCCCTTTCCCCAGTCGCAGCAGCCATTGTCACTTCCAGACCGAGGTCACAGCAGCACTTGCAGTATAGGTCCTCTCCTGTGGATGATCAGGTCTCGAGTGATTAGGCAGATAGAAAATGGCGGTCACGCCCGCGGCGGTGCGTACCGCTACCGCCGGCGCACCTCATCATTGGCTCCTGAAACCCATAGGCTTCAATGTTAACCAATGCGGCTCCGTGTAGCGGTCTTCGACCGCCTACCGCCACGGTGTGCTCCGCCAGCGCATTGACCTCACATCCCATTGTCCCACTTCACAGGTCAGGCAGCCGCCATTTCAAGGGCCCACATGGCATAATTTCTACTGCGACACACAGGCCTAGGCCTTGCATTGCCACACATACACGCCTTTCAAAACATAGATAACCGTGTGCTATGCAAGCTGTGGTGAACGTACCAGTGATTGGCTTGACTCTGTGCTCCATGTTGTCATTCCTAGGCACCGTCCGCTGGGACTTGCGAGGAGAAGGATGAATCCTCGCGTGTACCGACCGCTGGTGGACCTGTCGACAATGGAAGAACGCCATATCATACTACGAAACCGACTTGACCGTGCCACTATCCATGAACTGTGTGCCCAGCTGGAGCCAGCCCTGATGTCCCCCATCCGCCAACCCACAGGAATTCCCCTTCTGGTGCAGGTTCTGTCAGTCCTCCATTTTCTTGCAAGTGGCTCATTCCAGACAACAGTGGCCATGTCATCTGGAATGTCTCAGCCTATGTTTTCCAAAGTCTTGTCTAGAGTGTTGTCTGCCCTGACGAAACACATGCGGAGTTACATTATATTCCCTGAGGAGGTTGATTTGGCCACTGTGAAGGGTGATTTTTATGCCCTTGGACATATTCCCAACATCATTGGTGCCATTGATGGGACCCATGTAGCCTTAGTCCCCCCAAAAGACGATGAGCAGGTGTACAGAAACAGGAAAAGTTACCATTCTATGAACGTCCAGGTGGTCTGTTTGGCTGACCAGTACATCTCCCATGTGAATGCCATGTTCCCTGGGTCAGTGCATGACGCGTATGTGATGCGTAATAGCAGCATCCCTTATGTGATGGAACAGCTACAGAGACATTGTGTGTGGCTAATAGGTGACTCTGGTTACCCCAACCTGCCTTGGCTATTGACCCCAGTGAGGAATCCCCGGACCAGGGCTGAGGAACGGTACAATGAGGCCCATGGGCGAACTAGGAGGATCATAGAAAGGACCTTTGGGCTCCTGAAGGCCAGATTTAGGTGCCTGCATATGACAGGGGGATCCCTGATGTACTCACCAAAGAAGGTGTGCCAGATCATCGTGGCCTGCTGTATGCTTCACAATCTGGCATTGCGACATCAGGTGCCTTTCCTGCAGGAAGATGGTCCAGATGGTAGTGTTGAAGCAGCTGTGGAGCCTGCGGAGAGTGAAGAGGAGGAAGACTCAGAGGACGACACAGACAACAGAGACAGAGTTATCCAACAGTATTTTCAGTAGCACACAGGTAAGAATCAGCCACGCCATTTTACTTTTCCTGCAAGCCTCCTGTTTCTAAACTTTGTCTATGACCCCCCCAGTTCTTTTAAACTGATGTTTGATTTTCCCTTCCCTTTTCAGTGCTGTATGACCCACTCCGTGACTACTGCTTGGTTAGCCCATGGACTAATGCTTATTGATCTCGGTATGTGTTCAGCACAAAGTTAACAGAACATAATTGATCGGTAATGTGTTATACATTTGTAAATAATACAGCCTGACTCCTGTTTGATTTCAGTGCATTGAGTGATTTTTTTTTTGTGCTAGATAATGGTACATGATATAAACACGGTGATGGGTGGGGGTGGAGTAATGGCCATGGCAGAGTCCAGTTCTCAGTCTCACAGGTGCATTGTCCATATGCCTGTGGAAGGATGGAGTAGGGGCAGTTCAAGGTTGGACAGGGTGGCAATGTGGGACAGTGGGATGACTTCAGGGGGTGTCTCATGCTGGCGGGGATCTTGACATCCTACTCTGTCGATTTTTTTGATCTCAGGCTCCTCTTGCGGGGTGGTTGTTCTTCAGCAGGAGGTGGGGTTCTGGTGGCCTGTCGTTGTGGTGGGGCCTCCTGTCCACTAGCGCCGGCGGAGGTGGTAGGCTGTTCCTGGCTAGTGACAGGGGCCCTGTGTGGTGCCACATGGTCCCGCAACGTGTCTTCTATCCGGTTGAGGGCCTGGACTATGCTCCCCATAGCGGTAGAGATGTTGGTGAGTTGATTGCTGAACCCCATGTAGCGTTCCTCCTGCTGTGCCTGGATCTCCTGGAACCTGGCCAATACCGTCGCCATCGTCTCTTGGGAGTGGTGGTAGGCTGCCATGATGGTGGTGAGGGCCTCTTGGAGAGTGGGTTCCCTGGGCCTCTCCTCCCCCCCCTGTCGCACAGCAGCCCTCCGAGTTGCCCTGTTTCCCTGGGCCTCTGTCCCCTGGACGGTGTGCCCACTACCACTGCCCCCAGGTCCCTGTTGTTGTTGGGGCGGTGGGTTAGCCTGGGTGCCCTGTAGTGGCAGACACACCACTGATTGACCTGTCCTAGAGACAGAGGCATGGGCCCGCTGGGTGGGAGCTGTGCTGTTGGTCCCAGAGGGGGTTGGGTCTGCTGTGGCCTGTGTGTGGGGAACCGACTGTCCAGAGGTCCCCGATGGTCCGGGCTGGTCATCAGGTTCCAGGTCGACAGAGCTGCTGTCATCACTGGGGGCCTCTTCCGGGGGGGGGATGGACAATTCTGGACCCTCCTGGCCGGTGTGTTGGCGTTCGGGTCCTGCATGGGGTAAGAGAGTATGGTTATTGTTTCTGTGTGTGCTATTGCGTCCCATTGATTGGTGCCCTTGTCCCCCAGTGCTGCCATTCCCTTGGGGGAGGTGTTGTGGGGGTGTTTTGGGGGGGTATGTGCAGTGGTCATGCTTGGGTGATGGGTGTCCATAGTTTGTGGTGGCATGCAGGGGTTGGTGTTGGGTGGGTTGTGCTGGAGAGACATTCTCAGGGAGGATGTGTGATGGGGGGTTGGGGGCGAGGGTGGTGGTAGGGGTTAGCATGCTGGGGGGGGGTGAAGTAGTTGAGATTGTACTTACCAGAGTCCATTCCTCCGTGTACTCCTGCGAGGCCATCAGGATGCAGGATGTTTAGTACCTCTTGCTCCCACGCTGTGAATTCGGGTGGAGTGGGTGGGGGTCCCCCGCCAGTCTTCTGTACTGCGATGTTGTGTCGCGAGACCATCGAGCGCACCTTTCCCCTTAAGTCGTTCCAGCGTTTGCGGATGTCGTCTCGATTTCTGGGATGCTGTCCCACCGCGTTGACCCTGTCCACGATCCGCTGCCATAGCTCCGCCTTCCTGGCTATAGTGGTGTGCTGCACCTGTGAGCCGAAGAGCTGGGGTTCAACTCTTATGATTTCCTCCACCATGACCCGGAGTTCTTGGTCCGAAAAGCGTGGGTGCCTTTGGGGTGCCATGGGGTGGTGTGGATGAGGTGTGGGGTGGTGTATATGGTGAAGAGTGTGTTGGTGTGTGGTGCTTTGTGCTTCTATGTGGTGTGTGTGATGGTGTAGTGTGCCTCTGTGTGATGTAGCTCTCTATTCTGTGATGTGTCTCTCTCTCCTTCGTCTCTGATCTTCGGTCGTAGGGGTTTGTGGGTGATGTGGGTGTGTGTTTTATAGTTGTATGGATGTGTGGGAGTGTTGTTGGTATGTGTGTCAGGTGTGTGTATTTCAAATTGCCCAATGTGGCAGTGTTTTGTATGTGTGTGTGTATTTTGAGTGCGGCGGTGTGTACCGCCAATGGAATACCGCGGTTGAAAGACCGCCGCGTGGATTGGTGGGTCAGAATGGCATGGGCGTGTTTGTGTTGGCGTGGCGGTGGAGGTTTGGTCATCTCCAGTTTTCCGCTGCCCGCTGATGAGGCGGCCTTCCTTGGATGTCGGGTTTTTGGCGGATTCACAGTTGGTGGTCAGAATGACCGTGGCGGTTTACCGCGGCCGCGGCAGTAGTATGGCGGAGTTCTGACCGGCGGTATGGGCATTTTACCGCCAAGGTCAAAATGACCCCCCTTGTGCCTACCAGCCCAGGTTCCTGAGTCACAGCAAGCCAACTCTGACAATGAAGGACCTGAAACCAGTGGAAGAGAGCAGGCTGCACTAAGAATGCAGGCACTTGGGGGTAGGATACATGAGAAGGATGGTGTGGCTTCTGGTGATGTTCCTGGCCAGGACACCATCAGCCAGGTCTTGGGAGCCTACCAACATTACGAAGGTATAATGGGCCAGGTACTTACCGATCTCTGGGAAATCAAGCAGCTGCAGCGGGACTTCCATTGGGAAATGTGCAAACAGTTGGAGGCTTACAATACCAACATAGTCTCCCTAACAGAGGTGCTGAGGGACATTATACTACCCTGCACAGAGATCGACAACAACACTCTACCCCTTTCTTTGACGCATCTACACAAGGCCCTTCATTGGTGCCAGCCACTGGAAGGGAAGCCCTGTTAGGGGAAGCACCCGCCTCAGACACCCCTGCCTCTGTAGGTAGTGACCACAACAAGCGAGGACATCCACCCAAGCATCCAGGAGCTGCGAATGGCAAGACACCAACCACTGCCAGCAAGTGACCTCTTCCTGATGTCACTCCTTTGTGTGCCACATATTCACTCTGTTGATTCTTCTTTAACCACTTACCATTTCACATGGTTGTAGGTCACTAGACTTTGGAATTCAAATTGTGTGGCGTCTACTCAAATTATTACATCCACCATGACTGATACCTTCACTTTACTTTTATGTTGAGTATCACTATTATTTTCTGTACACATCCTATCATTAAAGCAGTGTCTACTACCTCTTGTTTTCCACATTTTGAGATATGGAATGGTAAACCCATGTCATGCACATGAGGAAGACTTTAGGACTTTAGGTGGCAATAGAAGGAAGAATATGTCTCAAGTAGTTTCATGCTGAGGATGACTCACAACACAATGACAGACACAAGAATCTGGCACCCCAAACATTTTATTGCACTGTACTGCACATTGGCTCTAAACATGTCTGGACTGTCATACCCAAGAATGACTGAACCACATTGATTCAGGCTACATATCCCAAAGGTACCGTCCCTTAGACCACAGAAGAAGGCCTTTGTCAGACCTTGTCCCGTATGATAGGCGGACTGAGTAGTGGATGTTGTCACCAGCTTAAACTTTATCACATAACAAAACTATGGGGGTCATTCTGACCTCGGCGGTAAAAGGCTCTTACCGCCGGTCAGAAGACCGCCATAACACCGCCGCAGTCGCGGTAAACCGCCACGGTCATTCTGACCCGCAACTGGCAAACCGCCAAAAACCCGACAACAACAAAAGTCCGCCACACCAACGGCCAGCGAAAAACTGGCGATGACCAAACCTCCACCGTCACGCCAAAAGAAATACGCCCATGCTATTCCGACCCACAAATCCCCGCAGCGGTCTTTCAACCACAGTATTCCATTGGCGGTACACACCGCCGCGCTCAAAATACACACACCTTTACAAAACACAGCCACATTGGACAGTTCAAAATACACACACCTGAGACACATACACACACCACTCCCACACACCCATTACAATATAAAACACACACCCACATCACCCACAAACCCTTACGACCACAATTGCGACTGAAGGCCAGAGAGAGACAGCACAGAATAGAGTACACCATCACACAGAGGCAAATCACAACATCACCCACACCACATCCACGCACAAAACACCACACACCACCACACTCACCACACTCTACAACACATACACCACCCCACACCTCATCCACACCACCCCATGGCACCCCAAAGACACCCCAGGTTTCCTGACGCAGAACTCAGGGTCATGGTGGAGGAAATAGTTCGGGTAGAGCCCCAGCTCTTCGGGACACAGGTGCAGCACACCACCATTGCCAGGAAGATGGAGCTATGGCAAAGAATAGTGGACAGGGTCAACGCTGTGGGACAGCATCCATGAAATCGGGACGATATCAGGAAGCGGTGGAACGACCTACGGGGGAAGGTGCGTTCCATGGTATCAAGGCACAACATCGCGGTGCAGAAGACTGGCGGCGGACCCCCACCTACTCCCCCAGAATTTACAGCATGGGAGGAGCAAGTCTTGCACATCCTGCATCCTGAGGGCCTCGCAGGAGTAGCTGGAGGAATGGACTCTGGTAAGTCAAATCTTCACTACTTCATTCCCCCCACCCCACCTGCATGCCAAATCATACCCCCACCCTCACCCCCACCCCCATCACACCAACTCCTTGCAAATGGCTCACCATCACAACCCACCCATCCCAACACCTAGCCCTGCATGCGTCCACAAAGCATGGACACCCATCACCAAAGCATGCCCACTGCACATACCCATCTCCCCCACAAGCCACCGTCACAACAGCCCCCACAAGGGAATGCCAGCACTGGGGTACACGGCCACCCACCCATTGCACACTATGGCACACACAGAAGCAATTACCATACTCTTATACCCCTGCAGGACCCGAACGCCACCACACCGCCCAGGAGGGTCCAGAAATGTCCATCCCACCCCCAGAAGAGGCCCCCAGTGATGACAGCAGCTCTGTCTCCCTGGACCCTGATGACCAGCCTGGCCCATCGGGGACCTCGGGACAGTCGGTTCCCCTCACACAGCCACAGGCCACAGCAGACCTACCCCCCTCTGGGAACACCAGCACAGCTCCCACCCAGCGGGCCCATGCCTCTGTCTCCAGGACACGTCAATCAGCGGTGTGTCCACCACTACAGGGCACCCAGGTTGACCCACCACCCCAACAACAGCAGGGACCTGGGGGCAGTGGTAGTGGGCACACGGTCCAGGGGACAGAGGCCCAGGGAAACAGGGGAACAGGGAGGGCTGCTGTGCGACAGGGGGGGGGACAGGCCCAGGGAACCCACTCTCCACGAGGCCCTCTCCTCCATCATGGGAGCATACCACCACTCCCAGGAGACGATGGCTACGGTACTGGCCAGGTTCCAGGAGATCCAGGTACTGCAGGAGGAACAGTACATGGGGTTCAGGGAAGAACTCCGAGCCATTAGTTCCGCAATGGGGACCATCGTCGTGGCTCTTAACCAGATTGTCACCACATTGCAGGACCATGTGGCACCACAAAGGGCCCCTGTCACTAGCATGGACCAGGAACAGGCCACCACCTCCGCCGGCGCTAGTGGACAGGAGGCCCCCACACAACAACAGGCCACCAGAACCCCACCTCCTGCAGAAGAAGAACCACCCCGCAAGCGGTACCTGAGATCTAGGAAGAAGACAGAGTAGGATGCCAAGACCCCCGCCAGCAAAGGATACCCCCTGATGTCATCCCACTGTCCCACATTGTCACCCTGTCCAACCTTGAACTGCCCCTGCTCCATCCTTCCACAGGCATATGGACAATGCACCTGTGGGACTGAAAATCTGGACTCTGCCATGGACATTACTCCACCATCACCCATCACCGATTTTCAAGCATTTTCCTAAATTTAGCACTTAAATAAAATCACTTAGTGCACTAAAATTATCTGGAGTCTGCTTGTCTTTTGAACAAATGTATTAGACATAACGGTGCCAAAATGTTCAGTTACATTGTGATGACAACATACCACTGTCACACCGCTCTAGTCCATGGGCAAACAAAGCAGAGGTCACGCAGTGGGGCCCACATCTCTGAAAACGGAAGGGAAAGTCACAACTCAGTTAACATAAACGGGGGGGGAAACTCAGACAGTAGAGAGGCAGGAGACTGTAAGTACATGTGAAAGGGCGGTGTTGATTCGTACCTGTGTGTTATTGAAAATACTGTTGTATCACTGTGTCCCTGTTGTCTGTGTCGTCCCCGTCGTCTTCCTCCTCTTCACTCTCCACAGGCTCCACAGCTGCCACAACACCACCCTCTGGACCATCCTCCTGCAGGAAAGGCACCTGGCGTCGCAAAGCCAGGTTGTGAAGCATACTGCAGGCCACGATGATCTGGCACACCTTCTTCGGTGAGTACATTAGGGATCCACCTGTCATATGCATGCACCTAAACCTGGCCTTCAGGAGGCCGAAGGTCCACTCAATCACCCTCCTAGTCTGCCCATGGGCCTCATTGTACCGTTCCTCTGCCCTGGTCCGGGGATTCCTCACTGGGGTCAGTAGCCATGACAGGTTGGGGTAACCAGAGTCACCAATTAGCCACACACGGTGTCTCTGTAGCTGTTCCATCACATAAGGGATGCTGCTATTTCGCATGATGTACGCGTCATGCACTGACCCAGGGAACTTGGCATTTACATGGGAGATGTACTGGTCAGCCAAACATACCACCTGGACATTCATAGAATGATAACTTTTTCTGTTCCTGTACACCTGTTCACTTTCACTTGGGGGAACCAAAGCCACATGGGTCCCATCAATGGCACCAATGATGTTGGGAATATGTCCAAGGGCATAGAAATCACCCTTCACTGTAGCCAAATCGCCCACCTCAGGGAAAACAATGTAGCTCCGCATGTATTTCATCAGGGCAGACAACACTCTGGACAAAACCTTAGAAAACATAGGCTGAGACATCCCTGATGAAATGGCCACTGTTGTTTGGAATGATCCACTTGCCAAGAAATGGAGTACTGACAGAACCTGCACCAGAGGGGGAATCCCTGTGGGTTGGCGAATGGGTGACATCAGGTCTGGCTCCAGCTGGGCACACAGTTCCTGTATAGTGGCTCGGTCAAGCCTGTATGTCAGTATGACATGTCTTTCTTCCATTGTCGACAGGTCCACCAGCGGTCTGTACACGGGAACATTCCTCCATCTCCTCGCAAGTCCCAGCGGACGGTGCCTAGGAAGAACAACATGGAGCACAGAGTCAAGCAAACCACAGGTACGTTCCCACAGCTTGCACAGTACACGATTTGCTATGCATTGAATGGCTTGTATGAGTGGCAATGCAAGGCCTAGGCCTTTGTGACGCAGTAGAAATTAAGCCATGTGGGCCCTTGAAATGGCGGCTGCCTGACCTGTGAAGTGTGACAATGGGATGTGAGGTCAATGCGCTGGCGTGGCACTCCGTGGCGGTAGGCGGTCGAAGACCGCGGTGCAAAGCCGCATTGGTTAACATAGAACCCCATGGGTTTCAGGAACCAATGACGAAGTGCGCTGGCGGTCGCGGTACGCACCGCCGCGGGCGTGACCGCCATTTTCTATCAGCTTAATCACTCGAGACCTGATCATCCACAGGAGAGGACCTATACTGCAAGTGCTGCTGTGACCTCGGTCTGGAAGAGACAATGGCTGCTGCGACTGGGGAAAGGGCCCCTGCCTTCTCTTCTGAAGAATTGGAGAAACTCGTGGATGGGGTCCTCCCCAGTATGTGCTACTCTACGGTCCTCCAGACCAACAGGTTAGTACACTGGGACCATGCTTTGTGGGCAATGCCTGGGTTGAGTGGGGTGAATGAACGAAGGTGCGGAGGGGAGCGTATGAGGCATGCATCAAACGACAGATGAGAGCATGTGCCACATGGCAAGGGTGGGGATGGGGGGGACACTCACATCGAGCATGCAGAAAATGTTGATATTTTATTTTCTCTCCCTGTACGTGTCACATAGGTCAGCGCCCATCAGAAAGTCGACATTTGGCGTGCCATCGCCAAGGACGTCCGGACCCTGGGGGTCCACAACAGACAGGGCACCCACTGCCGCAAGAGGTGGGAGGACATCCGCCGCGGGAGCAGAAAGACTGCGGAGGCTCTGCTGGGGATGGCCTCCCAACGTAGGAGGGGTGCCACTTGTCAATTGACCCCCCTGATGTCTCGGATCCTGGCGGTGGCCTACCCAGATTTGGATGGGCGCGTGAGGACATCACAGCAGACACAAGGGGGTGAGTACAAGCACATTCTGCTATCTTAGCGCGCAGTGGAGGTGTCTGGGTGGGGGGAGGAGGGATGTGGGTATCCCTAGGCCAGGGCGATTTCTGTAGGCTAGTCCCCTCCGTAAGGCATGGCCCTGTGCCCCCGCCTCCACCTCTGTAGGGTGCTAAGTACAGCTATCCTTGGCCTTGTGTCACCTATGTGTGCAGATGTCATCCATTGGCTTGTAGGCCAAGTCTCACTGATTGAGTAGTGTACCCCAAGTGCGCGGCATAGTGCAGGGGGTTCTGTGTCTGTCCTCTCCGCCAACTGTGTTGCCAATGCATGCACTCAACATGTCTTTATTTCTCCCCCCCCCCTTTTTTTGTCTGCTCTTCCTGTTCATGTGTGCATTAGCATCATCTGGCGGAGGAGAATTGGCATTGGAGCACGAGGGAGCTGCATCTCACATGGCCCCGGAGGGCCATGCAACAGACTCTGATTTCACCAGTGAGACGGGCGAGGGGGGCTCCACACCGGGGACACGTGGAGACATCAGCGACACCGACACGTCCTCGGAAGGGAGCTCCCTTGTGGTGGCGGCAACATCCGTGCCCACCGCAACAACAGGTACAGCCGCCACCCAGCGCACCAGCTCCGCCCTCCAAGCAGCCCCTCAGCGTTCGCCCCGTGCCCGCTCGCACACCAAGGCGGGCATCTCCTTCGCCCCAGGCACCTCAGACCCTGCCCCAGTTACCCCTGCTGCCCTCAGTGAGGAGGTCATTGACCTCCTCCGGACGCTCATTGTTGGGCAGTCTACCCTTTTGAATGCCATCCAGGGGGTGGAAAGGGAGGTGCATCGGAGCAATGCATACCTGGAGGGCATTCATTCGGGTCAGGCTGCCCATCAGCGATCATTCAGCGCTCTGGCCTCAGCACTGATGGCAGCCATTGTCCCTGTCTCCTGCCTCCCTCCTCCAACTCCCTCCACCCAGTCCCACTCCCCTGTTCCTCTGCCTATCCCAGACACACCTACAGACCAGCCTGCACACACCTCAACACCCAAGGTCAGCTCATCCAAACATAAGCACCACACATCCCACAAGCATTCACACAAGCAACATCCACATGCAGACATGCCAACAACCACTGCCTCCTCTGTGTCCCCCTCCTCCTCGTCTCCCTCCTCCCTCCCTGTGACATCTCCACTCACACTTGCATGCACCACTTCATCAGCCACTACGTCCATCACCAGCACACCCACCAGAACACTCCGCATACGTGCAGTCACCACCCCCACTGCCATTTACACGTCCCCTGTGTCCACTCCCAGTGTGTCTGTCACCCCCTCTTCCAAACCACACAAACGCAGGCAGCCACCCACCCAACAGCCATCCACCTCACGACAGCCTCCGTCACAAGCACCTGCACCCTACAACCACATCCTCTTCCTCCACTCCCATACCCACGGCACCTGCCCTTCCCATTGCTCCTAAAAAGTTTTTCCTCTCCAAAATTAACCTCTTTCCATCACCTGACCCACCCCCTCCATCTCGTAAAAGTCCAATCAGCACCTCAGCCACCACAAGCCCTGGACCTACAAGGACCATAGTCCAGGGATATTGGAGTCCACAACCTTCGAGGGCAGCTACATCGGCCAGCAGCAAAGGGACAGCCAGCCCACCCCCTGGGAAAAAATCCAAAAAAGGCAAGGGCCGGCACGATAGGACAGAGACGGCAGCCTCCACAGGCACCACCCTGCCACCTGGCACATCTCCAAAGGGAGGCAAGGGACACAGAGGAACAGGCAAGGATGGCAAGGGCAGCACGGCCGACAAGTCCGGCAGCAGGTGAGCTGCCCAGGAGGGCCCCACCAGCCCCATTCCGGGGGTGAAGGAGTACACCCACGGGCACGGGACACCAGCACAGGAGGGCCCCGCAAGCGAGAAGTCGGATGGCGAGTGAACACCATATATTGGCCAGATCTGGTGCCCTGGAGACACATGTGAAGAACCGCTGAACAGGGCCCTTCAAGACAAGCACCGCTGAACAGGGCACCGCCGTCTCAAGAACCGCTGAACAGGGCCCTTCAAGACAAGCACCGCTGAACAGGGCACCGCTGTCTCAAGAACCGCTGAACAGGCCCCTTCAAGACAAGCACCGCTGAACAGGGCCCTTCAAGACAAGCACCGCTGAACAGGGCACCGCCATCTCAAGAACCGCTGAACAGGGCCCTTCAAGACAAGAACCGCTGAACAGCGCCCTTCAACTCAAGCACCGCTCCGCTGGGCACTTCCTCTCAAGCACCGCTCCGCTGGGCACCGCCGTCTCTGCACCGCTCCACTGGGCCCTTCAACTCAAGCACCGCTCCGCTGGGCACTTCCTCTCAAGCACCGCTCCGCTGGGCCCTTCCTCTCAAGCACCGCTCCGCTGGGCACTTCCTCTCAAGCACCGCTCCGCTGGGCTCTTCCTCTCAAGCACCGCTCCGCTGGGCACCGCCGTCTCTGCACTGCTCCGCTGGGCCCTTCAACTCAAGCACCGCTCCGCTGGGCACCACTGTTTCTGCACCGCTCCGCTGGGCCCTTCAACACAAGCACCGCTCCGCTGGGCCCTTCAACTCAAGCACCGCTGACACATTGGCAGAAGGGGCAGGCCCGGATCAGTGTCGGACAGGGCTGCACGATACACTCTGGGCACCAAGACTCCTCCAGTACCGCTGGAGTCTGTCATCCGCTTGTGAGACTGTGGCTTTGCACTCCCCAGGATGGCACAGTGGGCAAGCCACCCACTGTAGGGACTTGTGAGACTGTGGCTTTGCACTCCCCAGGATGGCACTGTGGGCAAGCCACCCACTGTAGGGACTTGTGAGACTGTGGGTTTGCACTCCCCAGGATGGCACAGTGGGCAAGCCACCCACTGTAGGGACTTGAGAGACTGTAGCTTTGGACTCCCCAGGATTGAACAGTGGGCATGGAGGCCCCTCGTGGATCTGGCGTCGTGGACTCATGTGGCTGAGGTGCCCCCCCTTCCCTTCCCCCTGAGGTGCCTGTAGTTTTCCTATCTGATGCCCCTGCAGTGTTCTCTCCAATGGATTCGGGTCTCATGTGTGGGCTTTGCCCATGTGTTGAGGACCATTGGCCCACGTACAATGACAGAAAGCCAATTTTGACGGGACAATTTACATATGTGTATATAGTTATGGGATGTTCGACTTACTTATTTACTTAGCCTTACAATATATTTGAATTCCAATAACATATTATTTTGTCTTTGCATTCTTCCGGGGGGTTTGGGGGGTGTCACTCTGAGTTGTTGCTCTGCATTGGTGTGTAGGTAGTTGGGTGGGGGGGGGTGTCGCGTATGTGTGTGCCAGTATTCTTTTCTCCTCCCCCCCTCCCCTGTGTCATAGGTGCAGTACTCACCGTTGTCTTCTGCGCCGGCGTTCGTGCTCCTGTTAGAGGAGCAGGTAGACAATTGCTGGTAGGATGTGTAGTTCTGGTTCCATGCTGTCCAGATTCCTCGTGCAGTGTGTAGGGTGAGCGTTTTCCTGTTCGTAGTCTGTTTCCGCCGTGTTTTTAGCGGCGGGGCTCCCGCCCGGACAAGGTGGCGGATTGGTGAGTTGTGATAGGGTGGGCGGTACATTGTCTGCCGCCTGTCTGTTGGCGGTGACCGCCGCGCTGTTTGTTTGTCCCGCCGTGGCGGTCGGAGTGTTAAAGTGGCGGTCTGTGTTGGCGGTTCCCGCCAGTATCAGAATTCCATTTTTTTGGGCGCCTACCTGTTTGCGGGTTGGCCGCCGCTTTAACACCGACCGCCAGGGTTGGAATGACCCCCTATGTCTGCCTACTTAACATACACCATGGAACAGACAGAGGGCAGTCCTACATTCCCTGATCCTAGGTCCATTCTATTTCAATGAGAAAGCATCTGGTGGAATGATACAACCCTGTGTCAGTGTTGTAGCAGAAGCACTGTGGCCTGCAATGACCACAGCCACAAAAAGGTCATACAGGATCAATGTCAATACAGTGTGAAGGAAGAATGCCTAGTTTGCACATAAAGACATGTTTCAAGGCCACATGATCACACACATAATGCATCGGACCAACAAATCACAGCAAACTAGTGTATTGTGAATTTCAGATCCCTACCTACCCACTGTCCAGGCTGCTTTGGCACAGGACTCCTACACCCCACATTTGTGACCAATATTACCTGGATCAATCCATGTCCCCTTCATGTGTCAGACCAGCAACAGCTGGTGACAATGACACAACTCTGAAATGCCAACATGAAGATCGCATGGTGAAGTGTCCTAGATAAAATAATAAAATACAAGGAGTTTACGCAGGTAAAACCATACATAGGACCCAAACCTCATTTTAAATTTCAGTTGATCCATTGACATTGACAAACAAAGCAGATCATCAAGGTAGTCACATGTTAACGTCTGACTTAGCATGCAAACCCTGGCTATATAATGCACAGCATGAGATGCCCTATCTCTTGGAAAAAGAGTTATCCTACTCAACACATCCTGCCCCCTACAGTTCCCCATACAGTAATCACATAACATCACATACTTACACTCAAGTGAAGTAGTGATGTATGAGATCTGCCCACATGTCTTCACCTTTCTCCTCATCACTGTTATCCTCACTTGTCATTTCAGGATTCTCACCATGTGGCACTGCTAGCTCCCCCTCATCTGGAATATATGGGACATTTCTCCTCAGAGTAATGTTTTGGAGCATACAGCAGGCTACAATGATGTTACAAACTTGTTTGGCTGAATAGAGGAGGGCTCCACCAGTCTTGTCTATACAACTAAATCTGGGTTTCAGGAGCACAAAAGCCTGCTCCACGACACAATGTGTTCTTCCATGAGCGTCGTTGAAACAGACTTCCTGTGGTGTTGTTGGGTTCCTCACTGGTGTCAACAACCATGGAAGATTTCGGTATGAGTCGTTGGCGGAACAGGAATGGGACATATGTGCAACTATGAATCCCAATCATTGTCTCAATAGCAGCAGACATAGCATAGAAACAAACAGGACATATGTGACTTACCAACCAGCCAGGCCCTCTCTGGGTAGATTAGTGTCACCACCTGTGGAATAGCGATGTTCCACATGGACTGAACCTGGAAAATGGGCACAGGTCTGTGAAATGTAGAGGTCTGCCAAACAAACAACTTGAACATTAATGGAATGGAAGTTCTTCCTGTTCTGATAGACTTGTTTATTGCCATGTGGTGGAACCCAGGCAACATGTGTACTGTCATTGGCTCCCACCACATGTGGGATGTATGCCAAACTATAGAAGTCAGCCTTCACATGAGCTAAATCCTCACATTGAGAAAACCGGATGAAGCTGTCCAAGTGATGTAACATTGCTGAGAGTACATTCTTCAAAACCAGACTGAACATAGGCTGGGACATACCAGCCGATAGGGTCACTGTATTTTGGAAGGACCTTGTGGCCTGGAAGTGCAGCACTGCCATGACTTATGTGATGGGTGGTGTGCTATTTGGATGACTAATGGCGGACATCAGATCTGGCTCCAACTGATGACAAAGATCCACGATTGTATGCCTATTCAGGCAGTGGATGTGGATGATGTGTCTATCTACCATGACCTGAAGGTCTGCCAGTGGGCAGTACACAGGAAGATGTCTGTTCCTTCCTCTCCCAGGGCACCTATATAGGACTAAAGGAGAGTATAGCCATGATTCAATGTGTCCCTTGCAACATATATAATGTATGTCATTGACAAACCGTCACAAAGCATGTCAGTAGCAGAATACATGATACACAGTACTCATCACCACTGTCAGTTACACAGAAGTAACATGTTTCCCCCTTGCATTCCCACAAATGTGCACACATCATGTATCTGGTTTGCAACAATACGTGCATTTGACTTGCCATTCGGACTGTGAGTTGATGTCGCAAAACAGATGTTGCCCTAGGAGCAGGGGGGCTATGACCCAAATTATTTTGTTATATGTATTGTATTGTATTGTATTCGTATTTAGATAGCGCTTACTACCCCTGACGAGGCGTCAAATCGCTTTTCGAAGAGTAGCATGCTACTCTGCAACCCAACAAGAATTAGTGATGGATTAGTTTCGGGAAATAATGAGTACAGTTTTAGTATTATTATGAGTTAATTTGAGCCGCGGATATGAGAGTTTGTTAGTTAGATTGACTGGAGTAATGGAGGGGTGGAGGAGGAAAGAAATCCAGAAGTGTTAATTGGGAGTATATCCTTCATTTACTCAACCCAAAGGCTTGGGATGAGTAAAGGTGGGGTGGAGGAGGGAAGAGTATGTGGAAGGGTTAGGGAGAGCATAGTAGCAGGGTGAGATAAATGCGGGAGAATTTAGTAGGGTTGTGTGGGAGGTCACAGTAGTAGAGTGAGGTTTGGTGAGTTAGATGTGGAAGCGAAGGGAAGAGCTTAGGCAGAGTTATTTAGGAGATGAAAGTAGTAGAAGGGATTTGGGATGAGTCAGAGTGAGAATGGAGGATAGTTTGATAGAGACATGACATATGATGATGAGTAGATAAGTGTGAGAAGATGAGAGCAGGAATTCATAGATATCTAGTATAACAACCCACCCAGGAGCCATGCAATGATCCACGAACATGCCAAGCACAGAAACAACATATACACATACATACATATATATATATATATATATATATATATATATATATATATATATATATATAGACACACATGAATACACACACATATGCACATACAATACATAATTAGAACCATGGGTAAAAAATACTTAGTCAAAAAGGTTTAAAGAGTGTGTGTGTATTTTATTTTTATGACATAGTAGCGATACATATTTTCTAAAGAAACTATAAATAAATAGAAATATACACATAATCTGAAAAAATATTTCTCAACATAGGCATATGCAGTTCATAGTTGTTTGAATTTGGTGGTTATGAAGGAAAGAGCCAACTCTTGAGTAGTTTTCTGAAGACAAGAAAGTTATCTGTGGCTCTTATAGTTGGGGGTAATGAATTCCATAGTTTGGCTGCTTGGACGGAGAAGGATGTACCACCTATAGTCTTTTTCTTGTATGGTGGTGTTCTAAGGCGAGGTGCCAATCTTGAGCGGAGGGTTCTTTGGTGGATGTATTTGGTAATTTTCTTTCTGATAAAAAGCGGTCCTATTCCATGTATAGCTTTGTGGGTGATACAAAGCAGCTTGAAAGTGCATCTTCTTGCAACGGGTAACCAGTGTAGTGCTCTCACGGCAGGGGAGATGTGGGCTTGCGGCTTTACATGTAATAGTAGCCTGGCTGCGGAATTCTGGATACGTTGTAGTTTTCTCATAACTGATAGAGATGATCCATGGTAAAGGCCATTGGCATAATCCAGTTTGGATAGTACAAGCGAGATAGTAGCTTGCACCTTGTGTGGAAATACGAGGTGGGGGAAGATGCGTCGTAAAGTCTTCAAGGTGATGAAGCTTGTTCGTGCTAATTTGTCTACTTGGGCATTCATAGGTAACTTGGAATCCATGGTGATTCCTAGGTTTTTAACTTCCTTGGATAATTGAGGAGGTGGTCCGAGATCGTCGGGCCAGACGCACAGAGGGTCATAATTTTTCCAGTCTCCACATATGAGTATTTCTGTTTTGGAGGTATTTAGTTTGAGATGGCTCCAGGTTATCCTCTGATCAACGCCTCTGAGGCAACTGAAGATTTGTGAGTTTTCAATGTTTTGGGGCATTCTAATTTAAGTAGTATTTGTGTGTCATCTGCATAGTTGTAGCATGTGAGATGGAAATTATTGATCAGTTCTGGTAAAGATATCATGTAGATGTTGAAAAGCAAAGGTGAGATGATTGACCCTTGGGGGACCCCTGCTTTTGTGAGGTAGGGTTCGGACGAGAAGGGGGGCGAGTGGATGATATTAGATCTTTTTTGAAGATAGGAAGTAATCCAGTCGAGAGCAATCCCTTGTATGCCGGCTTTGTGGAGTCTTTGAGTTAGGGTGTCATGGTCAACCGTATCAAAGGCAGCTGAGAGGTCCAAGAGAAGTAGTGCAGCACCTCCATTTTGGTCGACTGTGTTTTTAAGATCGTCCCAGATTACCATGAGTGCCGATTCAGTGCTTCTTCCTGGGCGGAATCCAGTTTGGAATTCTGAAAGTATAGAATTGTCTTCAATGAATTGTGACATCTGGGCGAATGCTGCTCTTTCTATCAATTTGCCCAGGAAAGGTTCATTTGTGATTGGTCTGTAGTTGTTGGGGTCTTGTGGGTCTAGGTTTGTTTTCTTTAATAAAGATCGTATGTATGCCTTTTTCAGGTCTTCAGGAAAAGTTCCTGAAGTTAAAGAGTTGTTGATGATTCTTCTTACAGGTGTGGCAGCAGAAGTAGATAGAAGAATGTTCTTGAAGATTTATGGTGGGCAAGGGTCAGAAGGGCAACCAGAAGGTCTGCTTGCTTTGACCAAATCCATAAATTCATCCTGGGATATTTGTTTGAAGGACTGTAGAGGTTGGGTTGGTTTATTCTTAAAGGGTATTTTAGGAAAGGGGTTGGTGCTGATGGTTTTCTTCTGTTTTAAATAGGAGTCCAATGTGTCTGCCTTGGTTGTGTAGTGAGTTGCCAATTTGTTTGTGAAATCTTGAGTAGTGGGATTACTTCCTTCCATGCATGTAGGTTTTCGAAATTCATTGAGAATTTTATAAAATTCCTTGGTTGTAGATTGAGCATTTTGAATTCTGTCTGAGTAGTACCTTTTTTTAGCTTTTTTGATAGATGATTTGTATATCCTGTTAAGTTTGTGTAGCTGCAGTTTGTCTTGACTGTTGTTTGTTTTGAGCCAGGTCCGCTGCAACTTTCTGATTTGTTGCTTTATCTTTTTAAGTTCTGTGTTTCTCCAAGGTGTTGGTTTTCTTTTGTCGTGTTTAGTTTTTCTGAGTGGTATGAGGACATCAAAAGCTTCCTGTAGCCACTCATAAAGTTTTGGCACAGAATTAATTGTATCTAGATCTGTGTTTGCTGTTAGTTGTGTTTCTAAGTGATCCAAATTGAGTTTGCTCCATGGTCGATAGGTGTATGTATGTAAGTAGTTGTGGGGTGTGTTGATTTGTGGAGTTGTATGTCGGAAAGTTATCATATGGTGGTCTGACCAGGTGATTGGCTTGATGCTATGAACAGTAACTAGTTCAGGCTTAGCAAAAATGACATCAAGGATGTGACCAGCGATGTGTGTGGGATTGTGTACAATCTGATGTAGGTTCAATGCGACTAGGCCAGTGGTGATAGCTTTTGGATGGGGCATATTGGGTTCGTCAAACCAAATGTTTAGATCCCCAAGAATGCATAGATTGGAGTATAGTGTAATAAGGTTTGAGACTGTGTCTAGAAAAGCATCTGGGAATGTGGAGTTGTTAGGTGGAGGTCTGTAAAGGAGGAGTAAGTTACAGGAGGAAGTTGGAGTAGGGTGGCATCTGGTAAGGAGGGCTTCACAACCTTGTATGGAGATGTTGTCTGTTTTACTGAGGTTCATTGCCTGTTTGAATATAATAGCTAGTCCACCTCCTCTCTTGCCTATACGGTTTTGAGTGATGGTTTGATAGCCTGGAGGAACAGCTTCGTGCAACATTGGTGCCATGTCATCTCCCAACCAGGATTCAGTTCTGAATAGTAAGTCAGGTTGTGTGTCTGTGAGCAGGTCGTAGATGTGGTGCTTGTTTTTTTAGAGTAATCGAGCATTTATGAGCTGGTAGTTTAGAAAAGGTGTGTTAGTGGTAGTGTTGTTTTGTTTAGGAGAAGGGTAAGTAGTATAATGTGAGCTTGAAGCAGGAGTGTTGCTAGTTGTGATAACTGTTTGAGGCTCACAATAGTCTTGCTTTTCAATATAGTGTTCCTCTTCCAGCAGGTTAAGGAGGCATTTTGTTGGGTCTGTGTGTGTGGGTGGTGGATTTGGTGGCTGAGAGAGCCATGAGGAGTGTACTGTTTTTTGTAGGGTAGTTTTATTATGTAACAGACAAGGGGATGCGAGGTTGCTATGAGTGCCATGTTTTTTATTTTGTTTTCGTTTGCTTAGTGTGGATGGAGTATGGGTTAGGGGTGGAAGAGCATGTGGATCATGATGTAAGGCTCTAAATTTTGCAATGGAGGAGAGGCGAGTGAATGAAAGTTGCTGGTTTGGGGTGCTTGTGGTAGGTGTTTGTGAAGAGTGAGAAAGTAGGGGTGGAGATAGGATGTAATTTGTATTCTTTGTGTAGTCCTGGGGGTGGGAGTGGGTATGACGATAAGTGTAATGTAAGTTTGTGTTGCTTTGATGTGCTGATGTTTGTGGTCGGCATTGTTTTTGTGGAATAGTGAGAGGGGATATTGGTGTAGTTGTTTTTGGTGAGGATTTTGTATGTGAGTTAGTGCTGGTAAGTGGAATTTGAGTGTTAGATGGGGTGTTGATGTGTTTTGGAGATGAATGTACGAGGTGTGTAAGAGGTGATGGGTGTGTGTCAGGGGAGTTAGTATTAGTTGCGATGACTGGAAGAGGTAATATGTGTGGTGGAGTGAAATGTGGGGATTGTATGGTTGTGTGTAATTGGTGAAGAGAGGGGAAGAGTGTTAGTAGATGGTGTGTTTGAAGGCAGGGTTTGGGCATTATTATGATGACAGGTGGTCTATGTGGAGCAAACAGCAGATAGTGTTGTTGGTTAGTATGAGCAGAGAGTGTGTATCTGGGAGGCTGAGTCTGAGAGAAATGTATGCTGTAGTTTTGTATTGTGTGGGTGATGGCAGGTTGTGTTAGTGGGAGTGGACAGAGTAGTGTTGGCTGTGAGAATGCAGGTGTTTGACTGTAGTAGTTGTGGGGGATATGTGTATATGTGTTGTATATAGGGGATTGTGTTGGGTGATGGGGCAATGCAATCTGTCTGTGGTCAGTTTGTGATGCATGTGTTGGATGTCTTTGTAGAATATGTGTTTGCATGTTGAGGGATGTGTAGGGGCTGAAACCATTCATGGTCAAATGTGATTTGGGCAGTATTTCTGGCCCTAGTCCCGACATCTCCCGAACAGGCCCAAACAGGCAGCTGCCCTTGTCCTCTCTGCCCTTTGCCTCGACGCCCGGGCTGAGACGCCCTGAGTCCGAGCCTTTTATAGCCCTACTGGCCAATAAGAAGCGGGTCCTAACCCTAGGCAATCCAATTTCAAGCCCTGATTCAAACAACTAATGGGAGACCCAGCCCTAATCACCAATCATAGCCCTATTCCTGACCACCAATCACAGCCCCAGCCCTAAAACCAGCAACCAATCAGGATCCCAGCCCTATCCACCAATCACAGCCCTAGAACCAACAGTCAATCAGAATTCCCAGACCTATCCACCAATCACAGCCCTAGAACCAACAGCCAATCAGAATCTCAGAACTATCTACCAATCACAGCCCTAGAACCAACAGCCAATCAGAGTTCCCAGACCTATCCACCAATCACAGCCATAGAACCAATAGCCAATCAGAATTCCCAGACCTTGGATACAGACAGGCTGAATCCACACTTCCAAGCTAGCAGAGTCTACTTTCCAGGTAAGGGAGAGATTGTTTAAGAAACAAACACTGCAATAGTGTTGGGCGCGCACTCTAAAATCGGGCTTTTTTAAAGGCAGACATTTTTTAAGCACAATTTAAATCACACAAACAGATTAAAACAGTCTCCTAAAAACACACTCTGCAAGATGTATATAGCCTTTTTACTTTGAAGAGAAAAAAGGGGGGGAGGGAGGTGCCACAAACTAGCAAGGCAATTCACACAGTCACTGCAAAAATGAATTAAAAAGAAAATACCACTTTAAAAGAGGCCAGGCTGCCTGAAACACAGAGAGTCCACAGTAAAACAGACACAGGTAGCTGAAACAAACACTTTTGAATAAATAATACTATTTACCCAGAAAAATCTCAGGGCTCCTTACCTAGGTCTTTTTGCAATCCTTGAACACTGGGCTGTATCAGGACACAGGGGAGATGCACAGAGGCTCACAAAATGGAGGTGGCTGTCTTGGGCTTCCCTCCACAAACTTAAGAGACCAGAGCAGGTGGGGGGGCGGGTCTCAGGTGCAGCAGGGACTCAGGGAGCCAATCAGCTAAGTCCAGTCCCTGTGGTCAGGGGGAAAGGCAACTGCTGCTCTATTCAGAATCTCCTTGGACACAGACAGGCTGAATCCACACTTCCAAGCTAGCAGAGTCTACTTTCCAGGTAAGGGAGAGATTGTTTAAGAAACAAACACTGCAATAGTGCTGGGCACGCACTCTAAAATCGGGCTTTTTTAAAGGCAAAACTACAGGGGGGCAGACAGTTTTTAAGCACAATTTAAATCACACAAACAGATTAAAACAATCTCCTAAAAACACACTCTGCAAGATGTATGTAGGCTTTTTACTTAGAAGAGAAAAAAAGTGGGGGGAGGGAGGGGGTGCCACAAACTAGCAAGGCAATTCACACAGTCACGGCAAAAACGAATTAAAAAAAAATACCACTTTAAAAGTGGCCAGGCTGCCTGAAACACAGAGAGTCCACAGTAAAACAGACACAGGTAGCTGAAACAAACACTTTTGAACAAATAATACTATTTACCCAGAAAAATCTCAGGGCTCCTTACCTAGGTCTTTTTGCAATCCTTGAACACTGGGCTGTATCAGGACACAGGGGAGATGCACAGAGGCTCACAAAATGGAGGTCTGGCTTGGCTTGGCCTCATACCAATATGATGTCAAAGTCGAATGACCTACATGACAGAACATGACCAGCATTCATAATTCACAAGAACAACATTTTCAGAGTTGTGATACATCTAAAATAGCTATAAATCACATTGTATGCCACTAAAATGGTGGCTGACTGACCTTTTTCATTGGGCATTAGGAACTACTGGCGACTGCTGGCAGAAGTCATCATGGTGGTAGGCGGATGCTACTACAACGGAGACAGCCATAGGCTAACTTTGTTGCCAGTGGTGGTCGTGGGCCAATAGCTGTGTCGACTGGCGGTGACAGCCTTGTGTGTGGCGGACGTGACTGCCACATTCTGCTAAATCCCTCACTCCTGACGCTACTGCCAGAAAGACCTTTACTACCTGAGCTGCTGCCTCTGGGAGCAATCATGCCACGTTCAACAGGTGATAGGATCCCTGCCTTCTCCCCAGAGAAGCTTGTGGAGTAGGTCCTACCCCAGTATGAACAGCTCTATGGTGCCCCAGGGGAGCACAGTTGTCTCTGTACTTTGACAAATCTTACCTTTAGACAGCCTGGAGTGTGGCCCAGTTTGTGGAGTCAAAGCTCTATAAGTGCTGTCAGTGTGCATAAATGGGAGAGTCAAAGGGCATTTTGTTCTGTCAAGTGGCAGGTTTTGAGCTCTGATACATTTTGGTGAGTGTGTATTGAGTGTTCCCTGACCTACCTTGTTGTGGATGCACATAACTAGGTGAGGTGTCATAACAGCCATCCCCCGACATCTCTTATCTAATATCTGATATCAATGTGTGATCACATGTAATTGCATGGCAGCAGGAGCTGGGAATGCATGTTGTATGTGTTGGCTGCTTGTAAGTTGAGCTATGTGTATATTGGCACAGTAATCTCAAACCACATCTGCCCTTGCTAGACTGTTGTTTGGAAGCCAGATCATGACTCACTATGCCCCTGAGGTTGGCACATAGATGCCACATGCCATTTGGCCGTTGGCTACATGATGTACTGTCATGCATGTAAGTGTCGGATATGATGTTTCATGTAGGTCTCTCTGCTCAGCCTGCAGAAACTGGGGCCTGTCTAATGCACTTCACAGTATCTGTCAAAGTCTGGGCTGGTATTGAATCTCTTTTGCTATGCAAGGGTGGCACTGTGCCCACACCCGGTATCCCAATGCAGCATGTTATGATGCCAAATCATGCCTCAGTGCCAATATGCAACTTGTTGAGCCTCTATCCTCTGATAAGGATGGAAATGGTATTAGGGGCAGGCTGATGATCTGTGACTGATGTGCTCTTAGCATCTTTGTTAATATGTGTTTCATAACCTTTACAGGTCACTTGATCCCACAGCCCTGTTGTCACCTTCATACAGGTCACATTTGTCATGTGCAGGGCCATTGCATTTCTGTAAGTGAAAACAGTGTGTTGCTTATTGATGACCCATGATATGTGACTCTGCTGCCGCGGCACATAGCAGGACATGTACAATGCATGCCCATGTCATTCTGAACTGAATCTATGTTTAGTGAACCTATATGTGAAGAAGTGTGTTTTGTCTTGAATATGAGACACATAGACCTCCCATCCCCTGAAGTGGCATGTGTCTGCATCTGTATCTGCACATGTCCACACATGGACAGGCTTGACTCTTTGTGTGCCCAATATGCCAATCCATTCATTGTAAGCCAAGTGTGATAGCAGAGTTTGTAGGCTGGCTGTGGCCTGTAGGAACTGTATGCTGAGGTTGATAATCAGAGATTGTGATTGTTTAGGTGTATTCTTGGCTGAGGGTTTACCTGTCAGTAGCCGCTTGGTGTGATGTTTCTCATAGTGTTTCTGATCTCTGCCAGGTTGCTAGCTCATGTCCCACAGAAGTCACAGTTGACCTACCCAGTCAGTGCAGGGCCTGAGCTGGGTGGTGTGTAGGGCTGCATATTGGGGAGTGTTCGTCATCATGTCCCTGTGTTCAATGACTGCTATGTGCCACCTGTGGGCAGCATGGTCTAGACAGGATGTTCTTAGCTTGGTACACTGAAACATGTGCCAGCCATTTTGTATGTGACTTGCTGACATGTTCCTTTGTCTTGTCTTTTGCATCCATGCAGGTCAACACCCATCAGAAGAAGGGGATTTGGAGAGCTATCGTCAAGAAGGTGCGGACACTGGGGGTCCACAGCCAGCAGAGTGTCGAACATCGGAAGAGGAGGGAGGACCAGAGACGCTTGGCCCAGATCATTGAAGCCCAGCTGGGGCTGTCCTCCCAACGTGGATGGGTGCCCGGTGGACAATTACCCCCTAATGGCCCTCATTCTAGCGGTGGCCTACCCGAAGCTGGATGGGCCTCTGAGGGCAGCACAGCCGCCACAAGGGGGAGAGTGCAAGGCAAAATCCGTCTTGTCCCTTTGCCAGGTAATTGAGTGAAGAACTGACTACTCCCCCTGGCAATGAGGGATGTGTCATGTGCCACAGATCATATGGAAGTTTGTTTGTGTTGACATGTCACGTTTTTCAAACTGGTGTGCTTTACCTTTTGGACCTAGGACTTATGACAAAACTGTGTCTAAAGTGAACAGTCATTTACTATTTGTTCTTCTAGTGGGTGGTATTTATCTCCAACATATCACTCCTCCCAAATGTTGCAGGCCAAAGTTAAGTAGGATGTGGATCACTGTACTCTGCCATGTGTCTGGCTTTATGTGTAGGTTGACATCTGCCACCTAGGAGCTAGTTATCTTCAGTGTATGATGGGTGCTGATGCCTCAATGCAGTCTGTGATGCGCAGGTGTCCATCATACATGTGACATGACTTACGTGGCTAATCATTGACAGCTGTAGCAAATTACTTTCCCTTGGTAAGTGGGGAATGTGCATTGACATGAGTGATGTGTCCTCACTGTAGCCAACATTCCTTGTGCCCACATAACAGAATGTGCTCCATTCTCTTTAGGAAACATTTCTATGCTGCTGTTTTATGCATGTGCTACTCATGTTTATGGTATGATGTCTGGAGTCTCTCACATATATGTGTATGGAGAACTGTTATTGAAATGGTACATCTACGATGCTGGTCTATTTATTGTGGTGCCACAGGCAGGAGTGTGTCACCATCATATGCCGTCTGACAGATACCTTCATGCCTCACAGTATGTCATTAGTCATGTAGAACTGCAGTAGCAATGAGGGACATGACATTTAGGGCCAGAGTGTGGATCCATTTTATATTTGTTTATGCCCTTGATGTTGAATCATGTTGAAACGTACACTGCACCTGTGTAAAGATTGGGGATTGTGCCCTGACTGTTGGGATGCATCATGGAGTGACTTGCAGTGATGTTGGCATCACATGTGTTTAGGTTCAGGCATTCATCCACAGACAGATGCCATGCTTGCCATGTATGAGATGTGGGTAGTGGTGTTGCTTCTGATTGGACAACACGTTAAAGTCCTTCTGTTAGTGATTGCAAGTTCTGTGTACCTCCTACCTGCAGGGTACAGTTGTTTACTACAAACACACTCAGATGTAAACATTGTAATGGGTGTCAGACACTGGTGGTGGCTATCCTGGGCCTTACTGAATCGTTGTGTGTATTCTGGAGACATCTCTCCTTCACATTTTGAACCTGACCTCATAGTCGTTCCTTACAATGCCACATGTTTGGCATATCTGAGTGACATTGCTACTACAGCCTTGACTCCGTTTGAACAGTGGTGGCTGGCTTATGTTTACTGCGGGTGGGGCCAAGGGGCACAATATAATAATAAAAAAGAAAAAAAAAGCACTTACCTTCCAATTACTTCCTCGTGTTGTCCTCCTGGTCCTGGAAGCTTCAACGCATGGGACCAAGAAATGCCACTAATCAATCCTGATGCTGCTTTAATGCTGGTAACTGGCATGAAAGCAGCATCAGGACTGGTGGGAGCGGGCTCTGTCAGCGCTTATCAAAGCCTGTGCCTTTTCTAACCAAGCTGTCTCAAGACAGTTGGGGTAAGGATGTTTAAAGTGTGCATGTGTGGCTGTCCGTCACAAGACGGCTGGCCAAAGGGACATGTGCACTTCAAATATAGTGCACAGCTCCCTGCTGCCACTCGCAGCAATTGCCCCTTCCCTTCCTGACACTTGATTCAGGACGGGGCGCTAAAAGTAAACAAAGTTTATTACCATTTTATTTTTCCATTATGCGGACATTTTTTTGGCGGGCGACACTCCTCCGCCCAAATGGAGGGGCCCCCCCCTTAGTTTGGACAGGTGTCACTTGTGGAGCTGTACATTGTAGTGATGTGTCCAGAGTGATATGGGTATTACCTTGTCACCTACGCCACGATATTGTACAATTGTACCTGTGCATTTCCATGGCAACATCTGATATTGTTGGTACATCATGTCAGTGCAAAATATGTGTGTGCATAAGCTTGTGTCTTTGAAATTTGTTGGGTACCTTACAATGGGATCCAATTGTTGGCTACTAATTAGCTGGGGTCTACTGCATGTGGCACAGGTTTGAGGATTGAGTGGTCACCTAGTTGTGGTATGGTTAGTGTGGTTGCTAGAGTTCATTCATGCAATTGTAGTTGTCTCAGATCCTGTATTTTTACAATATAACTTTTGTAAGTCCAGATGGCAGGCATAGCTATGTGATGGCACATAAATGTGCCACTTAGGTGAAACGTTTTGCTGGGAGCTACATGACATGATGGTATAGTTTGTCTCTCATAGTTGTGATTGAAGTAATAATAATGTCCATGTTATGACCCTCTTTGTCTTTCTTTTGGTAGCATCAGCACAGGCAGGTGAAGGAGATGGGCACAGCCGAGTGGGGAAGCATCTGGCCACCCAGTTGGCTGTGCCCGTTCACCCAACAAGGTGGGTGTCTCCTTTGCCATAGGCACCTCCAGGTGTTACCCCTGTTGCCCTCATTGAGGAGGCTATTGACCTCCTGAGAAACATCTCTGTGGGCCAGTCTGCCATCGTGAATGCCATCCAGGGACTGGCGACCCAACTCCAGCAGACAAACGCATTCCTGCAAGGCATTCATGGTGCAATGGCTGGCCTAAAAGGGTCTTTTCAGGTTCTAACATACACACTGACGGCAGCCAGTCACCCCTTGTCGTCTGTCCCTCCTCCACCTCCCTCTTCCTGGTCCATATTCCCACTTCCCTGACCAACCTTGCCAAAGCACACAAACAGATTCCGATGCATCCACTCCAACAGACACACAGAGTGTACACAAACACAAGCACCACAAGACACACCGGCAAGCACACAAACAACATTCACCCACAGACACAGCAACAGTAAGAACTTCCCTTGACACTCCCCACCCCCAGCATCACAAACACACAATATCTGGAATACCTACAGACACCACCACAACAGTTACTGACACAGCCACCACACCTATCCTTCCCGCAGACACCACCCCAGCAGATCCTCAGACATCCTCTCCAAGCACCACACCCACAGACACCAAAACTACACTCACCTAAATGCACCACATAGACCACATCTGCAGTCACCACCCCAACAGACACCCCCCACCCACAACAGCATCCCCAGCACCTCCAACCCTCCTGAGCCCAACACACAGAAACACCCTCACTCACCCACCCAACATACACCCACCCCACACAAGCAAACTTTGCATAAGCACGCACCCACAACATTCACAACTACATATAAGATGAGCACTCCCTCAACCTCCAAATCCTGACCACCTCCTGTTGAACATCCCCATGTGTCTAATACGTTTTTCATCTGTGACCTTGACCTCACCTCTGTCCTTCCCCGTACCACACCCAGAAGGGTTATTGCCAGTTCCCAGTCCTTCCATTTCACCTGTAAGGCCTCCCCCGCCCCCTGCTAGCACCCATACCTCCCAACCAAGAAAAAGCCTAGCCCTACTAGAAAGAACCCCCCTCCCAAGCCCAAACCCCACCCTCCCAAATCTAATCCCCCACCCCCTAACCCCCAGATAATCCCTGAGGTGCCTGCCTGTCCCCTTGATGGCTGTTCCTGTGGAAGTCACACAGCTGTTAGTGTCAGGTTTGGGCACAATACTGTGCCATTATGGCAAATGACAATGGACTGGCCAATGGCTTGGGCTTTATTATATTTATTGGTAAACAGTTTTGTTTTTTGGGTGTACATTTGTCCCGCAATTCACTTTCTAGCTTTCAGTTGTTTGTGAATGACTTTGGTTATGTGCCTGCATCAGTGTGTAAGTTTGTGTGCAATGCTGTTCTCCCCCAAGAGAAGATTGTATGTTGAGTGTATGGATATGTGTGTAAATGTAATGGTGTTAAAACTTTGTGTAGTGTTTGCTACAGTAAGTATTTATTTTGGTGTTGTTCAATGTGGGCATGTATGGTGTCGGATTTGTCCCCCAGATCTGGCTTCTGTACACGTGTTGTGCATCATCTTGAGTTTAGTTTGTGCAGACATGGAGTCTGTTAAGTTGTGCTGGCTGTGTTTGCATTTGCCTGTGCATGTGACCATTTAGGTGTGTGTCCCTTGCAGCTGGTTCCTCTGGAGATATGTCCAATGTGTAGGAGTTGTATGTGCTGTGTTGACTTGCCCTTCTCCATTGTATGGATATGCATGGCAATTGCTATAGGTGTTCTTTTTCCCTGAGACCTATGTTGGACCATTTCCTTTGGAGATGTTGTTTGAGGGTCCATTTGAAAGTGATATATGTCCCAGTGAAGTCTCCTTCCCCGGTGTCCCAGATGGCCCCATCCCAATTAGGTAGGTATAGTTGTGATGTTGTTCTTTGTCCATTTGTCTCTCTGTGTTTTGTGCTTGCCATTGTGCTTCCTTTGTGCTGTGATGTGTGTGTCCATTGCATTGTTGTTTCATGGTTGTGTTTTTTGTGTTCCATGCCACAGAGATAGCTATGTGTGTTGTATGTGTGGATAGTTGCCAGCCAGTGTTGAATGTGTACGTGTGAGTTGTATTTGTATAGGTGCTGCGGGTGTGTTATAATTGCTGCATGTGACACAGTTGTGTATCCTTCAGTGTCCCTCTGCCTGGGCTGTGTGGCAGAGTATGTTTATGTAGTATTGCAATGCAGTGTGTGTGTGTGTGTGTGTTTGTGCGCTAGCCAAAGTGTGCGTCTTGTGAGTGTGTAGGTGTCTGTGTTGCTGTCTGTCAGTGAGTGTGTGTTGTTTGGATGTGTTCCTGCAGCCTGTGTCGTACCCCCCCATGATGTGTTTCCCAGTGCTACGCACTGTTTTTATGAGGTTGGTGAAGCAGGTAGAGTGTGTGTACTTACGGTTGGTGTCGTCCACAGTGGTGTGGATTTTGTTAACATTGGATGAGCAGGAGCAGAGGCATGATGTCTATGAAGGGCTGCGTGGCGGCTCTGGGCCTGTATGGCTGACCTCAGGTGAGTGTCACCCTTTATTGTGTCCATTCCTGCCAGTTTGTACATGGTGATTGGACTGCCATGGTCACATAGGTGGTGTGCAACCTTGTAATAGGTCCAGCAGGAACATAGGCTTTGCCGGACTGTTCGTGCTCCCTGGTGACCGTGGAAGTCTGTGCTGCCTGGTGGTGCTGGCGGATTGCTGGTGGTCTTCTGTTGGTACGGCCATCAAACTCGTAATACGACAGTCCACTCCGCCAGGCCATTGGCGGCTGGACCACCTCTGCCAACATGGCGGTCCTCGGACCGCCAAACTTGTAAGCAGCCCCTCAAGGGCTGATTTGGAGTTTCGCGGATGCGGACGGGCTGTCAAAATTCTACTGTTTATCCGTTCGCAATGTAGCAGTCTGTCTGTTTGATGTAGGTTATGGAGGTTTAATAGGCAAAACGCTGTCCATTGCCACCACCAAATTTTCCTTCCACCCATGATGGCTGTATACTCTAAACATGATGAAGAGAGCTATGCAAAGCCACTACTTAGCCCTGCACGTTTACATTATAATTTTCATTGACGAAAAACATGGCAGTTCATCCTCCAGATTTGTATTGGAGGATAAAGAGCCTAAATAGTCAAAACATGCCAACAACAATGTCAAAACCTACTCCATCAACATATCCTTGATGCTCTAAGCTTGACACTAAGGGGAAAATCAAGAGCCCCTAATGCCTCCTTGCGCCACATTAGCGCCATTTGTTTTTACGCTAATGTGGCCCAACAAGGCCAAAATCACTGCACCAAATTTACAAAATGGTGCAATGCATGCATTGTGCCCCTTTGTAACCCTTTATGCTACATTATGCCTGCACAAGGCATAATGTATGCAGAGGGGGCATTCCCTAAGAGATTCTTTGTGTGATTTTTTTCAGCACTTTTAATGCCTATTAAAAGCAGGTTTTAAAAGGAGACACAACATTGTTTACAATGGGCCTCAATGGGCTTTGCAGGATTAGCGTCAACATTTTTTACGGTAATCCTGCAAAGCTCAGAACTAGCATAAAAAATGTTGACGCTAGTTCCCCAAACTACCACCATGGTGCAGCGTATCTTAGATATGGCGCACACATGGTGGCGTTAGGGGGCACCAGGGGGCACAAGAAAAGTGGCCCTGCATAGCCACTTTTCTTAAATCAGGCCCTCTGTCTGACAGTGGTGGGTGATTAACAACACGTGCACAACAAAATAAAGGTAAGTACAATTATCTATTTTAAACACACTATGTTAATTATCAATGCCACTAAAATAAAGTTTATGTACACCAAAGCATATCTAATAACAAATTATCTTGTATACCTGTTTTGTCACCTTCCTCACACTACATATCCAAAAGAAAAACTCACCTAATACATTTTACATTTTCTTCCTCACACCTCAAGTCGGTAAGTCAATGTGCATGTTTTAGTAAAGCTCATGGTCAGACAAACATAATGCTAACACTCTATAACTAAATTGTGTTCTTTTACCAAAGAAATGTGTATTAAGAATATTTTCAAATTGAAGTGCATTAACTAAATCACACAACTATTCTGCAAGCCTATCCTTCATCCCACTTCACCTACTTACCACACACACCACAATCATGATTCAACTATGTAGCTCTAGTACATATTCTACTATTCAGTCACTGATATGTTGCATCTTTAAATCTGCAACATAATATCCAGGGCCGGGCACACAGTACAATATCAGACATTGCACTCATACACTTGACCTAGATGTAGGAATACATAATATATGCATATCTGAAGGTATTGCTACATTTAGTCACCAACTCTAGTCACCAAATCTAATCACACAAACACCCTCTCTAAATGCCAGACACATTAGGCCCTCACAACAACACTCTCATTTACTTTAACTCTCAAGGGAAAAGGAAATTAATGATCCAACACATAGGAAATAACAATATTTTGAAAATGGAATGTAATGGTTAGCGAATAGCTTTCAACAAAGCTAACTGTACCTACAAGTTAATAACGGACACAAAAGATTGAATTATAACTTTTTAGAAATTAAAGTAAAAAGGGAACACAAAACTTTTCCTCTTGGTAGGTTAAGGTCATCAAAAAAATAATAACTCAAATGCTAGTCTGGGCTTGGATAGTAAAAAATACATTCTATTACAGTCTGTTTAGGCACCAGGCCTTCATCTTGCCTGCATATCATATTAGTGTGCCCCACATGGGGCTATCCATCTCCCTGGAAAAGATGGATGTCTGGTTACCTACATTTTGGGGAAGGTAGGCTTTTGAATTGGGTGTGATGGCATGCGGTCAGGGCTTTTAATGAGGGCAGGTGATGGAGAGGGGTCAGTGGTTGGAAGTGGGACAGAAGAAGGAATAGGGCTAGGTGTGCCAGAAGCATTGGTGTCAGCAGAGGCACTAACAGAGGTTGGACCTCTAAGTGAGGTAGACAGGGCATAGTGCATGTCAATCAGGATGACAATGGTGAAAGTTGCTGACTAATGCTCTAGCTGGCCTGCAGCAATGCTGTCTGCCTCAAAGAGACATCGTTTAGAGCTTCCAGTACCTCCTCTGAGGCCACTGCTGGTGGGATGGGGTTGGGTGAAGAACTAGCCTGGGGGAAAGGAAACCCTTTTCTATTTACAAACTGGATGCTAGATTTGCACAGGGTGGATAAGAATGAAGGTAGTACTTGTGATAGTGGTTGTGGTGACCATAAGAGCAAATGTGGTCTGTGTTTTTTCATCCACCACCAGAGGGAGCTGGCTTGAGTTGGAGGCTTCAGAATCAAATAAACTAGTGGCTGTCCGGGCAGCCCCATCACCCTCGTTGCCACTGCATCTCTCTGTGGCGGTGGCTCCATCTTCCAACTCCCAATGACTCTCCTGGTAGTTCCTTAAAGTCTGTCCTGTGTTTCCCTCCTCACTTGCTCTGAAATAAGGTGAAAGCAGACATACATAAACACACCAGTTACATACTTCAGAGGTCAAAAGCAAAAAGTACACACATCAACAGGTCTAACATTTAAATGTTTTAGCATAATAATCTCAGTAAAGGACAAACAATGTGGCATCATAACAACCTTATTTTGATTTTGTCTGACCGGTTGCTCCAACACAAATGTCATGGATATGCAGTCTAATGCATATCAGTTGCATCATATTATCTAGCACTTGTAATGAGGTAGATAGTATAGTTGTCAGTTTTGTGGCAGACCACCCATCTGCAAATCCTAAAATCGTTATACAATATCTGTTAATGAGCCCTAAGTGTAAATAGTTGTGATCAGATCTAAAACCCTGCGTCATGTCTATATAATTTGGGCCTCTTTTTGCTCAGATAATGCCATTTCCTAAACTATTTATGACTTTAAAATAACATGCAAAGGAAAACATAACATGCTTAGTGGCATCATCAATGTTATTTACTTTTCAGATTGTTGTTGACCTGGTCAACTACAATGCTTCCCATGCCAAAGGGAGGTCTGCATGCCCTCACAAATGTCTGACTGATTTGCTTTTGATGGCAATATACCCAGCTGCTAAAATACAGTGATTCACTATTTAAAAATGTGTGTATTTTTGCTTGTGTGTAAAGTACAGATTGCCTGGTCACAGGTTAAAGAACAATTTTTCATATGGTAGTTGTGACATTTAATACATTAGGGTCAGAGTGTCACGTTATTCACATGTGGGTAGCTTAAAAGAGTGTTGTCTCAATACCAATAGCGGTAGTTGATCAGTGCTCCATCCTGAAGGATGTCTCAACTCCTCAGGGGCGAAGTTGGACATCCTCTTACCTGCTCCTTCAGCCATGGTGCATCTCAGTGTAATTAAATGAGCAGTTGCAGATGAGGAGGTGTGCTACATTTGATGATTGGGAAGCAAGTAACCAAATACACATAAAAACGTGTACACCAACATGATGGAATTTCTGTCAACAAGCTCTTACACAGAGGGTGTTGTACTCCAGCAACCATGGATCTATATAACCAAAGGTTAACCAAGATGCCTAAAAAGATAAGTACAGACTTCATTTAGAAGTCCATTGTTCATGATGGATACATCTGGTATCTGCCATGTTTGGTCAGCCATCAAATACCAATATTGTCAGCATAAAATATGCCAGCCAAGTCCCAGAAAAAAAGTAAATAAAAAGAAAAGGGGCCACGGTAGGGACACCCTGATCCCTTAGCTCTGATGTTGGGGTCCCAGAGGAACCCTGGCGGGCTTAAAAGCATTTTATTTAACATCAGAAAAATCAGCGGATCTGGATTCATGGATGTTTCTGACATTTTAAAAAAATGGGTGGTTTCTTGCACTTTTCATGAAGCTTCCTGGTGGGCCAAGTTTCGGGGGCATGCAAAAAAGTAAGGAAGTGGTGCAGGGGGTGTCCCTCCTGGACTTGCTAAAGCCCTGAGGGCTGCCACCTCCCTCGGCCTGAAACTGACAGGTCCCACCAAGCAAAATCAAACAAAGTCCGATTTCTGACAGTGAGAGCTGTCAAACAGCTCCCACTGGCAGAAAGCAGGGTTTTCATCTGTTTCCCTACACGCAAATATGCACGCAAGGAAATAAGTGAAAACATTGCTCCCACAAGCAGTGAGCTATTTAAAGCAGCTCACTGCTTGTGGGAGCAATGCCGGCTCCCGCAGTATGTGGGGAGCTGGCTGGGACCACTGGGGCCTTGAGGCTCTCCCCGCGGTGCTGCCTCTATCTCGCTCTCTCTTCCATCCCATAATGGAATGGAAGAGAGAGAGAATGTAATTGAAATGGGCTCTCCATACAATGACTTCAAGGGGGTAAGACAACCAAGATGTTTGCTACAAATGTGATAGTCATGTTTGGATGCAGAGCGGAACAGAGTCACTTCTGGGCTAATGGTCAAGATATTGTGCTGTCACTAAGTAAGCTGAAGGTTCAAATCTTAGTATGGCTTGCCAGTGTGTTTGTTTCTTTACTAATGTTTTGACTGTTAAACCTTCCTAGTGATGGAACATCAAATCAAATCAAATCATAAACATTTATAAAGCGCGCTACTCACCCGTGCGGGTCTCAAGGCGCTAGGGGAAGGGGTTACTTCTGCTCGAAAAGCCAGGTCTTGAGCAGTCTCCGGAATGCGGAGTGGTCCTGGGTGGTCCTGAGGATGGTGGGGAGGGTGTTCCAAGTCATGGCCGCCAGGTAGGAGAAGGACCTCCCACCCGCCGTGGAGCGGCGGATTCGAGGGACGGCGGCGAGAGCGAGGCTGGTGGAGCGGAGAAGACGGGTGGGAGCGTAGAAGCAGAGGCGGCGGTTGAGGTATTCGGGTCCCTTGTTGTGGAGGGCTTTGTGTGCGTGGGTGAGGAGTCGGAAGGTGATCCTTTTGCTGATGGGAAGCCAGTGCAGGTGTCTCAGGTGTGCGGAGATGTGGCTGTTGCGGGGTATGTTGAGGATGAGGCGGGCGGAGGCGTTTTGAATTCGTTGCAGACGTTTCTGGAGTTTAGCGGTGGTTCCTGCGTATAGGGTGTTGCCGTAGTCCAGGCGGCTCGTGACGAGGGCGTGGGTCACGGTCCTTCTGGTGTCGGCGGGGATCCAACGGAAGATCTTCCGGAGCATGCGGAGGGTGAGGAAGCAGGAGGATGATACGGCGTTGACTTGTTTGGTCATGGTCATGGTTTCTTTCCAATCACATGCGTGGGTTGACTGTCTTAGGTATGTCTGGAAGCATCCTAGTAAGCAGTCACCTATGGTCTAAAGGTTTATATCCCAGACCCCTACACTGAAAGTTGAGGGTACTACTCCAGGTGTGTCCGTGGTCACTTTCCTTCAAACGTATAATGTTCATACTAAAAGGTGATCCTACTCTTTTTAATTGACAAATACATTTTTCTTTTCAATTCCTCCAGAAATTTCTCATTCAAAGTATATTATGCATCAAAGCCCAACAAAACTCTCTGTCTCCCTCTCATTCTCTTTCTCTCTTTCTAAATTTCTCTCTTTCAATCTCTTTCTCCCACTCACACACCCACTCAGACCCTTACGCACCCACTCACAGACCCACTCAGACACCCACCCTCTCATGGACCCACTGAGACTCTTGTGCGCCCACTCACAGCCCCACTCAGACCCTCACGCACCTACTCATAGACCCACTCAGTGACTCACGCACCTACTCACAGACCCACACAGACTCTCACACACCCACTGAAACCCTCACACACCCACTCACAGACTTACAGAGACACTGACACACCCACTAACAGACCCATTAGGACAATGATGCACCCACTCT
Source organism: Pleurodeles waltl (assembly GCF_031143425.1). NCBI lineage: Eukaryota > Metazoa > Chordata > Amphibia > Caudata > Salamandridae > Pleurodeles > Pleurodeles waltl. Next base: position 737,009,750 of record NC_090437.1, on the reverse strand, counting down.
AATACCCAGACAGACACTCTCACAACCACTGTCACACCCAGATACACCCTCTCACACCTATTCTCACACCTGGAGAGGCAGGCCATGTCCAACTCCTGCCACGCATGGCCAAAGGTCATGTGTAATGTGGGGTTAGGTGGTTTGGGGGGTTGGTCACATGGTCTGGCTGCAGGGCATGCACAACACAGAGTTTGGTAGTTATAGGGGGTTGACTTGCATGGCAGTGGTTGGATTAACATACAGTAATGAAAATTGCTTTACGTTAAAAAGCATATAAATTCACTGAAAAAACAAATGTTACAGGTACATCATGGTTAGGCTCACATTTCACAGGTACAAAACCAGTGACATTCAGCAGTTATAGCTACCTCAGCTAACTATAACTTGTGCCCCCATTATGCACTGTTTATGACCTCACATATTACATCACTCATGACATCTTAAAAGACGTCCCTGATGACATCACGAATGACATCATGCATTGAGTTTACGTGGTTGTATTGATGAGTGAGAGTGTGAGCGGCTGTATTGGTGAGTGGGTGGGGGTCCTTGTATGGTTGAGTGATGGAGTGTGTTTGTGACTGTATCAGTGAGTGAGTGGGTGAGTCAGTGAGTGTACAAGTGATTGAGTGGATGTATAAGTGAGTTATACATGTCCCCCTCCTCAGGCCAATATTGGCCCTGGGGAACCCATCCCCTGGGGAGCGGCCTAAATATTTTTTGGGGGGTAGACCCCCTGAGTCACCAGGGATGTGTGGGGTGGCGTGGTCCTGCTGCATTTACTCTGACAATAGCTTCGGGGAGTGGTGGTTCCTAGGGCTGGGGGGGCCAGGAGGCCCACCAATAAAAAAAACAATGCTACTGGGACCTGGCCCACCTAAGGGCTTATTAAAAAACAAGCACAGGAGCCCACACTTGTTTTTTGAAACATTTTCCCATGAATTGATGACGTTGCAGCTTCGCAGCAATTTTTTTCTCAAAAAAATGCTTTTTTGCTTTGGCGGGCTCCCTCTGGGACTCCAACACCAGAGCTAAGGGGTCAGGGTGTCCCTACTATGCCCCCTTTTTTTTTTTTACACTTTTTTTATGGGACTCAGCCCAAGTCGAGTCCCAAGATGGTTACCAACACTTCCTTGTTGAAGTGTTGGCAGTCAATCAGATATCAGCATGGGATGGTTGGTTGGATCCGTGGAGGATCCGCATGCCTAGATATCTATATTTTTTTGCCTTGAATTCCTCCAAAACTACTGAACAGATTTGCACCAAACCACAAAAAGCATAATCTGCAGAACAGAATCTCTCTTTGTCCAAAATTAGATGTAATTCCGTTCAGTGGTTCAGGCTGTAGGCATGTCCAAAGGTCCTATGGAAAAATGAATAGGGAAAACGTGTGTGGGACCTCCCCCTTTTTCTCAGCCCCAACTCAAAGTATACGTTTTGAAAATTTCATGAAGATTTGTCAAGCAGCGCCAAAGTTATTGGCAAAACAAAACAACGCTCCGTCTGTGGAAACATGGTCCTAACTATAACTACCTACTGGTGACCATCCACAGCCCATAGGGATGGCTTCAGAGAGGGTTGCACAACAAGCCTTAGCCACCAAAGCATTATTTTCAGCTGACAATTTAAAACCCAACACTAGTAATCAGGAAGGAAACAACACCATATCATATCAAGCTAGCTAAATTCGAACTCAGTAAGTGGTGGGAAGCTAGATTGTTTCAAAATTACTTGGACTCCAACATGGTTCCAAGAGGTCTTAGAATATTTATTGTACCCACCTATTAGGACCTGGATCATTGCATGGTTGATGAGTGGGTGGGAAACCTTTTGGATGCTCTAACAGGACATTAACTATTTTGATCAAGTACACTTGATCAGATCGCAAGAAAGCTGTGAAAGAAATAGCTGAAATTGAGACCTGGCTTATGGCCCAGAAAGAACAGAAACAGATTAAGAAGTTCACCACAGAGATGCAACAGAGACTGGGCAAAGTGGAGAATGGCATCAAGGCATGGAAACAAAGTACATTTGTTTTGGGTAATGGCTGATTATCAAACAGGACGGATTTTGACATTCACCAAGAAATTTGATTACATGTATAATAAGGGCAAGGGCAACATAAATGAAACAACTGTCATCACCATGGGAATGGCAAATCAAAAAACAAATGCCACCATGATACTGACACTCTAAAAACATCAGGAACAGACAACACCAGTGCCTCAAAGGGAGAGAATAGAAGATTTATTTTTACAGCAGTTCTGCCTTTTGAGAAAGGGGCCGAAGGAGAATCACTCACCATAAAGAGGCATAAGAGGAAGAGTTGGCGGAGGCAGAGGCAGAAGAAAAGAAAACAAAGACAACAGAAAAGAATCAGAAACAATGCCCATGGGAACCAGACAAGGGGCCAGACTACAAAGGCAATAATGGCAGGTAAATAAATTGTGATTAACTTATCCAATAGGACATTAACAACAACAGAACTTGAAGTCTTGAACCTCGGTTTATCCTTGTGCCCGACCGGGCAATCTGACTTTGTTGCAACTCATATTGGTATATTTAAATTTATTAGGTGCCTAAAACTCATTAATTTTTTTGCATTGAACAAAAGTCAGTTAAAAACTAATGAGACGTGCCACTGGGATATCTGAATCAGATGTTCTAACTATTGGAGATGCTGATATTTTAACTTCCCCGGTGGAATTACAAAAGGAGGGGGAATTAGGAGGGAACCTAGGGTCTGTATTGCAAAAACAGGAGATTGTGTTTGATGATAGTGCCCCCACGGAGTTCGAACCTAAATCTAAATTTACCCCTATGTTAAGCTTTGATATGGTTGATGCTTTTCATGAAAAAGTTGTGAATGAAGTTAGGATGTTGGATAGAGGAAAAAACAAAAAGAAAGCTCCTAGCAATATAACAAGGTCACAGACACGAACCCTTAGAGCGCTATCTAATAATAACAACATAGTGATCAGGCCCGCTGATAAGGGATGCAATGTAGTTATTATGACTACAGATATGTATTATAGTGAGGTCTTGAGGCAACCTAGAGATAAGGAGTGTTATGCTGTCATTACCATGAATAAATACAGGGATACTGAAACTATGGGCCAGATTTAAGAAAAGTGGTGCTGCACCCAGTGCAGCTCTACTTTTCTTGTGCCCCTTAATGCTCCCCTAATGCCACCAAGGGAACTAGCATCAACATTTCTGACATTAGTTTGGAGCTTTGCATGATTAGCATAAAAAATGTTGACACTAATCCTGCAAAGTCCATTCTGGTCCATTGTAAACAATGGTGTGCCTCCTTTTAACAGTGGTAAAAAAATGACACAAAGATTTCTTTGCGCCATTTTTTCACCCCCCCACCTTAATGGGGGAACGCCGCCTTTGCATACCTTATGCCTTGCACAGGCATAAAGTAGTGCAAAGGGTTACAAAGTGGTGCAATGCATGCATTTCCCTATTCATTTTTCTCTAGGGATTTTGAACACCGATAGCGCCCCAACCACTGGGACAGAATTACACAAAATTTGGCAGAAAGGTAGCTTTTAGGCCCGAAAGAGCCCTTTATGTCATTTGGTGTAAATCTGTTCAGTAGTTTTAAAGAAATTAAAGAAAATCCAAATTTGCATATATAGGAATGTGAAGGATTCTGGACCCCACCTGATCTCGTGCTGAGTTTTGATTGGCTACCAACACTTCAACAAGAAGTGTTGGCAGCCATGTTGGGACTCGGCTTCAGCCAAGTCCCAGAAAAAAGGTTAAAAATAAAATAAGGGGGCCAGGATACAGACACCCTGACCCCTTCACTCTGGTATTGGAGTCCCAGAGGGACCCCCACGGGCTGAAAAGCACTTAAAAAAAAATGCAGTGAATTTGCGATGGGGACCGCCACCCCCCTTGGGCATTTTTGTTATTCTATGTGGGGGCTGCATGGGCCCCCCAACAGTCCCTGAGCCCACCACCTCCCTGGGTGCATTTCTGTTGTTTTATGCAGAGGGCATGCACCCCCCACAGCCCCAGGGACCACCCGCTCCTGGAGCATTTCTGTTATTCTATGCAGGGGACTGCACATGTCCCCCGCTGCCCCCTAAAGATCACCACCTCCCTTGGGCAAACATTAAAAAATGTAAAGGGGGTAAGTTTTGGACCCCGGTAGACCCAGGGACCACCATCTCCCTGGGGCATTTTTTGTTGGAGTGGGGCCATATGGTCCCCTTGAGGAGCTACTGATGGCCTTGGGGACCACCAACCCTAAGGCCAGCTCCTGCTATGTCCTGGGGTGCCCACCCCCATAGCTGCACCCAAGTCACAGCAAACAATTTGCTTGCAGCAAAGCAGATCTGTCAAACAGCAGAGATGCAGGCAGGGAGACAGAGGAAACAATTGCTCTCACAGAGAGGGAGCTACTACTCTCTGTTGGGACTGTGAGGGACTTCAGGTTCCACCTATGGTCCCCAACATTGTGACTGGGTGTTTGGGCCAGGCCCCAGGGGATGGGGACGGGAGATTATCTTTAAAGATTCAGGTTTATAATATCTTATTAAAATGTCGGAAAGGCTGTATTTTCAACATTAGCAATATATAATTTGTGGATGTCTTACTTAGTGAAGTATTAAAAATGTTCTTAATGCAATATTACAAAATGGTGGGGACATTTGCAACCTGCAATGAGGCATGTAAAAATGAGTCTATTTTCTACATTTATGTATGTTGGGTGTATAACACTAAGGAAATTGCTTCGCTCTGCTAACCCATGACAAAAGCTGTGTGCCGAAACACATTGGGGGAAGCTGTGGTTTGAATAAGAATTACCGATTGTCTGGACATATCCATTTGTGTCATCTTGGGATACTATTTTGAATGTTATGAGGGTGCTGGAACTTCACCCAGGCTACTGAGCGATATATATATATATGTATATATATATATATACATATATATATATATATATATATATATCAATTCCAAAAGGTCCAGGAAAGGCGCGCTTACTTTATGTCAGTGCCCACGCCAGGGAAGGACCTATTCCCTTAATTAATCTTCACACCAGTTTGACAATTATGTCAAGGACGCGGCACTCACAGGATTGTACAAATCTTCATTTAATACATGAAATGACCACAAACAAACTAACACCAACGCGTTTCGACCTTCGAGGTCTTGATCACAGTGATTACACAGTCCATTGCGTGCACTATTTATACTAATCCTCTCAGCCATGCCCTTATGTGGCATTCTGGGATATGTAGTTTAAAGTGTGTACATAAATTAAATTAACTTTAAACCAACACCAATCCAATACACTTATTTACACCCAATGCATTCCCATGACAAAGAAAACTAACTAGCAACTCTACAATGACAAAATATTAAAATAAACGTAGAAACAGGTACTCTACTCATTACTCCAATTAATTATAATATTACACTGTCCTCATTGTTTAGATCCCAATATTACAGATGTATACCTCCATTAATTATATCATTCTCAAGTTCCTCCAACAAATTTTAGCTCATATCCAATCGCCTCCCTATGGGGTTTAGTACCCCAACTGCTGTGACTTTTAACTCCCTAGTTTTCCACAAATAATATGATCTAGTGCTTGTTCCATAGACAGTATAATACTATTCATATTGTACAACCATAATTATAAATGACAATATAATTCTTCATCATAGTTGATCCCAAACGGCATCTTAGTTTTCAATCTGATGATATATCTGGACTCCAAACATCTCAATCTCTGAACTCTATCTCCTCCCCGTTCATGTTTATGTATTGTAGAAATGCCATAATATTTCATGGACAGCCAATCTGATTCTAGATGAGTTTTCAAATGCTTGGTCATAGCATGAGTAGTATCGTTATTTTGCACAGCCCTGATGTGTTCCAAGATACGCCAAAGCGGTGGTCTGACCGATTTGGCTGCCATCAGACTGCCACATGATGACAGTGGCGATTGGGCCATGGTCGGACCGCCAGCACCGACAGTTTCCCTCCACTGGAGGGACTGGTGGGCTGGCAGTCCTAATCCACCAGAGCAGCACTGCATGCAGCACCGCCCTGGGGATTATGACCCTCTTCTCCCTCATGTAAATGCTGGTAGAGCCGGGGTGCAGGGGGACCCATGGAGGGCCCTCAACTGCCCATGCACTTGGCATGGGCAGTGCAGGGGCCACCATGGACAGCCCCGTCGCCTTTTTCACGGTGAAAGCACAATGGGTGCTGTTGCACCTATGCACTGCAACATTGCCGGCTGCTCATTATGAGCTGGCGTCAATGTTGTGGGCTGTTCCCTGCTTGGCCAGTGGGCAGAAACAATGTTTCTGTCTGCTGACCCAGCGGGGAACTTGTAATGGGACCCGTGGGAAGGCGCAGCACTGGCGGCACCCTGACTGCTGGGGTTTGGGGGCCGGCCTTTTCTGCCCGCCAAACTCGTAATGATGCCCCATATGTCTCCAATTGTAACTGTAATTAGTTGGAGAAGTTATATAAAACAGAAATTAACAAAAGCTGTGAAATAATAAGTTTGGAGAAATATAATGAAATTAAGAGACTCCCAAGAGGCCAATGGATTCTAATAGTACCTACATATCTGGATATAAGGACAGAACTTTTACAAGTATGGCATGAGATTAATATACAATGCTCAATGAACATGATGAGGATACTAATTAAGTATGCAAAATCTGGTTTAGAAAGTATACACACCAAAATCCAGTAAATTGCGGATAAACTGAAAGAATATACCAACAAAATGAACTAATGTCCTTGAGAAAAGAAATGCAAGGATGATTGGATAAATATGAGGTTGAAATACAATTTAGAAAACAGAGAACATTTCAAAGAGATGAATATGATTATGAAAATAGAAGAGTCCTTACATTTGCAAGATGTTTTGATTGTTTATTGAATGGAAATTTTGACAGAGGAGTCCCTTGGACACCCTGAGTGAATCAGATGTGGATCTAAGTAAAGGAGAAGGGTCTATACCAGGCAGGATTCAAGAGAAAAACACTGTTTTAGAGCAAATGAAAATACTCCTTCTGAATCAACAACTGATAAGAGGCAGAAGCCAAGGTTGAAATCAAAGCAGGAGTTGGCGTCAAGATCAACTATCAGACAACAGAGAAAAATGAGGAAAGCAAAACGAAAAAGACAATATTCCCTCAGGAGCTCAACAAAGAAACAATAAATTTATGGGATTTGGTGGTCAACTTATCGGACCATGAATTAACAACTATGGAGCACAGGAAATTAAATAAAGGATTGATATTCTGCCCAGAAACCCATTTCAATTTACACAGACACGAAAATTGATTTCTATAAATTTATACATAAATTGAAATTAGCCAAAATCATGCAACAAAACAAGATCATCAGAAACTTCCAATTATGGAGAATAAACAGGAGGAATGGGTAAATATTGATAAAGATCAAATATCAGACATTAAGACATTCTTTGTTTTTGAACATGATCTACAAGATTAGAATATAACAGAAGAAGAGGTTTTATTCCATTTGGGTATTGATACCAATAGACATGAATTCAGTAAATTTAAAGAAAAATTAGAGTTATGTCTGGTTTTATCACCAGGCAATGAAAATGACATTTTTGCAGAGATGGCTTTGGATGAACTGGATAAATTGAAAAAAACTAAGAGCTCCAGAAAGAAAAGGAAATGTGTCTTTAGAAGAACGTACGGCATTGCAAAATTTGGCAAATAATGCCAACATTATATTAAAACCTGCTGATAAGGGCGGAAATATTGTCATATCAAATACAAAGGATAACCTGAGAGAAGCCTATGCCCAACTGAACAATGAGACAAATTATAAAAAATTGAAAACAAATCCAATAAATCATTTAATTAGACCTGGCAGCTTTTTGGTGTGTCTCCCCTGTCTTTTTGCTTTCTGACCCCCTGTTTTTATGGTATACTGGACTCTGTTTTTGCTGGTTTATTGTCTCTGTGCATCTTACCAATGCTAATCAGTGGTAAAGTGCAAGTGCTTCCTATATGAATTGTACTGATGATTGGTTTATCCATGATTGGCATATTTGATTTACTGGTAAGTCCCTTGTAAAGTGCACTAGAGATGCCCAGGGCCTGTAAGTCAAATGCTACTAGTGGGCCTGCAGCACTGATTGTGCCACCCCCATAAGTAGCCCCTTCCTTAAACATGTCTCAGACCTGCCACTGCAGTGTCAGTGTATGAACTTTTGCACTGCCAATTTGACCTGGCAAGTGTATTCACTTGCCAGACCCATACCTTCCCTTTTACTACATGTAAGGCACCCCTAACGTAGGCCCTAGGTTGCCTCATGGGCATGGTGCAGTGTATTTTAAAGGTGAGACATGTACTGATGTGTTTTATATGTCCTGACAGTGAAATACTGCCAAATTCACTGTTGTAAGGCCTATCTCTCTCATAGGTTAACATGGGGGCTGCCTTTAAATAACCCTAAAGTTTAGCTTCCTTTTGAGAGCAGATAAAAATATGGAGTTTGGGGTCTCTGAACTCACAATTTAAAAATACACCTTTTGGTAAAGGTGGTTTTTAAACTGTTTGTTTGCAAATGCCACTTTTAGAAAGTGGGCATTTTCTTGCTTAAACCATTCTGTGCCTCTGCCTGCTAGTGTATTCCACATCTGGGTCAGACTGACAGTTGGGCTGTTGTGAATTCCCTCTGGACCATGATACAAAGGGTGCTGGGGTATAGCCTGCATATCCTGATGAGCTATCTGAGCTAGAGTGGAGGGAGGAGAGGTCACTTACATCTGAAAGGACTATGCTTGCCCTCACACAATGCAGTCTCCAACCCCCTGGCGTGTGTCTGGGGCCTGGCCTGGGCAAGGCAGGATCTTGGCAACAACAGAGACTGTCCTTTTAAGTTGGGTAACTTCAAAGGCAGAGAGGGATATAAGTGGTGGCCCCAAAAACCCAGACTTTTATAATCTTTCTGTAATCAAGAGGAACCTCTGCCAAGGAGAAAAGCTGAAGAGCTGGAGGAGGAGTACTGCCCGTTTACTGTGTATCCTGCTTGAGAATGTTCTCCAAGGGCTTGGAGTAGAGCCTGCCTCCTGTTGTAAGTCTCAGGGATATCAAAGACTTCAGTTTCATCTACCTACAGCACTGAGAACTGTGTGTTTTGTGCTGTCCGAAAAGAAAAACCACAGCGACACTGTCAACAGTGCAGCTGGCCCGCACCGTGACCTACTGACACCACACGGAGCAGCACTGCCCCGCTTCACACCACGACCCTGGTCTTACCAATGCCGTCATCTGATGCCGCCACCCAGAAGCTGCTCACACCATGAGCTGTGAGCTCCGCACTCCGGCATTGCCTTGCTCATACCGCAGCCTGGTCATCCCTGACGCCGCTGCTCCTGCTGACACCAGTGCTGCTGCCTGCACTGTGGCTTATTGAAACTGCTTGTGAGGTACACAAAGCACCGTCCCGACCCGCACCGCAGCCCCAGTCCACCGACACCAGCACCATCGACTCCAGAGTCGTCAACCGATGTCCCTGTCTGCACCACGACCCATGGATGCCACACTGAGGCCATCCCACGCCACACTGGGGACTTGGGCCTACCCACAACAGCACTTTAGCAGCGTCCCTGACTTCATCAGCATGGAGCTCGATCTGCAACACGTGTGACTTCAAGGGCGGGACGACCCCTGCACTGACCTCGGGAACTGACACCGCAACGCCAGTGACGCCGCTCTCCGGAGCTCACTGCGAGAATCATGATACCTTGCAAAAACAGCCAGTCTGAACTGTTGGTTTTGTTGCTCATGACGTTGTGATAGCCCCAGGTGGAGCTATCGACTTCAAGGAACTGTATTTTTAAGTTAATTCTTGTAAAATTCATATCTTTATTATTTTATGTTAGATGTTTCTCATTTTGGTCTAGTTTTACACAGACAAATATTGGCTAAAACTGGTGTGGTGTCCTTTTGTAGTGTTTTCACTTTGTTACTGTGCATTATTTGCAAATGCTTTACACACTGCTTCTCAGATAAGCCTGACTGCTCGTGCCAAGCTACCAAGGGGGTGAGCAGGGGTTATCAAAGTGGGTATCTCCCTTATAATGACTAGAGTGAGGGTTCCTACTTGGACAGGGTGCAGGCCCCATTTCTAACATTGGCCAATTTCTAACAATTACTAAGGTGAATACAAAGTTGCAAGAGTGGCACCAAGAGGGTCTGTTCAATGAGGATGAAACAAGTTCCTGAAAGTAGACAGCCCCACAATTCGAACCATATATTTCTTATCTAAGATACACAAATCAAGGAATAACCCTCCTGGAAGACCAATTGTGTCTGCTTGTGATTTGTTGTTTGAAAGAATATCAGATTATGTGGACTATTACTTAGCACCAATAGTGAGGACATTATGTTCATATAGTAAAGATTCTGGTGACCTATTAAGAATTTTTACAAATATGCATTGGCAAGAGGACTATTTGTTAGTAACAACAGATGTTGTATCATTATTCACATCTATTACACATGATGTAGGATTGAGAGCTTGTGAATATTTTTTGAAACAACATAATGTGAGTGAATTACAACTTGCAAAAATGCTCTTATCTATGATTGAATAATGTTTACCTAATAATATTTTTTTCTTCTATCATGAAATGTATCACCAAAAATGTGGTACAGCAATGGGAATTTCTCTACCACTCAACTATGCTAATTTAACAATGGGCTGGAGGGAAAAGGAGAAAGCGTGGCATCAACTGAATCATACTAGCGGTATATATTTGGATCAAATAATGCTTTGGGTAAGATACATTGATGATTTATTTATCATCTGGCATGGAAGAAAAGATGAATTTCTAACTTATTTTGCTATTTTGAATGCAACTAATTTAGGATTGCAGTTCACACGTGAAATGAATTCAAAAAGCATTAATATTTTGGATCTTACCATTTATGTGCAAAATGATAGAATTGAAACCTCTCTATACAAAAAAAGAAACATTAACAAAAAATATCTTACATGGAGAAAGCTTTCATCCTAAACCACTTCTGGACAATATACCATTTGGAAAACTAACCTGAATGATTAGGAATTGCTTAGATGATAACAAAGTCCTTATTCAATACAACAAAACAATACAGAAATTTAAGAACAGAAAATATAAGAAAAGTATCTTGAATAAGAGCTTAGATAAGATCAAAAATAAAACGCGGAATGAATTGCTGTTCACAAACAAATAATGTGGATATACAAAAAAGGAAAACTCTTTGAGGATAATAACCATGTATAGTAAGGAAAGTGATCAAATAAGAAGAGCTTTAGAAAAACATTGGAACATCCTCAAAAAATACATCGATATAGGTCCATTAATTACAAGACAAATTGGTTAGAAGCCACTTTTTACCAAAATTGACAACGAATTGGCTTATGGAACAACAAAAAGGCTTTATTGAATGCCAACAATGCAAACCATGTAAGATTGGACAAACAACAAAAACATATTTGAATGAAGATCAAGTAGAGACACCTATCAAAGTTAGAATTATGTGTGACATGAGATTTCTAGTACATGCCTTTGTGGATTAATATATGTAGGCAGCACTACATGTATGCTACATGTATGCTCAGAATATTTAAGATATGCAATAACTAAACATCTTCAAGAACATCAAGAAAAAGATTGGAAGTTGCTGAGATATTATGGCATAGATCACATACCAGAGCATGAAAGAGGAGGGAATAGGGCAAGAAAACTTTGTCAATTCTAATCGAGAGTTAAGAACCAAAATCCCTTATGGATTAAACAATGATGAAGAAATGTTTGTATATCTTTGAACAGTAAATCATCATGGTGAATAATTAAGATGGAGATAATTTAAGATATTTTGTAGAAAAATTAGCTGCTTGTGAATTATATTTTGCAACACTTCCTTATTTTTAATCAATGTTTTAGATGTACATATATGGTATTCGGTTCACTTATAGGTTGCATGTGCTTTAAATAGTCAATTTATAAATTGACATAAATTCACATTTTTTCAAATTTTGTGACATACAGAGATTGTACTACCCTATGATTGGTAAGTTAGAACAGACGTTTATGAGGAAATATTAAGAATTATGTTTGATTCAAATGTATATTTTGATTTTTATTGTGGAAAACATATATTGGAAAAAATGTGGATATAAAAAGATCAATGTATTACAAACTAAGCCCCCTAATAGATTATTTCAAAGGTTCTTGGGTTGGCAGACTGCATCACTCCGGACACAGATGCCAACCCAAATTCCAAATACCATGGTGGAATGTCTATGACAGCACTTTTCAGACAGGAATCCAAAACAAACAACACAGTGGAAGGATGGCACAATGCCTTCTAATCTGTACTAGGCAGGACAAAAACTACACTCTATAAATTTATAAAAAGCATTACCAAAACAGCAGAGCTACTAACTACGAATGGAGCAATCTGTTAGACAAACTGCACCTAAATTTAACAAGCATACCTAAAGAATGTACGACATGCTAAAACTTAAAGTCAAACTCTTTATAAACAATATAAGAGCAGAATCCTTAGAAATAGCCAAAAGCATATTTTAAAATGAATAAATAAAAACATGCTAAAAGCTGTCACAAAATCTAACCCAACATGACAAATCATGTTTTATAAATAATAAAATGGAATATGTTAAGTAAGACTGATATTAACATACATACACTATTTACACAAAAAATTTGAGCCTCAGCAACAAAAAGCGCAAACAACAAAATCAATCCATTATGTAAGATAAATACAACACATAAACTGCACAAATCCAAATAGCAATCACATAATAGTTACACAAACAATACAATATTACATTTCCTCCCCAAAATAAATGAAACAAATAGGATTTATTGTTGTGTCGCTGCAGAGTTTCCTCTGTATCCACATTGTCAAAAATAATAATCCACCAAAGATGGGAAAATATTGTCTAAAAAGCCAAAAGTAGCAAACATCAACACAAATCCAATAGACATAGCTCAAAGCAATACTAAGTATATAGGAATCATAAAAACCCAAATAAATTGTTTACAAAAATAAATACTCCTGGAAAGCCAAACAAAAGGAAATCAGAGTAAACAATCTTGGTTTATGATACATAAAAAGTGATTTCCTTAAAAAAAGGTAACTACCAATGCTCGTAGGACAAATTCCTGATCAAAAGCCTGTAAAGTGAACATTAACACCCACCCGCTAAAAACATAACAATTCCAAAAATACATGTACATCAAATTTAATCATCATAAAATAAAAAACATGACAACACTTAAAAGAGGGTACCAAAATCCCAAACTACAAGCTAATGCAAAACACTACAGTTAATACAACTGAGAGCCTGATTACAATCTTGGTGGATGGGATACTCCGTCACAAGATATAATGGAACTTGTAATTTGAAGGATGGGATATCTGTCACAATTGTGACAGAGTATCCTATCCGCCAAGATCACAATCAGGCCCTTAACCTACAGAAACCCACACACAACACTGTAGCTAACCTCTAGACCTCCCCTAGACCCCCTACCCTCAATACTTTTAAAAGAAAGGTAAAAAAGGACTTACCTGTTCCGATGAACAGCAGCACCTTACCCAAACCTGGAAATAGGAAAATAGCCAAAAATGACACAAATAGAACACAAAATCGAAGGTAGCTGTAAAAAAGGCTGGCAGCTAAATGAAATTAAAAAAATGAATATCTCCCCATAGAACTGAATAAGAAATAATTTTAAAATGTTGAATATAGAAATTGTTTAACAATTATAAACATGGCTTTTTTAATATGTAACTAATAATATTACTTATTGCAAACATAAAGCTAACTATTTTTACCATATTTCTAAACAAGAACAATGCTAATTAAATAAAGCAAACTATTTCTACTACATACAAATAAAACTTGAACAAAGGAATTCAAAGTAAAATGTTAAAGTTAAATATTCACTCTCCAACTTAAACCATTTTTAAGAAAGTGTTGAACACTAAAGGGTTGATCTTCATTATTCACACTCAATCACAACCAATTCAGGGAAGGTGTTGGACACTAAAAGGGTGACATTTACTATTCCCACTCCAAGCTATGCCAATTTAGTGAATATGTTGGACACTAAAAGGGTAATATTTACTATTTTCACTCAAATCTTCCCCAATTTGAAAAGGTGCTGGACACTAAAGGGGTGACTTTTAATATTCTCACTGGTAGTTCCTGACGTGTGTAAATGTTTAAAACGTGCTGTAGCATATCTGATGAAAACTGGTGTTGTTTATGACTGTGTCTCAGCACAATGGCTGTGTAAGAGACAGGCTAATGTGTGGCTGAAGACTACCATTGTGTTTCTAATGTGTTTAGAGGGCAATTAGTAACAAAATGTTTATATTTTCACACTCTGTGGAATCATTATATACCTTGTATTGTAAAACCTTATTGTCTTTGTAGTATGCCTCATACTACATTTTTGATTTAAGTCAGTATTGCTAAATGTTGTGTGTCCTCTACACGATGTGTATGTACACAAGTGTTTGTACAAATTGTTAACATGTTCTTCTCCCTTGCTGGGCTTTTCGATGTGTGACTTTTATTTCGAAATGAAAATTTAACTAATCTCTATAGATGAACTTGTACATAGTGATATGACAATTAAAAGGTTGTGTTATGTTCAACTGAGTATTGTGTGTGTACACTAAGGGCCTGATTCACAATGGGGCCTCTACAGTCACAGCGGTGGCCGTAGTTGTGGCGGGGTCCCACACTCGTAATGTGTCCCCGCAATGGGAAACTGCAGGACAGAGGTCCTGTCACAAGTGCGAGACCAATGCCACAACTGGGGTACCTCTCTGTGGAGGCCCTTTGTGAATCAGGCGCTAAGTGATATGCAAATATGTTAAACTTTGAGATGTATGTTTAATAACAAAGATACCTTTGAGAAAGTGATTATTACATTCATTGTTTGTATTCATTATTTTATTGATGCATAATGCAAAAGTGCACCATACATTTTATTCATTATTTTATTGATGTATAATGCAAAAGTGAACCATAAATTTCAGATTATCTGAAAATAAGTTAACTTATTTGTGGGGAGAAGAAATGAATAAATAAAAGGGTGGACACTGAGGTGATGCTTCAGGAGATAGTGTTGGGCCCTCTGAATCTTATTCCCGTCCTGTATGTTTTGGGCCCTGAGAAGTTCAATATCTGGCTCAGCTGGTTCTCCTGTAGCATAGCTGCCCGATCAGGTCTTTACTCATGGTATTTACATTGGTGACCACACCCTGTGCCTCCCTCCTCACAACAGATCTTGTGCCAGCTCACTCCAGGCTTCCCTTTCACCTATTACGGGTGACCAGAGTTGTAGTACCCACTGCCTGTACAGCAGATGTTATGGATATGGTTGCGACAGGATCCAGGACAGGGGTGACAACAGTCATGGGGGGTGTGGAGCCACATTGTAAAAATCCTCATTAGTGGTAAAATCACATTTCAAGTTACAATTTTGAAAATGCCACTTTTTAGAAAGTTGCCATGTTCTTGTCCTAATCATTTGGTGCCTGCAGTCTGTCCATGGGTCACATGACTAGGCATAGCTGGCAGTTGGACCTTGTTTATTGCTCTCGGACAGTGAGACAAAGGGAAGATAGTTGGTGACAGAATAGGCCACTCTGACTTAACGAGGGGGCAGAGATGTCACCTACCATACTTATACATCACAAAGGCCCTGCCTGAACACGATCACAAAGGGTTTGCCACTAGTCTTTTGTATCCCCAGTCCAATAGTGAGGACATGAATGCTTGAAACTTTCAGAACCTTCTCCTCCTTAAAAGAGCACCAGGTTTAAAGATTAGACCCTCAGACCAAACTCTTCCGTATGCCTCTCGACCTGTGGAAGATTCAGAAGAAGGACTGCTGTGCCCCTTTGCTGCAAGAAAGACTCCTACCCTGCTACCGTGCTGTGCAGCCCTGCTGCCCTACTGCCTGAGAAGGACTTGACCTGCATAATTCACCCAGGCCACCAGAATGACTTCAAGGCTAGTTGACTGGCCTCTTGATCAGAGCTCCAGGGACAGAACAAGCTGTAGCCATCTTCAACCCAGCACCTGAACTCTGCCAACTGTGTGTCCTGCCCTCCCAAGTGGTGCCACCCCAGTCCTGACCCTTGGAAGTGGGGCTGAAATTCTCTGCCCAGCAGAACCTACACATCGCTATGCAAGACACTGCATCACAAACAGTGGACTATTCATCCCCAATGTAGGACTTTGCATTGCAGACCACAGCTCATCGGAACCACAGCTGCACAATGCATCTCCATGCAAGGACATCACATGGCCCACCAGCTCATCAGAACTACTGCTGCATGATGCATCTCCATGCAAGGACCTTGCATCACCCACCAGCACCTCAGAACCACTGCTGTCCCAGGCTGTGCAACACAACCTCTATGCAAGATTTCTCATTGCTCCACAGCCAGGATTTAAGGTACTTTGTTCAGGGAGCCTAACTGGGTGCTAGCAGCTGGCCAACACTCTATCGCAGTCAGCCTGAATTTGCAACATGGTCTCGGTCTAGTGCAATCAGAGAACCACGGCTGGCGTTTTGTGCTGTTTGGCGCTATTGTCATTTAACAATTTGAAATTGCATATTTACAGCTCTACTGATTGGGTTTTTGTAATTTTAGTCTCAATTAAGGTATTAAATGTTATTCTAATTTTCTAAATTAGAGTGGGATTTTTCTTGTGTTGTGTTTCACTTTATTGCTGTTTGAATGGCCGCATAAACACTTTACACATTGCTTCAAAGTGAAGCCTCATTGCTTTGTGCCAAGCTACCGGGGATGGAGCACAGTTTAGTTTGGGGTTTGCTTGCGACTTCACCCTGGCAAGGATTGTGGTTGCTGGTTGAGTAGGGGTTCACCCTCCTCTAACCAGTGACCCAGTTTCTTACGATGGCAATGAAGGGTCTGCTGGGACGAGTAGTAAGTCACTTTCCTTTCCAATGATACATGTTGAATTTGTTAAGGTACTTACTCCTTGCTTCCAAGGCTAGAAAATAATGTTTTTTATACATTAGCCACCCTCCCATGTTTATGTATTAGTTTGTCTCCCCCTGGAAGAATTTGGATGAAGAAAAGGTGTGTTGGAAAATGTCCACTTCCACCTCTCGGTTCTGTCTCAGTCAGCCCACAAGCTTCGGCACATGCTACATTTCTCTCAGTTTCTGCCTACATTTCTTCTTCTCATGGTTTCCATTACACTTTTCCATCTTTTAACTTCAATTAACCACACAACTATACCTATGCATATGATATGACCCGATCAGTCTCTTGCCAAACCTAAATCTAGTTCACGCCCTGATTATTTATAGCAACTTACCTTACTGATCACTCACTTGCTCAGTAGTTCAGGAATAACATATATGCTGTGCATTAAATATGTATGGGGTGGAAGGTATATTGTGGGTCTCAGTCTAGAAGTATAGACACAGGGCCTGAGTCAGGAGGAATTAGGGTATGAGAAAGGCCATTAAAATTATTATGTCATGCCATTAGTTGTCCAAAACAAAAGAAAACATGTTGCCCATCAAGATTGGCATACCAAATGTTGTGTAATATCTCTATCCATTTGTGTGTGCGTGTGTGTGTGTACATATATTTTCAATGAAAAAAAAGGTTAAAGTGATATTGCAGTTAGGTCAGGTAATGATAAGTTAGTTTATGTTAAAAACATAGGAAATTAACTGACAAAATAAAGGTTAAAGTAACATTATATTTAGGTGTTCAAATAATGCATAACAGTTAAATTTACTGAGCTAGCTAGTAGGTGCGATCCGTCATGCACTGCTTATTGCCTCACATATTTTACACCACTCATGACACGTTCAATAACACCTGAAATTATATTATTGATGACATTACTGAGGACAATAATTGTCATGGGTGACCGCTTAGAGCATGCAATACTAAATTACTGACTAATTGTTTCTCAATCCCTGCATAGCAGATGATGTCATTCAAGTGCTGGTATGATTCTTGGATATTCGTATCCTTTGCCCAAATTACGATGTTGCCACCTTTGTCCAATGGCTTGTTTGTAAAGTTTTTGTTCTCACCTAGTTGCTTTAATATGTTATTTGTTTAATATTAATATTGTGATCAACACAGAGTTTTCTTCTGTTTTGATAGTATTATCTCCTCAAGAGTTTAAGTTTCCTTAAGGTTGTTTTATTGAATACATCAAGAGAGTCATATGGTGAAGTGAGTACAAATTAGAATTCACAATTAAAATTACACCTGTCACTTGAATTCATTCTTATCCCCATTTCATTTAAGGTTATTTTTGTGCTTGCTTTGTCTTGTTAGTTTTCTAAATACAAACTGTCAAGAGCATTATTGTTCAAGTGAAGATCAAATGTGTCTGAGAGGCCTTCTGCATCACTGACCGTCCATAGAGAGTTTCTTTCTCCTGATAGAGAAGTTCCTCTTTTTTGTACCCCATAGTATGCCTTTCGGCCAGTTTGAAATTGAAATGAATTGAAATTAGAATAGACCTACTCAAGTTTGAGTGTACTCAAACTCTGCTGTGGGGCATAACATTAGCCAAAACCAAGGGCCTAATTTAGATATTAGCAGACAGGTTACACCGTCACAATGGTGATGGATAGCCCAACTGCCAAGATCTAAATCTCATTATTTTCTATGGGATTTAGATTTCAATCGATGGGGTATCCATCACCATTGTGACGGAATAATCTGTCTGCCAATATCTAAATCAGGCACTAAGCACCTCAATTTCACTTGTGGTCAGTATGTGATCCAAAAGGTTAATAGCTGTGTTAATTTGATAGGCCATTGCATTATTAAATTTTTCTTCCCTCTGAAGAGTCTCCCTGTTCTCTTTGATTCTTGTTGGTTGTGCTCTTCTTTTGTTCCTTTTCTCCACTTTCTGTTTTTGTTCTCCTGTGTGCTTGTTGACGACCTCTCATTAGTACTCTGAATTCATCTAAAAAAGTGCCTTTATTGATTGGGATAGTCAGTGGTTTGCTGTTCTCTCTCTGAAGTGAATTCAATGTTTGCTTTATCCTGTATCTGTTTATGATGATCCTGTTGTTCCATTGTAACTGCTTGATCGATCCTTTTGATGAAAGTTTAAATTCTTACAGATTTTGCTTATTTTTCCCCTCAGGAATTTCTATCCTTTCCATTTGTAATATTGCCCTCATATTTTTGCAGTTGCTGCTCCATGTTATCTTTGTATTTGCTCGATTCAGCCTACTCTTTAGATTCTGTGGGTTCTGCCTCTAGGTCGTCCATTAATTGCACTATTCTTTGGTACTCCTTCCATTCACGTTTAATTAGAATTGTGACTATGCCTCTTGAGCACTAAGTTTGGTTTTGCATCCATTTCTCTAGGAGGGTTGGACTAATCTATGAGTAGGGAATACATACATAGTCCGCATGGACTATGTCCTACATCTAAATATATTTGAAGAGATGTCGCTTCCCAGCGTTTGTGAACTTTATATTTTCCTAGATTTTTAAGATTGCACAGTTTCTTTATTTGAGTCAATGTTTCATTCTTAGTTGTAGTTGTTCCCCCACTTTGATGTTCAACATACCCTTCAGTAGTAAAAATTCTGCCCTCTGATACAAGTTTCTTGTTAGATCTGTCTGTTTTAATCCCTCACAGTCAATCTCTAAATTTCACCAAACACCTGCATAGATTACGGTCTCATAAATATGCCCTAAAATCTCACAATCTCTGCCCCATTCAAATAAATCAAAGTAGAAATGTTTAATGCACTAATTTGCAATTATTCAATATCTGTCACACTGCAGCCAAATTTGGAATTCCTTCAAATTTCCTAGCAGTATTCTCCCAATATTCATATGTTCAAAGTATGTCCATGCGGGCTGTTTTGTTTAGCTGTGATTTGTTTATATGAGGGTCCCATGTTAAGCCTGAGGGCATGCCAGCCTGTGCTGTGACAACAGGCAAGCTGTTCCCTTTGCATCCTATAACATGGAGAGGAGTGGCGCTCAACCATCAATAATTTTGTTTCTCCAAAGAATATCACTCCTGTGGTTGTGCATGTTTCTTTTTTACAAGTGTCTGTTGGCTAGAGGAGCCGCTCTGCTGCAGAGAAAAATGCAACTTAATCTTCCTAGGATTTCCCATTGTGATGTAATCATACTCAACAGTACCATAAAGTGAAAATGGCCACTTGTTAGGACAGGAGTGCAGTTAAATAACATAGCAACATCTATAATGATTACTTAGAAAAAACATCTTAAACAGAAAACCCTTTGTACTTGCCCTATTCCCTTACTCGCCCCCCATACTTTCACTCGTTGTGCTTGCTTTAGTCTTCCTTTCACTTTTCCTCCATGCTCCTTCCATACCCAGTCTCACCTCCTTACGCCCAATCATCCCTCACTGAAAACTTCTCAGTCTGTCCCAGGCATCCCTAACACTGTCATCCTTCACCTATGCTCCTGCCCCCCCTCAGAAGGGTGGATAAGCACACAACTGACTCTCCACCCCTGCACTAATGTCTCCTCATTGCAACCTGTCCTATTCTAACACCTTGAACAAAACATCCCCTGCTACCTTTCTCTAAACCCCAACCCAACGTCCTATAGGGTGGGTGGGTGGACAAACTACCACTGGAAGTGTGAAGTGCAAGCCCAGGAAGAGGACAACCGTCTTCCTGTGGCTCCTTATAACTTCTTGCAACGTCCTGCCCATATAACCCCACCTATCCTGTCCTGCCTTTGTATTCCTCACCACTAGGTATCCCGTGGGAAGACTATGTTGTGGCTCTGCTTCCCAGGGAGCCCTCCATAGCTGCCAAGATTGACCTTTGGCGGGGTGGTCCCAGAGTGCGATTATGGAATCCCGTCTTAATATTAAATGACTGCCACTCTGGAAGAAAAACACATGGGACCTGAGTCCTCGTGATGTAGTTCATATTTATTCAATCTGGGATTTAAAAAAAAATGGTCACCACACATTTCCTTGTTCATGATGGGCACCATTTTGTTAAACATGAATATAAACAAGTGCATAAGATAGAATAGAAAACAAAATCTCCTTGAATTGAATATGCTCTTATTCATTTATGTAACTCATGACGATAGATGAATAACTTATACTTATTAAGAGTTCTTTTAAGAAAGAGAAGGGAGGTAGGGTTTTGGCTGTGGTGAATGGTATGTGGTCAGTGCATAGTTGAAAGTTTTGTGGTCAGCGCCAGGGCTTTATTTTCTGCGGTGCTATTATGCATTTCTTCACCTTGATACAAAGGCAGCTGTGTATTCTGTGCTCTCAATCAATTCACTTGGTTATGACAGAACCCACGCAGGCAGATCTTGCATCAACAGTTATTACATAATGTGCTTCATTCGATTATGGTTTCAATACAGATGCTTTATCAACTATCTTTTAGTATTTTCAAAAAGATTTGTCATCTCACAAAAACTGTAGGCCTTTGCATAATAGACTTTTGAGAGGCTGAGTTTAAAAAAGCAAATCCTTCAACAAACTGGGCATGACACTCATATAGGCCAAAAACATGATCTAATCTCGTCTACATTAGAGTGATAAGGAGCAACTGTAATGATTTAAGTTAAACCCACTTTGGTGTAAATGTACCAGTTGCCAAATCGTGACTCAAATACTCCATATTGTCAATAAGAAACATAATATATACAATCTGACTACCATGCTGTGTTCCTAGAATACTCAGAAAATCTGATCCAAGACACAATTGTGTTCCTCCACTGATCCTTCATGGATTAGCATGTTTTCTTGAAAAGCTTGTACCACCTCCACTCCCTTGCAATATTTGAAGCATTACCTGCTGTAACACTGACAGACAAAGTTAGCTTGAATGTCATTCATGGAAAATGGAGAGCTCCGAAAGGAATGAAAAATGTGGTTAGAAAAATCAATGGTTAACAAATAATGTGTGCTACCTAATTGTGCAAACATTTCTAGAATTTTAGGTAGTGGATGACAATAAATTAATATATTGTTATTAGTAGTTTTGTTTAGCTTGAGAAAGGTTTATTAGAATATTTTAACAAGAAGTGCATATTAGTCAGGAAATAAGACAATCTTATATGAGAATACAATGGAATGGAATAATATACATCATTAAACTTTGAGAATTGAAACACATGATTTGCAAAACTATACATTTATAATAAAAATATATCAAGCAGTAGCTTAACACTGTAGCATTTTATATTTTAGATTTTGAAGGGGATAGGAAAGGGAAAGAGATGGGAAAAGAAAGAAAATGGAAAGAAAACTTCAAAATTCATCAACCTTACATGAAGGTGATAATTAATGTGGTTGCTAATAGATAACCCAAATAACAGTTATTAGTGGTCTTAAGGTCAGCACAGAGACACATATCACATGTCTTTAATGAGATTACAATGGGGGATCTTATTAGGAGGAGTCAGTAGGCTCAATTACTTTTTGTGAACCAACTGCTGTTAATGTTTTTTCAGTTGTTTCCTGCTGATTTATCATGTACAGACTGATGAGTACAGGTGTCTCTTTCAGACTAATTTATGGTTGTATCCCTCAACACAACCCAGTGTGAACTAAGGATTTCTTGCAAAGATCTATTCACCCGTCCAATTAAGGGAATTAGACACACTCTGCCAGGTCTTAACACCATCCCAAATGCTCCTTGATCTCTCTAACCCAAAATCCTATAACTTTTTTATCAATGTATTCATTGGTCTGAATACATCTGTCCTTATATTTAACAATTTCCCAAAAGTATCCCAACATTACCATTCTAGTTTCCCCAAAAGCCAACAAGTTTAATTCAGGAGGAAATAAAGATTGTTGCTGCACTCCTTGTAGTACTGTAGTTATTGGTGATCGAGGATCTACCACAATCACAAGAAGAACATTCCCAAAGGTAATGCCTCACAGTGGGATCAACTTTAGTTTCACCTTCCATCTCTCCTCCTGACCTAACACCATTTTGCATTTCTCCATGCCACTCTGGACGTGGACTAATTTTTGTTAGATGCAACACATTTTGCTAAATGGCAATAATGTTTCCACTACATGCAAACCATGTGATAGCAATAACTTGGCATCCTAATAGATTTACATTGCTACTCATATTAGTTTTTGTCCTTTTCATGCTCATTGGGACCACACCAATGGCACTACTAGTGCATGAGGACCTCAGTTACGAACTTCTATGGATGTCATGGCTGAATGTTCAATCTCAGTGGCAATAGTGATAGGCTCTTCTTAATAATTTCTGCATTCCAAAATACTATTTTGGGTTTTCCTGTCATAACAATTTGTTACAATCTGAACCTGCACATACTGTTCAATCGAAACTTCAAGGTCACAAGTTGATGCAAAAATCTGCAACTCTGCCACATAGCTATCAATAGTATCATGAGTCAACTGTCTCCTCATAAAAAATCTATGTCTCCTAACCACAATACTAAGATCTTCAGGTAAATTTGCCTCTAATCATTCAACAGCTTTTGTGTACTCAACCCAAAGGCAAATCATTGTGTGGTAAGGAATGATTTCTGGGAGATAATCAAACATTTTTTGACCTTCTGAACCTAAACTGTTGTAGAGAAGAGACTTCTATGTTCACGGTCAACCTTTTTTACCATTAAAAAGTTTTCAAATGTATTGTACCCATATTTTACTTATTAGTGAGAAGACCCGGGCTTGTTCAAAACAATGCAGGTAGCTTCACATTCTGTAAGATGAAAGTTTAGGTTGAAAACGCTGTGCACTAACTATACTTATCTCAGCTGCTGCAGAAGCTCTTGAGGAAAAAATAATTATAGTAAATTATGTGAGTCTTTAATTCAAAAAGGAGTATTTTCCACTTAAAACACATGAACTGTCTGAATACACCTTAACCT
Source organism: Pleurodeles waltl (assembly GCF_031143425.1). Classification (NCBI taxonomy): domain Eukaryota; kingdom Metazoa; phylum Chordata; class Amphibia; order Caudata; family Salamandridae; genus Pleurodeles; species Pleurodeles waltl. Next base: position 736,985,779 of record NC_090437.1, on the reverse strand, counting down.
ATGAGCATGAAAATCTGGCAGCACCCAATTACCGACAGCAGGGAAATGCCAACAAAAATTAAAATTTCCATTAGTGGGATGACGCATAACATGTGAAGAGTCATGTATTTCACATACCCTGCCTGATTTTGCCTGGAGCTGACACTGGGAAACCTAGGAATAGCATAATACGTCCCATATTTCAAGGGGCATAAACACCTTGACTTACCTGGTTTTGACATCAAGTGATGTCGGGCAGCTTTGAAGAAAATAGCTTCCTTTATTGATGCACGAAGTTTGTAACACCACAAATTGCAAAGACCTGAATTCTGGCAGACAAAGTGCACTCTGGATGGGTTCTTGGATAACTGCTGAGCACACAGTAGGTATGCTGAATACATGGTCTGTGTAAAGTGTCTTCAAAGGTTCATGGAACTTGTCACCATATACTAAGTTTGAATAATGCTAATAACACTGCAACAAAACCAGAATTTTACTCAACATGTATTCTGTCACGACAGAAGGGCCTGATCAACAAAGGATGACTTACACTTTGTAGGAAGTTTACAACTGTTTTGGTATTCACAAACTGCAAGTGTAATTTTACTGCTAGTGATTTCACGACTGCAGAGTGTCCACTTTTTTCACCGTATGCCCTTTCTTGAACATGGAGTTGTATCTGGTTACCCTGGCTAATCTTGCAGCAGTGGAGATGATGGTTTTGGGCAAAGAAAGGAAGTGGAAGATGTCCCTGAATGCCAGAAGACAGACTATGAAAAGGCCCTCAGGACCTGAAAAGATGTCGGCCAAGCACAGATCACCTCAGAGGAGAATTATAACGAGACGGAGGAAAGCCAAGCAGAGAAGGAGCCAGACAATGTTGTATCTTAAGGAAGCCTATCATGTTCAGCTTCCAGGGTGCAAAGTGAAGGTTTCCAGAATCTGTGCTTCTCACAGCTTTCAGTCCACCAGATGAAAGTCCATTACAAACAGTCAAGAGGATTTATCAGGCCAAGCCTTGGAGGGGTAGAAGAAGAAGATTGTGCTAACAGAGAAGAGACTGGACTTAGAAGCGAAGAAGGATCAACCATGACTGGTATTTAGTGTAGATGGTGGCAGCAATGCTGAGGTATCTATAGGGGGGGCCATACACCCCTCACTTGCCTAAAAAGGTGGTGCCTAGCTCTGAGTTCAGGCCTAATGGTTTAAAGATATGCAGGGCTTTACATGACTTGACATGGATATTTTAAATTAACTATGCTGTATATCAGCAAACCATAACATAGGTAGGTATTAGACTAATTGGTCAGGAATATGCGCTGAAATATGATTGGGGTGTTTCTAGAGTTCTCCTTTTTATCTTCTTTATTTACTGGTCTATCAATAAGTATGACAACAATGCTATCTCATACTGTTTGTGGGAGAATAGCACATAATTCATATTTGTTGTAAAATACTTGTGTGTGTACTAATTTTAGGGATGAGAGCAAATCTCTGCATTTCACCTGCAAATGAGAGATCCTTTAACAAATTTGTCTGGCTCCTAATGCCCTTACCCACTTGAGCATTACTCAGTGGATGCATATGTTGCTTTTCCTTTTCTTTGAAAACCCAGGGCATAGCACTCCACAGTGTACGTTATCCTATGACTCAGAAAACCTTATCATGTAGTATTCATAATTCTAAATTATTAGATTATTGACTCATTGTGCAGAATCATAAAATAAAATATGGTGGCCTTAATGTGGGACTTGGTTTGATCATCTTTCGCTGCACCATTAATTCGCATTTCAACGGTCCAACCATAAGATATAGCCATAGAGGGTATTGAATTTGTTGACACCGTTAAAATGATCATACTCCAAATAAATACTAATCAGTGAACCTCAAATTAGATTACGGCCCTGAAGATGCAACTCTGTTGCGAAACACACGTTGAGTGTTCTTTGTAATAGGATGTGGTTGTTCAGTGCAGTGGAAAGCTACTAACATAGGATTGGAAACCAGATTTGAATTATAAATGATCTGAAAAGAAAATAAAGAACATAAGACTCTGTTGTACTTGTCTCTCAGAGTTTCAATGGACTTTTAACTAGTGAGAGACTCACAGGAGTAGCACCAGGAGATCATATATATATGATATTCTGGTTAAATACCAAGGATTTTTGTGTGAAACATTAATTCCAAATGGCAACAGGTGCAAACAATGTGCACACTTTGGGCCTGGAGACATTAATGTTGAACCGCCATCAGGCCGCCTATGCGGCCTGAAACCCGCCAGCCGTAATTTGACATCCCCGCTGGGCCATAGCATTGCAGCCGGCTCCTAATGGAGTGGAATGCGCGATGAGGCAGTGCATGGGGGCCCCTGCACTGCCCATGCCAAGGGCCCCCCGAGTTTCCCTTACCACCAGCCTTTCCATGGCGGTAATTACTTCCATGGACAGGCTGGCGGATGGGGACTCGTAATCCCCAGGGCAGTGCTGCTTTCAGCGCTGCCCTGGTGGATTACAACTGATGGGACTGCCATGGCGGTAGCCTGTTGGTCCCGGCGGTATGACCGTGGCAGAAGCGCCACGGTCATAATGTGGTGGTACTACCGCCAGCCTGTTGGTGGTACTACCACCACATTAATCCTGGCGGGTTGTAATAAGGGCCTTAGAGATTTATCAACATGTAATACATGTAACAATTGTGAATAAGGCACATAGTATGTGGTGCGCCCTTCAATGCTCATCTGCACTTTAATAATACTACTCGAAGTAATACCTTGAGTACAAAAGTCATGCAATTATTAGATAGCCTTTGTGCCCTGGCACAACTCTATGTGATGTTAAGTGGCATCAAAGCATGTCATTTGTGTTCACATCAGTAATTATGACATCATTGGAAGGCACATGTAAACATGATGCTGCAATACATTTGTCAGTTTGCACAATATAACACAGCAGGTATTTGCACACTTTTATATTGAGTAAATCTTGAAGAATCTGCACCCAAACTTTGTATAAATTTACAATAAATGGACAGCCCCTAGAATGGATGTTACTTTAAACCAGGGGTATAATTGAATCTTATTGATTGGGGTCGGAACAAGTACTTCACTGGAAGGCTTTTATCCCCATGGTTAGGAATAAATTGCTTTTTTCTAGTTTTATATAGTGTGAACTCGACCCAAGGGTCGTATCACATGAGCACCAGTTACAGCATTACAGAAGGTGTGCTATATATAGTACGGGTAAATTAAGTGATTTGCCCAGAAGTACAAGCTTTTGGGCCGACAGCGGTACTCGTACCAGGTTCCTTAGTTCTAAAGTCGGTAGCTGTGGCTGTAGAGCCACATTCTGTCCCAATCTTTGTGTAGTTGCTTAGATTTATGACATGGAAGCCGCCACGATACTCGGGACTCTGTCCTTCATAGAAAGGAAATAATACCTGAACTGCTTGCTAACTACAAGTGAAACACGATTTAGAACTAGTAGTATCAAAATAAAGATTTCAAATTCAATCTAAAAACTGGTAATCACGGTTAAAACAACAATCACTACAGCAAGCATGCAGCCAGGAAGTGCCCCAGAGATTGTGCTGCAATGACAATACTTTCTTATTGACAGATCTGGCCATGGTTAACCGCAAAGCATAAGGTGGGACATTTTTTCTAGAGGATTTTCTCGAAATTTGCAGTAGCCCTCAATTTTGTGAGTCCTTAAAAACACAATTTTTCCCTCATAATACATTAATCATGTAGCCTGCATCAAGAACAGGGACTTTTGAGTTTTGAGAAAATGCGTTCAGTCATGTCCTACCTACAAGGGACAAAAATATCATCTCTTCTACCGCTATGATCCTCCGATCTTTCGTGGCGTATACATCAAAATTGCAACTCCTTTCAAGGTCTGCAGTGAACTAAAACCCATCAATTGTAATTTTCACACGCTACAGTGGTCAACAAATCCTTAAAGGCTGGTTAATATTTAACGTTCAGGAGTGGCAGCCACTCCGACAGCTTCTGCACCCTTCCAGCTCAGGTTGCTCCTCTGAATCTAATTCCTTTAGTTCCTCCAGAAAAGGGATCAGGGGACACACAAAAACAAATATTTTCTTAAATCATGCACAGCACACCTTTTAGCTAAGCCAGCAGCATTCCTGATGTACTGTTCAAAGTAGGGTTCATCTTATGGTACCAGACTATAGATGCTGTGATATAGGCAATTCTGCTAGTGATCCAAAATCGTCTAGTGCTGTATTACTATAATGTCTTTCATTTTGCGTTTCAGCAACTTTTCGATAGATCTTTTGCTTAGTCTATGGACCACGAACTTGTAAATTTGAGACAAAGAAATTGAGGCCTGCTACAGTACTTGACCCAATTTAACAATATTGGTGTGAAAACAAGCTGAGGCCTCAATGATGAAATGAAGGACACGCTGTCCAAGAAACCCAGCCATCCCTCAGACTTTTTTTCATTGAATTAGTCACTGAATTACCAAATAAAAGGTAAAGGGAGATGTATTTTTAGGCTCTCTGTACCCCATTTCATCAAGTCAAACTAGATATAACATCTGAACCAATGGGGATGGTAGCAGTGTTGTGCCCTTTGACCAAACAATGAATGTAATGAAAGAAGACAGGGCATGCTCTGTCTAAATTTCAGAGATTCTTGGGATTCTCTTAAAACATGACTGAAGAAGCCAACATTGAAATGGTGAGGTCGAGAAAAAGAAATAGTAACTTAGCAGTGGCAGCTCACGGTAGGGAAAAGGGGCGGGGTGGCACGGCTTGTGGTAGGAGGGGGTAACACGACAAAAAAATAAAAATAATAATATAATGAAAAAAAAACATACCTTTTATCTACGTGCCTCGCCGCTCATATCCACTCCTAGACTGGACTGCAGGCACAGGCTCCCAGCCTGCCTTGAGTCCATTCCTAACACTGCTTTCATGCTGCTGGCCAGGGTGCTCCGTGGCAGAGTGGAAGTCTCTGCCTGTTGTCTCCAATCCAGCAACGCAGTACCTGCATTAGTGGGTTGGAGAGAGCCCAGTGCACATGTGTGTTTGGCTGGCCCAAGAAGGCTGACCAAACATACATGCGCACTGAGGGGGAATGCTGTGCACTCCCCCTCTGCTCCATTACAGCCCCATGATCCTGCCCCTTTCTCTCTAAAATGATAATAAATGTAGGTTATTATCGTTGTATAGTGAAAGGTTTGCAGCTGCTGCTGCTGGCGGGGGAAACGCTCCTCATCCATAGCGGAGGAGCCGCCCCTGTAATGTAGCATAGCTTGGTACAATAAATTCATAGAGAAGTACTGTATACAGCATAGCCAATACTCTACAATCTGCATTATCAATTCTTGCGATAACCATGGCCATGTGAAATCAGAACTATGGTGGACTTAAGTGTGACTTAGGTGTGACAGGGAATTTATGAAATCAAAGCTACATGGGCTGTATTAGTCTCAAATCGATGCCTAGGTCTATTAGTGAATCAGTGAGGGCAGCTAATGGCACTAACCTATCTTTTGGATCAATTACCACCCACACTGAACTAGTTCAGCTCAAAAGTTCACGTGGTCTCGAAGAAATACTGCATTTTAATTTACTTGATGCACAACAATCTCAGCTGATCTTAGGGCTTAGTTGGCAAATGCAGCACAATCCCCAGACAGATTGGGCAGAAAGTATCTTAAATCTAAGCTTTGATTATACCCAACAAGATTGTTATGACAGTCGATCAACAGTGCAAACACCAATCGTCATAGTTTTGCCATGCTGGCTCAGTCTGTTTGCCTTAAAGATATTAAATTTTACCTAAAGCCTACTCAGACTTTCATGACTGGTTTATTCAAAGCAGAACTAAATACCTACCACACCACAGGCATTCTGACTGCAAAACAGACTTTGAGGCTATAAACCTACTCCTGTGCTGTCACATATATGCAGTTACTAAGAAAGAAAATACCCATTTGAAAAAAATATCAACCAAAATCTGCAAAATGGTCTCCGGTGTCTTCTCATTGTTATTTTTTGCAAAATAAGTGAGTAAATTGAGACTTGTGTAGACTATAGAGTCATAAACCATATCGCAATACAAATTGTATCTGCTGCCTCTGAATTCAGTCCTTCTGCACCAAGTGAAGTCAGTGCAAATATGCACTAAGTTAGATCTATGGGGGCCTGTCATCTGGTGTAGGTGTGTGAAAGTTAGAAATGGAAAACTGCTTTTTAAGCCAGGATGAGTTCTTCAAGGACTATTCAGACTTGGAACAAACTTGCTTTATTTACAGTCTAAGGCAAGTATAACACACTAGTCATGTTTCATTTTTATTAATAAAACTCTGCAGCTCTATACCATTCTCTTTGGACACTGAAGTATTATGCAGCTATGCAGCTAAGTCGTCATCAGAGCTCAGAGGCGCTTGAAGGCGCTTGGAGCCATGGAGTTGCAGCTGGAGGATGCTGCAGTTGGAGAACACCACAGCCAGGCCAGGACAGGATAGAGCCCTGTAGAAGTTTGGCACACAGGTTCTAGGAGGACGTCAGTGGGCAAGTGAGCGTGGCTGGAGAAAGCAGTTGTGCTTGTGTCCTCCCGAGAAGCAGCCACGGCTCCTGAGTGTGCAGCTGGGATACGTTCGACAGGAGAAGGTGTCTTTACTCATGCTGCATGTGGCTAGCCGCTACATGCTAGCTGCTCACAGCCTCAGGTACCACTACCGCTGATTGTCAAAGTGGGGGGGGCTCCCCTCTTTACTGATGCCCTTATGACCGCTGTGCGACTGCCCTTGCTATAGGGCTGAAGGACTAGTAATGGTGGTGGTGCTTAAGAGGTGCATAAGAGAGAGACACAGGAAAAATCTGCACTTTGTTTCAATCAGCACATCAAAAATTTCATACAGGTCAGCAAGGATTACCAAAGATCATCATAAGGTGAGGAGCACTATGTAAGGTGTCCACAAGGAGCTGAAAGGGGGGCCTGGTAAAAAACAGTTTATTGCCACTGAGACAGACACCAGTAATCAGTAGCCAGAAGGAGGCCAGAAGTGGGCCAATGAGCTGGGGACTAGCAGAACTGTATCTAACGAAAGTGAGGGATGGTTGGTGGCAAGAAACACTAATTTGCAAGAGCTGTGTGGGGCACGGAAGTGGTCGGCATTAGATTGGTGCATCTTGTGCACACACTAGTCCTTGCCTCCACCTTTAGCCCTGATACCAAGTGGAATCCATCTAAACCTTCTGAGATGCCTGTTATAATCACTATACATTGAGCCCCAGTTGAATATAAATAACTTTTGGACCCAATGATTGGGCTATACTGGATTGTCGTTTCTACATCAAAAGTTAAATCAATGAAATTGGAAATTAAAGGTGGTAAGTGGGATAAGTATAAAATACCACCACTCAGTGAGACTAAGGTGGCCCATAGGATCAGCATTAAAGCTAAAGTGACTTCATGAGAGTAAAACGCACAGACACCAGAGTATACCTGACAAGAGCTAAGGGTAGGATGAACATACAATCAGTTCATGAAAGGGTTCCCATTCCCCCTATAAGGAGAACTTCAAACACTGCAGGCAGTAAAATGCTCCAAAGTTTAATCTGGCGGAGAAACTCAGTGATTAATGTCTCCAGTATTTTGAATGTTTGAAAAGTCAACAAAAATTTAGCACAAATTTGACTTTTTAAAAGACACAGTTTGGGCTATGCTTGCATGTTCCCTTCTAAAACCAATTTTGTCACCAACAAATAAAGCCAAAGTGTAATTAGGGGGCCAGGTAAGGAGACAGAGGATTCAGGAGTTCTAGTAAAAACCCCGTAAGTGCTAGGGAACTGAAAACTGATTTGGAACTACTCACAGTGAGATCTTGGGCTCCAAAAACTCCCTCCAGTTCTCCTCCACTACTAAACTCATCAAGGTCATTACCGAAGACTGTTGTGCCAGTGCCAATCGAGGCTAATGTAAAAATTATTAAAAAGAAAGACACCCTCGAAGGGCTACCAATGCAAGTTCCTCAAAAATAATTACATTATACTGCCAATGGGCAATTGGAACAGCAGCAGCTCAATGTCAGTTACACTGTGACACACCAATTTCCATCTGAAAGCCAAGTTAATACTACAACCAGAACACCATGAGGTAAAAGCCCAAGTCCGTCAAGGTCAGCTCAGGGTCAAATAATGCATTTTGTCCTGAAAAAAGTGATCTCCACTCTAGGGGCAGCATGTGCCCATCTACCAATCATATCAATTTCATAAACAGTAATCAAATTCTACAATCTAAAATAGACATCGAGGAGCAAGTAGGATTGGATCCAGAATGCAATTATTTTAGGAAACAGATACCTGATTCCCCTCATAGTTAAGCGTCACCAAAAGCCCCATCAACAGGATAGCAGCTACGTGGAAAAAAAATTCAGAACATCACAACTGGCACTAGAGGCTCTATCCTATCAATCAAAAAATATAGATGTCCAAGTGGTCCTACTTAATGTAATGGCAAAATCTGTGTAAGGGATCGATCAGACGTTTGGTGATCTAAATAATCTAATAACAAGAGTGCAAAATTATTCAGCAGTATCTCACATCGACTGCACGTGTGCACCACTGATTAATAAACTTCCAACAATCCTTGATGCGCTGACCACCTTAATAGATGATCTAAAACCAAATTTGGAAAGCCAGGACCATATAAGGGAAATGCATTTATCAACACAAGCAGACCAGGAGTCTGGTGAAATTGGAAATACTACGGTCATAGAAACCTTAGCAGTAGGGGCGGACAGTCATTCAACAGAGTCCAATGCCAAGGAGAGCGAGCTTGACAACGAGAGGACAAGCCTGCCGGAGATGGTACCCCACAAGATACAGTTATCCATTACACAATCCTTTGTAAAATCAATGATGAAAAAGCTGAAGGAAAAACAAAGTAAGGCTAGAAATAAATTGAAAAATAACGTAGTAACCTCTCCTTGTATAAGCACTGACAAATTAGCCGATATTATAATGGAGACTAATGAAGATGTCAGGCAGGGTCGTAATCAGGTTGATAAGAAACCCAAAAAGGGCAAAAAATGTATCCACTGTTCAACAATAAATCAAAGAGAAAGCAGAGAGATAGCGCCTCCCAGGTAAATGAGGAGAATCTAATGACAAAAAGATTTGCAGCATCTACCGTCATGAGCTTCACTGGGGAAAAAACAATTACAACTGAGCGCCAAAGGGAGGAAATGGGGATGCGTCAAGAACTTACGGCAAACAGGATGGAGTGCCAAGAAGCCTTCTTACCTGTAGCAGCCACTATGCATTCCATTCCCCTACAAGGAAAGTTGAAATGAAAAACTCATGAGATATTCCAGGACGAAGCAAACCTTCTTAATGAACCTGATTGTTTGACAAATTCATCCATCAAACAATCAATACTGCTACTAGGCAAGAGGCAGTCAAATGGTTTTCACCCCAGAATACCAGTCTATAGGGAGGCATGATATCCTTAATCATGGCAACATCTGAAGGCTTCTTCAAGCTATTCCATCTCTTCACTACAGGTAGTATTGAATCTATCAATTTTATGTTGCAACTGGATGACAATGCACAAGAGTCTAGTTTGGTGACCTGGGCCTTTGACCATTTAGCAAAGAAAGTCCTTCAGGAAACAATGCCCTTTCTCAATTGGGGAATAAAAATCTGCATGATCCATCCAGCATCTTATCCAGTCCCATATATGCCTCAAAAAGACTCTTCCCCAACACAAAACTCACAGGATGAAAAGCAAGTATTTTTTAAATCCTTAAAAACCTAGGGGTAAATCAGGACCACTATCGCCTGGTGCACTTTCTCAGTCAAGAAAACAAATCACTAACCAACTCAACTTAGGGTGGTTAATGGCGGCTTTACACTGCGGCCGGTGAGCCTGACCAATAAATCTGCAGCCTTCACAGCCACCATCCTCAACCCACTTGAAGGAGATTCTGAAACTATGTTCATTGAATATAAACAGTGTGAACATCAAAATATGTGACAACTATTGGAAAACTTTAATTAGGGACTTTACTTTACTCTCCTACAGGAAACCTGAGCAAAACAGCCATTTGTATTGGAGGGATTTGTTGGCTATTTCAGTCCAGCTGAGAAAATATGAAACTATGGGTGTCCTTGGGGGGGCTTAGCAACTTTTGTAGCAATAGGTCTGAAGATAGAAAGTGAGCAGGTGGCCACTAAAGATAAGAACTTCCTGATGGTAAATCTAAGATGTTTGCATAAATAAGCCAGGAGCACTCTCTTATTAATTAATTAATTAAACATCTACATTCATCCTGACACAAGCGCTAGGAAATCAATGTTTGTCAAACTAGTGATTCTGCTGTTGGAGATATCACAATGCTCAATATCCTATGAAATCATATTATCTGAGGACTTCAGTATGAATTTACTTTGGCCATTTTTGCAAGATGAAAAGCTGTTACAACAAGATTCACTTTGGGCCATTCCTAATCAGCCTTTCGGCCTGGATGATAAGGGTCCAAAAGACGTAAAGGCAGTTGAGCTAGTAAAAGATCTAGAAGCCCTGGGCTAACGAGTTGTGAATGATAGGATGAAACAAGACTCTCCTCCTGCATAGACATATCAAGCAGCTGGTTCACATTCAAGAGTCAACTTTACTGAAGTAACTTCAAGTTCATTTCAATTAATTTCATCCTTTTGCATTAAAAAAAAACTATCTCCTCCAATGCAGTTGTTTAAAAAAGCTATTAACGGTCTGCTGAAAAAAAGTAATTGCTAAAAGACTGTGAGGCTCTTTCTCGCAGATTACACACCTGGATGATAACGCATGAATATAAGATTCTCAAACCATTGTCCTAGCTGGAGACAGGTTGGTCCAAGCATTTACAAATAGACTTAATCATGCTCTGGTTTGGCCTTCTTCCTGGGTTTGTTCATGTGGTATCTTGGGTCCAGGACACAAACAAGACTTACTGTAGACTGTGGAAAATGGGGGAGGAAAACATCGTTCTCTTGACCTGTCTTTGTCTGGCTCTATTAAAAAATTGGAAGGAGCTGCTAAAAATGTATTTTAATCAGCAGGGAATTCAGTCATGCCAGCAAGCTGTGATTGCATGTTTTGCATCATCAGACACATCTCTGAATTGTTACTTTATAAAGTTTTTAATTAAAATGAGCACTTTATAGAAAATTAGGAATAAATCCTTAACCGCTTCAGTGCACACACTACCTCCCTGTTGCGGGTCACGACCAGTGGCCGACACCAGAGAGGGGGTTAAAAAATACCCCGGGAGACACAGAAGATCCTCCGTGTCCCCCCGCACCTCACCCGCCACTTTGTGACATCAGCGCGCCGTGAGGCATGCTGACATCACTGTTTGCTTTCTCCTCCGTGTCGGAAAACAGCCCCAAACAGCCTTTTCAACATTCGGGAAGGCCTCGTTTGAAAGGGGAGACTTTCCTCTTTCAAACAAGGCCTTCCTGAACCGGTTTCCTGGCCCTTGATCACAGCGTAGCTGCGATCGAGGGCCAGGAAACCCCATTAGACACCAGGGATTTCACTTGGGGGGGGGGGGTTGGACCCCTCGGAAAACGGGCCGGCACTTTTCATGAGGTTTTTATTCGAGATCTTTTTGAGATTTGGCGCAGGTCCAGGAATAGTGATCATGTATCCAATTTAAATAATTAGTAAGAAGCCACCAGGTAGACCAATTATGTCTGCTAGCAATAGTCTTCTTGAATGTACCTCTATGTATTTGGATTTTTTCCTTGTCCTGTATGTGTTGGCATTACCCTCTTATTGTAGGGACAGTATGGATTTAATTTCCAAGATTGATGAAATTCCCTGGGAACCTCATTTTCTGTTGGTTACCGTAGACGTAGAGTCCCCATATCCTTGTATTGAGCATGGTCTGGGGATACAGGCTTGTAGGTATTTCTTTTGTGACAGACCACTTAGTAAATATGATCATTCCATGATGTTATTGGAAATGTTGGAATTTTGTTTGAGTAACAATTTTTTCATCGTTATTTGGGAGGATAGGACAATAAAAAGACTGGGTGGCTTAGTGAACAGAAAGGTTTCTTCAAATGTGGAAAGTGCAAGGCATGCAAGAATAGCAAAAATGTAAATACATACAGGACGGCCTTGGGGGAGACCAAGGGGATAAATAAATTTATCTCCTGTGGCTTGGATTATTGCATTTATGTTTTAAAATGTCCATATGGATTACAATATGTTGGTAGCACTATTGCCCCTGTGCAGAAGAGAATTTTGGAACATTACAGAGCGATCAAAAATAATGATGTTTCATACCCTGTTGCTAAACATTGGGCCAAGGTACATAATCAGAATGCGGATTCCTTGGCATTCTTTGGGATAGACAGAATTGTACATATTATACGTGACGGAGAAAGGCTTCTGAGAGTGAGGGAGTCAGAATATATTATTTTGCTTGGAAGTAAGTCCCTTGGGGGCCTCAATGATGATGAGGAGCTTTATGCACATGTTGGTCGGATGGGACAGAAGACATGATTGTCTATATATATATTTTTTCCATATATGTATATTTTTTCCACTTTTATTATCAATATAATATTATTTTATTTCCCAGATATATTCAGCATGTGGTCTTTATTTTGAAGATGTTTCTACTTCGAGATTCCTTTAGGTTGTATATTAGTATTGTGAATTGTGTATCTTTCTTATTATGATTTTTATGTGATTTTTTTTTTTCAATTGGGCAGGACATTTAGGAATGGCCACTTGGCCAAGATTGGGAATTTCCATACCTTTGATAAAAATTGGGTTGGTGGTTTTGACATTAATAATTGGGGAGAGTGCCTAAGAATGTGTTCTCTCTCTTTTTTCTTTTTCTTTTTCCTTTTCGAGAGTATTTCTTTATTGTCTATGAATTGGGAGTATTTATTTTGATGGGGGATTGCGCACAGTTTTTCAATTGGGCCATGATGAAGACACTTTGGTGTTGAAACACGTAGCCGACAATAAAGATTGGATTTTTAAGAAGCAGACACGTTTAGTGCGACTTCATTTTTGCAGTCTGACAGACTGTAGGTCTTTAATTATTTCAGAAATGGGGGCCACAACTGTTTGGTCTGCACCAGCCTCGTTGGTGGATGTAGCCGGTTTCAATGTGGAAACTATATATATATATATATATATATATATATATAGATATAGATATAGATATAGAGATAGATATCAATCACATTTGTCAATGTGTGTGGTTTCCCTGGGGACTGCGACCGCCCCCCAGGAAAACCACGCCCAAATATAAAAGTGATCTCTTTACATATATTTATATATATATATATATATATATATATATATATATATATATATATATATATATATATATATATACATATATATATGTATATATATATATGTATATATATATATATATATATATGTATATATATATTTATATATTCACCACCAGTTCTTTTGCAGTTGCAGCATGCGTCTTCAAAGCAATGCACTTCAACTGACGTGTTTCAACTGTAGCTTTTAGGCAGCAATAAAAAAAGTCAAGTCATTTTTGTGATTATGTTTATGCTAGAAAAGATCTGACTTTTGTCTAGTGGCAGTTTTGATGCCATAACGTAGTGCAGAAGGTTTATATGCCTACTGAAAGGATCAAAACTGTATTATATGTGAATAGCTGAGTGGATTAGTAAAGGCCAGCCATTACCTGAGCAATAATACAAATTAAATGTATGTGCCAGGGGGGCTATGGAGAGATGAAATGCACTTTTGCTGGGTGGTAGTGAGGGAATTGGAGGAGGAGGTAATGGGAGTGGGAGAACCAATAATGATTGTTGGACTGGGCGCTAGAGACGCTAAAGACTGTGACGATTGGTATGTGACAAGGTGATGTAATAGTGTGTCTTTTTTTATTTTTTGAGTGTCTTGAGAGAACATGCTGATTGAGGGAAGAAGTGAAGGTAAGGTGACCTATACTGTTGCAGGTATCACACACACAACCACCAGCAATTTTGTGACTGTCTACATAGGCTAGTGTTTTAGAGCAACAGTTTAGCCAGTAGCAGATATGGCATCTCGTTGGATGACTACTCGGGTTATAGAGGACAGCTCTTACATAGGATCAGAGACTGAGACAGCAGATATTGAGACAGCATCTGAAGGATATGGCAATGGTGCAGACTATGGGAGGATTTTTCAGTCGGAGGAATCCCATTGAATAACTCCTCTTCCAGTGATTATGAGGGAGGGGATGAGGACAGTCCTGCTGTCCCTTCGCAAGCACAGTCTGTGCAGCGGGACAATAGCGGGTTAGCCCAACCCAGAGAGCAGGTGCATGCGGCGGCAAGCACAGAGAGAGTGCTCTCTTGGGAGCTCCCCAATTTAGTTCAGCCCCAAATTTCACTGCCCAAATTGTATTGTGGAGACATCAAAATTAACTATCACAAAACAAACTGGTTTTGTAAGGCAGACACCTGAGTTTTTGGTCCTGGGCTCGGTGCCATATAGGAAAACCTACCAAACTCAGATATTTCTGGAAACTAGACATCTGGGGGAGCCCACAGAGGTGTGACTTGTGTGGATTCCCCAAAGTTGTCTTACCCAGAATACCCTGCAAAGCTGAAATGTTGAATAAAAACTTTTTTGTTGCATTTCCGTCACACAAACTACAGGAATATGCTGGGATCCACAAAATTCCTACCATCCAGTGTTACCCCACCTGTCCTGATAAAAACGCTACCCCATTTGAGTGCCTGTGCCTAGTGTCTGTGTCAGGAATGGATCAACAGCTGCACTCATGTAAGGACCAACATTGACCGTTGTGTGATCTATTCCTAACACGGGCACTAGGCTTACCCACACAAGTGAGGTACCATTTCTATCAGGAGACTTGGGAGAATGCTGGGTGGAAGGACGTTTGTGGCTCCTGTCAGATTGCAGAACTTTCTATCACCGAAATGTGAGGAAAAAGTGTTTTTTTGCCAATTATTGAAGTTTGCAAAGGATTCTGGGTAACAGAACCTGGTGAGAGTGCCAAAAGCTACCCTATCCTGGATTCCCCTAGGTGTATAGTTTAAAAAAATGCATAGGTTTGATAGGTTTCCTTAGGTGCCGGCTGAACTAGAGACCAAAAACCACAGCTAGGCACTTTGCAAAAAATAGCACTGTTTTCTTTGGGAAATGTCATTTGTCCATGTTGGGTTTTGGGCATTTCCTGTCGCGGGCATTAGGCCTACCCACACAAGTGAGGTACCATTTTTAACGGGTGACTTGAAGGAACGCTGGGTGGAAGGAAATTTGTGGCTCCTCTCAGATTCCAGAACTTTCTGTCAACGAAATGTGAGGAAAAAGTGTTTTTTTAACCAAATTTTGAGGTTTGCAAAGGATTCTGGGTAAGAGCCCCACAAGTCACCCCATCGTGGATTCTCTAGGTGTCTAGTTTAAAAAAATGCACAGGTTTGATAGGTTTTCCTAGGTGTCGGCTGAGCTAGAGATCAAAATCCACAGCTAGGCACTTTACAAAAAAACACGTCAGTTTTCAATGCAAAAATGTGATGTGTCCTTGTTGCGTTTTCTGTCGAGGGCATTAGGCCGCCCCACGCAAGTGAGGTACCATTTTTATCGGGAGACTTGGGGGAGCACAGAATAGCAGAACAAGTGTTATTGCCCCTTGTCTTTCTCTAATTGTTTTTCTTCCAAATGTAAGACAGTGTGTAAAAAAGACGTCCATTTGAGAAATGCCCTGCAATTCAAATGCTAGTGTGGGCACCCCGGAATTCAGAGATGTGCAAATAACCACTGCTTCTCAACACCTTATCTTGTGTCCATTTTGGAAATACAAAGGTTTTCTTGATACCTATTTTGCACTCTTTATATTTCAGCAAATTAATTCCTGTATACCTGGTATAAAATTTATTGGCTCTGGGTACCTAGGGTTCTTGATGAATCTACAAGCCCTATATATCCCCTTACCCAGAAGAGTCCAGCAGACATAACAGTATATTGATTTCAAAAATTCAACATCGCAGAGAAAAGTTACAGAATAAAACACAGAGGAAACTGGCAGTTTTTTCACCTCAATTTCAATATTTGTTTTATTTCAGCTGTTATTTTCTGTAGGAAAACCTTGTATGATCTACATAAATGACCCCTTGCTGAATTTAGAATTAATTTTATCTACTTTTCAGAAAGGTTTAGCTTTCCAGGATCCCTCATTGGTTTCACACCCATTTATGTCACTAACTGGAAGGAGGCTGAAAGCACCAAAAATACTAAAAATGGGGTATGTCCCAGTAAAATGCCAAAATTGTGTTGAAAAATGTGGTTTTCTGATTCAAGTATGCCTGTTCCTGAAAGCTGGGAAGATGGTGATTTTAGCACCACAAATCTTTTGTTGATGGCATTTTCAGGGGAAAAAACACAAGCCTTCTTCTGCAGCCCTTTTTTCCCATTTTAAAAAAGAAAATGAAATGTTGCTGTATTTTGGCTAATTTCTTGGTCTCCTCCAGGGAAACCCACAAACTCTGGGGTCCTTTAGAATCCCTAGGATGTTGGGAAAAAAGGCCACAAATTTATGAAGGCCTAAGTGCGAACTACCCCAAATAGCCAAAAAAGGGTTCAGCACTGGGGGTGGAAGGCCCAGCAGCTAAGTGGTTAAAGGTACTTTTAGGTGTCTATAAATTTGATGCTCAAAACTCTTTTCATGTATGTGTTTTAAATTTTGAAAATATGGCAGCTAGTGTAACTGCGATATTGTAAGATTTTATTTAATCAAACAATAAATGTATTTACTTACTTCCTTACTAACAACTGGTAAAACTCAGAGGATGTAACCTTTTACCAAGACAAGAAAATCATAATCTCCATGTCACTCAGATCTGGGATGAGATTCTAGGGTTCATCCTAACAAAACAAGAGGTGACTATGGATCACCAAACGGTAAATGCAGTGACCGATTATCCCACCACAATGGTGGTTAAAGACCATTCCTCACTTTGCACATTTTTACAAGTGGTCCATTCAGGGTTCCTTGCAGAGAATAATGCTGATCAAGAAACTTTAGAAAAAATAGTAAACTTGTATTGCTCAGAACTGAGTGAGTAGCCTTTCATTGCCTAAAAACTATTTTCAGAACAGCACCATTTCTGGTCCACAATGACTTTAAAGAATCATATTACGTGGAAGTTGATGCCTAAGATCAGGCTTTGTGGTAGGTCCTTTTCTAGAGTCACAGGAATACAGGACAGCTCCATCCTGTAGCCTTTTACTCAAGGAAAGTGACTCCAGCAAAGATGCACTACACCACTGAAGATAAAGAATTGTTAGCAACATTTTAAATGAGAATCACTACTTGTTGGGCGCCTGTCATGTGGTAACGGTTTACACCAATCTCAAGAATTTGCTATTTCTTGAGTCAACTCATTCAGTAACACTTTGCAAACTCAGATGGTTCTTATTCTTTGTGGACTATAATTTTGTCATAACTTTCCATTCATAAAAAATCTTTGGTAAAACTGATACTTCATATAGACTACATATAACTAGCACCGTAGTTCCATCATATCAGAAGATGACATGTACATAGATTTAGAAAAAAATGAAGAAAACTGCTGGTCCAAGACCAGTTACCTGATTGAGTTGTGAACATTCCCACTAAGATCATATTAAAAGGGCTACCTTAACATGAGGGCAAGCTGTACTTGCCAACACCTCAGGTATACAAAGAAGTTAAGACACCAGGACACAATGATGATTTCATTCGCCACCTGGACATCACTAAAAAAGTGAGTTAGTCAGACAAAGCTTTTAGTGGGAAAATCTCTCTATCTGAATCACAGAACAGAGAACTTCACTCCTTATTGATGCAAGTCAAAAGTGTCTTTTTAAACATGCCAGGCTGCACTTTGCTCAGTGAGCATTAGATCACTTGCGCACCCAAAACTGTGGCGCAAATTAGGCCTCATAAGACTGACTATGCTAAAACCGGGCATCCCAGAACCCTACAACAGTGAATGCATTTCTCCAATTGTATCAGATCTATTGACTTTGGCCTATGTGCCCCTAGGGCTGAGTGCCATGTAACTATAAGCATGGACCTTGTAAAAATATTTTGTAAAGCCCTGGTGAGGTAAAACAGCCAAATTTGTTTTCCCCTCATTGTAGTGAATGGCCTCCATAGGCTAGAATGGGGAGACTTTATTTAATTTTAAAAGTCCCCTTAAGTGACAGATACTTCCAGTTGTTGGATTTAATATAACTTGTTCAGGTGAAGAGTTTTAAACTTTTCCTGAAAAGTTGCCAACTTCAGCCCTGCATTGTTTTTGCTGCTGTGCTCTGATTGGCCAGCCTCTGGCAGCCTGGCCAGGTTGCCTTGATGAGGTGTGAAGTGGCCTGGCTTCACACAAAGAGATGTGACTGTGGGAGGGGATCTCCCCTCAGCAGATGGTGAGGCAGGAAGGGGGAGGGCTGCCAAACTGGTCTTCAAAGGCAGAGAAGGACATTTGGAGCAACCCAGCAACACCCGCACATCCTGCAACCCCAGACAACTAGGTGCCCCCTTGATTAGATTAGGAGAGGCAGGAGAGGGGTGTGCTTATGATTTTTAGCCACACCAGTGGGTGGGCTCAGCCAGATGTAACCTCCAAAAATCACTTTCAGCCATGATGGATTTTTGAGGAATGTTGCCTCCTGGGATTGATTTTTGCCACACTTCCCAGGAAGTGGTCATCACAGGGGGGAGGACCCTGCCCCTGATTGGAGAACTAGGACCCCCCCTGTTTTTCACCCAGGAGCAAGGATAAAACTGGCAGACCTGCACCCACACCTCAGGTCCCCATCAGATTCCAACAAGGAAGAGCTACAGGAGAAGAAGGACTGCCCTGCTGGACCCCTGGCCTGCACCTGGACCCTGCACTCTGAAGAACTGCACCAGTTGCACACTTGGGCTTCACCACAAGAACGACTTTGCCTGGCTTCAACTGGTTCAAGGAGGGACTCCCTGTTTGCTACAGGTGAAAAATTGCTAACCAGAGTCCCCTGCACCAACTCCTGAAGAAACCAACCAGCTGACCACTGTCCAGTGGCCAAAAAGGAGTTTGCAGCAGGTGCATTCTGTGAGTTGTAGTCCACACCCCCAAGGATCATCTCAGAGCTTCTGGAACCTTGGGGTGAGCTGTGGACCCCAAAAGAACCTCAAAGGAACATCTGGAAGAAGATCCAGAAGTTTGGAGAAGTTTGGAGAACTTTTGAAAAAAAGCTCCATAGAGGGACCGACCCGCTGCGGCAATTCTAGCTGGCTTGCCTCAACCGTGACCTGGCCTGACTTGCAGATTCATCCCGGTGAAGAAAATCTCCAAAAAAGAGACTAAGGCCCTCATTTCAACTTTGGCCAAGTTGAAACCGCCGGGCGGCCGCCAATGCAGCCGCACTCCCGCGGGGTCTATTTTGAGATCCCCGCTGGGCCGGCGGGCGGAAACCTGGTTTCCGCCCGCCGGCCCAGCAGGGATCTCGGGCGCAACACGGGAGCCGGCTCCAAATGGAGCCGGCGGTGTTGCGGCTGTGCGACGGGTGCAGTTGCACCCGTAGCGCTTTTCACTGTCTGCTGTGCAGACAGTGAAAAGCTCCATGGGGCCCCAAGGGGCCCCACGAATCCTCTTTCCGCCAGCCTTTTCATGGCGGTTCATACTGCCATGAAAAGGCTGGCGGGAGGGGGACTCGTAATCCCCTGGGGGATTACATCTGCTGGACAAAAGTGCGGGAACCGCCGGTCCCGGCGGTGCGACCACAGCGCTTCTCTCGCGGTCGTAATGCCCAAGTTTGTACCGCCAGCCTGTTGGTGGTACAAACTCCAAAACAGCCCCGGCGGTCTTTGACCGCCAGGGTTGTAATGAGGGCCTAAGTCCGAATGTAGGAAGTTGACCAGGAACCTCCAAGCCAGCGTATCAGAGGAGGGCTCCAAGGACGTCAGAGCAAGATCCAGGTTTACCCCGGTCGAAGGATTTTCACCTCGAAAAAACGACCAAGCCCAAAGATAAAAATCTCTACCGAGGGTTCCCGCGATGCGTATCTGAGGAAGAGTTCCAGGAGGTCGATTGGACTGGCAGGTTCGTCCCGCTGAAGAAAATCTTCAAAAAAACGACTAAGTCCTAAGGTAAACTTTTGACCGAGGCCTCCCGTGGCCTGTAGCCGAGCCGGGCTCCATCGCGGTCGGCCTTAAACTTTGACTTTGCCCCGGTCGAGGTACGATCAGATGACCAGATTGGCGCTTTTTGTTCCTAGGCACTAGAAAACAAGAATTCTTTAAAAATTCATATCTCCGGTTCCCCTTATCCGATTGTATTCGTTTTTGTGTCATTTTAAAGATAAAAATATAATCTATTTTTATAAATTGATTTTGGATTTTTTAACTGTTTCCTGTGTTTTATTTAATTACTGTTTTGTGATATTTGAATGCTTTACGCTTTGTCTCCTAAGTTAAGACTTGTCGCTTGTTGCCAAGTTACCAAGGGTTGAGCTAGGTTTAATTTACTGAGACCTAACTGGACCTAAGTGGAGGTTAGTGGCCTTTTGCTAAGTGTAGGTACTTACCTGCCCTTACCTATAATTGATTTTCCAACACCAACTCAATGCCCACAGCTGATCAGCTCATCAAGAGACTCAGATCAGATTTCATACATCAGAACCATTGACTTGAGGAACGAGTAATAACAGCTTCCCTTATTTTGTTCTGATCATTGCTAAACTATTTTCGCCAATGGCCTATTTCTCTTCAAGGGTTTTCCATTTTGGCTGCATAGGGCTCTTGCTATATTTCAATGATTGATTGATTGATTGATTGATCATCTTTTAAGAACGTATGATGCATCAACAACCGCCTACTTTGATGACATTAATATTTACAATGGTGAATATTTGTAAAGAGAGGTAAGGATAACATTACAGTTTAGGGTGGATGGAAGTAAAGGGTATACAAGTAATTTTAGGGTTTAGTGATGTTCACAGGTAATGAGTGGTAGGGTGATTTTAAGGTTCAGAGGATGGAAGAGGTAAAGGGAGTAGGTGCACTGACTGTATATGTGAAGAGGCGGCTGAATTAAGTATTATGAGCGGGTATTCTATGGCTTGTTTGCAATACATTTTCTTGAAATATATGTTGTTAAACTACCTTTAGTTCCCTTTTTTCAACATTTTGTAGTATGTTTTACCAGGTTTTTGATGCATAGTATATTATTTGGTCTTTTTTTCAGAATATTCTCCCTGGGGGAGAACACCCAGACAGCTCATGCTTTCATTTGAGTTTGTTCACTGTGCTCGCTCACAAGTTCAACTGTCTTCTCAACTTTTTACTTCTCCACTTTTAGAATTCTCCAACCATCAATGCCACTGCTGACCAAATCTATATTTTCAGCATTGTCTTTACATGTCAACAAGATTAAAGTGGCGTATTCTGACTTGCTTTCATTTCAGACTTTTGCTACTGTTTTACTGCATTGACGTGCATATAAAGCTGTTCTACTCAGTTGTTTGCCCATTTCTATTTTCTGAACTTTTTTGTGTTATTTTATCATTGCGTTTTACTGCTGGTTCTCAATATTGTTTTGCACATTAGGGCCCTCATTATAACCCTGGCGGTCGGTGATAAAGCTGCAGTGATACCGCCAACAGGCCGACGGTAACCAAAATGGACTTATGACCACGGCGGAAACCGCTCAGACAGACAGCCACTTTAACATACCGACCACCACGGTGGTCTCAACAAGCACCATAGAGGTAACCGCCAACAGCCTGGTGGAAGACAATGTACCGCCCACACTATTACGACAGGCCTATCCGCTACCTTTTCTGGGACGATACCAACGACATCAAAAGCATGGCGGAAACACTGCACAGAAGTCAAAGGACTCACCTCTGGAGACTCAGGGAACAACCACGATGCCATGGAGCCTTAGCTGCACATATTTCCGATGCTCGTATACCTTTTGCTGCATTATGAACAGCAACACTGGCGAAGATGACCGCGGTGAGTACTTCCGCCTAGCACATAAGGGAGGGGGGAGGAAAAAGTGAGTGACACACAAACGCAACATGCAACACCCTCACCCCCAACACCATACACACAACCAGACGCACAAACATTGCATATTCACCCCATATCCCTCAGGAATATGGCAAGGACAAAATGATTTGAAGAAAGTGAGTGTAATATGATAAAATAGTATGAATAAGTGCATCAAAATCCAAACGTATATACATATTTACAAATGTGGGGACACTACTCAGTCCTCAAGAGGGCACAACACATAGTCCAAGGCCCCACCTCACTCCTGCAACAACATGGAGAGAACACTGCAGGGGCATCAGGTCAAAACTACACAGGCACCTCAGGGGGACGGGGAATGGGGGGCACCTCAGCCGGAAGATGGTACAACACCACTGGTCCTGGAGGGGGCTACATGCTCTGTGTGCTGTCCTGGGGAGTGCAAGGCTACAGTATCTCAAGTGGGTGGTTTGCCCACTGCTTGGTCCTGGGAGTGCAAGGCCATAGTTTCTCAAGTGGGTGGTTTGCCCACTGGCTTGTCCTGGGGCGTGCAAGGCCACAGTCTCTCAAGTGGATGGCTTCTTCCACTGGTTCTGGAAGGGGCCTTGTGCCCAGTGTGCTTCATGCTTGGAAGGATGGGGTGAGTGGATGGCTTCTCCACTGGTTCTGGAGGGGACCTTGTGCCTGTGATGCAGATCTTGGGGAGTGCAAGATCACAGTCTCTCACCTGGGTGTCACACCCACAGGATTTGCAGGGGCCAGGGTGCACAACAGCCCATGGAGGCAGGACTACACACTGTCCGCCGGCGGTGACGGCTGCTCAGTGGCAGCTGTGGCCGGGCTGGTGTCGGTGCTGGCAATGGTGGGTGGAGGCTCCAGCCCATCCCCTACAGCCTCGGATGGCTGCCCACTGGGGCTGCTGCTGCTGGCAGTGCTGCTGGTGGCGGTGCTGGCAGTGGTAGGGGGGAGGCTCCAGCCCATCCCCTGCAGCCTCGGACTGCTTCCCACTGGGACTGCTGCTGCTGGCAGTGGTGCTGGTGGCGGTGCTGGTGGCAGTGCTGGCAGTGGTGGGGGGAGGCTCCAGACCATCCCTTGCAGCCTTGGACGGCTGCCCACTGGGGCTGCTGCTGCTGGCAGTGGTGCTGTTGGCAGTGCTGGCGGTGGTGCTGGTGGCAGTGCTGGCAGTGATGGGGGAGGCTCCAGCCCATCCCCTGCAGCCTCAGACAGCTGAACCATCATGGTTGGTGGTGGGGGCTCCGAATGTGTGCCATCACCTGGCCTCCTGTCCTTCCTGCCTGCTGGTGCAGTGCCCTTGCCCTTCCTATCAGCAGCCGGGGATTGCCCCTTGACCTTCCCTCCTGCAGTTGATGGTGCCTCCTTGGCCTTCCTTGGTGCTGCTGGTGGTGCCTCCTTGCCCTTCCTTCCTAGAGGCTGGTGGTGGTGCCTCCTTGTCCTTCCTTGATGCTGCTGCCTGGTGCCTTGGATCCTCTCCCACCTGCAGTAGGTGTCGACACTACTGTGCCCGTGGACCGGGTGGCTGAGGTGCTTGCCTGGGTTTTCTTCACCCTGGCCTGGCGTGAAGGACGGGGGAAGGAGGGGTAGGGAAGAGGTCAATGGTGGAGAGGAAAAGCTTCTTAGGGTCATTGGAGTGGAAAATGGGTGAAGGTTTGGGAGTGGAGGAAGAGGAAGTGGTTGTAGGAGGTGTCTGTCTGCTGTGTTTGGGTGCAGGTTCATGAGCTGGATGCTGTTGTGAGGTGGATGGCTGTTGGGTGTCTGAGTGCTTGCGTTTGTGTACTTTAGGAGGAGGGGGCACAGACACAGTGGGAGAGGACACAGGGGATGTGTCCATGGATGTGGGGGTGGTGACTGCCAGTGAGGGGCGTCTAGTGATAGGCATGATGGTGATGGTGGTAGTGGATGAGGATGTAGTGCATGCAGGTGTGAGTGTAGACTCTACTGGGAGGGAGGTGGACGAGGAGGGCCGCCATGCCAGAGTGAATGCCCTCCAGGAATGCAGTTGTTTGTTGCAAATGGGCTGCCAGCCCCTGGATGGCATTCACAATGGTTGACTGCCCAACAGAGCTTGATCGCAGGAGGTCAATAGCCTCCTCACTCAGGGCAGCAGGGCTAACTGGGGCAGGGCCTGAGGTGCCTGGGGCGAAGGAGATGCTCACCCTCCTGGGAGGGCGGTACTGGTACGGGGGTGGTGCCTGTACCTGTATTTGGGGTCGGCACAGAGGTGTCCGCCACCACCAGGGAGCTTCATTGGAGGAGGTATCACTGTCAGAACTGTCTTCTCCAGTCTCTGCTGTGGTGCCCCCCTCGCCCTCCGTCCTCACCGTTGGTGGATTCGGCCTCCTGGGCCCTGTGGGATGCAGCTCTCCCCGTTGCCTCGGCTCCTCCACCAGATGATGCTAATGCACATAAGGACAGGGTGACAAAACAAAAAGGGGGGGGAGAGAAAGGATACCCTTGGTCAATGGCGGCAACAACACCACCATTGCCGTACACGACACACACACACCGGCAGCCCTACGCACTACGCAATGCACTAACAGTCACAATGCTAGTCACCAGCCAATGGACAGGGTTACCTAACGCCAATTGCAGTATACCTGAGACCCACAGACCCCTACCCAGTAGTGGATGCCTACTACCCTGGTTGGAGGAGGTTTACATCAGATCCTACCCAACATGGGCCCTACCCTGCAATGTCCGGCCTACATCCCCCGCCCGGATGCCACCCCACCACGCGCAAGTAGTATATTGTGCCTGCTGTGATGCCCCCAAGCGCCCATCCAGCTCTGAATAGGCCACCGCCAGTATGCAGGCCATCAGGGGGGTCAGGATTTGACACATCCCTTCCTTGTTTGGAGGCCATCCCTAGCTGGACCTCTGCCGTCTTCCGTGCCCAGCGTCTCAGGTCCTCCCACCGTTTGTAACAGTGGGTGCTCTGCCTGCCAAAGACCCCCAGGGCCCGCATGTCCTTGGCAAAGGCATGCCTTATACTCTTTTTTTGATAGGTGCTGACCTGTAGAGAAATACACATAGGAAAAGGTATTAGTCAGCTGGTCCTGCCTGTTACATTCATGGCCCACCATAGCCCTCACATACCCTTACGCACAGACATTGTGTGTAGTTTGAATTGTTCAATGTAGTGTTGTTTTGTATGTGTGTGTGTATTTTTAGCGCAGCGGTATGTAGCACCAATGATTTAGCACCATTGAAGGTCCGCTGTGGTGATTCGTGGGTCATAATGCTGTGGGCGTAGTTCTGTTGGCGTAACGGTGTGGGTTTTACTACCGCCAGTTTATCACTGACCTTTGGGCTGGCGGACTTGTGTGTGTGGCTGTAAAGTGATGGATTGCTATGTGCGTGTCATAATATGGGTAGCGGTAAACCTCTGCAGTGGCGGTATGTTGGTGTCAGTCAGCATGACAGTAAGCAGGACTTACCGCCAATGTCATAATGGGAGCCTACATGTTTCATTCTCTTCTCTGTATTGGTTTTTGAATTGCTGATAACTATATGCTGACAATTATCTTAAAGTGAGTCTTGTCTTTGGAAGAAAGACACACATTTCAAATCAAGAGCTAGCAATACTCATTTTGTATTTTAATTATGATGGACTGAATGTTCCAGCCAGTAGAGGGCATTCGGAAGCCTGAGATAAGACTACGAGGTCCAAGAAAACCTGCAGGTAAACAGTTGAAGACTTCCACTAGCAACTCGGATGTGACTTTAGTAGCTTGCACATGAGAAGCATAACTCAGGAGTCAGGAAAATTTTAATCCTGACTTTGCTGTGGTACAACCTCAAGCTTCCAGTTTTTAATCCTCTGTGAAATTCTAATAATAATAAACATTTTTATTGTATGGTACTTCTTCAAGTAGTGACGCCAGTGAAATTTGAGGAATTTGGCATTTCCGCATTACACTTGTAAAGCAGAATTATTGATTAAATTCCGCCACTCCGTCGGCAGAATTAATTTGCAGTGAGTTTAATTTTTTAGAGTGCTGGAAGAGGGAGCAGGCCCTCTATGTTTAAAAATCACTACTGGTAAAGTTTAATTTACACAGTTTTAAACATACATAGAGCGACTGCTCCTTTTTTCCGACCTGTGTAAAGACCACTGCATGGCAGTGCATACACGTTGGCATCCTTACATACTTAAGAAGGGCACCGCCAGTGCATACCCCTTGGCGCCCTTACGTAGATATGTAGGGGTGCCGAGGAGTATGCACTGCATATTGCGGTGCAGACTCTGCCCCTTAATGCGATTCTGATGTAATTCAAAAGAACTCTCAACTATTCATTATTATAGGTGCTCATCTGACTGGATTATGACTTTTTTGTGAGCAAATTCCTATTTCCTTTAATTAATGCTTCTTTTTGCTGTTCCATCAAAATATATTTGGAGTTTTTTTCCTTTTTGAAGGCTTTTTACCTTATTTGGCCAAATTAAAGAAACTTAAATCTTTGTCACATCAGTCCTCTTCCACTGATAAACTCTCACAATTTTTAAAGCTGGATACTTTTTTTTACAGCATCTTCTTCTACTGCGCCACAGATGTCTTCGCCATCTTCTTCTCCGTCTAAGGCTTCTCAGAGTACTTCTTCAACTCCTCATAAGAGGATTAAACAGGATCCACCTTCACCAGTGAAATTTCCTTCACTGATTTCTCTTGAACTTGTGCTTGACGAAATACGCGTACTGCGTCCTTTTATTGAAGAAACCAACTCTCTGATGCAGAATTTAGATAATAAGTGGTCTCAAATGGGAGTGAGAGTTTCTGATTTGGAGCAAAGAGTTAGTGATGTGCAGGACGAAACACATAAAATTAAAATTTTGGAGAAGGAAGTAACAACATTAAAGTCACTTACTGAGGAGTTGGAAAACAGAAATAGGCGAAACAATCTTTGCCTTTATGGATTACCGGAAAGTCTTGAAAGAAGTGACCCGATTTCATTTTTTGCTCCATTCTTTCCACAGTTAGTGGATTTACCATCTACTACAATTTTGAATACTCAGAGGGCACATCGTATAGGACATCGTCCTCAGAACCCTCCTTTATTTAGACCAAGAGGAGTGATTATTTTCTTTCTTGAATTTACTGATCTCTTGAAAGTCTTTATTGCAGCAAAATCCAAAAAACAACTTTCCTGGCATGAGAATAAGAACTTCATTTCACAAGATGTGTCCAAAGTTACAGCAAATAGAAGAAAATAATTTTTGGATCTTCTTCCACAGCTTCGTGATTTGGGAGCTCGTTTTGGATTATTCCATCCTTGTTTCTACAAAGTGACATATCAAAATAAGACAACTTCATACACATCTCCTGCAGGTCTTTGTGATTTTCTGAGATTACACTCTACAAAGTCTATGTAAACAGTTGGGCCCTCTAGACGTTGATTATACGATTCTCTTATTTTACTATGCTTTTGTTGCCGTTTATTGAGATACAGCTGATGGTCCTTCATTTGGAGTTTATATATTATATATATCGATGTTATTATATGTTTTATGTTTATGTTGTTAATATAATTGTTCTTTTTTACAGGTTCCTGGTGTTCTCTTAATTATTACTCTTGCACGTATCATTTGTCCGTTGATGCGTTCCATTTCCTTGCTGTGCCGTCTTCAGTCTGTGCTGTCTCCACCCCTACCCTATTGTTCATTCATATCAGGTATGTTCTTACAGGCGTCTTTATTTGGCATGTACTGTCTTTTTTCTTTCTCTTGAATATTTTCCTTCCTTTTTCTTATTGTTTTCTCTTCACTTTTTCTTTCCTTTGTTATTCCTGTTTTCCTATCCCTTATATATTTCTGCAGTTACTTATTTGACAAGACCCTTAGTATGTACATATAGTTATGTAACATAAATTCAGAGTTGTTTCCTGGAATGTCAAAGGTTTTATTAAGCTGATAAAAAGGCAGAATATAATCCAGACTTAGTCCTTTTACAAGAGACCCATTTGGCTGATCCTGAAGCGTTGAAACTTAAAAGAGGTTGGGTAGGTAATGCTTTTACTTCTCCTACATCTACAAAGAAAAATTGAGTGATTTTGCTTTGCCATAAAAAATTATCAGTCAATGTTCTGTCTCGGGATTCAGATTCAGATGGTAGATGGCTCTTTGTGAAACTAATTATTAATGGAATTACGCTGACTATTGGTAACATTTAGGGTCCTACTCAATTAGATTATCTTTTTTGGCCTAGCGTTAATAAACAATGTATGCAATTTAATGATGATTTTCTTCTACTTGGAGGGGATTGCAATCAAATTATTGACGTTTTTATAGATAGGCAATCCACAGTCAAATTTTCTCCACACAAAATGCATAAACAATTCATGGCACTTCTAACACAATGCAATTTATTTGATTCATGGAGAATTTGTAATCCTGATAGGAGGGACTTTTTGTTTTATTCTCCACCTCATAGCTCCTCATCTAGACTTGATCATATTTTTAGTTCAAAATCACTTTCCCAAAACCTCATTAATTCCTCCATTGAACCCATGGTTATATCTGATCATGCTCGAGTCATTACGGATTTTGATTTACTCTTGGTGCATCCCAAGTCAAATAGATGGAGATTTAATAATTCTTTGTTGCTTGATTCCAAATTTTCCACATCCTTTATTGCTTTTGCAGAGGAATTTTTTTAGTTCAATGATGATTCGCATATCTCCCTGCAATTTTTTTGGGATTCCTTTAAGGCTGCAGCTCGTGGGCATACAATTAATTTTGTTTCTAATAAAAGAAAAGCTTATAATGCACAACACCAATCTCTACTTCTAAAAATTAAACGTTTAGAACATCAATATTATTCCTCTTCCTCTCCCTTTAATTTGCGAGAAGTTATTCAAGAAAAACTGCAATTTAATAAATTGTCCTTGGATAATGCCTCTTCCTTTCTTTTACACAGTAGTGCCCGCTATTATGGAAGTCGAAAGAGATCAGGAAAACTTCTTGCTAATTATTTAAAAGTCCAGAAACAACGCCACACAGTGGAGTCTATAACTACAGATACCAGTAAATCTCTCTT
The DNA here is from genome assembly GCF_031143425.1 of Pleurodeles waltl. Taxonomy (NCBI): domain Eukaryota; kingdom Metazoa; phylum Chordata; class Amphibia; order Caudata; family Salamandridae; genus Pleurodeles; species Pleurodeles waltl. The sequence continues at coordinate 736,956,708 of NC_090437.1, read as the reverse complement.
TAAGGATGATGATATTTTAGCTGAATTTGTCAATTATTATCAAACACTCTATACTCCTGAATCGGTCCTGTGATCTTCACAGCTAGATGAGTATTTAAAGAAAATTCCAAATCCCAATATGACTTTATTTGATGTTTCTTCTCTCAAAGTAGATATTACTTTGCCAGAAATTCTTAATGCTCTTCATTCTCTTAAGAAAGGTAAGACTCCTGGCCCAGATGGCTTTACTGTGTAATTTTTCCTTCATTTTTCAGATTTTATACTTCCCAAACTTTTATTGCTTTTCCAGTTTTTCTCAGAATCAAGATATACAGGGGGGAACTTTTCAGTAAGCCACTATTTGTCTTATCCCAAAGGAGGGTAAGGATCATTCTTTTTGTAAAAATTATAGGCCAATTTCTCTACTTAATACAGATTATAAAGTTTTTGCTAAATTGTAAGCCTTACGTCTTGATCCTCTTTTGCCTGCTATGATAGGGAAAGAACAAACTGGATTTGTTAAAGGTAGACTTGCTTCTGATAATTCTAGAATATTTTTTAATGTACTTAGTAAAGCATCCACTCTTTCATGCTCCCTAGCAGCAATTTCCATAGATGCTGAGAAAGCATTTGATCGAATAGACTGGTCTTTTCTATCAAAAGCCTTAGCTTGGCATGGCCTAGGGTCCCGTTTTATTTCGTTTATTTCTTTGCTCTATCATTCCCCAATGGCATCGGTTTTAGTTAATGGAAAATTGTCTAGATATTTTTCATTAAGTCGGGGGGTCGTTTGTCAAGGTTGTCCGCTTTCTCCTCTCTTATTCATCTTAGCTCTAAAGCCATTTTTATCCTGTATTAGAAATAATATTAAAATTGAGGGCTTCCAATATGGTGAGAAACATTTAAAACTAATGGCATATGCAGATGACATACTTCTATATATTTCAAACCCTGAAATCTTGATACCATCTCTACTCCAGGAGATAGAAGTTTGTTCTTTGATTTCAGGTTATAAGATAAATGCGGATAAAACTGAAATCCTCCCTCTTGCAAAATTTTGTTTTAAATTACTGTTTGCTAATACTGGCTTTCGTTGGAATACGTCCAAGATTAAATATTTAGGTATTTGGTTTACCTCTTCCATTAAAAAGTCTATTGAACTAAATATCTCTGATGCTTTAGAGAAAATAAATAGATCCCTTCTATTATGGAACCCTTTATTTTTATCTTGGTGGGGTCGTCTTGACTCGATCAAAATGATGATTTCTCCTATCATTTTACATATTCTATCTATGATTCTGGTCCCTCTTCCTGTTACTTTTTTCAAACAACTTGATTCAAGATTGTCTAAATTTCTTTGAATCAATAAGAAATCTAGAATTTCTTTTAGTCAACTTCGCCATCCTAATAGGATGGTGGTGCCAACCTGATTTTCGACTTTACCATAAATCTTTTTGTTTGTGTCAAGCTTCTAGATGGATTGCCTTGTCAGGTTCTCCGTTTACCCCTTTATGGCTGGATATTGAATGTTCTTTTCTTCTACCGTTTTCTCCTTGTCAGGCGGTGTCCACTTCTTAAGCATACTTCTGCTCTTCTACGCTCTCATTGTTTATCTCCATCTGTCACTTGTTCCTCTTTTTTAAACTCCCCTCTTTGGCAAAATCATCTTACAACTATCAATGAAAAACCTCTATTTTGGAAATCTTGGAGACAAAAGGGCATACTATGGGTCAAAGACTTATTTTTCAATGACACTCCACTTTTGTTCTCGCGATTCCAACTTCTTTTTAACTGTCCTAACTCCTTTATGCCTAGATATCTTCTTCTTATTAATATTATCCTTAATATTTTATTTTCATTGCAAAATTCCCCTTCTTCTGCAGAGTTGCCATCTTCTTTGGCTTACTTTCTTACCTCTTTTCCTATGGCATCAAATATCTATAAACTTTTTCATTCTCCTATTTTGACAAGACCTAAATCTAAAATTGAATCTCGGTGGGAATTGGATTTGGGATGTACCTGGACTGTTCCTTTCTGGAACAGGGTGTGGGATAGGTCATATAAAATATCTAGATCAGCTTCTACTACACAATCATTGTTTTTTCTTCATCACAGACTTTATTTTACCCCCTCCACCATATGTAAATTTTCTGTATCTTCAACTTCATATTGTTGATCATGTGACAACCAAAAGGGAGATCTTATGCATATCTTTTTTGAATGTCCACCCACTAGCTCTTTTTGGAGGAAAGTTTGGCATCAGCTCACCTCCATTTTTCATTTGCGAACCCCATTATCTCCCTTTGCACTCTTCCTAGGCAGTTTATCTGATGATATTGCTTCAGAAGATGATAACTTAAAGTTGTTAGATCTTATGTTAGCTTTAGCTTTTTAGCAAATTACCCTTAATTGGAAAAATTCATCCAATATTTCCTATGAAGCTTGGTGGTAAAATGTGTGCCACTACCATAGGCTTGATACTGCATTTACCTCTTTATGCTGCCCTTCCATTAACAGAGATCTGTATTGGATACCTTTGACTACTTATCTTGATGCTTCTGCTTGCAAACCTTTTAATTGTACACTATCAGAAAATTTTAGGCCACCGTAATTGGTTTGCTTTCTCCATGATTGATTGATTTTAATTTGAATTTTATTATATGCTTTTAATTATAGCTAATGCTCTCTAGTTTTTAATATACATTGTACCTCTTTTATTTTTATTGGTCTTGTTCCTTTTATTGTACCGCCTCACCCTTCTTTCCCGTTTATCACCCCCTATATTTGAAATGTTAAACAGCTTTTTTCAGTTACTTCCACATTATACTGTTATCTTTGAGATTGACATTTGTATTGTTACTATGCAATTAATATGTATTTGATTTCAATAAAGCTTAGAAATACTTTGAGACTTTGAATATGGTGTTCAATCATACGCCACAATATAAGTATTTAATGCTCTGTAATTTTGGCTTGGATGTTTCTAATGTAGGTTTTATCAACAGACTAATTATCATAACACGTAACAAAACTGCTGAATAGTTCATCGTTAACCGCAAATTTTGTCTCATTTGAATGCATGAAAATAGGTACTGGAATGAAGGGAAAAATAGCCATTAGTGTTGGGCAAGAATAGGAGAGCGCAGTCACAGAATATTAAATATAGTTACAGGAAGAGTGAAATATTCTACTAAGGCACTTCGTATTGGATGAGTGTCATTAAGCTCAGAAATTACACAGGAACGCCTTCTGAATAGAACACCCTAGCACTACTCCACTGATGAAAAAGTGGAAACATCCATTTAGCAGTCTTCGGATATTTGTCTTGGGCTGGGTAAGGAGTCTTGGATTTTTCACCTTCACTCCATTTTAACACAGGAAGGTGTAGATTAAAATAAGTGCTATGGTGATTTGCCTTCAACCAGCCCAATTTATGACTCAGGTGTTTTCCCAATGCATTTTTCACCACTGTTGTGGTTATTCCCCATCTTTTTCTATAAGCCATCGCCAGAACCTTCAACGGTGTGATATGTTCGATGTTGTCAGTGAGCTTGAAAACGAAAACAAAATCCTTAATTTTTACTCACTACACATGGCAGGGCTTTACCCAACTATGAAGACTGTGGTTTAACTCCTCACCCGCATTCTTTATACTTTTAGACAGTCAGACAAGTTGGTAAGTATTTTAAATAGATCAGAAATTTCTTAATGGGGACTACGAACAAATATGCATAAAATATGTGAATACATATACGAGCACAACACTTTCATAAGTGAATGATATATGGCGAGGGAGGTTCGAAATGTTTCCATTATTTACTTGAAAGTAAATAAAAATCAGGCAGATTTTCAATGAAGCCTGCATTATCTTGAAGCACGAGACAACGTGTGTGTGCGTGTGTGTGTGTGTGTGTGAGAGAGAGAGAGAGAGAGAGACACACCCAGACAAACACAATCCTTTTGAGGACCGGTGTTTATGAGGACCTTGTATGGTTGAATGTGCCTGTGACAAAACAGCTCCAAGAATGAAAACGGTTCTAGGCTTCAAGGACACAAAGGGCACAGTATGCAATTACCAGACTACTTTGGGTTAGATTTCAAACACACCTTTTGAGTTAAAGGACAGGGATCATTCTTTAATCCAATCCCTTTTAGTAGGAATTCATCTCAGATTCATGAAAGATTATGTTCAATGCATGCAACTCGCAAACATGTCTGGGGTCCAGCTCTGAATCGATTAGTGCAGTAGATTTATCGAGCTTTATTTAGGTGCAAAAACACGAACGGAAATGTATGCAAATTCAATTTAACGAGACCCGAGTTAGTTCCGCCGACCTAGGATCATGGTAGGAGAGATGAAGCACAATTGTTCAGCAGGCGCCTGCACAGCTGCAAAAGATTTTAGGATCATATGCAAACACCCTCTGAAATCTATTCATCCAATTAGCTCAGATGCACTTATTGTATTAGCCGGTTTAGCCGGTGTTTGTAAGTGAAACCACCATTTTAGGTACAATCCTCTTCGTAAATGGTAATCTCTGCTCTGCTTACTTCAGTTCTTCTCTTCTAGTCGGTTTTCAACAGATGTGGGCTAGTTTATGTGTCCCTCTCAGCCAGGTGATTAGAATGCACAACAACGGAGGATTCGCTAGCATCAATAATTCACTTTTTACAAATGGGATTCACTGATCCTAATGTGTCTGCCATTGTTATCCTACTTACACGATCGCATTTAAGCAGTTTAAAGAGTATCATGCTGCCTAGATTTCAAATAAGGGGAAGCACAATTAGAGAATACATCATAACAAAGGCAATGTAGTAGAGGGATTTAAATCCTTATACGTGGCTATGACTTTGTTGAAGGAATTTGAATATGTGGTCTGCAAATTTGTAATATGAATTTTAAGGACTAGCTATGGGGTGTAGTGGCTAAAACCTCCGCCCACTGTGATGCAAGGCAGCATGTTACTATCAGTGGAATAGTTAGAGACGCCTACGACTTTGCGCACCAAAGGCTGCAGGGAAAATATAACTGAGTGAGCACAACTCCTCCAGAGTATACTATTTCCTGCAAAACCCAAATGCATCTTAATAGCAAGGGCCTGATTTATACTTTTTTAGTGCCTTATTTGTGTCATTTTTGTAACGCAAAGCGGCGCAAACTTACAAAATTCAGGGGTAGATTTATGATAAGTAGCGCTGAACCGAGTGCAGTGCCACTTTCCCTGCGCCTCCTAGCACTCCCCTACCCCCTACAAAATGTAGCGCAAAGGGTTACAGGGTGGCGCAATGCATGTGAGAGAGCATAGCTTTATAATATATATATATTAACATGAAATGTTTATGAATCAATGTGTGATAATGCTGCATAAAAACTATAATGATAGTAATTTTGCTTAGACGTGCACTTGAATTGTGACCACGGGGAGTGGCCATCAATGTATACGTAGACTAATAATAATAACCAAAATGTTTATATTGTGTTTAAATAAGTTCATACTAATGATTGCGTTATTGAATCTGTACTGAAATCCTCTTAGGCTTTAAGTTAGCATGAGCCGAAGCTTAGCTGCCTGGGCTCTCATATTAAATGCATTTTTCAATTTTTCAGTATGCTGACTCACAAAGGGACATGACCCTGCGTGTTCTTTTTCTTCAAATTAGAAGACGAATGTAACCATGTTAGATCCGTTCTCACAGTTTCTCTGGTTTGCAGAATAAATGTTAAAAGTAATTTGAAACAGTGTAGATTACTGTTATGTACAAGGTCATTCAAACCGGTGAAGACAATGGAACTGCTGACCAAAAGATGTGCAAAGAATGACAGAAAGATGAAATCATACCGAACATGCCACCTCTGAAGACGTCAATTACGAAGACCAATCAAAGACTTTTAAAAGAATATGGGGTGAAGAGTTGGGTTACCTAGTGTACATTCTGATAGGTTAAAGATAGTGGGGTATAACTAGTGTCCAATAGAATTTTGGGGGAATGTACAATGGAAAAGGGATAAAAACCCATGTCACGGGGAGTCATTTAGGTGGGTTAGGGAATGCTATTGATTTTATCCAGAAACTCTGTCACTCTGTTTGGTGACTTGATACTTTACTAAAAACATCCTTCCCTTAGATTGTCCACATTTTACAGTTTACCTCCTTATGAGGGAAGTGCCCTTTTGCCCCGGAGCTGAATCCTGACTGATGGCGAATTGACTGATGTTCTGAGGACGAAGGCTGAACCTGTGCGCTGACCTAAACTTTGGAGGGTAATTATGACAATGAAATTGTGATTTGTCTGTTTGCTTTTCCTTTCTAGGTACCAACTGCTTACTTTTGACAGAGACCTTAGTTAGATGTGTTCCAAATTGGTGTTTCAAATTGTTTTGCATGAAGCCCAACATGCTAATGCTAATCAGTGGTTAGGACAGGTGTTCACCGAAACTGATGCAAATAGACAAACAACCAAAAACTATGCTTTGTTGAACTGATGCGATATTGACACTCTGCTAAACTTGATCTATGTTCACGCCGTGTTATGTTCTGATGTTTGTGATTCTCGCTTTAATGAAATCTTATCAAAGTTTCCATATCGTGACTATGCTATTATGTTTCTTGGTTTTGAGATTGACGTATCTGATATTAGAATTGTAAGCAATAGGGAATAAAACTTATAAAATTCTACTAAACTGGTGTGGTTATTCATGGCTGCAAGGTCATGGTAGAGTTTTGAATTGATTAATGACTTTGGCTAAAGTGAAATGGATTGTCGTGATAAATATTGATGACATTATTGATGTATTGATTGATATATTGATTAGCTATGTCGTCCTAAGGTGTCTCTCAACTGGGTCAAAAGATTCATTGGCCTAAAACGAGTCCTGATGTGTAATAAAATATCATAAAGGGACGCGTTAACAGTTCTGGTAGCAGAGCGACGGTTTGGCCCTTTGGGGCCCTAGGACGGAGAATTATTGTTTAAACAGTTTTTCTGAGATAATGCAAATTGGAGGTATGATGTGTCTCTAAAATTCACAATGACTTTCCCGGGATCTCAGAGCCTGCCTAAGTGAGTTGGGGATGTTCTCGGCGTCATAATATGTGTGGTATAGGGTTTGCGCTTGCTCAGCTTATGCATTTTTGCAGGTGATTTGTGAAGTTTGTGTGTATCTAGGCCAGGTAATGTTGTTTTAGTAGGAGTGGGCGTACTCCGCAGTATGAGAGTAGGGAAGTCGGCGTACTTCATATGAGTGTGGCGCTTTGTGCTCAAAATTATCCACGTGGTTGGTTGTTCATGTACGGACCCGTCGTGGTCTAAGACTCTGGAGTATTTTGACAAGTGTAGGAGAAACTTGGGTTTATGTTGTAATTTGTGTGGTTTAATTAGGTCAATCAGGTGTGGTTGACAAGTCGAGGTTGAGTCAAATTGTATGTGTGAAACCTTCGATGGAGATTTGGCAAGTTCTAAAGTGCACTGGAATAAACCATTGACAAGTCGAGTGTAGGATTCGCGGGTCGAATTCTGCTTGCATATGGGGGAGCTGAGAGGGAGAGAGTAGCGGCCGAGGCTTCAAGTGAAATCTCTGTAAAGTTCTGAAGCAAATGTGTTACCCTTCCTGTAGTAAACTGGCAAATTTGTGTTGTTGTTAAAGGTGCTCGCAGTAATTTTGCATTAGTTTGGTGTGAATCCAGTGAGGGGCGGACGAGCCGCAAGTCTTTGTCAGCTGCAGTGTGTGAGTGTGATGTCAGGGGTGCCTCGCTGAGATAGGTCAGTTATCGAGAGGGGTCGCGCACGGATTGCCTGCCGTCCGTGAGAGGCAATAGGCTGAGAAAGGTGGGTGAAGAGTGTCCTGGGAATTAAAGTCACTTTTTGATTAAATACAAACAAAAAAGAAAAGAAGCAAAGATGAATTTTGTCAAAGCTTTTAAGAGTGCTCTGAAAGGCGATGCATACTTTATGGCGAGTGAAGGGGAGCCTCCACCGCCTGAGGGAACTCCAGCTTACATAGTCATGGAGGAAAAAGGTGTCGCGCCTTGTTTGTGGTTGAAACAGTGGCGCAAATTGACAGAAAAAGAGGGATGTTTGGCATTCCCAGAACACGGGACGTTCAATACGAGAGTTCTAGAAAATTTAAGGTGGATGTTAAGTGTACAGAAACCACCTCCGAGACCAGACCAGTATGAGGCTTCAGCGATTTGGGATTTAATGGCTCTTAAACAAAGACAAGAGAAATTCCAAAGAAGAATAAAAAGGGCAGAAAAGACATATGCGGAAGCTAGGTGGGATAATGAGAGCAAAATGTGGAGACGGGGAATAGTTGATGGATTAAAATTGTTCCCAGCTATAACACAGGGAGATGAGACGCAGGGAAAGAAAGCCACTTGTAAATCAGACAAAGACTCTAGTAAGCCTAAAGAAACTAAGAGACCTTGGGAAGAAGAAGATGATTCAGACGATGAAGAATTCCTGAGTCAGATATTACACGATCGCCCGCCACCTTATGCGGTAAGCGACAATGTCCCGAGCACTAGTGCGGGTCCTGGGAACCAGACGCAGGAGAAGGGAGTTACTGATACAGTACAGACTAGTGATACAGGTTTGATACAGAATGGTGTCAGTGTACCCACTGCGCCAGACATGCAGATACAGTTACAACCTCCACCGCAGATACAGAGAATCTATCCAGATGTCCCGGTACTAGAGACTACTACAAACCTGATAGTGCCGCCAGACCCGATATGTACAAAATCGATGTTAGTGCAGATTGAGTCAACTCCGCAATTGCTGCCCCAGCCACAGTCACAACTGACACCAGGGTATAATCCAGCAGCAGGTCCTCCATTAATACCCGCCCGGCTTCAGAAAATCAGACCTTTGGAGTCGCTGCTCCACGAGATTTGGGACCAGGTCAGACACCAGCTGCAATATCATTGCCAATTACTGTTGGTCCACCGGTGCCATTGTATGCACAAGGTAAGCCTGGTGTATGTGATCAGGGAGTAATGACCCAAGATGTAATAAGAGGAGGGTCCATAGGAACGCCTCAGTTAAGGGCCCCAGGAGAGCAAGCGGTTGAAAAACCAAGGTCTTTGATAGACCTTAGCCCAACTGAAGACCTGTTGGAAGCAATGAGACAGGCAGGGCTAGGAATGTTAACCCCACAGACAATAAGTACGAATGCTTCACAGTCGCCAATGATGCATGCAGGAAACATTTCCTTACAAGGTTTTATGGTACAACAGTTGAATGAGTGGTAAGAGAAGACCTTTACTGCGCAAAAGACTACAGTAACTGCAGTGGAACCGGAAAGGTTGGGGAAAGATGAGTACCTGAACTTTGTGAGACTGGGCGTGGAAGCTGCTGAATTAGTGGACGGAACAATAGGGGTAAACAGATTAGAGCCATATACAGAAGCAGAATTGAGATACCTGTGCCCTAAGATTACTAAGGAAGTAGGCAAGGTACATCAGAAATTAGCGAACCTGGCAGATAAATACAATATCGACATTGACAATGCTAAACATTTGAAAAGAAGTTACAGATTAGACTTTGATTTAAAAGACTTCGAGCACATGAGGTCTGCCGGAATGAAAGCGCATTTAAAAGAAATATTACAAAGTGCGCAAATCTGGGGAGCATTAGAAAAATGGGAAGGCAGATGGGGTAAGAAAAGAGACAAGGAGAAAGGTGACAGCCCAGGAACAAGTAAAGCAAAAACTTCACCAGATACGGAATCAGTAAAAATACTACCAATGAGAGACAGCTGGTGGGGTTTTAATTCATGTACCGTGGTCCAGAGGAGACATTTTGGTGGTTATTACAACTTTGCAGGAGGTGTTAATCCGTCCCAAATGTGACGGATATACCACCAGTCGTATTACGAGTTCCATAGGATATAATGGACTCGTAATACGGCTGGTGGTATATCCGTCACTTTACCGTCATTTTTGGGACGGATTAACACCTCCTCCAAAGTTGTAATCTTTTACAAATGATTATCCCAGGTTGAGGGAGAAACCAATCGAGTGGTACCAACAAACAGATAGGTTTGTGAAGCTTGCGAAGTGTCTCTGGGAAGACCTGAATACCTTGTTTGAGATGATTGTTCCGCCCGACTTATGGCTTGAGTGCAAGAGAGGGGTAGACTGGCCAACGCAGGAGCCGGCAAGGGATAAGGTGACCGGAGCACCCTCTGAGTGTCACGGTTTTCACTGGGCTTACCGTCGAAGTTGATGAGGGTTGGGGAATGACCCCGATTCTGGCAGGTTCTGCTCTGGCCGAGGTAGGGGCGACCCCTTCCGGTAGCCACGGTGCTGTTTGACAATAGCAAGCCACTACAGTCCGTGCCCTCCAGAAGGAGTCCCAGAGGAAAAACCCCAATAGGGTAAAAAACCTCCAACAGGAACTCCCTGAAACAGAAGGAGGACACCAAGGCATTAGAGCTGAAGATCCGAGGGAACAGGAAGACTGGAGACAAAGACAGGTCAGGAAATACTGGATTCACAAGAAGAAACCAGCTGGAGCGTGACTACCACCAAAGGAGTGTTGCAACGCAATGAACAAGCAGTTGAATTCCCCTTATATACCCCTAGACAGGAAGTAGGAAACAGGAAGTAGAAACATCCTCATCTTGGATTGGGGAAAAGAGTATAATAGTGAATAAAGCACATGCGTCAAAACAGAGAGAAACAATGCATGCTGGGAAGAGAGGAAGTGGGCAGCATGCTGGGAAAGGGAAAAGGCAGGCATAAAAACACCACCATGTGCAGGTATTCAGCTTTTTCCTGTAGATACTGGTAAGTGGTCAAGCAGAAGTTTATGTACAATAGTCTGAATGTAAAGTGCACTAAATGCGCTATGCGCAGCAGGTCTGAAACCCACTCGGGGTCTCAAGTCCTGCCGCGTCTGCCCTTGCGGCAGAAACGAAAGAAGGGGGCGCGGCGAGTGCTGCGACCCCTGACCAGGCTCGCGGCTTCTCCCGCGGCCTGTCTGCAAGCCGCGGCATCTCCCGCGGCCCGCACACAGGCCGCGGTATTAAACAAATGCCGCGCCGTGGCGACATGAGCCTGCGGCCGCGGCCACCGCGGGAGCCGCAGCGTGACACTGAGGAGGTGATGAAATACTATCACAAAGTAATTGAGTTTTTGAAGCAGAAGGTGTCGCCGAAAGTGACTGATTGGCAGAAAATAGACCGGACCTCACAAGAGGTTAAAGAATCAATACATGCTTACTATGAGAGGTTGTTGAAGGCATTCAAACATTACAGTGGCACTGAGACAATTGAGCCGAAAGATATAAACAATCTCGTGTTCAGATTTGTTGAAGGGTTGAGACCAGAAGTTAGCCAGATGATTAAGAATCATTTGATCTGTTGGCAAGCGAAGCCGATTGATGAGGTGTTGCAATATGCAAAATACTGTAGTGATGAGATCGAGCTGAAGCAGAAAAAGTTGAAGGAGAAAGTGACGGTGATGCAGATAAGGGCTGCGCAGGCAGGAATACAGGGAAATGGAATTCAGCAGATGATACAGCAACAACCGCAAGGGAATGGTGTGTTTCAGGCACAACCAAGAGGTCGGGGTCGAGGTTTTGTGAATCGTGGTCCGGATTTGAATACTGTTGTGGTTCAAAATGATGCCCAAGGAATGAAAAATTTGTCACCATGTCACGCGTGCGGGGGCGTGGGGCATTGGAAGCGGGAATGCCCAAATGTGGTGCAGGATGGTGTCGTTCAACAAAGCACTAATGTCAGTACATTGCAAAATATGAGAGGTCCAAAATTGAGAAATCCAAATCCAAACTTCCAAAATAATATGGTACAGATGCAGGGGTTACAGCCCATGCAGCAAATGCAAATGCCGCGTTTTCAACCAGCGCAAATGCAGCAAGTACAACAGCAGGTTCCCATGGTACCTAGACAGCAAATGCAACTACCAATGGCTCCAATGGGACAGCAGCAGGTGATGCTTCCTCAGCAGGTCACAGGTCAAGTAATGGGCCAAAATAATACAATACAGCAATTCCCATTGCGTGGTGAAGATGGAATGAATGAGGAATGGTCGGATGATAGTTCAGACAGTGAAGAGTGCAGGCTTGCAGCGTCCCTAGAAGTAGATCAGAAGGGACCCTATGTAGAGGGAAAGGTAATGGGTCACTAGGTCTCATTCCTGGTTGATACCGGAGCTACACGCTCTACAGTTAGAAGTGCAGAGGTTCCGAAATTGCCACTTTCGGGGCGTACCATAAGAGTGGTCGGAGTAGCTAACGAGTACTTGACGAAACCAATTACAGATCCAGTGCAAGTTGAGATTGGCAACTTCCAGGGACTGCATAAGTTTGTAGTCTGTGATTCAAGTCCAGTATCCCTACTGGGAAGAGACTTACTGTGCAAGACGAAATGTTCGATTACCTGTTCCAATGATGGAATTGAGGTGCAGACAAACAGTGATGATGAAGGGGATGATGGTCAGTTCTCAGAGTCGGAAGCAGAAACCGCGAATGAAGATTACCCTTTGATAACATTATTCCCGATGCTCACAGTGACTGACTTACCAGCCGAGTTACAGGGAACGGTGACAGAGAAAGTGTGGGATTTTACAGGAAAAGAAGTGGGATTGATAAAAGGAGTGGAACCATTTAAAGTTCAAGTGAAGCCAAATGCAGTGTTTCCCCAGGTGCCGCAGTACCATCTGGCACAAGATGTTCTTATCCAGGTGGCACAAATAATTGCGGACTTTGTAAAACAGGGAGTCCTGAAGGAGGTATTGAGCAGTCCGTGTAATTCATCGATAATGGGTCTGAAGAAACCTTGTGGGAAGGTTCGAATTGTGCAGGACTTGAGAAAAATAAACAAGATTGTGGTGAAGTGTTGCCCCATAGTGCCAAATCCATCAGTGATCATGTTTCAGGTCCCGTGCGATGCTGAATGGTTCACCGTTGTAGATTTGTCACAAGCTTTCTTTTCGATACCTCTTCATGAGGACAGCCAGTTTTTATTCAGTTTCAAATTCCTGGACAAGGTGTACAGTTGGTGCAGAATTCCTCAGGGGTTTTCTGAATCACCGTCCATCTTCAATCAGATATTGAAAAAGGACTGAGAATCTTTAGTACTGCCTTTCAATTCGACACTAGTACAGTAAACTGACGACTTGCTGATTGCATCCAGGACAAAAGATGACTGTAAATATGACACAATTGCCTAATTTAATCATTTGGGTAAGAACGGACATAAAGGGTCGCCAAATAAGCTGCAGTACTGTCAGAAAGAGGTGAAGTACTTAGGGTCCAGGAGAATATCGAAAGAAAGGGTGACAGCCATTTTGCAAATGAACCCCCCGAACAACAAAGGGAGATGTCAGGATGTTTTTGGGAATGGTGGGCTACTGTCGCCAGTGGATACCCAACTTCTCAATTATCTCAAAACCATTGATAAAGCTAACAGGCAAAGAGATTAAGGATGAACCATACACCATAACCCTATCCAAAGAAGAGCTTGAGTCATTTATGGAATTGAGAGAGTGTATGTGCAGGGCACCAGCTTTGGGTATGCCTGATTACACAAAACCTTTTCTACTGTTTTGTCATGAACGTGATGCTTGTTCTTTGTCTGTCTTAACACAGGTCCATGGAGGTGCAAACTGCCCTGTAGCATATTTTTCAGCTACCCTGGACCCCGTCGCAGCAGCCTTACCGGGTTGTTTGCGCACAGTTGCAGCAGTTGGTCAAAGCCTCACGCAGTGTGAAGGCATAATGATGGGACATCCCTTGACAGTAATGGGTCCTCATTCAGTCCAAATTTTGTTGACTCAAACCAAAACTCAGCACATGACAAATGCCCGACTTACCAGATATGAGACAATTATATTGGAGTCACCTAATGTTTCACTGAAGCGATGTACTGTATTAAACCCGGCAACTCTGCTTCCTGTTGAGAATACCGAGATTAATATTGAAGAGGAAGTGGAGCATGACTGTCTTGAGGTAACAGAACTATGTACCAAGCCCCGACCTGATATTCAAGATACGCAGTTAAAGGAAAATGACTGTATTATGTTTGTTGATGGATCCTGTTTGAGAGACTCAGTCGGAATGCTGAGAGCAGGTTACGCTGTATGTAACACAGCTGGTATCATCGAAGCTTCCTGGCTCGAGAGAGTGTATTCCGCACAAGTGGCAGAATTAATTGCCCTTACTAAGGCGCAGCTGAAAATTTGAGAGTCACTGTCTATACTGACAGCAGATACGGATTTGGAATTGTACATGATTTTGACCAATTGTGGTCACAAAGAGGTTTCATGACCTCTTCTGGTTCTCCTGTGAAAAATGGCAAACAAATTAAGGATTTGTTACATGCGATTCAGTTACCTCTTGAAATTGCCGTGGTGAAATGCAAAGTCACGTTAAGTCGCAAGACTTTGGCGGTCATTCTGACCGCGGCGGGCGGCGGTCGCCGCCCACCATGCGGTTACCACCGAATGACCGCCCCGCGGTCAAAAGACCGCAGCGTTCATTGCAACTTTCCCGCTGGGCCGGCGGGCGACCGCCAAAAGGCCGCCCGCCGGCCCAGCGGGAAAGCCCCTGCAACGAGGAAGCCGGGTCCGAATGGAGCCGAGGGAGTTGCAGGGGTGCGACGGGTGCAGTGGCACCCGTCGCGATTTTTACTGTCTGCTAAGCAGACAGTGAAAATCTGTATGGGGCCCTGTGAGGGGGCCCCACGACACCCGTTCCCGCCATCCTGGTTCTGGCGGTGACAACCGCCAGAAACAGGCTGGCAGGAAGGGGGTCGGAATCCCCGTGGCGGTGCTGCAAGCAGCGCCGCCATGGCGGATTCCCTGGGCCAGGGGAAAACCGGTGGGAAACCGCCGGTTCCCCTTTTCTGACCGCGGCTTTACCGCCGCGGTCAGAATAGCCCAGGAAGCACCGCCAGCCTGTTGGCGGTGCTTCCGCTGCCCTCCACCATGGCGGTCATGGACCGCCAGGGTCGAAATTACCCCCTTTGTATCCATGGGAAACGGCTATGCAGATCAAGTCGCAAGATTTTGTGCATTGAACCGTATATCGTTCAAGGACCAGTGGGAATTGTTACCGCAAACTGAGAATGACACATGTTTGAACCTTGCATTAAGGGTGGTTGATACACTAGACGAACTAAAGACGCTACAGGGTCGTGCTAGCAAAGAGGAAAAAATGCTCCTGGCAGAGAATGCAATGTGTACAAAGAGCAGACGACTTATGGGTCTCAGACGAGGGGAAACTGTTTTTGCCAAACAGTCTTCTGTCACAATTTGCGAGGCTCTACCATGGACAGGCACATCTTGGGAGAGACGCAATGATCAGGTCATTCAAGATTGACTGGTTTAACCCAAAATTCAGACATGCCGCATAGGTCACCTGTCACAGGTGCATCATCTGTCAACAGATGAATGCCGGAAAAGGGACTGTGGTGACATTGAGCCACATAGGGAGAGCTGGTGGTCCATTTAGCAAGATGGAAATGGATTTCATTGAGATGCCTGTTTGTGGAGGATTGAAGTACGTGTTGGTGATTGTGTGTGTTTTCAGCCACTGGATTGAAGCTTACCCCACACGTAGAAATGACAGTCTCACAGTTGCAAAGCTGCTGCTTAGGGAACTAATACCCAGTTTCGGGTTTCCGGTATAGAATCAGATAGAGGCAGACACTTTGACAATGAGGTGATTAAGCTCTTGTGTGCCGCATTAGACATTGAACAGAAACTGCATTGTAGCTACCACCCTGAAGCATCAGGACTAGTAGAACAAATGAATGGTACCTTAAAATCGAGAATGGCGAAGATGTGCGCAGCTACCAATATGAAATGGCCAGATGCATTGCCCTCAGTACTGATGTTTATGAGGAACACCCCTGATAAGAAGACAGGACTATCACCCCACAAGATCCTTATGGGTAGAGCTATGAGGCTGCCCGCAGTACCTGCAAATGCTCTTGTGAGTATCACGGATGATATGGTGTTGGACTACTGCAAAGGTTTGGCTGATGTGGTTCGCTCTTTTTCTCACCAGGTGGAAGCTAACACATTGCCACCGATCAGTGATCCAGGTCATACCCTGCAAGCCGGTGACTGGGTGGTTGTCAAGAAGCATGTGAGAAAGTCGTGTTTGGAGCCGCACTGGAAGGGGCCATATCAAGAAATATTGACAACAACCACTGCTGTGAAATGTGCAGGCGTTCCGAACTGGATACATGCCAGTCACACAAAGAAGGTAACATGTCCAACTGATGAGGAACTTGAAGTTTCTGACTCAACAGTTCCACAGAGGGAAGTCTCAGGGCCCGAAAATAGCCAAGAGGGAACTGAGACTCCAGGAGAGCCCACTGAGAACAGCCTAGTCCCTCAAACAGTAAACGAGTTTGAGAGAGGTGACAGTGTGCCTATCTCAGTAGAGGCAGCAGGAGAAGTAAATCAAGGAGAGGTTCTCCCAGAAGCAGACGGATACGGGTTAGAGCTTGAACCCGTTACAGATCCAGAAGAAGAAGAAGAAGGGGAAATAGTAGAAAGAGAGTCAAAGTACACCGGCATCCCCTGAGCCAGTTGCTGGTCCATCAAGAGAAAACACCAAAGTACAAGAGGAGGGTGCTGTTCAGCGTCCTGAAAGGACAAGTAGGAAAAAGACGCATGAGGGAGATAATTGGCCAGAAAAGCAGGCTGCGAAAGAAAGGGTCGCACCAGGTGAAACAATAACAGAAGAAACTGATACATCCCGAATAGAGGATCTAAGTGAAGGAGAATTGCAAGGCGAACGCAAATTGAAAAGGAAAAGAACTGCAAATAGAAGGTATGCAGGTCCTGAATGGGCGTATGCAACAACATCTGAATGGCAACAAGAATTCTTAGCGTTCTGTTTTGATCGAGAAGTACCAGGCCAATACTACGGTACCTGAAATCAGTCAGGAAAAGAGACTGTGTTAAAACTAATAAGAGATTGAAAGTTGGAAAAGCTAAGAAAGAGACTTATAAATTACCGGATGTGACACTGATAACCTGAATTGACTTTGAAAATTTGATTATGACAAGCTGCTAACCTGATTTGACAAAAGGGTCCTGGAGTGCGTGAAACGCTCTAAATATACGCAGAGAGAGAGAGACTTTTTGCATTGAAAAAAAAAAAAAGGAGAGAAAGTTTATATCATCCTCAATTGGTTATTGTTCCACTATCTGATTCTTTCCAGACATGGCTTATAATAGAGGTAGTAATAAAAAGGGTTGGTTAAGTCTTATATTAGGTGTTGTGTGTGCAATAATAATTGTAGGTGTGATTGTGGGAATGCCGTGGTTGGATAAGAAAGTGACTAACAGTGCTTCAAAACCTGAGACTGCAACACTAACACTGTGGGAAAAGTTTGAGCAGGATGCAAAACACTTGCATGAGGGAACTAACTCAAAAGGGGAACTTTCTAATAATGTTTTCTATTGCTTGCTGAATGAGTATGTTGAGACCATGGATGCGAAAAACTGTTATGTGTGCACAAAGATTCCTTCATCCGTGCAAGAAGGGGTCACCTATCATAGCCTTCCACTAACTTACGGGATAAGTTGTAGTTTGCTATTAACAAGATTCTATAATCAGGAGCATGTGCAATATTTTTATTCAAATTTTGATGTAGTGTTTTCTTTTGTACCTGTGATTGAGTTTCTGATCAAGCTAGCTAAGGAGCATATTATAAAACTAGTTAGAGGTTTCTTTGAACCGACGCTTACATTTGGGACAGCTTATGCACACCGCAATTATCTGACTTGCTTATTGACACCTGTAGAGAAAAGCTTTTTAGATCACACTGATGATAGATGCAAGGCATTGAAAGAAAGGTTAGAAAAAGGGTTAGAGAAACGCACATATGCAAATTATTATGCTTACACTGCAATAAAGACGCAAGGGAAATTAGCTATAGATGCATTACATGTTGGAAGGCTTTGTATATATAGGCCAAAATCTGAACATGACACTTTATTTGTGGGAACGAGTGAATGCAGGCATGTGTTTTTGTTTCAGAGTAAATGGACATTCATGTTAAATGGACAGGATCCAGCGATCCATGGGATCTATTATATTTGTGGACTTAATGCTTATTACCGTCTTCCTAAGGGATGGTATGGGACATGTTATTTGGGAATAGTTTTCACAAAGATCTACCAGATTGATTACTTAAAGCAAATACCTAAAACGTCTGAATTACAACATGCTAGACAAAAACGATAGACAGTGGCTGCTGTCTTTGGAGACATATTTGGTGCCATAATTCCTTCAGGGGGGGTTATCTTAAACTCTATAAAGATTCAAAAGTTGTCTACTATTGTGGATAACATGCTGACAAATTTTACAGGGGCTATACTCCTGATGGATACTGAACTTGCTGCGGAAAGAGCTATGACTCTTCAAAATTGGCTTGCTTTAGACATTCTTTTAGCAAAGAGTGGCGGAGTCTGCAAGATGCTCAACGAGCGTCATTGTTGCTCATATATACCAGATAATAGTAAAAAGATGAGAGGTATGCTTACTAACCTAACTAAAGATAGTGCAGATTTTAAGAATTTGAAGGAACCTGGAGTGTGGGAGAAATTAGGGAAAGGAATTGCCAGAGTAGGGAGCTGGTTTAGCAACATTTGGAATGGGTACTTGCAAAAATTTAAGGGAGTTTATTAATTGTTCTGACCTGTCTATTAGGATTATGGGGAGCATGCAAAATTAATGATACAATTAAAAGGAATTGGACAAAGAGAAACAAAAGAAATTAGGAAAATGAAAGGGAGAAAATGTTTAATGAAATTGGGAAAGTTCACACAAGGGACAAGATGTTGAAATGCGCATTATGCATAAAGTCAAAAAATTAAAGTGAAGAGATATAGGAAAAGGTTTGTGTGATGACGAACGTCATCAGAGGAGGGACTGAGAGAGCGTAGCTTTATAATATATATGTATTAACATGAAATGTTTATGAATCAATGTGTGATAATGCTGCATAAAAACTATAATGATAGTAATTTTGCTTAGACGTGCACTTGAATTGTGACCACGGGGAGTGGCCACCAATGTATACGTAGACTAATAATAATAACCAAAATGTTTATTTTATGTTTAAATAAGTTCATACTAATGATTGCGTTATTGAATCTGTACTGAAATCCTCATAGGCCTTAAGTTAGCATGAGCCGAAGCTTAGCTGCCTGGGCTCTCATATTAAATGCATTTTTCTATTTTTCAGTATGCTGACTCACAAAGGGACATGACCCTGCGTGTTCTTTTTCTTCAAATTAGAAGACAAATGTAACCATGTTAGATCCGTTCTCACAGTTTCTCTCGTTTGCAGAATAAATGTTAAAAGTAAATTGAAACAGTGTAGATTACTGTTATGTACAAGGTCATTCAAACCGGTGAAGACAATGGAACTGCTGACCAAAAGATGTGCAAAGAATTACAGAAAGATGAAATCATAACGAACATGCCACCTCTGAAGACGTCAATTACGAAGACCAATCAAAGACTTGTAAAATAATATGGGGTGAAGAGTTGGGTTACCTAATGTACTTTCTGATAGGTTAAAGATAGTGGGGTATAACTAGTGTCCAATAGAATTTTGGGGGAATGTACAATGGAAAAGGGATAAAAACCCATGTCACGGGGAGTCATTTAGGTGGGTTAGGGAATGCTATTGATTTTATCCAGAAACTCTGTCACTCTGTTTGGTGACTTGATACTTTACTAAAACCATCCTTGCCCTTAGATTGTCCAAATTTTACAGTTTACCTCCTTATGAGGGAAGTGCCCTTTTGCCCCGGAGCTGAATCCTGACTGATGGCGAATTGACTGATGTCCTGAGGACGAAGACTGAACCTGTGCGCTGACCTAAACTTTGGAGGGTAATTATGACAATGAAATTGTGATTTGTCTGTTTGCTTTTCCTTTCTAGGTTTCAACTGCTTACTTTTGACAGAGACCTTAGTTAGATGTGTTCCAAATTGTTTTGCATGAAGCCCAACATGCTAATGCTAATCAGTGGTTAGGACAGGTGTTCACCGAAACTGATGAAAATAGACAAAGGACCGAAAACTATGCTTTGTTGAACTGATGCGATATTGACGCTCGGCTAAACTTGATCTATGTTCACGCCGTGTTCTGTTCTGATGTTTGTGATTCTCGCTTTAATGAAATCTTATCAAAGTTGCCATATCGTGACTATGCTATTATGTTTCTTGGTTTTGAGATTGACGTATCTGATATTAGAATTGTAAGCAATAGGGAATAAAACTCATAAAATTCTACTAAACTGGTGTGGTTATTCATGGCTGCAAGGTCATGGTAGAGTTTTGAATTGATTAATGACTTTGACTAAAGTGAAATGCATTGTCGTGATAAATATTGATGACATTATTGATGTATTGATTGATATATTGATTAGCTATGTCGTCCTAAGGTGTCTCTCAACTGTGTCAAAAGATTCATTGGCCTAATACGAGTCCTGATGTGTAATAAAATATCAGAAAGGGAAGCATTAACACATGCATTGCAACACCTTGCAAATAAGGCGTGGGGATTTTGGCCTAGTTGGACCACATTAACGTAAAAAACAATTAAGTTAATCTGGCGCAAGGTGGCGCTAGGGCACTATAAATATGCACCTCAATTGTATTTTGTAAGTTTGCGCCGCTTTTGCGTCAAAAAATGACACAAATGCGGCTCTAAAAAATTATAAATCAGGCCCCATGTTTTTCCACAAGAAAAGGCAAGGCAACAACTTTTGTAACATGCACCTGCAGTTTTTAGGAAGGTAAAAAATCCACACATGTGAAAGAAAACAATCTTTGCATGTTGGCACTGCCTTATTGTCAGGTATGAATGACTGACTTATGAAATCAACTAACTGTATTTATTCTGTTGCCATGAAATGTAATTGTCATTTTGCTATACCATGGGCGATTTAGTTGAACAGAGGTTATAGTGTAAATTTGACATTTGCGTTTTGTTGAGTGGTCTCTTGCAAAGTACGAGAACATCCCTAATTGTATAATTCTGTATAATTCTGTAAATATTTCAAAATGAATAATACAGGATAGGCAGGCTTCCCTAGATTAAATTATATATTTTAAAAATCAGTATGTCAACCTATTCTCAACTGCGGCATAACGAAAACCGGACCCCCCCCCCCGCAAGGAACACAGAGGGGGCCCCCCTCCGGACTCACTCAGGCCTAGTGCTGTGCAAAGGGGACCCCCTGGAGCTTGCCCTCCCCCACAAAGCAGGGGCTGCTGGGATCTTTGTTAAGCCACTGATGCTCAATTGGCAAACATGGGATTGTCAAACTTTCTCCTGTGCATGTTATGTTATTTCGTTCATCTTTAAGGGCTTATGAACAGATAAAATAGCCAAATACAGGACATACTTGTCAGAGCCTTTCGCCAGTGCTTGAGTAGTCAATGTCTCACCCCAAATTATAGATCTAAATTTCATTGGCTGATCAGCATGTCAGAACGGACTCCCAAGGGTGATTTGCTCCTTCTGCATATCCAGTTCTTCGGCAGAGCAGGATGCTATACAGACTCTGAAATACGGTGGTATCTTTCTCAAGGTTCAGAAGTGCAGAAGAGATTAAGAAAAGAGGAGCAGCATTCTAAAATGAAAAAAGTATGAGAAAGTAAGCTGATTTCTGTTGTTCAAGTGCTCCTTACTTTCAGGCTGAAAAGCAAAATTCTGCTCAGGACAAAAACTAAAGTACCATCTGATGATTTAGCTGGCACTCACTTATAATTTGAATTTTAAATTTCTAAAGAGCATTAAACCAACTAGGCATTAAAGTGCTAATGCTGAAAACGCGAGAGAGGGGAGCCAATCATAGGGGGAATTAAAGTACCAAAGCTGCCAGGGAAAACAGACAAACCAACTGTGAAGATGTAAATAGCCATTTAACCTGCTTGCGAAAAATCAGATAAGAGTTTAAACTTCGGATAGATTCCATCCGGATGTTCCCCACCCTGGTAGCTGCCACCGGCAAAGTTTGATCCCCCCCCTAGGGACAGTCTCCTTTCTCTGGCCTGTCGATCTCAGCAGTCTGCTGGGAGCATACCAAGTGAATGTGGACCTGAGATAATATGAACCCTGCTGATAGAGAGCCTTAAATACCAGACACAGAGCTTTGAAGGTGACCCGCTTCCTCACTGGCAACCAATGGCGAATCCCCCAACCCTCCCTTACCAAACTGAATTTTGGCAAACCAAGCACCAACCGGGCCAGGGCATTTTGGATGACTTGAAGAGTATTTAAAGAATACTGATTGGCATTCAAATAAGGGGCATTACAGTAGTCCAGGCGAGATGTTATAAGTGCAATGACAATTGACACCCTTAGGCCCATATTTATACTTTTTTAGCACCGCATTTGCGCCGCTTTTTGATGCAAAAATGGTGCAAACTTACAAAATACTATTGTATTTTGTAAGTTTGTGTTGCTTTTGCGTCACAAAGTGGCGCAAATGCAGTGCTAAAAAAGTATAAATATGGGACTTAGTTCCTATGGTAAAAAGGGGAATATTTTCTTCAGTGTCTTAATGATCCAAAAACTTGAGCTCACCGTTCTACTTATCTGGATATCAAAGGTCAATGTGCTGTCAAAGATTACCTCCAGATTTTTTGCCACCGTAATCAGGATGGGAGGTGGACCACAGATATCCGGCCACCAGCAGTCATTCTGTTTGAATTCTTGGCTCCAAAGGCCACAATTTCAGTCTTCTCCCATTCATTTTTTGTCAGTTCTCCCTCATCCAAGTATTGACCTCATACAAGGCCTATATTTTTCTGCACCCCTTCCCAATCATCAAAGATCAAGACAATGATTTGGGTCTCATTGGCATAAGAGGAGTCTTGAAAACCCAAAGAATGCACTGATTGCACGACAGGGGCAGCGTACATGTTAAGTGAGGTAGTAGTTGGGGAGAAACCCTGCAGAACTCCACAAGGAAGCTGAAAAGTGGTAGGCCTACAGTCCCTGCAACTGACAGCAAGTATCCTGTTCACTAAGAAGGACTCCAGAAGGTTTAAGGCCACATCCCTCACCTCAGCCTGTCTCAGCCTTTGATCCAAAAGAGATGGAGAAATGGTATCAAAGGCTGCTGACAGGTCAAGCATAACCAAAATAGCAACTCCCCCTTGATCAACTTGTTGACAAATGTAATCTGCAGCAAAAGCAGATCAGATTTGGTGCTATGGTTGCTCCTAAACCCATTTTTGGAGGGGTCCAATAGTTCATGCTCATGTAATTTTTGCACCTGTGCTGCAACTGTAGCACAACAGCAGACTATGAATTACAGGCTGATAAACTTTCTACTAACCTACAAGCAGAACATCACCCTGCATGTTTTGTGAAACTAGCCCGCTGGGCCCGGAATAACAATGAAGCAGCTCTCTTACAACCATGTGTATGTGCACAGGATAACACCATCACATGTGTGACTACCTTTAAACGTAATTCCACCACCTTCAAAGAATAATACAAAAGCATTGGTCTATCCTGGGTACAGAGACACTTGAGTTATTCCTTGAGCTACCCCTTCCATGCTTTGCTTTCAAATGTAACAACAACTTAAAAGATATGGTAATTCAAACGGACCTGCAAAACATACCGAAGAATACACAATGCTCCCTGTGAGACCAACCACCTTTAGCTGGACATTATCAATGCGGCTCATGTAATGTTTGTGACCTTACAGCACCCTTAAAGAATTGATCCTGAATGACACCTGCATTTCGGGTACAAAATAATCCTATCAATTGCAACACCAGAAACTGTATTTACACGATTGTGTGCCCTTGTTGAAAAAGATACATAGGTACCACGACTAGACCTGTTAAGGTTAGGATTATGGAACACCGAAGTCAGATTAGGTGTGAAAGGAATACTACAAAAGTGAGTACCCACCTTTTGGAAGTTGAGCATACACTAAATGACTTTTGTTGGCCTATTTTGGAGTCCCACCCTACCATGTCGAAAAATACGTTGTTCCGGAGGGAACAGAGATGGATATTCCACCTGTCAACACACAAATCAGGTTTAAATGAGGACATTTTGTGGGGTGGGGTGGATGACTAATTGTAGGAGGCTGGCCTGGTTTGTAGTGGATACCTTGGGTACTTAAACCTTATACCAGGTCCAGTTATCCCTTTTTAGTGAAGTAGTAGTGTACTAGCAGCTTAGGCTGATAGAGGCAGCTATAGCAGAGCAGCTGAGGCTGAACTAGGAGACATGCAAAGCTCATGCAATACCACTTATAGTTACACAATACTTATACTCAAGCAAAGACAATACTCAGTGTTACCAAACATAAAGGTATTTATTTGGGTGACACAGTACCAAAAATATCTTAGAGATAATACTCCTTCTGGAGGTAAGTATTATACACAATATATACACTAGACACCAAAATTAGACAAGTAAATAGTGATAGAACAATGCAAACAGTAGGAAATTCTATAGAATGCAATGAGAGAAAATAGGTATAGGGGCAACACAACCATATACTAAGAAAGTGGAATGTGAATCACGAATTCCCCCTAGACATGTGTAGTGTGGGCAGAATCGCTGGGAGAGTAAGAATACAGTAGAGGTAAGTAAATTACCCCACCCCAGAGCCCAGAAAAGCAGGAGTAAAGTACTGCAAGTTTCCTTAGAACACACCACCTCATTTTGGGGCTTTTGCAGCAGCCAACCAAGACCTGCAAAGGAAGGGGACTAAGTCCAGAAGTTGAAAGAAGTTCCAGGAAGGACAGGAGCCCCTGCCAACCCAGATGAGGGTGCAAAAGAAGAGTCCCTGGTTAGTTGAAGACTGCAGAAATGCACCCTAGGAAGATGCCAGTGGGTTTCTGCATGGTGCAAAAGATGTCCCACAGCTTGAAAATTGTTGTAGATGAGATTTCGTGTCGGAAGTCACCAACAAGCCTTGGCTACGACAAAAGTGCATTTTGTGGTAAAAAGGCGATTGATGGACCCAGGAGGGTCCTGGGGGTCTCAACACTGTGTGAGGAGGAAGAGGGGGCTCTCAGCACTTTAGAGAGCCCTCGGGATGCCAGGCAGCACCCCCAGGAGTCACAGGATCTGGGTTCAAAAGAGGTGCAAAACGTGGTTGATACAGCACAACAAAAGAAGGTGCTACGCTGCCGGAGAACAACTCAGCGAGTTGAGCATCACAGGATAGAGTTCTGGGGACCTGGGCCAGGCTATGCACAAAGGAAGTTTGCAAAGAGTGCACAGAGACCTCAGGAGGCGAAGAAGAAGACACAGGGTAACATCGTTCTCGGGGAAGGCAAGGTCTTACCTCCTCCAAATTGCATCAGCAGGACCTCAGGACAGTCTATCTCGATGATGACCACCCTCTGTGTACTTAGGAGCATGCTCATTGTTGTGAGAGGAGTCCCAGGGTACCAGTCATAGTCTTGTAAAGTGCCTGCTAGGAGCAGGGGAGTGACTCTGTCACTCCACTGGAGATTTCTTCAGTTCTTCTGTTGCAGGATGAAGACAGGGCGTCCCTAGAGCGTGCACAAAATGGAAACTCTTGCGGTTTCTGACTTCGAGCTGAGGTTGCTGAAGAAAAGTGTCTCTTGTAGACACTTTGTTGCAGTTACAGCATTACTTGGAGCATGGTGCCATTGATCTGAGGTCAGAAGAGTCTGAAGTTGTTGCAGAGGATTCCTGAAGGAAACTTGCAAGCAGAATCTGAAGAGAACCCACAGGAGAGACCCTAAATAGCCCTGAGAGGGAGATTGACTACCTTATCAGGTATGGACCTATCAGGAGGGGTCTCTGACGTCACCTGCTGGCACTGGCCACTCAGAGCCCTCCAGAGTGCCCCCTCACCTTGCAAAGCAAGATGGCTGAAGTCAGGGACACACTGGAGGAGCTCTGGTCACTCCCCTTTCCTTTGTCCAGTTTCGCGCCAGAGTAGGAGACAAGGGGTCCCTGAACCAGTGTAGACTGGTTTATGCACTGAGGGCACCATCTGTGCCCTTCAAAGCATTTCCAGAGGCTGGGGGAGGCTACACCTCCCCAGCCTGTGACACATATTTCCAAAGGGAGAGGGTGTAACACCCTGCTCTCAGAGGAAATGCTTTGTTCTGCCTTCCTGGGACTGGGCTAGCCAGACCCCAGGAGGGCTGAACCCTGTCTGTGAGGTGGCAGCAGCAGTAGCTGCAGTGCAAGCCTCAGAGAGCTGGTTTGGCAGTACTGGGGGTTCATGGTGGAGCCCCCAGGATGCATGGAATTGGCTCCCCAATACCAGATTTGGAATGGAGGGACAATTCCATGATCTTAGACATGTTACATGGCCATATTCGGAGTTACCATTGTGAAGATACATATAGAAATTGACCTACATGTAGCGCACATGTGTAATGGTGTCCCTGCACTCACAAAGTCCGGGGAAATGGCCCTGAACTATGTGGGGGCACCTTTGCTAGTGCAAGGGTGCCCTCACACTTAGTAACTTTGCACCCAACCTTCATCAAGTGAAGGTTAGACATATAGATGACTTGTAAGTTACTTAAGTGCAGTGAAAATGGCTGTGAAATAGTGTGTGCACTATTTCACGCAGGCTGCAATGGCAGTCCTGTGTAAGGGTTTGTCTGAGCTCCCTATGGGTGACAAAAGAAATGCTGCAGCCCATATGGATCTCCTGGAAGCCCAATGCTTTGGGTACCTAGGCGCCATATACTAGGGACTTATAAGGGGGCTCCAGTATGCCAATAGAAATTGGTAAATGAAGTTACTGACATACAGTGACAAAGTTAAAAGCAGAAAGAGCATAAGCACTGAGGTTCTGATTAGCAGAGCCTCAGTGACACAGTTAGGCACTGCACAGGCATACACATTAGGCCACAAACTATGAGCACTGGGGTCCTGGCTAGCAGGATCCCAGTGAGACAGGCAAAACACACTGACATATTGTTTTTTATCTATGAGCACTGGGGTCCTGGCTAGCAGGATCCCAGTGACACAGTAAAAACACACTGACACACATTCACAAACAGGCCAAAATTGAGGGTAACCATGCTAGAAAGAGGCTACTTTCTCACACTAATTAACTTTGCTTCTATGTACATTCACCCCTTTCTCACCTCTTGATTTTCTCCCTTTATATACTGGCTCTGTAAGATTATGAGCAGTTTAAGTGGCAGGGGTTAATAGGTGTTCTCTTAATGACACAGTCTCTGTAGGAGGCTTTAACAATACAGATCATAATTTCATATCAGGATTACCTTCCATATCACAATTTCAGGGATATTAATAAGGCTATAGTTATAACTAGTTTTTAGTTAACAGCACCTTTCCAAGATGATGACCGTTTTGTTGCCTATGTTGTGGCACTTTTTGCTTCCTGGTTTAACCCTTGGCCAGGTTAGGGCTGTGATTGAGCTGAATGAGGCATCTCTCCATCATGGTGACCCTTTTGCAGCCTGTTAAATGGTCCTATTCACATCGGGGTCACGGTTTATACCTAAGAAACTTTCAGTTGCGTTGGCGACCACTTGTTACTTTCTTGACAATGGACCGTTCTTTGTTTTTTAGCTGTGTTCCACAAATACTGGCTTTGAACAGACCTTACTTTTTCTAGCACTCATTTTGTATTTTTGTAAAGTTATATCCTTCTAAGATGGCGACAGTCGTGGGGCTATAGGCATGGTCTGGGTTAGTGCCTTGCCACGGCTTCTGCCTTTCACAGCACAGCTGGGGCCGCTTGTAGTCAAACAGGCACACTTTAAGTACCGCCCCCTCCCTGGTCTCCATTGTCGTTGGGCCTGCAGTGAGGGTTAGGTTGCAGCACACAGCACAACGAAATTCCATGAGTATGGGACTCTGTCCTACAGAGTCCAAATGTTTGTGTCTCATTAATTTTGAAATGAACACTGGAGGGGTTCTCTCAGTATTCATTGAGGCTTTACCCCCAATGTCTCTCCAGTTTGTTTCTGCAGATTAATGCACTACTCTGATTTGACCCAGGTGCACTCTATTTACCTGAATGGGGTGAGCAATTACATGAAGTGATTTATGACAATTGTAAGCCTAACCTGCAGATGCTGGATGCTTGTTTCTCATGTGTGCTCACCTTTTTGATATGATAACAATCTACCTCTATGTCTTGTATATCCTGTTTGTCCTGAGTTTTCTTGCCATGCACACTGTGACTTTTCACTTGCATGTTTGTGCCAAAAACGCCATTTGACACATACAGTGTTATTGATAGATGTTAGAGAGTATTGACGGTTTGCAAACTGCCTATACTTTTATACGTTTTTACTTTCCTTTCCGTTAGGTCAGTTTTAGAGTGATTGGAGGATGACTGTAGATAGCCAAAGTTCTTTCATCTAGGGTGACATAAGGACTGTTATCCAACACTCTCCACACTGATATGTAGATTAGGTTTACTGGTCCTGATGAATTGCCAAGATCTTTGATGACAATAAGGGCAATAATCATGTTGACCGATATACAGATATAATCTTGAGCCATCTGGATCATTGCATCCACCAGCGGCTGTATTATTTTTCTTTTTTAATCATAACGAGAGCCTTTCTATTAAAGTATCCTTTTAGGTATCTCTTAGGTATTTTTAAATCACTTTGACACCAGTCTGCACCTAGAGCACCCAAAACTTCACTTTTGGAATTAAAAATTATCTCTGGCAAAGTGCCCCCTCTCAGAAACCATTGGGCATTGCAGCACCGGCCCACTGAGGAACAGACCCGAGTAGGAAGCCTGACACCCAGTTGGATGTGTGAATGCTCTTGCTCCTGAGCAACAAAATCCCCTGAGACCCACAAGCTCATTTAATAACTGACCTATTTTCTTTCTAGTCACTTCACTGCTTCTTCCTGTACTCTAGTAAAGTAAGTGCATAAATGTTAGGCAATCATAACCATAAACCACCTACGCATTACTTGATGAAGGTGCACACAGGTGAATGATCAGTCCTATGAATATTTGTTCTATTAGTGACTTCTGAAACTGTTTTCACTCGAACAAACACATGCAAGACTTCCACACCATTTTTTAAAATCTTTGCTAATAAAACAAAGATTGTCCTAATATACCTCAGATTTTCTGAATAGCTGTAACTAGAACAATGACACCAGTTGCAACAAAAGTGATTATTCAACAAAATATTAAATAGAATTGCAACAGTTTGATGGTATTTCAAAATTCACCTAATCCAATAATGAAATTAGTCTGTGGTAACCAGCCCTTCCCTCTTTGTCCTTAACTAAACATTCTTAGCACCAAAAGTGCTTTTCTAAGTTCCTTAGATGCCCTATAGCCAGCATACTTTAGCTGAACAATAGAATTGTTAGGAGTTATCTTCAGTACCTGGGGAACATCACTTTCAGTCTCAGTTATGGTATTCTCAAGTTAATAACAACCTCACTCCAGGGAGCCAGTGGCCTTTGCTAAGGGATGTTTGCTGCTCAGCTGGCACTAAGCTCACAGGAACAGCTGAGATGCTGATCTTACAAATATATGTCCATACTGACTTCAATACACTTTTCTGAGATTTTTAAGAAAAGATTAGACTTCAAGATGAATGATGTAAAAGGCAAAAATTAGCATATGAAATCTGTTGTACACTCACTAAATTGTGTCACACATTATAAATCCCTTTACTAAATATGTATGAATTATTAATGTGCCATCAACCTATAATGGTGCAAACAATTTATTTTGTCATGTGCACTTAATACTAAATGAAACAAGAGTTTATAAATGGAAATGTCATGTCACTATTGTTGGTAAGATGAGGAAGATTGTGCAGGACACAACTCTGTCTAGTTGGCAATTGTAAGCAGTGACACTGCCATTTAGATATGCATCCACAGGTGTTGGTCCATGCATGCCACAAGGATAAAGGACACTTCAGCCTGGTGTCTTGTGAAGTGGGTTCTCTCCGCTGAGTCAGCCAGCCCAAATGTAGGGCTTGGGCGCACTGAGAGACATGGCTAAGTGCCAAATTAATAGGAGAGCAAGAGACAACAACTGCTTAAAATTATTTTAGAACGTGGTCCTTTTCCAATGTCTTGCTCAGTGGTTTGCACTCATTCTTACAGTCCTTCCTGCATAGCTCCTTATTTTATCAGGCAACTGGGCTGTGAGTCACACACATTCTTAAAGTCCTTCCTACAGAGCTCCTTACTTCATCAGGCAACTGGGCTTTGGGTTGCTCTTCTAGGCAGCTCGTTGCTGTAGGGATATCTCCAATGACCCTTCTTCTCTGTGATAGCTCATTGTTTTTAAGCACTGCCTCAAGAAACACTTCTGGCAAAATTCTAGCAGGGCATCCTAATCTGAAAAGGTGGGTGGCTTCCAAAGACACCAGCCCTGAAATTCATAATCGCTCCCAACACAAAGCATGTGTTGTCAGGACCCCAGTCAGAGATCGCTGGTATGCTAACTGGTGGAATTTAACCCATATTTGTATATGTACAGCAGAATAACATTTCTGCTCAGTTTTGGGTCAGGTCTAGTTTCAGAGGAGTTAGATCTTGAGTCATATCTCTTTATTCAGCAGATGTGGCAGGAAAGGGGTGATGCTGGGTGTTCCCTGTAAGTGGCTTGTGAGTCAATGCCACAAAAGGGGTAAGCTCTTTTACACTTTCCCAATCCACAAAACATTTTATATTTCAAAGCTTCATAATGTTCAATTCTGTAATATGTTGTCTCTTTTTATTTAAGATAGTAGTACCCTTCTGCTAAAACATATGACAGTACTTCTTTTCCAATAATATCTTGCTTCATCAGGACATAATACATTAGAAAGTAAAGATCTCTTCAAACACCTCTATTTCTTGTTATCTACTATTGCGTGTTTCCGTGTTGCAGAAATGTGAAGGGAATGTAATGTCCCTGTGTAAGATACTTGAATATTAGTTAAGGAGAGTGTAAGAAATTGGGTTATTGGTTGGAGAGGTGTGGAAGCCCCATACAGGCAACAACCACAATCCTTGTCAGGGTAGACCATAAAAAGGAACTAAATTAATCTGTGCTTAACCCTCTGGTAGCTTGGCACAAGGCAGTCAGGTTTAACTTAAAGATAATGTGTGAAGTATGTGTGCAGCACACAAACAATAATAAAGTGAAAACACAACACAAGAAATATCCCAAGCCAATTTAGAAAATTAGAGTAAATTTTAATTAAAAATGATACCAAAATGTCAAAAATCCAATCAGTAGAATGAGAGATATTGAATTTCCAGGTTTTCATGAAAATAAAGTCAAGAAGCAAAAGGCGCCACTCGTTGTTACCTTGTCATGCTAGATTGGGGAAAAGTCACAAGTTCAGGCTGGCCCCAATGGAGCACGGGTTGGATATAGGGACCAGGTTACCTTCTCTTGTCTGACGAGAAGAGTTCTGTTCACGTTGGAGGGGGCCATGACGAAGAAGCTGTTGGCACAAAGAACAGGTTGAGCTTTGCGGATGGTGTAGCTGTAGGGCGAAGAGCCATTTGTCTCATTGGCAGTGGCCTCGGGCTGTGCAGGTCTTGCGTTGCTGGTTGATGTGGCTGGCGGGAAGAGCAGGTATCACCGGATCTTTGAGTTGGTGGCCATCATGGGCTGCAGAGGTTTGGTGCAAATCGGTCTATTTGCAGTTGTAAACATCAGGTTTCCACCTTCTTCTTGTGCAGGAGCTCTCATTGATGCCATCAAAGGGTCCACGACTTTGGAGGGGAAGCTCTTGGGAATCAGGACTCACTTCAGCATAGGCCAGCAGCAGGGCTCAGGCAGCTCTATGCAGTTCCAGTTGGCAACTGGGCAGATGTAGGAAGGCCTCTAGAAGCTTGTGTTTCCTTGTAACTTACCCAGGAGGTAAGTCAACTGGGTCACTATTAGTAGCCTGTGATCAAGACAAGCAGGTCTTTTCTCCCTTTTATCAGATTGCAAGGCAGTCCTTCTACCAGCAGTTCAGTCTTTCCTCTATTTCTTTCACAGAAATATTGTGTTGTATTGTATTGTGATGAGTGGTTTGTTATGAAAGTCTCTTTGTTATATCTTGTAAGGAAATGCCTCCTTGGCATGGTTACCCCCTGACTTTTTGCCTTTGCTGATGCCAAGTTATGATTTGAAAGTGTGATGAGGCCTGCTAACCAGGCCCCAGCACCAGTGTTCTTTCCCTAACCTGTACCTTTGTTTCCACAATTGGCACACCCTGGCATCCAGGTAAGTCCCTTGTAACTGGTACCCCTGGTACCAAGGGCCCTGATGCCAGGGAAGGTCTCTAAGGGCTGCAGCATGTCTTATGCCACCCTGGAGAACCCTCACTCAGCACAAACACACTGCTTGCCAGCTTGTGTGTGCTGGTGGGGAGAAAAATCCTAAGTCGACATGGCACTCCCCTCAGGGTGCCATGCCAACCTCACACTGCCTATGGCATAGATAAGTCACCCCTCTAGCAGGCCTTACAGCCCTAAAGCAGGGTGCACTATACCATAGGTGAGGACATAAGTGCACAAGCACTATGCCCCTACAGTGTCTAAGCAAAACCTTAGACATTGTAAGTGCAGGGTAGCCATAAGAGTATATGGTCTGGGAGTCTGTCGTACACGAACTCCACAGCACCATAATGGCTACACTGAAAACTGGGAAGTTTGGTATCAAACTTCTCAGCACAATAAATGCACACTGATGACAGTGTACATTTTATTGTAAAATACACCATGGAGGGCATCTTAGAGATGTCCCCTGAAACCATACCCGACTACCAGTGTGGGCTGACTAGATCAGGCAGCCTGCCACACACCAGACATGTTGCTGGCCACATGGGGAGAGTGCCTTTGTCACTCTGTGGCTAGTAACAAAGCCTGTACTGGGTGGTGGTGCTTCTCACCTCACCCTGCAGGAACTGTAACACCTGGCGGTGAGCCTCAAAGGCTCACCCCCTTTGTTACAGCACCCCAGGGCACTCCAGCTAGTGGAGTTGCCCGCCCCCTCCGGCCACGGCCCCACTTTTGGCGGCAAGGCCGGAGGAGATAATGAGAAAAACAAGGAGGAGTCACTTGCCAGTCAGGACAGCCCCTAAGGTGTCCTGAGCTGAGGTGACTCTGACTTTTAGAAATCCTCCATCTTGCAGATGGAGGATTCCCCCAATAGGATTAGGGATGTGCCCCCCTCCCCTCAGGGAGGAGGCACAAAGAGGGTGTAGCCACCCTCAGGGCTAGTAGCCATTGGCTACTAACCCCCCAGACCTAAACACACACCTAAATCGAGTATTTAGGGGCTCCCAGAACCTAGGTAACGAGATTCCTGCAACCTAAGACGAAGAAGGACTGCTGACCTGAAAGCCCTGCAGAGAAGACGTAGACACCAACTGCTTTGGCCCCAGCTCTACCGGCCTGTCTCCCCACTTCGAGAAAACCTGCAACAGCGACGTGATCCCCAGGGTCCAGCGACCTCTGAAGCCTCAGAGGACTACCCTGCATCTAAAAGGACCAAGAACTCCTGAGGACAGCGGCCCTGGTCAGCAAAGACTGCAACTTTGCAACAAAGAAGCAACTTTTAAAAACAACACGTTGCCCGCCGGAAGCGTGAGACTTTGCACTCTGCACCCAACGCCCCCGGCTCGACTTGTGGAGAACCAACACTACAGGGAGGACTCCCTGGCGACTACGACCCTGTGAGTAGCTAGAGATGACCCGCCTGACCCCCCCCAGCGACGCCTGCAGAGGGAATCCAGAGGCTCCCCCCTGACCGCGACTGCCTGCTTCAAAGAACCCGACGCCTGGTAAAGACACTGCACCCGCAGCCCCCAGGAACTGAAGGATCAGACCTCCAGTGCAGAAGCGACCCCCAGGTGGCCCTCTCCCTTGCCCAGGTGGTGGCTACCCCGAGGAGCCCCCCCTTGCCTGCCTGCTTCGCTGAAGAGACCCCTGGATCTCCTATTGAATCCTATTGCAAACCTGACGCCTGTTTGCACTCTGCACCCGGCCTGCCCCCGTGCTGCTGAGGGTGTACTTTTTGTGTTGACTTGTGCCCCCCCCGGTGCCCTACAAAACCCCCCTGGTCTGCCCTCCGAAGACACAGGTACTTACCTGCTGGCAGACTGGAACCGAGGCACCCCCTTCTCCATTGAAGCCTATGCGTTTTGGGCACCACTTTGACCTCTGCACCTGACCAGCCCTGAGCTGCTGGTGTGGTTACTTTGGGGTTGCTCTGAACCCCCCACGGTGGGCTACCTTGGACCCAACTTTGAACCCTGTAGGTTGTTTACTTACCTGCAAAACTAACAAACACTTACCTCCCCCAGGAACTGTTGAAAATTGCACCGTCTAGTTTTAAAATAGCTTATTGCCATTTGTGTGAAAACTGTATATGCTATTTTGCTAATTCAAAGTTCCTAAAGTTCCTAAGTGAAATACCTTTCATTTAAAGTATTGTTTGTAAATCTTGAACCTGTGGTTCCTAAAATAAACTAAGAAAAGATATTTTTCTATATAAAAACCTATTGGCCTGGAATTGTCTTAGAGTGTGTGTTCCCCATTTATTGCCTGTGTGTGTACAACAAATGCTTAACACTACCCTCTGATAAGCCTACTGCTCGACCACACTACCACAAAATAGAGCATTAGAATTATCTCTTTTTGCCACTATCTTACCTCTAAGGGGAACCCTTGGACTCTGTGCATGCTATTTCTTACTTTGAAATAGTGCATATAGAGCCAACTTCCTACATTGGTGGATCAGCGGTGGGGTACAAGACTTTCCATTTGCTGGACTACTCAGCCAATACCTGATCACACGACTAAATTCCAAAAATTGTCATTAGAAACTGATTTTTGAAATTTGAGCTATTTTTCTAAATGTTTAAAAGTCCTGCTAGGGCCTTGTGTTAGTCCCTGTTAGCATTTCTTTCAGAGTTTAAAAGTTTTGTAAAAGTTTGAATTAAGTTCTAGAGATAGTTTTAGATTCTTAAAAAGTATTCCAACTTTTAGAAACATAGGGGGTTATTCTAACTTTGGAGGAGTGTTAATCCGTCCCAAAAGTGACGGTAAAGTGACGGATATACCACCAGCCGTATTACGAGTTCCATAGGATATAATGGACTCGTAATACGGCTGGTGGTAAATCCGTCACTTTTCCGTCACTTTTGGGACAGATTAACACCTCCTCCAAAGTTAGAATAACCCCCATAATGTCTAATGCAGAAGAGATAGTGATGGAACTCAACCTCACCCCTTACCTGCATCTTAGGATGTCAGAGTTAAGGTCTCTCTGTAAAATCAAAAAGATTAAAACTGGTTCAAACCCTACCAAAGTACAGTTCCAGGAGCTTTTGGCAGAGTTTGCTAAAAACAACCCGTCTGAGGATACCTTCCCAGAGGGGGAAGCTAGTGATGTGGAGGATTTCCCACCCCACTACTAGTTAGGGAGACCAGGGTCCCTCAAACCCTGTCTCCACAAGTGATAGTCAGAGATGCTGCTTCTCTCACAGGAGAGTCCAGCAACTCTGGAAGCATTGAGGGCAGCCCCAATGAAGAGGACCTCCTGCTAGCCAGCTCCTAGCCATAGAAAGGGAAAGACAAGAGATGGGTTTTGGTCCCATCAATGGTGGCAGCAACATAAATAGGGTCAGAGATTCTCCTGACATGTTGAAAATCCCAAAAAGGATTGTAACTAAATATGAAGATGGTGATGACATCACCAAATGGTTCACAGCTTTTGAGAGGGCTTGTGCAACCAGAAAAGTAAACAGATCTCACTGGGGTGCTCTCCTTTGGGAAATGTTCACTGGAAAGTGTAGGGATAGACTCCTCACACTCTCTGGAAAAGATGCAGAATCATATGACCTCATGAAGGCTACCCTGATTGAGGGCTTTGGATTCTCAACTGAGGAGTATAGAATTAGGTTCAGGGGGGCTCAAAAATCTTCGAGCCAGACCTGGGTTGATTTTGTAGACTACTCAGTAAAAACACTGGATGGTTGGATTCAGGGCAGTGGTGTAAATGATTATGATGGGCTGTACAATTTATTTGTGAAAGAACACCTGTTAAGTAATTGTTTCAATGATAAACTGCATCAGCATCTGGTAGACCTAGGACCAATTTCTCCCCAAGAATTGGGAAAGAAGGCGGACCATTGGGTCAAGACTAGGGTGACTAAGACTTCCACAGGGGGTGACCAAAAGAAAGAGGTCACAAAGACTCCCCAGGGGAAGAGTGTTGAGACATCCAAGGAAAAAAGTAAAGAGTCTTCTATAGGGCCCCAAAAACCTGCTCAGGAGGAAGGGTCCAGAGCCTCTTCACAATCCAATTTTGGGTACAATGGTAAAAACCTTGATCCCAAAAAGGTCTAGTGTCGTAGCTGTAATCAGCAAGGACACCAAACTGGAGACAACGCCTGTCCCAAGAAAGGTTCCACTTCTAACTCTACTCCAGCTAACACTGGAATGGCCAGTCTCCAAGTGGGATCAACAGTGTGCCCAGAGCAAATCAGGGTTCACACTAAAGCTACATTAGTCTCTGAGGGTGGGGTGGACTTAGCCACACTGGCTGCCTGGCCCCCTAATATGCAGAAATACAGGCAGCAACTCTTAATTAATGGGCCAAGTGTAGAAGGCCTGAGGGATACAGGTGCCAGTGTCACCATGGTGACAGAGAAACTGGTTTCCCCTAGTCAATACCTGGCTGGACAAACTTATCCAGTCACCAACGCTGACAATCAGACTAAAGTACATCCCATGGCTATGGTAACTTTAGAGTGGGGAGGGGTCAATGGCCTGAAACAGGTGGTGGTCTCCTCAAATATCCCAGTAGACTGTTTGCTTGGAAATGACCTGGAGTTCTCAGCATGGGCTGAGGTAGAACTAAAAACCCATGCAGCCATGCTGGGTATCCCTGAACTGGTGTGTGTCAAGACAAGGGCACAGTGCAAGGCTCAGGGTGAAAAAGTGGTGTTGAAGCCTGGAAAAAGGGCCCAACCCTCCAAGAGAAAAGGAAAGAAGACTGGGGAACCAGCTTCAACACAACAAGAGAAAGAGAACCTCTCTTCCCAGGAAGAAGTTCTGCCCTCTAAGGGAACTGAGCCCATGGAGTTAGAACCTTATCAGGTTGAGCTCCTAGGCCCAGGGGGACCCACAAGGGAACAGTTGTGTAAGGGGCAAGAAACCTGTCCCTCTCTTGAAGGCCATAGGCAGCAAGCTGCTGAAGAGTCCAAAGGAAAAATAACAGGAACACATAGAGTCTATTGGGAAGATGGACTCCTCTACACTGAGGCAAGAGATCCCAAACCTGGTGCCACTAGGAGAGTGGCAGTGCCTCAGGAGTTTAGGAAGTTCATTCTGACCTTAGCTCATGATATTCCTCTTGCTGGGCATTTGGGACAGACCAAGACTTGGGAGAGATTAGTCAACCATTTCTATTGGCCCAACATGTCCCAGAAGGTAAAGGAGTTTTTTGTCTCCTGTGCCACCTGTCAAGCCAGTGGTAAGACAGGTGGATACCCAAAGGCCCCCCTCATTCCACTTCCAGTGGTGGGGGTCCCCTTTGAAAGAGTGGGTGTGGACATAGTGGGTCCACTTGAACCTCCCACAGCCTCAGGGAACCAATACATACTAGTAGTAGTGGATCATGCTACTAGATACCCTGAAGCAATTCCCCTTCGGTCGAATACTGCCTCTGCAGTAGCCAAAGCACTCATTGGTATTTTAACCAGAGTGAGATTTCCTAAGGAGGTGGTGTCTGACAGAGGTACCAACTTCATGTCAGCATACCTGAAGCATATGTGGAATGAGTGTGGGGTGACTTACAAATTCACCACACCATACCATCCCCAAACCAATGGTCTTGTAGAAAGATTTAACAAGACATTGAAAGGCATGATCATGGGGCTCCCTGAAAAACTCAAAAGGAGATGGGATGTCCTCTTGCCATGTCTGCTTTTCGCCTACAGAGAGGTGCCTCAGAAGGGAGTATGGTTTTCCCCCTTTGAACTTCTGTTTGGCCATCCTGTAAGGGGACCACTAGCCCTTGTAAAAGAAGGCTGGGAGAGACCTCTTCATGAGCCTAAACAAGATATAGTGGACTATGTACTAGGCCTAGGTTCAAGGATGGCAGAATACATGGAAAAGGCAAGCAAAAACCTTGAGGCCAGCCAACAACTCCAGAAGATGTGGTATGACCAAAAGGCTGCTATGGTTGAGTTTCAGCCAGGGCAGAAAGTCTGGGTTCTGGAGCCTGTGGCTCCCAGGGCACTTCAGGACAGATGGAGTGGCCCTTACCCAGTGCTAGAGAGGAAGAGTCAGGTCACCTACCTGGTAGACCTAGACACTAGCAGGACCCACAAAAGGGTGATCCATGTGAACCGCCTCAAACTCTTCCATGACAGGGCAGATGTGAATCTGTTGATGGTAACAGATGAGGACCAGGAAGCTGAGAGTGAACCTCTCCCTGATCTCCTCTCCGCAGACCCTAAAGATGGCTCAGTTGATGGAGTGTTCTACTCAGACACCCTCTCTGGCCAACAGCAATCTGACTGTAGAAAGGTCCTGCAACAGTTTGCTGAGCTCTTTTCCCTAACCCCTGGTCAGACACACCTGTGTACCCATGATGTGGACACAGGAGACACCATGCCTGTCAAAAACACAATTTTCAGACAGTCTGACCAAGTTAAGGAAAGCATCAAAGTGGAAGTCCACAAGATGCTGGAACTGGGAGTCATTGAGCACTCTGACAGCCCCTGGGCTAGCCCAGTGGTCTTAGTCCCCAAACCTCACACCAAAGATAGAAAGAGAGTGATGAGGTTTTGTTTGGACTACAGAGGACTTAATTCTGTCACCAAGACAGATGCCCATCCCATTCCAAGGGCAGATGAATTGATAGACAAACTAAGTGCTGCCAAATACTTAAGTACCTTTGACTTGACAGCAGGGTACTGGCAAATCAAAATGGCACCAGGAGCAAAAGAAAAAACAGCATTCTCCACACCTGATGGGCATTATCGGTTTACTGTTATGCCCTTTGGTTTAAAGAATGCCCCTGCCACCTTCCAAAGGTTCGTGAATCAAGTCCTTGCTGGCTTGGAGTCCTTTAGTACAGCTTATCTTGACGATATTGCTGTCTTTAGCTCCAGCTGGCAGGATCACCTGGTCCACCTGAAGAAGGTTTTGAAGGCCCTGCAAGCAGCAGGCCTCTCTATCAAGGCTTCCAAATGTCAGATAGGGCAGGGAACTGTTTTACTTGGGACACCTTGTAGGTGGAGGCCAAGTTCAGCCACTCCAGCCTAAGATCCAGACTATTCTGGACTGAGCAGCTCCAAAAACCCAGACTCAAGTCAGGGCATTCCTTGGCTTGACTAGGTACTACAGGAGGTTTGTGAAGAGATAGGGATCAATAGTGACACCCCTCACAGAACTTATCTCCAAGAAAATGCCCAAGAAGGTAAACTGGACTGTAGAATGCCAACAGGCCTTTGACACCCTGAAACAAGCTATGTGCACAGCACCAGTTCTCAAAGCTCCAGATTACTCCAAGCAGTTCATTGTGCAGACCGATGCCTCTGAACATGGGATAGGGGCAGTTTTGTCCCAAACAAATGATGATGGCCTTGACCAGCCTGTTGCTTTCATTAGCAGGAGGTTACTCCCCAGGGAGCAGCGTTGGAGTGCCATTGAGAGGGAGGCCTTTGCTGTGGTTTGGTCCCTGAAGAAGCTGAGACCATACCTCTTTGGTACTCACTTTGTAGTTCAAACTGACCACAGACCTCTCAGATGGCTAATGCAAATGAAAGGTGAGAATCCAAAACTGTTGAGGTGTCCATCTCCCTACAGGGAATGGACTTTATAGTGGAACACAGACCTGGGACTGCCCATGCCAATGTAGATGGCCTTTCCAGGTTCTTCCACTTAGAAAATGAAGATTCTTTGGGGAAAGGTTAGTCTCATCCTCTTTCGTTTGGGGGGGGGTTTGTGTAAGGAAATGCCTCCTTGGCATGGTTACCCCCTGACTTTTTGCCTTTGCTGATGCCAAGTTATGATTTGAAAGTGTGCCGAGGCCTGCTAACCAGGCCCCAGTACCAGTGTTCTTTCCCTAACCTGTACCTTTGTTTCCACAATTGGCACACCCTGGCATCCAGGTAAGTCCCTTGTAACTGGTACCCCTGGTACCAAGGGCCCTGATGCCAGGGAAGGTCTCTAAGGTCTGCAGCATGTCTTATGCCACCCTGGAGACCCCTCACTCAGCACAGACACACTGCTTGCCAGCTTGTGTGTGCTGGTGGGGAGAAAATGACTAAGTCGACATGGCACTCCCCTCAGGGTGCCATGCCAACCTCACACTGCCTATGGCATAGATAAGTCACCCCTCTAGCAGGCCTTACAGCCCTAAAGCAGGGTGCACTATACCATAGGTGAGGGCATAAGTGCACGAGCACTATGCCCCTACAGTGTCTAAGCGAAACCTTGGACATTGTAAGTGCAGGCTAGCCATAAGAGTATATGGTCTGGGAGTCTGTCATACACGAACTCCACAGCACCATAATGGCTACACTGAAAACTGGGAAGTTTGGTATCAAACTTCTCAGCACAATAAATGCACACTGATGCCAGTGTACATTTTATTGTAAAATACACCATGGAGGGCATCTTAGAGATGCCCCCTGAAACCATACCCGACTACTAGTGTGGGCTGACTAGTTCAAGCAGCCTGCCACACACCAGACATGTTGCTGGCCACATGGGGAGAGTGGCTTTGTCACTCTGTGGCTAGTAACAAAGCCTGTACTGGGTGGAGGTGCTTCTCACCTCCCCCTGCAGGAACTGTAACACCTGGCGGTGAGCCTCAAAGGCTCATCCCCTTTGTTACAGCACCCCAGGGCACTCCAGCTAGTGGAGTTGCCCGCCCCCTCCGGCCACGGCCCCACTTTTGGCGGCAAGGCCGGAGGAGATAATGAGAAAAACAAGGAGGAGTCACTGGCCAGTCAGGACAGCCCCTAAGGTGTCCTGAGCTGAGGTGACTCTGACTTTTAGAAATCCTCCATCTTGCAGATGGAGGATTCCCCCAATAGGATTAGGGATGTGCCCCCCTCCCCTCAGGGAGGAGGCACAAAGAGGGTGTAGCCACCCTAAGGGCTAGTAGCCATTGGCTACTAACCCCCCAGACCTAAACACACCCCTAAATCGAGTATTTAGGGGCTCCCAGAACCTAGGTAACTAGATTCCTGCAACCTAAGACAAAGAAGGACTGCTGACCTGAAAGCCCTACAGTGAAGACGGAGACACCAACTGCTTTGGCCCCAGCTCTACCGGCCTGTCTCCCCACTTCGAGAAAAACCGCAACAGCAAAGGGTTCCCCAGGGTCCAGCGACCTCTGAAGCCTCAGAGGACTATCCTGCATCTAAAATGACCAAGAACTCCCGAGGACAGCGGCCCTGTTCCACAAAGACTGCAACTTTGCAACAAAGAAGCAACTTTTAAAAACAACATGTTTCCCGCCGGAAGCGTGAGACTTTGCACTTTGCACCCGACGCCCCCAGCTCGACTTGTGGAGAACCAACACTACAGGGAGGACTCCCCGGTGACTACGACCTGTGAGTAGCCAGAGTTGACCCCCCTGAGCCCCCCCCAGCGACGCCTGCAGAGGGAATCCAGAGGCTCCCCCCTGACCGCGACTGTCTGCTTCAAAGAACCCGATGCCTGGTAAAGACACTGCACCCGCAGCCCCCAGGACCTGAAGGATCCGACCTCCAGTGCAGAAGCGACCCCCAGGTGGCCCTCTCCATTGCCCAGGTGGTGGCTACCCCGAGGAGCCCCCCCCCTTGCCTGCCTGCTTCGCTGAAGAGACCCCTGGGTCTCCCATTGAATCCTATTGCAAACCCGACGCCTGTTTGCACTCTGCACCCGGCCGCCCCGTGCTGCTGAGGGTGTACTTTTTGTGTTGACTTGTGTCCCCCCCGGTGCCCTACAAAACCCCCCTGGTCTGCCCTCCGAAGACACGGGTACTTACCTGCTGGAAGACTGGAACTGGGGCACGCCCTTCTCCATTAAAGCCTATGCGTTTTGGGCACCACTTTGACCTCTGCACCTGACTGGCCCTGAGCTGCTGGTGTGGTTACTTTGGGATTGCTCTGAACCCCCCACGGTGGGCTACCTTGGACCCAACTTTGAACCCTGTAGGTGGTTTACTTACCTGCAAAACTAACAAACACTTACCTCCCCCAGGAACTGTTGAAAATTGCAGTGTCTAGTTTTAAAATAGCTTATTGCCATTTGTGTGAAAACTGTATATGCTATTTTGCTAATTCAAAGTTCCTAAAGTTCCTAAGTGAAATACCTTTCATTTAAAGTATTGTTTGTAAATCTTGAACCTGTGGTTCTTAAAATAAACTAAGAAAAGATATTTTTCTATATAAAAACCTATTGGCCTGGAATTGTCTTTGAGTGTGTGTTCCCCATTTATTGCCTAGGTGTGTGTACAACAAATGCTTAACACTACCCTCTGATAAGCCTACTGCTCGACCACACTACCACAAAATAGAGCATTAGAATTATCTCTTTTTGCCTCTATCTTACCTCTAAGGGGAACCCTTGGACTCTGTGCATGCTATTTCTTACTTTGAGATAGTGCATATAGGGCCAACTTCCTACATATCTGGTGCCAGCCTTTGTGTGAGGGAATTCCCTGACCTATCCCAAAAGTCCAGTTTTTCCTCTTCCCCGGTTTTGGTTCATAGCTATATTCACTGTCACCATTTTTGTTTTGAGAAATGTGGCTGTTGTCAAATATGTTGTTTCAAATATATTTTTGCATTTGGGTACTCCCTTCTTGATAATTTGATTCATGGCTTGTTTTCTTTATTGACCTTTAAATGGCTCCCGTTGACACATTGGTGCAGATACACTATTATGCCCAGGTCTTAACTTGGCTTCTTTGGGTAACCCCTGTTGCAGATATTCACTCTCTATGTTTCTTAAATAGCATGCACCCGGCAATATGACCCATTGGGACGTATCTCAGGGGTGACCTATAAGTGTTAAAAAGTAATGTTTGGGCTCGGCAGAAAGGTTATTTTGCCAGGTCGAAATAGCAGTTCACAGCTGCACTACAGGCTGTAGTGAAAGGCTTGAGACATGTTTTAAAAGTCTACTTTAGTGGGTGGCACAATCAGTGCTGCAGCCCACTAGTACCATTTAATTTACAATGTAGTACTGGTACTAGGGACCAACAAATACATTAAATATACCACTGAGGTGTAGACTAATGTTACCATGTTTTCAAGGGAGTGCACAAGTGACTTACACTGGCTACTAGGGAAAAAGTGCACAGTCCTAAAAGCCAACAAAAATTAGTTCAGCAAAGGAAGTTAGAGGAAGGCAAACATCTGTGGTGACCCTGCAGAAAGGGCCAGGTAGAACAGGTGGTAAGTACCCACCTGAAGTGCTAATCACAATCCTTGTCAGGATGTAGCACAAAAATCACTAAATAAACATGAGCTCAACCCCCTGGTAGGTATGGCACAGAGCGGACAGGCTTATATAATACTAAAAGCCTAAAAATTCCAAAACAATTTAGAAACATAAAGTAAAATGTAATAACCAAAATTATACCAAAATGAAAAAAATCCAATAAAGGGAATCAGAAATATAATTTAAAAAAGTTGTTTGTACAAATGGCACCAAGACGCATAACATACCAATGATAGTCAATGGTCGCAATTAAGCAGGAGCTAGACGCAATTTGACGCTGACTGTGCTGGAGTGCATGCCAGACACACTAACCACGTTTGTCCTGGCCAAGAATTTATCTTCTGACTTTATTCCTTTAAATCCCAATCTGCCACAGGAGTACACTTCTAAAGATCCTCGGACTTCAGAGGAGGCACATAGCGCTTTACAGGAAGGCAGCCAGAGGACAACAGGAGGGTCCAGTCTAGGTTCAATTGCCACTAGCCAGCTGGGCAGTTGCAGGAAAAGGCCTCTTTTAGCATGTTGTGTCCCTCTAGCTTTAACAGGAGATCACCTTTGTTAACCTTGCATCCACTTCTTAGTCCTGGGTACAAGAGGAAGAGCAGGACCAGTCTTCTTGGCTCTCCTTTGGTCTCAGATAGCAGTCCTCTTCTGATCTTCCACAGGTCCAGGAGTATTCTGAATTAGGTAACTGGATGTGTCACATTTAAGCCTGGCACAAGTTAGTGTGTATGAATGACCTCTGAGGATGTCCTCACAAATGGAGTATAGGTTGCTAGAGCTAGACAACCCACTTTGGGTATTTTCAAGTCTTTGGCCACACTAAACATGAGCTCTTGGGTGTGTGTAGAGAGTGTACTATGGTAATCCTTCTGCCCTCCAGCATCTACACAAAAATCCAGTTTTTTAGTCCCTGTACCCCCAACAAACCCAGAGACAGAAGTGTGAGCTTTCAGCAACCAGACAGTGGATACACAAAAACTGTTTTGGTATACTATTTTTTTCTTATGAAGTCCACCCAAACCCAAGCAGACCCGTCACACATGCTATGACATTGTAATGTCAAAGAGAGCCTCACTGTAATTGAGTTCTGACTAGCTTGTAGGACAAAAGAAGAGCCCTGCCCAAGTGTCAGCTAAAATTTGCATGATATAGGCGAGTCCTCTTTGAAGTGCACCCTAAGTGTCATATGAAAAATCCCTCCAGATTTGTCAAGCAGGATGTGACATTCACGCAGGACTTGACACTTAAATTTGAAAGAGGATTTTTCCAGCGTGACCAAGCTGTTCTATCAGGCTCTGATGGGTCATCTCTGCCCATTTAGGCCAGCCTATTGTTTGCTCCTGGGAACAGTTCACACCTCACCTCAGGGGCACCATCAGCTGTCAAGCGACAGTTGGAAGGCACTGAAAGACCTTAGAAGCTTTAGGCAGGAAGTAAGCAACTTTTCTAATTTATCTTTTCTGTAATAGCCAAAAATTGGCTTTACTAATCAAATGGAGTTTATAAGATTTCTTGATATATTCTCTAGCTGTTTCCTCAACAGAGATAACA
Organism: Pleurodeles waltl; assembly: GCF_031143425.1. Taxonomy (NCBI): domain Eukaryota; kingdom Metazoa; phylum Chordata; class Amphibia; order Caudata; family Salamandridae; genus Pleurodeles; species Pleurodeles waltl. Next base: position 736,911,724 of record NC_090437.1, on the reverse strand, counting down.
TTTATTACACTTAGGCCCTCATTATGAATATGGTGGTCTGGACCTCCATGCCGGCGGTGGCGGAAATTACTGCCACCAGCATGGAGGTCCAGACCGCCTTATAATAAACATGTGGAGACTGCCACAGGTGGAACTCCGCCACCGCCAGGCTTCCACTGCCAGGCAGCCTGACGATGGCAGAGTTCCTTATCTGACAGGGCAGCGCTGCAAGCAGCGCTGCCTGCCGGATAATGAACCTGTGTTCCCCCAGCCTTTCCCTGGCTGTTGAGGCCAGGGTCATGCACTGCCCATGCACTTGGCATGGGCAGTGCAGGGGCACCTGTGCACAGCCCCGTTGCGCATGTCACTGCCCGATTTACGGGCAGTGATATACACGACGGGTGCTGCTGCACCCGCTGCACTTCTACATTGTTGACGGCTCCATGTGGAGCCATCGGCAATGTACAGGCCCAGCGGAATGTTGTTTATTGTGCCGGCGGGGTCTTTAATGTTCTGGCAGTCGTTGTTTCGACCGCCAGCACGGACTTGGCGGGATTTCCCCCCGAGTTTGTATGTGGGCCTTCATGTTGTATCCCAAAGCTTTCCTATGGAACAGCTAACCCTGCTACAGTGAAATTGCCTTTTGAGGCTTTTCTCTGAAAGGACATGATTAACATCAAATTGTACTTGTCCTACTCCTAAATATCTTGCACCCTGCCTAAATGTCTAAGTAAGTCCTACGGAGGGGTGACTTATTAACGTTTAAAAAGAAGATTCAAGCCTGCCAAAAGGGATTTTAAACTTTGCAGGATTAAACCTGCATAGCCAGACTACTGGTCGCAGGCCTACAATCATGTTTGCATTGTCAGAGTGGTGGAGTACACAATGAGTGCTGTACCCCACTGATGACATTTAACTTACAGTACCTGGGTATTCTGTGGAAGCCCTATACTAGGAATTTATAGGTAAGTTAAATATGTCAGTCAGGGGTATGGCATTTCCATCATGTTGAAAGAAGAAGCACAAGCACTCTACCACTGGTTAGCAAGATTAAAGTGCACATAATTCTATAGAGAGCAAAAAATCAGGTTTAACAAAAAAATACAAATAATTAAGGATGAGCCTACAAAAAGGGCAGATTTCCAGCACACTGTCACAACCATCACTAACGTCATATCCTGACTTCAATGAACATGGAAAACATGTACTGTGCCATCTAAAATCTTAGTCCCAGCAGATAGTTCACTTAGTTATATGCGGGTTTCACCCATTTTACACAAGGCTGTGAGGACCTCTGACAGAGTGTCAAAATAGGCATTTGGAAGAGGCTAACCCAATCCCATTTGTGAAAACTTCCTGTTGGCATAAAATAGCTTAAGGGACTCTTTCAACCATAAAATTGTGCCTTGTGGGGTACAGTTGAATGTTTAAACTTGTTTGTTCATTTGGCACTGTAAATGTTTACAATACTCTGAACTTATCTCACATAGACTTTGTGCATGATGGCATGACGTTTGACCCTCTGACAGATACAACCTCTTGGGAAACCTGAGATGAGTAAGGATACCCACCAAAGCCAGCAAGGCCCTGGCCACCATTGGCACAGTCACCATCCCAGGACATATGGCTGTGGGGTATTGGGTGGCATGCTGTACCATCACCAAGATGAACCTGTTTCTTCAAGCTGCCCTAGAGTTGAGGGCCCCAACAATGTCAAGCCCTACTTTCTCGAAGGGTGTTCACAACACTAAAAGCAGAAATAGGGGGCCCTGTGCTGTACTCCTAAGTTGTCACCGGCTTGTCTGTTCATGCAAGAGTGGCACAGCACAATTCCAAGGTGTTGGCATCCATCTGAGACCACTAAAAGTGGGTGACTAACCTCTCCAAGGCTATGATCTCCCTAAGATGCTTGACCATGGGGATATTTTTGGAATCTGAAAAGGTGATTGCATGCCAAGGCAGTGGTTTAGAGACTGGAGCTCAGAGTCAAAGACAAAGAGTCAGGGACAGGGACTAAGGAGTTATGATAGGGATTCAGAAAAATTTTCTGTGACCTCGAAGCCAAGACACGACTCAGGAGCCAGTTTATGGACTTAAACTGGCTGGGGATTAAAAGCCAATGTCGAGGCCTGGGGGCCAGGCAAAGGGCTTATTTGCTAGCTTAGAGGCCAGGTCAAAGGTCCAGGACCTGTGTTACAAGAGTAAGGGCCTGGGTATGGCCTCAGGCCAATGTTTGAAACAGGTAGCTCGATTATGATACCCTTTATACACTTTGCATGATGCACATGTGCCATACATTGTTTACATTGTTCCTGGGTCTTCCTTCTTTTGGTTGTGCCTACTGGTCAAGTAGTTAGAAAGAGATTGTTCTCTTCATCCTATTAGGAAGCTGAAGCCAAGAGGACGCCATAGCTCCACTGCTGTTTCCTTCAGGACTTTTGTCCTTATGTGGAGGCTGGGGTTCACAGGGACTTGACAACCAGTACACTAACTCTACATGGTGCATTCTGTTTTATGTTTGGAGTCTGGTTCAATAAGCTTGAACTTGCAAGTCCTGGTCGTTAAATTTGTTACATTAAAATCATAAGGGGAACAGGTGTATGTATGTATATATGTATCAATGTATGTAAGTATGTTGATGTATTTGCGTGAATGTGTATTTGTATGCATGCATGTTTGTATGCATGTATGGTGAGGTATTTATGGTTCAGGGACCCTCCTGTTGCTTCATTGTGATGTAGTTTATCTATCGGATCCTACGGCATTTGTCTGTGAACAATGTTTACTGCTATATTGCGCATTTTCTACGTCAACTTTAATGTAAAAGATTAATCAGAGGTTTATGTGTACCCCAGGGGTATAATATTGAAATAATATATTAATATTATCTTTCAGGGAATAAACAAAACAAAAGTAATGTTATAAATGTTACAGATTCATAAATACATTTTGTAAGGCCTCATATCCAAAATAACAAAATGGACATGCAGATTATAGTCTCACAGGAAAGGGATCTCTTGAGTATTGTGGGGGCCAGTGCAGAGAGAAAAACGGCGCGTGCATGCATATTTGTAATAAAGCACAAGCGACACAATTCTGATCTGCTCACCTATGAAGTATTCAATGAGGTCTGGGTTGGAGATCATATCAAAAGTGTTTTATTGGTTCTCATTTTGGATCAAGTATTGATATCAATGTTTAACAAAATAACCTCCGTGGTAAAGTTTAGAATGAAAAACGCTCTACAAAAATCCATTTGAATTAACAAAGTATAACATACAAATTTCTAAACACAAGACCATTGTTATATACCACATTTTGTAAAACAGATTAGCTGGTGCGGGCAAACGGTGAAGATGAAACAAGACAATGGTAAGCGTGCAAACGGTATATTTACCGTCAGAGATGGAGCCGAAACACTCCAAATTGAGGAAACAGAAAGCATAACAAATTACACCAATAAAAGGCTGCGATGTCTAATATGGAAGGTTTTAGGTCAATGTTCTCCCTAAACGTTTCCCTGTTTGTGCAGCAATAATGGTGCTGCACGAAGGCAAGCAACAACTTAATATGCAAGTATGTCAAGTCTGCAAGCTATCAAAATCAGTGGCGTTGCAAAGGTGCTGTGAGACCCACTTGCCTCTGGGTTGACACTAAGGCACCCATTACAAGAATGCAGTGGGCTCCTTGCAGGCCTGGGCATTGGTGCCACTGCATCTTGTGCCTTAATCATTCTAGCAATCCTCTAACTTTGCTCTCTCCTTGCCTCGCTTATCACATTCTCACACCTTTTCTCACCCCTATCCACTTCAACTCCATCTCTCTTGTTTATTTTTATCTCCATCACTTTTCAGTTTTTGTCTTCTCTCCTTACCCTCTCCACTTTTCTTTCTCCCCTTCCCTCTACTTTTCCTTCATCTTGTCTCTTCTCTCTCTTCAATTTATGTTCTGCCCTTCTCTCTCCCCCAATCTCCATGTTCTCTCTCATTCTACCCTTAACCTGCAAAATCTTTATCTTGGCTATGCTTCTCTCTAACTCATCTTGTTCCTTTCCTTGTTGCCACCTCCTTGTTTGTCACCTCTTTGTCTCCCTATCCCTTTTGTTTGTTCCTTTCTTTTTTGCCTTCCTTTTTTCTCCACTCCTCTTTTCCCCTCCTTTCTACGTTTCACCCTTTATTTCTTTTTCTCTCCATTTCTTGCTTATTAAGTTCTTCCCTTTTATGTCTCATGTCCCTTCCCTTTTCTATCTCACGTCTGGTAACGCGTTCCAATCTAGATAATTTATTCCCTCTGGGACTCGTTTTAGGCCGATGAATCTTTTGGCCCTGATTGAAGACACCTTAAAACGAGATAACTAATCTACATATCAATCAATAGATCAATAACTCCATCAATATTCACAATAGCAAATCAATCAAATCAATTAAGTGCATCAAAAAGAATCAGAAACAACCATGACCTTTCAGCCATGAATAATCACACAGAATTTTGTAAGATTTATGATATTTATTCCCTATTCGTTACACTCTACTAGCAAGTTTATTAGTCTCAATACCAGAAAACACATCAGCAATGTAACAATATGACAACTCGAATAAGATTTCATCAAGGAAAGATCATGAACATTAGAACAAAGCACAACGTCAACATGGATTAAACTTTGGCAGAGTATCATTAGCGCATTATTCAACAAAGCATAGATTCAGTCACTTGTCTGCGTCCGTTCAGTGATCCCCTCAACTAACCTCGAATTAGCATTAGCATGTTGGGCTAATTTGCAAAACAATTTAGCTACACAAATTTAGAAAACATCTAACTATGGTCTCTATCAAAAGAAACAGTTGGTACCTAGAAAGAAAAGGCAAACAAACAATTACAATTTCATAATTATATAGATACCCTCCGTAATGGGTCAGCATACAGAGTCAGTCTTCGTCCTCAGGACATCAGTTGATTCGCCATCAGCCAGGAAACGTAGCAAAGTTCAGCAAGACAGGTAATGGGGGACACTTCCCTCATAAGGAGGAAAAGTATGAATCAAGCAAGGCAAAATAAGGATGGTTTGAAGAGTTAAACAGCAAAGTCTTTAAGACAGAGTGACAAAGTGGCTAGGAAATAGCAAAGGTACCATGTAGTGGCAGTGGCAAAAAGGTGGCTTGGAATGGCTGGATTCTCCTTGTGTCATGACATTATATCAATCTTGTTGTACAGTCCCCTAATTTCCAATTGGGCAAATTTTGGTGCATCATTATCTCCATCCAATAATCTGCGGATCACCCTACTAAAATCTTCACTTTAGAACAGTTCTCACTTAGTTCATTGGCTCCTGTAATTGACGTCTCCAACGGGTAGAATGTCAGGTACAAACTTTTATTCTCGCGGTCCCAGTCAGTAGTCCCATTGTCTTCACCAGTTTAGGCGACCTTGTACCTGTTGCAAGTTTACACTGTTGCATTCAGCAAGAATGTCTCCTTGAGCAAGTCGAGTCTCATGAGAAAGAATTTACTAAGGTTACACACATCTTCTAGCTTCTGGAAAAATATGGCTACATGTCCTTCAGCAAGTTAGTACATTGCACGTTAGAAAAACACATTTAATATGAGACCGGCAGCTAGGCCCGACTCATGCTAACTAAGGCCTAGTAATTAATTTAGCAAAACCTTAACATATAACTCTTAATGCTAATACAAAATCATACATTAGTATGTTAATAATTCATTATTAGTCTATTTCATTAATCACCGTATATATTGATGGCCAGTCCCCGTGGGCACATTTCACACGCATTTGTTAAAAGCATATGAATACACTTTCTATGCAGCATCATTATACACTAACTTGCAAACATTTCCGTGTTAATTTTGACTATAAAAACTACACTCCAACAATCCCTCCTCTGATGACACTTGTCATCACACAAATCCATTCCTTTACAACCCTTTCACTTGTTCATTTCCCTCATTTCAATTTCTTCTTTTTGTTTCACCTTTTCATATTTTGCTCTGAACATTTTCTCCCTTTTCTTTTCTTCCCTCCTCACTTCATGTTTTGCCCAATTTGCCTTTACCCTTTTACTGATTTTGCTCAATAACCATAGTCCGAATAAGCAAGCCAAAACAATTACTATTCCCTGTATTCATTTTCCCAAAAACCCATGTCAAAGACCACTAAACCAACTTCCCACACTCGCAAATCCCTCTCCAACCTTTTCCCAGACTCCTGGTTCTTTCAATTCTTTCAAATCTGCACTGTCTCTTGTTAGGTTAGTAAGCATACTTCTAATCTCATTACTATTAACCGGTATGTAGGAACAACAGTGACGCTCACTAAGCATATTACAGACTTCGCCACTTTTCGCTAAAAGAATGTCTAAAGCAAGCCTGTTTTGAAGAGTCATAGCTCTCTCCGCAGCAAGTTCAGTATCCATCAGGAGTATAGCTCCTGTGAAATTTGTCAGCGGAATTATTGCTCCAAATATGTCTCCTACTACGCCAGCAGCAGTTTCTCTCTTCTGTCTAGCACGAAGTAATTCTGTCACTTTCGGAAACTTCTTTAAATCATCCAGTTGATAGATCTTTGGAAAAACTATTCCCAAATAATGTGTCCCATACCATCCCTTAGGAAGACGGTAATAAGCACTAAGGGGGTGATTCTGACTGTCCCGCCGACAAATGACCGCACCGCGGTCAAAAGACCGCGGCGGCCATTCTTACATTTCCGCTGGGCCGGCGGGCGCTCTCCAAAAGAGCGCCCGCCGGCCCAGCGGAAATGCCCCTGCAACGAGGATGCCGGCTCCGAATGGAGCCGGCGGAGTTGCAGGGGTGCGACGGGTGCAGTGGCACCCGTCACGTATTTCAGTGTCTGCTTTGCAGACACTGAAATACTTTGCGGGGCCCTCTTACGGGGGCCCCGCGGCACCCCCTACCGCCATCCTGTTCCTGGCGGGAGACCCGCCAGGAACAGGATGGCGGTAGGGGGTGTCAGAATCCCCATGGCGGAAAGTCGGCGGGAGACCGCCGACTTTCCGTTTCTGACCGCGGCTGAACCACCGCGGTCAGAATGCTCGAGGGAGCACCGCCAGCCTGTTGGCGGTGCTCCCGTGGTCGGTGACCCTGGCGGTCACCGGCCGCCAGGGTCAGAATGACCCCCTAAGTCCACAAATATAATAGATCCCTGGGATCGATTGATCCATTCCATTTAGCATGAAAGTCCATTTATTCGGAAACCAAAACACATGCTTACACTCACCCGTTCCCACAAACACATTGTCATAATATGACGTCGGCCGCGTACTGCAAAGCCTACCTACATGTTTCGCATCTAAAGCTAGCTTCCCTTGTTCCCTAACCCCATTATTGCTATTACTAAGGAATGAACGTTGCTGCAAACCCTTTTCTAATTTTTCCTTTAAAATCCTCCTTCTATCTTCAGTGTGATCTAGAAAGCTCTTTTCTACAGGTGTAAGCAAGCATGTCAAATTATTGTGGTGTGTATGTGATGTACTAATGGTCATTCTAGGCTCGAAGAATCCCTTAATAAGCTTTATGGCATAATGCTTAGCTACACTATTCAAATCTTCTATGATAGGCACATAAGAGAATACTAAATCATAGTTTGAATAAATATATTGCACTTCTTCTTGATTATAGAAACGTATTAATAGCAAACTACAACTAATCCCGTATGTTAATGGCAAGCTGTGATAGGAAACTCCCTCTTGGACTGAAAGAGGAATTTGTGTACACACATAACAAGCCTTCGCATCCATAGTGTCAACATACTCACTCAGCAAGCGATAGAAAACATTTGTAGACAGCTCCCCTTTTCTATTAGCTTCGTCATGCAAGTATTTTGTATCCTGCTCAAACCTATCCCACGGTGCTAATGTAGCAGTCTCAGAAACTGTAGCTTTGTTAGCTTCACTCTCATCCACCAAACACATTTCCACACACAAAGCTATAATGAATATCACACACACAACACCCAAAGCAGCACCCAAATATTTACAGCGCTTAGTCCCCTCAATGTCATCTCCTGACCTAGGCATGATCTGTAAAGAATCAGAAAGTAAAGTACTAAAAATGTAAACAACTATTTTGAGGATGGTTAATAGCTCTATTGTTTTTTTTTTCCCTCAGCAAAGCTAAGCAAAGTCTTTCTTCAGCAAGTATTTACAGCTTTCTCATTCACTCCCAGGGACCTTTGTCAAATCCAGTTAGCAGCTTGTCACAATTGGTACTCAAAAAGTCAATTCAGGTTAACAGTGTCACATCCGGTAATTTATCAGTCTCTTTTCTCAGGTTTCCCTTTATTCAATTTCAGCTTAACACAGTCTTTTTCATTTATAGCCAACTTCAAGTACCATAATATTGACCTGGAACTTCACGATCAAAACAAAACGCCAATAACTCTTGTTGTCACTCGGCTGACTTTGCATAAGCCCATTCAGGACCTGCGTATCTTCTGTTAGCTATTCTCTTTCTTTTCAACTTTCGATCACCCGACCTCTTCCTCTATTGTTTCGTTAACGACCACTTTCCCTTTTGCAGTTTGTGACTCTGGCCACTTATCTCCTCTCAGTGCCCTTTTACCATTCAGCTTTTCAGGTTGCTGTTCAATGCCCTCCTCTTGCACTATGGTGTTTTCTCTTGCTGGACCTGCAAGTGGCTCAGGAGGAGTCTGAACACTTTGACTTTCTTCTGCCTCAACTCCTTCGCCTTCTGTGTCTATCAGGGGTTCAACTTCAAACCTGTATCCGTCTGTTTCTGGGAGAACCTCTCTTTGGGTCGGTCCTCCTGGTGCCTCATTTGAGATATGCTCACCGTCACCCTTCTGGATCTCGTTTGCTGTTTGAGTGACCAAGCCGTCCTCAACGGGCTCTCCTCCAGTCTCAGTTCCCCTTTGATTACTCCCCAGCCCTGAGACTTCCTTTTCTGTTATTTTTGACAACTCAAGTTCCTCATCAGTTGGACACGTCACCTTCTTTGTGTGACTGGCATGGATCCAGTTTGGAATTCCCGCACATTTCACAGCAGTAGTGGTTGTCAGTATCATTTGATACGGCCCCTTCCAACGTGGCTCCAAACACGACTTCCTCATGTGTTTCTTGACAACAACCCAGTCACCAGCTTTCAAATTGTGACCTGGATCATTTATCGGTGGCAATGTGGTTGCTTCCACCTGGTGAGAGAAAGAGCGGACGACGTCAGCCAGACCCTTGCAGTAGTCCAACACCATATCATCTGTGATATTCACAAGAGCATTTGCAGGCACTGCGGGCAATCTCATAGCTCGGCCCATGAGAATTTCATGAGGAGATAGTCCTGTTTTCTTGTTGGGTGTATTTCTCATCGACATTAGCACTAAAGGCAATGCATCTGGCCATTTCAAATTTGTAGCTGCACACATTTTCCCATTCTCGACTTCAAGGTACCATTCATCTGTTCCACTAGTCCTGATGCTTCGGGACGATAGCTACAATGCAACTTCTGTTCAATGTTCAATGCTGCACACAAGAGCTTAACCACCTCATAGTTGTAGTGACTTCCTATATCTGATTCTAAAGAGATCGGGAACCCTAAACGCGGTTTTAACTCACTAAGCAGCAACTTTGCTACATTGAGACTGTCATTCCTACATGTAGGGTAAGCTTCAATCCAGTGGCTAAAGATGCACACAATCACCAGCACGTATCTCAGACCTCCACACACAGCCATCTCAATAAAATCCAATTGAATTCTGCTAAATGGACCTCCTGCTCTCCCAATGTGGCTCAAATTCACCACGGTCCTTTTTCCCGCATTCATCTGCTGACAGATGATGCACCTGTGACAGATGACTTCTGTAGCTTGCCTGAATTTCTGATTGAACAAATCAATTTTGAACAACCTGATCATGGCGTCTCTCCCAATATGTGCTTGACCATGGTAAAACCTTGCAAACTGAGACAAGAGACTGTTTGGCAAAACCATTTTCCCCTCATCTGAAACCCACAAATCATCAGGTCTTTGTACACATTGCATTTTAAGCCAAGAACGTTTCTCTTCTCTGCTGGCACGTCCCTGTATCAATTTGAATTCTTCCATCGTGTCAACCACCCTCAATGCATAACCTGTGCATGTCTCATTTTCTGTTTCAGGTAACAATTCCCACTGATCCTTGAACGGTATACAATTCAATGCACAAAACCTTGCGACTTGATCTGCATATCGGTTTCCCATTGACACAAAGTCTTGTGATTTCACATGAGTGTTGCATTTCACCACGGCAATTTCAAGAGGTAACTGAATCGCGTGCAACAATTCCTTAATTCGTTCAGCATTTTTCACTGGGGAACCAGAGGAGGTCATGAAACCCCTCTGTGACCATAGCTGGCCAAAATCATGGACAATTCCAAATCCGTATCTGCTGTCAGTATAGATAGTGACTTTCAATTTATCAGCAGCATGGCATGCCCTAGTAAGAGCAACCAATTCAGCCACCTGAGCAGAGTACACTCTCTTGAGCCAAGATGTTTCTAGGAAACCAATGATTGTACACACAGCGTATCCGGCTCTCAGTACTCCCACTGAGTCTCTAAGGCATGAACCATCAACAAAGATAATGTAATCATTTTCTTCCAATTGAGTATCTTTAATGTCAGGTCTTGGTTTGGTGCACAGTTCTGTTACCTCAAGACAATCATGTTCTACTTCCTCAACATCATCAACATCTGTATTCTCATTGGGAAGCAAAGTTGCCGGGTTTAACACAGTACAGTGTTTCAAAGACACATTAGGTGACCCCAATATAATCGTTTTATACTTTGTTAGGCGGGCATTTGTCATATGCTGCGTCTTGGTTCGGGTGAGTAGTATCTCAACTGAGTGTGGGACCATTACTGTTAAGGGATGTCCCATCACTATGCCTTCACATTGAGTAAGGCTTTGACCAACTGCTGCAACTGCACACAGACAACCCGGTAAGGCTGCTGCAACTGGGTCCAAAGTAGCTGAAAAATATGCTACTGGGAGATTTGCACCTCCATGGACCTGTGTCAGGACAGACAAAGAACAAGCATCACGTTCATGACAAAACAGGACAAAAGGCTTTGTGTAGTGAGGCATACCTAAAGCTGGAGCCCTGCACATACGCTCTCTCAGTTCAATGAATGCCCTCATTTCTTTCTCAGACATAGTCAAGGTAACCGGGTCCATCCTTAACCTCCTTGATGGTCAACCTCACCGAAGGCTTAGAGATAATTGAAAAGTTTGGAATCCACTGGCGGCAGTAGCCCACCATTCCCATAAACATCCTAACGTCTCTCTTAGATGCCGGGGGATTAATCTGCAATATGGCTGTCACTCTTTCTTTGGAGATTCTCCTCGGTCCTTTCTCAATCAGATGGCCTAAGTACTTTACTTCTTTCTGACAGTACTGCAGCTTCTCTGGGGTCACTTTATGTCAATTCTTTCCCAAATCGTTCAGTAGGGCAATAGTATCATACCTGCAGTCATCTTTTGTTTTGGACGCAATCAACAAATCATCAATGTACTGCACTAGAGTTGAATTAAAAGGTAGTTCCAATGCTTCCAAATCCTTCTTAAATATCTGATTGAAGATGGAGGGTGATTCTGAAAATCCTTGAGGAATTCAACACCAACTGTAAACTTTATCCAAGAATTTGAAACTGAAGAGAAATTGGCTATCCTCATGAAGAGGCACAGAAAAGAACGCTTGAGACAAGTCCATGACTGTGAACCACTCTGCATCACATGGAACCTGGAACATGATTACGGCTGGATTTGGCACTGTAGGGCAACATTCTACCACTATATCATAAATTTTCCGCAGATCTTCGACAATTCGAACTTTCCCACAAGGCTTTCTCAAGCGAATAATTGGTGAATTACATGGGCTGCTCATCACTTCTTTTAGGACCCCTTGCTTCACAAAACCTGCAATTATCTGTGTCACCTGTATAAGGACATCTTGTGCCATGTGGTACTGCGGTACCTGAAGAAACACAGCATTTGGCTTCACATCTACTTTGACTGGTTCTACTCCTTTTATCAATCCTACTTCTTTCCCTGTCAAGTCCCACACCTTCTCTGTCACTGTTCCCTGTAATTTGGTTGGCAAATCAGTCACTGTGAACATCGGGAAGAAGCTTATCAAAGGGTATTCCTCATCTGTGGTCTCCGTCTCTGGCTCTGAGATCTGACCATCGTCTCCTTCATCATCACTGTTTGTCTGCACCTCAGTTCCTTCATTGGAACAGGCGATTGAACACCTCGTCTTACGTAGCAAGTCTCTTCCCAGTAGGGACACGGGACTTGAGTCAGACTACAAACCTGTGCAATCCCTGGAAGGTACCAATCTCAACTTGGACCGGGTCTGTAATCAGATTAGTCAGGAGCTGATTTGCTACTCCTACCACCTTTATAGTACGTCCTGAAAGTGGCAACTTCGGAACCTCTGCACTTCTGACTGTAGAACGTGTAGCTCCTGTATCAACCAGGAATGAAACCTTGTGACCCATCACCTTCCCCTGCTCATAAGGTCCTCTCTGATCTACTTCTAGGGATGCTGCAAGCCTGCACTCCTCACTATCTGAGCAGTCATCCGACCATTCATCGTTTATTCCATTCTCACCATCATGGGAACTGTTGTACTGCATTATTTTGACTCATTGCTTGACCTGTGACCTGTTGAGGAAGCATCACCTGTTGCTGTCCCATTGGAGCTAACGGCAACTGCATTTGCTGTCAAGGTACCATGGTAATCTGCTGTTGTACCTGCTGCACCTGTACTGGTTGTACACGTGGCATCTGCATTTGTTGCATGGGCTGGAGACCCTTCATCTGAACCGTGTTATTCTGAAAGTTCGGATTTGGACCCCTCATTCTTGGACCCCTCACATTTTGAATTGCACTGACATCATTGCTTTGTTGAACGACACCATCCTGCACCATCATCAGACATTCCCACTTCCAGTGTCCCACGCCCCTGCACTCATGGCATGGTGACATCTTTTTTATCCCTTGCACGTCATTTTGAACCACAACAGTATTCAAATCTGGACCACGGTTTACGAAACTTCCTCGACCTCTGCCTCTCGTTTGCGTCTGAAACATTCTGTTCCCTTGCGGTTGCTGCACCATCTGTTGTACTCCATTCCCTGCATCTCTGCTTGAGCTGCCTTAATTTGTATAACCATCGCATTCTCTTTCAGCTTTTTCTGCTTCAATTCAATATCATCACTACAGTATTTCGCATACTGCAACACCTCATCAATCAGCTTTGCTTGCCAACAGATCAAATGATTCTTACTCATCTGGCTAATCTCTGACCTCAATCCTTCAACAAACCTGAACACAAGGTGATTCATGTCTTTCGGTTCTATGACCTCTGTGCCACTGTAATGCTTGAACGCCTTCAACAGCCTCTCATAGTAGGCATGTATCGACTCTTTGCCTTCTTGTGCCATTCGATCAATTTTCTGCCAATCAGTAACTTTCGGCGACACTTTCTACTTCAAGAACTCAATCACCTTATAGTAGTACTTCATCACCTCAGGAGACGGTGCTCCTGTAGACCTGTCCCTTGCCGGTTCCGCTGTCTGCCAATCCACACTTCTCTTGCACTCAAGCCACAAATCAGCTGGAACTATAATTTCAAATAGTGTATTCAAGTCTTCCCAAAGACATTTTGCAAGCTTCACAAACCTGTCCGTCTGTTGATACCATTCTATCGGCTTTTCCCTTAACCTGGGATAGTCATTGGTGAATGAAAAAATGTCACCTCTAGACCACGGTACATGGACTAGAACCCCTCCAGCTGTTTCTCTCATCTGTAACATCTTTATTGTTCCCGTATCTGGCACAGCTTTCGCCTGCTGCTGTTCCAGGCAGTCACTTTTCCTTTTATCTCTCTTCTTCGCCCATCTGCCTTCCCACTTCTCTAATGCTCCCCAAACTTGAGCACTCTGTAGTATCTCTTTAAGGTGTGCCTTCATTCCAGTAGATCTCATGTGATCAAAATCTTTAGGCTCAAAGTCTAACCTGTAACTCCTCTTCAGATGCTTAGTATTATCTAAATCTATGCCATATTTGTCTGCCAAATTCGCTAACCTTTGGTGCACCTTACTCACTTCTTTGGTTATCTTCGGGCACAGATATCTCAGTTCTGCTTCAGTGTATGATTCTAACCTGTCCACTCCCATGGTTCCTTCAACCAATTCAGCTGCTTCCACACCCAACCTCACAAAATTCAGGTAGTCCTCTCTCTCTGACCGCTCTGCTGTCGCAGGAGTAGTCTGTGGAGTGTTAAGCTTGTCTAACCATTCATTTAATTATTGCGCTGTCAAACCTTGAAACGAGACATTTCCAGCCTGCACCATTGGTGTTTGTGACGTATTTGCACTCAGTACCTGTGGAGTCAGCAGACCCAAACCTGCTTGTCTCATCGTTTCTAAAGGAACTCCAATTGTACTGAAGTCTAACAAGGATCTAGCGGCCAGATGTACCAAAGGGTTTTACCCATTCTGTGTCTATGGGAAAATGTGTTTGTACATATGGCCCTAGATCTCTCTGCTGTCTGGTCTCCCGGTGTCATCCCTTGAGAGCTACCTGTGAACCCTCCTCTTATCACCTCTGGGGTCATTACTCCTTGGTTACATACACTAGGCTTTGCCTGCGCATACAGTGGTACTCGCGGACCAACGGTAATAGGCAAAGATATAGCAGCTGGTGCCTGTCCGTTTCTCAATCCTGGTGGAGAATTAACTCCCATAGCTTGATTCATTACAGGTGCTGTGACTGACTGCGGTCCTGTGACCGAAGTGTAATTCAGAACCACCTGTTGCTGCAGCTGGGGCAGCAAATGTGGAGTTGGCTCAATCTGCACTAACTTTGATCTCGTGTATACTGGATCAGACGGCACCATCAAATTCGTAGTTGTCTCTAATACTGGGACATCAGGGTAGAGCCTCTGAACTGGAGGTGGCTGCAACTGTATCTCCATCTCTGGTGCAGTGGATACACTAGTACCATTCTGTATCGGAGCTGAGGTGGTAATATTATTTTCCTGTGCTGCATGCGTGTTCCCCTGATTCTGTGTCGAATTTACAGGACCTGAACTAGTACTCGGTCTATTGTCATTTATGGCACATGGTGGTGGTCGATCATGTAACAACTGATTGAGGAACTCATCATCATCTGAATCATCTGCATCTACCCAAGACTTCTGACTCTCCTTTTGCTTACTGGAGCCCTTATCTGTTTTGCAAGTAGCCTTTCTTCCCTGCGTTTCGGCCTCTTGAGTTATTGCCGGAAACATTCTAACTCCGTCTATTATTTCCCTTCTCCACATCCTGATCTCACTATCCCATCTAGCCTCCGCTAGAGTCTTTTCTGCTTTCCGCATCCTCCTCTCAAATTTCTGTTGCCTCTGTCGCATGGCCATTAATTCCCAAATCGCTAACGCCTCAAACTGAGCTGGTCTCGGAGGTGGCTTTTGCTCATTTAGCGCTTTCTGCTAATTTTCTACAGTAGAACACCTATGTTAAATGTTTCATTCTATGGAAACGCCAAACACTCATCCTTCTCTGTTAATTTGCACCATTGCTTTAGCCAAAGACATGGCGTGACTCCTTTCTCCTCCATTACGGCACAAGCCGGAGTATCCTCTGGCGGCGTAGGCTCCCCCACACTCGCTGTAATGTACACATCTCCCTCAAAGCACTCTTTAAAGCGTTGAAAAACTTCATTTTTGCGTCTTTTCTTTCGTTTAGAATATAATTAGGAAGTGACTTTAATCCCCAGAACACTCTTCGCCTACCTTCTCAACCAATTGCCTCTCACGGACGGCTGCCAATCCATGTGTGACCCTTCTTACTAGCTGACCTATCCCAGCGCGGCTCCAATGACGTCACACTCACACACACACTGCGCCTGACAAAGTCCTGCGGCTTGTCTTCCTCACTCTCTATTCACACAAAACGAATGCAATATATTGCGAGCACTTTAACAACAAAACCCAAATTTGCGGGTTTACTACAGGAAGGGTAACACAATTGCTTCAGAACTTTACAGAGATTTCACTTGAAGCCTCGGCCGCTACTCTCTCCTTCTCAGATTCCGCACTCGCAAGCAAAATTTGACCCGCAAATTTCACTCTCGACTTGTCAATGGTTCGCCCTAGTGCACTTTAGAACTTACCAAATCTCCATTGAAGTTTTCACTCACACACTTTGACTCAAACTTGACTCGTCAACCACGCCTGATTGACCTATTAAACTGCGCAAATTATAACATAAACCAAGTGTCCCATACACTTATCAATATACTCCGGAGTCTTAGACTACGCTGGGTCCGTACATCACCAACAACCACGTGGTCAATTTTCTGAGCTCAAAGCACCACATTCACATGAAGTTAGCCAACTTCCCTACTCTTATACTGCCGAGTACGCCCACTCCTGCTAAAACATTACCTGGCCTAAATTCTCACAAACCTTCACAATTCACCTACGATCTGCATAAGCTGAGCAAGCGCAAATTCTACGTCACGCATACTATCACTAGAATGCTGAGAACATATACAACTCACTTCGGCAAGCTCCGAGATTCCAGGAAAGTCATTTGGGACTGAGAGGCACATAATCTCTCCAATTTGCATTATTTAAAAAACACTTCTAAAACAATGGTCCCTTGTCCTAGGGCCCCTAGGGCCTAAACCGTCCTCTGCTACCAGAACTAATAACGCATCCCAATCTAGATAATTTATTCCTTCTAGGATTCGTTTTAGGCCTATGAATCTTTTGACCCTGATTGAAGACACCTTAAGACGAGATAACTAATCAACATATCAATCAATAGATCAATAACTCCATCAATATTCACAGTAGCAAATCAATCAAATCAATCAAGTGCATCAATAAGAATCGGAAACAACCATGACCTTTAAGCCATGAATAATCACACAGAATTTTGTAAGATTTATGATATTTATTCCCTACCCGTTACACTCTACTAGCAAGTTTATTTGTCTCAATACCAGAAAACACATCAGTAATGTAACAATATGACAACTCGAATAAGATTTCATCAAGCCAAAGATCATGAACATTAGAACAAAGCACGACATCAACATGGATTAAACTTTAGCAGAGTATCATTAGCGCATTATTCAACAAAGCATAGATTCAGTCACTTGTCTATTTGCGTCTGTTCAGTGATCCGCTTAACTAACCTCGAATTATCATTAGCATGTTGGGCTTCATGCAAAACAATTTAGCTACACAAATTTAGAAAACATCTAACTATGGTCTCTATCAAAAGAAGCAGTTGGTACCTAGAAAGAAAAGGCAAACAGACAATTACAATTTCATCATTTTATAGTTACCCTCCTTAATGGGTCAGCATACAGAGTCAGTCTTCATCCTCAGGACATCAGTTGATTCGCCATCAGCCAGGAAACGCAGCAAAGTTCAGCAAGACAGGTAATGGGGGACACTTTCCTCATAAGGAGGAAAAGTATGAATCAGGCAAGGCAAAATAAGGATGGTTTGAAGAGTTAAACAGCAAAGTCTTTAAGACAGAGTGACAAAGTGGCTAGGTAATAGCAAAGGGAGCACGTAATGGCAGTGGCAAAAATGTGGCTTGGAATGGCTGGATTCTCCTTGTGTCATGACATTATATCAATCTCGTTGTACAGTCCCCTAATTTCCAATTGGGCAAATTTTGGTGCATCGTTATCTCCATCCAATAATCTGCGGATGACCCTACCAACACCTTCACTTTAGAACAGTTCTCACGTAGTTCATTGGCTCCTGTAATTGACGTCTCCAACTGGTAGAATGTCAGGTACAAACTTTTATTCTTGCGGTCCCAGTCAGTAGTCCCATTGTCTTTACCAGTTTAGGCGACCTTGTACCTGTTGCAAGTTTACACTGTTGCATTCAGCAAGAATGTCTCCTTGAGCAAGTCGAGTCTCATGAGAAAGAATTTACTATGGTTACACACATATTCAAGCTTCTGGAAAAATACGGCTACATGTCCTTCAGCAAGTTAGCACATTGCACGTTAGAAAAACACATTTAATATGAGACCAGCAGCTAGGCCCCGACTCATGCTAACTAAGGCCTAGTAATTAATTTAGCAAAACCTTAACATATAACTCTGAATGCTAATACAAAATAATACATTAGTACATTAATAATTCATTATTAGTCTATTTCATTAATCACCGTATACATTGATGGCCACTCCCTGTGGGCACATTTCACACGCATATGTTAAAAGCATATTAATACACTTTCTATGCAGTATCATTATACACTAATTTGCAAACATTTCCATGTTAATTTTGTGGTTTAGAGATTGGAGCTCAGAGTCAAAGACAAAGATTCAGGGACAGGGACTAAGGAATTATGATAGGGATTCAGAAACATTTTCTGTGACCTCAAAGCCAAGACACGACTCAGGAGCCAGTTTATGGACTTAAACTGGCTGGGGATTAAAAGCCAAAGTAGAGGCCTGGGGGCCAGGCAAAGGGCTTAATTGCTAGCTTAGAGGCCAGGTCAAAGGTCCATGACCTGTGTTACAAGAGTAAGGGCCTGGGTATGGCCTCAGGCCAATGTTTGAAACAGGTAGCTCGATTATGATACGCTTTGTACACTTTGCATGATGCACATGTGCCATACATTGTTTACATTGTTCCTGGGTCTTCCTTCTTTTGGTTGTGGCCTACTGGTCAAGGAGTTTGAAAGAGATTGTTCTCTTCATCCTATTAGGAAGCTGAAGCCAAGAGGACGCCATAGCTCCTCTGCTGTTTCCTTCAGGACTTTTGTCCTCATGTGGAGGCTGGGGTTCAGAGGGACTTGACAACCAATACACTAACTCTACATGGTGCATTCTGTTTTATGTTTGGAGTCTGGCTCAATAAGCTTGAACTTGCAAGTCCTGGTCATTAAATTTGTTACATTAAAATTATAAGGGGAACAGGTGTATTTATGTATATATGTATCAATGTATGTATGTTGATGTATTTGCGTGAATGTGTATTTGTATGCATG
Source organism: Pleurodeles waltl (assembly GCF_031143425.1). Taxonomy (NCBI): domain Eukaryota; kingdom Metazoa; phylum Chordata; class Amphibia; order Caudata; family Salamandridae; genus Pleurodeles; species Pleurodeles waltl. The sequence goes on along the minus strand of NC_090437.1, from coordinate 736,892,689 downwards.
CATGTTTGTATGCATGTATGGTGAGGTATTTATGGTGCAGGGACCCTCCTGTTGCTTCATTGTGATGTAGTTTATCTATCGGATCCTACGGCATTTGTCTGTGAACAATGTTTACTGCTATATTGCGCATTTTCTACGTAAACTGAAATGTAAAAGATTAATCAGAGGCTTATGTGTACTCCATGGGTATAATATTGAAATAATATATTAATATTATCTTTCAGGGAATAAACATAACAAAAGTAATGTTATAAATGTCACAGATTCATAAATACATTTTGTGAGGCCTCATATCCAAAATAACAAAATGGACATGCAGATTATAGTCTCACAGGAAAGGGATCTCTTGAGTATTGTGGGGGCCAGTGCAGAGAGAAAAACGGCACGTGTATGCATATTTGTAATAAAACACAAGCAACACAATTCTTATCTGCTCACCTATGAAGTATTCAATGAGGGTTGGGTTGGAGATCATATCAAAAGTGTTTTATTGGTTCTCATTTTGGATCAAGTATTGATATCAATGTTTAACAAAAGAGCCTCTGTGGTAAAGTTTAGAATGAAAAACGTTCTACAAAAACCCATTTGAATTAACAAAGTATAACATACAAATTTCTAAACACAAGACCATTGTTATATACCACACTTTGTAAAACGGATTAGCTGGTGCGGGCAAACGGTAAAGATGAAACGGTAAGCGTGCAAACGGTATATTTACCGTCAGAGATGGAGCCGAACCACTCCAAATTGAGGAAACAGAAAGCATAACAAATCACACCAATAAAAGGCTGCGATGCGTAATATGGAAGGTTGTAGGTCTGCTAACGCGTCCTTTTATGTTAATTTATTACACATTAGGACTCGTTTTAGGCCGATGAATCTTTTGACCCAGTTGAGAGACACCGTAAGACGAGATAGCTGATCAATATGTCAATCAATATATCAATAATATCATCAATATTTATCACCACAATGCATTTCACTTTGGTCAAAGACATCAATCAAATTGACGACGCAACCATGACCTTTCAGCCATGAATAACCACACCCTTGATAGAAGTTTATGAAGTTTACTCCCTGTTAGTTACAATCTAAAAATAGGTGCGTTGATCTCAAAGCCAAGAAACACAACAGCATAGTTACGATATGACAATCTGTGATAAGATTTCATTAATGCGAGAATTACAAATATTAGAACATAACACGGAGTAAACATAGATCAAGAAAGCAGAATTCTGAACACACGTCAATTCAACATAGCATAATGTCAGTTGTTTGTCTATTTGCGTGAGTTTAAGTGAACCCCTGTCCTAACCACTGATTAGCATTAGCATGTTGGGCTTCATGGAAAAAAATTTAGAACACCAATTTGGAAAACATCTAACTATGGTCTCTAACAAAATGAGCAGTTGGTACCTAGAAAGGAAAAGCAAACAGACAAATTACAAGTTGCATTGTCATAATTACCCTCCAAGGATTAGGTCAGCACTCAGGATCAGTCTTCGTCTTCAGGACATCAGTCAAAACGCCATCAGTCAGGACTCAACTAAAGGGCAAAAGTGGGCACTCCCCTCATAAGGAGGATAAGTGAAAGGGCAGTCTATGGGTGAGGACAGTTTCTAATAAGTCTCAAGTCACCAAACAGAGTGACAGAGTTTCCGGATAAAATCAATAGAATTCCCTACCTAGTTCTAATGACCCTTCTGTGACATGGGTTTTTATCCCTTTTCCGTAGTACATTCCCCCGAAATTCTATTGGACATTTACTATACCACACTATCTTCAACCTATTAAATTTAACATTAGGTAATCCCAATTGTCACCCCACATTAGTATGTTATTCTTTGATTGGTCTTTATAATTGACGTCTTTGGAGGTGGCACATCTGATGTTACTTCACTCCTTGGCACGTCCTTTGGGTCAGCAGATCCATTGTCCATCGGTCTAAATGACCTTGTACATTACATTAATCTACACTTGTTTCAATATGCTCATACTTTCTAAACCAAGGCACTGATTATGTGCTTGGGAACAGTGTTAATATAGATACATTCATCTTCGAAGCTGAAGAAAAAGAACATTTGCAGGGTCATGGCCCTTTTCGAGTTAGCAGACTGGAAAAACAGAAAAAATACAATTTAAAATGAGAGCTGAGCAGCTAAAACTGCAGCTCACGCTAACTTAAGGCCTACGAAGAATTTCAATACAGTTTCATCAATACGAACGTTAATATAAGCTTAATTGAATCTATATAAACATTTTATTCATCATTATTAGTTTGCGTATACATTGGTGGCCATTTACCGTAGTCACAAATCAGGTGCGTGTTTTAAGCAAATTCGCTATTATTACAGTTTCTATGCAGTATCGTCACACATTAATATAGATATTCTACTTTAATATAGGTTATATAAATCTATGCTCTCTCAGTCCCTCCTCTGATAACGCTTGTCATCACACAAAACCTCTCTTTTGTACTTTCACTTTAGTTTTTCACTTTATACATAATGCGCATTTCAACATCTTGTCCCTTGTGTGAGCTTTCCCAAATTTCATTGAACATTTTCTCTCTTTCACTTCTCCTGGTTCTTTTGGACCAAGTTCTTTTAATTTTATCATTTATTTTGCATGCTCCCCATAATCCTAATAGGCAGGCCAGAACAATTAATAGACCCATTAGTATTTTTGCAAGTACCCCATTTCAAATGTTGGTAAACCAGCTCCCTATTCTGTCAACGCCCTTTCCAAATTTCTCCCAAACTCCTGGTTCCTCCCAATCCTTCAAATCTGTACTATCTCTAGTTAGGTTAGTAAGCATACCTCTAATCTTTTTACTATTATCCGGAATAAATGAGCAGCAATGGCGTTCATTTAGCATCTTGCAGACCCGTCTGCTCTTTGCTAAAAGAATGTCTAAAGCAAGCCGATTTTGAAGAGTCATAGCTCTTTCTGCAGCAAGTTTAGTATCCATCAGGAGTACAGCCCCTGTAAAATTTGTTAGCATGTTGTCCACTATAGTAGACAACTTTTGAATCTTCATAGAATTCAAGATAACCCCTACTGAAGGGATTATAGCTCCAAATATATCACCAATGACAGCAGCCACTGATTCTCGTTTTTGTCTAGTATGTTGTAATTCAGACGTTTTAGGTATTTGTTTTAAGTCATCAATTTGGTAAATCTTTGGGAAAACTATTCCCAAATAACATGTCCCATACCATCCCTTAGGGAGACGGTAATAAGCATTAAGTCCACAGATGTAACAGATCCCAGGGATCGCTGGATCCTGTCCATTCAACATAAATGTCCATTTACTCTGAAACAAAAACACATGTCTACATTCACTCGTTCCCACAAACAAATTGTCCTGCTCAGATTTCGGCCTATATATACAAAGCCTGCCTACATGTAATGCATCTATAGCTAGTTTGCCTTGCGTTTTGATTGCGGTGTAAGCATAGTAATTTGCATATGTGCATTTCTCTAATCCTTTTTCTAATCTTTCTTTCAATGCTTTGCGTCTATCATCAGTGTGATCTAAAAAGCTTTTCTCTACAGGTGACAGTAAGCAAGTTAGATTATTGCGATGTGCATAAGCAGTTCCAAATGTAAGCGTCGGCTCAAAGAATCCTCTAACTATTTTTATATCATGTTCTTTAGCTAGCTTATTAAGGAATTCAATCACAGGCACAAAAGAAAACACAACATCCAGATTTGAGTAAAAGTATTGCACATGCTCTTGATTATAGAATCTGGTTAGTAGCAAACTACAGCTAATCCCGTACGTTAGAGGAAGGCTATGGTAAGTAACCCCTTCTTGCACAGATGAAGGAATCTTAGTACACACATAACAGTCTTTCGCATCCATGGTTTCCACATACTCATTCAGCAAGCGATCGAAGACATTAGTAGAGAGTTCCCCTTTGAATTAGTTCCCTCATGCAAGTGTCTTGCATCTTGCTCAAATCTCTCCCATGGTGTTAGTGTTGTAGTTTCAGGTTTTGAAGTAGCGTTAATAGTATTTTTCTCCAACCACGGCATTCCCACAATCACACCCACAATTATTATTGCACACACAATACCTATTATAAGGCTTAACCAACCACACACCTTTCTCCCCTTGTTACTACCTCTATTATAAGCCATGTCTGTATAGAATCAGATAGCAGAATAACAATCAACTAGAGGATGATTTAGAACTTTTTCTCTTGCTCTCTGCGTGTATTTACAGCGTTTTCACTCGCACCAGGACCCCTTTTGTCAAATCAGGATAGCAGCTTGTCGTAATCAGGTTTCTCAAAGTCAAATCAGGCTCTAATGTCACATCCAGTAATTTATAAGTCTCTTTCCTCAGGTTTCAATTTCGATTTTTAACCAAATCTTTCCTTGGAATTAGTTCAGGTACCGTAGTATTGGCCTGGTACTTCTCGATCAGAACAGAATGCTAGGAATTCTTGTTGCCACTCAGATGTGGTAGCATACGCCCATTCAGGACCTGTATATCTTCTGTTTGCGACTCTCTTTCTTTTCAACCTGCGTTCAACCCGCAGCTCTCCTTCACTTAAATCTTCCACTCGGGATGTGTCAGTTTCCTCTATTATGGTTTCGTCTGGTATACTTCTTATTCTTAAAAGTGGTTTCTCCGGCCAGTTATCACCTTTATGCGTCTTCTTACGATATGTCTTTTCAGGACGCTGGACAGCACCCTCCTCTTGTGATATGGTGTTTTCACTTGATGGAACTGCAACTGGCTCAGGGGATGCCGGTACACTCTGATCTTTCTCTCTTATTTCCCCTTCTTCTTCATCTTCTTCTTCTTCTTGATCTGTAACGGGCTCTAGTTCTAACCCGTATCCGTCTACTTCTGGGAGAACCTCTCCTTGACTTAGTTCTCCTGGTGCCTCTACTGAGGTAGGCACTCTGTCACCTCTCTCGAACTCATTTACTTTTTGAGGGACGAGGCTGTTCTCAGTGGGCTCTCCTGCAGTCTCAGTTCCTTCATGGCTGTTTTCTGGCCCTGAGACTTCTCTTCTTGGAACTGTTGTGCCGGAAATTTCAAGTTCCTCGTCAGTTGGGCACGTTACCTTCTTTGTGTGACTGGCATGTATCCAATTTGGAACGCCTGCACATTTCACAGCAGTGGTTGTTGTCAAGATTACTTGGTACGGTCCTTTCCAACGTGGCTCCAAACACGACTTTCTCACGTGCTTCTTGACAACCACCCAGTCACCGGCCTGTATGGTGTGACCTGGATCTCCAATCGGTGGTAATGTGTTAGCCTCTACCTGGTGAGAGAAAGAGCGAATCACGTCAGCCAAACCTTTGCAGTAGTCCAACACCATATCATCTGTGATATTCACTAGAGCATTTGCAGGTACTGCTGGCAACCTCATAGCTCTGCCCATGAGGATTTCATGGGGTGATAGTCCTGTTTTCTTATCAGGAGTGTTCCTCATTGACATCAGCACTAAGGGCAATGCATCTGGCCATTTCATATTGGTAGCTGCGCACATCTTTGCCATTCTTGATTTCAGAGTACCATTCATTTGTTCTACTAGTCCTGATGCTTCAGGGCGGTAGCTACAATGCAGCTTTTGTTCAATGTCTAGTGCAGCACATAGAAGTTTAATCACCTCATTGTCGAAGTGTCTGCCCCTATCTGACTCTATAGAGACCGGAACCCCAAACCTTGGTATTAGCTCTCTAAGTAGCAGCTTTGCAACTGTGAGGCTGTCATTTCTACGTGTGGGGTAGGCTTCAATCCAGTGGCTGAAAACACACACAATCACCAACACGTACTTCAATCCTCCACAAACAGGCATCTCAATGAAATCCATTTGCATTTTGCTGAACGGCCCACCAGCTCTCCCAATGTGGCTCAAAGTTAACACAGTCCCTTTTCCAGCATTCATCTGTTGACAGATAATGCACCTGTGACAGGTAACCTCTGCGGCATGTCTGAATTTTGGGTTGAACTAATCGATTTTGAATGACCTGATCATTGCATCTCTTCCAAGGTGAGCCTGTCCATGATATAGCCGGACAAATTGTGACAGAAGGCTATTTGGCAAGACTAATTTCCCCTCCTCTGAGACCCATAAGTCATCAGCCCTCTACACACATTGCATTGTCTGCCAGGAACGTTTTTCCTCTTTGCTAGCATGACCCTGTAGTGTCTTTAACTCATCTAGTGTATCCACCACCCTTAATGCAAGGTTCAAACATGTGTCATTTTCAGTTTGCGGTAACAATTCCCACTGTTCCTTGAACGATATACAGTTCAATGCACAAAACCTTGCGACTTGATCTGCATAACCGTTTCCCATGGACACAAAGTCTTGTGACTTAACGTGAGCATTGCATTTTACCACAGCAATTTCAAGAGGTAACTGAATCGCATGTAACAAATCCTTTATCAGTTCACCATTTTTCACAGGAGAACCAGAAGAGGTCAGGAAACCTCTCTGCGACCACAGTTGGCCAAAATCATGTACAATTCCGAATCCATATCTGCTGTCAGTATAGATAGTGACTCTCAGGTTCACAGCTGCGTGGCATGCCTTAGTAAGGGCAATCAATTCTGCCACTTGTGCGGAAAGCACTTTCTCGAGCCAGGAAGCTTCAATGATACCAGCTATGGTACATACAGCGTAACCAGCCCTCTGTGTTCCGACGGAATCCCTTAAACAGGATCCATCGACAAACATGATACAATCATTTTCTTTCAGCTGTGTGTCTTGAATATCTGGTAGTGGTTTGGTACATAATTCCGTTACCTCAAGACAATCGTGCTCAAATTCTTCCTCATTGTTAATTTCAGTATTCTCAGCAGGAAGTAGAGTTGCCAGGTTCAAGACAGTACATTGTTTTAGTGAGACATTAGGTGACCCCAGTATGATTGTCTCATATTTGGTAAGACGGGCATTTGTCATATGCTCAGTTTTAGTTCGAGTCAACAAAAGTTCAACTGAATGCGGAACCATTACAGTTAGGGGCTATCCCATGACTATGCCTTCGCACTGTGTGAGGCTCTGACCAACTGCTGCAACTGCGCGCAAACAACCCGGTAAGGCTGCTGCAACGGGGTCCAAGGTAGCTGAAAAATATGCTACAGGGCGATTTGCACCTCCATGGACCTGTGTCAAGACAGACAAAGACCAAGCATCACGTTCATGACAAAACAGTAAAAAAGGTTTTGTATAGTCAGGCATGCCTAACAATGGTGCCCCGCACATGCACTCTCTCAACTCCATGAATGACTCAAGCTCTTCTTTAGACAAAGCTCTGGTATATGGCTCATCCTTGATCTCTTTGCCTGTCAGTTTTATCAAAGGTTTTGAGATAATCGAGAAGTTGGGTATCCACTGGCGACAGTAGCCCACCATTCCCAGGAACATTCTGACGTCTCTTTTTGTTGTTGGAGGGTTCATTTGCAAAATGGCTGTTATTCTTTCCTTCGATATTCTTCGGGACCCTCTCTCAATTAGATGCCCTAGGTATTTCACCTCTTTCTGACAGTATTGCAGCTTCTTGGGTGACACCTTGTGTCCGTTTTTTCCCAAATGATTCAGTAAGGCAATTGTATCATATTTACAGTTATCCCTTGTTTTAGATGCAATCAGCAAGTCATCAATGTACTGCACTAAAGTCGAGTTAAAAGGCAGCACTAAGGATTCTAAGTCCTTTTTCAATATCTGTTTAAAGATAGATGGTGATTCAGAAAACCCTTGAGGAATTCTGCACCAACTGTACACCTTATCCAGGAATTTGAAACTGAATAAAAACTGGCTATCCTCATGAAGAGGTATCGAAAAGAAGGCTTGTGACAGGTCTATAACGGTGAACCACTCAGCATCACATGGGACCTGAAACATGATCACTGCCGGATTGGGTACTACGGGGCAACATTTAACCACAATCTCATTTATTTTCTTCAAGTCCTGCACAATTCGAACTTTCCGACAGGGCTTTTTCAGTCCCATTATTTGGGAATTACATGGACTGCTCAAAACTTCCTTCAGGACTCCCTGTCTCAAAAAATCTGCAATGATTTGTGACACTTCAATAAGAACATCTTGTGCCATATGATATTGCGGCACCTGGGGAAACACTGCATTTGGCTTTACCTGCACTTTAACTGGTTCCACGCCTTTTATTAGTCCCACTTCCTTTCCTGTCAGGTCCCACACTTTCTCTGTCACTGTTCCCTGTAGCTCGACAGGTAGGTCTATCATTGTAAGCATCGGAAACAAGGTGATTAAAGGATAATCCTCATTTGCCGTCCCTGTCTCTTCTTCTGAGAACTGACCTTCGTCTCCCTCCTCGTCACTATTTGTCTGTACTTCGATTCCATCATTGGAACAGGTAATCGAACATTTTGTCTTGCACAGTAAGTCCCTTCCCAGTAAAGATACCGGGCTTGAATCACAGACTACAAATCTATGCAGTCCCTGGAAATTGCCGATTTCAACTTGCACTGGATCTGTAATCGGGTTTGTCAGGTATTGGTTTTCTACACCGACTACCCCTTATGGTACGCCCCGAAAGTGGTAATCTTGGAACTTCTGCACTTCGGACTGTAGAGCGTGTAGCTCCGGTGTCAAACAGGAATGAAACCTTGTGACCCATTACCTTCCCTTCTACATAGGGTCCCCTCTGATCTACTTCTAGGGACGCTACAAGCCTGCATTCTTCACTATCTGATTTATCATCCGACCATTCTCCATTCATGCCATTTTCACCCCGTAATGGGAATTGCTGTACTGTATTATTTTGACTCATTACCTGACCCGTGACCTGTTGAGGAAGTATGACCTGTTGCTGTCCCATTGGAACCATTGGTAATTGCATTTGCTGTCTAGGTACCATGGGAACCTGCTGTTGTACTGGCTGCATCTGTGCTGGCTGAAAACGCGGCATGTGCATCTGCTGCATGGGCTGTACCCCTTGCATCTGTACCATATTATTTTGAAAATTCAGGTTTTGATTTCTCAGTTTTGGACCTCTCATATTTTGCAATGTACCGACATTAGTGCTTTGCTGAACAACACCATCCTGCACCACATTCGGGCACTCCCGTTTCCAGTGCCCCACACCACTGCACGCGTGACATGGTAACATCTTTTTCGCCCCTTGTATGTCATTTTGAACCACAACTGTATTCAAGTCCGGACCACGATTCACAAAACCTCGACCTTGTCCCCTCGGCTGTGCCTGAAACACACCATTCATTTGTGGCTGCTGCTGTATCATCTGCTGGACTCCATTTCCCTGTATTCCTGCCTGTGCAGCCCTTATCTGCATCACCATCACTTTCTCTTTCAGCTTTTTCTGCTTTAACTCAATTTCGTCACTACAGTATTTTGCATACTGCAACACCTCATCAATTGGCTTCGCTTGCCAACAAATCAAATGATTCTTAATCATTTGACTGACCTCTGGTCTCAGCCCTTCAACAAATCTGAACACAAGATGGTTCATGTCCTTTGGCTCAATAGTCTCAGTACCACTGTAATGTTTGAATGCTTTTAACAACCTCTCATAGTAAGCATGTATTGATTCTTTAACCTCCTGTGAGGTCCGGTCAATCTTCTGCCAATCACTCACCTTCGGCGACACCTTTTGTTTCAAGAACTCAATCACCGTATGATAAAACTTCATCACCTCCTCAGAGGGGGCTCCGGTCACCTTAATCCTTGCCAGCTCCTTCGTCGGCCAATCTACCCCTCTCTTACACTCGAGCCACAAATCAGTTGGGACAATGATCTCAAACAAGGTATTCAAGTCTTCCCAGAGACACTTCGCAAGCTTCACAAACCTGTCTGTTTGTTGATAACACTCGATCGGTTTCTCCCTCAATCTGGGATAATCGTTAATAAAAGATAGGATGTCTCCTCTGGACCATGGTACATGGACTAAAACACCACCAGCTGTTTCTCTCATGGGTAGTATTTTTACTGATTCTGTATCGGGTGAGGTTTTGGTCTGACTTGACCCTGGACTGTCATCTTTTTCCTTATTTCTTTTCTTTGCCCATCTGCCTTCACATTTTTCTAATGCACCCCAAATTTGCGCACTTTGCAATAATTCTTTCAAATGTGCCTTCATTCCCGCAGACCTCATGTGCTCAAAGTCTTTCGAATCAAAATCTAATCTGTAGCTTCTTTTCAAATGTTCAGTGTTTTCAATATCCATATTGTATTTATCTGCCAGGTTCGCTAATCTCTGATGCACCTTGCCCACTTCTTTAGTAATCTTGGGGCACAGGGATCTCAATTCTGCTTCATTGTATGACTCCAATCTGTTTACCCCCATTGTACTTTCCACTAATTCAGCAGCTTCCACTCCCAGTCTTACAAAATGTAGGTAGTCATCTTGCCCTACCTTTTCCGGTTCCACTGCAGTCATTGTAATCTTTTGTGAAGTATAAGTCTTTTCTAACCATTCGTTCAGCTGTTGCACTGTAAAACCCTGGAGTGAAATGTTCCCTGCATGTATCATTGGCGACTGTGAGGTGTTCGTACTTATCGTCTGTGGAGTTAAAACCCCTAATCCTGCTTGACGCATTCCTTCCAAGGGTGCTTCTACTGGGCTAAGGTCTATTAAGGACCTCAGCTTTTCAAATGCTTGTTCTTCTGGAGCCATTATCTGAGGAGTTCCTATGGGCCCTCCTCTTATCACATCCTGGGTCATTACTCCCTGATCACATACGCCAGATTTGCCTTCTGCATATAATGGCACTGGTGGACCGACAGTAATTGGCAGTGATATAGCAGCGGGTGTCTGACCTGGTCCCAAACTCCGTGGAGCAGTAACCCCATAGGTCTATTCCAAAGTACCCGGGACAGGCCCTAATGGAGGACCAGCTACTGGGTTGTAGCCTGGTATCAATTGTGGTTGCGGCTGGGACAGCAATTTCGGAGTTGACTCAATCTGCACTAACTTCGATTTTGTATAAATAGGGTCTGGCGGCACTATCAGATTTGTAGTAGTCTCAAGTACTGGAACGTTTGGATAGATTCTCTGTATCTGCAGCGGAGGTTGCAACTGTATCTGCATGTCTGGTGCAGTGGGTACACTGACACCATTCTGTATCAGAGCCATATCACTAGTCTGTACTGTATCAGTAACACCCTTCTCCTGTGTCTGTTTCCCAGGACCCATGCTAGTGCTTGGAACACTGTCGCTCACCGCATAAGGTGGCGGGCGATCACGTAATAATCAGTCCATGAATTCCTCATCATCTGAATCGTCTTCCTCTACCCAAGGTCTCTTATTCTCTTTAGACTTAATAGAGTCCTTGTCTGTTTTACAGGAGGCATTCTTTCCCTGTGACTCTTCTCCTTGAGCTATTGCGGGGAACAATTTTAATCCGTCAACAATCCCTCGTCTCCACATTTTGTTCTCGTTATCCCACCTAGCTTCTGCATAGGATTTTTCTGCTCTTTTTAATCTTCTCTGGAACCTTTCTTGTCTCTGTTTAAGAGCCATTAAGTCCCAAATTGCTAAAGCATCATATTGAGCTGTCCTCGGAGGTGTTTTTTTGTACTTAACATCCACCTTAAGTTCTCTAGCACCTTTGGATTGAATGTCCCATGTTCTGGGAACGCTAAACATCATTCCTTCTTTGATAACTTGCGCCACTGTTTCATCCATAAGCAAGGCGCAACACCCTTCTCCTCCATAACCATGTAAGCTGGAGTACCCTCAGGCGGTGTAGGCTCCCCATCAGTTGCCATAATATACACGTCTCCTTTCAGAGCACTCTTAAAAGCCTTGACAAAATTCATCTTTGCGTTTTTCTCTTATTTGTATTTAATCAGAAAGTGACTTTAATTCCCAGGACACTTCACCCACCTTTCTCAACCTATTGCCTCTGACGGCAGCCAATCCGTGCGCGACCCCTCTCGAAAACTGACCTATCTCAGCGCGGCACCACTGACGTCACACTTACACACTGCAGCTGACAAAGTCTTGCGGCTCGTCCGCCCCTCACTGGATTCACACAAACTAATGCAAAATTACTGCGAGCACCTTTAACTACAACACAAATCTGTTGGTTTACTACAGGAAGGGTAACACATTCGCTTCAGAACTTTACAGAGATTTCACTTGAAGCCTCGGCCGCTACTCTCTCTTTCTCAGTCCCCGCATACGCAAGCAGAATTCGACCCGCAAAATCTACTCTCGACTTGTCAATGGTTCGCCCTAGTGCACTTTAGAACTTGCCAAATCTCCATTGAAGGTTTCACACATACGTTTCAACTCAAACTCGACTTGTCAACCACGCCCGATTGACCTATTAAACCGCACAAATTACAACATAAACCCAAGTGTCTCCTGCACTTGTCAATATACTCCGGAGTCTTAGACCACGACGGGTCCGTACATAAACAACAAACCACGTGGATAATTTTGAGCACAAAGCTCCACACCCATGTGAAGTACGCCGACTTCCCTACTCTCATACCGCGGAGTATGCCCACTCCTACTAAAACAACATTATCTGGCCTAGATACACACAGATTTCACAATCAACTGCAAAAAGGCATAAGCTAAGCAAGCGCAAAAACCCTATACCACACACATTATGACGCCGAGAACATTCCCAACTCACTTAGGCAGGCTCCGAGATCCCGGGAAAGTCATGGTGAACTTAGAAACACATCATACTCCCAATTTGCATTATCACAGAAAAACTATTTAAACAATGATTCTCCGTCCTAGGGCCCCAAAGGGCCAAACCGTCGCTCTGCTACCAGAACTGCTAACGCGTCCTTTTATGTTAATTTATTACACATTAGGACTAGTTTTAGGCCGATGAATCTTTTGACCCAGTTGAGAGACACCGTAAGACGAGATAGCTGATCAATATGTCTATCAATATATCAATAATATCATCAATATTTATCACCACAATGCATTTCACTTTGGTCAAAGACATTAACCCCTTCGCTGCCAGGCCTTTTCCCCCTCCTGTGCCAAGCCTTTTTTTGGCTATTTGGAGCAGTTCGCGCTTAGGCCCTCATAACTTTTTGTTCACATAAGCTACCCAAGCCAAATTTGTGTCCTTTTTTTCCAACATCCTAGGGATTCTAGAGGTACCCAGACTGTGTGGGTTCCCAAGGAGGAGGCCAAGAAATTAGCCAAAATACAGTGAAAATTTCATTTTTTTCCAAAAAATGGGAAAAAGGGGCTGCAGAAGAAGGCTTGTGTTTTTTTCCCTGAAAAGGACATCAACAAAGGGTTTGCGGTGCTAAAATCACCAGCTTCCCAGCTTTCAGGAACAGGCAGACTTGAATCAGAAAACCCAATTTTTCAACACAAGTTTGGCATTTTACTGGGACATACCCCATTTTTATGATTTTTTGTGCTTTCAGCCTCCTTCCAGTCAGTGACAGAAATGGGCATGAAACCAACACTGGATCCCAGAAACCGCAACATTTCTGAAAAGTATATAAAATTCTGAATTCAGCAAGGGGTAATTTGTGTAGATCCTACAAGGGATTCCTACAGAAAATAACAACTGAAAAAGAAAAATATTGAAATTGAGGTGAAAAAAATATCAATTTTTCACTCCGTTTTACTCTGTAACTTTTTCCTGCAATGTCAGATTTTCGAAAGCAATATACCGTTACGTCTGCTGGACTCTTCTGGTTGCGGGGATATATAGGGCTTGTAGGTTCATCAAGAACTCTAGGTACCCAGAGCCAACAAATGACCTGCACCCTGCAGTGGGTTTTCATTCTATGCCGGGTATACAGCAATTCATTTGCTGAAATATAAAGAGTAAAAAATAGCTATCAAGAAAACCTTTGTATTTCCAAAATGGGCACAAGATAAGGTGTTGAGAAGCAGTGGTTATTTGCACATCTCTGAATTCCGGGGTGCCCATACTAGCATGTGAATTACAGGGCATTTCTCAAATAGACGTCTTTTTTACACACTGTCTTACATTTGGAAGGGAAAAATGTAGAGAAAGACAAGGGGCAATAACACTTGTTTTGCTATTCTATTTTCCCCCAAGTCTTCCGATAAAAATGATACCTCACTTGTGTGGGTAGGCCTAGCGCCCGCAACAGGATATTCCCCAAAACACAACGTGGACACATCACAGAAAACAGAGCTGTTTTTAGCAAAGTGCCTACCTGTAGATTTTGGCCTCTAGCTCAGCCGGCACCTAGGGAACCCTACCAAACCTGTGCATTTCTGAAAACTAGAGACCTAGGGGAATCCAAGATGGGGTGACTTGTGTGGCTCGGACCAGGTTCTGTTACCCAGAATCCTTTGCAAACCTCAAAATTTGGCTAAAAAAACACATGTTCCTCACATTTCTGTGGCAGAAAGTTCTGGAATCTGAGAGGAGCCACAAATTTCCTTCCACCCAACGTTCCCCCAAGTCTCCCGATAAAAATGATACCTCACTTGTGTGGGTAGGCCTAGCGCCCGCAACAGCAAACGCCCCAAAGCGCAACGTGGACACATCCAAATTTTTGAAAGAAAACAGAGGTGTTTTTTGCAAAGTGCCTACCTGTAGATTTTGGCCTCTAGCTCAGCCGGCACCTGGGAAAACCTAGCAAACCTGTGCTTTTCTGAAAACTAGAGACCTAGGGGAATCCAAGATGGGGTGACTTGCGGGGCTCTGACCAGGTTCTGTTACCCAGAATCCTTTGCAAACATCAAAATTTGGCCCAAAAACACTTTTTCCACTCATTTCGGTGACAGAAAGTTCTGGAATCTGAGAGGAGCCACAAATTTCCTTCCACCCTGCGTTCCCCTAAGTCGCTCAATAAAAATGGTACCTCACTTGTGTGGGTAGGCCTAGCGCCCACGAAAGGAAATGGCCTAAAATGAATTTGCCTCCCCAACCCCCATCCCACCCCCCCGGGAGCGACCCTTGCCTACGGGGTCGCTCCCCCTGCGTGACATTGGCGCCAAAAAACAAATCCCCGATGCCTAGTGGTTTCTGCCCCCTTGGGGGCAGATTGACCTAAAATCGACCAATCTGCCCCCAAGGGGGGCAGAAATGGTCTAAATACAATTTGCCCCCCAGGGGAGCGACCCTTGCCTGATGGGTCGCTCCCCATCTCTAAAAAAACAAACAAACAAAAAAAAAAACACAAAAAAGAAAATTGCCCTGGCGCCTAGAGGTTTCTGCCCCCCCGGGGGCAGATCGGCCTAATAATAGGCTCAGGGGGGGCAGAAAAGGCCTTCCAAAAAAAATGCCCCCCCTGGGAACGACCCTTGCCCAAGGGGTCGCTCCCGTTGTGTGAAATTCACGCAAAAAAAAAAACTCCCTGGTGTCTAATGGTTTCTGCCCCCAAGGGGGGCAGATTGGCCTCATCAAAATAGGCCAATCTGCCCCCAAGGGGGGCAGAAATGGCCTAAATATATATTGCCCCTTAGGGGAGCGACCCTTGCCTAAGGCGTCGCTCCCCACCAAAAAAAAAAGAAAACATCACAAAAAGAAAAAAAAAAAAAAAAGATCCCTGGTGCCTAGAGGTTTCTGCCCCCAGGGTGGGCAGAAAAGGCCTTCCCAAAAAAATGCCCCCCCTGGGAGCGACCCTTGCCCAAGGGGTCGCTCCCTTTTGACAGTTTCAGGAAAAAAAAAAATCCCTGGTGTCTAGTGGGGTTTCAAAAGCCGGATTGCAAGCAATCCGGCTTTTGAAACCCTGTGAGAGACTTCAAAGGGAAGGAAATACATTTCCTTCCCTTTGAAGCCCCTCTGGGCCTCCCCCATGGGATCGAAAGAGAAATGCTTTGCATTTCTCTTTCAATCGCGCTGGAAGCAGAGCTTCCAGCACGATGGGGGAGACGCTGTGACTAATCAGCGCTTCCCCTTCCGTCCCTGACTTGGGGGGGAACCCCACAGAGGGAGCGCTAGCGCTCCCTCTGGGCTCTGTGCACAGGACGTAATGGTTACGTCCTGGGCACAGCAGCACTGTGCCTCAGGACGTAACCATTACGTCCTGGGCACAGAAGGGGTTAATCAAATTGACGATGCAACCATGACCTTTCAGCCATGAATAACCACACCCTTGATAGAAGTTTATGAAGTTTATTCCCTATTAGTTACAATCTAAAAATAGGTGCGTTGATCTCAAAGCCAAGAAACACAACAGCATAGTTACGATATGAAAATCTGTGATAAGATTTCATTAATACGAGAATTACAAATATTAGAATATAACACGGCGTAAACATAGATCAAGAAAGCAGAATTCTGAACACACGTCAATTCAACATAGCATAATGTCAGTCGTTTGTCTATTTGCGTCAGTTTAAGTGAACCCCTGTCCTAACCACTGATTAGCATTAGCATGCTGGGCTTCATGCAAAACAATTTAGAACACCAATTTGGAAAACATCTAACTATGGTCTCTAACAAAATGAGCAGTTGGTACCTAGAAAGGAAAAGCAAACAGACAAATTACAAGTTGCATTGTCATAATTACCCTCCAAGGATTAGGTCAGCACTCAGGATCAGTCTTCGTCTTCAGGACATCAGTCAAAACGCCATCAGTCAGGACTCAACTAAAGGGAAAAAGTGGGCACTCCCCTCATAAGGAGGATAAGTGAAAGGGCTGTCTATGGGTGAGGACAGTTTCTAATAAGTCTCAAGTCACCAAACAGAGTGACATAGTTTCCGGATAAAATCAATAGCATTCCCTACCTAGTTCTAATGACCCTTCTGTGACATGGGTTTTTATCCCTTTTCCGTAGTACATTCCCCCGAAATTCTATTGGACATTTACTATACCCCACTATCTTCAACCTATCCAATTTAACATTAGGTAATCCCTATTGTCACCCCACATTAGTTCGTTATTCTTTGATTGGTCTTCATAACTGACGTCTTCGGAGGTGGCACATCCGATGTTACTTCACTCCTTGGCACGTCCTTTGGGTCAGCAGATCCATTGTCCATCGGTCTAAATGACCTTGTACATTACATTAATCTACACTTGCTCATACTTTCTAAACCAAGGCACCAATTATGCGCTTGGGAACAGTGTTAATATAGATACATTCATCTTCGAAGCTGAAGAAAAAGAACATTTGCAGGGTCATGGCCCTTTTCGAGTTAGCACACTGGAAAAACTGAAAAAATACAATTTAATATGAGAGCTGAGCAGCTAAAACTGCAGCTCACGCTAATTTAAGGCCTACGAAGAATTTCAATACAGTTTCATCAATACGAACGTTAATATAAGCTTAATTGAATCTAACATAAACATTTTATTCATCATTATTAGTTTGCGTATACATTGGTGGCCATTTACCGTAGTCACAAATCAGGTGCGTGTTTTAAGCAAATTTGCTATTATTACAGTTTCTATGCAGTATCGTCACACATTAATATAGATATTCTACTCTAATATAGGTTATATAAATCTACGCTCTCTCAGGTCAATGTTCTCTCTAAACGTTTTCCTGTTTGTGCAGCAATAATGGTGCTGCACGAAGGCAAGCAACAACTTAATATGCAAGCATGTCAAGTCTGCAAGCTATCAAAATCAGTGGCGTAGCAAAGGTGCTGTGAGACCCACTTGCCTCTGGGTTGACACTAAGGCACCCATTACAAGACTGCAGTGGGCTCCTTGCACGCCTGGGCATTGGTGCCACTGCATCGTGTGCCTTAATCATTCTAGCAATCCTCTAACTTTGCTCTCTCCTTGCCTCGCTTATCACCTTCTCACACCTTTTCTCACCCCTATCCACTTCAACTCCATCTCTCTTGTTTACTTTTATCTCCATCACTTTTCAGTTTTTGTCTTCTCTTTGCTTCTTACCCTCCCCACTTTTCTTTCTCCCCTCCCCTGCCCTCCACTTTTCCTTAATCTTGTCTCTTCTCTCTCTTCAATTTATGTTCTGCCCTTCTCTCTCCCCCAATCTCCATGTTCTCTCTCATTCTACCCTTAACCTGCAAAATCTATATCTTGACTATGCTTCTCTCTAACTCATCTTGTTCCTTTCCTTGTTGCCACCTCCTTGTTTGTCACCTCTTTGTCTCCCTATCCCTTTTTGTTTGTTCCTTTGTTCTTTGCCTTCCTTTTTTCTCCACTCCTCTTTTCCCCTCCTTTCTACGTTTCACCCTTTATTTCTTTTTTTCTCCATTTCTTGCTTATTAAGTTCTTCCCTTTTCTGTCTCATGTCCCCTCCCTTTTCTATCTCACGTCCGTAGCTCATCCTTTCCACACATGGTGCTTTTTCTCTCTACTCTCAAATCTCTCCTCCACTCTCTTCTCCAAATCTCCTTCTTACCCCTCCATTTTCTATTGTTTGTGTCGTTCCTGCTTTTTCTCCTTTCTTATAAAGTACCTTGTCTTTCTTTTCATTCCTTTTTCCTATCTTTCCTCCATTTCTCTACCGTCTCATTTTTTTCGCATTCTGTCTTTACTATCTTCTTTGTGCACCTTCTCACGATGTTCCTTTATTCTCTCTACTTCATATTCCGTTCTCATATACTGTTCCCTGTTCCTCCTTTTGTTCTCTCCTTAATATCTCTTCTCCATAGCAGCCCTCCACTCCCCACCCTCTTTCTAATCATCTCTTTTGTGTTCCACCCTTGTGTTTGTCTTCATTACATCTGCCTTCTTAACACATCTATCATTTCCACCGTGACTCTGCCCCCTTTTCGTTTCTACCTCATGATGAGTCCTGTGCACAAAACTATTGAACACAACACATGACCTTTGCTCCAGTGGGGCCTCCATTCTGGGTTTACCAGTCCCTACTGGGAACTTATCCTGCTCTCTGTGACAACTACGTTTTCCCGGTCCCTTCCTGAGGTAGAGACTGTACAGAGCTAAACCCAGTGAGCCACTCCGAAAAAAAGCTTAACATAAGCTTGTTAAATAAACTGCAGCCAGTGCAGAACAGACTGGCCCTCACTCACGACTTGGCCATGTGTCTTTGCACCAGGTGCAGTAAAAATAGCCACACCGCTGACTAAACTCACGCTCAGATCACAGAACAGGGAGGCCGCCCCTATCACCAATGCTGCACTTGTCTAACCTCTACAATTCTCACAAGGTAATGGAGCAGGAGACATTGGTCAGAGCCAGGTGTCCCCGCCGTTGGTGTCACTAGAAGGTACTCATCCACACCTCACCACTTGTGATGGTTACAGTAGAGGAAAATTGACAGTTATTTAGATCTCTTGTATTTATATAGTTCTTAATACTCTGGACAAAGCTGTAATGTATTCTGACTTGCATTGCAATTCTGGGTACCCTTTTGGACTACATGGTTGAATAGGTTGTCAGTTGTGGTGAGGCTACTATGGAAGGTGTTGGATGAGGTGTATGAAGTTCAAAAACATCATGCTGTAAACATTGCTGCACATGAGTATGAGGTTCATCAGAGCATATGAAAATTGACCTAACGTTTAGATGAAAAAAATCAATGTTCAATTAGGTGAAATGGCATAGCTATGTTTTCAGTCTCCTCGGAAATGGTAGGTGTCTGCAAATTCTTAAGATGATGATTTAGTACTCTGCAAGAACCATAAATGAATGATAGCTATTAGAGAAGCATCAGAAGTTCTTAAAAACATGGAACATGTCTACTGAAATCTAGCATGCTCAATGCCAGACACAAATCATTTGTCCCTCATGCGTTAGAACCCCCTGCTCTATGGCATCTTCGATGCCTTCTGATTTTACGCAGTACAGCAACATTTGCTCTGCATTTATCATTTGGTAGCCTTGCATAAACTTGCAGTAGGAACACAGATCATCCTAATATTATTGGTAAGTCCCAGTTTAAAGATTCTGGCCCAGCGTTCCTAACACTGCACTGGATTTGTGCCATAAAAGTGGCACAAGCTCTGCACAAGGTGTTGTGGGATTTATGTTCCAATGCAAAATGCGATTTGGATTTGAAAATTGCCTAAAGCAGCACACAATAAAGCTATGCCCTACTTTGCACCCTGCACCGATGGGTTAGGGGAAAATCAATATCTATTAACAGCTGAAAATAGGGATTGAAGGCAAAAAAATACACCTCCTTGAGGCAAGCATAACGGTGGTGCAACTTTTAAAACTCTCCACATTTTATAAACTCCGTATGTGTGTTAAACTGCCAGCTCACATACAAAGCGGGAAAAGTAGTGAAGCATAGCTTTTATACTGGAAGGGCCATCTTTCAAAACCTGTGCTTGACAGAATGCACACACCCTTCGTTGTGGTGGAAGTGTGTGTGTGTTCACTCATAGCAGCCTAAACAGTGCTGTTTTTCTCTCACTCTTTGATGCAAGCAGTTCAGAAAATTAGTTGCTCTGCTTCCTGGTGTGAAAACGTAGAAAATCTGCCCCTGTGTCTCAATCCAAGCAGCATAGAGTCATTACGTGGTTGGATCTGCTATGCAGAAATTGCTCCAGCAGTTCAATTAACAGTGTTGCTACTCAAATGTCTTTAAAATCCATACAAACTATCCTCAGTGTATGGATAACCAGCTTTAGAAATAGGATTTCCCTTACAGGGCAGACAATCAATAAATATAATTATACAGTGAGGACTACGCAAGACCAGGATCGGACTGAGACAGAAAATAGGCCTAAGTATGAAAATAAAAGTGCCCCGTCCTTGAATTAGTTGGCTAACAAGCATTCGCAAAGCCAATAGGTTTCACCTATGTAAGATCTATTAGCTTAGTCAATAGTTTGATACAGGCAGTGGGTGGGAGGGGCTGGGGGTGATGAAACAGACAGCTGTAGGAGGGCGGGCAAAAACAGACAGCAGAAGGAGTGTGCGTGATGGGAAACAAAATGGACAGCTATAGGAGGGTGGGGTTGGTGAGGGACAGAACAACAGTGGGAGGAGGGTGGGGGAGAAAACATAAATGTGCTGTGGGTGAGGGAGATGCAATACCGGACAGCAGGAGGAAGGCGGTAATGAGGAGACCGTACAGTGCCATGTGTTCTTATAGAGTGCATACTGAAAATTTTAAACATAGTACCTGAAGGAACACACGACCAGTGGAAGGACATTGGCTGCAACCAGGAAGTTGTGCTACATCCATGTTAACCATCTGGAACAGCAGCTCTATGAAAAATGCAGAACGACATGAGCAGCTGGCAGGAGGCATGACCAGGAAACAGTAAGTGGAGGCCAAACAATGGTATGTATTGGTAAATATTGGATGGGCACCATGCCTGTTTTTAAGCTTTTCTTTATGTATAACACCATTCACTGACAATGCATGAGCAATGTATGTGAAACCTAAAATGTAGGCAAATTGTGGCACATTTGAAGTTGTAAAGGCATGCTTTATAAGTATTGTGCAAGGGATTTGAGCTTTCTGCAGGCAATATTTGTTTTAATATCAAGGAACCTAACAGTAAAATCCAGCCCTGTAGATCTAAAAACTTGTCACAAACAGTGGGGTCACTGAGCACGGTATAGGATCAAAAGCATGGCCAAAAAGAACAAAAGAAGTTATAATTATTTTGTTGGTATTTCAACTTCAAGTAACTGCATATAAATTAGCACACTCCTTAAATGGAAAATAAATGCAAGTTAAACTAATCAGTGGAAGATGCACTATTTTACATTGGTTAATGTGTGTGTATGTAACCAGAGAGCCACAAAGTTGAATCCTGGTTGGTGCAGTAAGAAATAACGACCTATGTTTTTAGCGTTATGAGGTCCCAGCCTGTGACAGAAAGCACTGCGAATGTGTATGTCATTATTTTAACTTGCATTACACACAGTATAACTAGGCTGTCAGAAAGTGCACAAAAAGATTTAGGTTCAAGATAAAAAGTGCTTCAAAAATGTAATATGCAGACTGTACCTAGAGCGTGCAATTTTTATAACTGTCCATTCAAAACACGCACTGACTCCATCAATTAGTAGGGTAGGTCGCTCCCCCTGCCGCTGCAGCTCCTCCAGGTTCCTGAGACCCACCTCGCAGTAAGTACCTCCCACCTCCCAGCCCCTCGCCCTGCCCCGCGCTACTCACCCTCTCTCCTGCTCCTGCTTCTTTTCTCCTTTTCTTCTTCTCTGTTCTTCCTCCTCGCTCCTCTTCTGTAATCTTCTTCTGTACTCTTCTTTTCCCCGTCTTCTCTCTTCTTCTGTGTGCTTCTCTGCCTCTCCTGTCGCCTCTCTTCTTCTTCATCTTCTTCTGTGGTCTTCTGCCTGTCTTCTGCCTTCTGTTCTTCGTCTTCCGTATCTTCATCTGTGATCTTCTGCTCTTCTTTGATCTTCTGCTCTTCTGTGATCTTCTGGTCTCCTGTTCTTCTGTTCTTCCGGTCTTCTGTTCTTCTGTTCTTCTGTTCTTCTGTTCTTCTGTTCTTCCGGTCTTCTGTTCTTCTGTCTTCTGTCTTCTATCTTCTGTCTTCGGTTCTTCTGCCTCCTCCGTCTTCTTCTCCCCGCGCCTGCCCTCCTGCCTCATCCCCCTCCCTCACTCGACACCCCCTCTCTATTACCCCTATCTACCCCGTTCGCTATCTACCTCCCTCACTCCTCCTATCTACCTATCTCTCTATCTATCTATCTCACTATCTAACTCCCTCACTCTCCACCTCCTCCTATCTACCTATCTCTATCTATCTATTTCTCTATCTATTTTCTCTATCTATCTATTTCTCTATCTCTCCCCCCTTCCCGCCACCCCCTCTATTACCTATCTTCCTATCCTCTCACTCTACCTCTCACCCTCACCCACCTCTACAACCCCCCCTCCTCTATCTTCACAACCCTACTCCTATCTCTCTCCCTAATCTCCTAAACCTCCTAACACTCACCCCCCTCCACCCTTAAACCCCCCTCCCCCAGCTCTTCTCACTCTACCTGTCCCCCCCTCCCTCGCGCTTTCCCGCCGTGACCTCCTGCACGCCCCGGCCCCCCAGCTCCCATTCGCCCCCAGCTGACCCCTCCCCCCCTCCTACCTCATATGGCAGCCGCTGCGTGACAGTGGTAGCAACCCTTGACCCAAGGGTAGGTCGCTCCCCCTGCCGCTGCAGCTCCTCCAGCTCATCCAGGTTCCTGAGACCCACCTCGCAGTAAGTACCCCCCACCTCCCAGCCCCTTGCCCTGCGCCGCGCTACTCACCCTCTCTCCTGCTCCTGCTTCTTTTCTCCTTTTCTTCTTCTCTGTTCTTCCTCCTCGCTCCTCTTCTGTAATCTTCTTCTGTACTCTTCTTTTCCCCGTCTTCTCTCTTCTTCTGTGTGCTTCTCTGCCTCTCCTGTCGCCTCTCTTCTTCTTCATCTTCTTCTGTGGTCTTCTGCCTGTCTTCTGCCTTCTGTTCTTCGTCTTCCGTATCTTCATCTGTGATCTTCTGCTCTTCTTTGATCTTCTGCTCTTCTGTGATCTTCTGGTCTCCTGTTCTTCTGTTCTTCTGTTCTTCCGGTCTTCTATTCTTCTGTTCTTCTGTTCTTCCGGTCGTCTGTTCGTCTGTTCTTCTGTTCTTCTGTTCTTCCGGTCTTCTGTTCTTCTGTCTTCTGTCTTCTATCTTCTGTCTTCGGCTCTTCTGCCTCCTCCGTCTTCTTCTCCCCGCACCTGCCCTCCTGCTCCTGCCTCATCCCCCTCCCTCACTCGCCTCCCCCTCTCTATCACCCCTATCTACCCCGTTCGCTATCTACCTCCCTCACTCCTCCTATCTACCTATCTCTCTATCTATCTATCTCACTATCTAACACCCTCACTCTCCACCTCCTCCTATCTACCTATTTCTCTATCTATCTATTTCTCTATCTATCTATTTTCTCTATCTATCTATTTCTCTATCTCTCCCCCCCTTCCCGCCACCCCCTCTATTACCTATCTTCCTATCCTCTCACTCTACCTCTCACCCTCACCCACCTCTACAACCCACCCTCCCCTATCTTCACAACCCTACTCCTATCTCTCTCCCTAATCTCCTAAACCTCCTAACACTCACCCCCCTCCACCCTTAAACCCCCCCTCCCCCAGCTCTTCTCACTCTACCTGTCCCCCCTCCCTCGCGCTTTCCCGCCGCGACCTCCTGCACGCCCCGCCCCCCAGCTCCCATTCGCCCCCAGCTGACCCCTCCTCCCCCTCCTACCTCATATGGCGGCCACTGGCGCGCCGGAGGCGCGCCAGAGGCAAGCCTGTCTGCGCCCGTCCGCGCCTGACCCGCGCCCAGCGCCACGACCCCTGGTCCCCAGCTCTCCCAAGCCCCGCTGATCCGCTACGACCCACCACCCTCCACACCCTCAACCCAGGGCGCACCAACACCTGCTTCCAAGCTCACCCCAAACGCACCCATGGACCCTTCGCCTGCAACTCCTGCAAACGCATCTTCCACCACGCAACTACCACGACCACAAGCCCACGCGCCATCAACCACCTCAAGTGCATCCTGGTCAACGCTCGTTCCGTCCACAAGCACGCCGTTGAACTCTGGGACCTCCTGGACTCCACAGCACCGGACTTCGCCTTCATCACGGAGACCTGGATGAACGCCTCCTCTGCTCCAGACATCGCCACCGCCATCCCCGAAGGCTACAAGATCTCCAGAAAAGACCGCACCAACCAAGTAGGAGGAGGTATCGCCATCGTCTTCAAAGACTCCATCAGCGTCACCACCTCCACCGAAGACACCCCTCTCGCCGCTGAACACCTGCATTTTCAGATTCGCACCGACCCCAGGACCACCCTCAGAGGATCCCTCGTCTACCGTCCTCCCGGACCGCGCGCCCCTTTCAGCGACGCCATCGCCGACTTCATCTCCCCGCACGCCCTCGCCTCGCCGGACTACATCCTCCTAGGCGACCTCAACTTCCATCTGGAACAAAACAACGACCCCAACACCACCACCCTGCTCGACAACCTCGCCAACCTCGGCCTCAAGCAACTGGTGAACACCACCACCCACATCGCCGGACACACGCTTGACCCTATCTTCTCCGCCAGCAAACACGTCTTCTTCAGCCACACCTCCGCTCTACACTGGACCGACCACAGCTGTGTACATTTTACATTCCGACGCGAGACCCGCCACCTCCGCACTCAACCCATCCCTCGTCGACAGTGGAACAAAATCCCTGAAGAGCAACTCTTCTCCGAACTCGCCGCCAACCAACCCACCCTCACCACCGACCCCAACGACGCAGCCCTCAGCCTCACGAACTGGATCTCCAACTGCGCAGACAACCTTGCTCCCCTCAAATGCACGCATCGACAGGCCAACACCAAAAAACCTCTCTGGTTCTCTGACACCCTCAAAGAATCGAAGAAAACTTGTCGCGCCCTCGAGAAGGCCTGGCGCAAGGACCACACCGCTGGCAACATGACCGCCCCCAAGAACGCTACCCGCGAACACCACCACCTGATCCGCGCTGCCAAAAGGAACTTTTTTACCAACAGACTGGACAAAAACAGCCACAACAGCAGAGAACTTTTTAGCATCGTCAAGGAGTTCTCCAACCCCAATGCCAACGCCAACTCCAACGCCGTCACGCCCTCACAAGATCTGTGCAACTCCCTCGCCACCTTCTTCCATCGCAAGATCAGCGACCGCCACGACAGCTTCGGACACCAGACCCAACCAAGCATCACCGAACCCACACCTCCGACCATCACCCTCAACGACTGGACCCACATCAACACCGAAGAAACCAAAACCACCATGAACTTGATCCACTCCGGCGCTCCATCGGACCCCTGCTCTCACTTCATCTTCAATAAAGCCGACGACATCATCGCCCCGCACCTCCAGGCCGTCATCAACTCCTCTTTTTCTTCTGCTACCTTCCCCGAATGCTGGAAACACGCCAAAGTCAACGCACTACTAAAGAAACCTACGGCTGACCCGAGCGACCTGAAAAACTTCCGCCCCATCTCGCTCCTCCCCTTCCCCGCCAAGGTAATATAGAAGACCGTCAACAAACAGCTGACCACCTTCCTAGAAGACAACAACCTGCTCGACCCTTCACAAACCGGATTCCGAACCAACCACAGCACTGAAACCGCCCTCATCTCAGTCACAGACGACATCAGAACCCTGATGGACAACGGTGAAACAGTCGCCCTAATCCTCCTCGACCTCTCGGCTGCCTTTGACACCATCTGTCACCGCACCCTAATCACCCGCCTCCGCTCCACCGGGATCCAAGGCCAGGCCCTGGACTGGATCGCCTCCTTCCTCTCAAACCGATCCCAAAGAGTCTACCTCCCTCCGTTTCGCTCAGACCCCACCGAGATCATCTGCAGCGTACCTCAAGGGTCATCGCTCAGCCCGACACTCTTCAATGTCTACATGAGCCCCCTCGCCGACATCGTACGCAAGCACGACATCATCATCACCTCCTACGCCGACGACACCCAACTTATACTCTCCCTCATCAAGGACCCTGCCAGCGCCAAGACCAACCTAAAAGAGGGAATGAAGGACGTCGCAGATTGGATGAGGCTCAGCCGCCTAAAGCTGAACTCTGACAAAACGGAAGTCCTCATCCTCGGTAACACCCCGTCCGCTTGGGACGACTCCTGGTGGCCCACGGCCCTCGGCACCGCACCGACCCCCGCAGACCACGCCCGCAACCTCGGCTTCATCTTGGACCCTCTTCTCACCATGACCAAGCAAGTCAACGCCGTGTCCTCCGCCTGCTTCCTCACCCTCCGCATGCTCCGCAAGATCTTCCGCTGGATCCCTGCCGACACTAGAAAAACCATGACCCACGCCCTCGTCACGAGCCGCCTGGACTACGGCAACACCCTCTATGCTGGGACCACCGGCAAGCTCCAAAAACACCTGCAACGTATTCAAAACGCCTCGGCCCGCCTCATCCTCGACGTACCCCGCAACAGCCACATCTCCGCACACCTGAGACACCTGCATTGGCTCCCAGTCAGCAAAAGGATCATCTTCCGACTTCTAACCCACGCACACAAAGCCCTCCACAACAAGGGACCGGATTACCTCAACCGTCGCCTCAGCTTCTACGCCCCCACCCGTCTCCTCCGTTCCTCGGGCCTCGCGCTCGCTGCCGTCCCTCGCATCCGCCGCTCCACTGCGGGTGGGAGGTCCTTCTCCTTCCTGGCAGCCAAGACCTGGAACTCCCTCCCCACCAGCCTCAGGACCACCCAGGACCACTCCGCATTCCGGAGACTCCTAAAAACCTGGCTTTTCGAGCAGCAGTAACCCCCCCCGCCCTTTTCCCCTAGCGCCTTGAGACCCGCACGGGTGAGTAGCGCGCTTTATAAATGTTAATGATTTGATTTGATCAATTAAAGTCAACACCAGCTTTCAAGCAGCCTTTCCACTTGCAGATTAACAAATGCGCAAAATTACATTTCTTTCAGACAGCAGATGCCCTGGAAAGAAGGTTTGTTTCTTTTTCACCTGTCTTTCCCTCCCTCAGCTTCACAGCACTGGAGATGCTCCCCACTTCCACTTTGTAGCAAAGTACCATCTTGCCTGGCATGTTACCCCCATATTTCACTGTATATATGTTGTTTTAGTTGTATGTGTCACTGGGACCCTGCCAGCCAGGGCCCCAGTGCTCATAAGTGTGCCTTGTATGTGTTACCTGTGTTATGACTAACTGTCTCACTGAGGCTCTGCTAATCAGAACCTCAGTGGTTATGCTCTCTCATTTCTTTCCAAATTGTCACTAACAGGCTAGTGACCAATTTTACCAATTTACATTGGCATACTGGAACACCCTTATAATTCCCTAGTATATGGTACTGAGGTACCCAGGGTATTGGGGTTCCAGGAGATCCCTATGGGCTGCAGCATTTCTTTTGCCACCCATAGGGAGCTCTGACAATTCTTACACAGGCCTGCCACTGCAGCCTGAGTGAAATAACGTCCACTTTATTTCACAGCCATTTTACACTGCACTTAAGTAACTTATAAGTCACCTATATGTCTAACCTTTACCTGGTAAAGGTTGGGTGCTAAGTTACTTAGTGTGTGGGCACCCTGACACTAGCCAAGGTGCCCCCACATTGTTCAGGGCCAATTCCCCGGACTTTGTGAGTGCGGGGACAACATTACACGCGTGCACTACATATACGTCACTACCTATGTGTAGCTTCACAATGGTAACTCCGAATATGGCCATGTAACATGTCTAAGATCATGGAATTGCCCCACCAATGCCATCCTGGTATTGGGGAGACAATCCCATGATTCCCCGGGTCTCTAGCACAGACCCGGGTACTGCCAAACTGCCTTTCCCGGGGTTTCACTGCAGCTGCTGCTGCTGCCAACCCCTCAGACAGGTTTCTGCCCTCCTGGGGTCCAGCCAGGCTTGGCCCAGGAAGGCAGAACAAAGGTCTGTTACACCCTCTCCCTTTGGAATAAGGTGTCAGGGCTGGAAAGGAGTAGCCTCCCCCAGCCTCTGGAAATGCTTTGATGGGCACAGATGGTGCCCATCTCTGCATAAGCCAGTCTACACCGGTTCAGGGATCCCCCAGCCCTGCTCTGGCACGAAACTGGACAAAGGAAAGGGGAGTGACCATTCCCATGACCTGCACCTCCCAGGGGAGGTGCCCAGAGCTCCTCCAGTGTGCTCCAGACCTCTGCCATCTTGGAAACAGAGGTGCTGCGGGCACACTGGACTGCTCTGAGTGGCCAGGGCCAGCAGGTGACATCAGAGACTCCTTCTGATAGGCTCCTTCAGGTGTTGCTAGCCTATCCTCTCTCCTAAGTAGCCAAACCTTCTTTTCTGGCTATTTAGGGTCTCTGCTTTGGGGAATTCTTTAGATAACGAATGCAAGAGCTCATCAGAGTTCCTCTGCATCTCTCTCTTCACCTTCTGTCAAGGAATCGACTGCTGACCGCGCTGGAAGCCTGCAAAACTGCAACAAAGTAGCAAAGACGACTACTGCGACCTTGTAACGCTGATCCTGATGCCTTCTTGACTGTTTTCCTGGTGGTGCATGCTGTGGGGTAGTCTGCCTCCTCTCTGCACTAGAAGCTCTGAAGAAATCTCCCGTGGGTCGACGGAATCTTCCCCCTGCAACCGCAGGCACCAAAGAACTGCATCACCGGTCCTCTGGGTCTCCTCTCAGCACGACGAGCGAGGTCCCTTGAACTCAGCAACTCTGTCCAAGTGACTTCCACAGTCCAGTGACTCTTCAGTCCAAGTATGGTGGAGGTAAGTCCTTGCCTCCCCACGCCAGACTGCATTGCTGAGAACCGCGTCTTTTGCAGCTACTCCGGCTCCTGTGCACTCTCCGAGGATTCCCTTTGTGCACAGCCAAGCCTGGGTCCCGGCACTCTAACCTGCATTGCACGACCTCCTGAGTTGTCCTCCGGCGGCGTGGGACTCTCTTGTGCAACTTCGGGTGAGCATCGATTCACTCCACTTCGTAGTGCCTGTTCTGGCACTTCTGCGGGTGCTGCTTGCTTCTGAGTGGGCTCCTTCTCTTGCTGGGCGCCCCCTCTGTCTCCTCACGCAGTTGGCGACATCCTGGTCCCTCCTGGGCCACAGCAGCATCCAAAAACCCTAACCGCGACCCTTGCAGCTAGCAAGGCTTGTTTGCGGTCTTTCTGCGGGGAAAACACTTCTGTACGACTATTCACGATGTGGGACATCCATCCTCCAAAGGGGAAGTTTCTAGCCCTTGTCGTTCGTGCAGAATCCTCAGCTTCTACCATCCGGTGGCAGCTTCTTTGCATCCACAGCTGGCATTTCCTGGGCATCTGCCCACTCCCGACTTGATCGTGACTTTTGGACTTGGTCCCCTTGTTCCACAGGTACTCTCGTCTGGAAATCCATTGTTGTTGCATTGCTGGTGTTGGTCTTTCCTGCAGAATTCCCCTATCACGACTTCTGTGCTCTTTGGGGAACGTAGGTGCACTTTGCACCCACTTTTCAGGGTCTTGGGGTGGGTTATTTTTCTAACCCTCACTGTTTTCTTACAGTCCCAGCGACCCTCTGTCACGTGGGCTCTCATTATCCTAAATGAGACTACTGGATTTCTAGGCAGCAGGATCGATAACGGTGTGGGGGACTGAGTCTGACCCACTTGTAAAGAACTCTGTCACCCTAAATCCGGGTTTTGCTCCGGCTAACTAGCAGTGCCTCATTTCTCCCACGGGGAAGAAATGATTGGGCAGCTGAGCGCATGACATATTTGGAACTTCTCAGGGAAGTCGTGGTCACTCAGATCCAAACCAACTCTCTCATTTACAATATGATCTCATATACAAATGACAAAGACAGTATAAGTTTTATATAATGTTTTAATAAAACGACTGTATTTTAGATAATAAGGCGTGAGCCGCAATAACCAGAACAATACAACGTAGTAGGATTGAAATAGTCACCAGGAGAGTAAAACATAAGAACAAAGCTATCATAGTGCCTAACAGTTTCTACTCTCCCTCTGCTTGTTCTATTTAGAGCACAGCATGTTAAGCTTCTAGCTTGCCTTTCCGAATCACTGGGGAGACATCAGCCCTCATACCTGAGCAAAGGCCTGTGATCTGGTTCAGCATCTGCAACGAGGCAGTCAGCGTCTAGTTGTGGTTCCCTAGTCGGAATCTCCCTCTTGCGTGTATTAGGACAAGGAAGTGATTTTATAACTAACATGTCATCATGATCACAAAATGTCCCTACGCAGGAATGCCAAATCTAAACTCCTACCACGTCTATCGGCAATGCACCAAACTGTATCCTTGACTGAAGCACAGAGTGAATATGTTATGGAGAACTTCAGTGCTGAAGTAGGCAAAACAGTGTGATATGAATAAAAAAACAACACCGTAGAACTGGCTATTTGAAAAATAACAGTACGAACCCTAATAAAAAGCATTTAAAGCAAAGTGCACAGGGGCTCTAAGCTGCCAGCAAATGAATAAAACACATCCAGGGCAAAGTGCACAAAGGCCTAAAGCCTGAAGCTAATGCGCAAAGGAGACGTAAAACTAACCACACTACACCCTCCCCTTGTCGGTAGCAAGTGGTTCCAATAATATAAAACTATGTCCCAAATATAAACAATACATAAAACTATATATTTCGACAAGGTCAGAAGACAACAAAGTCATAAATTTAGGAAACATGTGATGATAAAGCCAAATTCAATATAGTGTCAATTTTGCAGGAGAGAAAAAAATCCAATTGTCAGACAGAAGCAATAGAACGTAGGAGCTCCTCCACTTCGATATATGTTTATATCGGAAGATCCACGCCACAAAGTACCATGGAGCAGGTGTGTTCCAAAGCCCCAAAACCATCCAGGGCGGCACCCCGTGCAGGGCCTAGGAAAGAGACAACACCATCTTCCTCCAGGAAGGGAATCTCATAAACCGCCTCACGAAGCAAACGCAACCGTAGTGCACAAGTCTGGGAATGAGCCCTAATCGGGAACATCAACAGATCAGTTTCGACCACTGGAGGGCGCTGCAGTGAGAGACAGAAAGCCAGTGCATGTTCAAACGAGCACCAAAGGCACCGAAACACGGGTTGCACACAATCCAAAACTGGTGGGAATGACAGAGACCAGTCACACTCCAAATGTCCCAGGAGTGTTGCTCCAAAATGCTGCATCATGCGTTCATGACACAGCTGCGCCGATGGGAGCAGCAATATAGGATCTCGTCGTGGCGGGACAGCCATTGCGAAAAAATAGCAACAATAGCAAAACTCCAGCCAACAAAACCAAAGTAATCGGGAAACCCCCAAAAATGCTTCCGAAAATAGAGTGTATAGCCAAAGGTATCAAACCGAATATGGAAGAGAAGGTGTGAGCAAAACCAACACCAACAGCTTTGAAAAAATGTGCAATACCAACAGTGCTGGATGCATTAAATATACGTCCCACAAGTTCACCGAAGTGACTCGGAAAGTTAGTATTCAAAAGGGACTGTATCTCCGCCGATGACCTTGCCACCTGAAGTGCGTAGGTCTCGCTAGCAGATGTAAGGGCCACATGCTTTTGAAACAATAAAGCTTTTAGCCGACTCAACTCGTCGAAATTAACCTTGGAAGTAGCAATATGAGGCCAGATGTCCGCTACCTCCCTAATTTGAGTGGGGGGAAACAACACATTCCCGCAGCACGTAACGGCCTTGTTGACAACGACAACGTAAACTATTCCGGCACGCATACCACAGCAGCGTTCGCTGTTAAGAACAATGTAACTGCCGTTCGAAAGCACCTTGAAAGTGTTTTTAATAACTGGGACTGGAACTCCCTTCAGATAACAAGCTAAGTTAGCAATTGAAGCGTTACACGCTCCGTGCAAGGACAGCTGTTTACAAACCATGGAATGGCTGACAGAAGCTTCGCATTAGCTACCGCTAAGAAAAACCTCCCTCAAACCATTAATAATTTCTGTATTGAAAGGGAAGCTCCCACACCTCGTGTATGTAACTTTCTCCCAATAGTTCACATCTACCCACCGGAATGTGCTTCAAACAAGAAGTAAATTGCAGAGTGGAGATAGGCAGATTAATAACCCCATGAATCAACCACTCAGCTGACGGAATCTCAGCAACCGTGAAAGGCAGTTTCTCCAATTTCTCAATATTCAACATGACACACGTCGCTTCCTTTTTAGCCATCAGCTGTTGTTGACGAGTCAAATTAAAGGAGATAAAGATCTCTCTGGCACGAATGTGCTGCCATGGAACGCGACCCGCCTTCAAGGTCTGAAGAGTCCAACCCAGCTGCATGATGGACCGCGTCTGACTCTGCCCATGATATAAAGAAGACATGTCCGATTTAATAATGTCAATAGCAGAGGAAACAATGCTGTCAATCGTGTAAACACGGTCAGAAAGGGTATGCATGCCATTATCAACAACAGACAAAGTCTGCAGCAGATTTTCCTGATCAATCTGCCTTAACCGGGCTGCAGCCTCCTGTTGTGAAAGCTTCCTAATCTCATTATAAACTTCGTATAAAAATCTTTTCTTCCGTGGTACCTTGGGACCTGACAAAAAATCTTGTAAATCAGTATCATTAGACAGTAACGTGAGGTGTGACTTAACTGCATCCAGCGTGGATGACTTCAACCATTGCTGACAAAGCTTCCCCACGCTGTATGTAGTTATAATATTAGCATGTTCTGGTGAAATGTATTGAGGGTCTGCCCTACTAGTCCTGAACCCCCCTGAAGAGGTGACAAAACGTTGATGACACTTATTAGTTTCTACAGGCCATAATAACCACCCGCCCGGATGTAACGATGAAGTGTTAAGCGTACCATTCTGGACCCAATGTGTAAATTCACTAAAAGCAGCATTCACATAGTGCTGCCAGTTGTTTAATTTGGAAGGGACAGGTATACTAGGCAAATTCAACTCTCTAATTGTCGCCAAGCCCAAACAGCTAGTCTGTTGTACTGTGTCATTGAGGAAAATCATCTGCACAGGGATAATACATGCTCTAAATAATGTATCCCTGCCTTGCATCTGCCAATTTTTCGTACCCCAAACACTTTTCAAGTCAACAGTCTTAAACCAGTATTCATACCCCTCGACCGAAAGTTTAGATACAAACAAATTTGAATACAGTAATTTAGTATCGGTCAATAAAATTTGCTTATTAGAATACGGTGCAACTTTAAAATAGTAAGACTTACCATTTTCTGATCATGCCCGGAAAAATATGCAAATTTATCATAATACGTTTTCAAACTCCCTTGTGGAGGAGTCGAGCAATGTTCCCATTGCACATAATTAAATATGGTCTTAGGGCTACTAGCTTTATGAATAAAGTGGTGTCCATAATAGTTGTAGCAAAACATGTCACCATGATTATCTCTGAATTGGTAAGCATCTTCATCGTCATAGACAGTATAATATTGCAAATCTGTTAGCATAGAATCTACTGTCTTCACATCCCAATTGTCAGAAACAATGCCTGGTATAACAATATCATTCATTGATAACTTGAGGACATACGGTATTTGAATCAATTCAGTGGGACCATATATATCAAACATTACTTTATCCCACACAATCCCATCCGGAATCGGTATTGCAGAAATGTTTACATTGGACAAGTCTCTTCCAACCATATGAGATGAAAAATGTGGTTTTAACACAGTCTCCACGTGCTCAATGTCAGATCGATCAGGAAGAAAATGACCATGTATTACCAGAAAAAAAGTAACCACAAATCCCAACCACAAAAAAAGAGTCATTACAGCCATTAAAAGCCACAAATAGTTCCAAGGAAAAACAAAATACGTGCGTTTAAGCCAACACAGCAGCTTACGTGGACCTCGGACAGAAGACATCGAGGACGAGGAGTTGGACACTGCATCATCAGTGTCGTTGAAGCAGCCAGAGGCAGTTCTTGCAAAAGGTGCAACTGTGAACAAAGAAGCAGATGGAGGCTCTCGCCTTGGCACACTATAAACCACATGTTCAGAAACCTCAGTAGAACGTACAGCAACTTGATCAAAAGATTCCAAATTAATCGTCGTCTGTGGAACAATCGCAAGATCATCATCCACCCTCCCGAAGCTCGGAGAGGAAACAGTGTCGGTGTAAATCACCTGCAGCGGGACTTCCCCAGTAGCGAGAGGGATTCCGGAACTACTGGGTGTCCCTCTTGGTCTGCTGTGCAGAATCGGCCACATGTTGTAACTTGACATTATCAATGGAAACAAAGCGATTCCCTTTGGCCCCTTGCAGCGGCGGTAAAATCACAGTTCTCGTGCCGCTTACCCCTAACACAGGGACAGGTGCTCGATAAGAAGGACCAAATTCTTTCTTTACTGCGACCTTTTCACACACTAGATCCCCAATCCTGGGTATCCAACCAGTAGGTGTTACTGGCTCATCCTTAATTCCTGAGGAGGCAGCACTTGCAGAAGAGTTATCCTCACGGAATTGTTGTAAATCCTGCAAAACAGTGACACAATAATTTATGTCAAAGGGCGTAACTGCCGCCTCCACACCAGGACCATCTAGATCAGGAACATACATTCGTGTTCCAAACAGGCACTCATATGAAGTACGACCCCCCAGTGACCTTCTAGGCAAGTTATTAAGTGCTCTCTGTACTCCATACAGGTGGGCTAGCCAACTACGACCCGTACCTATAACTCTGGCCGTTAAGGATTGCTTTAAATCACGATTTAAATGATCCACGACAGAATTTCCCTCGGGATGAAATGGAGACGAGAATTGGAGTTGGATCCCCAACAAAGCCATGGTGTCCCTGAATGCCTTAGAGGCAAAAGCAGGGCCCTGGTCCAAATGAAAAGCCGCAACTGCAAATGTATCGACAAAGATGCGCAAATCTTTAATAACAGTTCGAGCGTCAGCCGAGCGTTGTGGCCATACCCACACAAATCTGGAGCACGAATCTACAGCAACCAATATATATTTGTATGCACTATCTGGTGTCAGCGGACCACAATGATCCAAGTACACACACTGTAAAGGTTTATTTGAAATCAGAAGGGGCGTCTGCTGCGGGCGTCTAGCCGACGAAGCTTTAATCTGTTGACAAACGTCACAACAAAGGACATATTGCTTTGTCTCTTTATAGAGACCAGGCCACCAGTAACGAGCCTGTAAAAGTGAAATCGAGGCAGCCACACCAGCATGTGCAGACGCCACCCCCTCATGTGCTGCAGAAATTAATCGAGGTCTCTCAATTTTATTGGGTAGTTCACGCATACCAATGCCTGGAATATTAACAACAGCATTCAGCGCACTACTCAAGCAGTAACTATATTTAGAAGGAAATCCTTTAGGAAATGGCGTGCCATCAGCCGTAGCCTTTATGGCAGCCGAAATCTCTGTGTCTGGTTTGGAACTCGAACGAGTCACTGCGGCCACAGTGGCGACAGCCACTACCGACTTTGCGGCTTCATCAGCCAAAGTATTCCCAGCAACATGTATTCCAACGCGCTGGTGTCCAAGTGTATGCACAACATGGACCTTAGGAAGCGTTTCTTTCAGATCCGCAACCTTACCCCACAACAATTTATGTTTAACGGTGTTCCCTTTAGAATCTCTGAACCCATTCAACTTCCAATAGTGCAGATATTCATTGAAAGACTGAACACAGTAGTAGGAGTCACAGACCAGCAAGGTCAAAATCGCCGGATCCGCGTGTTCCAACGCTAACAATAGAGCTTTGAGCTCAGCCAGCTGTGCCGTGCAATCTCCCAAGGTTTTAGTATAAGTATGTCGGGGGCAGAACACTTCCCCCTCCATAGTGCCGCTCACTACCGCACATGCAGCAGAATACTGTTGTTTTGTCCCAACCGCTGGTTGCGCAGAGCCATCGGTATACATGACCACCTGATATTGGTCAATAGGCAATGTGCCAGCAGGGACTGGGTACTCCATTTCATATTGAAGAAATTCTTGAGTCTGCAGTTTAGGGTCAAATCAGTAATCTACATCAGTGGCTGTCAAAGATGTAGCCCATTGTATCCATCGCGGGTGTAAAGCTTTCGAATTAGGAACACTCGCTTTTGTAACAGCCTCTAAGGCCGGAATCAGGGAAACGACAATGATGCGTTGGCCCTGGGCAAGCGGTCTTTCTTTAATCACAGCCATCTGTACTGCAGTGAGTATTTTCTCAGTCTGTGCAAATCGTTGTTCTGCAGCAGAATACAAGTGGAACTTGTATGCAATCGGGACTGTCTCACCCTCATTAAAGGTGACATACGTAAACCCAACAGCCCCAGGTATCACCCTGATGACTAAATGTGTCTTATTGTCCCGTGTGTGTAAGTGTTTAACTGCTAAGAGATCAGTCTGTAACTCTTGCAGTATGTGTGTATGATCAATCGTCCAAAATCTACTCGAAAAATTCGGGCGAATCATCAGGAATGTAAGTTCTGCCAAAATTCAGAAACCCCAACAATGACTGGAGCTTCCGAACCGTATTAGGAGGCTGCAATAAAGCACATTTCTCCAAAAAATGTGGCGCTAAGCTCTTGCCCTCACTCGACAACTCATATCCCAGGAAAATGACACTGAGGAAGGCAATCTTTGATTTCTTAAAATTAAACTTATAGCCAATATCAGCAAACCCCACAACAATGCGCGATACACGCCTTAGATGTTGCAGAATCTCATCGTCTGTCAGATATATGTCATCAACATATGATAACGCTTCAGGGTCCAACTCGTGTAGCATTTCAGTCACACGAGCCGAAAACAGTCCTGGGCTAATCTTATACCCCTGAGGCAAACGACAAAACTTTTTCTGAGAGCCAAACGCACTGAAACTGGTATAGTCCCGACTTTTGGGCGCTATATTTTGGCAGAAAAATCCATTCGAGAAATCTAACGTTGTTTTGTATTTCTTACGTACTATACTATTCATAAGCGCTGCGCTATGTGAATTCTGTATTGCATAAGTGCGTGTATGACTATTTAAATGTCTGTAATCCACCACTATCCTATATGAATGGTCCGGTTTAGCAACCGGAAACAAGGGATTATTCATCGGCGAGACACAGGGCTCAATTACCCCCTGGTACTCCAATTGTGTAAGAATTTTCCTAACTGATGCACTTGCCTCAAATTTGATAGGATACTGCGGCTGTGGCTGAGGTTCGCCCTTTATTGGAATTACATGACAAGGTGATTGTCTATCCCACCCCACGTTATTTCTATATAGGGCGGGAGCCTCTGCTAGAGCCCATGTTTTACTATAGGACTCCGCTTGTTCTCTCGGAACAAGTGGTGAGAAGGAAGGTGCAATAACCTCCTCCCCAACCGGACAGTCACGAACAAAGTCAGGTGGCAAATCCTGTTCGGCCAGCAAAACATCATATGATTTTACCACATGGTCCCAAAAGATGGCGTTTACAATGCGGTCAATGTCCCCTTCTAATCGCAGAGTCACTTGATATACTCTATCAGGATCAGAGACTCGCATATCCGCCGTTTCGACTTGTATGAAGTCATCAGTTGCTTTCACCTCCAGATGCTCTAAAAGACTCCGGCGAACTATTGTGACCTCTGCCGCGCTGTCTAACAGTGCTAACGCCCATGTCTTGTTCGTCAAGAGAACTCTCTTCTTGAGCGGCATGTCGAACTGAGACTGCTGCCACTTTCTTTTTTTTAAATTGCTGTTTTTGTTGCAGCAGTTTCTCTTCATGTTTAACAGAAACCTCCGCCGAGCGTTGTGAATCCTGTCTTGGTTTCACGTACTCCGCCCTCCGCTCTGACCACCCACCTCTCTCACTTCTCTTCTCTGAGGAGTCCTGAAAGGAACGAGATTGGCGTGTATCAGTATATTGATAACTATCAGGCGTCTTCAAATTATCCCTATTCCTGAGATTATACCTATTCTGCGGGGTCTCTGGTTGCGGAGACTGTCCCCCATCTTTTTTAGGTGTTTGCTGTTTCTTTTCCCAGCGCTTTTTTGTACCCTCAGGTTGCTGTTGCTTAGCATTATCTTTATTATTTTTACCCTGCAACTGGGGTTTTTGCGGTCTAGCCCCTAGGCTATCGTGACCAATACTGGAATAGGTCTCTGCTATTATCCTCGGAAGTTCCCGCTCCTGATCAATCTGCGGAACATCCCGAAGATGCATTCGCACTGCTAGTGCTACTGCCTCTCCCTTGAGATTACTCAAAATAATAGAAGAAACCGCTGCAAAATTGCCCATTAACTGCATGCCCAAATCTAAGGCAGGGGCAGCCCCATATTCATCTTGAATTTGTTTAAGCACTTCTGGTAAATTAGCTAATGTCGGTGTACCGTGTGCTGTAGTGTAGAGCGCGGCAAACACCGTGCCCCAGGTATTACAAAGGTCCACCGGAGGAACCATCCCATACGGCAAACACATCGTCAATATTCTATGTTTATCCTGAAGTCCCGTATGGGGAAATACTGCTTCCAGCGTATTAATTTTCTGCGCCAGCCAAAATGGAGTCTCCTCACGTTTAGCCGGTACCTTACCCATAACTGAGTGTACAGTGGCTGGATTGATACCCGGAACCACTGCTTGTGGGTGAGCCGGAGCAGCACGCGCTGCATTAGTATTTAATGCCTGCATTACAAACTGAACCAGTCTTCTGTATGTAGTTGCTAAGTCTATATATAAACGACGCACGTCAGCCACTGCCAAATTTGCAACCGCAGGATATGGTGTGTAAGTAGCCAATAAAGGCCAGGTCGGACCATCATTACTCAGTGGACCTAACCTTACTTGTGCTACTGTGTGTGGGAGGGCGCCATCAAGCCAATTATGGTGTTCTTGATAAGATAAAGGTATCTCTAAGTATGCGTAAGCCCTGTATTGTCCAGGGGCATTCGCAACAGTATATTCGTGAAAAGTATTTGTTCCCCCATCAACTGCTGGAAATACGACCCAAGAATAAAAAAGTTCTGTCCTATAGGCTGCATGAGCGTCCACCACAAAAGTGACCGGACCCCCCTGGACCGTCAGTCCATGTGCTATCAGATGTCCTGTGAGTGGGTGACGCATATTGATTGCTATATTCACTACATTAGGATTCGCCATTTGTTAAAAAAAAAATAGCTCTAGGTCAGAGAAGGCACACCAATATCGGGGTTTTTCCTTTCAAAGTTCAAGCTTGAACAATCAACCACTAAGCAATAGGATGTACCTATCCCGTGGTGGCGGAAACCCTCAGCCCCACGGACGTCTCCTCTTACGGAAACGAGGAGTCAAAATATATATGAGACCGAGAGAGTCAGTCGGACCCAAATATTAGAGCCAGACCAAACGTTGGCGGCGCCATGTCGCGTGGGCTCTCATTATCCTAAATGAGACTACTGGATTTCTAGGCAGCAGGATCGATAACGGTGTGGGGGACTGAGTCTGACCCACTTGTAAAGAACTCTGTCACCCTAAATCCGGGTTTTGCTCCGGCTAACTAGCAGTGCCTCATTTCTCCCACGGGGAAGAAATGATTGGGCAGCCGAGCGCATGACATCTTTGGAACTTCTCAGGGAAGTCGTGGTCACTCAGATTCAAACCAACTCTCTCATTTACAATATGATCTCATATACAAATGACAAAGACAGTATAAGTTTTATATAATGTTTTAATAAAACGACTGTATTTTAGATAATAAGGCGTGAGCCGCAATAACCAGAACAATACAACATAGTAGTATTGAAATAGTCACCAGGAGAGTAAAACATAAGAATAAAGCTATCATAGTGCCTAACAGTTTCTACTCTCCCTCTGCATGTTCTATTTAGAGCACAGCATGTTAAGCTTCTAGCTTGCCTTTCCGAATCACTGGGGAGACATCAGCCCTCATACCTGAGCAAAGGCCTGTGATCTGGTTCAGCATCTGCAACGAGGCAGTCAGCGTCTAGTTGTGGTTCCCTGGTCGGAATCTCCCTCTTGCGTGTATTGGGACAAGGAAGTGATTTTATAACTAACATGTCATCGTGATCACAAAATGTCCCTACACAGGAATGCCAAATCTACACTCCTACCACGTCTATCGGCAATGTACCAGACTGTATCCTTGACTGAAGCACAGAGTGAATATGTTATGGAGAACTTCAGTGCTGAAGTAGGCAAAACAGTGTGATATGAATAAAAAAAACAACACCGTAGAACTGGCTATTTAAAAAATAACAGTACGAAACCTAATAAAAAGCATTTAAAGCAAAGTGCAGAGGCTCTAAGCTGCCAGCAAATGAATAAAACACATCCAGGGCAAAGTGCACAAAGGCCTAAAGCCTGAAGCTAATGCGCAAAGGAGACATAAAACTAACCACACTACACCTCTACAAGGTCACATAGGTTTGGGGTCCATTTGTGGTTCGCATTCCACTTCTAGAGTATATGGTTTATCTTGCCCCTATCCCTATGTGTCCCCATTGCATTCTATTGTGACTATACATTGTTTGCACTGTTTTCTATTGCTATTACTGCATATTTTGGTATTGTGTACATATATCTTGTGTATATTTGCTATCCTCATACTTTGGGTACTCACTGAGATACTTTGCCATATTGTCATAAAAATAAAGTACCTTTATTTGTAGTATATCTGTGTATTGTGTTTTCTTATGATATTGTGCAAGTGACACTAGTGGTACTGTAGGAGCTTCACTTGTCTCCTAGTTCAGCCTAAGCTGCTCTGCTAAGCTACCTTTTCTATCAGCCTAAGCTGCTAGACACCCCTATACACTAATAAGGGATACCTGGGCCTGGTGCAAGGTGTAAGTACCCCTTGGTACTCACTACAAGCCAGTCCAGCCTCCTACATTGGTTGTGCAGCGGTGGGATAAGTACTTTGCAACTACTTACCACTTTTGTCATTGTACTTTTCATAAGAGAAAAATATACAAAACAAGTTCAGTGTATGTACACCTAACCAAAAAGTTTTGCTTTTCTTCTCTCACTTCTTTACTAAGTGCTGAAAAGTACCTCTAAACTTTCAAAAAGTCCTTAAAAAGTTTTGTAAAAAGTTTTTTTTCCTGTTCTTTAAAAAGTTCTAAAAACTTTTTCTTTCTTTTTCTATCCCTTAAACACTTTTAATAATGTCTGGCACAGGCCAAACTGTTGATCTGTCCAAGACTGCTTATGATCACCTTAGCTGGAAGGCAGCAAGGAGTCTCTGTGTAGAAAGAGGTTTAGGGGTAGGGAAGAATCCCTCTAGAGAACTATTAGTTAACATGCTAGTTGAACAAGACAAGACTTTTGTTGGCACTTCTGGTGAGAAATTAGCTGATGGTTCCCACTCTGATTCTGGGGCACCCCTAGCAAAAGATTTGGGAGGGAATCTTTCCAACCTGCCCCTTAGCAGGCCACCTAGCATAGCTGGTATTGATGTGAATTCACATCACAGTAAAAGTGGTGCTTCACATCACAGTAATAGTGTTGTTTCTCATCACAGTAGAAGTGTCACTTCTATAGGCCAGAATGTTAGTGTGACATCTGTTAGTGGCCAGGTCTCCTTCTGTTCATTCTCACCATTCTTCTGTTTCAAGACATGCCCTACCCACCCACCCAGATGACAGAGTGTTAGAAAGGGAGCTCAATAGATTGAGAGTGGAACAATCCAGGCTGAAGCTCAAGAAGCAACAGCTGGATTTAGATAGGCAGTCCTTAGAGATAGAAAGAGAAAGACAGAAATTGGGTTTAGAAACCCATGGTGGCAGCAGCAGTATTCCAAATAGTCATCCTGCGAAAGAGCATGATTCTAGGAATCTGCACAAGATAGTTCCCCCTCACAAGGAGGGGGATGACATTAACAAGTGGTTTGCTGCACTAGAGAGGGCCTGTGTTGTACAGGAGGTCCCTCAAAGGCAATGGGCTGCTATCCTATGGCTATCTTTCAGTGGAAAGGGTAGGGATAGGCTCTTTACTGTAAAAGAAAGTGAGGCCAATGATTTCAAAGTTCTTAAGAATGCACTCCTAGATGGTTATGGCTTAACCATTGAACAGTACAGGATGAAGTTCAGAGAAACCAAAAAGGAGTCTTCACAAGACTGGGTAGACTTTGTTGACCATTCAGTGAAGGCCTTGGAGGGGTGGTTACATGGCAGTAAAGTTGCTGACTATGAAAGCCTGTATAACTTAATCCTGAGAGAGCATATTCTTAATAATTGTGTGTCTGATTTGTTACACCAGTACATGGTAGACTCTGATCTGACCTCTCCCCAAGAATTGGGAAAGAAGGCAGACAAATGGGTCAGAACAAGGGTGAACAGAAAAGTTCATACAGGGGGTGACAAAGATGGCAAGAAGAAGGATGGTAAGTCTTCTGACAAGGGTGGGGACAAATCTAAAAATGAGTCTTCATCAGGCCCACAAAAACACTCTGGTGGGGGTGGTGGGCCCAAATCCTCTTCAAATCAAAACAAAGAAAAGAAACCATGGTGCTATTTATGTAAAATAAAAGGCCATTGGACAACAGATCCCAGTTGTCCAAAGAAAAGCACCAAGCCTGCTACCACTACAACCCCTGCT
This sequence comes from Pleurodeles waltl, assembly GCF_031143425.1. Lineage (NCBI taxonomy): Eukaryota > Metazoa > Chordata > Amphibia > Caudata > Salamandridae > Pleurodeles > Pleurodeles waltl. The sequence goes on along the minus strand of NC_090437.1, from coordinate 736,849,865 downwards.
GCTACACCTAGTGCCCCTAGTAATAGCAGTGGTGGTGGGAGCAAACCTATTAATAGCCAATCCAAGGGAGTAGCTGGGCTCACTTTTGGTAATTTAGTTGGGGTTGGTCTTGTTAGGGAGACCACAGAGGCTGTGTTAGTCTCTGAGGGGGCTATTGATTTAGCCACCTTGGTTGCTTGTCCCCTTAACATGGATAAGTACAAGCAACAACCCCTAATAAATGGTGTTGAGGTTCAGGCCTACAGGGACACAGGTGCCAGTGTTACCATGGTAATAGAGAAACTGGTCCACCCTGAACAACACCTACTTGGTCACCGGTACCAAGTAACCGATGCTCATAACAACACACTTAGCCACCCCATGGCTGTTGTAAATCTCAACTGGGGGGGGTTACTGGTCCAAAGAAAGTTGTGGTTGCCTCAGATTTACCTGTAGACTGTCTACTAGGAAATGATTTTGAGACATCAGCTTGGTCAGATGTGGAGTTGGAGGCTCATGCAGCAATCCTGGGCATTCCAGGGCATATTTTTACTTTAACCAGGGCTCAGACCAAAAAGCAAAAAGGACAGGGTGACTTGGATCCTGGAAGAATGGACCAAGTGCTCCCTAAAGCTAGGGTTAGTAAAAGTAAATCACTATCTACTATCCCTCCCTCTACAGTGGATTCAACTTCTGAGGAAGAAGAATTTCCACCCTGTGCAGAACCTACACCAGAGGAGCTGGAAGCAGACATTGCTGAGCTTTTGGGTGAAGGGGGGCCTGCCAGGGAGGAGCTGAGTGTGGCACAGCATACCTGTCCCACACTAGAGGGTCTAAGGCAGCAAACTGTCAAACAAGCAAATGGGGATGTCAGTGACTCTCACAGAGTTTACTGGGAGGACAACCTCTTGTACACTGAAGCAAGGGATCCAAAACCTGGAGCTGCCAGGAGATTGGTGATTCCTCAGGAGTACAGAAAGTTCCTCCTAACTCTAGCCCACGACATTCCCTTAGCTGGACATTTGGGGAAAATGAAAACTTGGGACAGGCTTGTTCCCTTGTTTCATTGGCCTAGAATGTCAGAGGACACAAAGGAATTTTGTAAGTCCTGTGAAACCTGTCAAGCCAGTGGCAAGACAGGTGGCACTCCATAGGCACCCCTTATCCCACTGCCTGTGGTTGGGGTTCCCTTTGAAAGGGTAGGGGTTGACATAGTTGCCCCCCTTGACCCTCCTACTGCTTCAGGCAATAGGTTTATCTTGGTGGTAGTGGACCATACCACCAGATATCCCGAAGCAATTCCTCTAAGGACCACTACAGCTCCTGCAGTGGCATAGGCCCTCCTGGGAATCTTTTCCAGGGTGGGCTTCCCAAAAGAGGTAGTATCAGACAGAGGAAGCAATTTCATGTCTGCTTACTTAAAGGCCATGTGGAAGGAGTTTGCTCTTACATACAAGTTCACCACACCCTATCATCCACAAACAAATGGACTGGTGGAGAGATTTAACAAAACTCTCAAAGGCATAATTATGGGACTCCCTGAAAAACTCCGCAGGAGATGGGATATCCTGTTACCTTGCCTCCTTTTTGCTTATAGGGAGGTACCCCAAAAAGGAGTGGGCTTCAGCCCCTTTGAACTCCTATTTGGACACCCTGTGAGAGGTCCTCTAACACTTGTTAAGGAGGGTTGGGAACAACCTTTAAAAGCTCCAAAGCAAGACATAGTGGACTATGTACTTGGCCTCAGATCTAGGATGGCTGAGTACATGAAAAAGGCCAGTAAAAACCTTCAGGCAAGCCAAGAGCTCCAAAAGCAATGGCATGACCAGAAGGCTGTTTTGGTTCAGTACCAACCAGGGCAGAAAGTGTGGGTCTTGGAGCCTGTGGCACCAAGAACACTCCAAGACAAATGGAGTGGACCTCACATCATTGTTGAAAAGAAGGGTGAAGTCACCTACTTATTTGACTTAGGCACTGCCAGGAGTCCCCTTAGGGTGCTCCATGTCAATCGCCTGAAACCCTACTATGACAGGGCTGATCTCACCCTGCTCATGGCAACAGATGAGGGACAGGAAGAAGAGAGTGACCCTCTCCCTGATCTCTTCTCTTCCACAGAACAAGATGCTCTAGTGGAAGGTGTAGTTTTGGCAGATTGTCTTACTGCTGAGCAGAAAGACCACTGCATAAATCTCCTGGGTAAGTTTTCTGAACTCTTCTCTACTGTGCCAGGCACCACTTCTTGGTGTGAGCATACTATAGATACTGGAGACAGCTTGCCTGTCAAAAGTAAGATCTATAGGCAGCCTGACCATGTCAGAGACTGCATTAAGCAAGAAGTACAGAAAATACTTGAACTGGGAGTGGTTGAGCACTCTGAAAGTCCATGGGCCTCTCCTGTGGTACTTGTACCAAAACCTCACTCCAAGGATGGAAAGAAGGAAATGCGGTTTTGTGTAGACTATAGAGGTCTCAACCAGGTAACCAAAACTGATGCTCACTCTATACCCAGGGCAGATGAGCTAATAGATACACTGGCATCTGCCAAGTATCTAAGCACTTTTGATTTGACTGCAGGGTATTGGCAGATCAAGTTATCAGAAGATGCAAAAGCAAAAACTGCATTTTCAACCATTGGAGGCCATTACCAATTCACAGTAATGCCTTTTGGATTGAAAAATGCACCTGCCACTTTTCAGAGGTTGGTGAATACAGTCCTGCAAGGGCTGGAAGCTTTTAGTGCAGCATATCTAGATGATATAGCTGTCTTTAGCTCCAGCTGGGATGATCACCTAGTCCACCTATGGAAAGTTTTGGAGGCCCTGCAAAAGGCAGGCCTCACTATCAAGGCTTCAAAGTGCCAGATAGGGCAGGGAAAGGTGGTTTATCTGGGACACCCGGTAGGTGGAGAACAGATTGCACCACTTCAGGGGAAAATCCAAACTATTATAGATTGGGTTCCCCCTACAACTCAGACCCAGGTGAGAGCCTTCTTAGGCCTCACTGGGTATTACAGGAGGTTCATAAAGATCTATGGCTCCATTGCAGCCCCTCTTAATGACCTCACATCTAAGAAAATGCCTAAAAAGGTATTATGGACAGCTAGCTGTCAGAAAGCTTTTGAGGAGCTGAAGCAGGCCATGTGCTCTGCACCTGTCCTGAAAAGCCCCTGTTACTCCCAAAAATTAATTGTCCAAACTGATGCATCGGAATTAGGGGTAGGGGCAGTCTTATCACAACTTAATTCTGAGGGCCAGGATCAACCTGTTGCTTTTATCAGCAGGAGGTTGACCCCTAGAGAAAAGCGTTGGTCTGCCATAGAGAGGGAGGCCTTTGCTGTGGTCTGGGCACTGAAGAAGTTGAGGCCATACCACGTTTGACACTCACTTCATTGTTCAGACAGACCACAAACCTCTACTTTGGCTAAAACAAATGAAAGGTGAAAACCCTAAATTATTGAGGTGGTTCATATCCCTACAGGGAATGGATTATACAGTGGAACATAGACCTGGGAGTACCCACTCCAATGCAGATGGACTCTCCAGATATTTCCACTTAGACAATGAAGACTCATCAGGTCATGGCTAGTCTTATTGTCCTTCGTTTGGGGGGGGGGGTTGTGTAGGAAAGTACCATCTTGCCTGGCATGTTACCCCCATATTTCACTGTATCTATGTTGTTTTAGTTGTATGTGTCACTGGGACCCTGCCAGCCAGGGCCCCAGTGCTCATAAGTGTGCCCTGTATGTGTTACCTGTGTTATGACTAACTGTCTCACTGAGGCTCTGCTAATCAGAACCTCAGTGGTTATGCTCTCTCATTTCTTTCCAAATTGTCACTAACAGGCTAGTGACCAATTTTACCAATTTACATTGGCATACTGGAACACCCTTATAATTCCCTAGTATATGGTACTGAGGTACCCAGGGTATTGGGGTTACAGGAGATCCCTATGGGCTGCAGCATTTCTTTTGCCACCCATAGGGAGCTCTGACAATTCTTACACAGGCCTGCCACTGCAGCCTGAGTGAAATAACGTCCACGTTATTTCACAGCCATTTTACACTGCACTTAAGTAACTTATAAGTCACCTATATGTCTAACCTTTACCTGGTAAAGGTTGGGTGCTAAGTTACTTAGTGTGTGGGCACCCTGGCACTAGCCAAGGTGCCCCCACATTGTTCAGGGCCAATTCCCCAGACTTTGTGAGTGCGGGGACAACATTACACGCGTGCACTACATATAGGTCACTACCTATGTGTAGCTTCACAATGGTAACTCCAAATATGGCCATGTAACATGTCTAAGATCATGGAATTGCCCCACCAATGCCATCCTGGTATTGGGGAAACAATCCCATGATTCCCCGGGTCTCTAGCACAGACCCGGGTACTGCCAAACTGCCTTTCCCGGGGTTTCACTGCAGCTGCTGCTGCTGCCAACCCCTCAGACAGGTTTCTGCCCACCTGGGGTCCAGCCAGGCTTGGCCCAGGAAGGCAGAACAAAGGACTTCCTCAGAGAGAGGGTGTTACACCCTCTCCCTTTGGAATAAGGTGTCAGGGCTGGGGAGGAGTAGCCTCCCCCAGCCTCTGGAAATGCTTTGATGGGCACAGATGGTGCCCATCTCTGCATAAGCCAGTCTACACCGGTTCAGGGATCCCCCAGCCCTGCTCTGGCGCGAAACTGGACAAAGGAAAGGGGAGTGACCACTCCCCTGACCTGCACCTCCAAGGGGAGGTGCCCAGAGCTCCTCCAGTGTGCTCCAGACCTCTGCCATCTTGGAAACAGAGGTGCTGCTGGCACACTGGACTGCTCTGAGTGGCCAGGGCCAGCAGGTGACGTCAGAGACTCCTTCTGATAGGCTCCTCCAGGTGTTGCTAGCCTATCCTCTCTCCTAAGTAGCCAAACCTCCTTTTCTGGCTATTTAGGGTCTCTGCTTTGGGGAATTCTTTAGATAACGAATGCAAGAGCTCATCAGAGTTCCTCTGCATCTCTCGCTTCACCTCCTGCCAAGGAATCGACTGCTGACTGCGCTGGAAGCCTGCAAAACTGCAACAAAGTAGCAAAGACGACTACTGCGACCTTGTAACGCTGATCCTGCCGCCTTCTCGACTGTTTTCCTGGTGGTGCATGCTGTGGGGGTAGTCTGCATCCTCTCTGCACTAGAAGCTCCGAAGAAATCTCCCGTGGGTCGACGGAATCTTCCTCCTGCAACCGCAGGCACCAAAGAACTGCATCACCGGTCCTCTGGGTCTCCTCTCAGCACGACGAGCGAGGTCCCTTGAACTCAGCAACTCTGTCCAAGTGACTCCCACAGTCCAGTGACTCTTCAGTCCAAGTTTGGTGGAGGTAAGTCCTTGCCTCCCCACGCCAGACTGCATTACTGAGAACCGTGTCTTTTGCAACTACTCTGGCTCCTGTGCACTCACCGAGGATTCCCTTTGTGCACAGCCAAGCCTGAGTCCCCGGCACTCTAACCTGCATTGCACGACTTCCTGAGTTGTCCTCCGGCGGCGTGGGACTCTCTTGTGCAACTTTGGGTGAGCACCGATTCACTCCACTTTGTAGTGCCTGTTCCGGCACTTCTGCGGGTGCTGCTTGATTCTGAGTGGGCTTCTTCTCTTGCTGGGCACCCCCTCTGTCTCCTCACGCAGTTGGCGATATCCTAGTCCCTCCTGGGCCACAGCAGCATCCAAAAACCCTAACCGCGACCCTTGCAGCTAGCAAGGCTTGTTTGCAGTCTTTCTGCGGGAAAACACTTCTGCACGACTCTTCACGACGTGGGACATCCATCCTCCAAAGGGGAAGTTTCTAGCCCTTGTCGTTCGTGCAGAATCCTCAGCTTCTACCATCCGGTGGCAGCTTCTTTGCATCCACAGCTGGCATTTCCTGGGCATCTGCCCACTCCCGACTTGATCGTGACTTTTGGACTTGGTCCCCTTGTTCCACAGGTACTCTCGTCTGGAAATCCATCGTTGTTGCATTGCTGGTGTTGGTCTTTCCTGCAGAATTCCCCTATCACGACTTCTGTGCTCTTAGGGGAACGTAGGTGCACTTTTCACCCACTTTTCAGGGTCTTGGGGTGGGCTATTTTTCTAACCCTCACTGTTTTCTTACAGTCCCAGTGACCCTCTACAAGGTCACATAGGTTTGGGGTCCATTCGTGGTTCGCATTCCACTTCTAGAGTATATGGTTTATGTTGCCCCTATCCCTATGTGCCCCCATTGCATTCTATTGTGACTATACATTGTTTGCACTATTTTCTATTGCTATTACTGCATATTTTGGTATTGTGTACATATATCTTGTGTATATTTGCTATCCTCATACTGAGGGTACTCACTGAGATACTTTGGCATATTGTCATAAAAATAAAGTACCTTTATTTTTAGTATATCTGTGTATTGTGTTTTCTTATGATATTGTGCAAGTGACACTAGTGGTACTGTAGGAGCTTCACTCGTCTCCTAGTTCAGCCTAAGCTGCTCTGCTAAGCTACCTTTTCTATCAGCCTAAGCTGCTAAACACCCCTATACACTAATAAGGGATACCTGGGCCTGGTGCAAGGTGTAAGTACCCCTTGGTACTCACTACAAGCCAGTCCAGCCTCCTACACTCTTCAGCTGAGGAATCGGAAATCTCTGAATTAACTATCTGCCTGCCACACAGGAAAAGCAAATGTCCCCTGGGGAGAGCTCCCCATGACCTGGGATTGAACCGTTCCTGTAGCCGGCACTAGGCCAATGCATACAAGTGGGTCAACGTTTTTAACAGCACAAGTGGAGTAATGCTGGGTGGTTGGAAATGTGTGGGCACCCGAAGATTCCAGAAGGAGTTTGAGGTTTGCAGATTATTGTGGGCAAGAAAATCTTGTGGGATCCATGCAAAGCACAACTTCTAGAGTCCCCTGGTTGTTTAGTTTTCAAAGATTTCTGTACTTTGTAGGTTTTCATTGGTGACACCACAGCACGGCCCCAAATACAGCGACCAAACCTATTGTTTATCTCTCAACATAGCACTTCATGGCATTTAGTGCCGTGGTCTCTAGGCCTACACAACTGGGATACTGTTCTGATCGGGAGATATGTGGGAACTCAGGGTGGTAGGAAATTTGTGACTCCTTGCAGAATTTAGAACTTGTCATCACAAAAATGTGAGGAAAACGTGTTTCTTACCAAAGTTTGACATTTGCAATTTTTTGTAAAATTACCTGTGAGAGCCACACAAGTCATGCAGCCCTGGACCCCCCTGATTGCCTGGTTTTAAAAAATGTGCCGGTTTAATAGGTTTGCCTGTGTGCCAGCTGAGCAAGGGCCCAAAATCCACAGCTACTCACATTGCAACAAAGGTGTGTTTTTACAGCATAAATGTGTTGTGTCTACATTGTGTTTTTAGCATTTTCCAGTCGTAGATCACCCACAAAAAATGTTTTTATGTAGAGACACATGGGTACGCAGGTTGGTTGTCAATTTGCGGGTATCACAATAGATTACAGAAATTTCCAACACTAAATTTAATTAAATGAGTAGTTTTTGACACATAAACACTTTCAAGTTTCCTACAGCACTATGGGAAAGTTAGCAGAACCATTGCAAGTTACACCACATTGGACACCTCTGGGTGTCTAGATTGCACAAAAAAATGAAGAGTCTCTCCTTGGGGGAGGACTTTGGGCATGATTACGAGTTTGTCGGTCGGACCGCTAGACTGCCATGTTCACAGTCCTGAAAAGACAGACGCACCGGCGGTCTTTCAAACTGCCCTATTATGAGTTACATAGGCAGGACTGCTGACTACCAAGCAAAAAAAGCAGACCGCCAGTGCACGGCACCCTGGACATAGGCGGTCCAATCTCATGGTAAATTTAGTTTTAGTGATATTCTTTGTAAATGGATGGTAAAGGCATGTGTGGAAAAATATGCTTTGTACAACATTCATAGTACGGGCATGAGTTGTGATTTCACACAACCCATTAATATCTATATACATATGTGTACATATATGTACACCACTGGGTAGTTATAAATAGGACAATGTTGCCCTGGGAAAAGCATTTTTGGTTTGCTTAAAACTTTGGTGTCGCATGATGTATCTTCACAGAACTTTCCCAAAAATATCTCATGCATTTCAGCTCCGTCTTGGAAAGTTTTGGGGTGATTGGTCAAATGTGAGCTGACAAAAAGGGGAGGGGTCCTAAAGTGTGTTTTGCCCATTCGTTTTTCTATAGGAAAATTGAATAGCAATACAGCATAAACTGCTGAATGGAATTACACCAAATATGGCAGAAAACTAGATATTTGGCCAGAAAGCGTGCTTTTGGTAGTAGTTTTTGAGAAATTAGGGCTCAAAAACGTTGCTTGTGTTATGCCGGTGAGGATCTGCAGAGCCGACAGTTCTTAAAATAAGGTCTGATTGGTCACCACCAAATCAACAAAAATATGGCGGCAGACATTTTAGGAGTCTAGGACTGATACTCCTGTCCTTAAAATAAGTTTACAGCACCATAGCAGGGGACAGGGTAAGGATACCCTGTTCCCCTAAGCCTGGTGGGGGATGCCAGAGCAATGAGCTCCCCCTGCAGACCCCAACAATTTTAGTAATGTGGATGCCTTGTACAGGCACTTGGGCACCCAGTTTAAGAAGAACAAAATGCTAAAAAAATAAAATAAATGGGTAGCATTAGCTGCTTATTTATTATTCACTGCTCCATTGAAGGAGAACCCCATAATGCCCTAGGGCTTTTTTTGGTAGTATTATTTATTCCTGGTGGTGCCCCTAGAAGGGTCAGGGGCAACATCAACTTTATTGTAATGTTGAGGGGGTGGGTTGCAGCAAGTACAGCAGACTCCCAGCACCAGTAAAACATTTAGAGCATGATTTAGATCTTGACAGGAGTCCCGCCGTCCATTTGTGGAGGCAGTTTCGAGCACTCCCTCAAGCTGATGAAGTTCTGACAATCATATTTAGATGTATGGCGTTGGAACTCCGAACGCCTTGATGGAGTGTTATCCATCACGGAAGAGCTGCACCACCGACGGCACAGCAGACTCCTATGCTGGCTGACATTACTCCATTGCCATCAGGCTGACAGGTTACTGCCAACCATATTTAGGTTTCACAGCTGTACTGGTGTTGTTCTGACAGTGGATTCCTGATGAACAGAGTCAGTCGTGGGAGGAGTTTAACATTGTGCTATGCCTGTGGCTATGGAATGGATGCTAGCAGCACGCACCTGATATACTGTTATTATATGTGTCCACCTGCATACCACACTACACAACACACTCCATTCACACCATAAACCTTTGCCATTTCACCACAACACAACATTTCCTGCAGAAAACACACAATTTTATACATCCAAATCACAACATACTCACACTATTGATACTACAACCACATAGAACAGAACACCAACCATCAAAATCACATATTAATCTAAACCAACACACTCACACAAAAGCACACCTACACACCTCACATCACCAACCAGAATAAAACAACCACACTCGCCTGAATGTTACACACAGGAAATCATCACACAGCCAAACATAAACAACAAACACCAGACCCACATGCAACTGCCATACATACAGACACAACCACATCACCCAATCCAGCTCCCTCTGCCTCAAACAACTAGTCCACTGCCACCACTCTTACCCTTACTCCCCCTTACAAATTCTCCATTTAACTTGCCCACACCTAATCCCACCCCTCCCAAGTAAAAAGTTTTTGTTGTGCTGAAATTGTGCCCAATAGATGCTACTTAATGAGGAGATTACCCCTGGAGTATAGGCAGAAGACAAGTTAAGGGGAACACAGCCAGGAGAAATAGGTGGTCATTACAACCCTGGCGGACGGTGTTAAAGCGGCGGTAAGACCGCCAACAGGCCGGCGGTAAAAATTTTGCAATTACGACCGTGGCGGAAACCGCCAACAAAGACAGCCACTTTAACACTGAAACCGCCACGGCGGTACAAACAAACAGTGCGGCGGTCACCGCCAACAGACAGGCGGAGGACAATGTACCACCCACACTATTATGACAGGCCAATCCGCCACCTTTTCCGGGGCGGATACACCGCGGATAAAAACACGGCGGAAACAGGAATTTCGAAGGGAAAACGCTCACCTCATCACACTCCACGAGGAAGGAAGACACCATGGACCCGGAACTCCAAATCCTCCCTGCGATAGTCTTCTTGCTCCTGTACCAGGAGCACCAACGCCGGCGGCGAAGACCACGGTGAGTACTGCACATACGACACAGGGGAGGGGAGGGAAAAAACAGGGACACACACACGCAACACCCCCTCCCCCACCCACACCCAATACAACAAACACACTAATACATATCTATACATTATAGTTACACCCACCAACCCCCCCGGAAGAATGCAAAGACAAAAGGAAATGAGTGGAACCATTGTAATATATCAAAATTCAGTAAGCAAAAATATACATATATACACTATTAACAAAATATATACCAAGATTAGTAGTCCAGGTATTGCACCATTCATAGTCCGTGGACCACTGGGCCCAAAATGCATGGGTGAGGCCCACACACGATACCAGATCAAAACAGGGAGAACACTGCAGGGGCATCAGATAGAAATACAACAGGCACCTCAGGGGGAAGGGAAGGGGGGGCACTTCAGCCGGATGAGTGCACGACACCAGATCCACGAGGGGGCTCCATGCCCATTGATGTATCCTGGGGATTGCAAAGCCACAGTCTCTCAAGTCTATACAGTGGGTGGGTTGCCCACTGCTGCAACCTGGGGAGTGCAAAGCCACAGTCTCTCAAGTCTATACAGTGGGTGGTTTGCCCACTGCTTTATCCTGGGGAGTGCAAAGCCACAGTCTCTCACGTCTCTACAGTGGATGGTTTGCCCACTGTTCCATCCTGGGGAGTGCAAAGCCACAGTCTCTCAAGTCTCTACAGTGGGTGGGTTGCCCACTGCTGCATCCTTGGGAGTGCAAAGCCACAGTCTCTCAAGTCTATACAGTGGGTGGTTTGCCCACTGCTTTATCCTGGGGAGTGCAAAGCCACAGTCTCTCAAGTCTCTACAGTGGGTGGTTTGCCCACTGTTCCATCCTGGGGAGTGCAAAGCCACAGTCTCTCAAGTCTATACAGTGGGTGGGTTGCCCACTGCTGCATCCTGGGGAGTGCAAAGCCACAGTCTCTCAAGTATATACAGTGGGTGGTTTGCCCACTGCTTTATCCTGGGGAGTGCAAAGCCACAGTCTCTCAAGTCTCTACAGTGGGTGGTTTGCCCACTGTTCCATCCTGGGGAGTGCAACGCCACAGTCTCTCAAGTCTCTACAGTGGGTGGGTTGCCCACTGCTGCATCCTGGGGAGTGCAAAGCCATAGTCTCTCAAGTCTATACATTGGGTGGTTTGCCCACTTCTTTATCCTGGGGAGTGCAAAGCCACAGTCTCTCAAGTCTCTACAGTGGGTGGTTTGCCCACTGTTCCATCCTGGGTAGTGCAAAGCCACAGCCTCTCAAGTCTATACAGTGGGTGGGTTGCCCACTGCTGCATCCTGGGGAGTGCAAAGCCACAGTCTCTCAAGTCTATACAGTGGGTGGGTTGCCCACTGCTTTATCCTGGGGAGTGCAAAGCCACAGTCTCTCAAGTCTATACAGTGGGTGGGTTGCCCACTGCTTTATCCTGGGGAGTCAAAGCCACAGTCTCTCAAGTCTCTACAGTGGGTGGTTTGCCCACTGTTCCATCCTGGGGAGTGCAAAGCCACAGTCTCTCAAGTCTCTACAGTGGGTGGGTTGCCCACTGCTGCATCCTGGGGAGTGCAAAGCCACAGTCTCTCAAGTCTATACAGTGGGTGGTTTGCCCACTGCTTTATCCTGGGGAGTGCAAAGCCACAGTCTCTCAAGTCTCTACAGTGGGTGGTTTGCCCACTGTTCTATCCTGGGGAGTGCAAAGCCAAAGTCTCTCAAGTCTATACAGTGGGTGGTTTGCCCACTGCTTTATCCTGGGGAGTGCAAAGCCACAGTCTCTCAAGTCTCTACAGTGGGTGGTTTGCCCACTGTTCCATCCTGGGGGGTGCAAAGCCACAGTCTCTCAAGTCTATACAGTGGGTGGGTTGCCCACTGCTGCATCCTGGGGAGTGCAAAGCCACAGTCTCTCAAGTTGATAACAGTCTCCATTGGTTCTGGAGGGGGCAGAGGTAGTGGACGTGATAATCCACTGGTTCTGGAGGGGGACTGGTGCCCAGAGTGCTTCATCCTGCCAAGGACTGAGGTAGTGCATGTGATAATCCACTGGTTCTGGAGAGGGACCTGTGCCCAGAGTGCTTCATCCTGCCAAGGACAGAGGTAGTGGATGCATGTCTCCACTGGTTCTGGAGGGGGACTGGTGCCCAGGGTGCATCACTCACCCCGTGACGGTCCCAGTTGCGTCAGTGCCCCTGCCGCACATGGGCTAGCTGTGCCTGAGTTGGCGGTCCTTGCCCTGTTCAGCGGTGCTTGCCCTGTTCAGCGGTGCTTGAGTTGGCGGTCCTTGCCCTGTTCAGCGGTGCTTGAGTTGGCGGTCCTTGCCCTGTTCAGCGGTGCTTACCTTGTTCAGCGGTGCTTGAGTTGGCAGTCCTTGCCCTGTTCAGCGGTGCTTGAGTTGGCGGTCCTTGCCCTGTGCAGCGGTGCTTGAGTTGGCGGTCCTTACCCTGTTCAGCGGTGCTTGAGTTGGCGGTCCTTGCCCTGTTCAGCGGTGCTTGCCCTGTTCAGCAGTGCTTGAGTTGGCGGTCCTTGCCCTGTTCAGCAGTGCTTGAGTTGGCGGTCATTGCCCTGTTCAGCGGTGCTTGCCCTGTTCAGCGGTGCTTGAGTTGGCGGTCCTTGCCCTGTTCAGCGGTGCTTGCCCTGTTCAGCGGTGCTTGAGTTGGCGGTCCTTGCCCTGTTCAGCGGTGCTTGAGTTGGCGGTCCTTGCCCTGTTCAGCTGTGCTTGCCCTGTTCAGCGGTGCTTGAGTAGGCGGTCCTTGCCCTGTTTAGCGGTGCTTGCCCTGTGTAGCGGTGCTTGAGTTGGCGGTCCTTGCCCTGTTCAGCGGTGCTTGCCCTGTGCAGCGGTGCTTGAGTTGGCGGTCCTTGCCCTGTTCAGCGGTGCTTGCCCTGTGCAGTGGTGCTTGAGTTGGCGGTCCTTGTCCTGTGCAGCGGTGCTTGAGTTGGCGGTCCTTCATTGCCCAGCTGGGCTGGGGCTGGCGGTCCTTCATTGGTCAGCTGGGCTGTGGCTGGCGGTGCCTTCCTGGGCAGCGACGATGGGGCTGGCAGGGCCCTCCTGGGCAGCAGCGACGATGGGGCTGGCGGGGCCCTCCTGGGCAGCAGCGACGATGGGGTTGGCGGGGCCCTCCTGGGCAGCAGCGACGATGGGGCTGGCGGGGCCCTCCTGGGCAGCAGCGATGATGGGGCTGGCAGGGCCCTCCTGGGCAGCGGGGATGAGGGCGGTCTTCTCCGCCGTGCTGCTCCTCCCAGACTTGCCGGGTTTCTTGTGGGCCTTCACCACCTTGGGAGGAGTCACAGCTGAGTCCACACTCCCACCGGGACCCCTGGGAGCGGCTTGGGTGGCTGGAGTCTTCCCCCTCTCCCGCTGGGCACTGGCCAACTTCTGGTGCTTCACAGGGGGGGACTGGCTGTGCTGTGGCTCCGTGCCACACTGGCTGGCCTGGTGGCCGGTGCACTCCACATACCTGTGACAACAGGCACCACTATTCCCGGAGATGTTGTGGCTGAGGTGCTAGTTCGGGACCTATGAGTTGGACGGGGGGAATAGGTTAACGGTGGACAGGAAAAGTTGTTTGGACACACTGGGACGGGTAGCTGGAGGGGGTTTGGGAGTGGAGGAAGAGGTGGTGGTTGTAGGAGGTGTACGTTTTGTGGCTTTGGGTGCAGGTGCATGCGCTGGAGGCTGTCGTGAGGTGGATGGCTTTTGGGTGGGTGTGTGGCTGCGTTTGTGTACCTTGGGAGGGGCGTCACAGACACACTGGGAGAGGACACAGGGGATGTGTGAATGGTAGTGGGGTGGTGACTGCACGTGAGTGGGGTGTGCTGGTGGGTGTGCTGGTGCGGGACGTAGTGGCCGTAGAGGTAGTGCATGCAGGTGTGGGTGTAGATGAGACTGGGAGGGAGGAGGGAGACGACGACGAGGGGGACACAGTGGAGGCAGTGGATGTTGGTGTGTCTGTATGTGTGTGATGCTTGCGTGAGTGCCTGTGGGATGTGTGGTGCTTATGTTTGCCTGAGCTTCCCTTGTGTGGTGAGGTGTGTGCAGGCTGGTCTGATGGTGTGCTTGGGATAGGCAGAGGTACAGGGGATTGGGTCTGGGTGGAGGAAGTTGGAGGGGGGAGGCTAGACACAGGGACAATGGCTGCCATCAGTGCTGAGGCCAGAGTTTGAAAGGATCGGTGAAGGGCCGCCTGACCAGAATGAATGCCGTCCAGGAATGCATTAGTTTGTTGCAACTGCCTTTCTACACCCTAGATGGCATTTAAAATGGTAGACTGCCCAACAGTGAGTGACCTGAGGAGGTCAATGGCCTCCTCACTGAGGGCAGCAGGGGTGACAGGGGCAGGGGCTGAGGTGCCTGGGGCGAAGGTGATGCCCACCCTCCTGGGTGAGCGGGCACGGGGCGAAGGCTGAGGGGCTGCTGGGAAGGCGGTGCTGGTAGGGGGGGTGGCGGCTGTACCTGTAGAAGTGGGGGGCACAGATGTTGCCACCACCACAAGGGAGCTCCCATCGGAGGACGAGTCCGTGTCGCTGGTTTCAGCTCCTGTCCCTGCCGTGGTGCTCCCCTCGCCCTCCGTCCCACTGGTGTATTCTGAGTCCGTAGTGTGGCCCTCCATGGCCATGTGGGATGCAGCTCCCTCGTGCTCCGGTGCCACTGCTCCTCCGCCTGATGATGCTAAAGCACACAAGAACAAGGAGACCACAAAAAAGGGGGTGGGGGGGAGACAGAAAAAAGACATGTTGAGTGCATGGATTACCGCTACCGTTGGCGGACAAGACAGACACAGAAGCCCCCTGCACTACGTCGCGCTGTTGGGCTCTACTGTGCAATTCCTGGGAAATGGCCTACAAGGGTATGGACGACATATGCACACATAGATGACACAGGGGCATGAATAGCTGTAGTTGGCACTCTAAAGAGGTGGGGTGGGGGGCCACAGGGCCATGCCTTACGGAGGGGCCTAGGCTACGGAACTCGCCCTGGCCTAGGGAAACCCACAGCCCTCCTCCCCCACCCAGACACCTCCACTGCGCGCAAAGTCAGCTGAATGAGAGTGTACTCACCCCCTTGTGTCTGCTGTGATGCCCTCAAGCGCCCATCCAACTCCAGGTAGGCCACCGCCAGGATCCTGAACATCAGGGGGGTCATGGTTCGACGGGCACCCCTTCCACGTTGGAAGATCATCCCCAGCTGAGCCTCCGCCGTCTTCTTGCTCCAGCGGCGAATGTCCTCCCATCTTTTACAGCAGTGGGTGCTCCGTCTGTGGTGAACCCCCAGGGTCCGGACGTCCTTAGCGATGGCACGCCAAATATCCTTCTTCTTCTGGGCGCTGACCTACATGAAATGTACAGGGGAAGAAGAGAAGTCACTACCAACTGCGCCGTCAAAGTGAGTGGCCCCCATCCCTAACCTTGCCATGTGGCACATGCACCCACCGTCTTTCATGCACGCAGCACTCTGCCCCCTTCCTTCATACAACCAGCCCTCTCCACACAGGCATAGCCCATACAACATGCTCCCAGTGTACTTACCTGTTGGTCTGGAGGACCGTAGAGTAGTGTGTACTGGGGGAGGACCCCATCGACGAGCATCTCCAACTCCTCCGCAGTGAAGGCAGGGGCCCTTTCCCCAGACGCACGAGCCATTGTCTCTTCCAGACCGAGGTTACAGCAGCACTTGCAGTGTAGGTCATCTCCTGTCGAAGATCAGGTATCGAGTGATTCAACAGATAGAAAATGGCGGTCATGTCCACGGCGGTGCGTACCATCACCGCTGGCGTACATCGTCATTGGCTCCTGGGACCCATAGGGTCCAATGTTAACCAATGCAGAATTGCGCCGCGGTCTCCGACCGCCTACCGCAACGGTGTACAACGCCAAAGCAGTTACCTCACATCCCATTGTCCCACTTTAGAGGTCAGGCAGCCGCCAGTTCAGGGGCCCACATGGCCTAATTACCAACTGCGTCACACATACCTAGGCCTAGTCTCAACACACATACAGGCCACATTTTGGGTGTGAATGGTGTTCTGTGTAGACTATGGGTACATACCTCTGAGTTGTTTGACTCTGTGGTCGCTGTTGTCCTTCATAGGCACTGTCCGCTGGGACATGCGAGGAGATGGCGGAATCCTCCGGTGTACCGACCGCTGGTGGACCTGTCAACAATGGAGGAAAGAAATGTTATTATCACCTACAGGTTTGACCGTGCCACAATCCAGGAACTGTGTACCCAGTTGGAGCCAGACCTGATGTCAGCAATCCGCCATCCCACAGGAATCCCCCCTCAACTGCAGGTGCTATCAGTGCTCCATTTCCTTGCTAGTGGGTCTTTTCAGACAACTGTGGCCATGGCATCAGGGATGTCCCAGCCTATGTTTTCCAACGTATTGTCCAGAGTGTTGTCTGCCCTGCTGAAACACATGCGGAGCTACATCGTTTTCCCTCAGGTGGAGGATTTGCCTACAGTGAAAGGTGACTTCTATGCCCTTGGACATATCCCCAACATCATAGGTGCCATTGATGGGACCCATGTGGCTTTGGTCCCCCCCCACAGGAGTGAACAGGTGTACAGGAACCGGAAGAGTTATCATTCCATGAATGTACAGATGGTATGTTTGGCCGACCAGTACATCTCCCATGTGAATGCCATGTTCCCTGGCACAGTGCATGACGCCTACATCCTGCGGAATAGCAGCATCCCTTATGTGATGGGTCAACTCCAGAGGCACCGTGTGTGGCTATTAGGTGACTCTGGTTACCCCAACCTGTCATGGCTACTGACTCCAGTGAGGAATCCCAGGACAAGGGCTGAGGAACGCTACAATGAGGCACATGGTCGAACTAGGAGGGTGATCGAGCGGACCTTCGGGCTCCTGAAGGCCAGGTTCAGGTGTCTGCATATGACAGGTGGATCCCTATTCTACTCACCAAAGAAGGTGTGCCAGATCATTGTGGCCTGCTGTATGCTTCACAACTTGGCTTTGAGACGCCAGGTGCCTTTTCTGCAGGAGGATGGTCCAGATGGCGGTGTTGTGGCAGCTGTGGAGCCTGTGGACAGTGATGAGGAGGAAGCAGAGGAAGAAGATATGCAGAACAGGGACTCAGTCATCCAGCAATATTTCCAGTGAAACACAGGTGAGAATACATTCCTGCCTACTACATGTACTTTAACACTTCTACCTCTATCCTGTCTGTCGATTTCACCCAGTGTATGGTCACTGAGTTGTCACTTTCCCTTACGGTTTCACAGGTGTGGATCCCAACGTGTGTCATCTGCTTAGATTCCTCATGGACTAGAGCTGTGTGACATAGGTATGTTGACATTGCTATTCCATTAACATTTTGTCACTGTAATTGCAAATACACTATTTCGAAATCACAGACAGACTCCAGATCTTTTGGTGCTTTAGGTTTGTTTATTTCAATACAAAATATTGGAGGGGGAAGTATAATGGTGAGGGGTGATGGCGGAGGAGTGTCCATGGCAGAGTCCAGTCTATTAGTCTCACAGGTGCATTGCCCAAATGGGCATAGGCAGTGGAGCTGGGGCAGTTTCAATATGGACAGGGTGACAAAGTGGGACAGTGGGATGACAATCAGGGTGGTCTCATTTCTTGGCGGGGGTGTTAGCATTGTGCTCTGTCTTGTTCCTGGATCTCAGGGACCCTTTGCGGGGTGGTTCTCCGTCTGCAGGGGGTGGGGTGCTGATGTGGTGGTCCTGTGGCGGTGCCTCCTGTCCACTAGCGCCGGCGGAGGTGGTGGGCAGTTCATCGTCCATGTTAGTGTCAAGGGCCCCTTGTAGTGCCACAGTGTCACTCCTGGTGTTGAGTACTTCCTTCAGCACCCCTACGATGGTGCCCAGGGCGGACCTCAAGGTCCTGAGTTCCTCCCTGAACCCCAAATACTGTTCCTCCTGCATGCGCTGGGTCTCCTGAAACTTGGCCAGTACAGTTGCCATCGTCTCCTGGGAGTGGTGGTAGGCTCCCATGATGGAGCAGAGGGCCTCATGGAGAGTGGGTTCCCTTGGCCTGTCCGCCCCCTGTCGCACAGCAGCCCTCCCAGTTCCCCTGTGTTCCTGGGCCTCAGTCCCCTGGACCGTGTGCCCACTGCCCCCAGGTCCCTGTTGTTGTTGGGGTGGTGAGTTATCCTGGGTTCCCTTTAGTGGTGGACACACAGCTGATTGACGTGTCCTGGGGACGGAGGTATGGGCCTGCTGGGTGGGTGCTGTGCTGGTGTTTCCAGAGGGGGGAAGGTCTGTGGTGGCCTGTGCCTGTGTGAGGGGAACCGACTGTCTCGAGGCCCACGATGGTCCGGGCTGGTCATCTGGATCCAGGTGGACAGGTGCTGTCATCACTGTGGGTCTCTTCTGTGGGTGGAGTGGACATTTCTGGACCCTCCTGTCTGGTGACGTTGGGTAGTGGTCCTGCAGGGGTGGAAAGGCATGATTATTGCATCTGTGTGTGTCATGGTGTGCAATGGGTGGGTGACCGTGTACCCCAGTGCTGGCATTCCTGTGTGGGAGCTTGTGTGATGATGGTTTAGGGGGTTGTATGGGCATGTGCAGTGGGCATGCTTTAGTGATGGGTGTCCATGCATTGTTGGTGCATGCAGGGCTTGGTGTTGGGATGAGTGGTTTGTGATAGTGGCACATTTGTGAGGAGTTGGAGTGATAGGGGTGGGGGCGAGGGTGGGGCTATGTGATAGCATGCAGGTAGGGTGGGGGATGTAATAGTTAAGATTTGTCTTACCAGAGTCCATTCCTCCACCGACTCCTGCGAGGCCCTCAGGATGCAGAATCGCCAAGACCTGCTCCTCCCATGTTGTTAGTTGTGGGGGAGGAGGTGGGGGTCCGCCGCCAGTCCGCTGAACCGCCTGGTGGTGTCTTGAGACCACGGAACGCACCTTCCCCCATAGGTCGTTCCACCTCTTCCTGATGTCCTCCCGATTTCTTGGGTGTTGTCCCACTGCGTTGACCCTGTCGACTATTCTTCGCCAAAGCTCCATCTTCCTTGCAATTGAGGTGTGCTGCACCTGTGATCCAAACAGCTGTGGCTCTACCCGGACGATTTCCTCCACCATGACCCTGAGCTCCTCCTCCGAGAACCTGGGCTGTCTTTGCCGTGCCACGGGGTGGTGTGGGTGATGTGTGGGGTGGTGTGTGTGGTGATAAGTGTGGTGATATGTAGTGGTGTGTTGTGTGAGGTGCGTGGAAGTTGTGTGGGTGATGGTGTTGTGTGCCTGTGGATGCTAGTTTGTTGATGGTGGTGTCTCTCTCTGGCCTTCTCTCTGTAATTGTGGTCGTAGGGGTTTGTGGGTGATGTGGGTGTGTGTTTTATATTGTATTCGGTTTGTGGGAGTGGTGTCTGTATGTGTATCAGGTGTGTGTATTTCGAATTGTCCAATGTAGTTGTGTTTTGTAAGAGTGTGTGTATTTTGAGCGCAGCGGTGTGTACCGCCTAATGGAATACCACTGTTGAAAGACCGCCGCTTGGATTCGTGTGTCGTGATAGTGTGGGCGTATTTCTGTTGGCGTGACGGTGTCGGTTTTGTTTTCGCCAGTTTATCACTGACCTTTGGTGTGGCGGACTTGTGTGGGTGTCTGAATTTTGGCGGATTCCGAGATGTGGGTCATAATAGCTGTGGCGGAATTTCCGCAGCTGCGGTGGTGTGTTGGCAGTCTTCTGCACGGCGGTAAGCGGCTTTTACCGCCAATGTTATAATGACCCCCATAGTATTTTCCAAACATTGTTCACTGTCACATATGTGTTACATTGCCAACATAATGTACATGAGGGAAGTATTACAGGAACCATCACTTAAGTTCAACTTTCACAAAGTTTGTCCCACATTGTTTATTGCTGTATAATTCATTGTGTAAATGGAATGGAATTGATGCTACAGTGTAGTACATGTTCGGCCATTCACAACTGGAAATACACCATTTCACTTACATGTCCCATTGCATTGTGATTTGCTCAGCTGTAATACTGGCTGGGCTCCTGCCACAAGACACTATTTTCTATAGCACCATCAACGCAGGTGTAAAGTTCTGGTGAAGTCAGCAGGACTCGGACTATCTATCATCTGTGGTCCCACCAGCATCTAAATAGAGCACCAAGTCGGTGGACGGATAATCCAATGGAATACTGACAGCAGGACCAATTTTGCTAAAATCTAAATCAGGGCTTAAGTCTCCTGGGTCATTCATTTCATGACCCCTGGAGAGCTTACCATATTTTTTAAACCACTCCCAGCTGCAGCTGCAGCTGTATGCTCTTCAGCTGGAGTGCAGAGCCCTCTTGTGATTGGTTCCATGGCTGCACTTTGTAGCTTGAAAAAATGTTTAAAAAAAGACTCAAACAGTTTTTTAAAATTTAAAATGCTTTATTAAAATTAATTTGAGACAATCACTATCATTAAACATTGCAATGTGTGAAGTTTATAAAGTATATGCATTTTCTTATAGTTATTAGTGGCTTTATGACAAAGCCAATAGGTCTGCTCTATGTATGTTATTCTGCTAACCCCTTGATAAAGCCTGTAAGAACACCGCTTTGTGAATTTTGATCATTTGGCAAAGCCAGGATGTCTACCTTACATAAAATGACCCTTATATTGTTACGTGACATAGTCAGTCATGTGAGCAGTGGGAGGGGCAGGACCCAACCAAATGCCAAAAGCCATGCGGCAGGCGGTTGGGTGCCCAGGTGGGGTTTGGGTGACGGGCCTGACTGCAGGCCATTCACTCCTCCCAGTCCCCCACTGTGCATAGAGAAACCCCACACCATGTATAGCAATGAATATTTTATTTATGGTAAAAAAAAAGAAATTCACTGAAAAAACAAAGGTTAAAGTAACATTATAGTTAGGAATTGTAATACTATCGCTCTATATTAAAAAACCTTAGAAATTTGCTGAAAACATGAAACATTAAGGGGTGCTATAGTTAGGTGAAAATGTCAGTTGAAACATACCATTTTGAATGAACAGAATCTCTGAATTTACTATAACTTGCAACCTTGCCATGGCCTTTCTCTCAGAGCCTATAGTGTACTCAGGGACCCCATCCTCGGGGGTATGTATAATTGGTAGGATGGTGCCCCACTGACCAAGCAGCAAGCTAGGGTCCACTAGGAGGATCCCAAAGGGTCCCAGCCCCCTCTCCACATGCAGCGGAAGCCAGCATTGGTCTTGCTTGGTGGGAGCAGCTGTTTCTTCATACTTCCGCTTGGCAGAGCATTTTTAAACTCCCACTGAGTGACAGCAGATATGCATTCCCTGCCCGCGTTCCTGTGGGCAGGGAAGGCATGAATGCTTCTCCCCAGTGGAACATTTAAAGATGCTCTAGCTGGGTGGGAGCAGACATATATTTGCTTGCACCGATGCAGGCAGGGACACTGCTGTATCCTGGGGTGGGCTCCCTGGGACATAGGTGGTCATTCTGACCCTGGCGGTCTTTGACCGCCAGGGCGGAGGACCGCGGGAGCACCGCCGACAGGCCGGCGGTGCTCCAATGGGGATTCCGACCGCAGCGGTAAAGCCACGGTCGGACCGGCACCACTGGCGGGGTCCCGCCAGTGTACCGCGGCCCCATTGAATCCTCCGCGGCGGCGCAGCTTGCTGCACCGCCGCGGGGATTCCGACCCCCCCTACCGCCATCCAGATCCCGGCGGTCGGACCGCCGAGATCCGGATGGCGGTAGGGGGGGTCGCGGGGCCCCTGGGGGCCCCTGCAGTGCCCATGCCACTGGCATGGGCATTGCAGGGGCCCCCGTAAGAGGGCCCCTACATGTATTTCACTGTCTGCTGCGCAGACAGTGAAATACGCGACGGGTGCAACTGCACCCGTCGCACAGCTTCCACTCCGCCGGCTCGATTCCGAGCCGGCTTCATCGTGGAAGCCTCTTTCCCGCTGGGCTGGCTGGCGGTCTGAAGGCGACCGCCCGCCAGCCCAGCGGGAAAGTCAGAATTACCGCCGCGGTCTTTCGACCGCGGAACGGTAACCTGACGGCGGGACTTTGGCGGGCGGCCTCCGCCGCCCGCCAAGGTCAGAATGAGGGCCATAGTAATGGAGAAGGGGATGGGATGTCCTGGGCCTTTACTGGCTTAAGGAGGGAGGTCGTGCAGCCTTCCTTCCCTTAAGGTTTTTTTTAAAAATTATATTTTCATTGATTTTTAGAAATAAAAAAGAAACATAGGGAGGTTGCAAGGCAACACATCCTCAATATCAATAATGCAGGGTTGTTGAGACAGATGTTCAGAAGTAATTGACAGTGGATATCATTATGCACTGTTCTATTACTCATCATATAGAAATGGCATAATTTGACTTGAGAGATCTTCATGTTAACCCTCTGTGCCCTCGACAAGGAGCCCAGATTTTTTTCCCCACTTTTTAGGGCAACCTCTGCTGAGATAGATTATCTGTTCCACTAGCATACACCAGCCCATGTCTTTACTGCAGACTGCCACATCCAGAGCCAACTTGATCCCCAATTTCTGGCTATATAAAATTTGGCCCCTCCCAACCCGAAAGACAACCACAGTTTGCTATATCTAGGCAGGGGGTCATCTCCCCAAAAATTTAATGAACAACATTTGGCCAAATCGGGCACAGTGTAGGATAATACACTTTTCATAATTTCTCTAAATATTGCCCAATAATTCCATATTTCAGGGCAAGGCCTGAGCACATGAAGGAAGATACCCATTTCCCCGTATTCCTTGACACAACTGTTCCTGGGGCATCTGCCCATGACATGTAGTGCCATACATGAGTAGTAAGATCAATGCAGAATTCACAGCTGAATTAGTCTAAATCCAGTTTTAATGGGAAATTCTTTAAATGCTCCTGTGGCTTCTTCCCATTCTCCATCTCGAAGTCTCCTTTCTGAGATTCACATTTCAAATTAAGCTGTTGTAGTATATCTGTGGAGTTACTAATAATTTTTTTTATATATCAATGAGATTACCCCCTTACTGAGAGGCTCCAACAATATACGGTCCTATAGCGTTGCTTGTCCACAGGGGCTTCATTTCCATCAGCTTCCCCCTCCACCCTTGAAAAGTAGTGGTGTCCCTCCAGATGTGTACCACTGTCTTGGTGCATTGTAGCAGTCGCTGTGGGGCCTTTGCTTTGTACAGTGCCCCAAACAGCTCTCATGTCCCCAGCCTATCTTTCCAGCCGGATGGCCGGATCGTCCTAGGCCACAAATGCCCACTCATTAACTACTGCTGGTTGTGCTGCACAGTAGTATTTTTGTATTTCAGGAAGTCCAAGCCCACTGTCATGAACTCTGCGCATTAGTTTCTGTAAGGCGAATCGCAGCGGCCCGTGCCCCAAAGGAGGAGTCTGAGCAAGGCCTCAAACTTGAGGAAGAACTCGATAAGGGTTTTTTTGGAGATCATAAAGCATTCTGGGTAGGATCATTATTTTGAACATTGCCACTCTACCTAGTAGGGAAAGTGCAAAGGTTTTCCAGTGTTTTACGTCTGTGGAAAAACTGTCCAATCTGGGGGTGAAATGTTTGAGATAAAATAATTGGGGATCTTTCATTACATATATCCCTAAGTACCTAAATCTGTTTTCAATCATTGGCATAGGCGTGTCACGTGCTGACAGGGTCTGGGACCTGTGATTAAGTGCATTTGGGACTTGCTCCAGCTAATAGTGTACCCAAGTAGTCTTGAAAGAGTTGTAAAATCTGCATAAGTCTTGGTATGGTGTGTGTGGGCATCAGTAACATAAACTAGGATATCATCTGCATATAGGGAAATACGTTTTTCCCAAGTTTCCCTCAGCTAATTCCATGTATGAGAGGGCCATTCCTGATCCAGTCTGCCAGTGGTTTAAGGGCCAGAATGAGAATCAGCAGGATATTCAGCAGCCCTGTCTGGTCCCCTGATGTAGGGAAATGTGGCTTCGATGAGTGGGCCTTGAAAGAGCAAATATATCCAGCTTATAAAGTTGGAACCAAACACCAGCCTTTCTAGGACTCCCAACATGTAGCCCCATTCAAGTGTATCGAAGGCCCTGATAGCATCTATAACCATCACCATGGTGGATATTTTATAGTTCCCCCCATATTTAATTGTTCCTCTAAAAAGTTGATGGGGATTAACTCCAGTCCCTCTATCTGGAATGAAGTCCGATTCGCCTGGGTGTATTAGGGATGTGATGTCTTTACAAGGTCTGTTAGCCAGTAGCGTGGCAAGAATTGTGATCTCTATACCGAAAAGTGATATTGGCCTATATGAACTGCATCTGTCAAGGGGCCTCCATGCTTTGTGTATGACCACTAGTGTGGCTAGTCTCTGATCTTCTGGGAGTTGACCGGATGACTGTGCTTCCAACTACATACCAAGCAGTTGGGTTCTAACTTGCTTGCCAACCCTTTATGTAGTTCGATGATAACACCTTTGGGTTCCATCGCTTTTCCACAGTTTAGTGCACATAGCACTTGGGTTATCTCTCTGGGCTGGAAGTCACTATCTAGTTATTGTCTGTGCCCATTGGACAGTCTAGGGACATCAATCTCATTGAGAAAAGCTATGATATCAGTTACCCCATAGCATCCTCTAGTTGAGTATAGGTCCTCATAGTACCCAGCAAATTCCTTTGCCGTGTCATCAGGGTTGGTTTTTATCTCCCCTTTTTTCTCCCCTTTATCATTAGTTATTTGTAGGGCCCAGGTGAGGGGTTGGTCAAATTTTTCCAGTCACACCAGTAGTTTCATAGCCTTATTGCCTACATCATACTTAATTATGTAGGCAGTCTTTGCGCTCTCCACCTATATTCCCACTGTTTCAATCTAAGAGCTTGTGAAGCATCTTCAGTCTGGTCTTTGATAGCTTATGCTTTTAAGTCCATAATTTCCCCTTCTAGGCAGTTGAGTCTTTCTTTTGAAACTTTTTTCTTCCCACAACCAGGGAATATGCCTTGCCTCTCAGGACTGTCTTGTAAGCGTCTCATAGTGTCAGGTCCAAACAAACAAACCCCTTATTTGTTTCAAAATACGTGTCTGTGGTTTGCCGCAGTTTGGGCATGAGGGCTTGGTCCTTCAGGTGCCAAGCTGTAATAGGTGGTGGGCCTGCACTCCTCCCTGATTTCTCCCTGAACTCTAGCCACACTAGCGAGTGGTTAGAGATACCCCAGGCTAAGTGTTGAAGTTCCGCAATCCTAGCCATATTAGAATGTTGTATAAAATTACGACTTTGGTAGTCTGACCTCCAGATTGCGATCCTGGAAGTCAGACCACCAGGAGACTGCCGCCATCACCAGGATCATGGATCCCAACGGGTTGGCGGCAGTCGGAGTTGTGGTCAGCCGCGGAAGTGCCAAGTTCAGCACGCCATGCTGATCACTACCCCACGTTCCATCAGCCTTTCCATGACAGATGCACTGCCATGGAAGGGCTGGCAGAAAGCTAGTGCTGGTGGTCACAGGGGCACACCTGCACCGCCCACGACCATGTTGTGAGCAGTGCAGGGGACCACCGCCAGCACCCTTGGAATGAACATAGGGGGTAATTCCGACCCTGGCGGCCGTGGACCGCGGAAGCACTGCCAACAGGCTGGCGGTGCTTCCTGGGCCATTCTGACCGCGGCGGTAAAGCCATGGTCAGAAAAGGGCAACCAGCGGTTTCCTGCCGGTTTACCCCTGGCCCAGGGAATCCTCCATGGCGGCGCTGCTTGCAGCGCCGCCATGGGGATTCCGACCCCCTTCTCGCCATCCTGTTCCTGGCGGTTTTTACCGCCAGGAACAGGATGGCGGGAACGGGTGTCGTGGGGCCCCTGGGGGCCCTTGCACTGCCCATGCCACTGGGATGGGCATTGCAGGGGCCCCCTAACAGGGCCCCATGAAGATTTTCAGTGTCTGCTTTGCAGACACTGAAAATTGCGACGGGTGCCACTGCACCCGTCGCACCCCTACAACTCCGCCGGCTTCATTCGGAGCCGGCTTCATTGTTGAGGGGGGTTTCCCGCTGGGCCGGCGGGCGGCCTTCTGGCGGTCGCCCGCCGGCCCAGCGGGAAAGCCAGAATGGCCGCCGCGGTCTTTTGACCGCGGTGCGGTCATTCGGCGGTTCCCTCCAGGAGGGCGGCTCCCGCCGCCCGCCGGGGTCAGAATTCCCCCATAGTCTGCTAGTGTGCGATGACATTGGCCTTAGCTCCCTAAGAGAGCTGAGGCCAATTCTGCCACATTGTTTCCACTGGGTTGACTAGTGGAAATGTCATAATATGATGTTTCTGGCGATCAGCCTGGCGGAAACATCGTAATATGATGGGGGGTGAGACCCCGGGCTTGATGGTCACCTCATCCCGCGGCTTTGGCAGTCCAACAGTCGAACCACCAAAGTCTTAATCGGGCCCATAGTCTAGTCAGAAGAGAAGAGACTAAGGTGCACCCGGACATAAAGGTATATTGGCATTCTTCCGGGTGTCGGAGGTGTCATGTGTCTACTAATCCTAGAACCATCATAAGAAAGGCTAGAGTGGCATCTGTCCTGATCAGACGAGAGTCTGAAAGTATATGTTTCCCTTCCGCCATGACTGCATTTTAGGCTCCTTCTATGAGCAAGATGCCTTTTGGCATCCATAACAGGAGTACACTTAGTGTTGGGGGTGTGATCGTTTGATGTCTCAGTGGGATGTAGATCGAGCACAATCGTTAAACCCTCCCATGTGCCGGTCTGTGCAGCACATTTTCCATGAGGGTCAGTCCAAGTGTTGTGTGAAATTAATGCAGTATTGTTTTAAGGAGGATTCCCACTCCTCGGGAGTCAGAGGTGAACCCCACATGAGCTGCCATTTTATACCCACATCTAGACAGAGCTTTACTAGAGTTACCTAGGCGATGTGTCTCCTGGACCAGTACAGTGTTCGGGATGTGTCCGCAAAGGTTTTGCATTACTAGTCCTCTCTTTCACCTGACACCCAATCCATTTACATTCCAGGACAGTATCTTTAAACGGTTGTTAATGTGTTCCATCACTGAAGTCTATTATGTGGGTCAGTAATTGTGTCCTTTCCTATGTGTAAGTCCCGGTATGTTGTATTTTATCTCTGTGGGTTAAATTGTGCCTGCACTTCAACATTAACATTAAACAGTTCCCTTTAACCAACACCTTCTACCCTGCCACCCTGTTCCATGGGCCTAAAACTGCCCACTTTCCTGCAACTTGCAATCAATCATTGAATTTGTAAAGCGCTCTACGTACCCGATAGGGTTTCAAGGCGCTGGGAGGGGGGGGGTTGTTGTTACTGATCGAAGAGCCAGGTCTTGAGGAGTCTTCTGAAGGTGAGTAGGTCTTGGGTCTGTCGCAGGTTGGTAGGGAGCGTGTTCCAGGTTTTGGCGGCGAGGTATGAGAAGGATCTGCCTCCGGAGGTCTTTTGTTGGATGCGGGGGACGACGGCGAGGGCGAGGTTTGCGAAGCGGTGCTGGCGCGTCGGGTGTAGAAGCTGAGTCTGTTGTTCAGGTAGGTTGGTCCAGTGTTGTGGAGTGCTTTGTGGGTGTGGGTAAGAAGCTTGAAGGTGATCCTCTTGTCCACGGGGAGCCAGTGAAGGTTTCTCAGGTGGTGGGAGTTGTGGCGAGGTACGTCAAGGATCAGCCGGGCGGAGGCGTTTTGGATGTGTTGGAGGCATAGTAGGTCTTTTGCTGGGATGCCTGTGTAGAGTGTGTTGCCGTAGTCTAGCCTGCTGCTGATGAGGGCCTGTGTCACCGTTCTTCTTGTTTCTGTTGGGATCCACTTGAAGATCCTACGGAGCATGCGGAGTGTGTTGTAGCAGGAGGAGGAGACTGCGTTGACCTGTTTGGACATGGTGAGGGAGAAGTCGAGGACGAAGCCCAGGTTTCATGCGTGGTTGGTTGGTGTCAGGGGGTTCCTAGTGCAGTAGGCCACCAGGAGTCGTCCCAGGTGGAGGGGGTGGCTCCTAGGATGAGGACCTCCGTCTTGTCCGAATTGAGTTTCAGACGGCTGCTTTTCATCCATTCGGCGATGGATTCCATTCCTTCGTGGAGGTTGGTTTTGGCTGTGCGTGGGTCTTTGGTGAGCGAGAGGATGAGCTGGGTGTTGTCGGCGTAGGTGAGAATGTTGAGGTTGTGTTGTTGGGCCACTTGTGCGAGGGGGGCCATGTAGATGTTGAACAGCGTTGGGCTGAGGGATGAGCCTTGGGGGATGCCGCAGATGATGTCGGTGGCTTCAGAGCGGAAGGGAGGGAGGCGGACTCTCTGGGTTCTGCCAGAGAGGAATGAGATGATCCAGTCGAGGGCTTTTCCTTGGGTTCCGGTTTCGTGGAGGTGTTTTTCCAGAGTGCAGTGGCAGACTGTGTCGAAGGCGGCAGATAGGTCCAGGAGGATGAGGGCTGATGTTTCGCCATTATCCATTTGACGTCTGATGTCATCTGTGGCAGCGAGAAGGGCGGTCTCAGTGCTGTGATTTCGTCTAAATCCGGATTGGGAGGGAGCCAGGATGTTGTTGTCTTCGAGGTGGGTGGTTAGTTGCGTGTTGATGATTTTTTCAATCACCTTTGCTGGGAAGGGGAGTAGGGAGATCTGTCGGAAGTTTTTGAGGTCCTTGGGGTCTGCTTTGGGCTTCTTGAGGAGGGCGCGGATTTCGGCGTGCTTCCAACTTTCCAGAAAAGTCACTGTATCGAAGGAGATGTTGATGACCTTCCGTAGTTGGGGGGCGATGGTGGAGTCGGCCTTGTTGTATATGTGGTGGGGGCAGGGGTCTGACAGAGATCCTGAGTGGATGGAGTTCATGATCTTGCGTGTCTCTGTGTCGTTGACTTTGGTCCAGGAGGACAGGTGGTTTGCGCAGGTGGAGCTTTCGGGGGTGGGGTCTGGCGTGGGAGTGGCGTTGAAGCTGTCGTGGATGTCGGTGATCTTTCGGTGGAAGAAGGTGGACAGTGCGTTGCAGAGTTCTTGGGATGGAGGGATGTCATTGACATTGGCGCTGGGGTTGGAGAGTTCTTTTACGATGCTGAAGAGCTCTTTGCTGTCGTGTGCATTGTTGTCCAGGCGGTCTTTGAAGTGGGATCGTTTGGTTTGTCTGATGAGTTGGTGGTGTCTGCGGGTGGCGTCCTTGTGGACTATGAGGGTGTCAGGTGTGCGTTTGAGGAGCCATTCCTTTTTTAGTTTCCGGCAGTAGCGCTTGGAGTTTAGGAGCTCGTCGGTGAACCAGGTGGCTTTTGTTCTGACTTGGTTGTCGGTGGGTTTCTTGAGTGGCGTGAGGGTGTTGGCGCAATCGTTGATCCACAGAGTGAGGTTGTGGGCGGCGGTGTCTGGGTCGGTGGGGTCGGAGGGTGGGTTCTGTGCGAGGGTGTTGGTAAGCTGGTCTTCCGTAAATTTTCTCCAGCAACGGCGAGGTGATTGTTGGGTGCGATGGTGCTCGGTATGTTTCTTGTAGGTGAAATGGATGCAGTGGTGGTCGATCCAGTGGAGTACGGTGGTATGTTTGAAGGTGACGTGGGCGCTTGAGGAGAAGATGGGATCAAGCGTGTGGCCGGCGATGTGGGTTGGTGTGTTTACGAGTTGTCTGAGGCCGTGGTTTGTGAGGTTGTCGATCAGAGTAGTGGAGTTGGTGTCGTTGTTGTTCTCCAGGTGGAAATTTAGGTCCCCAAGGAGGAGGTAATCCGTTGAGTTGAGTGCGTGGGTGCTGGTGAGGTCGGCGATAGATCCGCTGAAGGGTGCTCGTGGTCCTGGAGGTCTGTAGATGAGCGTTCCTCTGAGAGTGGTGTTGGGGTCGGTGTGGATGCGGAAGTGTAGGTGTTCGGCGGTCTTGAGGGTGTCGTCAGTGTGGGTGTAGACCTTGAGGGTGGATTTGTGGGCGATGGCTATTCCTCCTCCGATTCCGTTGGTGCGGTCCCTTCGGATGATTTTGTAGCCGTCTAGGATGGCTATTGCGATGTCGGGCGCCGAGGAGTCGTTCCACCAGGTCTCGGTCAGGAAGACTACGTCTGGGGCGGTGGAGTCGAGCAGGTCCCAGAGCTCGATGGCGTGCTTGCATGCGGAGCGGGTGTTGAGGAGTATGCAGTGGAGGTGTTTTTTTCCTGTCTTTGTAGGTTTCGTTGTTCTGTCGCAGGTGAATCTGCAGCTGCGGCATGAGAAGGGTCCGAGGGTGTTCCTTGGTGAGGAGTGGTAGCATGCTGTGATGCGGCCGGGATTGAGGGCGTTGAGTTGGTCGGCCGTGTAGAGGTGTCTGGAGGTGCGGGGATCTCGCGGACCAGGAGGTGTGGTGCTGGGCGCGGTCCAGGCGCGGACGGGCGCAGACGGGCTTGCCTCTGGCAGCGACCGCCATTAAGAAGGGAGGTGCAGCTGGGAGGCGGAAGGGAGCGGGGAATGGGGGCGCGAGGGGGGCGGGCCGCAGGGAGGCAGTGGCGGGGAAAGCGGCTCAGGGAGAGCCGGCAGGGGAAGCGCACAAGGGGCAAAAAAGGCAAAAAAGGCACAGAATGAAACTGAAAAGAGAACGGCACAGTAATTCAAGGCACAGAAAACGAGTCACAATGTTAAAAAAGGCACAAAAGCACAGAAAACGAGTCACAATAGCGGCAAAATAATTCAAGGTACAGAAAACGAGTCACAAAGTTAAAAAGGTACAGAAGCACAGAAAAAACGAGTCACAAATTAAAAAGGCACAAAAGCCCAAGTCTAGTGACGCTTACCAGAGCCCACTAGACACCAGGGATGAGGCGCAGGTGGATGCCTGAGGGTGGTGGAGGACCTCGAACACGCGATCTGCTGCGTGTGCGGGGTCAAGGACAAGGGGACAGCTTGGTGGTGCTGCGGACGTGGGGGAGCGATCTCCTGACCAAAATCAGGTCAGAGGTCGCTCACCCTCGACGTGCAGCGGGCGCCATTAAGAAGTGAGGGGGGAGGGAGGAGCAGCTGGGAGGCGGGAGGGAGCAGCGAATGGGGCGCGAGGGGGGCGGGCCGCAGGGAGGCAGCGGCGGGGAAAGCGGCTCAGGGAGAGCCGGAAGGGGAGCGCACAAGGGGCAAAAGCGGCAAAAAATGCACAGAATGAAACTGAAAAGAGAACGCCACAGTAATTCAAGGCACAGAAAACGAGTCACAAGGTTAAAAAAGGCACAAAAGCACAGAAAACGAGTCACAATACCGGCACAATAATTCAAGGTACAGAAAACGAGTCACAAAGTTAAAAAGTTAAAAAGGTACAGAAGCACAGAAAAAACGAGTCACAAATTAAAAAGGCACAAAAGCACAAGTCTAGTGATGCTTACCAGAGCCCACTAGACACCAGGGATGAGGAGCAGGCGGATGCCTGCGGGTATTGGAGGGCCTCGAACACGCGATCTGCTGCGTGTGCGGGGTCAAGGACAAGGGGACAGCTTGGTGGTGCTGCGGACGTGGGGGAGCGATTTCCTGACCAAAATCAGGTCAGAGGTCGTTCACCCTCGACACGCAGCGGCCGCCATTAAGAAGAGAGGGGGGAGGGAGGAGCAGCTGGGAGGCGGGAGG
The DNA here is from genome assembly GCF_031143425.1 of Pleurodeles waltl. NCBI lineage: Eukaryota > Metazoa > Chordata > Amphibia > Caudata > Salamandridae > Pleurodeles > Pleurodeles waltl. The sequence goes on along the minus strand of NC_090437.1, from coordinate 736,818,176 downwards.
GAGCGGTGAATGGGGCGCGAGGGGGGCGGGCCGCAGGGAAGCAGCTGCGGGGAAAGCGGCTCAGGGAGAGCCGGCAAGGGGAGCACACAAGGGGCAAAAGTGGCAAAAAAGGCACAGAATGAAACTGAAAAGAGAACGGCACAGTAATTCAAGGCACAGAAAACGAGTCACAAGGTTAAAGAAGGCTCAAAAGCACTTGTTGCCCCTTTGAACATGATTGTGAACTTTTTAGCTGGGGAAAGTTTTACCAAGTAGGCAAAATCATTTGTAGAACTCACCCATACAGTATGAAGGTCCATTGTTGCCCCTGCCAAGGGAGGACATCATAGTTTGTGTAGTTTTACTACATCAGGTCTATGTCTGTCCCCCCTCCTACTTCCTAATAATTAAGTTAGTACCAGAGTAATGTCTGTGCTCACCACCACCAGGTTCAAAGGCTGGTCCAATGTGTTCCTGATGTTTTTCTCTTTCGCCTTCACTGGAGCAGTTGTTGCGATGGCCAATTGAACGGCTTCTATCGTCCCTTCTTTTCTTGGGGGAACCATTGCATATACCATTGCGGGTGGCAGGGCACCACTCCTCCATCCACTCCCAAACCTTCTCGGGGGTGGTAAAATGCCAGCTTTTGCCCTCAGCGACCACTCACAATTTCGCTGGAAAAAGCCTCATACATTTCAGTTCTTTGACGTGGAGATCACTCTTAACCTACATGAAGCTTCGCCTTTGCTGTTGCACTCTGAGTGTGAAGTCCGTGTAGATACTGAGCATTATGTTTTCAAACTTCAAGTTGAGCTTCAATTTGGCCGCTTGTAGTATGAGGTTGTAGTCCCTATGGTTAAAGATATGGGCAATTATTGTTCGTGGGGGTGCCCCCCAGTCTTGGCAGTGACCCGGACACCCTATGTGCCTACTCTACAGAAAAGAATTTGGAAAGACCCTGTCGCTGGAGACTGGTGAGGCTGACGTGTTCCATAAAGAGGTCTGTGCTAGGGTCTTCCACTCAATCAGGTTCCCCCACTATGTGGATTTTGTTTTGTCTGGATCTTCCTCCATGTTGTCCAGTCTGGCTTGCATAAGGGCATTGTCTTTCTGTAGGAGGTCACCATGATGTTTTAGGGTGGTTGTGGCGACGTTAATGTCTTTCAAGCAGTTTTTTGTTTTTTTGACATCAACCTGTAACAAGGACATTTCCATGACAAAGAATCAATTTTTGGTTCCAGAGTTCCTTTGATGCTCTGGATGGCCACCATGATTTCTTTGAGGGAAGGTTCTGTGATTGTCACTGCGAGGTCTGCCGCAGGGTCCTGGGGCAAATGTGTTAATACTCCCTGCACGTCCCCAGGGATCACATATTTCTCTATTTGGTTGTGCTAAGTCAGTTGGCCTCCCTTACCCCCACTATGGTTGGAGCAAGTTGAGGGGCGACTGCAGTCCACCGCCGAATCTGCGGGAAGGGGTGTTCCCACCTTCTTTCTTGTTCAGCACAGCACTATGCACCACTGACTGCCAGGGGAAAGGGGAAGGAGAAGAGTGGGCCTTCCCCGATGTCGCCCCTCAGGTCGCGGACCTTTCAATGTTTGCTGCTCTGCCGCACATCAATCTTGCTCCCCTGATTAGTCGGTACTCGGAGATAAAGAGAAGCTGGCCTAGCTGTGGCTAAGTCTATTGGGCAACATGGCACCCCCAATAAAGCTGCCTGGGCCCCCCACCACGGCCCTCCCAATCTCTCAATAATGTTCCTGCAGTCTCTTGCAGCCCTTGCCTTGCCTCCAGTTCTGTTTTGGCCTTGCCAGGTGTGTTTGGGCTGGGGGGATCAAGTGGGCCCCTGCCTTGCTGACTGTTTGTGGTGGGCTAGCTCAGTGATGGCGCACATGTCCTCCCTGTACTGCACCTTTTCAATTATGAGGTGGGCTCCCAGCATTTGCTGAGTTGCCCCTAAATGTAATTATGTGTTTTGGACCCCAACGGGCTCCCAGCAGTCTCCACTGTGTCTCAGGCCTGGGTGGAGAGGTCCCCATCATGGAGAAGGCAATCTCTTTTTTTGGTTCTGGTCTTTCTTGGGGACCCATAGATCAGAGGAGGGGTTATTTTGCAGCTCACTCTCCTCAAGGTCCTCACCAGTTCCTCGTAGTTGAGGTGTCTGGCTGGTAAGATGCCTTACCGCAGTCAAGGTCATGGCCAGTGCCACTGACCCCACACAGGATATTCTGGGCCCTTCACTGCCTCCATTCAGTCCCTGGAGGCTGGGCCCCTGATGCTCCTCACTTGACTCACAGTCTCCTACAAGGCCTTGCATGGCTGCCAAAATCTTCTCAATATTCATGCCCAGACAAGGAGGCTCCATGCCTCAGGAGCTCCCGGTTTGATCCTATCCCCGGTTTCAGTCTTTGGCCGCAGTGGGTGTGGTATGTCATCCTCTTTGTCACATGGGCCAACCCACGTCTCTGCCAATCTACTGGGCTTCCGGCCTCCCTAAGTCACCCCACCTTGCAGGATCTCTTGCCATGGCAGGGATTGGATTTGGAGATCACACCAGCCCCAACAAACAGCTAGGGGGTGTTTCAGAGAAAGCACCCGTCCTGTCCTTTTCACTTGCTAGACGTTTTTGAGCAGGGCAATGGTGGATGTTAAACAGATGACTGGGTGAAATATTTAGAGAGTTGGAGTTTCTCTAAGGAGAAGCTGCCATGTTGGGCTGCAAGCCACACACCCTCTTCCCTTTAAAGTTGAGTTCAGCTTCAGGGGATGTGATTCTCCGGGACAATTAAGGCCCAGGGAGGGGTTGGGCTGGGCCCCTTCCCTTTTTTTAAATCACATTTGGCCCTAAGGAATGTGATATCTGCGGCCTAGTGAGGCTGGGGGAGGGGAGCGCATGGCCCTCTCCCATTTTCAATGCCATCCAGCACCCTCTCCAGAAATTATTTCACTCCACCTCCAGGGCCCTGCCCCATCCCCTCTCAAAGTAGCGTAGGAGACTGCACAATTTTTTTAATTTGCCACAGATTTGCACTTCCACTAAGAATTTTCAGCATAATGTGAAAGCAATGTTTTTGGCTCCAGGTGTGGTCCCTTTGGGACCCCACCATCAGGCCTAGGGTGCCAGGATATCCCTACTCTGTCAGAATATAGCTTTTTAAAAACATTTTAGCACTCAGACCTGAGTCTCTATCCTAATATGGCTGCTGCCCCATCGTTGCTGATGTGATGGCAGCCAACCAGATCTCTCCATGAGTTCTGTCGGCCCTGTGGATCCTCCACTGCTTTGAATATACATTTTCTTTTAGCACTAATTGCTAAAAAAAACTACTAAGCTGATTTACATCAAATCAAAAGCACTTTTTTTGCATCATGATATAGATTTCCGCCAAATATGGGGTAGATTCATTCAGGCATTTGAACAATAGCAGTTTCTATACTTCCGCTGGAAAAATGAATGAGGAAAACACATTTTGCCACCATTTGTCCTCAGCCCTGTGTGATGGATACTCCTAAAACTTTCTAGTTAGAAGATGAGGCAGAATGATGTTTTTTTAAAGGTTTTGTGAAGATTCATTAAAAAAAAGGTTTTCCTATGGAAACATGGTCCTAACTATGACTCGCCACTGACAAAAATAAAGGTTAAATTAACATTATATGAAATTTCAGTGAAAATATAATGTTGTAAACTAAAAAAGACACTGAAATTCACCAATTATACTTATCACTAGTAACTATAATTTGTGCGCTAAGGTAACTATAACTCACTCACCCAGCCATGCACAGACTTCTCATCCATGATATTTCAGATGTTGCAGTGATGTTATCAATGATGTTATGGAGCATGCCATGAGTGATGTAATATGTGGGGTCGTTAGCTGTGCATGGGAAGGATGTGACTTACAGTTGCCTTAGGGCACAAGCTATAGTTACTAGAGATAACTATAACTGGTGAATGTCCGTGTTTTTTTTTAGTTTAAAACATTAAGTTGTCACTGACTTTTTCACCTAACTATAATGTCACTTTAACCTTTGTTTTTAGTGAACTTCTAGGGTGTTTTAAGGTAAAGTAATATTTTATTGCCATACATATAGCCAACCCCCACAGCCCACGGCCTTTGTCTGTGCTTGGCAGGGAAGTTTGCCGCCGGGTTTGGCCTGCAGCCATTCCCTGTATCCAAACCCTCACAGGCAGCCAATAGTATGTTGTGCATCAACCTTTGCCATGCATGGTGGGGACGTTGAATGCAGGGCCTGGTCTCTGTTCTTGCCATGCAGACAGCCCCCACAGATACACAACCCTCAGTATGTGGTGCAGGATTGGCCACAGGGCCTGACCTGCAACCAGTCAAACCTAATCCACGCTCAGCATTCTGCAACACCCCAAAATATAAACAGTAAGTGTTAAAAATTGAAAATTGGGTCTCTAATTTCCAAAGGTATGCACCCTGTAAATCTTGGAATTTTAAAGCGCAGCAAATCACCTGTGAGGGTCTCAAGGTGCTGAATTCTAGGCACAGGGAAATTAAGTGACTTGTCCAAAACCACAGGATATTGAGCCAACTCTGAGATTCGAGCCTGGTTCCACCAGGTCCAAAGTCAGCAGCTCAGGCGATTAAACCATATCCTCCCCAGTCCAAGTAAATTAACCTGTGCTCACCCCTTTAGTAGCTTGGCATGGAGCAGCCAAGGTTAACTTAATAAGCAAATTCTAAAGTATTTGTACACCACTTATATTACAGCAGCACAGTGAAAACAACACAAATTGACTTCATACTATTTTAGAAGAAAAAGATGCGGATTCTACAAATAAAACAAGACTAAAATGACAAAAATCCAATAAGTAGATCCTGAGATGTGCAATTTTAAAGATTTAGGTGAAAACAGTGAATAGAAGCGCAATGGGCCAATGGTGGTCATCTCCTCGTGCTGGACTGGGACAAATCCCCAAGCTCTGGCTGATCGCGTTAGAGTACGGGCCGGTGACAGGGACCCATTTGGGCCCACTGAAAGTACCTCAAATCCTGGTGTGCGGTCTGCACGGCATTGCTTTGCGAGGCTTCACTTCATCTCGTGTTGGTTCCTAGAAGCTGTGTGGAGAGACTTTGCTGGGCTTGGTGTCACTTTCGTGTCACTTTGTTTTAACTTTGGCTTAAAATCTATGATTAAAGTACCTGCACACATTTGCACCATCCATTGAGCTTAATCAAGTTAGCGTTTGTAGAAACTCATGTAAATTATCACATTCATATCCTGCACAGCTGAGAATTATGAACCAGGTAGCTGCACCTAAGTTTAGCAACATGCATTTCAGCTCACCATGAAACCAGTACTCATTGATTCCACATTGGCATGCCATGAGATTTATGGGTTTGCACTTAGGATTTTCATCTTTTCCATAAACCGTTTAATTAAACTCTCTTTCACTCATATTTTGAAAAAGTGCTTCTGTTTTTACAATATGTGCAACTGCATCTGACAAAACTCAGAGTTCACTAACAAATTGAAGGTGAAAAAGGTAAATATTTTGTCTAAAACAGGGATCTTTTAAATGCAGTATAGTTGAACTGCACTCTGAAGCAGGAATCTGCACTGGCTGTTCATAATAATGACCTGCTTCTCCAGTTGGAAAGAGAGGTTGAAGGCAGCAAGCTTCTAAACTCTTTTCTCACACACTAACAAGTTCACATTTTGCTTGTTTCATTTGATATAATTCCAAAGCATCAACCAGTATATCCCTATTGGGCAGACGGTGAGTTCTGTAGTGCGCTTCTAGCTCTTCAGTCTTTGCTGCATCTATTCTTCCAAATTGTTCACCCTCACTAAACTTTGAAGTAGGTGCCCTCAGTAAAGTCATATGCTGATACATCTACATCTTTATAGAATCCTTTTTCTCTTTTGAGATATTCTATGACTTTCTTTACTTTCTCTATCCTACCAGTTCCTGCTAAATCTTTGTATTCTTCGTTGGACCACCATTCACTAAAACAACTAATGGTTCCTCTACTTCTCGATCTATACCAAGAGTTTGAGTACCACATTTTTTTAAGGTCTAAGTAATCCTTGCCCAATGCAATGAGTGCAGGGTGACGAAAAAACTAGAATAAGATTTATTAATCCACTTAAGGCCACCTTGCGTGGCTCTGTGTGGCATAGTGAATTTTAGTAAATCTAGAGTACAGTAATGCAGCACAAGTCACTGCCTTGCGTTTCCTGGGTGCTGAGGGTGTTACCTGGGTGGAGCGTGGGTGTTCTCATGCATCCACCCATTTATTCTAAAGCATTCCTAGATTGTGTGCTGAATTCTGCAACACACTTAGAAAGAAGAAATGCCTCCATGGTTTGGTTTTTAGCAGGAACGTGTTCCTTACTGCACAAAAACAATTGTTCCTTTAACACAGGCACACTTGCTCTATGGTGGAAGGGTGAGTGTGTTGTCCCTCGGCTTCAGATTGTGCAGCAGCAAAGGCAGAGGACAGGAATGTGCCATATCTCAATTGCAGCGTAGCAAGTTGTCTTCCTGTGTTGTGTTCCATGAATTTTTTTTAAATCTGGCCCTCAATGTTTTGTTTGAAATCTATTGGTAGGTATACCACTTTTACTGCAAGGTCATTTTCCACTTTTTGTCTGCATTCTGACAGTGGCTGACTATGGATTAAAAAGGGTGCACAGTTGGAATCAAAATACTCTCATAAACATTAAGCTCTTTCAGTTCTGTTCAGTTAGGGAGGAATTGGTAAAAAGAAGTTTTTGCACAGATATCTATGTTTATTCTTATGTGTCAGGAATAAGGCTGTGCGCTGTCCAGGTCCCCCCCGAAACACCGCTGCGCGTATTTGCGGCGCTTCATGTGCACCACTTGTCATCCCCTCTTGTTCTAGAAGTGGTTATCAGCGTCGCCTGCCCTGTGGTAAAGCTCATGTAGCTGCAGGGTCAGGACATTGGTGGACAAGATGCACTTATCAGTGCTATTCTATGAATGGACTACAATTCCCAGGTTTCTAGAGGCAGCGGCCATCTTGGTGTGTGGCAGGACTATAAAGCCCAGCCACACCCAAGCACATTGCTCACTATTTTGAAGACTTCGATGCAGTCAGACCTTGTGGGGTTCCTCTGAAGAAGAGCAGATTTCCTGCATGGCAGATTGACAGCAAATCGGAGTAGCCTTGTTTCCATGGTGAATTCAGATACGAGTAGGTCGTACACGTAGCGGTAAGGTCTTGATGAGCCCAATCTTGAAGGGAGTTGTTACTTCCAAAAGTAAAGCGCCCCTTATCACAACGAGCAAAGTGTTTTCAATCCAAAGAGTAAAGCGCTCCTGGCACGACGATAAAAGTGCTTCAGGCCAAATGTGTAAAGCGGCCTTGGCACGACGATCAAATTGCTTCGGACCACATGAGTGAAACGCCCCTTAGCACAACGAGCAAAGCGCTTCAGGCCTCACGTGTAAAGCACCCCTGGCACGATAATCAAAGCGCTTCAGTCCACACGAGTAAAGCGCCCTTGGCAAGATAATCAAAGTGCTTCAGGCCACATGAGTAAAGCGCCCTTGGCACGATAATCAAAGCGCTTCAGTCCACACGAGTAAAGCGCCCTTGGAAAGATAATCAAAGCGCTTCAGGCCACACGAGTAAAGCCCCCTTGGCACGATAATCAAAGCGCTTCAGTCCACACGAGTAAAGCGCCCTTGGCAAGATAATCAAAGCGCTTCAGGCCACACGAGTAACGCGCCCTTGGCACGACAATCAAAATCGTTTCAGGCCACACGAGTAAAGCGACCTTGGCACGACGGTCAAAGCGCTTCATGCCACAAGAGTAAAGTGCCCTTGGCACGACAATCAAAGCTTTTCAGGCCACTTGAGTAAAGCGCCCCTTAGCACAACAAGCGTAGCGCTTCAGACAAAGCAAGTAAAAGCGCTCTCTGTCATAATGAACAAAGCGCTTCATGTATGATGATCAAATCGCTTCATGAACAATAAACAAGGTGCTTCTGCCCAACGAACAAAGCTCTTCAAGTTCGATGAGTAAAACTTTCAGGCCTTAGTAGTAAATGTGAAAATGTTTTGGAGATAAGCAAATTAAAGTTTCATTGTTTTTTGGTAAGCCTAATATGTGAGATACATATTTAAGTCTTTGAGAATTTCTAGGCTGAGATCAAACGTTTATGTTATGAATGCATAATTGTTACATGATTGATATTTAGAGTATGACCATAGTCCAAAGCTCTTGCCATCTCTAGGTTCAGAGGTTGCAATTTGTTCTTGTTCCATGATTCAAAGAAGGGGCTATGCCCAATTCACGAAGGGTCTCAATCTGATACCACGGAGATGCCTTTATTCAAGAGTTTATTGGTGACTTTATACTGTCATGAATGAGTATATGCACATTTGTTCTAACCGTTTCTTTTCAGATCTCTCTCCCTGCAGTTCCCTAACCTAATTCCCTTCCCCCCCGCCTGGCTTCATCATAACTCTGTGCTCTGATAGCTTTCTGAGTTGGTGACGCCGGGAGGTGGGCCTTTTGTTCAGCAGCGTGCAGATCCCGAGGAAAGGGCACTGTGACATTGTGCTTTCCAATGCATATGTCAGCAAAAACCAAATATTTTATGGGGAATCTAAGCATATGTCAAGTGAAATTGTCTTATTTCTTTCCAAACTTTCTCTAATGGGACAGCAGTACTCTCACTCTCTGAGGTTGATGCTGCTACTACTTCACATACTTGTGTCTGACTCTCCAGTCCATAGTAAAATAGTTGGACATTTTCAGATATGCTAGTAATTTCTGAGACAGTGCCATTCAAAAGAGCTTTATTCAAAGCTTCTAAATGCAGAGCTGGACTTTTTACAAAATATAACCTTCTAACTTGATTGCACATATTTAAGTGATGGACAGACAGCATTTGAAAATGATGTAAAGTATATATTTTGAAAAGGCAAGCAAATGAATGCCCTTGTAGTTTTGAGAGTTGTCTTACTCTACAGAGGTCAAGAGTTTGCAAAGCCCTGATTTTCTATTTTATATTTTTATGAGACTTTGCCAGAAATACTCAAACATTATTAATTGAATCCTGACTTAATTACAGAAACTACTGCACTGACACTCACAGACTGGAGCTGGTGGACATTGTTGTAACATTTAATCCCTGAATACTTCATCTATGTTCCTAGGTACTAGGTTTCCTTTGGTATGGTTATAGCTTGTTTTACCCCATTGGACTGACCATCTGTATCAGTGGCAAACAAAAACTGTTATTTCGATAAAAGCTTTCTTCATTAATGTAAGCCTCATTACTTGAGGTAGGTTTCTACTCCCCATCAAATATGCAGGAAAAACTGGTCTTACTGATCTACACCTTTTGTTAGCACTTCTTGTTTTAGACAGAGACTAACCTATCCAAAGTTCTCACTATGTTTAGGGTCAGAATAAAGAACTTCATTTGACTGCAAAAGTCTTCTCTTCCATGCTATACACAAACTCTTTTTGACAAATTTTCCTTACTCTTCTCTGGCTTTATTGATTTAAGAATGGTATTTATTACTCTTTCAAGTAAAAACTTTTGTTTAAACTCCTTGAATTTCTTCTTCCTTGCATTAGAATAGTCACATTGTTTGCACATATTACTCCCCACTTTACATGCTTGGCTTATACCTAATTTTGATGTAGCATGCGTTTCTTTCTTTCATAGATCCTTATTTGAAAGTTTGCTTTTACTAATTATTTTTCTGAGAAATCTTTGTGTGCTATTACCAATATTGTGTTTTTTCTGTTACCTTGCCTTCTATACAATGTTCAGTTGTAATGCCACTTCCTTTCTTGTTGTATTTCATCTTATTCTTCTGCTGCTGCTAAGTAGGCATTGTGGAAGATTTAAAACACCTACAGAAAAAGGAAGAGACAATGGAAAACATATGTGTTCAAAATAGTATATTTATCGTGAATAAACATACTATCAAAAGTTCAAGAAGATAAGAAATGCAGCATTTGATTAAAAAATACATCTTCAAGACATATCTAACTGGGCATCCTATTAGGTTATATGTGTACTGGGAGAGTTGTCTTGTTATGCTCATGTTTACTTAGAGAACAATCTATATGTACAAGTGATTTGGCCTGCCAGTATATAATTTGTCTGATATTGGACTACTGTGTTCATGCTCAGCTTTGATCAGGTCGAAAACTGTATGAAGAAGAGACTCACTATAGTAATAACTCATCAGTTTAATTGAGTGCTGGCCTCTTCAGCCGTAATTTGTTTTGGGGGATACCTGTGTGCAAATATAGGAGAGCTTGCCAGTCCATAGTATGTACGTTGGTGGACAGGAGTCTTTGGACTGACCTCAGCAGAGCATCAAACATTCATGTGAAAGAGGATCCACTTTTTGACACAGAAGGGCTTATTATGACATCGGCAGACAGACAAGCCTATCTGCCGAAGTCCTGATAGGTAGACTGCTGCCAGTGTGGCAGGACTCCCCGCCGGGCCCATTACGAGTTACCCACTGGGTCAGCGGGCGGAAACCCAGTTTCCCAGAGGAAAACGGCCTACAGCATTGTCTCCGGCTAATAATAGAGCAGTTGGCAATGCTGTAGTGCGTAGGGTGCACCAGCACCTGTCGCAATGTTCACTGTCTGCAAAGCAGACAGTGAACATTGTGACGGGGCTGGTCAGGGGGGCCCCTGCACTGCCCACACCAAGTGCACCCCGGGCACCCCGTCTCTACCAACCTTTTCATGGCTGGGTTACGGCCATGAAATTGCTGGTGGAGAAGGTCTTTGTAATCCACAGCCACCGTGACCCTGGTGGTCACTAGACCACCAGGGTCAAAATGAGGGCCATAGTGTGTCTACTAGGAGAGTAGACATTTCATTGTGATGTGTGCCTAGGGAGGCAGCTCAATGTTTAAGTGCCTTGGCCTGGTAGTGGGTAATGTATGTACCAGGGGAATGTCCTTTTGATGCACAGCTTTGTTTCAGGAGACACCTGTGTGTACATGTTGCTTCACCAACCAGGAAAAGTATATGTGTTGTATATGTTGTATCTATGATAGGGGACTAAACGTAGATCTGATCAGAGACAAACATTATAAAAGTGGCTCAGCCTTTCAACAGGTAATGTGTCTACTAGGGGTCTGGTAACTCTATTCCGAGCTCAGTCTAAGGCATCTGCTGTATTTAGAAGTGCCTGGACATGGTAGCACTTAATGGGTGTACTGAGGGCTTGGACTTTAGATATTGAGTTTTTATAGCAAGAAAGCTGGTTATACCAGTGACTTGACCTACCAGCATGTTGTATATGTGGTATAATGCTGGACACCTTATGCTCAGATATCAAATTGAAGAGGCTCGATCTTTTAACACATAATCTGATTACTAGAGGAATGGTCACTTTGTAATGAGCTTTGATTATGGGACATGTATGTAGAAGCGGCTGGGCCTAGTTGTAGATGACATGTGTACAGGAATACTGTGTTTTAGGTAGAGCTTTCTTTTGGGAGACAGCTGTTTGAACAAGTGGTTTCCCCTATCAGTACATAATATGTGTGATATGGCACTGCAGAGCTGTCATCAGGGAGAACGTTGCATGTTCAAAAGGCTCAGCCGTTCAACAGACGGTGTGTCTAGAAGGGGAGTAGTCACTCTGTTCTGAGATTTGCTTAGAGGGATTGTTGTATATAGAAGTGTATGGGCCTAGTAATAATTAATATGTGTACTGGGGGACTGCCATTTTGAAGCATAGCTTTGTTTAGGGAGATAGCTGTGTGTACACGTGCCTTCACCTACCAGTACATTGAATGTCTGATAGGGGACTAGACACTTCAGGACAGATTTACAATGCCCTTGCGCCCCTTAGCGCCACATTTGCAGCAAACGTTTTGCTGTGTGACGCTAATGGGCCACTACCAGAGCACCGTATTTACAAACCAGGTTTGCACCACCTTGTAAACCCTATATGCAATATATGCATGATGTATGCAAAGGGGGCGTTCCCTCATACGAGGGTCACTAAATATGGCACAATGGAATATTTTTCGCCTAAAGCAGGTATTAAAATTAGGCTCCCATTGATTTCAATGGGCCTCTTAACACCATACTGGATAAGTACTGTCATTTTTTTAATGCTAATCGAGTATATAGTTCCAATAGCGTAAAAAAATGACTCTATTGCCCCTCACATGTGCCATGGTGCTCTGTGTTGTTAATATGGCGCTACCCTCGTGGTATTAGGGGATGCAAGGGGCCGCAAGAAAAGTGACGCATCACTAATGGTGCACAACTTGCTTGTAAATATAGTGCTTCATGCTCAGGTCTTCTCAGAGACAAACTTGCATGGAAAGCAGGATCAGCCTTTCAACAAATAATGTGTCTAATAAGTGACTTGTCATTCTGTTCTGAGCTTAATTTAAGAGGGCTACTGAAGGTAGAACTGCCTGGGCCTATTAGAAGTTCATATGTGTACTGGGACCTCACCTTGTGATGCACAGGTTTGTTTAGGGAGACAGGTGTGTATTAGTGGCTTTACCTCCTAGTACTTGGTATGAGTTGTAGGGGACTGAAGACTTCATGCTCTGCTCTGGTTAGAGAGAGACATATGTAAAATAGGCTTGGCTTTCTAACACATAGGCCCTCATTATGAAATGGGCAGTAAGTCCTGCTTACCGACATGCCAACTGCTGCCAACATACCGCTGCTGCGGCGGTTTACTGCTACCCATATTATGAGACACACATAGCAATCCGTCACTATAGAGACACACACACAAGTCTGCCAGCCCAAAGGTCAGTGATAAACTGGCGGTAGCAAAACCCACACCGTTTAGCCAACAAACTACACCCACAGCATTATGACCCACGAATCACTGCGGCAGACATTCAACCGCGGTAAACCATTGGCGGTACAGACCGCCATGCTCAAAATACACACACACATACAAAACAACACTACGCACAACTGACACACATACACACACCACACCCACACACCACTATAAAACACACACCCACTCTAACCACAACCCCTTACGACTCAAAAATACTGACAACTGAGAGAGACAGACCAACAGCACCCACAGAACCAGAGCCACAAAACACCATCACACATACACCATCCACATACCTTACAGCACACACCCTAACACATCACCCCACACACACTCACACACACCACTCACACTACACCCATGGCACTACAAAGACACCCCAGGTTCTCAGAGGAGGAGCTAAGGTTCATGGTGGAGGAAATCATCAGGTTAGAGCCACAAATATTCGGATCACAGGTGCAGCAGACATCCATTGCCAGGAAGATGGAGCTATAGCAGAGGATCATGGACAGGGTCAACGCCGTGGGACAGCATCCAAGAACAAGGGATGACATCAGGAAGAGGTGGAACGACCTAAGGGGAAGGTGCGTTCCGTGGTAGCAAGACACCAGATAGCAGTACAGAGGACTGACAGTGGACCCTTACCTCCTTCCCCACAACTAACAACATGGGAGGAGCAAGTCTTGGCAATCATGCATCCTGAGGGCCTCGCAGGAGTAGCAGGAGAACTGTAGTCAGGTAAGTCAAATCTTTAATACTTTCACCCCACTACCTGCATGCCATCACATACCCCCACCCTCACTCTCACTCCCATCACTCCACCACCTCGAAAACACCCCACCATCACAACCCACCCCTCCCACAACCAAGCCCTGCATGTAACACCAATGCATGGACACCCAACACAAACCTGCATGGACACCCATCACCAAAGCATGCACACTTGAGACAATCACCTAGCCTACCAAATCACCACTCACACAAGCCTAAGCTGCCAGGGTAATAACAACCATAGAGGGCCAAACACCCATGCACAAGATGGCACACGCAGAAACAATAACACTGCATTTACATCCCCACAGGTTTCCCACCCAACGTCACTCCGGACAGTCGGTTACCCAGGCACAGTCCCATACCACCACAGAGCCTCCCCCTCAGGAATCACCACCACAGCACCCACCCAGTGGGCCCATACCACTGTCCCCAGGACAGGTCAATTAACAGTGTGTCCACCACTACAGGGACCCAGGACACCCCACAAACACAGGACGATCAGGGACCTAGGGTCAGTGGCAGTGGGCACACGGTCCAGGGGACAGAGGCACAGGACAACAGGGAAGCTGGGAGGGTTGCTGTGTGACAATGGGAGGATAGGCCCAGGGAACCCACTCTCCACAAGGCACTTGCAGGGATCCTGGGAGCATACCACCATTCCCAAGAGACCTTGGGCCAGATACTTGCCAAGTTGCAGGAGACCCAGCGGCTGCAGGACAACAGTACCCGGGGATCAGGGAGGACCTCAAACAAATCCACACCATCCTGGTCACGATTGCAGGGGTGCTGGCTGACATGACCAACACAATGAGGGAGGCAGTGGCACACCAACGGGCCCCTGACACTAGCTAAACCAATGAACAGCCTTCCATCTCCGCTGTCGCTAGTGGACAGGAGGCCCTGCCACAGGAACAACAGGCCATCAGCACCCCTCCCCCTGCAGAAAATCACCACGCTAACGGTCCCTGCGATCCAGGCAGAAGCCAGAGAATATTGACAAGATCCCCGCCAGGAAATAAGACTCTCCTGAATGTCACCCTTGTGTCCCACATAAATAAACACCCTTGTAAAAAATACAAGTATGGATTCTGTCAATTGATTGAACTATGTATTCGTTTAACAAGCTGGAAACATTGCAATTCAACTGTACAGTAATGTATACATAGGTATGACCTGTAGTTGGCTGCAGTCAACACACCAGGAGCCAGAGTGGGGCACAGATATATGAAAATAGACATGCCAAAGGGTACAGTAAGTGGCCATAGAAGTGGGAAAATCAGCCTGCCAATTTCCAACACAAAACTGTCCATGTAAGGTGAAGTTACAGTGTCTTACCTATGTGTCACTAAAAGTACTGTTGTATGATTGCTGTTCTGTTGTCCTCATCCTCATCCTCTGCCTCCTCTTCGTCACTGTCCACAGGGTCCACTGCTGCCACACGCCCATCTCCAGCCTCATCCTCCTGCAGAAAAGGCACCTGGTGACGTAAGGCAAGGTTGTTCAACATACAACATGCCACGATGATCTGGCAGACCTTCTTGGGTGAGTTGGAGGCACCGAAACCTGGCCTTCAGGAGGCCAAATATCCTCTCTATAATCCTTCTTGTTCGCTCATGTGCCTCATTGTAACGTTCCTCTGCCATTGTCCTGGGATTCCTCACAGGGGTCAGTAGCCATGAGAGCTCAGGGTAACCAGAGTCAGCTGCAAATATCGAGGGATACCTGTTAGCCAAACACTAACCGTTAGGGCCAACCCCATACCCATATACCAATATATACTGGGTGGGAACCATGGGCTCACCTATTAACCACACCCGGTGCCTCTGGAGTTGAGCCATCACATATGGGATGCTGAGATTCCTCAGGATAAAGGCATCATGCACAGAGCCAGGATACTTTGCATTGACATGGGAGATGTACTTGTCCGCCAGGCACACTATCTGAACATTCATTGAGTGAAAGCTCTTTCGATTCCTGAACACCTGTTCATTTCTCCGGGGGGGAAAAAGGCAATATGTGTTCCATCAATTGCCCCAATAATGTTGGGGATATGTCCCATTGCATAGAAGTCAGCTTTCACTATGGCCAAATCCTCCAACTGGGGGAAAACAATGTAGCTGCGCCTGTGTTTCATCAGGGCAGACAACACTCTTGTTAGCACTATTGAGAACATTGGTTGCAGTCTAGGGGGCAAAACGGTGAGCATCTGGTCAGTATTCCACATTTCCAAACTGTACACTGCATTGCATGTTGTGACTGAAACAGTATATTGTTGGATAGCCCCAAATGGTGCCTAAGTGTACTGTAATGCAATTAGGTGCCATGGCCTGCCCCCCCCTGAAATGGCATGGATGTACAGGTGGAAATGAGGTAATGCCACTGACGTTGTGCACCGTTGCAGGAGGCGGTCGAGTACCACCCTGCAACTCCTCATTGGTTGTCTATGGGCCCTATGGGTTACAGTGGCCAATGATGATGTATGCCGGCGGTGACGGTACGCACCGCCATGGACGTGACTGCCATTTTCTATCTGTTCTCTCACTTGCTACCTGACCTTCAACAGGAGAGAACCTACACTGCAAGTGCTGCTGTGACCTGTGTCTGGAACCGACCATGGCTCGAGTCACTGGGGAAAGGGCCCCTGCTTTCACCGCTGAGAAGTTGGAGAGACTGGTGGATGGGGTCCTACCTCAGTACCGAATGCTGTATGAGCCTCCAGACCAACAGGTGAGTACACTGGGAGCACAATGCATGGGGCATGAATGCATGGAGTGGTACGTGTGAAGGCCTCGTGTTAGGGGGTGGAAGGGTCCTGGGCAGCGTGCTGCATGTATGGTGGTCAATGCCTGTGCATAAGGGGATGTGAGGGATATGGTGGGCCATGAGTGTAAGAGGCCGGTCGGTATGGCTGATACCTTTTTCTATGTTTAATTGTCTGCAGGTCAGCGCCCATCAGAAAAAAGGGTTTATGGTGTGCCATCACCAAGGACGTGCAGACCCTGGGGGTCTACGGCAGGCGGTGCACCCACTGTCGCAAACGGTGGGAGGACATGAGACGCTGGGCACAGAAGACGGCAGAGGCCCAACTCGGAATGGCCTCCCAACGAGGAAGGGGTGCCCATCGAACCCTGACCCCCCTCATGTTCCGCATACTGGCGGTGGCGTGTCCGGAGCTAGATGGGCGCTTGACGGCATCACAGCAGCCACAAGGGGGTGAGTACAGTTTCCAAATCTACAACTTGCGCGTGGTGGGGTGGTCTCAGGGTGGGGGATGTGGGCCTGTGGGTGCCCCTAGGCCAGGCAGGACATTGCATGGTAGGTCGCATGTTTTGCAGGGTTCTGATGTAAAATACCTCCAACCAAACTAGCAGGCCTCCACTACAGGGCAGGGGTCTGTGGGTCTCAGTTATGCTGCTATTGGCCTTAGGTATTCCTGTCCTAGGGCTGGAGACTAGCATTGTGACTGGTAGTGCATTGCATAGTGTGTAGGCCTGTTCTCTCTGTGAGTGTGCTGTGTACGCCAACTGTGGTGTTGGTGCAGCCATTGACCAAGTGTATCCTTTGTCTCGCCCACCCTGTTTGTATTATCACCCCGTCCTTTTGTACATTAGCATCATCTGGCAGAGGAGCAGAGGCACCCGTGACGGAGGGAGCTGCATCTCACATGGCACAGGAGGCCGAATCCACCGATGGTGAGGGCAACAGTGGGACGGAGGGCGAGGGGGGGCACCACAGCGGAGACAGGAGGGGACAGTTCAGACAGTGATACCTCCTCCGATGGAAGCTCTCTCCTGGTGGCAGACACCTCTGTGGCCACCCCAACTACAGGTATAGCCACCACCCCCCGTACCAGCACCACCCTCCCAGCAGCCCCTCAGCGAATTTCCTCACCCAGGAGGGTGTGCATCTCCTTCTCCCCAGGCACCTCAGGCCATGCCCCAGTTAGCCCTGCTTCTCTGAGTGAGGAGGCTATTGACCTCCTGTGATCCATCTCTGTTGGGCAGTCAACCATAGTGAATGTCATCCAGGGGCTGGCAGGCCATTTGCAACAAACAAATGCATTCCTGTAGGTCATTCACTCTGGCATGGCGGCCCAACAGAGATCTATCCAGGCTGTGGCCTCCTACCTGATGGCAGCCATTGTCCCTGTCTCTAGCTTCCCCCTCCAACTTCCTCTACCCAGTCCCATTCCCCTCAACCCCAACCTATCCCAAGCACACATTCAGACCAGCATACACCCAAGACAACACACAGGAGTGGCTCAGGCAAACACAAGCACCACACATCATCCCACAGGCACTCACACAAACACCATCCCGAATCAAACACACCAAAATCCACTGCCTCCACTGTGTCCCCCTCCTCCTCGTCGTCCATCACCCTCCCAGTAGTGTCTCCACTCACACCTGCATGCAGTACATCCTCATCCGCTACCTCCATCACCATCACGTCTCTAACTACACACCCCTCACTGGCAGTCACCACCCCCACAACCATACACACGTCCCCTGTGTCCTCTCCCACTGTGTCTGTGCCCCCTCCTCCCAAAGTACACAAACGCAAGCACGCAGACACCCGACAGCCATCCACCTCACAACAGCATCCAGCCCATGCATTTGTTACCCAAACACAGCAGACTGACACCTCCTACAACCTCTCCCTCTTCCTCCACTCCCAGACCTTCACCCTCTTCCCGCCCCAGTGTCCCTAAGAAGCTTTTCCTCTCTGCCGTTGACCTCTTCCCTACCCCACCCCCGTTGTTCACGTCGGGCCAGGGTGGTCAGAACCCAGTCTAGCACCTCAGCCACCCAGTCCGCGGCCACAGTAGTGTTGGCAGCTACTGCAGGTGGGAGAGGCTCCAGGGAACCAGCCATAACCACTGACAGTGTGCCCGCACCAGCTGCCAAAGGGAAGGACAAGGAGGCACCACCAGCTGTGAAGGGCAAGGACAAGGAGGCACCCCCAGGTGTGAAGGGCAAGGAGGTACCACCAGCTGTGAAGGGCAAGGGCAAGGAGGCACCACCATCTTTGGAGGACAAGGGCAAGCAAGCACCACCAGCTGTAAAGGACAAGGGCAAGGAGGCACCACTAGGTTTGAAGAGCAAAGACAAGGAGGCACCACCAGCTGTGAAGGGCTAGGGCAAGGAGGCACCACCAGCTGTGAAGGGCAAGGGCAAGGAGGCACCACTGGCTGCCAAGGAGAAGGACAAAGAGGCACCACAAGCTGGGAAGGGCAAGCCAACGGGCCTGCCCCTGCAGGCAGGAAGGTCAGGAGGCCTGGTGCAGGGACTGAATCTGAGCCCCCACCACCAACCATGGCGGTTCAGCCATTGAGGCTGCAGGGGAAGTGCTGGAGTCTCCCCCCACCATGGGCATCTCCGCCACCAGCACCGCCACCAGCATCACTGCCTGCAGCAGTGCCAGCAGCAGCATTCCCAGTGGGCAGGCGTCCGAGGCTGCAGGGGAAGGGCTGGACCCTCCCCCCACCATGGGCATTCCTGACTCCACCACCGCCACCAGCATCACTGCCTGCAGCAGTGCCAGCAGCAGCAGCCCCAGTAGGCAGCCATCCGAGGCTGTAGGGGGCGGGCAGGAGCCCCCCACCACTGCCAGCACTGCCAGCAGCCCCAGTGGGCAGCCATCCATGGCTGCAGGCGACGGGCAGGAGCCTCCCCCCACCACTGCCAGCACTGCCAGCAGCCCAAGTGGGCAGCCATCTGAGGCTGCAGGGGACAGACAGGAGCCTCCCCCCACCACTGGCATCCCCGACACTAGCCCGGCCACTGCCACCACTGAGCAGCCGTCACCGCCGGTGGGCAGTGTGTAGTCCTGCCTCCATGGACTGTAGTGCGGCTTGGCCCCTGCAAATCCTGTGGGTGTGACACCCAGGTGAGAGACTGTGACCTTGAACTCCCCATGTACAGCATCACATGGCACAAAGCCCCCTCCAGAACCAGTGGAAGAAGGCATCCACTCACCCCCTCCTTGCCAGGATAAAGCACACTGGGCACAACGCCCCCTCCAGAACCAGTGGAAGAAGGCATCCACTCACCCCCTCCTTGCCAGGATGAAGCACACTGGGCACAAAGCCCCCTCCTGAACCAGTGGAGAAGGCATCCACTCACCTCCTCCTTGCCAGGATGAAGCACACTGGGCACAAGGCCCCCTCCAGAACCAATGGAAGAAGGCATCCACTAGAGAGACTGTGGCTTTGCACTCCCCAGGACCAGGCAGTGGGCAAACCACCCACTAGAGAGACTGTGGCTTTGCACTCCCCATGGCCAGGCAGTGGGCAGAACACCCACTAGAGAGACTGTGGCTTTGCACTCCCCAGGACAGTGTGATGGGCATGTAGCCCTCTCAGGACAATGATACCCCTGCAATGTTCTCTCAGTGTTGTTGCAGGAGTCAAGTGGGGCCTTTCTGGTATTTTATCTTATTACACTCACTTTAATCAATTCCTTTTGTCCTTGCATTATTCCTGAGGGGTACAGGATGTATATGTAATGTTACTGCATCTGTTTGTGTGTATGGTGTTGGGGGAGGGGGTGTGTGTATGTCACTCTCTTTTTCCTCCCCCCTCCCGAGTGTGCTAGGTGGCAGTACTCACCACAGTCGTCTTCGCTGGCGTTGGTATTCATGGTGTAGAAGGAGATAGACGAGCATGGGGAACACCTGCAACTCGGGCTTCATGGCGGCATGGTTCTTTCTTGAGTCTTCAGGGGTGAGTCTCCAGGGGTGAGTTGTTTCCCTTCTGTGCACTGTTTCCGCTGTGCTTTTGATGTCGTTGGTACCGCCCCGGAAAAGGTGGTGGATATTGTAATAGTGTGGGCGGTACATTGTCTTCCGCCTGGCTGTTGGTGGTTACTGCTGTGGTGCTTGTTGCTACTACCTTGGCGGTTGGTGTGTTAAAGTGGCTGTCTGTGTGAGACGGTTTCCAATTTTTTTTACCGCCGGCCTGTTAGCGGTTTTACCGCCGCTTTATCACCGAACACCAGGGTTTTAATGAGGGCCATAATGTGTCTAGCAGCTTAGCGGAGATTTTCTTGCACGCGGCTCGCAAACGGAACAGCCCAGTATTCAGTGATTTTTGTTCTAGGGAACTGACCTTCTCATGTAGGGCTTTCTTTGGGGAGAGAACAGTGTGTGCAAGTGGCTTAGCCTACCAGTATACAACACAATTTGTACAGTATTAGATTCTTAATGCATGTATTTCATCAGGGAGAAAGTTGCATGATGAAAAGTCTCATCCTTTTCACAGTTAATGTGTCTAGTAGAGGACTAGTCACTTACTCCTGAGTTTCATTAGAGGAAAAGTTGTATGCAGCCGGTGGTAGTCCTAGTATTATGTGATGTGTATACTATAGAACTGACCTTGAAAGTTCCATGTAAGAGTCTCAACCTTTTAACAATACCATACACATCACTTTTTTTTTTTTTTGCAAATAAGCTTCCACATACAGTATTCATCGTGAACAGAACTATTTGCATGCATGCCACTCCCCCTGTAAATACATTTTTTAACAAGTTACCCTCTATTGGAGGCTGGTGTGATTTCTTTACATAGAACACAGAACCTGTTCTCAGATCCAATGTACAAGTTAAATGACATGCTTACATTGTATTTATGTTACAAAGTGACTTACAAGTCATATGCAGTACAAATATAAAAAAATGAAAAACACATAATTTTGCTATAAATTGTATTGCTCAAGACTACTTTCAAACAATACTAATAGAAAACCTAAACAATGTACTAAGTATAAAAGCATTGATGCATCAAAAAATACACACCTCAAATGATTGCTGTTTTACAGTTATAATTTTCCATTTAATTAGATATATAGTACTCCTACAACAAATTTGACAATTTTCAAAACCAATATACAAAGTAACAAAAGGGCTAAAAATAAATACATATTTAAAATACCTTAAAGAACATTCTGTTTGTCCAAAATAGTTGATTGAACTGAGATATACCACACTATAATTAGCACACGTTTGGAAACTAGAATGGAAAGAGAGTGTAGCCCCTGCACATCTTCGCCACCCAGAGATAAACTCAAAAGGGAAAGGTTATGCATGGAATATGTGTGTCCCTAGCCTACAATCTTTTTGCTGAAAACAGTTTTGATTGTTTGAACCTAATGGAACCTCATTGCACATATTCTACTTGATTTGAAAAGCCACTCCGAAGGCATTATCTGCAATCTTCACCATTTGAAACTCAAGCGTCGGGATTTGCAGATCCATCGCAGTGCTCAATGCAGCCCCCTCCTCCTTGTAACTTTGCAATGGTTCTCCAAATCTGTGACTGCTGTTGAAAGCAGTACAATGCTAAGGGAAAGGGAAATGTGGGTTATTGTTTTCTATGTCTTTTCTCTCCCTTCGCCCATACACCTTTCCACAACTGCTGTTTCCATGGCAACCCATTTGATATTCCATACAAGCAAGCTCCAGCTGAGAAATTCATAAGCCTTAGGCTGCTCTCTAAGTCAGTAAAACAATGTCATTGGAAATCTCCCTGTACAGTGAAAAAATCTAAACCTGTTACTATCACTGAAACAAAAACCTTTTTCTATCTCCCAGTTACATTACACAATCCAGAGAGCAGTTATTGACTACCTAACCTACGATATAGCCGAACAACTTTAGCCAGTCACATCTTTTCCTACCTTTTTGTCAGCATTTTTCTTCACTCTCCATGCTTCTCTGGGAATTTATCATTCTGTTAATGACTACTCATATATCCAGTTCCTCTATAGCAGCATCATGCTTATAGTGTAAACAGTGGGATATAGCTTTGTCTTTTGGGCCACCGGAGAGTATGCCAAATATTGTGACATTGACAAAGATGCTGTGTTACTACAAATGGATATAACGTGAATTCACCAAATAGGAATTTAGTGGCATCAATTGTTACCTATGCATGAATGCATTTTTGGATTGCAAGCACCCACACCCGATGATTGTGCACAGTGGTGCGAATGATCTGTGTCAACCACAGGGTTTGGACTTGAAATCCAAAATTAAGCAGAAGGAGATATTGGCACAGTTGATGGCTTTCTTTCCTGACACTGCACTTATATATTCAAACATATGTCAAAGCCAAAAGTGCCAGTGGTCGGAACAATAATAAGAATAAATGGAAATCTAGGAGATATGTCAGTAAACACATTTCTGCATTTTGCTGTGACAATAAGATTGGCTCCATTTATCACAATACTATCTGGTTTGATATGCCTGGAGTTTACCAAAACGTCAGAGTTCATTTCACAGCAGAAATTAACAGAATCTTCCATACTAACATCAAGGAATGTATCCAGTTCTTCCTTTAACAATGCCCACACACTATAAGCTTAAAGGCTCTTTTCAGAGGCACCCGATACACAAATGGTAGTATATTTTTTAAAACAAAAGTATTCTCTAATGCATTAACTGGATTTGTGCATCCACCACGATACCCTGTGCTATAGCCATGGTTGCAACTAAATAAAGTAGAGCAGTGTATCCGCAAATCCATTCAACATATATATGTATATATTATACATACACACACACACACACATATATATTTATATAGTTATTCACTGAAAAAACAAAGGTTATAGGGATGATATAGTTAGGTTCTTGAATTTACATGCACAACTCCATAGAAAGTTACTTTAAGTAACTTTAACTTGTGCCCTAAAGTAACGATTACTCGTGCCCCCACCATGCACAGTTTTCTCATCAATATTTGTATTGCAAATGTTGCATTAATAATATCAATGATGCCATAGAGAATGTCATCAATGATGTAATATGTGGGATAATTAGCTGTGCATGGCGAACGCATGAGTTATAGTTACCTTTGGGCCTATGGCCAGGCCCTGCAATCAACCCCATGTAGGTATTTAACCCAGAGCCATGCACGGCATTCGGGTGTGCACGGTGGGGGTTGGCTGCAGGGCCTGGCTCCACATATGGTCTTCGCCATGCAAGGTCGGGGTTGGCCGCAGGACCTGGCCTATATCCAGACCCTGCAGCCACCCCTCATAGGCATCTAACTCTGCATCTAACTCTGCATCATGCACAACCTTTGGTTGTGTGCGGCAGGGGTTGGCCGCAGGGCCTTGTATCATGCACTGTGTTGACCTGCGGCCAATCCCCCATAGGCATTCAACCCCCCCCAGGCACCTTGGAGGGGGGGGTTTGACATTTAGTTTCTGTGAAATGAACATTAGTGCCAGAATGCATTCTGACGTGCTTATTTATATAAGAGGCGACAGTTTTGCGTAAAATGTATTTTCGCCTGTGGTACTTTCTACTGGTTAATTAGAAAGTACTACCTTGTTGGGTAAATGCATAGTGCATATTCCAAACTACAGCTGCATAAAAGTCCCCAAGGTAAAGTGACTTTGTGTGCCTGTAATTTTGGAAATGTATTTGTTCTTCGAATGTCTTCTGAAATCTGGAATAACATGAATCCTTATAGAGAGAGTAAGACGTGACTACAAAGAATTGACTCTCCACCAACAAAAGTACTTCCTCTTAATTATATGTAGTAAGTTCTTCTTTGTTTGGTGGAGATGTGATAATATTTCTTTGCATCAAGAACGTATCTCCAAAATCGGTGGAAATACACTCTGGGGGCTTTTTGGCAAGTTGTCCATCATGCTGTGAAAAGGCAGGAAGACGTTGCATTTCACTAAGGTATATCTGGTGTGACCAAATGGCCCGGTCTTCTAGGCCATTTTACATACTCATAGTGGTTGAAAGTGACAACAACGATCTCTGCTCTCAACAGCAGAGTACCAACCTCCTCCATTGGGGACGGCAGGGAGAGCCTCAATGCTCCTGCGGGCCCTGACAGCTCCCTGCCGCCAACTGGAGCTGGCTTTGCTCATGTATATAGGGAGCAGCAAAAAATAAATGCTGCTCCTTGTGGGCAAGAACATTCCTTTCATCTGTTTTCCTGCCTGTTGTCAAAACAGATGAAAAGTCTGCTTCCAGTGCGCAAGAGCAGTTTTCCTGCTTCAGCATGCTGGAAACGCACTTACAGTTTGCTCTCCCTTCGTGGGAGCTTCCAAAGCTCCCTCCAAGAGACAGCAAACTGCTATCTCCAGAGGGTGGGCACCTCAGGAGATAGAGAGCTGGCCCAGGTGGTGGCTGTCCTCAGGGCTAGTAATGGTTCCAGGAGGGGGGTTATGCAGCCCCCTACTTTAGTTTGCCCGGGCCGGACCCAGGTAAGTGGTGGTCCCTGGGACTGTTAATGGCCCAGAAGAGGGGGCCTATGCTGTAAACTGTAAACAAATACCTGGGTTTACAGATCCTTATCGATTTTGTGGCAACATTTTCCTATGGAAAATACATCTGTCTACATATTTGTGAGTATGTGGGTTTGTGTAAGTATGTGGTTAATAGGTGTGTGTAGTGGGTTATGTATATGTGTTTGAGTGTCTTTGGTTGTGTGGGTGTGTGTGCAACTGTTTGTATATGAGATTGCATGGCTATGTGTGTCACTGTGTGTGTGAGGGTGAGTTTCTGTGTGTGGGAGTGGTTGTGGGGGTGAGTGAGTATGTGGGATTGCATGTGTGTGTGTGTTACTACCTGTTTGAGATTGTGAGGGTGAGTGCGACTGTGTGTGGGGTAGTTGTTGAATATGTAAGGGAGCAGGGTGGGAAGTTATTAAATTATAAATCTGTTAGATTTATTGTTATTTTTTCATTTGTAATTAGTATTTTAATTGATTCATAATTGTGCACCTTTTAGTGTTGTATAATATTTTAAATTTGATTTTAAATTTTTTATTTTTACTTTAGTTTTATTGTTAGATATGGTAAGTAATATTTTAGCAGTGGGTTGTTGGGTTTATAGGGGTTTAGGGGGGTTTTGCTGATTGGAGTAGGAATAGTAAATTTTTCCCCTTCAAAGTCCAACACTTTCCCTACTGATGCTTAGAGTGGAGTGGGACTAATAAAACAAATCCCCCTGAAGCCCAATGCTTTCCATATTGTTGCTTAGTCTGGAGTGAGAATAGTAAGTTTCACCCTTCTGAAGTCCAGCGCTTTCCCTTATGTTGCACTGACTGGAGTAGGAATAGTACCCCTCCAAAGTCCCACACTTTTCTTACTGTTAAATAAACTGTAGTGGCAATTATATATTTAATATTTTTAAATGCCAATAGTTTTCATAATATTAGTTAAATGTGTTTTATGGTATTAATTGTATTTTATTTATATTTTATAATTTTTGTTTTCATTTTTTTTCATATAAATTGTAATTTTAGAAAATGTGTTTATTGAGGTTTTACATTTTTAATATTTCATTGACCAGATAAATATATATTTTGCTATTGAATAGTTTATGTCTATAATTTTTTTCATGGTGTTATTATATTTATATATATGTTACAAATTGGGTTTCCAGTTGGCAGAGGTATGCACCCTGTGCAAGAAGTAACCACAATCCTAGTCAGGATAAGCCAGATATACACTAAGGCCCTCATTACAACCCTGGCGGTCGGTGATAAAGCGGCGGTAATTCCGCCAACAGGCCGGCGGTAAAAAAAATAGAATCACGACCATGGTGGAAACCGCCAACACAGACAGCCACTTTAACATTCCAACCGCCACGGCGGTAGCAACAAAAACCGTGGCGGTAACCGCCAACAGACAAGAGGAAGACAATGTACCGCCCACGCTATTACAAGGCACCAATCTGCCAGCTTTTCTGGGGCGGTACCAATGCCATCAAAAGCACGGCAGAAACAGTACTTGGAACGGAAACCACTCGCCTCTGAATACCCAACAAGGAACCAGGACGCCACGGAGCCCGAGTTACAGGTGTTACCAATGTTGGTTTACCTCCTCTTCTACCAGGAACATCAAAGACGGTGGCGACGACCACGGTGAATAATGCACCTAGCAGACAGGGGAGGAGGGGAGGAAAAAGAGAGTGACACACACACGCAACACGCAAAACCCCACCCGACCCCCACTCCCAACAACACACACATAAACACATGTAGCAACATTACATTTACTCCCCGTAACTCCCTGGAAGAACGCAAGGACCAAATGAAATGATTTTAACTAGTGTAATCATCGAAACTCCAGATAGGCCAACATAACTTTAAAAGATCAGTATATACAAATATTGACAGCAAGTACACAAGTCCGGATACTGTTCCATTACATGTCCGTGGACCAGTGGTCCCAAAAACCATGGGCGAAGCCCACACATGACACCTGCCTCAAAACAGAGAGAACACTGCTGGGGCATGAGGTCGGAAAAAAAACAGGCACCCCAGGGGGAAGGGGAGGAGGGCACCTCAGCCAGTTGCTGGGACGACGCTACTGCTCCACGAGGGGGCTCCATGCCCACTGCTTGGTCCTGGGGAGTGCAAAGCCACAGTCTCTCAAGTGGGTGCACTGCCCACTGATTTGTCCTGGGGAGTGCAAAGCCACATTCTTTCAAGTCTCTCCAGTGGGTGGTTTGGCCACTGATTGGTCCTGGAG
Source organism: Pleurodeles waltl (assembly GCF_031143425.1). Classification (NCBI taxonomy): domain Eukaryota; kingdom Metazoa; phylum Chordata; class Amphibia; order Caudata; family Salamandridae; genus Pleurodeles; species Pleurodeles waltl. Next base: position 736,791,107 of record NC_090437.1, on the reverse strand, counting down.
AGTGCAAAGCCACAGTCTCTCAAGTCTCTCAAGTGGGTGGTTTGCCCACTGCTTGGTCCTGGGGAGTGCAAAGCCACAGTCTCTCAGTCTCTCAAGTGGGTGGTTTGCCCACTGATTGGTCCTTGGTAGTGCAAGGCCACAGTCTCTCAAGTGGGTGGTTTACTCTCTGCTTTGTCCTGGGGAGTGCAAGGCCACAGTCTCTCTAGTGGATGTGTTCTCCACTGGTTCTGGAGGGGGCTTTGTGCCCAGAGTGCTTCATCCTGCCAAGGACTGGGGTAGTGGATGCTGTTCTCCACTGGTTCTGGAGGGGGCTTTGTGCCCAGAGTGCTTCATCCTGCCAAGGACTAGGGTAGTGGATGCTGTTCTCCACTGGTTCTGGAGGGGGCTTGATGCCCAGAGTGCTGCACCTGGGGTGTGGCAGTTCCCATTCGCTCACCTGGGTGTCTGAGCCACAAGATTTTCTGGGAACAGGTAGCATGATACTCTATGGAGGCACACTCCACCCTGCAGCGACTTAGCCTGCCAACTGCTGGTACTGCCAGTGCTGGTTGTGGTGCCTCATGTAGTGTGTGCAGGGTCCAGGACGTCTCCTGCAGCCTCGGACGACTGCCCACTGAGGATGATGCTGATGTCGGCTGTAGTGGCACTGGCTGGGCAAGTCGCCTGGCAGGTTGCGGTGGCTGCGGCGGTGGCTGCGGCAGAGATGCTGCCGGTGGTGCAGGTATCAGCACCTGTGGAGGGAGACAGCAGGACGTCTCGTGCAGCCTCGGACGGCTGACCACTGGGGATGATGCTCTGGACTGTAGCAGAGGCAGCTGACATGTAGGCGGCGGTGCAGGTGGTGGTGGTTGCAGCGGTGGCCACCGCCATACAGATTGCTGTTATGTCTTGCAGAAGGGGTGACACCAGCCCCTCACCCGGAGGCTCCGTGCCCTGAGCTGACTTCCCTTTGGCCTTGTGTCCCTTCCCCACCTTGGAAGTCGCTGCTGGGACCTTGGCACTGTCCTCTTTTGTCTTGTAGGAGGCCTTGCTGGGTGGTTGGTGCAGCTTTTCCCTGTGGCATGTAGGCCCCTTCTTTATCTTGACAGGTGGTGGAATAGGGTGATCCTTGGCCTCACTTGGTGGCACACTGGCAGCCCTGATGGGTGCCGCCCGTGATGTTACTGGACTTGCAGGGACCACAGTGCTCGAAGATTTTGTGGCTGAGGTGCTGGGTTGGGATCTGGACATCCTGGCCCTAGGGGAAGGACGGGGGGAGGTGTAGGGAAGAGGTCAATGGAAGCTAGGAAAGGTTTTTTTAGACACACTGGGACGGGAAGATGGAGGGGGGTTGGGAGTGGAGGAAGAGGTAGTGATTGTAGGAGGTGTACATCTGCTGAGTTTGGGTGAGGGTGCATGGGCTGGAGGCTGTTGTGAGGTGGATGGCTGTTGAGTGGGTGTGTGCCTGCGTTTCTGTACTTTGGGAGGAGGGCTCACAGACACACTGGGAGAGGACACAGGGGACGTGTGCATGGTAGTGGGGTTGGTGATTGCACATGAGCGGTGTGTGGTGATGGGCCTGCTGGTGATGGACTGGATCTGGGTAGTAGAAGTTGGAGGGGGGAGGCTGGACACAGGGACAATGGCTGCCATCAGTGCTGAGGCCAGAGCCTGAAATGCTCTCTGTTGGGCTGCCACGCCAGAATGAGTGCCCTTAAGGTATGCATTTGTTTGCTGCAAATGCCTCTCGACACCCTGGATGGCATTCAAAATGGTTGACTGCCCAACAGTGAGGGATCTCAGGAGGTCAATAGCCTCCTCACTGAGGGCAGCAGGGCTGACTGGGGCAGGGCCTGAGGTGCCTGGGACGAAGGAGATGCCCACCCTCCTGGATGAGCGGGCACAGGAAACAAGCTGAGGGGCTGATGGGAGGGCGGTGCTGGTAGGGGGGGTGGTGGCTGTACCTGTTTTTGCGGTGGGCACAGAAGTGCCCGCCACCGCAAGGGAGCTCCAATCAGAGGAGAAGTCACTGTCGCTGGTGTCTCCTCCTGTCCCCGTCGTGGAGCTCCCCTCGCCCTCAGTCCCACTGGTGCCTTCAGACTCTGTACATTCACCCTCCTGGGCCTTGTGGGTTGCAGCTCCCTCCTGCTCCGGTGCCAATGCTCCTCCGCCAGATGATGCTAATGCACACAAGGACAGGGTGACAAAACAAAAAGGGGGGGAAAGACAGAGGAGACACATGGTCAATGCCAGCAACAACACCACCGTTGTCAGACACAACACACAGGGAGAAGCCCTATGCACTAGGTCATGCACTAACTATTCTTGGGAAAATCACCTGCCCATGGGGGACTGTGCCTAAGCCCATTTGATGCAAACCTGGAACCCACAAGAGCCTGACTATATGTAGATGGCCACTACAACTTTTGGGGTTGGAGTGCCACAGATCCTGCCTAACAATGGACCTACCCTAGCAAGTTTGCCCTGGCCTAGGGGAACCCACAGCCCACTTCCCCCACCCAGACAACTCATACAGCGTGCAGAGTCAGCTGAATTAGACTGTACTCAATCCCTTGTGGCTGCTGTGATGCCCTCAAGCACCCGTCCAACTCAGGATATGCCACTGCCAGGATCCGGTACATTAGGGGGGTCATGGTGCGACGGGCACCCCTTCCACGTTGGGAGGCCATCCCCAGCTGGGCCTCCACCGTCTTCTTGCTCCAGCCGCGCAGGTCCTCCCATCTTTTGGGGCAGTGGGTGCTCCGTCTATGATAGACCCCCAGGGTCCGCACTTCCTTGGCGATGGCACGCCAAATACCCTTCTTCTTTTGGGCGCTGACCTAGAGGAAAAGTGAAGTAAGAATGGATTTTACTCCCCCGTCTGGTTCTTCTTAGTCATTGGCCACAACTTCCCACCCTGGCCCAGAAACACATACACTGACCATCCCCACATGCTGGCCTCAGCCCACCCCCCTTATCTTCCCTCCACCCCACACATTCATGTGCCATCCATCATGCTCACAGTGTACTCACCTGTTTGTCTGGAGGACTGCAGAGTAGCGTGTACTGGGGGAGGACCCCAGCCACCAAGTTGTCCAACTCCTTTGCGGTGAAGGCAGGGGCCCTTTTCCCAGACACTGTAGCCATTGTCGCTTCCAGGCTCAGGTCACAGCAGCACTTGCAGTGTAGATCCTCTCCTGTTGAAGGTCAGGTATCAAGTGAGTGAACAGATAGAAAATGGCAGTTACGTCCACAGCAGTGCGTACCGTCACCGCCCGTGTACATCGTCATTGGCTCCGGGAGCCCACAGGGCTCAATGATAATCAATGCTGAATTATTTAGTGGTCCTCGTCCGCCTACCGCGACGCTGCACAATGCCAGTGCAGTTACCTCATTTCCCCTTGTCCCTCCTTACAGGCCAGGAAGCCACCATTTCAGGGGGCCACATGGCAGGGCAACTAACTGCGTCACATCACTTTTGGGCAGGAATACGGACAGACAGCGCCACACACCAATTACATCACAATTATTCAAAACACCCTTGTGCAAGCTATGTGGTGTATGACCCTCTGCTCACCCTTCTCCTCCATAGGGCACATCCGCTAGGGCAGATGATGAGATGACGTCATCCTCCGGTATACAGACCCCTGCTGGACCTGTCGACAATGGAAGACAGACACATCATTATCACCCACAGACTGGATCGTGCCACAATCCATGAACTGTGTGCCCAGTTGGAGCCAGACCTGATGTCAGCTATCCACCATCCCACAGGAATCCCCCCTCTAGTGCAGGTCGTGTCAGTACTCCATTTCCTAGCCACTGGTTCCTTTCAAACAACAGTGACCATGACATCAGGGATGTCACAGCCAATGTTCTCTAACGTGTTGTCCAGAGTGTTGTCTGCCCTGCTGAAACACATGCGCAGCCACATCGTTTTCCCTCAGGTGGAGGATTTGCCCACAGTGAAAGGTGACTTCTATGCCCTGGGACATATCCCCAACATCATTGGTGCCATTGATGGTACACGTGTGGCATTTGTCCCACCCCGCAGGAATGAACAGGTGTACAGAAACCACAGAAGCTACCATTCTATGAATGTGCAGATGGTGTGTTTGGCAGACCAGTACATCTCCCATGTGAATGCCAAGTATCCTGGCTCAGTGCATGACGCTTACATTTTGAGGAATAGCAGCATCCCTTATGTGATGGGGCAACTCCAGAGGCACTGTGTGTGGCTAATAGGTGAGGCCAAGGTCCCAATACAGTTTGAATAGGTGTCTGGGTATGGGGTTGTCCCTAAGGGTTAGTGTGTGTCCAACAGTTGTCTCTCGACATTTGCAGGTGACTCTGGTTACCCCAACCTCTCATGGCTAATGACCCAAGTAAGGAATCCCAGGACAAGGGCAGAGGAATGCTACAATGAGGCACATGGGTGAACTAGGAGGATAATAGAGCGGACTTTCGGCCTCCTGAAGGCCAGGTTCCGGTGCCTCCATCTGATAGGTGGCTCCCTATTCTACTCACCGAAGAAGGTGTGCCAGATAATCGTGGCATGCTGTATGTTGCACAACCTGGCTTTGCGACGCCAGGTGCCTTTTCTGCAGAAGGATGGTCCTGATGTTTGTCTTGTGGCAGCAGTGGAGCCTGTGGACAGTGTGGAAGAGGAGACAGAAGAAGAAGATATAGACAACTGAAACAACATCATCATGCGATACTTCCAGTGAGACACAGGTAAGAGACTGGCACTGCTCCTCTCATATCATACTACTGTAGGACATTGCTTGATTCTGCCTTTTTACCTCGTGTATGGACCCTGACAGTTCACTTTGGCTTTCCATTTCACAGATCTGGGTACCACTTTCTGCCTTCTGCTATGTTTACTGCTGCCCAATGTAGGAAGTTGGCTCTGTATGCACTATTTCAAAGTAAGAAATAGCATGCACAGAGTCCAAGGGTTCCCCTTAGAGGTAAGATAGTGGCAAAAAGAGATAATTCTAATGCTCTATTTTGTGGTAGTGTGGTCGAGCAGTAGGCTTATCAGAGGGTAGTGTTAAGCATTTGTTGTACACACACAGGCAATAAATGGGGAACACACATTCAAAGACAATTCCAGGCCAATAGGTTTTTATATAGAAAAATATATTTTCTTAGTTTATTTTAAGAACCATATGTGCAAGATTCACAAACAATACTTTAAATGAAAGGTATTTCACTTAGGAACTTTAGGAACTTTGAATTAGCAAAATAGCATATATAGTTTTCACACAAATGGCAATAAGCTATTTTAAAACTAGACACTGCAATTTTCAAAAGTTCCTGGGGGAGGTAAGTGTTTGTTAGTTTTGCAGGTAAGTAAACCACCTACAGGGTTCAAAGTTGGGTCCAAGGTAGCCCACCGTTGGGGGTTCAGAGCAACCCCAAAGTTACCACACCAGCAGCTCAGGGTCGGTCAGGTGCAGAGGTCAAAGTGGTGCCCAAAACGCGTAGGCTTAAATGGAGAAGGGGGTGCCCCGGTTCCAGTCTGCCAGCAGATAAGTACCCGTGTCTTCAGAGGGCAGACCAGGGGGGTTTTGTAGGGCACCGGGGGGACACAAGTCAACACAAAAAGTACACCCTCAGCGGCACGGGGGCAGCCGGGTGCAGTGTGCAAACAGGCGTCGGGTTGGTAATAGAGTTCAATGGGAGACCAAGGGGTCTCTTCAGCGATGCAGGCAGGCAAGGGGGGGGCTCCTCGGGGTAGCCACCACCTGGGCAAGGGAGAGGGCCACCTGGGGGTCGCTCCTGCACTGGAGGTTGGATCCTTCAGGTCCTGGGGGCTGCGGGTGCAGTGTCCTTACCAGGCGTCGGGTTCTTAGAAGCAGGCAGTCGCGGTCAGGGGGAGCCTCTGGATTCCCTCTGCAGGTGTTGTTGTGGGGACTCAGGGGGGTCAACTCTGGCTACTCACGGGCTCGCAGTCGCCGGGGAGTCCTCCCTGTAGTGTTGGTTCTCCACAAGTCGAGCCGGGGACGTCGGGTGCAGAGTGCCAAGTCTCACGCTTCCGGCTGGAAACGTGTTGTTTTCAAAAGTTGCTTCTTTGTTGAAAAGTTGCAGTCTTTGTGGAACAGAGCCGCTGTCCTCGGGAGTTCTTGGACCTTTTAGATGCAGGGTAGTCCTTTGAGGCTTCAGAGGTTGCTGGACCCTGTGGAACGCGTTGCTGTAGCAGTTTTCTTGAAGTGGGGAGACAGGCCGGTAGAGCTTGGGCCACAGCAGTTGGTGTCTCCGTCTTTTCTGCAGGTTTTACAGCTCAGCAGTCCTTCTTCGTCTTAGGTTGCAGGAATCTAGTTACCTAGGTTCTGGGAGCCCCTAAATACTCGATTTAGGGGTGTGTTTAGGTCTGGGGGGTTAGTAGCCAATGGCTACTAGCCCTGAGGGTGGCTACACCCTCTTTGTGCCTCCTCCCTGAGGGGAGGGGGGCACATCCCTAATCCTATTGGGGGAATCCTCCATCTGCAAGATGGAGGATTTCTAAAAGTCATAGTCACCTCAACTCAGGACACCTTAGGGGCTGTCCTGACTGGCCAGTGACTCCTCCTTGTTTTTCTTATTATCTCCTCCGGCCTTGCCGCCAAAAGTGGGGCCGTGGCCGGAGGGGGCGGGCAACTCCACTAGCTGGAGTGCCCTGGGGTGCTGTAACAAAGGGGGTGAGCCTTTGAGGCTCACCGCCAGGTGTTACAGTTCCTGCAGGGGGAGGTGAGAGGCACCTCCACCCAGTACAGGCTTTGTTACTAGCCACAGAGTGACAAAGGCACTCTCCCCATGTGGCCAGCAACATGTCTGGTGTGTGGCAGGCTGCTAAAACTAGTTAGCCCACACTGGTAGTCGGTATGGTTTCAGGGGGCATCTCTAAGATGCCCTCTGGGGTGTATTTCACAATAAAATGTACACTGTCATCAGTGTGCATTTATTGTGCTGAGAAGTTTGATACCAAACTTCCCAATTTTCAGTGTAGCCATTATGGTGCTGTGGAGTTCGAGTTTGACAGACTCCCAGACCATATACTCTTATGGCTACCCTGCACTTACAATGTCTAAGGTTTTGCTTAAACACTGTAGGGGCATAGTGCTCATGCACTTATGCCCTCACCTATGGTATAGTGCACCCTGCCTTAGGGCTGTAAGGCCTGCTAGAGGGGTGACTTATCTATGCCATAGGCAGTGTGAGGTTGGCATGGCACCCTGAGGGGAGTGCCATGTCGACTTAGTCGTTTTCTCCCCACCAGCACACACAAGCTGGCAAGCAGTGTGTCTGTGCTGAGTGAGGGGTCTCCAGGGTGGCATAAGACATGCTGCGGCCCTTAGAGACCTTTCCTGGCATCAGGGCCCTGGGTACCAGTTACAAGGGACTTACCTGGATGCCAGGGTGTGCCAATTGTGTAAACAAAGTTACAGGTTAGGGAAAGAACACTGGTGCTGGGGCCTGGTTAGCAGGCCTCAGCACACTTTCAAATCATAACTTGGCATCAGCAAAAGGTCAGGGGGTAACCATGCCAAGGAGGCATTTCCTTACACCCAACAACTGTCGAACATTGGTATGTGAAAATGAACATTGACACTGCTATTTGTCAGAGAAGTTGTAATAACACACTTGTGAAAGTTCAGACTGACTCCAGATCGTTTTGTGATTCAAGGGTGTTTATTTAAGTGCTATTCAGTGGAGGGGTTTGTGCAATGGGCTGGGGTGATGGTGGAGGAAAGTCCAGGATAGAGTCCAGTCTATTTGTATCACAGGTGCATTGTCCAAGCGGGCATAGGAAGGGGAGCAATGGCAGTTAAAGGTGGACAGGGTGACAGAGTGGGACACAAGGGTGACATTCAGGAGAGTCTTATTTCCTGGTGAGGGTCTTGGCAATGTTCTCTGTCTTGTGCCTGGATCTCAGGGACCGTTTGCGGGGTGGTTCCCCTTCTGCAGGGGGTGGGGTGCTGGTGGCCTGTTGTTCCTGTGGCGGGACCGCCTGTCCACTAGCACCGGCGGACGTGGAGGGCTGTTTATCGTTCAGGCTAGTGTCAGGGGCCCGTTGGTGTGCCACTGTCTCCCTCATGGTGTTCGCCATATCTGCCAGCACCCCTGCAATGGTGACCAGGGTGGTGTTAATGGACTTCAAGTCCTCCCTGATCCCCAGGTACTGTTCTTCCTGCAGCCGCTGGGTCACCTGAAACTTGGCCAGTACCGTGCCCATGGTCTCCTGGGATTGGTGGTATGCTCCCATGATGTTGGAGAGTGCCTCGTGGAGAGTGGGTTCCCTAGGCCTGTCCCCCCCCTGTCGCACAGCAGTCCTCCCAGCTTCCCTGTTATCCAGTGCCTCTGTCCCCTGAACCGTGGGCCCACTGCCACTGACCCCAGGACCCTGATCGTCCTGGGTTAGTGGGGTTGCCTGGGGTCCCTGTAATAGTGGACACACTGCTGATTGACGTGTCCTGGGGACAGAGGGATGGGCCCGCTGGGTGGGTGCTGTGCTGGTGTTTCCTGAGGGGGGAGGTTCAGTGGTGGTTTGTGACTGTGGCAGGGGAACCGACTGTCCAGAGGTCCCTGATGGGCCGGGCTGGTCATTTTGATCCAGGCGTGCAGAGCTGCTGTCGTCACTGTGGACCTCTTCTGTGGGGGTACTGGAAATGGCTGGCACCTCCTGTCCGGTGACGTTGGGTAGGGGTCCTGTTGGGGTGTAAATGCATAGTTATTGTATCTGTGTATGCCATCTTGTGCAGGGGGTGAGTTTCCATCTACTCCTGTGCTTGCATTATTGGCTTGGCCCTTGTGTGATTGGTGATTTTGGGGCCTGGGAAAATCTCTCTACTGAACATGCTTTGGTGATGGGTGTCCATGCATTGGTGTTACATGCAGGGCTTGCTTTTGGGATGTGTGGGTTGTGATAGTGGGGTCTCTTTGGGGTGTTGGGGTGATGGGTGTGAGGGTAGAGGTAGGAGTTTGTGATGGCATGCAGGTAGGGTGGGGGGATATAGTAGTATAGATTAGCCTTAGCAGAGTCTAGTCCTCCTGCTAATCCTTTGGGGCCCTCAGGATGCATGATCACCATGACTTGCTCCTCCCATGTTGTTAGTTGTGGGGAGGAGGTGAGGGTCCACCGCCAGTCCTCTGTACGGCTACCTGGTGTCTGGATACCACAGAACGTACCTTCCCCCGTAGGTCATTCCACCTCTTCCTGATGTCATCCCGTGTTCTTGGATGCTGTCCCACTGCGTTGACCCTGTCAACAATTCTCCGCCATAGCTCCATCTTCCTTGCAATGGACTTCTGCTGCACCTGTGATCCAAATAGCTGTGGCTCTATCCGGATGATTTCCTCCACCATGACCCTGAGCTCCTCCTCAGAAAACCTGGGGTGTATTTGAGGTGTCATAATGTGGTGTGGATGATGTGTGAGGTGATGTTTGTTGTGATGTGTGATGTGATGTGTTGGTGTGTGTTCTTTGACGTGCGTGGATGTTGTATCAGTGATGGTGTTGTGTGCCTGTGAATGCTGGTGTTGTGTTTGCTATTCTCTCTCTCTCTGCTTCTTCCAAAAATGTTGTTGTAAGGGGTTGTGGGTAATGTGGGTGTGTGTTTTATAGTGGCATAAGTGTGTGGGTGTGGTGTGTGTATGTGTATCAGGTGTGTGTATTTTGAATTGTCCAATGTGGTTGTGTTTTGTAAATGTGTGTGTATTTTGAGCGCGGCGGTGTGTACCGTCAATGGATTACCGCGGTTGAATGACCGCCGCGTTGATTTGTGGGTCATGATAGTGTGGGCGTATTCTTGTTGGCGTGACGGTGTAGGTTTTGCTATCGCCAGATTATCCCTGACCTTTGGTGTGGCGAACTTGTGTGGGTGTCAGTATTGTGGCGGATTAAGAGATGTGGATCGTAATACCTGTAGCAGATTTCCGCAACGACAACGGTATCTTGACAGCCGTCAGCACGGCGGTAAGCGGTATTTAACGCCAGGGTTGTAATGAGGGCCTAAGAGTTAACCTGTGCTCACTCACCGGTAGCTTGGCACAGAGCAGTCAGACTTAACTCTAGAGGCAATGTGCAAAGTATTTGTGCAACACTTCAAACAGTAAAACAGTGAAAACACCACACAAAAGGATACCACACCTAGTTAGAAAAATAGATCTTAGTTTTTTGAACAACCAAGGCCAAAATGAGAAAAACTCTAATGAGTAGAAGTTGAGGTATGAATTTTTAAAGATTAAACTTACTTACAGTAGCGAAAAGCATAAAGCACCAAGGGGGGTTATCTGGTTGTGCTGGACCAGGTAAAATACCAAAGTTAAGGCCAGCTGCGATGGAGAGAGGGTTGGATACAGTCCCAGACAAGTCCCACTGAAGTTTTACCTTTTCAAAGTTGAGCCAAGAGTCCTGTTCACAGGGAAGAAGTTCGCCGGGAACAAAGAGAGTGTCGCTGGCAGTGGTCCGTGAGCGCAAAGAGTCGACTGGGTGTAGTGGATGGATAGACCAGAGCCTCACAGTCATGAGGCATTTTGCTTGCTGTGCAAAGAGACAAACTTGTGGCAGTTTGCACTGACTCTTCATGCGAGTAGTGCAGTTCCGGTGCAAGCGGGCCTGTTCACAGCAGTGAGGGGCCCAAAAGCTTGATTTTAGAACCCAAAATAAGCTTCCAAGGGCCTAGGATCTGATAGGCACCTCTTAGCAGCCAGGGGCTTGTTTACAAAGGGTTCAGGGGCTGTGGGGAGCCTGTCATGTCCCTGAGGCTCAGATTAGGAGGCCAGCACACTAGCTATTCCAGTCACTCTGGGGACCTCGGAGCAAGATTTAGATGCAGGTCCAGTTCTTCTTCCCCAGGAAGGAGGGCAGCAGGCAGAAGGTCAACATAGTATGGCAGCAGCTCCTTCACAGTATCAGTCCAGCAGAGTAGCAGCTCAACAGAGTGGCAGTCCTTGCAGCAGCAGTTCCTTCTGGCAGAGTATCCACAGGTCAAGAGGTCAACTGTGTTGGTGTTAGTTGCGGTTCAGTATTTAAGAATTGGTGCCCTGGTTCTGGAAGGTAGGAAAAGCTTCTAGAAAGTGACTTTGAAGTGCAAGGACCTCCTTTCCTCCCCTTCCGTGGCTCCAAGCTGGTTGGAGTGACAGTACACAGCTGTTAGGCCTATTGTGGGTGGACAAGGCACTGTCCATTCAGTTGGAAGTGTGAGGCTGTAACCAACTCTTCCCTCCCAACCTGCACACGATGGCCCATCAGGCACACCTAAGCTTCCTTTGTGTGTGGATGTCTGGTGGGAATGCAAACTCCCAGCTGTCATCTAATCCCTGATGAGTATTGGGGACATGGTGCAGGCACAAGAGGCTAAGAGTAGGAAAATGCCAACTTTCAAAAATTGCATTTTCAAAATTGTAACAATAAAGCTAAATTTTCCAAAGAGGAGTTATCATTACTATTCCAAGGGTACTAAACATGACAGATATACCCCTTCCCAATCAGGAATTACAGCGTATTAAATGTAACAAGGTACACTTAATGTTATCCCAGGAGAGGGGTAAACCTCACATTTGAGGGATGTTTACTGCTAGGACATGTAAAACTTAAAAGTTCATGTCCTATTTTTTATTTGCAACCTGCCCTACTGACTACCTAGGACCTCCACGAGGGGTGACATATGTAATCAAATGGGAGTTTAAGGCTTGGCATGTGGTTTTAAACGCCACATCGACATGGCAGTTCCAAACTGCACACACAGGCTCTGCAATGGCAGGCCTGAGGCAGGTTTGAAGGTCTACTTAAATGGGTGGTACAATCAGTGCTGCAGGTCCACTCGTAGCATTTAATATACAGGCCCTGGGCATATGCAGTGCACCTTTATAGGGTCTTACAAGTAAAATACATTTTTCATTTGTGGATAGGCCAATATTACCATGTTTAAAGCAGAGAGTACATGCACTTTAGCACTGGTTATCAGTGATGAAGTGCCAAGAGTCCTAAAGCCAGCAACAATTGGTCCAACAAAATTGGAGGAGAGACAAAGAATCTGGACTAAGGATGACACAGGTCTAACAATACATATATACATATATTATTTTCACTGAATTTTTTTTGTAAAAACAAAGTTTACAGGGAAGTTATAGTTAGGTTCTGCCGAATTTAATCCTACAAAAACATAGGAATTCAGCAATTACAGTTAGAGTTCTTTCAAGTTACTATAACTCGCGCACTAAGGTAACTATAAATCACACCTTTGCCATGCACAGTTTTCTTATCAATAATGTTATTGCAAGCATTGCCGTGATATCAAAGATGCCATACAAGATCTCATCAATGACATAATATGTGGAATAATTAGCTGTGTATGGCAAAGGTGTGAGTTAAAGTTACCTTAGGGCGCGAGTTATAGTCACTTGAAAGAACTCTAACAATCTAACTGCTGAATTTCTATGGTTTTGTATGAGTTAATTCAAACCCTAAATTTAAAGTCCCTGTAACCTTTGTTTTTTTCAGCAAATTTCTATGTTTTTTTAAGGTAAAGTAATTTTAAATACTATGGGGGTCATTCCGACCCTGGTGGTGCATGACCGCCAGGGCGGAGGGCAGCGGAAGCACCGCCAACAGGCTGGCGGTGCTTCCTGGGCTATTCTGACCGCGGCGGTAAAGCCGCGGTTAGAAAAGGGGAACTGGCGGTTTTCCGCCGGTTTTCCCCTGGCCCAGGGAATCCTCCATGGCGGCGCTGCTTGCAGCACCGCCACGGGGATTCCGACCCCCTTCCCGCCAGCCTGTTTCTGGCGGTCTTCACCGCCAGAACCAGGATGGCGGGAACGGGTGTCGTGGGGCCCATGCCAGTGGCATGGGCAGTGCAGGGGCCCCCTCACAGGGCCCCATACAGATTTTCACTGTCTGCTTAGCAGACAGTGAAAATCACGACGGGTGCCACTGCACCCGTCGCACCCCTGCAACTCCGCCGGCTCCATTTGGAGCCGGCTTCCTCGTTGCAGGGGCTTTCCCGCTGGGCCGGCGGACGGCCTTTTGGTGGTCGCCCGCCGGCCCAGCGGGAAAGTTGGAATGACCGCTGCGGTCTTTTGACCGCGGGCGGTCATTCGGCGGCAACCGCATGGCGGGCGGCGACCGCCGCCCGCCGCGGTCAGAATGACCGCCTATATGTCATTCCAACCCACCTTGTAGCCACGCCTTGCAGCCAAGCCCTTATACCCGCCGAACCCCACGTCACACATGGCTTTTGGCCATACACAGTGCAGGTTGGCCATAGGGCCTGTCTCTGTCAGTGGATGTGTGAGTGTGTGTGTGAATGTCTGAGCTGGTCTGAAAGTGGGTGTGTGAGTCTATGAGTGGGTCTGAGTGGGTGCATGACTGTCTGAGTGGGAGTTGGCGTGGGCGCCTGAGCCTCTGAGTGCATGTATGAGTGAATGAATTAGTGTATGAATGAGTCTGTGATTTTTCTTTCATATTTTTCCACAATCATAAATATTTTGCTAATAATTCAGGGAAAATTGTGAAAAGTCAAAAATGTTCATGAATATTGCATGCTGTGATGCAAAATTATATTAAACCTATAATTTGCCCCTAAAACACACCTAAATCACAACCCTGAGGTCAGGGTACCTTCACCCTGACCCCTTATGCCACTTTCAATTAGAATTTTCACCTCCGAGGACGGTGTCCCCTGAAATAAAATGTCAGTCGCAACTTTCTAGTAAGGTCACAGTCACCAATTGCAATGCTTTTTTTCACAGGTGTATTCACAGGAATCTGTGAATGTTGCAAATTATTTGAGGGCCAGAGGTATACAAATGTATTTGCCCTTAAATATCTCCCAAGCTACTGAACGGATTTACACCAAATAACAAAAAGCACAATCTCCATACTGAGAACTAGCTTTCAAGCTTTATATATATATATATATATATATATATATTTATATATAACTAGGTAGTTATAGTTAGGAGCATGTTTCCATAGAAAAAGTGTTTTTTGACTTGCCTAAATCTTTGGCACCCTTTGACAAATTTTCATGAAATGTTCAAAAAAATGCCTTGTTGCACACTGATAGTTTTGGGGTGATCCATCAAGTGGGGCCTAGAAAAAGGGGTCAAAAAAGTTGTGTTTACCATGTTAATTCCCATAGGACCTTCAGACATGACTACAGCCCAAACCGCTAGACGGAATTACACCAAATTTGGAAGAAAGCTAACCTTTGGTAAGCAGATTACAATTTTGCTTGTTTGGTGTAAATTTGTTCAGTAGTCTTTGTGATATTAAAGGAAATCCAAATTAGTATATCTGTGATCGTGAAGTCTTCGCAAACAATGATGAGCTTGTGCAAGGAAATGCACAACTCTGATTGGCTGACAACAGCTCAAACCAGGAAGTGTTGACAAACAGCTTGAGATTAGTCTCACAAAAAACTGTTAAAAAAAAAAGACAAGGGACCAAGGTAGGGACACCCTGACCTCTCAGCTCTGGTGCTGGGGTCCCAGAGGGACCGCCGAGAGGGAAAAAAAGCATTAAAAAAACCTTTTACTGCAAAATTGTGACCACGTCACAAATTCACTGGAAAAATAAAAAAAACACAAGTGATGGCTCCAGCACTTGTTTTTTAATAAGCCCCCGGATGGACCAAGTCCCGGGGAGATTGTTTTTTTTAAAATGGGGGGCCTTCTGCCCCCTCTACAGCCCCGGTGACCACCACCTCCCTGGGGCATTTACTAAATTTGATGCAGGGTGCCGCGCTGCCTCTCATGCCCCAGGGACCACCACCTCCCCGGCATGAAACAATTTTCTGATGTGGGGGAGGCTCAACGGCCTCCCCCACAGCCTGGGGCGTTTAACTAATATGGTGCAGGGGGAACGTACCCTCCTCCTTCAGCCCGAGAACCACCATCGCCCTGGGGCAAATAGTAAAAAATGTAAAGGGGGTTAATTTCCGAGCCCTGGGGACTACCATCTCCCCAGGGCTATTTCCATGTTGGAGGGGGCCCCCCTCAAATTGTCACTGATGGCCCTGGTGACTGCCACCGCCCAGGTCCAGCTCCTGATATGTCTCAGGGTGCGCACCTCCATGACATAGCTATTTGCTTTTGCATGGTGGGAGCTGACACCTCCCACCAAGCAAAAGCAAGCATGACTCTTCTTTCTCACAGTGAGATCTGTCAAACAGGCCCTGCTGTCAGAAAATTGAGTTTTCATCTGTCTTCCCTGCATGCAAATATGCATGCAGGGAAGACAGATGAAAACATTGCTCCAGCAAGCAGGGAGCTTCTATTGAAAGCAGCTCACGCCGCAGGCGGAACCAGCTGGGACTGCAGGAGAGGGCTTGAGGCCTCCCCATGGTCCCAGATAGCCCACAAAGAGCAAAAAATAAAAATAAAACAGTTGGGTGGAACCGGGGGAGAGGCCTTGAGGCTCCCCCTGCGGTCCCAGATAGCCGGTAAAGGGCATAAAAATAGTTTTAAAATGTATATATGTAGCCTAATGGTGAAGGTCACAGACCTTCTCACTGAGAGTTGAGGGCTCCAGGTGTATCTGTTGTCATTTCCCTCCTTTTATTTCTTTTCAACTGCAAATGTTTAAGCCTCATAATGAAAGGTGATCTTACTCTTTAATTGACAAATACATTTTTCTTTTCAATTTGTGCTGAAATATCTCATTCATTGTATATCATCCACCAAAGCCTAAAAAAACTCTCTCTCACACTCTCTCCCTCTCCTTCTCTTTCTATCTCTCTCTTTTTCAATCTCTTTCTCCCACTCACAAACCCACTCAGAACCTTATGCACCCACTCACAGACCCACTCAGACACTCAAACACCCACACACAGACCCACTCAGACCCTCATGAACCCACTCACTGCCCAATTCAGACCCTCACGCATCCACTCACAGACCCATTCAGAAACTCACAAACATAATCACACACCCACTCAGACTCTCAAACACCCACTCATGGACCCACTGATACCCTTATGCACCCAATCACAGACCTGCGCAAACACTGACGCACCCACTAAGACACAGATGTATGTAGTCTCACACCCAGACAGAGACTCTCACAGCCACTCTCACCCCCGATACATGCTCGTACACCTATTCTCACACCCAGAGAGATAGGCTGAGGACATCTCCCACCCTGCACGTCAAATGGCCGGGTGCAGCATGGGGTTGGGTTGTTAGGGGCGTTAGCCTCAGGGTCTGGCCACTCCGATGTAACTATAAATTACACCCTCACCATGCACGGCTAATTACCTCACAAATTACAGCCATCAGGACATCTTTGATATCAAAGAAACATTTGCAGTAAACATTTTGATGAACAAGCTGTGCATGGTGGGGGTACGAGTTATAGTTACTTGAGATAACTCTAACTATAACAGGTGAATTTCTATGGTTTTGTACGTTTCGAGTTTTCCGGGCACTTGAATTCATGGGGGATCGATTTCACCCAGTCCCACCATTTCAGCTGCATCGCTTCCTAATAAAAACGCCAGCATTTAGGAGAATACATTTGAGACAATTTACCTAAGTGATGTGGGAATCCACACACATCGACTAACATATAACCCCATTGTAGGGTGTGTTTCTCTCCACTAGTCCTGAGGAGACCCAGAGTTGTAGGGGCCGAAACACGTCGACTGTATACCATTTGGGAGGTTGCAACTAATTTCAAATTTTGTCTGTAAAGAACGTCATACCACAGGCCTTTTCATTTTTCCCTTTGAAAATAAGGACGTTGTTGGTCTGGGATTTATTCTGCAACCATCTCTTACATGTGGATATTCAATAGAACCTTATGGACACCACATGGCTTCTTGAATAAGGAGAGGACTATCTGATTAATCATTGTTGTCTTAAGTTGATTGTTTAGTGTTTTAGATGTTAATTGGTCTCTGTATGAGAGACTCTCACTAGAAAGCCTTGAAAGGTGTATTCTTCTTGATGTATATTCTAAAAAAAAGACTTTCATTAGAAAGTCCTGAAGAGTGCATTTTTGTTGATGTACATAAAAATGACTGCTGCAATTTGAATAGTTGTCTTGGTTGGTGGGATGGGGTAAGATGTTTCAATTAAAAAGCAGTTAAATTGCATGCTCAATGATTGATTTATTGCATTATTGATGGAATTTATGCGTGTATGTTTTCCTACTATTTGACCACTCCATTTCTAGATATTTTTGTTCATTGCCCAGGTCTTGTAAGGTTAAGTGGGTAAACCCTTATACTTCTAAGCTCCCACCAAGTCATTGCAAACAGCTATGTCCTTGGGGTGGGTACAAGGGAACAAAGAAGGAGATGGTCCTGGGTGTGGTGGTCCCCAGGGTCATTATTGGCTCCATGAGGTGGGCCACAATGCCCCCCTCCAACATTTCAGTTAGCCCTTGGGAGTTGGTGGACCCCAGGGCAGGGGATCCTCAACATACCCTGTATCTTATTTAAATGTAGCCCCAGAGAGATGGCGATCACTAGGGCTGTGGACGGGGAGGGCGGGTGTCTCCACGCAGTCAAAATTTCAATGACCCCAGGCCTGACCCACAAGGGGGCTTCATTTAAATAAGAACTTGTTTTCTTTAAACATTTTTGGGCAGATCTGCTGTGATTTCTGCTACAAATTACAAAACAAAATCCTTTTTTGCTCGGGGTGGATCCCTCTGGGACTCCAGCACCAGAGCTAAGGGGTCAGGGTGTACCTATCCTGTCCCTTTTTCTTTCTTTTAATTTTTTTTCTGAGGCTCAGCTGAAGCTGAGGCTCTACATGGCTGGCAATACTTCCTTGTTGAAGTGTCGTCAGCCAATCAGATCTCAGCACAAGAGCGGGAGGGTTAGTAGAGTATTCACATCCCTACATATATATATATATATATATATATATATATATATATACAAATTAGCTTTTCTTTAATTTCTTAAAAACTACTGAATGGATTTACACCAATTAACAAAAACAGTGCTTTCAGGAACAAAAGCTACCTTTCTGCCAAATTTGGTGTAATTCTGTCTTGTGGTTCCGGCGCTATTCCTGTTCACAATCCCTGTGGAAAATGCATGGGAAAAAGTGTTTTACAAACCATCCTTTTCCTCATCCCGTGCTTAATGGATCTCCCCAAAAGTTTCCAGGGAGAAGCTGAAATGAGCGTCATACTTTTTGGGTACATTTTGTGAAGATTCATCAAATGGTGGCAAAGTTATTAGCAAAAAAAGTGCTTTTTCAAAAGCAAGTAGTTTCTAATTATAACTGCCTATTAGTGGTTCCTGGGGCCCGGGGGTCTGCACATCCCCGTACATATATATCACATGTGGCCCTGGGGAGGTGATGGCCCCGTGCACCGCCTCCTCATTTTTTATAAGGGAGCATGCCCTTCTGGATCTGGCCAACCCAGGCACAAAAGTAAAAGAAAGCGCAGAAGACCACGCTTATTCTTTTTTAATTCATTGTGAAATTCATAAATATTTGAAAATTTCCCTGTAACTTAAAAAAATGCTTTTTGGTCTTGGCAGGGACCCATAGGGAACCCTGGACCAAGTCTAAGGGTTTTGGGTATTACTACACTGCCCCCTTGTTTTGTATTTTCTGGGGACTCTGCTTCATGGATGCCAAACTTCCTGGTTAAAGTGTTCCGGTTCAGGCTGCAGGCGTGTCTAAGGATTCTATGGGAAGCACACTTTTTTGACCCCCCTTTTCTCAGCCCCCGCTTGATGGATCACCCCAAAACTTTCCATGCACAGCAAGACCCAACATGACACTTTTTAAAAAAAAATTCATGAAGATTTATTAAACTGTGACAAAGATATAGCCAAGTCAAAAAACCCTTTTTCTATAGAAAGTAGGTCCTAACTTTAACTACCTTCTAGTGACTGCTGTATATCTATCTATCTATCTATCTATCTATCTATCTATCTATCTATCTATCTATCTATCTATCTATCTATCTATCTATCTATCTATCTATCTATCTATCTATCTATCTATCTATCTATCTATCTATATATATATATATATATATATATATATATATAAGCGAACATAAATCTGCTTTCTGTAAGCGGAAACTGTCAAACAGCTCCCACTTGCAGAAGGCAAAGTTTTCATCTGTTTCCCTGCACGCAAATATGTGTGCAGGGAAACTGATGAAAACATTGCTCCCTCAAGCAGGGAGCTACTATTTCAAGCAGCTCCCTGCTTGTGGGAGCAGTGCCTGCTCCCCCAGGATGCATGAAGCCGGCTAGGACTGTGGAGGCCTCAAGGATACCCCACAGTCCTGTCACTCTCGTTCTCTTTTCCATCCCAGATAGGGATGGAGGAGCGAGAGAGATTGTTATTGCAATGGTCTCTCCATGCAATAAATTCAAAGTGTCACACTGAAAACATGTTTGGGTCAAATAGTATAGTTACGTTTTGATGATCAACAGACCAGGGACACTTCTTGCCTAAAAGTAAAGCTCTTGGACTGTCACTCAGTAGGTTGAAAGTTCAAATGCTAGTGCCTCATGGTCAAGGCAGTAAGTCTGTTTATTTTTTAGTGTTTTGACTTGTCGTAGTTTGACTCTTGCTCTAGGCTAGATTGCTGGTTTAGGGATGAGAGCACTTTTGTTTGTAGGTGACTAGGCCAGCCCTACAACAAGTCTCAACTGTCAGCCCATCCCTCCTGGCTCACAAGCAGTACCTCACCAAAAACCAAAATAGTAAAAGATGGTTTGTGGCAGACTTTACCCATGGACTCAAGAGTGTGACATCTCAGGGGAGTCGTGGTTAAACGGAGATTACCCTTTTCTCACATGAGCAACATATCTCTGTCACACAAAGGCAATGAAAGAGATGCAGTGATGTTTTCAATATGTTTTATTAGCAAGATTGCAATCTATTGTAAATTGCATGGGCTGCAATGATTAGGATAATGAACCATGCAAGAAACAGAATTGTAAAAATGAGAGTCATGAATACAAAGAACCCCATCATCTTGCAGTAACATATAATGTAAAGCAGGTGGAAATAAACACTAATACCCTAGCATGATGAACCTAATCTCTAACCTAAGGAGAGATAGGTGTGTTAAACCTAATCTGCAAGTACCATGTCCATGAGAAGAGCACCTCCAACCTACGTTACCTTGGAATGAGGTCTCTAGATCAGACTCCGTGAGGACACGAAGGCTGGGTCTGCATGAAGGTGACATGTAGCATAGATAGCGTTGATGGCATCTGGTAAGAATCCCTCTTATAATCTTGTCTGTATGAGATGTATTTTTACAGATCTTGTAGGACCCCTAACACAGGTATGTTCCCAAACAATAGATAAGAAGGCATGCTTGGGGTGGCAATTATACAAACCATAAAGGGTACATTATGTTACTGTCACACAAAATTGGAAAAGTACATGATGTGAATACCGACGTATCTCATTTATCTTTGATGTTGATAGTGACGCCTTTACAGAGTGGCACTGATAACGTGAAACTAAAATATCTTCCTAACTATAAACATAGCAGCCATCTTGGAAGAAATAATTAAATAAATGTACTACAACAGACCAATCTAAGTAGATTAAAAGTCACTAGGTGATGCGGGAATAGGCCTGCAAGCCACAAGGCTAAGCTAAACTCCTGATTTCCATTAAAACTAAATAGGATCCACTACACCCTCCCCATTGCCGAAACAAGTATGACACCATAATGATGATGCCAGAGAAAGTGAATGAATCAAAGTTAATAATGGTTTGGACTAAAACAAGCTAAAATCATGTTAAGACATAACTAAAATCTAATTAAAAACTTGTTAAAATAGCTAAAACATACAAAGAGACACAATGGCGACCATGACAAGCACAGCAGGCCAAAGTTAAAGGCAATGTTTGGCAACATTTTGAAACTTTAGAATAGGCCAGTGGTCAAATTTATTTAACAGTAGTCATGATCTTGAAGAATGTATTCGAAGCCATGAAAAGAACGGGCATTCAGGAAGAAACCACATCATCAGATGTAAGATCGATGACAGGATTGACCGACGGATCCACAGACCAGTAGTGCAGAGCAGTCTCAGGTGCAGGATCTCCCGCAAAAGTAGCACCATCCAAAATGCCCAAAGGAGCCAGATAGTCCACCAAGGGTGGCTCGTAAGTGGCCTCTGGAATTAGCCTCAGTCTCATGGGACACAACCGCGAATGAACCCTCATTGGGAACATCAGCAGCTCTTTGTCCACAGGTGGAAAAGCAAGGCACACTGAAGGTCGATGTTTGAAGATGCACCAGGTGCAGTGAAAGACTGGTTGCACACACCAAACGACTTGTCGGAATGTCAATGAGCAATCATGCTCCAATTCTTCAACCAACGAAGCACCAAAGAACTGTACCATGTGATCACAGCACAGCTGGGCTGGTGTTAGTAGCTCCATCACTCTGCTTAGCTGGGAAGGCACAACCACTGTGTATCAAGAACAACAGAGGTAGTATCCCGCTGATCAATGCCAAAGTCACAGAAAAGCCACCAAACACACTAGAAAAGAGTGAATGAATGGCTGAAGGAATAACTCAGAAGACAGTCTGAAAGACGGACACAAATCCAGGCCCAACAGCCTCAAAGAAGTGCACAATCCCTGTAGTGCTTGAAGCGTTGAAAATTCTGGATACCAGCTCTCCAAAGTGCTTGGGGAAGTTGACTTTTAATATGGATTGTATCTCGGCTGATGATGTCGCTACCAGGAGAGCATACGTTTCCCTTGCCAATGTCAATGCAACTTGTTTCTGGAACAGTAGTGCTTTTAGTCTGCTCAGCTTGTCATAATTTACAGTAGTAGTATCAATGTGAGGCCTCATTTCTGCTACTCTCATTTCTTGTGTGGGGGGTAATAAAACATGTCTGCAACACGTTACTATCTTAGAGACAGAAATTGTGTAGGCAATTCCTGGTCACATCCCGCAACAGTTTGTTCAGGACCATATAACTTCCATTCAAAATTACATGGAATGCTGGACAAATCAAAGGGACGGGAGTACCCTTCAGAAAACAGGCCAAGTTTGTGACCCCTGCATTGCAAAGGCCATGAAGGGACACCTGTTTGCAAATCATTGAATGACTAACAGTAGTCTCAGATTCGATTCTCCTAAGAAAGACCTTTTTTTCACCGTTCAAACATTTCTATTCAAAGGGCAACTCCCACTCTTCTTTAATATAGCTATCGCCTAACCGATCATATCTACCCACCGCAAGATGTTTCAAGCATTCCAAAAAACGAAAGGTGGAAATGGGCAGAATTATGATGCACTAGCCATACTGTTGATGGACTTTCTGCAACTTTAAAAGGCAACTTTTCTAACTTCTCTATATGAAGCATGGTGAAACTCACTTCCCTTTTAGCCATTGTCTGTTGTCCCCTAGATAAATTAAAAGAAGCAGCACATACTGTTAATGTATTTCTATGGAATACATTAACAGTATGTATTCCGTAGAAATATAACCCAACTGCATTACTGAAGACAGCTGACTTTGTCCATGGTGTAAAAAGGACGTCAATCTGAATGATGTCTATCACAGATCACACTATGGCCCTCATTACAACCCTGGCAGTCGGTGTTAAAGCAGAGGTAATACCTCCAACAGGCCGGCGGTAAAAAAAATGGGATCACGACCACGGCGGAAACCGCCAACATAGACAGCCACTTTAACACTCCGACCGCCAGGGTGGTAGCAACCAACACCGCAGCTCTCACCTCCAACAGACAGGCGGAAGACAATGTACCGCCCATTGTATTATGAGAGGCCAATCCACCAGATTTTCCGGGGCGGTACCAATGACATCAAAAGTGTGGCGGAAACAGTACACTGAAGGGGAACCACTCACCTTTCGACACTCAACGGAGAACCAGGACACCATGGAGCCCGAACTGCAGGACCTCCCCATGTTGGTGCATCTACTAATACATCAGGAATGTGAAAGAAGGTGGCGGCGACGACGACGGTGAGTACTGCACCTTGCACACACGGGAGGGGGGAGGAAAAAGAGAGTGACACACACACACATAACGCAACACCCCACTCCCCACCCTCACCCACAACACCATACACACCAACACATCCAACAACATCACAGATACACCCCGTTACCCCCTGGAAGAACGCAAGGACAAAAGGAACTGAGTTCAATCAGTGATATTTTAGAACATGACAGATATAGCTAACGAATATAAAAAAATAGTATATACAAATATTTACAATATGTACAGAAGGCCGTACGCTGTCCTGTGTAAATGTCTGTGGAACAGTGGCCCAAAAAATTATGGGCTAAGCCCACACTTGACTCCTGCCTCAAAATGGAGAGAACACTGCAGGGGCATCAGGTCGAAAAAACACGGGAACCTCAGGGGGAAAGGAGTGGGGGGCACCCTAGCCGGAAGATGGTACTACGTCACTGCTCCTCGATGGGGCAACATGCCCACAGTGATGTCCTGGGGAGTGCAAAGCCACAGTCTCTCAAGTCTCTCAAGTGGGTGGTTTGCCCACTGCTTGGTCCTGGGGAGTGCAAAGCCACAGGCACTCAAGTCTCTCAAGTCTCTCTAATGGGTAGTTTGCCCACTGCTTGGTCCTGGGGAGTGCAAAGCCACAGTCTCTCAAGTCTCTCTAGTGGGTGGTTTGCCCACTGCTTGGTCCTGGGGAGTGCAAAGCCACAGTCTTTCAAGTCTCTCAAGTTGGTGGTTTGCCCACTGCTTGGTCCTGGCGAAGTGCAAAGCCACAGTCTCTCAAATGGGGGACATGTTCCACTGGTTCTGGAGGGAGGCTTGTGCCCAGTCTGCTTCATCCTGCAAAGGACTGGGTGAGTGGATGCATCTCTCTACTGGTTCTGGAAGGGGCCTTTTGCCCAGTCTGCTTCATCCTGCCAAGGAAAGTGATAGTGGATGCATATCTCCACTGGTTCTGGAGGCGGCATTGTGCCCAGTGATGCTGCACCTGGGGTGTGGCAGTTCCCATTCCCTCACTTGGGTGTCTGAGGCACGAGATGTGCAGGGAACAGGTAGCATGATACTCCATGGAGGCAGAGCCACACTCCATCCTGCTGGTAGTGCCAGTGCTGGTGGTGGTGCCTCAAGTGGTGTGTGCAGGGTCCAGGACGCCTCCTGCAGCCTTGGATGGCTGCCCACTGGGGATGATGCTGATGTCTGATGTAGTGGCACCGGCTGGACATGTGGCGGTGCATATGGTGGTACAGGTGGTGGTGTGTGCGGCAGAGATGCTGACGGTGCAGCCCATGGTGCAGGTGTCTGTAGTAGTGGAGGGAGACACCAGGCCGTCTCCAGCAGCCTCGGACGGCTGCCCACTGGGGATGATGCTGGTGTCTGTCGTTGTGGCAGCAGCGGTGCAGGGGGAGGTGCAGATGACGAGGCAGGTGGCGGTGCAGGTGGCGGTCATTGCGGCGGTGCTTACCGTGGTACAGGTTGCTGGCCTGTCAGGACAAATGGTGGTCACCAGTCCCTCACCAGGAGGCTCCGAGCCCTGAAGTGACTTGCCCTTGATGTTGTGTCCCTTCCCCATGTTGGTAGATGCTGCTGGAACCTTGGCACTGTCCTCTTTTGTTTTGGATGAGGCCTTGCTGGGTGGGTGGTGCGTCTTGTCCGTGCTGCATGCCGGCCCCTTCTTAACCTTCCAGGTGGCGGAATCGGGTGGTCTTTATTATCGGTAGGTGGCACACTGCCAGCCCTGACGGGTGCCCCCTTCGATCCTCTTGGACTTACAGTTACCACAGCGGACGTCAATTTGGTGGCTGAGGTGCTGGCCTGGGATCTAGACATCCTGGCTCTAGGGGAAGGACGGGGAGGAAGGTGTAGGGAAGAAGTCAACGTTAGCCAGGAAAAGTTTTTTTGACACACTGGGACACGAAGATGGAGGGGGTGTGGGATGGAGGAAGAGGTAGTGGTTGTAGGAGGTGTATGTCTGCTGAGTTTGGGTGAAGGTGCATGGGCTGGAGCCTGTTGTGAGGTGGATGGCTGTTGAGTGGGTGTGTGCCTGCGTTTGTGTACTTTGGGAGGAGGGCTCACAGACACACTGGGAGAGGACACAGGGGACGTGTGCATGGTTGTGGGGGTGGTGATTGCTCGTGAGGGGTGTGTTGTGATGGGCGTGCTGGTGATGGAGGCACTGGCTGTTGATGTTGTGCATGCAGGTGTGAGTGGAGAGCCTACTGGGAGGGAGGTGGACGAAGAGGAGGAGGGGGACACAGTGGAGGAAGTGGATGTTGGTATGTGTGCATGGGTATGGTGCTTGTGTGAGTGCCTGTGTGATGATGTGTGGTGCTTATGTTTTCCTGAGCCACTTTTGTGTGTTGATGTGTGTGCATGCTGTTCTGAAGGTGTGCTTGGGATAGAGTGAGGTAGAGGGGATTGGGTCTGGGTAGTGGAAGTTGGAGGGGGGAGGCTGGACACAGGGACAATGGCTGCCATCAGTGTTGAGGCCAGAGCCTGAAATGCTATCAGTTGGGCCGCCACACCAGAATGAATGCACTCCAGGTACGCATTTGTTTGTTGCATATGCCTCTCAACACCCTGGATGGCATTCAGAATGGTTGACTGCCCAACAGTGAAGGATCTCAGGAGGTCAATAGCCTCCTCACTAAGGGCAGAAGGGGTGACTGGGGCAGGGCCTGAGGTGCCTGGGGCGAAGGAGATGCCCACCCTCCTGGGAGAGCGGGCATGGGAAACACGCTGAGGGGCTGCTGGGAGGGCAGTGCTGGTAGTGGGGGTGGTGGCTATACCTGTTGTTGTGGTGGGCACAGAGGTGTCCACCACCGCCAGGGAGCTTCCATCAGAGGAGGAGTTGCTGTCACTGGTATCCCCTCCTGTCCCCGTCGTGGAGCTCCCCTCGCCCTCCGTCCCACTGGTGCCTTCACCCTCAGTGGATTCACCCTCATGGGCCATGTGGGATGCAGCTCCCTCCATTGCCGGTGCATCTGCTTTTCCACCAGATGATGCTAACACAAGGACAGGGTGACAAAACAAGAAGGGAGGGAATAGACAGAGGATACACATGGTCAATGCCAGCAACACCACTACCGTTGGCGTACACAACACACACTGAGCTGCCCTATTTACTAGGCCATGCCCAACCACTCACTAAGGTAGTCACCAGCCCATGGGGTACAATGCCTAACGCCAGCATCTGCACACATGACACCCACAGGACCCCGCCGAGTAGTAGTTGGCCACTTGTACCATTGGGGTAGGCCTGCAAACAAGGGACCTACTGTGCCATGATCACCCTGCCCTAAGAGCACCTACAGCCCACATCCCCCACCCAGCTAGTTCCTAAAGCGTGCAAAGTCAGCTTTCTAAAACTGTACTCACCCCCTTGTGGCTGCTGTGATGTCCTCAAGCACCCATCGAACTCCGGATAGGCCACCGCCAGGATGCGGAACATCAGGGGGGTCATGGTGCGACGGGCACCCCTTCCACATTGGGAGGCCAGCCCCAGCTGGGCCTCTGCCGTCTTCTTGGTCCAGCGGCTCTGGTCCTCCCATCTCTTGCGGAAGTGGGTGCTCCACCTGTTATAGACCCCCAGGTCCGCAACTCCTTGGCGATGGCACGCCAAATACCCTTTTTCTGGTGGGCGCTGACCTAGAGGGAAAAGACAGCGGAAAATGTAATTACTCACCCGTCCGGACCATCATACTCATTGCCCACCAGTTACCGCCCATGCCCTGATGCACATACAGTGACCACCTCTCATACAGCATTCAGGCCAGGACGCCTTAGCACCCCACAACATGTGGCTTACATCCACACCACTCCAAACAGGCATTGCCCATGCATCATGCTCACATGGTACTCACCTGTTTGTCTGGAGGACCGTAGAGTAACGTGTACTGGGGGAGGACCCCATCCACCAGTTTCTCCAACTCCTCCGCAGTGAAAGCAGGGGCCCTTTTCCCAGACACTCGAGCCATTGTTGCTTCCAGACTCAGGTCACAGCAGCACTTGCAGTGTAGGTCCTCTCCTGTTGATGGTCAGGTAGCAAGTGAGTGACTAGGTAGAAAATGGTGGTGACGTTCGCGGCGGTGCATACCGTCACCGCCGGCATACATCGCCATTGGCTCCTGGGACCCATAGGGCCCAATGATAACCAATGCGGAGTTGTGCGGCGGTCATCGACCGCCTACCGCGTCGTAGCACAACGCCAGCGCAGTTACCTCATTTCCCCTTGTCCCCCCTCACAGGTCAGGCAGCCGCCATTTCAGGGGGACACATGGCATGGCACCTAATGCGTCACAGCACATATTGGTACATATAATGACTCTCGAATTCACACACTGCTTCTGTGACATTAACTCAAACACAGTTGTGCTATCTATGTGGTAAATGACCTTCTGCTCATCATTCTCCTCCATAGACTACAACCGTTGAGGCAGCAGATGAGATGGCGGCATCCTCCGGTGTACAGACCCCTGGTGGACCTGTCGACAATGGAGGACAGACACATTATCATCACATATAGACTTGATCGTGCCACAATCCAAGAACTGTGTGCCCAATTATAGCCAGACCTGATGTCAGCTATCCGCCACCCCACAGGAATCCCTCCTCTAGTGCAGGTTATGTCAGTGCTCCATTTCCTGGCAAGTGGCTCCTTTCAAACAACAGTGGCCATGGCATCAGGGATGTCTCAGCCAATGTTCTCCAACGTGTTGACCAGAGTGTTGTCTGCCCTGCTGAAACACATGCGCAGCTACATCGTCTTCCCCCAGGTGGAGGATTTAGCCACAGTGAAAGCTGACTTCTATGCCCTGGGACATATCCCCCACATAATTTGTGCCATTGATGGTACACATGTGGCATTTGCCCCCCCCTGCAGAATTGAACAGGTGTACAGGAATAGAAAAAGCAATCAATCGATGAATGTGCAAATGGTGTGTTTGGTGGACCAGTACATCTCCCATGTGAATGCCAAATATCCTGGCTCTGTGCATGACGCCTATATCTTGAGGAATAGCAGCATCCCTTATGTGATGGGCCAACTCCAGAGGCACCAGGTGTGGCTAATAGGTGAGCCCAAGGTTCCCACACAGTATGAGTAGGTGGCTGGGTATGTGGTTGTCCCTAAGGGTTAGTGTGTGTCTAACAGTTGTCCCTCGATATTTACAGGTGACTCTGGTTACCCCAACCTCTCATGGCTACTGACCCCAGTAAGGAATCCCAGGACAAGGGCAGAGGAATGTTACAATGAGGCACATGGGTGAACAAGGAGGATAATTGAGAGGACCTTCAGCCTCCTGAAGGCCAGGTTCCGGTGCCTCCATCTGACAGGTGGATCCCTGTACTACTCACCCAAAAAGGTGTGCCAGATCATCGTGGCATGCTGTATGTTGCACAACCTGGCCTTGAGACGCCAGGTGCCTTTTCTGCTGGAGAATGAGCCTGGTGATGGTCTTGTGGCAGCAGTGGAGCCTGTGGACAGTGAGGAAGAGGAGGCAGATGAAGAAGATGTGGACAACAGAACAAACATTATACAGCAGTACTTCCAGTGACACACAGGTAAGATACTGTAACTCCTCGTCACATTTTAGTATACTTTGGGACATTGTACATGTCAGCCTCTTACCCTCCGTCTATGGCCATTGACTGTTCCCTTTGGGTTTCCTTTTTTTCTGATCTGTGTACCCCCCGTTCTGGCTTCTGCTATGTGTACTGCTGCCCACCAACTGTCATACATTGGTATAATTCAATGAACATAGACGTTGCAATGCTTTGAGAATGTAGTGAGAATACATCTTTCCAATCATTACACTGACTCCAGTATGGTTTATATTTCAATGGTGTTTATTTTTTGTGGTAAATAGTATGGGGGTACATGCAAGGGGCTGGGGTGATGGTGGAGGAAGGTCCATGGTAGAGTCCAGTCTCTTGGTATCACTGGTTCATTGTCCAATGGGGCATAGGTAGTGGAGCAATGGCAGTTCAAGGTGGACAGGGTGACAGTGTGGGACACAAGGGTGACAATCAGGAGATTCTTATTTCCTGGCGGGGTATTGGCAATGTTCTCTGTCTTCTGCCTGAATTGCAGGGACCGTTTGCGGGGTTATTTTCTCCTTCTGCTGGGGGTGGGGTGCTGGTGGCCTGTTGGTCCTGTGGCAGGGCCTCCTGTCCACTAGCGCCGGCAGGGGGGGGAAGGCTGTTCCTCGGTTTGGTTAGTGTCAAGGGCCCTTCGTTGTGCCACTGCCTCCCTCATGGTCTTGCCCATGTCAGCCAGCACCCCTGCTATGGTGACCAGGGTGGTGTAGATTTTTGTGAGGTCCTCCCTGATCCTCAGCCTCTGGGTCTCCTGTAACTTGGCCAGTACCATGCCCATGGTCTCCTGGGAATGGTGGTATGCTC
The DNA here is from genome assembly GCF_031143425.1 of Pleurodeles waltl. Classification (NCBI taxonomy): domain Eukaryota; kingdom Metazoa; phylum Chordata; class Amphibia; order Caudata; family Salamandridae; genus Pleurodeles; species Pleurodeles waltl. The sequence goes on along the minus strand of NC_090437.1, from coordinate 736,761,790 downwards.
CCATGATGTTGGAGAGTGCCTCGTGGAGGGTCGGTTCCCTGGGCCTGTCCTCCCCCTGTCGCACAGCAGTCCTCCCAGCTTTCCTGTTGTCCTGTGCCTCTGTCCCCTGAACCTTGTGCCCACTGCCACTGGCCCCAGGTCTCTGATCGTCCTGTGTTAGTGGAGTTGCCTGGGATCCCTGTAGTGGTGGACACACTGCTGATTGACGTGTCCTGGGGACAGTTGCATGGGCCCGCTGTGTGGGTGCTGTGGTGGTGTTTCCTGAGGGGGGAGGGTCTATGGTGGGTTGGGACTGTGGCAGGGGAACCGACTGTCCAGAGGTCCGTGATGGGCCAGGTTGGTCATCGTGATCCAGGCGTGCAGAGCTGCTGTCATCACTGTGGGCCTCTTCTGTGGGGGGACTGGATGTTGGTGGCACCTCCTCACCAGTGACGTTGAGTAGGGGTCCTGTTGGGATGCAAATGCATTGTTATTGTATCTGTGTGTGCCATCTTGTGCAATGGGTGTGTTTCCCTTGTATAATTGTGCTTTCCCTGTCACCTTGGCCTTGTGTGATTGCTGATTGTGTGGGCTGGGTGAGTCTCTCTACTGGGCATGCTGTGGGGATGGGTGTCCATGCATTGTTGTTGCATGCAGGGCTTGGTATTGGGATGTGTGGGTTGTGATGGTGGGGTATATGTGAGGTGATGGGAGTGAGGGTACGGGTGGGGGTATGTGATGGCATGCAGGTAGGGTGGGGGGATAAAGTAGTAAAGATTTAACTTACCAGAGTCCAGTCCTCCTGCTACTCCTGCGAGGCCCTCAGGATGCATCATCGCCAAGACTTGCTCCTCCCATTTTGATAGTTGTGGGGGAGGAGGTGGGGATCCACCGCCAGTCCTCTGTACAGCAATCTGGTGTCTTGAAACCACGGAACGTACCTTCCCCCGAAGGTCGTTCCACCTCTTCCTGATGTCATCCCTGGTTCTTAGATGCTGTCCCACAGCGTTAAACCTGTCGACGATTCTCCGCCATAGCTCCATCTTCCTTGCAATGGATGTCTGCTGCACCTGTGATCCGAATAGCTGTGGCTCTACCCGGATGATTTCCTCCACCATGACCCTTAGCTCTTCTTCAGAAAACCCGTGGTGTCTTTGGGGTGCCATAGATGTGGTGTGAGTGATATGTGTGAGGTGATGTGTGGGATGATGTGTTGGGGTGTATACTGTGATGTGTGTGGATGGTGTATAAGTGATGGTATGCTGTGCCTCTGACTGAGTGTATGCTCTTTGCTTGTCTCTCTGTGCTTGGTCTCTTTTTTTTTGTTGTAAGGGGTTGTGGGTAATGTGGGTGTGTGTTTTATTGTGGTGTGAGTGTGTGGGTGTGGTGTGTGTATGTGTGTCAGGTGTGTGTATTTTGAATTGTCTAATGTGGTGGTGTTTTGTAAATGTGTGTGTATTTTGAGCACGGCGGTATGTACCGCCAATGGTTTACTGAGGTTGAAAGACCGCCACGTTGATTCGTGGGCCGTGATACTGTGGGTGTATTCCTGTTGGTGTGACGATGTGGGTTTTGCTATCACCAGTTTATCACTGACCTTTGGTCTGGCGGACTTGTGTGGGTGTCTGTATTGTGCGGTATTCTCTGTGTGGGTCATAATACCCGTGGTGGATTACAGCCGCGGGCACGGTATCTTGGCGGCTGTCGGCACGACAGTAAGCTGGATTTACCGCCAGGGTTGTAATGAGGGCCTATGTTATTAAGGGAAGATATCCTGTTGGACAGAATGTTCATGCCATTATCGACAACAGCTAATGTTATTTCCAAATTTTCTTTATCAATCTGCCTTAAACGCGCAGCAGCTTCCATTTGAGAAAGCTTCCAGAGCTCATTGTATATGGCAGAGCTAAATCTTTTAAAGCGTGGCTTTCTTAGACTTAACAAGAAGTCCTGCAAGTATACATCTTCAGAAAGAGAATTGTTGGACCTGGCCCTTTCTACAGGATCATTCCCCAAACTTTTCGCCTTCTCCTAATTTTTCTGACCCTTCTTCACTGTCGTTATGACTCTTGGCACTTTGCCACTGCTAATCAGTGCTGAAGTGCATGTGGTCTCCCTTCTAAACTTGGTATGATTGGCTTATACCTGATTGGCACATTTAATTTACCTATAAGTCCTGTGGACAGTGGTATCTCTAAACCCAGGGCCTGTAAATTAAATGCTACTACTGGGCCTGCAGCGCTGCTTGTGCCACCCACTGAAGTGGCCTTTCAAACCTGTCTCAGGCCTGCTGGTGCAGGACCTGTGTGTGCAGTTTGATGCCACAGAGACCTGGCATCTAAATCTACTTGCCAGGCCCAGAACTCCCCTTTTACTACATGTAAATCACCCCTAAGGTAGACCCTAGATAGCCCTATGGGCAGGGTGCTATGTATGCAGAAGACAGGACAGGTGTCTAGTAATATGGTCTGTCCTGGTAGTGACAAACAGCCCATTTGGTTTCTCACTGCTGTGAGTGCTGCCTTCTCACAGGACTGCAATGGAAATGCCCAGCCTTATGTCTAGGGGGTATTGTCTGATTTATGAGGGGTAGAGTGGGCATGTTTGGTATGGTTGTAATGGTAGTGAGAAATTCTGCTTACTGGTGTGAGTGGATTTTTTATTACTATTACAGAAATGCCACTTCTAGAAAGTGAGCGTTTCTCTGTGCTTTTTTGCAGCTTGACTTCAATCCATGTCCTGGCAGAGTTACAGTTGGGCTTTGTGCATTCTTCTCAGACAGCCTGTACACAGGGAGGGTGGAGGTGTCACAGAGGTGCATCAGCAGTTTGAATAGTCTTCTTGGGCTGAGAGAAGGGGGAGGCTAGGTGCATATGCATCTGTAAAGGTTGTGCCATGGCCTCACACAACAGGGTCATTTACCCCCAACTGATGTTTGGAAACTGTGCTGAAGGAGAGAGGGGACACTCCTAGAACCAGTTGTAACTGGTTGAAAACCCCTACCCCCTCACTGGAAATACTTTGCAAAACTGAGTATAATGACAAAGGGATTTTTCCCCACAATTTACACAAGAAACATACTTGGAACTGGACACTGAATGCTGCTGGAAGGACTCTCCAGGGACTGCCATGGACTGCTGCTGTTGTGTTGGTCTGTGACTCACAGGAGGAACTGCCACTGTCTGCATCCACCTTGTGCTGGCCCGTTGCCGAGCCCTACCACTCTGTGCCTTCCTTGTGTCCCCCAGAGGCTGGGGGAGGTGGTCCCTGCCCCTAACAATGCTCAGTTCCCAGCGTGAGGACAGCGCTGTGTACCTGCTCCTATGCCGGAGCTCAGTGCGTGAGGAGCATTCCGTTGGCTCATTGCTCCAGTCAGAGCGCTGTCGTTGTATTTCTGGCCCTGCTTTTGTGAGAGCTCCACACCTTGGTGGGACAAAGCACATGAGGAGAGCTTTGCCCATGTACCTGGAAGAGAGTTCACCACCGCGACCCGGGTAGATCAAGAAATCTGACACGCATGAAGCGCGTTCGTGGGGTGGTGCTCCTGGGGTGCAGGAGCGCTTAGGGAAGTGCTCCCAGGGTACTGGCAAGCGCCGCTGACAGGAGAGTTTATTGCTGCAACCCCGAGGAATTCACAAACACTGAAGCGAGTCTCTCCCCATGTGGGGGACTTGCTGACTGACGCCGGAGAAAATGGAGAGAAGCACACACACATCCTCTCCCTAAGCGTTCGCAGAGTGCTCTCCAGGAGGTGCCCCTGGGGCACCGTGGCGCCTGGGCATGCCTCCGGGACGCAGGCAGCAATCGGTTGTGGACACGTGCACCGCCGCACCCCCCTCATGAGAGTCTAAGACAGAGGTGAGTGGTTTTCGGGCTGCAGGTGTTCTGCAGTCACCACCTTGGGTCCCTTTTGTTTTAAGGAAGAGAGACCTCAATGGAGGTCCCCTGCCGCCCCCCAGGGCCTCCCTACCTCTTACTCGGCTCATGGACGGGGTGAGTGTCTTCACGAGAGGTTTCCTGTCCTAGTGGGTTCCCCTATCCCCCAGCCGCAGTGGTAGCATAATGGCAGACCAGGGGAGGCAACCCTCGACGGATGTCCCCGTTCCTACTCTCATTTACCCTAAGCCTAGATACAGAAACCGGAGCACAGGTACTCCGGCATTGGGGCACGGATGTCCCCATTCTTGGCCGCATTATTCTGGCACCTCGTGCAGAGGGCTGACCTTTCTCACCAGACCTGGTGAGACTATGGTAATATGCTATATGTTACGGGCATTTATCAGAGCATGTCCACTAGGGCAAAGTCATGGTTAGTAATGTGCTTACTGTGATATTATGCCTGTCTGTTAATGTATTTTTATCATGATGAGAGCATTGGTCTAGTAATGTTTCCCTGGCTACTGCTTATGTTGCAGAATAAGAAGTAACCTGCATGTTATGGATGACTACTGCTGATCTCTGCAGAGAAATAGTAATATGTCACGTTGTGACAATTGCTTAGGTAGCAGGATATTACTGATATGTTATGTTTGGTCTAGTTATGGTCTATGCAATAAAGTTTATTTCTACATAACTTGGTGTTGTGTTCCCTTTGTGGTGTATTTATTGTGTCACGTCGGTTGTGTGTTGTTTACCCATTGCCTCCTGGTTAGGCCTGACTGCTTGTGCCAAGCTACCAAAGGGGTGAGCAGGGGTTATCTTGGATGTATAAATCCCTTGCCCTGACTAGAGTGGGTGGGTTCTGCCTGGGTTAGGTGCATAACCTAGCCAACCAGAAACCCCATTTCTAACAAGTATTAAGATAATATTTAACTGCCGCTAAGGTGTTAGTTTGTAACCACTGTTGGCACAGTTTACCCACACTGTATGTAGTAACTATACCCGAGTGTGACCCGAGACAAAGCAAGGGTCCGGCCGGCTAATCTTGAAACCCCCTCAAGAATTCACAAAATGTACCTGACACCCATTTATATCTATTGGCCATAAAACCATCCTACGGGACTGGAAAGTGAAGAATTATAGGTACCAACCTGAACCTGTGCATCTAATTCTTCCCTGGTGACATTCAGGAAGGACTACAAATTGGTGAATTTTGCCCCTGTGGGGATAGTGGGTGCATTAATTTCCTTTATTTTTGCTAAGCGTAGACAGAATGTCTGTTGAATTGTATCATTCTAAACTATCATTTGAAAAGGAATAAGGCATGCTCTAAATAAAGCTTCCCTACCCTGAATTTGCCAATCTTGTGTTCCCCATACACTCTGTACATCAATGGTGTGTTTTCACTATTTGCAGCCTTCATCTGCAAGGCGTGAAATAAAGGAATCTGAATAAATCAATGTTGTGTTTGTTAGCAACGTTTTCCTAATTTTAGATGGTGGGAACTTCAAATAGTATGACTCTGTATTCTTAATGTCATGCCCAGAAAAATAAGTGAATTTATCTGAATAATGTTTTGGGCTCCCCACAGTTGGAGTTAAGCAGTGTTCCCACTGTGTGTAATTAACTACTGATCTTTGGGGGTCATTCTGACTCCCGCCGGCCACGGTAACCGCGGTGCCGGCGGGAGCCGCCAGAATACCGCTGCGCGGTCAGAAGACCGCAGCGGTTATTCTGTGTTTCCCGCTGGGCTGGCGGGCGACCGCCAGAAGGCCGCCCGCCAGCCCAGCGGGAAACCCCTTCCCACGAGGAAGCCGGCTCCGAATGGAGCTGGTGGAGTGGGAAGGGTGCGACGGGTGCAATAGCACCCGTCGCGATTTTCAGTGTCTGCATGGCAGACACTGAAAATCATTATGGGGCCCTCTTACGGGGGCCCCTGCAGTGCCCATGCCATTGGCATGGGCACTGCAGGGGCCCCCAGGGGCCCCACAACACCCCTCACCGCCATCCTCTTCCTGGCGGTCAAAACCGCCAGGAACAGGATGGCGGTGAGGGGGGCGGAATCCCCATGGAGGATTCCTCAGGGCAGCGGAAAACAGGCGGGAGACCGCCGGTTTTCCGTTTCTGACCGCGGCCATACCGCCGCGGTCAGAATGCCCTTGGGAGCACCGCCAGCCTGTTGGCGGTGGTCCCGCGGTCCCCGGCCCTGGCGGTCCATGACCGCCAGGGTCAGAATGACCGCCTTTGTCTAGTTGCTCGGTGCAGGTAGTAATGTCCCCAGTTATTATAAGAGACCATTTCCCCATAATTATTTGTGTTAGTGTACACATCATCAGTTTCAAATACAGGGTAATCCTTCAATTCGGCTAACATGAAATCAACTGTTTAAACATCCCAGTCATCGAAACCAACACCAGATGTAATTACATTAGTCATTGAAATTTTAAAGACGTATGGAATTTGAATAACCTCAGTAGGCCAGTATATATCAAATGGAACTTTATCCCATACAATCCCTTCGGGAATTGGTACTGCTGAAATGTTCTCAAGGGACAAGTCTCTGCAGACTATATGTGAGGAAAGATATGGAGTGAGAACTTCATCCACTGGCTTGACAGAGGAGCGTTTAGGAAGAGAATGACCATTTATAATCACAAAGAAAACAGTCACAAAACCAACCCATAATAGAAAGGCAAGCAATGTCAGAAATATCCACAGATAGTTCCATGGATAAATTAAATAGTTATTTTCAAGCCATATGTACAGCTTACGTGTCTTTGAAACAGTTTCAATAGCAGGTGCGGATGAAGTTGAGGAAAAATCATCAAGGTTGATGCAAACACAGGCGCCAGTGCATTACTGGTAGTTGGATCCACTTCGCGTTGAGGCTCATAGTAGACAATGTTGTCAGTTTGTTTGGTGTTGGAGTAGAAGACAGCCACATCTTGGACAGGTGTTGTCGTTGGAGTGGTAACAGGAATCAGAAAAAGCTCACTTTCCACTCTCCCAATGTTCGAGGAGACATTTGTCACTTCGTTGTACATGCTGTTGTAGTCAGAAGAGTTTTTGTTTCTTCTTTGAAGAGGTATGTTCTGTTGGGTAGTGAGAGGGGACAGGGAACTAACCAAGGGACCCCATTGTCTCCTGTGCAGGATCGGCCACATGGTATAGTTTGATGTTGTCAATGAAGACAAATCTGTTTGCTTTGGAATCAGGCAGCGGTGGTAGGAGGACAGTTCTTGTTCCTTGTATTCCCAGGACTTGGACCAGTGCTCTGTAGGATGGGCCTAATTCCTTCTTCACAGCTCTCTTCTCACGAACCAGATACCCGACTTTGGGAATCCAGCCAAAAGAAGTTGTTGGCAAATCCTAGATTCCTAAGGGTGTCAGCATTGGCGGATGATTTATCATCACGAAATTGCTGAAGCTCCTGTAAGACAGTGAGACATTTGTTTATGACAAAAGGTAGATCTGCTGCTACCAAACCTGGGCCACCTAGATCTGGCACATACAGTATCTCAAAGAGAACGTCATGGGGAGTGCGCCCTCCCAAGGACCTTCTTGGCAGATTATTCAGTGCTCTCTGGACCCCATATAAGTGATGAAGCCAGCAGACTGCTTTAGATCTTGATTCCTCCTCTCCACAACCGAACTTCCCTTGGGATGTTAGGGTGAGGATTAATGGAGTTCAACACCAATTGTCCTTAAGGTATGCCTGAATGCCTTAGAGGCAAAGGCTGGGCCCTGGTCCGAATGGAATGCTGCAACCGCATATGTACCGATAAAGATCAGCAGGCTTTTATAACAGTTTGAGCGTTAGCCGACCGCTGAGGCCATATCCACAGGAATCTAGAACAAGCGTCTACATAGATGTATTTGTATGCACCATCAGTTTGAAGGGGACCACAATGGTCCAGGTTCACACATTGTAGTGCCCTGTTGAACACTAAGAGGGATGTCTGCGGTGGGCGTTTCATGTTTGAGCCTTTTATCTGCTGGGAAATATTGCAATAAAATACTTTTTGCTTGATCTGTTTGTAAAGACCTGGCCACCAGAAGCATTTCTGTAAGAGTGTTATTGTGGCCGCAATACCAGCATGTGCAGAGGTGACACCCTCATGCGCTGTTTTATTAGATCTAATCTCTGGTCTTGATTGGGGATCACTTGCTCTCTAACCCCAGGAAGTGTTGCATAAGCAACATTCTGTGCACTGATGTGGTAAGAGTATTTTTTAGGGTATGCTCTTGGGAGTAGCTTGCCTTCAGCCAAAACTTTCATGGCAGCCAAAAGTTCATTATCCAATCTCACCGAGAATGAGTCACTGCAGCCACAGAAGACGTAGGTACTGCGGATTTGGCCACTTCATCAGCCAAAATATTGCTAATAACGTGCACTCCTACACGTTGATGGCCCAATGTATGGACAACATGAACACTAGGTAGATTTTCCTTAACATCAGCCACCCTCCCCCAAAGAGTTCTGTGTTTTATGGTGTTCCCTTTGGAGTCTCTGAACCCGTTCAATCGCCAATGATTAAGAAAATCATTGTAGGTTTGGACACAGTAGTACGAATCACAGACAATCAATGTGGCTGTACTGGATCCGAATGTTCTAGCGCTAGGATAAGGGCTTTAAGTTCAGCCAGCTGAGCTATGTAGTCTCCCAGGGTCTGCGTGTAGGTATTGTGAGGGTGGAATATACCATCCTTCATCACTCCGCTCATGGCCGCGCAAGCGGCTGAGTATTGATATTTAGTACCTACAGCTGATTGTGCTGAACCATCAGTGTAAATGACAGTATGGTATCTGTCAAGCGGCAGGATGTCTAGATGTGCGGGGTACTCCTGTTTGTATTGGAGAAATTCTTGTGTTTGAAGTTTTGGATTAAAGATGTAATCAACATCGGTGGCAGACAGGGAAGTTGCCCATTGAATCTAAAGTGGATATAATGTTTTCGCGTTAGGAACGCTTGCTGTGGCGACAGCCTCTAAGGCTGGCACCGGGATAACGAATACCTTTCCCTTGGGCAAGTGGTCTCTTCTTAATGGCAGCCATCTGTACTGCCGTTAAAAATGTTTCTGTGGGTGCAAAGCATTGTTCTGCATTGGAATATAAATTTGATTTATATGCTATGGGCACCGTGTCGCCTTTGTTAAAGGTGATATAAGTGAACCCATTGGCACCAGCAATTATTCTGATGACCAAATTAGTTTTGTTGTCATATGTGTGTAAGTGTTTTGCTTCTAGCATGTCTTTTTGCACTCCGCTAAGAATGTGTGTGTTCTACTGTCCAGTGCCTGCTAGAAAAATCAGGGCATATTAAGTCCTAGAGTGGCTTGATACTTTGTGCATAATCAGAAATGTATGTTCTGCCAAAGTTAAAGAAACCTGGTAAAGACTGTAGGTTCTTGCTAGTATTTGGTGGCTGGAGTTGAGCACACTTCTCTAAAAAATGCAGGGCCAGGCTCTTGCCCTCTTTTGATAGCTCATATCCCAATCTCAATACGCTGAGAAAGGCTATTTTAGTTTTCCTAAAATTACATTTGTAACCAAGGTCTGCGAATCCAAGAACGATCCGATCGACTCTGGCAAGATTAATTTTGAGGTCGTCATCTGTGAGATAGATGTCATCCACATAGGACAATGCCTCAGGATCCATTTCATGCAATATTGATGTTACCTGGGCAGAGAACAGACCTGGGCTGTTCTTTTAGCCTTGGGGCAAACGGAAGAAGCATTTTTAGGAGCCAAATGAGAATGCAGTCAGGTCCCGACTTTCGTGTGCTAACTTTTGGCAGAAAAAACCATTGGAGATATCCAAGGTTGTTTTGTATTTTTTACGCACTATGGCCCTAATTATGACACTCCGCCACCTGCCAATGCCATCCCGCCAGCAGGTTGCCTGTGCGGCCTGAATCTCGCCGGCCTGATTATGGCTTCCCTGTTGGGCTGGCGGCCGGAAAAGAGTTTCAGTGCGCCGGCCCAACGGGGAACAGGGCCTTAACATTGCAACTAGCTCCTAATAGAGCCGGCAGCAATGTGGCTGTGCAGCGGGTGCAGCAGTACCCGTCGCACATTCCTCTGCCATAATTTGGGCAGTGAAATGCGTGATCGGGCTGTGCATGGGGGTCCCTGCACTTCCCATGCCAAGAGCATGGGCACTGCAGGGGCCCCCAGGGACCCCCGAGTCCCCCATACCACCAGCCTTTCCATGGCAGATTACAACCGCCAGGAACTCCAGGACCACAAGGACCGCCAGGCTGCAGGCTGGCGTCAGCCTGTCGGTGTCGGCAGTTTGACTGTGGCAGCTCCGCCACAGTCATAATGTCACGGTCGGGCCACCACTTTAGTGGCGGTCTGACCGTGACCTTGGCGATCTAGTGACTGCCAGGGTCATAATGACCCCCTATGTTATTAATTAGTGCCATGCTGGATGAATTTTGTATAGCATATGTGAGAGTATGACTGTTTAAGTGTCTGTAATCTAAGACTATTCGGTATGAATGATCGGGTTTTGCAACGGGGAATAACAGGTTATTTATTGCAGAGACACAGGGCTTAATTACTCCCTAGTACTCGAGCTGAGTGAGGACCTCCCTCACTGGAGCTTTAGCTTCATGTTTGACAGGATATTGGGGCCGAGGCTGGGGTGTAGACCTAATAGGTATTACATGGCAAGGGGAATCCTTGTCCCAAGCTACATGGTTGCACTATAGTGCTACAGCCCAGTTGACATCTCCCCCATGTGGGAGCTTACAGACGTGCTTGGGTGGCCAGTCCCTCTCGGCCAGCAGTATATCACAACCTAGTTAATCCCAGAATATCACACTAATGGTGCGCTCTATGTCTACCTCACTTTAGATATTTAAATCATAAATCCTGTCGGTGGGAGAACGCGCTCATCCGCAGTTTCGACTGCAATCAAGTAGCTAGCCGCATCTAGATGATCTTTTAGACTCTGGCAACATATTGTGACTTCTGCCATGCTGTCTAGCAGTGTCACCGCCCAAATCTTGTTCTTCAGCAATGTCCTCAAGTTTACTGGCATTTTTTATTGACAGTTTAGTCACCTTTTTCTTTTCAAACTGTGTCTTTTGTTGTGGGAACTTATCTTCTTTTTTGTCTGAAGCCTGTGGTGAGTCTTTCTCCTGTTTTACCTAGTCAGGACGTCGCTCAGACTGGCCCACTCTCTCGCTACATCTATCTGGTGCATTCTGAAAGGAATGAGAAGGCCATGAATCAGTATATCTGCCAGGAGCTTTTATATTTTCTCTATTTCTGAGATTATGGTTCTCATTACAACCTCAGCGGTCTTTTCAAAAGACAGCCGAGGCTGCGGGAGCCAGAATACCGCCAGTGCCGGATCGGAGATCTCTAGGTGTGGAGAATCTGCTCTCTGACTTCGTCTGTCTTTAATTTGCTTTTGTTTATCCCAGCACTTTTTAAAATCCTCCTGTGCTTGTTTGGTACCTTCCTTATGAGTGGTACTCTGTATTTCAGGCTTTTTCGGCTTGACTCCCAAACTATACTATCCTATATTGGTATCAGAAATTATTATTGGTAGCTGTTTCTCCTGATCCAGATATTGAATCTCTCGGAGCCGCTGGCCTATTGCCAACACTACCGCTTCCCCTTTAATGTTACTAAGTATTATTGCGGAGACTGATTCGAAGTTACGCAGCAATTTCATCCCCAAATCTAGGGCTCGTGCAGTCCCGTGCTCATTCTGAATTTGTTTTAACACTTCCGGTAAAATTAACAAGTGTCGGGGTACCATGTGTGGTAGTGTAAATCGCAGCAAAGACTGTACCCCATGTAGCACAGTCATCCACCAAGGGAACCTTCCCGAGGGGCAAGAACATTGTGAGAATTCTGTTTTTCCTCTGGTCCTGTATGGGGAAACCCAGCTTCAAGCTGATTCATTTTCTGGGCTATCCAGAATGGGATTTTCTCTCGTTCCATGGGCACTTTGCCCATGATAGAATGTACTGTTTGTGGATTTATCCCAGTAGTAGCCAATTGGTATTCAGCAGGTGCTGGTGGTGCTGGACGTGCTGGTGTTCTGTTCAGAGTTCGCATTGCAAACTGAACAAGTCGTCTATATAGTGTTATTAGCTCAATGTACACTGTAGATTGCACAGATCTGCTGCCTGCATGTTTTGTGCACCAGGGTGAGGTGTATATATAGTAAACATAGGCCAGGTTGGTCCTTTGTTACCCAAAGGACCTAATCTCATGGGTTGTATTACGTGTGGTAGGACGCCATTAAACCAGTTGTGGTGTTCTTGATAAGTTATTGGAATTTCAAGGTACTGGTATGCATGGTACCGTTGTGGTACATTTTCAGTTTTGTAAGTGTGGAATGTGAACTATCTAGGCTCATCCTCAGGAAAGGTTACCCAAGAGTAGAATGTTTCTGTTTGGTAAGCTTCATTAGCTTCTATGATGAATGTAACATCTCTGACCTCTTCTGTTAAGCCATGAGCTACTAAGTGTGGTGTCAATGCCTGTCTGGCATTCTCAGGAATGCCTATGGCGTTAGCCATATTGTGCAATGAGTAAAGAGATGGAACACCAAGTGGGAAGAAAAGTCCTTTTAACAGTTCGAGCTCAAACAACCTACAGCTTAGTTAGTTGCTCCCTGTTCAGTTGAGGAGGATCTTCCCAAAGACCACGGACATCTCCATATAATGGTACTTGGGGTACCTGTCTTGTGTGAGACAATGATACTCAGGGCATCTGTAAATTAGTGCCTAAACACCATCATCGGTGGCTCTAAGTCGTAGTTGGACTCTTGCTCTATGCAAGGCTGCTGGTTTAGGGATGACAGCACTTTTGTTTGCAGGTGTCCTACAAGTCGCAACTGTTGGCCCAACCCTCCCGGCTCACAAGCAGTACCTCACCAAAAACTCAATTAGTAAAAGGTGATTTGTGGCAGCCTTTATGCACGGACTCAAGAGCGCAACATCTCAGGGGAGTCGTCACATGAGCAACACATCTCAGTCACACACAGGCAATGAAAGAGATGCAGTGAAGTTTTCAATAGGTTTTATCAACAAGACTGCAATCTAATGTAAATTGCATGGGCTGCAATGATTAGGATAATGAACAATGCAAGAAAAAGAATTGCAGAAATGAGAGTCATGAATACAAAGACCCTCACCATCTTGCAATAAGATGTAAAGCAGATGTGAAATAAACCCTAATATCCTAGCATGATAAACCTAATCTCTAAAATAAAGAGAGCTAGGTATGTCAAACCTAATCTGCCAGTACCATGTCCATGAAAAGAGCCCCCCAACCTGCATTACCTTGGAATGAGGTCTCTAGATCAGACTCAGTGGGGACATGAAGGCCTGATCCTGAAGGTCTTCCCTACCCCCCCAGCCCCCTGACATCAACACACCCACATGCGCACACATACACACTCATACACACACGCATACCCACATCCACCCACGCATGCACACATACATACCCACACACCACAACACACGCTAACATACATTGTCACACACACGCATTCACAACACACAACATAATGTACACTTACATTCAGTCATTCACGTACGCATTCCATGTGACTCACACCCGCATGCACGCATACAAAAACAGACACACACACACACCCACTCACACACAACACCCCACACATGCACACAACACCCCCACCCCCCTCTCCTGTTGGAGAACCCGACTTACCTACTTGCAGGGGGTCCTCCGGCAGGAGACGGGACGCAGCGCTGCTGCCAGCAGCAGCACCTGCGAGCGGAACACCACCAGGCCGTATCTTCGAACATGATACAGTAGGCAGTGTCTTGCTGGCGTGGCACTGCTGCTAGCAACAGTGCCACCTTACCACCGACTGCGGCCATGACAGTTGACGGAATTCCGGCAGCCTTCTGCCAGAATTCTGCCTAAGGTCATAATGCGGTTGGCGTCTGGTAGCCACGGCGACAGTATGTTGTCCGTCACCGTGTCGGTAGGCAGCATTTACCGCCAATTTCATAATGAGGGCATATATGTGTGTTCCATATATCCAGGGGGGGATTGTTGAGAACCTGCTCCTCCCACCAGTCCATATGCAAATTCCCAAAGCTGGGAATACAAGTCCCAGAGTACAAGGTAAAAGCCCAGAATTACAGTAGCACATCATGCATGGACCTTGAAAACTTGTCAGATATGCCAGTGCCAATGCAGGCGTCCTTGCACCATGATGCAAATGTGCTTGTGTTGGAACTAAGTAGTCAAAAGTGTACTGTAATGTAAATTCATGTAATATGGCTTTGTAGAGGTTCAACTTGTCACCTGAAAGGGTATCCAGGTACTGAGTAGGTCCAGACTCTGTAAGTAGAATCACTTGGGGAGTCAGGTGTACAGTTCCCTGAGCAAATACATATTTGAAATAGCTGTCCTGATGTCCTGTGGAGGCTGATCCAGGTGAAGCCTGCCATGTAAGAGAACACCCTACCCCCTGCCTTGCTCATATGGATTTAATGGGTATGGGTGAGAGCATGTAATGCAGAATGGAGGTTCATGATTGGTTGGTGGTGGTGTACGTGGTGGGTGAACTAGGTAGGACCGGAGTTATGTAATGTCTTGTAGGTGTGAGTGAGCATCCTGAACTGGCAGTGTTGCGAATGGGCAAGCATTGTATGTTTCTGAGGTGAGGTGCGATGTGTATGCGTCAAGGAAGGTTGAGTACCAAACTGGTGGTGGTGTGTTTTGTGGTTTGCTTCTTGTGTGGCAGGTGTGCAGAGATACTGTAGTAGAGGGCATTGCTCTAGTCCTGTCCCCATGTGTTGAAGGCCTGGGTGATGGTCTTACAGGTGTCAGGAGAGAGCCTTATGACCGTGCAAAATATGTGAAAGCAGGGAGAGTTTACTGTGGTGATATGGTGTCTCATTGTGAGAGTGGTGTCCAGGATGATGGATAGGTTTCTGGGGTTGTTGGAGGGTGAGTGGTGTTGGTCCTATTTATGTGGTCAACAATATGGAGCCCCAGGGTGAGTTAATGTCACAGAGCATCATCACTCCTTTCTTGTCAGGTTAAGAATGAGCTAGTTATCTCACATTGAGCCATGTTGGTCAATAACATGTTGTAGAATCTATTAGTGGTGTTGGTGTCTCCTGAGAGATATAGTATGATCTGGGTATCATTGTTGTAAGAGATGATGTAGAGTCCCTTTGTCATGTATTAGTTGAAGAGAGTGGGGATGAGTGAAGAGCCTTATGAGTATCTGCAGTTGAGGTCCTTGGGTTCTGAGGTCAACAGAGGGAGCTTGTCCTCTTGCATACTTACAGTTATGAAGGAGGCCATCCACTTGAGAGTTTGCCCTTGGATTCTGGTGCTGTTGAGTCTGGAGATAACTGTATGTGTGCTAGGAAACTACAGGAGTCCCCTGGAAATTGTGACATTGTCATAGCTGGACTCTCACTCCTAAGCAAGACTGCTGGTTTATGGATGACATCGCTTTTGTTTGTAGGGGACTGAGTCACTCCTACAACCAGTTGCAACTGTCGGCCCAACCCCCCCGCTCACAATCAGTACCTCACCAAAACTCAGACAGTAAAGGTGATTTCTGGCAGCCTTATGCATGGACTCTAGATGCGACGTCTCAGGGAGTCGTGGTAGAAAAAAACAGAAGTTACCCTTTTTTCTCGTTAGTAACAAGTCTCATACACACACATGTAATGAGGGACATGCAGGAGAGTTTTCAATATATTTATTGAAAAGACTGCAATCTACGATAAAATGTATGAGCTGCAATGATTAGAATAATGAGCAATAATAAAAGCAAAATTGTGAAGATGAGAGTTGTGAATATGAAAACCCCCACCACATTGCAATAAACAATTATCTTGCAATAAACAAGATATGCAATTCATAACAAAAGAGCCTAATCTCTGCCCTAACGAGAGCTAGGCATGATAAACCCTAATCTACCAGTAACATGTCCATGAGAAGTGCCTCCCAACATTTGTTACCTTGGAATGAGGTCTCAAGATCAGACACGAAGGCTGCGTTCTGCAGCAAATTGATGTGCAGCACAGATGGCATCTGGAAGAAACCCCACTTATGACTTTGTCCATGTGAGATGTATTTATATGGCTCATGTAGGATCCCTGATGCAGGTATGTTCCTGAACAACTGATAGTCTGAGCCGAATTGTGTCAACAATTACATAAACAAAACCTAATAAGTGCGCATTATGTTCCTGTCAAACGTAAGTGAGAAAGGGACATGATGATAATATCTACATGCATCACTGATAATGATGCCTTCTCAGAATGGCACTGATAAGCAAAAGCAAAGCATTTCTTTTAAAATGTAAGCATCTACAAAAAGCTAAAAGAAATAATAAAATAAATGGAATAAAACAGAGCATGCTAAGTAGGTAAAAGGTTACTAGGTGACGAGGGCAAAAGGTCTGCAAGCCGATGCCTTAGCTAACTTCTGTGCTAAATCCTGTGCCCAGTGAGAAACTAAAATGGATTCACCACACCCTCCCCATTGCTGAAACAAGGATGCTAATCACTAGGTATAGTGGGTGCATGAGTTCGATTCTAACCTAATTAAAAAGCTAAGCTAAAAACATACAAAAGAGACGAAAGCCCTCATTTTGAGACTGGGGGTAAAAACCTCCTACCGCAGCAGCGACGGCCGTCAAAAGACCATCGCCGCAAGAATGGCGGAAATCCGGCTGTGGCCATGCCAGCAGATGGTGGTAAGGTGGTGCTGCTGCCACCAGTAGCACCACACCAATATACCGCCGCCAGCTGTATTATGCCTAATAGTATGGCCTGGCAGTGCTCTGCTGGCAGACGCTGCTGGAGGCAGCAGCGCCCCGTCCTGTTTCCTGTCGGAGGACCCCCTGAACACAAGTAAGTCAGGTCTCTGACAGGGGAGGGGGATGGGGGTATTGTGTGTGTGTGGGGGGGGTGTGAATGTGTGTGCATGGATACAGGTGCGTGTTGCATGTTGAATGCATGTGTGTATGTATAGAGGTGTGAGTGCATGTATGTTGTGTTACGTGACTGCGTGTCTGCGTGTATGTATGTAAGTGTGTGCGGATGTGGGTGTGAATGGATGTAGGCATGCGTGGATGCATGTGGGAATGGGTGTTTGTATGTGTGTGTGAAGGGGGTGTGAATGTAGGAGGAGTGGGGGGCTTTGGAGAGGTAAGGGGGTGAGGGGCTAAATGGAAAGGGGGGCCCCTGTCAGTGACAGGGAAGGAATTGCCTGTCACTGATAGTGCCTACTGCCATGGGTTTCATGGCATTAAGAAAGCCATGAAAACCACGGCGGTAGGCGGGATCATTATTCCGCTGGCAGAACAATGACGGCCGCCAGGCTGGAGATGGATATCTCCAGCTCGCGGCTGTTACCGCTGTGGTGGTCGGAGTGGTATATTGGCGGGTTGGCTTCAGCCAACCCGCTAATGTCATAATATGGCGGCAAGTACCGCCAGCCTGTTGGCAGTACTTACTGCCATATTAACGCCGACCGCCGGGGTCGTAATGAGCCCCATAATGTCAATAGTGACAAGCAAAGCAGGCCAAACATGGGCTGCGTTAATAAAGCAATTTGGTGTAACATTTTGAATGTTTAGAAAAAAAGGCCAATGGTCAAATTTTCAACAATATGTGTGGTCTTGCAGAAAGTCTCCTAAGTCATCCAGTGGGAGTGCTTCCAGGAAGGACTCCACATCGGCAGATGACAGATCGATCACAGGGTTGGCAGAAGGATCCATGGAGCAGAAGTGCCCAAAAATCTCATTTGAAGAAGTAACTACAAAAGCTGCACCGTCCATTGTGCCAGACGTCATTGGAGCAAGCATGTTCACAAACGGTGGCTAATAGGATGCCACGTGAATCAACCTCCATCCTAAGGGACAAGACTGTGAATGAACCCTCACCTGGAACATTAACAGTTCCTTGTCCACAGGAGGCACGGGCTACACAGCAAGACACACCAACTGTGTACACTTGAAGAGGCACCAGATGCAATAAAAGATGGGATGCCCCATTATAAGATTGTCTAGAATGAAAATGACCAATCATGCTCTAGTTCTTCCAGTAATGGAGCACCAAAGCACTGCATCATGCCATCACGACACAGATGGGCTGGTGGTAGCTCCATCACTCCTCAGTGCCAAAGTTATAGGAAACCGCCAAAAACACTTGAAAAGAGTGAATGAATAGCTGAAGGGATGACTCTGAAGATGGTCTTAAAAAGTGCACATCCCTGCAGTGCTCAAGGGCTTAAATATCCTGCACCCCAGCTCTCCAAACTGCTTGGGAAAGTTGATATTTAATATGGATTGCCTCTCGGCTATCTGGAGATTGTACGTCTCCTTTGCTGATGTCAATATCAATCCCACTTGTCTTTGGAACAATAGCGCCTTTAGTCTGCTCAGCTTGTCAAAATTTACATTAGTAGTACCAATGTGGGGCCATATGTCTGCTACCCTTATCTGTTGTGTGGGGAGGAATAAAACATGGCCGCAGCAAGTTACCATTTGAGAAACAGAAATTGTACAGGCAAATCCAGCCTTCATTCCCCAGCAACTTTTATCATTCAGAACCACATAAGTTCCATTCGAAAGTGTATTGAGTGGTGGACGAATAAAAGGGATGGGAGTACCCTTCAGAAAGCATGCCAAGTTTGAAACCTCTAAATTGCAAAAGCTGTGAAGGGACACCCGTTTGCAAATCATTGAATGACTAACAGTAGTCTCAAATTCGCTTCCACTCAGAAAGACCTCTGTTTCGCTGTTCAATCATTTGAATTCGAAAGGCAACTCCCACTCTTCCTAAATATAGCTATCGCTTAGCTACTCATATCTGCCCGCAGCAAAATGTGGAAATTGACAGGTTTATGACGCCATGTACTAAGCATACTGATTTTGTTTAAATCTTTATTTTTGTTTTTCTAAAAACATAAGACAAGCACAGCACATCAAAATGTGAATGCAGGAGAAAAAAAAAAGAAAGCAAAGGCACAGCATTAAAGTACATCACATTAATCCAGCAAAGTGGAAATACCATAAACAAACAAGAGGATTGGGCAATCTTCAAGTCAAGTGCACAGCAAAGGGCATAAAGAGCATTCATTGGGAGAGGAGTTGGCCTCTAAATGACTTGTGGGAGGGACTATCATACGTGATAGGAGAGGAGGATGCTAAAGTCTGTAGGTATGACCTTCAAGGGTGGGAAGTCGGGGTTGTAAAGATGCAAATAGTTTGCACATTGTGTCAAAGTGAATGAGATCCCACAGCCAAGCATACTCCGTAAGGCGGGCAGTGCCGCCCTAGTGCAAGGCACTTCTCCATTTAGAGAGCAGGAGAGCCAAAGCGTTGGGTAGATTTTGGCAGTGCTTTCACCTATCCCAACAGAGCTTGATGGGGATCAGAGGCCAGTTCCTGGTCGATCATGCTTGAGAGAGCAGCGTAATACAGAAGTATTTCAGGACATGACCACATCAGATGTGCAAAGTCGGCCTGCTCGCCCCGCATTTTGGGCAGAAATGGGATTGTGTAGGATCTATTCTATAAAGAGCATGAGGGGTGGCATACGCTTGGTGTATGAATTTAAAATGTAATATTTATGACAATAGTTATTGGATACTAACTTCACCTGTGAGCAGCAGTAGTACAAGATGTTTTCTGGCAAAGAGCGGCCCAAATCCCATCTAAGGCAGCTCTAGACCTCTCAGGTCTCCTATGCCTAAGAGAACAATGGTTAAGGTGGGAGATAAGGCTCTCGCCACCGGATCCAGTAATGATGTGGGACATAGGAGAGAAGTCCCTGAGCTCAATCGAGTTTAAAGGCAGTATGGCTTGCAATTTACCATAGAGTCTGTGTAGAATAAATGTGTCCATTACTGAGGAGTGCCACCCCTCAGTCACATTAGCAACCGGGTCTACGAACAAATCACCAAGTGTATATAGGTGATGAGTGGTGAGAGTACATTGAGTAAGCCGCTTGCATGTGAGTGGGAGCTAAGGATTATTCGCGAGTAAAATGTGTGGTGAATATAGTGCCCCAAAACCTAAATAGGAGCGATGTTTATTCCAAGCCCAGAAAGTTGTTGGGAGTGTCTGTATTTCTGCTGGTGTCTCGATAAGCCCTTGGGCAACAGCACTGAAAGGACTGTGGTGGGGGGGGTGCGAGCGCTCCGGCCTAAGATAATGGATCCTGATATCAGGATGGTGCCAATAGTAAACAAAATGTGCTTGGGCAACCAGATAACATAAATAAAAATCTGGAACACCGAAGCCCCTGCGCTCAAAAGGAAGCGTTAATGTGAACCAACAAATGCGTGGACACCTACCCACCCAGACTGGCCGCGTAAAGTGACTACGCAGCAAATCGAAAAAATGCTTGGTCAGGACAATCAGGATATTTAAGAATAAATACGAGAAGTGTGGGAGAACCACCACTTCAACAACAGCGACCCTACCAGCAAGAGACAAAGGAAGGGTTATCCATCGCTCAACCTGAGAGGTGATCTTGGTAATCACAGGCCCATAATTGCACCAGATGACTTCAGTACTGTTCCAGTGTAGGTGTATCCCTAGGTTTTTAGTGGAGTCCTCTTTCCAAAGCAAAGGATACAGGAGACAACAGGGTACTGTAGTGTCAGTGAGGGGAAAAAACTCAGACTTAGACCAATTAATGGACAAGCCAGAGAAAGTGCCAAAGTGTATCGCCTCCTCAACCAGCGGGTCAAGATTGGTGACTGGATTGTGGACAAAAAGCAAAATGTCATCCACATAAAGGGAGGCCATGACAAAATTGAAGCAGTCTATGTAAATGCCGCTCCTAAAACAGGCACACCAATGGGTCCATACATATGATGAACAGCAGGGGGGACAACGGGCAACCCTGTTGTGTACCCTGAGTCACGGGAAATGAGTCAGATAGAGCGCCATTAACCCGTATTCAAACCAAGGGGGATGAATACAACAAGGCTATGAGGTCTCGAAAACTGTGCAGTATGCCCAGTTTGTGTAGGATGACATACAGGAACGGCCACTCAAGGGAGATAAATGCTTTCTCTGCATCAAGCAGGACAGCGGCCGCTGAGATGTCTGGGGATATTTGATTAAGGACAGCAAACACCGTGTGCAAATGAATTGAAGTGGATCAATGGGGTACAAACCCAGACTGCATAGGGGCTATGACCTTCTCCATTAGCAAAGCCAAACATATAGCAATGATTTTAGCCAGCATCTTGTTGTCGTGATTCAGTAATGACAATGGGCAATATGAGGTGCAAGACTGCGGAGCCTCCCAGGTTTGAGTAGGAGCACAATCACCTCTTCGTGCATGGATGGAGGGAGAATACCCCGGGAAAGAGATTCAGCATAAACCACAAGTAAATACGGGATAAGGACTTCTTTGTATGCTTTATAGAAGGCTCCCGTAAAGCCATCTGAACCAGAGGCATTAGTGCTGCCAAGTGAGTCGATGGCCTGAGAGACCTCCTAGGTGTTAATGGCTGAAGCCAGGAATTGTTGCTGGCCAGGTTCGAGCAAGACCATAGTAACCTCAGCCAGTTAATCAGTAAGTTCCGCAGCAGAAACAGAAGTGCTAGTCGAATATAAAGAGAGATAAAATGAAGTAAAAGTGGCAAGGCTTTCAGTAGGGCTCATTGCCACATCCCCGTCGTCTCTCCGAATCGCTGTGACATATGAGGACTGGTATGATGGATGCAACATATGTGCAAGCGCGTTACTAGGTTGCTCACCCTCTCCATAGCGCCTCTCTTCAGCATATTGCCAAGATACAGCACTTTTCATGGAAGTCCCACATCAAGAGGCACGCATTGAAAAGGACGAAGGGATAGAATCTGACACTGTCCGTCGAGTTAATGCCTGAAGCACGCAAGGTCACCCCTAATAGCACGGAGCACACCAGCATGCTTTGAAATGCATACCCATCTATTGTAAGCTTTAAAGGTATCCCAGTGTGTCGAGCACGACTGGACGGACACCACATTGAATGCAAAATACTCCACTATAGCATCTCGAATCTCAGTCCAGAATACCTCGTCCAACAATACATTGGAGGGGACCCGCCATGCGTGGAACAGCGGTGTCTGGGTCGGAATCTGGAGAGTAGCAAGAACCCGGGAATGATCTGAAAGTGTACGAAGGAGGTGGGAGATACCTGTTAACCAGAGTGAGACAGCAGGGTTATATACCAGTGAGCGATCTGTGACCATTCGTTATGTGGGATGGAATAGAAAGTGTAGGCAGTCTCAGTAGTGTAGCGGGAGCGCCACACATCAGTAAGTTGAAATGTGTCAAGTAGTAAGTGTAATACTTGGGTGGCATGGGGTTTAGTAATTCCGGTGTTATCGGTGGCATCAAGTTGTGGTAGAAGAGTCAGAATAAAGTCGCCACCCAGTAGGATGTGTCCAGAGTGGAATTTTTCCAATAATGTCAACAGGCCCTTGAAAAAATCAGGGGAGTCAGTGTTTGGTGCGTAGACATTAACTAGAAGGAGGGGTATGCCCACCATGGAACCTCAAACAATTATATATCGTCCATCTGAATCAGATAACGCCTCATGGCACACAAAAGGCAGGCTCCTGTGAACAAGAATACAGACTCCCCTGGAGTAGGAGCTAAAATAGGAGAAAAAATTATTCCCGCCCCATTGTGAAACAAAAGTGCAGGTCACAGAAGGAGACAGGTGAGTCTCCTGCAGGAAGGCAATCTTAATCCCATGTCTATTTAGATAGGTAAGGACATGCTTGCCTTTCCTGGGATTGTTCGGCTCCCCGATGTTCCACGTGGCGCAAGAGACCCTAACGGCAATGGCGCGTGCTGATTGTTGCATCATCTGTGTAATAGAGCATTAATGCAAATAGTGCTCAGTTCGTGCCGTAATGCGATAGATGTGTTTTGAAGAAACAAAAACAATATAACAGCAAACAATACATGAAGAACACCCATCCACCTGCCCACACCAGAAAACACAAATATTTCCAGCGAAACCCCAAAACCCTTAAAAACATACTACAGTCAACAAGGTGGACTACTCCATGGGGGAATAGCTACGGCCCATCATGGGGAAAACCAACACCACATGAAAAAAGAGAATAAAATCAATCATTGCAAGTCTGCAAGAACTTGTAGGGGATATCCAAAGCACCGTTGACCAGGGGCAGACTAGTCTGGAAATAGGAGCTCAGAGCAGCCCAAGAGGGGGAACAGATAGCCAGGAGTTTTCGATGGTGGATGTAGGGCAAGGCCTCACTGTAGTGAGGTACCATGCGACTCCGCCGAGGAGCGGCGTGGGGAGTCCTGGGAGGAGTGGCGCACTGACTCACATCGGTCGAGCCTCTGTTGCTTACAGAACAACACTGCATCCGCCGGAGTGTTATATACATGCACCTTTCCATTCAGGTCTATGCGTAGACGTGCTGGATATAACATTCTGTAGTGCAAACCAGAGCTGCAACAAGTTTTTAACTTCAGTGTATTTGAACCAAGTCTCCTGGACCATAGGAGTGAAGTTAGGATAGAGCAACAGAGTCATCCCCTGAAACTGTAGCAGGGCCATATCTCGGGCCCAGTGCAGGGCGGTGTCCCGGTCCCGATAATTTAACAGTCGAGCAGTGATTGGTCGGGGAGGAGCCCCCAGGATGGAACACGGCCCTAGCGATGTATGTGCTCTCTCCACCGCAAAGGAGGATGTAAATGAGTCCCTACCAACCAGCTCCATCAAAATGCTTTCAACAAAAATGCTTGTGGGCACAGTGTCAGCGTACTCAGCCACTCCTGTGATCCAAGTATTATTGAGGCGACAGGAAGCCCCCAAACCTTCATTTTTGCCATCACAGTCTTTAACAGCCAATCCATTCCCTCTAAGTGCTTAGATATGAGTATCTATAGCCCTGAAGCCCACTTTTAATTCAGCCATTATCTTAGCTGCTGCCTCCAGTGGAGGGGCGGAGTGCGCTCCCTGGGTCATATCAGAGCCCGATGGTCCCCCAGTACCCTGGAGTCTTGGGGTCCTGGCAGGATTGAAGTGATGTGTAAGCTCTCATTATTCTAATGAGACTACTGGATTTCGAGTGGCATAATCGCCTGCGGTGTGGGAGATTGAGTCTGACCCACTACAAATGACACCTGTCGCCCTAATCCCGGTTTTGCTCCAGCTAACTAGCAGTGCCTCATCTCTACCCAAGGGCAGGGCTGATTGGGCAGCCGAGCGCATGACATAACTGGTTTCATACAATGACAACCAGAGGAAGTATATGTTTCAATAAGATTTTAATGAAGCGACTGCATCTTAGATAGCAAAGCGTGGGCTGCAATAACCAGGACGATCCAGCATGACAAGCTTAAAATCGTGATGAGAAGAGTAAAACATAAAGATAATGCTGTCATATTGTCACTGGGATCAATAGACTAATTCCTACCTGAGCTACAATAGAGCGCAGTGTGTTAAGCTCTAAATCTTCCCTTCAGGTTCCCCTGGGAAGGCCTCATCCCCCATACCTGAGCAAAGGCCTGAAGTCTACAAAAGGCAACTGTAGCGAAGCATTCAGCAATCAGGATACAGTTGTGGTTCTCTGGCTGGAATCTCCCTCTAACATGTAAGGGACAGGGAAGTGTTTTATAATAAAACAGCTGATTTTCTGGGAAAACTTCCGTACTTAAGGATGTGTATTTTCTATGAATGTCAGAGACTAAAGTTATACCACGTTCACCGGCAACTATCTTGCTGCAGCCTTGGAAGAAGTACAGAGTGAGCAAGAATGTCTTGTTTGAGAGCAGAATGCTGGCCTATGCAAAAACAGTTAGATAGAAAGAAATAAAACAAGACTGTAAAAGTTGCTATTATAACAATTAAAAAGCGAAGCTGAATAAAATATATCTAGCTTAAAGTGGACAGTGGCAGGCCTAGTATGTTAAAATAATGTGCATGTAGCTATAACTAAAATGGTTACACAAACAAATTTGCTGTTGTTTGGGGTCTACGCACCCCATTCCACTTGGATGTCACTCAGCAAGCGGGCAGCGTAGATTAGCAAGTACACGCGGATATGAGGGACCCTCTAAAAGTGGAAGCATACAACCAGGCCCAAAATGGGAAGAAAGGTGAGCAGCTACCAGCCATATGGTGCAGGAGGTAAACAACTTCCACCACAGCAACCCGGAGGAACAAATAGAGGTATTATCGGCCAAATGACCACTAGATGTAAAGTCAGCACCCCCAGGGCAGGATATAACTGAGAGTGGGCTATATCACTGTTGTCATTCTTTGTCTGCACCAGGATATTCAGAAGTAGATCTATGGGGTGGACTCACCACTGTATACCCACAGTGTACCCACAGAGCAATCCAGTGGCCACACCAGGCCCGGGGCCGCATCGTCGTGGCCTAGAAGGGTCGCCTGGAACCAGGGAGAGTGTGACAAGGCTCCACAAGAATCACCGCATGGCCGCAATCTAGGCCTGAGGACCATGCCGACCACCTGGCACAAGGGCTGATGACCCCGCACAGCAGGGCAACTCCCATTCAGGCTGGGGGAGCAGGCAATGTGGGAGGCAAGGCCTCCCAACAGTGGTTCCCCCAAGGCAGACAGCAAATCCACATTGGCCGCTTCTGCATGGCCCCGTTCCCAGGCTCGCCTGTGGCCCCTGTCACTGCAGGGCCTCTGGGGACCGCTTCAGGCAGCCGCGTCGGGAAGTGTTGGTCACCATCCTGTGCTCCAACAGCAGGATCTAGATGTCCTCAGATATCGGGGCAATTCCCAATGGTGTATCAGTGGTGGTCTCGGGGTGGACAGTGCATCATCGCTGGCATCGTCCCTGAAGCTTCAAGACTGAGTGGCCATCTTAGACAGTAGTCAGGCCACCACCCTCTACTAACCATACTGTTGATGGTGTCTCTTCTACAGTGAAAGGCAGCTTTTCCAACTATTCAGTGTTAAGCATGGTAGAACTTGCTTGCATTTTTGCCATTATCTGTTGCTCCCTCGACAAATTAAATGCAACAAACAATTCACTACTGTTTATATGTTTCCATGGTTCGCAGCCATTCTTCAGAATCTGCAATGTTCAAACCAACTTCATGATGGAGCGCAGCTGACTTTGCCCATGTTGTAAAAGGGACATGGCATTCTAAATGATGTCAATTGCAGATGACACAATTTTATTAGGTGTATATATTCTGTTGGACAGAGTGTTCATGCCATTATTGACTACAGTTAAAGCCTTTTCCATATTTTTTTTCTTTATCTGCCTTAGACATGCAGCAACTTCCATTTGAGAAAGCTTCCAGATCTCATTGTATATTGTATATGGCATACAGGAAACATTCAGAGTGGGGTTTTCTTGGCCCTAGCAGGAAATCCTGCAATTCTCCTTCCTCTGCCAGGAGACTAAGATGTACTTTTACTGCTGCTAAAGTGTTAGTGCATAACCATTGTTGGCACAGTTTTCCTACACTGTACGTGGTATCTATACCAGTGTGTTGGCCTGAGACATATCGAGGGTCTACCCGGCCAATCTAGGAACCCCCTGAGGAATTAGCAAAACATGCCTGACACCCATTTGTGTCTACTGGCCACAATAACAACCCACCGGGACTTGAAAGTGTCAAATTGAAGGTTCCTTTCTGAACCCAAGCATTTAGTTCTTCTTCAGTGACATTTAAGTATTTTTGACAATTGGTTATATTTGTTGGTGTGGGGATACTGGGCCCGTTCATGTCTTTTATTTTTTCTAACCCTAGGCAGGATGTTTGTTGAATCGTCATTTAAAAATACAATTTTTACAGGAAAGAGGCATGCTCTAGACAAAGTTTTCCTACCCTGAATTTACCAATCTTTTGTTCCCCATATACTTTTCACATTAATAGTGCTCATCCAATATTTATAACCTTCAACAGGAAGCTGGGGAACAAACGAATCTGAATATATTAATTTGGTGTAATTTAGCAAAATTTTCCTCATTTTGGATGGTCGTAATTTAAAATAATATGACTCTGCATTTGTAGTGTCATGCCAAGAGAAATATGTAGATTTATCTACATACGGTTTGGGACTCCCCACAGTTGGAG
The DNA here is from genome assembly GCF_031143425.1 of Pleurodeles waltl. NCBI lineage: Eukaryota > Metazoa > Chordata > Amphibia > Caudata > Salamandridae > Pleurodeles > Pleurodeles waltl. The sequence goes on along the minus strand of NC_090437.1, from coordinate 736,734,846 downwards.
TTCAACAATGTTCCCATTGAGTGACATTGAATGGTGATCTACGTCTATTAGCTTGGTGCAGAAAGTAATGTCCCATTGGTGATAACAGAACATTTCCCCATAATTTGCTGTGTTCATACACACATCTACACTTTCGAATACAGTGTAATCCTGCAACCATACAGCACAGAATCAACTGTTTTAACATTCCAGTCATCAGAAACAACACCAGGTGTAATTACATCAGTCATTAAAAACTTAAATATGTATGGAATTTGAATAACCTCAGAAGGCCCATAAATATCAAATGGTACTTTATCTCAAACAATCCCATCAGGAATCGGGCTACTGAAATGTTCACAAGGGACAAGTCTCTTTGGACCTTATGTGAGGAAAGGTATGGTGGTAAATCTTCACCACCGGCTCAACAGCAGAGTGTTCAGGAAGATAATGACCATTTATCAGGAGCAAGAAAACAGTCACAAAAAACAATCCATAACAGAAAGGCAAGCACTGTCAGTAAAATCCACATATAATACCATGGATTAATCAAATAGTTATTTTTAAGTGCTATGTATAGCTTACATGTCTTCGAAACAGTTTCAGTTGCAGATGTAGATGATGATGAAGAAAAGACATTAAGGTCGACGAAGTAACTAGAAGCAGTCTGTGCAAACAGAGGAGCTGGTGCAGTGCTGGTGGATGGATCCACTTCTTGTGGAGGTTCATAGTAGATTATGTTGTCAGTTTGTGTTGCATTGGATTAATAAACAGCCACATCTCGAACACTTCTTGTCGGTAAGGTGGTGACAGGAATCAGCAGAAGCTTATTCTCATTCTCTACCCTCCCCATGCTTGAGGGGGCATTTGTGGCATTGTTGTACATGGTATATTCAGAAGCATTATTTGTTCTTTGAAGAGGTATATCCTGTTGGGTATTTAGAGAGGAGTGGGAACTACCCAAGGGACCTCAGGGTCTACTGTGCAGGATCGGTCTCATGGTGCAGTTTGATGTTGTCTATGGAGACAAATCTGGCTCTTCTGGAGCCTGGCAGCACTGGTAAAATGACAATTCTGGTGCCTTGAATTCCAAGGACTTTAACTGGAGCTCTATTGGATGGGCCAAATTCACTTTTCACAGCAATCTTTTCATGAACCAGATCCCCTACTTTAGGAATCCAGCCTGTGGATGTTGTTGGTAAATCCCTTATTCCCAAGGAGGCGGTGCTGGTGGATGAATTGTCATCACAAAATTGTTGAAGCTTCTCTAAGACAGTGAGATGTTCATTTATGTCAAATGGTGTGTCTGCCGCCACCATACCAGGGCCATCCAGATCTGGGACATACATAGGTATCCCAAAGAAGACCTCATAAGGAGTGTGTCCCCCCCAAGGACCGTCTTGGCAGATAATTCAGTGCTCTCGGGACCCCTTACAGGTGATGAACCCAACTGCGACCTGAACCTAATACTCTTGCTGTTAAGGATTGCTTTAGGTCTCGATTCCCCCTCTCCACAACAGAATTACGCTCTGGTTGATATGGGGAAGAATAATGGAGTTCAACACCCTTCGTCCCAATGGTGCCCCTGAATGCCCTAGAGGCAAAGGCATAGCCCTGATCCAAATGGAATGTTGCAACCACATGTATACCGATAAAGATCAGCAAGTCTTTAATAACAGTTTGAACGTCAGCCGACTGCTGTGTCCACACACACAGGAATCTAGAACAAGAATCTACAGCAACTAAGATGTATTTGTATGCACCATCAGGTTGTAAGGGACCACAATGGTCCAGGTACACACATTGTAGTGGTCTATTGGACACTAAGAGGGATGTCTGCAGAGGGCGGTTGATGTTAGAGCCCTTTATTTGCCAGAAAATGTCACAGCAAAGGACATATTTCTTGGTCTGTTTGTATAGATCCAGCCACCAGAAGCATTTCTGCAAAAGTGATATTTTGGCCGCTACACCTGCATGAGCAGAAGGGAAACCCTCAGGCGATGCTTTGATGAGATCTGATCTTGTTTAGGGATCACTGAATCACCCACCCCACGAAAGGTTGCAAAGGAAACATTTTATGAACTGATTTGGTAGAAATAATTTTTAGGGTATGCTTTTGGAAGAGGCTTGCCCTAAGCCGAAGCTTTCAAGGTAGCCTGAATCTCATTATCCACTCTCATGTGAGAACTTGTCACTGCAGCAACAGAAGCTGTAGCTACTGCGGATTTGGCAGCTTCACCAGCTAAAGTGTTTCCCACAATGTGTACTCCTACACGTTGATGGCCCAATGTATATACTATATGAGCATCTGGTAGTCTGTCCTTAAGATCAGCTACCCTCCTCCACAAAGTTCTGTTTTTATGGTGTTACCTTTTGAGTCTCTGACCCCATTCACACACCAGTGATTAAGATAATCTTTGTAGGGCTGAGCACAGTCATACAAATCACACACAATCGATGTGAGCTGTTTTGGATCCGTATTTTATAGTGTAAAGACAGAGCTTTGAGCTCTGCCAATTGTGTTGTGCAGTTCCCTTACGGTCTGTATATAGGTATTCTGAGGGTAGAAGACACCATCCCGCATCACACCACTCACAGCTGCGCATGCAGCTGAATATTGGTGCTTAGTGCTTGCAGTTGGCTGTGCTGAACCATCGGTGTAAATGACAGTTCGGTTCAAATCAGTCAAACCATTGGTCAAATGACAGGATGTTAGTAGGTGAGGGGTACTCCTGTTTGTATTGGAGAAATTCTTGTATTTGAAGTTTTGGGTCAAATATGTTGTCAACATCAGTGGAAGGCAGGGAGATTGTCCATAGAATCCAAAGTGGATGTAGTGCTTCAGCGTTAGGAACACTTGTTTTGGTGACTGCCTCTAAGGCCAGCACCGGGGTAACGACTTTGATGCGTTTCCCTGGGGCAAGTGGTCTCTCCTTAATGACAGCCATCTCTACAGCAGTCAGAATTTTTTCTGTGGATGCAAAATGTTGTTCTGCATTGGAGTGCAAATGTGATTTGTATGCTATGGGTAACGTTTCACCCTTATTGAAAGTGACATAGGTGAACCCGATGGCACCAGCAATTATACCAAATTTGTTTTGTTTTCACAAGTGTGTAAGTGTTTTGCTTCTAGCATGTCTTGCTGCAATCCTCTAAGGATGCATGTGTTCTTGACTGTCAAATGTTTTCTTAAAAAAACTGGACAGATTAAATCGTAGAGTGGTTTTATGCACTGACCATAATCAGGAGTGTAACTTTAGCCAAAGTTGAAGAAGCTGAGTATACTGCAGTTTCTTTATCGTGTTTGATGGTTGAAGTTGAGTGCATTTTTCCAGAAAGTGCCATGCCAGGCTCTTGCTTTCATCTGATAACTTGTATCTCAAAAACAGGACAATGAGAAATGCAATTTTTGTTTTCTTAAAACTAAATTTGTAGCCAAGGGCTGTGGACCCTAAAACAAACCGATCAACCCTAGCAAGATGACTGTTGATGTCATTATCCACATAGGATAACGCCTCAGGATCAATATCATGCAATATTGATGTTACACGGGCTGAAAACAACCCTGGGCTATTCTTATAGGCCTGTGTTAAACAGCAAAAGCATTTTTGTGAACTGAATGAGAACACACTTAGGTCTGGACCTTCAGGCACTAATTTTTAGCAGAAACAAAATGCTGGAAATGTCCATGGTTGTTTTGTATTTTTTACGGACTATCTTGTTGATGAGTGGTATGCTGTGTGCATTTTGTATTGCAAATGTGCGTGTGTAATTGTTTAGGTGTCTGTAATTTTAAGACTATTCTATATGTATGGTCAGGTTTTGAAACTGGGAATAACAGGTTACTCATTGCAGAGACACAGGAATCAATTACTCCATGATACTCAAGTTATGTGAGGATCTCTCTCACTGGAGCTTTAGCCTCATGTTTAACAAGATACTGGGGCTGAGGGTGATGTGTATATCTAAATGGTATGACATGGTGAGGGGAATCTTTATCCCTCCCTACATGGTTTGGACAGTGTAAGCTTATTTATAGGATCTGGAACAAGATATGAGAAAGAAGGCAAAATGACTTCTTCCTCATGTGGGAGCTTGCGGACAAATTCAAATGGCCAATCTTACTCTGCCAATAGGATATCCCAATTAAGTTCTTCCTAAGATATTACATCTAGGGTGTACTCTATGTCTCCTTCAATGTGAATATTTAGTTCATACACCCTGTTGGGTGGGGAGACACGCCTGTCTGCAGTTTTAACTACAATAAAGTAGTTCGTTGTTGTAGCATCCAGATACTCTGGTGACATATTGTGACTTCTGCAGCGCTGTCCCGCAGGGTCACTGCCCATGTCTTGTTCCTCAGCAATATTCTCAAGGTTGCTGGGATATTTTATTTGAAGTGCTGCTACCTTTTTCTTTTTAAATTGTGGCTTTTGTTGTGAGGATTTGTCCTCCTTCTTGTCTAAGGGTTGCTGTGAGTCATTCTTCTGTTTCACGTGGTCAATGAGTTGTCCTGACTGACCCACTCTCTCACTCCCTTTATTTGGCATGTCCTGATAGGAACAAGAGGGACGTGTATCAGTATATTTGTCAGGAGCCTTTAAAGTTTATCTACTTCTGAAATTATGTCTCCTTTCGGAGCTCTCCGGATGCGGAGACTCTGCTCTCCTACTTTGTCTGCCTTTGTTTTATTTTTGTTCATCCCAGCATTTTTTTAAACCCTCTTGTGCTTGTTTAGTACTGTCCTTAGATGTGGTACTCTGAATTTTGGCTTGACTCCCAAACTATCCTGTCCTATGCTAGTATAGGTTTTGGAAATAATCTTCCGTAGTTGACACTCCTGCTCCAACTGTGGAACCTCCCGGAGCCTCTGGCGCATGGCCAGTGCTACCACTTCCCCTTTAATGTTACTTAGTATTATTGAGGAGACTGTGTCAAAGTTACGCATCAGTTTCATCCTCAAATCTAGGGCTAGAGCAGCTCCATGCTCATTTTGATTTTGTTTTAACACTTCTGGTAAATTAGCAAGTGTCGGGGTACCATGTGTGGTCCAGTAAGAGCAGCAAATGCTGTACCCCATGTGTTGCAGTCATACTCTGAGGGAACCATTCCAAATGGCAAGCACATTGTGAGAATTCTATGTTTATCTAGGGGTCCTTTATGGGGAAACACTGCTTTAACTGATTAGATTTTTGTGCTAACCGGAAAGGAATTTTCTCATGTTTCGTGGACACCTTGCCCATGATAGAATGTACTGTTTGTGGGTTAATCCCAGTAACAGCCGACTGGTGGACAGCCCGAGCAGCCCTTGCTGGGGCGGTATTCAAAGTCTGCATAGCTAACTGTACCAGTCGTCTATAAAGTGCTACTAGCTCATTGTGAAGTGTGCATAGGTCAGCTACTTGTGTTGCCTGTACGCCAGGATGTGGTATATACATTGCAAACATAGACCACGTTGGTCCGTTATTACTTAAGGGACCTAATCTCACAGGTTGTATTACATGTGGAAGGGTGCCATTTAACCAGTTTTGGTGTTCTCGGTAAGGAAGCGGTATCTCTAGATACTGGCAAGCTTGGTACCGCTGAGGTATGTTTACTATTTAATATCTGTGAAATGTGTATGTTGTGGTGTCTTCTTCAGGAAAGGTAACCGAAGAGTAAAATATTTCTCTTTGGTAAGCTTCATGAGTTTCCACTATAAATGTGGCTTCCCTCCCTCATCTGTTATGCCATGGACGACCAGAGTTTGTGTTAATGCATGTCTGACATTTTCTGCAATGTCTATGGCATTAGCCATGTTGAATGACAGGTATAGAGAAGGAAAACCAAATGGGGAAAATCCTTTTAAAGGTTCAGGCTTGAACAACCTGCAGTCTAGATAGGTGCTCCCTATTCAGGTGAGAAGGATTGCCCCTAAGACCACAGACGTCTTTGTGTAATGGTAGTTAGGGATACTCAGGATATCCGTAAATTAGTGCCTAAACACCATCGTTGGTGGCACTATGTCGCAGCAGGACTCATGCTCCTCAGCGAGACAGCTGGTTTATGGATGACACCACTTTTGTTTGTAGGCATCCAAGTCACTCTTACAACAAGTCGCAACTGTCGGCCCAACCCTCCCGGCTCACAACCAGTACCTCACCAAAACTCAGATAGTAAAGGTGATTTCTGGCAGCCTTACGCATGGACTCTAGATGCAACTTTTCAGGGGAGTTGTGGTGGAACGGAAGTTACCCTTTATTCTCGTTAGTAACAAGTCTCATACACACACATGTAATGAAGGAGATGCAGGAAAGTTTTCAATATAGTTATATAACAAACATAAGATATGCAATTCCTAACAAAATGGCCGAATCTCTACCGTTTCGAGAGCTAGTTGTGAGAAACCCTAATCTGCCAGTACCATGTCCATGAGAAGTGCCCCCAGCCCTTGTTACCTTGGAATGGGGTCTCTAGATCAGACTCTGTGGTGACCCGAAGACTGAGTTCTGTAGCAAAGTAATGTGCAGCATAGATAGCAGCTGGAAGGAACCATTCTAATGATCTTGTCCGTGTGAGATGTATTTATACGGCTCATGTAGGATTCCTGACGCAGGTATGTTCCTAAACAACTGATAGTGTGCACAGAATTGTGAAGGCAATTACATAAACAATACTTAACAAGTGTGTATTATGTTTCTGTCAAACCTAAGTGAGAAAGGGACATGATGACAATACCTACGCACATCACCGATAGGGATGCCTTCTCAGAATGGCACTGATAAGCAAAAGCATAACATTTCTTATAAAATGTAAGCATCTGCAAAATGCTACAAGAAATAATAAAATAAATGAATAAAACAGAGCATGCTAAGTAGGTAAAAGGTTACTAGGTGACGAGAGCAACATGCCTGCAAGTCGATGGCTAAGCTGTGCCCAGAAGGAAAATAAAATGGATTCACCACAACATATGGCATATAGATGGGCTTCCCCTTACAGGCACTGCTGCAAGGTGGTTTGCTGTGTAGTGTTGTGTGCATGTTTGTAAAATATAACTCCTAAGGTGCTTAAATGCACAAGCGGCATGCAAGTCAGTACAGCAAGGCAGCTTTGTGTGTTGTGCTGCATAAAATGTAGAGTACAGGAATGTGTGAGGTAGAACAATAAATGGTGCTTACAGCTCTTGGCTAGTGCTGGGGCCTAGAGCAAATGCAGTTCTCCTTGCTACATGGTGCAAGGGTCCCTACCATTTTGAAGCTGTACAGCCAGCGAGCATGAATGCACGGTATAAAGTGAAATGTGGCCCATTCCTGCCTTCTCTCTTTCAGGCAGGGTAGAGTGCAAGCTGCCTAGCTGTTTTGCTTTGTGGGAAATTATTTGAAAAACGCAGATTCCATTAAGCTAAATCTTGACTCTGGCCACAATGCTACCCCTGATCCTGTTAGACCTCTGGGCGGCGTTTAACACAGTCTCTCATGAGATCTTGTTGCAGTGCCTTGCTTCAATTGGGGTAGAGGGGGAGGCATTAGATTGGCTTGGATCCTTCTTAGATCACAGAGAACAAGCCTTGTTACTGATGTGACTGATGCCTTTTTACTCAGAGGTGAAACTCTAAAGTGCGGTGTACCACAAGGCTCAGCATTGAGCCCTACACTCTTTTACATTTATGTGCTTTCTTCATTGAATCCTTTGGTATCCAAGTTGTCTCATATGTGGATGACACTCAGCTTTTTCTGACCTATGAGGGCAACTCGTCCGAAGCCAAAGAACATTTTTCAGTCTGCATTCTGGCGGTGATGGTGTGGCTCAGAGCCAAATGCCTACAATGTAATCCGGACAAAACAGACACCCTGCTCTCTGGCCCTAACCCTCTTCCTGGTTTGTGGGGTGCCTGGCTGAGCAGTTGCTCACTACCTCCCTCCAGATAGTGGTGGGGAAGATCTTAGATGTGCATTTTGATGTTCACCTGTCTTTTAAACCCCAGATCGCTTCACTTGTGAAGACCTTCTGCTTGATTCATAGAATGTAATGACATATTTCTGCCCAGGGAATCTCAGAAATCAGTAGTCCAGACCCTGATGCTGTCCAGATTAGTTTATTTCAATATTCTCCATTTGAGGATTCTGAATTACTTAATCCATCAACTGCAAACTGTGCAGAATACAGCCATCCAACCTTTGTTCAAGCTATCTAAGCCTGCCATGGTGTCATACTATGTAACCAATTGCACTTGCTACCAGTGAGGAAAAGGATTGATTTTAAGACCTTTAGCATTGCTCTCCAAGCCCTCTACAAGGCAGGACCAAAACAGGTACAAGAATATTGCCCACCCAGGGCCTTATGCTGGCAGGCTGCCCAGCTGTTAGTCATCCTTCACACTAAGTGAAATAAACTTGGCAGCCCAACATGTTCTGTTTTGCCGGCCAAGCATTGGAACAAGCTCCCCCTCCAAATTAGGTGTATCCAAGGCAAAAACAGCTTCCGGAAACAGCTGAAACCCATCTGTTCAATCTTTAAGGTGGTAGATTGCCCCTTCCCTTTTGCCATAGCGCCGGACACTCTTGTAGTAGCTGTGAGCTTTAGAAGTATTTTCATTCATTCATTCATCCATTCGTTCATACATTCATTAATTTATTCTTTCATTCAAAGTGAAGGAGAATGCTACCCAAATGTAACAGAAATCACTTATGTCATTTGCAATCATGAAATCTTTGTAATATATTTCTGTTTCTTTCCAGGGGGACAAACAATATCTCCTCGAGATCACCCTGACACCATCCTGCCCCCCATGGATGATGACACCTTTCTACAGCTCATGGACATTTTTGAAGCTTCTCCTCCAGTGCTGGAAGGGAAGATGACCTTGTTGGATCTCCAGATGAACCAACACACACTAGACATGGACCATCTGCCTATCACATAGCAGCTGAGGACTCTGAGGATCCCTAATTTACAATTCAATAGTGAATGGTAATAGTCCAGCAGGAATGGCTGATGAAGTCCAGTTGGCAATGGAGACCATAGTGGACACTCTTGAAGGAGTGTGCAAGTGCCTTAAGGGATTGACAAAGGCAATCAAAGACTCCTACCTTTGGCTCCTTGGGATTGATGACTCGCTAGCTGACATTACTGGTGTCATAATTGAGAAGAAAAAAAACAACACAAACCATAATCTGACACTAGTGATGTTGTAAGGTAGCTGGGAGCCTTCAACTCATCCATCCAGTCCTTGCAAAAAGGCCTTAGGGCATCATTTGGATGCTAAAATGGATTCCTACATGGCATCAGTGAGTGTCCTCAATAGCAATTCCATTGCTTTTGTTGGTCAACCAGCAAACCCTTGCCAGGGACTACTATGCTGTTTTATTGGCATTCACAGATGTTATTAGAAAAATGGGAATTACATCTTCTGCCTGTAATGTTTGTGTTTCAGAGGCAAGTAACACCACTCATCTGCCTCCTATTCCAACAACATAACTTCCAGGGGAGGTAGAACACTCATCAAACAAGGAAGATGTACAGTTCACCAGTTTCTGGACAAGAACTTCCTAATAAGCGTTTGTGAATGCCCCTGGCCAGTTCTTCTATCTGTCCTGTTTAGTACATCATGTCACCTTCTTTGGAACCCAGGAAAGTGCTCTATGTGTCTGTAGTAGTTTATCTTGTTCACCTGTTATCATTTTAAAAATCTGCTACATTTGCTAATTGAAATTTGGTTCTCCACACTTTACTCATGGAACACATGTAAATGCGCAGTCACATTTCTACCTACATGTTTTTTGAAGCAGTACACTTTTATTTTATTGTGGCACTATGGGGGTCATTCTGACCCCGGCGGTCTCAGACCGCCGGGGCCAGGGTCGGCGGGAGCACCGCCGACAGACCGGCGGTGCCCCGCAGGGCATTCTGACCGCGGCGCTTTGGCCGCGGTCAGTGCAGGAAAACCGGCGGTATCCCGCCGGTTTTCCGCTGCCCGTCAGAATCCTCCAAGGCGGCGCAGCATGCTGCGCCGCCTTGGGGATTCTGACACCCCCTACCGCCATCCTGTTCCTGGCGGTTCGCCCGCCAGGAACAGGATGGCGGTAGGGGGTGTCGCGGGGCCCCTGGGGGCCCCTGCAGTGCCCATGCCAATGGCATGGGCACTGCAGGGGCCCCCGTAAGAGGGCCCCGCTTGTATTTCACTGTCTGCATAGCAGACAGTGAAATACGCGACGGGTGCAGTAGCACCCGTCGCACCTTCCCACTCCGCCGGCTCGATTACGAGCCGGCTTCATGGTGGGAAGGTCGTTTTCCCCTGGGCTGGCGGGCGGCCTTTTGAAGGCCGCCCGCCAGCCCAGGGGAAAACTCAAAATACCCGCCGCGGTCTTCCGACCGCGGTACGGTATTTTGGTGGCTCCCGCCAGGCGCGCGGTGACCGCGCCCGGCGGGAGTCAGAATGACCCCCTATGTGTTGATTGTTGAATAGTATACTTCTCACATGTTGTAATGTGAGTCTCTGAACCTGCTTGAATGAAACAAATTAAAAACCCATTGCCAGATTCCTCATACATAATATAAAACAAAAAAGACAAAAATTAATTAGCCAGAAGAAGACGGACCTAAAGTTAATTGCATATGCTGCCTTTGTATATGAACTCAAACAATGACATCCATTGCAATGGTAAAAAGAGCAATGATTAGTATCCCTTTGGTATGTCACAGTGAATCATCAAGCCACATCTCTCTGATGGATCCAGTGATATTATTGCAAAGCACACAAATACCACAGATACGTGTGAGAAATATGACCTCAAAACACTGTTCATCTGATCCATATAAATGCTGCTAAGTTAATATGCCAACATAATTACATATTTTGAATACCTCACCGCCACACAACAATGTATCTACAAAACATTACTCTGGGTGATTTTACCAATAGTAGCCAGATACTCATGCCCATATTCCGAATGGATTTCCATTGTACTTGTGCCACACAAGGATGCAGACGGGCTATTCACTACCCTGAATGACAGTTAGCAAGACATGCAAGGGCATCTTGTGTGGCCCTGGGTATCAAGGTAAATGTGGAGTAATGCAAGAGGTCAAAATGGCAGAATCATGTGACCCTGCCCCAGAGAGATATTGCATGAGTTGAGTGTGAGTGCATCCCCATATCAACTCATTAACACATTTGCAAACACAAGTTTGCATGTTAGCAAGATATACCTACAATTGGGATGTTACTGGCACATTTCCTGCATCTATCTGTTGTACAATGATTGCAATGTGATGGCTGACCTGGTGATACTGTAATGAAGATCTATGCAAAGTGTAGCTAGGTATGATACATGGTACTATTTCAGGTATAGCATCCCCATTTTTCAAGTGGGCTACTGCAGAAATACTTGCCAATACCTATATATACACTTCATTCACATTTTACACCCCTTCTTGTTTATTTGACAGTATTTTGAAACGTGCTGTAGTGCTTGCTTAATAGATCTATATGAATTGCTTCAGGTGATACATACCTCCCCATACACATTACACTATTGTTACTATAATGGATCACACACACACTTGTCACAGATCTATAACCATGTTGTCATGGCACTGACTTTGCACATCAGTATCTCTGAAGCTCTCAATTTCTCCTTTCAAAAATGGGCAATGTCCTCCAGCAAACTAAAATGGAAAGAAATCATCAAAAATAGAGACATCACACACAGTTCAGATCTAAACTAAGCACTATGACATGCCAGTGTAATTGCACATGTAGATACCCTTAGGCACATATGTATAAATTTTCAGACCATGGGACGCAGCTAGTCACCTTGCAGGGATGATCTGCCTGAAGGTGAAAGTCCAGACATGTCTACCATCAGAGGCTAAAATCATAACCCATGTTTGTGCTGTTGTGAAAACTGCTATCCACCTTCATCACAGGCCCCATGCAATATGATTTAAGGGTGGCAGCATTGACACTAGGCAGTCAAAAGTGCACCATCTCTAGGACAAGACACAAATGCACTATAATATGCTAATTACAAGACATTTCACTTTCACACAGCGCAACGCAGCGCAGCAAAGTGACTAGCTGCGCTGCGTGAAATATTGATAGATGTGCCTTCTTGGTACATACATACTAGCCTTACCACACAGACATACCTTATGCCTTGTGCAGCATGGATATTGGTATGTAATGAAAATCTAGTTACAAGGGGCAGATGTAGCTACATATTATGCAGTGTTTGTATCACATAAGTGAGGGAAAACAGCAAAATAAATTACATTCCTATTTCATTTCCAAGCCCAAACCTTCTTCAGTGGTGGATATTGCTAAATAGTAACCCTCACTTGGGTAAAGGCCTGCTTTGCATCAACAAGCCTCAAGCGTTCTAGCTCCCTGTAATGCAACCCAGCATTAATGTCATGTGTGCTACTTTGTGTGACCGTTTAATACATCTGCCACTTGGTGTCACTCTGCCGTGCCTAGTGTGTCACAAGGCTTCTAAACATCACAACTAAATGCTGAGATTGATATGCTCCTTAACTAAGTTATCTACATTACTACAAGGTGGTGGTACATTAGTAAATATCTATGGGGCCTCTGATCTCGAAACCCAACAGGTCCAGCATGTCAGCCTTACATGAAATGATGTCCACCCATCCATTTTTAAGTAGTATCACAGGTCGATCTTCATGGTCACCTTTGCCATGTGCCACCACACCTGTTCCCATCGATCTTTCTGATCCGTGGGTTTGTATATTTGGCTGGCCTTCCTTCCTGCAGCCAGCATCCATGGCATGTAGTGCGCGATCAGCAAAATCAGTGCACCAACTTCTCCCACAATGGCACAAGCCCTGTCTATGATCATACCCCAAACTATACTTAAGTAACTAGTACCCAAAATAAGACGAACACCCAACAATACAGCGACAATTACAATTACAAAATACAACACGTAGGCACAAAAAGCACACAAAATATACTCCACAGGGACAGAACGGCCACAGACCCCTCCGGAAACAGCCAAAAATCCATCAAACTCACACATAACTCCTCACAACACCATCACCAACCAACAGAGACTAACAGAAAATGAAAGTAACATTTAAAGTTCCTGGTATGCAGCCACACCCATTGCATACTTTTGTGTGTGTGACAAGCAAGTTGTCCTAATTTGTGTCGATTTTTCGGACGCATTGCTACACAAATGTACACTGCATGATGTGCTACTCCCTCCCAAACCATGCCAGGGTGGACACTCTAACTATATACCTACGCAGTGGCCTAAATAGTACACTGCAAATAGCCGCGCAACACATATTTTTCCTATGCAGTGGCCTATATAGCACAATGCATATAGCCATGAAGTAGCACCTATGCTGCAATGCCAAGGGTCACACAATGGCCTATATAGTGCACTGCAAATAGCCACACAATGCAAATGTTACTTATGCAGTGGCCTGTATAGTGCAACACACATAGCCACACCATAGCACTTATGCAGCAATGCAAATCAACATGCAGCGGTCCAACTACAGCAATGAAAAAGGCCACATGGTGGCCCAACTACAGCAACGCAAAAGACCAATCAGTGGTCCAACTACAGCAGCACCAAGGGCCACTCAAAAGGCATTTTTAGTGCACGTTAACTAGCCACACATAGAATATGTTACCTACATAGTAGCCTATGTAACGCAACACACATAGCCATGCAGTACCACTTATGCAGCAATGCAAAAGGCCACGCAGTGGTCTAACTACAGCAACCCAAAACTAACCAACTACAGCAACACAAAAGGCCACGCAACTCATATGTTGATGATGTCCAATTTACCTTCACATGAAAAGATCTAATAATATGCATTGATGTTTTTCAGCAATATAGTTTAGCAGTAATGGCAAAATATGCCACATATATGAATATCAATACATATTGCAGATGTAATTGTATGCTTGCCCAGTAATGCACACAAAGAGCTATGGGGGTCATTCCGACCTCGGCGGACAAGGACCGCCGGGGCCGGGGATGCGGGAGCACCGCCAACAGGCTGGCGGTGCCCCGCAGGGCATTCTGACCGCAGCGGTTTGGCCGCGGTCAGACCAGGAAAACCGGCGCTCTCCCGACGGTTTTCCGCTGCCCTGGGAATCCCCCATGGCGGCGCAGCTTGCTGCGCCGCCATGGGGGATTCCGACCCCCTCACCACCATCCTGTTCCTGGCGGCTCCGACCGCCAGGAACAGGATGGCAGTGAGGGGTGTCGTGGGGCCCCTGGGGGCCCCTTTAGTGCCCATGCCAATGGCATGGGCACTGCAGGGGCCCCCGTAAGAGGGCCCCACTTTGTATTTCAGTGTCTGCTTTGCAGACACTGAAATACGCGACGGGTGCCACTGCACCCGTCCCACATACCCACTCCGCCGGCTCCATTCGGAGCCGGCTTCCTCGTGGGGAGGGGTTTCCCGCTGGGCTGGCGGGCGGCCTTCTGGCGGTCACCCGCCAGCCCAGCGGGAAAGCCAGAATGGCCTCCGCGGTGCGGCCATATGGCGGCTCCCTCCAGGCGGGAGGCGCCCGCCGCCCGCTGGGGTCAGAATGACCCCCTACATGTTTGATACATACATGCAGTCAGTCAGTCATAAATACTTTATTTGGTAACTCAATAGCAGAAAAAGAAAATTAAACCAATGAAAATTATGCCTAGCAATTCAAACATAAAAATGATTCAAGATTAATTTTTAAAATCACAGTACATTTGATGAAAAGGACAATAAACACTAAATGTATCCATGTTAGTGTCTCAAGGGATAAAAACTATTCCCTACACAAAGCCACTAATCATTAAATAGCTGTTCCCTGAGTCTAAGGGTACTCAAAAAGAAACTTGTGACCCCAAAACAAACCCTGGGAGAAGGAAACATTTGAAGGAACAGCAAAGCTACAAATTGTGTTTCTCTCAGCAATGGAGAAATAAAATGGTGCTCTTGTGTCTGATACAAATCACAAAAAATAAATAAAATGCATGATATACTCCTGAAAGAAGTTGTCACAGTGGTAGGGTTGCAGCTCCCCAACTTTGTGGAACCTTTTTGGCACTGCTAAAAACCAGTGTATAATATTCAACCTGAACCTTGTTAATAAAAACGATGGTAAGGGTTAATAACAAAAGCCAAATATGATTCTCCTAGTGAGTTTGTTGTTTAAAGAATTTATTTTTTTACAAATGGTTTGACGAGCTCCCTTTCCTCTCTGACTGCCATCCTACATAACAGCAGCATGTTCTTTAGCTTCACTAGATCTCTTTTCCTCAAAGCTTTAGGTTTAGCAAATAACTCTATGCACCCCACATTCTCCAGCATGTTTTCAAAATATCTGAGCCATGGAATACGGATAGGCTCTTCCAGTGAGTTGGAGTCCTCTCCTACTAACTGGTTTAGTGAAAGGGCCGGGTTTGACCAGATTCTAAGCCAGTGTAAGAATGGAGCATGGCAATAAGATCAGAGATCAGAGAGGTAACCTAGGCCTAATTTCTCATGTACCACAAAGGAAGAAGTACGTGCAGGAATCACCAGGCGCTTACGCAGAAAATTATTTTCTATAACTTAAAGCTCATTGACATCTGTGTGCCTTCATATGTCACAACCATAGCTTGCCATCGGGATACATTTCTTACAGTATACTTTAACCAATGGATGCACTGGTTTGGCGCCAAGCCTCTTAGCAAAATCCATTTTTGCAGGCACCGTTCTCCAGAGGATATTTTTCTTCAATGATCTCTGTGGGACTCAGGACCTCTGATCATCAAATAATATCCCCAGGCATGGAAAGGTAGCAACTTTATTCAATTCCACTCCCATACCCAAAAAGTTCACCTGAGCTATCCTACGATGACCTAATGTCATTGAATGTGACTTAGATACATACATGCAATACAACAAAGTAAAGCAGGGAAAGGGGCGGAATGCTACATAATCCTCCTTATTTGCATCATTCCTGCCCTCCTAGGGCTGGGACAGTTTTGGCTACCTTGCAACAACACAGCCACCCTTCCATAAATTTGTAAGGGTGCCTGCATTGCAGGCAGGTTATTTGTGGTGCAGAAAGGTATACCTTACATCACATATGGAAACCTATGAAGTATGTTACCATTTGTAAGTGTGCTACTGAATTCAGCACAATTAGATTGTGCAAACAAGGATGAAAGAATGCAGTATGTTACTTGCATGCACCTCTAGTGAGATGTAATACAGATAGAACTCATTCCATGGTCTAGAAATACTTGTCAATTTGGTGATGGGTCCAAATCCATGGGTATATTCATGGTAAATGCCACACTCCATCTTTGGCACACCTATCTGCTGCTCAGTAACACAAGTCTGTGTTTTGTGCAGACTTGCGTTCCTCTATTTTCTTCAAGCCACTCAGGAACCCACAAGGGGCCTTGGCATGGCTTAACAAACATGATTTAGTTTTGCGATTGCCATTGTTTCCCCTTGCATTGCTTACCAGTAACACAGCAACTATGGATACATGTGCCCCAAAGTGTTCCATCATTTGAGCACATGTGTGTCTAGCATTCACAGGTACTCATGTAGCTGACCATTTCAAAGTTTACAAGTTTCTGGTGTTTTCGAAGATATTCTGACAATATGTGCATATGTGTAATATCTCAAAATCCACACACAGTTACCACTTAGGAAGGGCTTTGTGACTCAAGGGCTAAGGATATATTTCAAATGTGTGTGTTCACCTTTCACTACCCTTGTACACACTCCCAAATGGGTGCATCTGGTATATGTTACTTGAACACTGTAATGTTGGCATCATCCTTCTTTACCACACGTAGCACAAGTAGACCTCACACCATTCAAAAAGAACAACAGCCTTTCTATGTTGAAGGCTCACTGATAAATCTCTTGGCTAATGTATACTGTCCAGGTATCACTTGAAACTGAAAAGCGTGAATTATGTGACATTAACATGTCTCAATGGATATTTCAACAAGCACTATGGCATTAGACAACCTAGATTGATGTTAACTTCCATGAGTCCCATATTAGTATTAAGATGTGTGAAGATTATCATTATTGACTTAGATAGCTTTATCCATTTGACATCAGACACATACATACTATTTGTGGTCATAAAACTTATATGGTGGTATATGTAAGTTTTACAAATGTGGCTTGCTGGCAGACCAAAGGCTGAGATGCTTTTGGTTTGATCCTCTGAGTTACCAAGCTTTCTTATCACTCAGATTACATGTCATACCAACTGCTTGTGTTTCACCTTTTTTAGTTTAGTGTGATTAACAGTATGCAATAGCCATTGATTCAGCTGATATGCACAACATGGTGTATGTACAAGGTGTATGTATAACTTTGTACACATATATGTTTGTCTTCTGTTTACTTCACTGATTATTAATGTATTTCAATAATACAGCTGTAGTGGTACTTTGTGCTTTTTAAGTTAAAGTACTCCCGCACTTCTGTATATTTTGTACTATACATTGTCCTTATGCCTTAGTGTGGTACCCATTACGTGATCACCTTCAACATGGATGTACAGATGGATGCACACACATCTACATTACTCGTTGGCTAATAGGCCTTCTGATCTAGCATCTTTGTGACAATCTCTACAGTACACAGCTGATTGTTGCATGTCTCAATCTGAGAAGGACACGATTTTCCATGCGTATTGTATGTTTGACGTGTGGACATATTTCAGAGATATTTCACCGTTTGACAAAGTTCTGGTCGTTACACAGTCCTTTTACAATGTGAAGTTAAATGATGCAAATAGAGCTTGTATGTTGAAGCATTGACAGCTGAACAGTCATGGTGATGTGATTATATTTTTTAAGTTCCATACATTAAGGGCCATGTATTTATGTTATCTCATATGTATGGCCATTCCAATCAGTATTTGTTGATAGTGGATCTGATGTCGCACATAAATAAATCATGACTTCAAAATAGTGCTGGTACAAATACCATGGTATGTCACATATTTGTCTGATAAGTCTTCATATCTTTTTGATGACTGTAACAGTGATTAGGTAAACATTTTCAAACAAAATAAAATTATGCAAACGTAAAGATTTTTTGATGTGTGAAAAGTGATTTATTTTTACCTCTCAAAAATGAATGAATATTGATTAGAAGTAGATTAGGAAACCAATTGCTACAATTTGGTCCCATCTCACATGACCTGCTTTGTGTGCTCTATATCTGCATCAGATTCATCACCGTCCTCTTCATGTTCCAGTAGGAGAGCAGTCTCATAGTCCCACAGCCCATTTGTTTTGCGAAAGATGTTATGCAATATTGCACAGACTGAATTGATCCTGCAGGCCATAGAAGGCGAGTATAGAAATCTTCCACCTGATTTGTCCAGGCAATGAAAACGGGACTGTAGGCCACGAAACATTAGCTCCACAACTTTTCAAATTTGTCTCGGAGCAGGGTTAAATTTGTTCTGACCATCCGTCTGGGGATTTTGAACTGGTGTCCTAATCCATGGCTGCAAACTATATACTTGGTCACCTGAAAAGTGGAAAAAGCCAACATTCAATGATTTGGTACAGTGTTACTTAGACATAACTTAGTGTGTCATGTACGCAGGCAAAATCTTGCACATCTCTTTGACTTTTAACTGATATGTCTTAGGTACTGTTGACCACTGCTTTACACATGTATGTTCAACATATATGGGTCATTGCACAGATTGTACATGGTGTAAGATATACAAGACATCAACATGTGAACTTTATGTTTATCCAGAAGATTAGTTAAGTAAGTTAGAATATTTGTATCACCTACATGCGAATTGCACTCAATATGTATCCAATGTATCCAAAATACGATTAGATTGCCTTGCATACATTTTGGGCTATATATGTATTCACAGTGGCAACAAGTTTGACACACACATATATTTGTCCTATTTTCAGCTATGATGTCCTTGCTTGCTTACATGACGGCCTTAGATTAGTTTATGTAAGTATGCGTGGCTAGTTACTTTGTAAATGTAACCATCATCCAACATGTAACATGGATATTTAAATTGTGTTTATTCATACAGCCCCTGATGCTTTTTGGGTAGCGAGATGTCTTGCTGAACTTAGTATGACACATAGGTATTGTAATGTAGTTCTTTTTGTATAGGACAACATGATGTTGAAATAAGTGATTTTGTCCCCCAGACAACACAATACTTTCTCTATTTACATGTATGTAAATGATTTTTCCTTGTTGGTGAATCTGTACTTGTATATCTTAATTCTTACATGATTTATGAAGCCTTAGACGGTTCAGATTTTGATTGTAAGTACACTGTGATACCTTAACTTGGTTACATTTCCCCTTGGTTGTTTCATAATGTATGACATCTTTCGTAGCCTATTTATTGATTGTGTCATTATTACATTATTGGATTAAGATGCAGGAAATGCAGTCAGTTTGAGGCATTAACTTATTCATCTATCACCTTAATGAAGTATGTCAATGTGGCTTATTATCTAGGTGTATATTTCAAACTTGAACGTTGGAATGCCTGGGAATTAGCTGCACTTTGATCTTATGGTATTACACATGTTACTAGAGTACAAAGTTAAACAATATTTGATACTACACTGTCAGTACATTGAATATGTGGAACTTTGATGTTATTTTCCCATTTGTGCTCATGATACTTTGATCAGCCTACAGGTTTATTGCCATGTGTGATACATATTATACTTCATTTTTCTGATGGCTGAGGCTGACGCTGTACGCTCTAACATCACAGGACTGCGCCACAGGGGAACAGGGCAACAGAGTGATGGATCGTCCCGCCGCCACCGCTTCTAGTTACCGCTCCCCGCTGGAGGGTCGCCCCCCATCGAGGACCCGCAACACCGACCCGCAGGACTGCGACGCGGGATTGGGGCCCACCCCGGGAGCAGAGGGGCAGTTTCGGTGGCCCAGTCCACCAGCTCTCATCTTCATCAAGGTCCCGAAGGCTCTTGAAGCGGGATCGCAGGAGCGGGATCACGGATCGTAGATCGCCCCAGGTGCAGGGGAGCAGGTCGGCGGCTCCGCCTGGTCCACTAGCACGTTAAGCCATCGGAGTCCACCGCTTATCATTAGGGGGCTATCTGCCTGTTGGATGCCATTGTTCTGTACTGTTTCCTTGTACCGTTCTGTGGGCCCTTGACTGCCTTGCCTCCTTACCTCCTCACCACCTTGTCTCTCAGCTGCAGGCAAGGAGCCCATAAAACTACAAAAACTGACAAATCTTTTTCTCGCTTTTTTGTTCTTTGTGCTTCTGACTGCCTTGTTTTTTTCCCACCCCACCTCCTCGCTGCCTCGTCCCTCCGCTGCAGGCAAGGAGCCCATAAGAACCCTGCGGAGGGGCAGAGCAGGGGGGCAGCGGGGATAAATGAGTACAGAATACTACAGCTCTCTGGTGGGCACCGTTCTGCCCTTGCCCTGCCACCTTTATGTCAGCCGCTCTGCTGTAGGCAAGGAGCCCATCAAGAACTTGCGGAGAGGGCCATAGAGACAGTGAGTGCAGCAAGTTACCACTCCCCCGCTGGGGGCCGTCTTTTTGCCCTGCTGCCCCACCCCATTGTCGTCCCATTGTCGTACCGTTGTGGGCAAGGAGCCCATTTCTGGTACCTTCGGAAGGGGCCGAGGAGACTGCGGAGGTTGTGGGGGAGTGCAGGTGGCCCGCCCACGGACATTCAGTCTTCCTGGCCGCTCCGCTGCGATCGGTGGTTTGGTGAGGCGTCTTTGGTGTCTTGGAGCTATGCCATATCATATTGCAGCTGGTGATCACGAGCACAGTGAATTTGCATACTACCACCGCCTCGCCTTACTACGTTTAAAGAAATATTATAGGCCTGCACAAAGGTTGTGGGCGATATATTGACGATACAGCGTAGCAAATTGGAGACTTTGAGACCCTCAGTTTAAAGAGCCATAGGGGCCACGAGAGAGGTGTTGGCGGCTCGACACTGAAAGGACTGGGATCTAACGTGCGGAGGACAAGATGATGGCTAAAAAATTGAGATCCGGTGGTCTGGTTTTGGGGAGATCATGTTCAAAAATAAAATCTAATCCATTGTGCAATAAAGTCTAAGTACCTCAGGCCTAAAATGCCGAAATCAAATTTTCTCCCTATGGAATAAAGAGAAGGCTCCCCTTATTCCTTCTAAGCCAGACTCTTTAGATCAAAACGGTTTTTCTTTACCAGAGGAACCCCGTTCCACCTGTACATGTCACAAGGAATCAGCCCCCGCACATGTCTTTGCTGATCCAAATAAGATCCCAGCTTTGTCTCATACATCTTCCTCTATTCGTGAGCCTGTGACTTGTTGCAAAGTCTCTTCACCTGCTTCAGCTATAATTCCCTTACCAAATTATGACATGATCAGCTTACCCCCAGGAAAGGAACCTTCATCTCATGGTTCTGGCTCTGATGCTCTTTTTTCATGTACCAACCAGGAGAATCTTCCCGGGGACTTTACCCTCCCTGATCTAGACTTAGAACTTATCCATCAGGAAGCTGCTCCTCCCCTGCCATCGCCTCCCTCTCTACCCAAGGGATTACGGCTTTTTAGTAGAACACCCTCCAACCACTCCTCTCTTTGTTCTCATCTTTCAGCAACACCTGATCTGAGCCTAAACATTAATCCCTTAAGCAATAATGTTGATCAAAATACTTTTGGTCTCCTCTTTGCTCTGAAGCCTAGAGCGTCTCCTATCCTCCATTTTGAACCTTTTAGGAAAATTGGTTGGCGGGTCCGATTGTATTCTCAACCATTTTAAAAGAACTTACAACTGGCAATGGAATAATTCCTGATTTCCGCATGCAGCACTGCAATGATCTCCTAGCACCGAATCACACCATTATATACAGTGAAACACCCACCGGTATTGACTTTTGTTCCCAGGCTGGAGCTCCGCAGGTGGGACAACCCCCCACGTCTCTCATGCCAATTGAAAGCCCAGTTAACTCCATTAGATTTGTACTAAGATACTTTATAACAGAGACAGACATAGAATCGGTCTGCCAAAATTCAGAGACGGCTATGTTTCCAATCTTTAAAGCTCGTTCAAAGGCTAACATCTTAACTAGTACCTCAGATACCCCTGAGCAACCTCCAATACATAAAAAGAAAAAAAAAGGTCTAAAAAAATCAACCCGGAGACATCCCAAAAAAGGTCAGAGAAAGATAAGTTTTTACAAGGTACAATCTGGCCTGCAAGATCTCTTAATCCAGGAGGCCCCAGCTTTACATTCTTGCCTCGCACCTTCTGCCTCTTCGTCAACATGCGACCTATCGACATTTCCGTAACGGCCAACCAAATTTCAACCTGTGAACCAACTACCTCTCAATCAACTAGGTTATCCTTGAATCCCCTAGCTCAAACCTTCGAAGCCACCACAGGTCCTACACCCCCCAAATCTGGCTGCAACCTGTTTCAATAGGACAGGGTCGCTACCATGTGGACACCTTAACATTAGATTTCATGCTCTTATTTGACAGTGATCTCTTCTTTACAGATCTCAATTGTTAAAATATTTTTTCCAGTATTGAACCCCTAAGAATGATTGAAAGTAAGGACATACATTTGGTTTTCTTGAAGGTCGCAGATTCTGGTCTGTCGTCACGTGTATCTTTTTTCTCCAATTTGACAGTTAACAAAATATTAAGCAACTCAGAGTCTTTACAACGTAAAGGTATTGATGTAGTTCCCGTTTTGAGTGAGATGGCTTTAAGGTTAACGGGATCTCCAATTTTCCAATGGTGTGTGGAAACCTCTCCCCTCAGGCATCCCTTTGGTTAAACAGGACATACACTCTCACACTTACCAGGACCTAAAAATTCACCTGGGGGCCTACGGCCGGGAAGTAATATTTGGGGATCCTCCTGTTTGTCCACCTACTGATTTACGTATCAACCCCCACTCTTGGAATTGGTTACCAGCAGCTCTGAGTAGTTCTACTACAATCTCTAGACCAATAGCACCACTAATGCAGCAATGAGCTTACCTTCATATCTTGGTAGTGTCCCTCACTTTGATTAATTCTTATGTCTTAGGCCCGATGTCCCTTTTAATAATCTCCTACTTAAGGTATTTCTTTACATTAAGGAACTTTATGACAGGGATCCAGAATCCCAAATCATTATGGTAGGAGACTTTAATTGTAAGATTTCTAACCTGGGGCTTGCATCCTTCTGGGACCATTCTTCTACCAGCACTGCTGCTTCACCTACAGCACCAAAGCAACCAACAACGCCAGAGACACCGAAAATGTGACTGTGTACACCACGCTGAATGCGATTGTCACAACACAACTACAACGCATTCTACTCAATGTACAATTGCTCAGCAAACATATCATGGATATCTGGGACATGAACACACCCCAGACATCATGTTCCTCAGAGAGACCTGGCTGAACCCCACCTCCATGCCAGACATCGCTTTCAACGCCCCCGAAGGTACCAAGATAACACACCAGGACTGAACCAACAAACACAGATGGAAGTGCCATCATCTACAACGACACCATCTGCTGCACAAACCCCACCTGACAACATGACCCTGTTAATGGAGCATCTCAATTTTCACCTCCACACAGATAGGAAAAACACCATCAGAGGCACCCTCACCTACAGACCACCAGGACACCCCAGCTTCTGCAATGTCATCCCTGACCTCACCGCCCTGATCACTATCTACTCTGAACATTATATCTTCCTAGGGAATCTTAACTTCCACCTTGACGACCGCAAAGACATCAACACAAATGACCTCCTGGAAATCATGAACAACATCAGCCTTGAGCAGCTTGTCACTGACCCCACCCACATCTCAGGGCACCCGCTCAATGCCATTTTTATGTCCAGTACCAGAACTAAGTACAACAACTTCTCACAGCTTACCTGGACCGACCACTACAGCATCCATTTCAGCATCTCAGGACCTGCCAACACTGGCTCCATGCCCCCCAGCTCCACATGAAGCAACTGGAAAAAGACATCAGAGGACCAGTGGAACAATGCTAACAACGCACACCTCCCAGACACAACATCCAACCCAGACCAGGTTGCAAAAAACTTCTCCCAGTGGATCACAGAATGTGTCAACACAATTGCCCCTGCCAAACCAGCCAAATCCAAAAAACCCACCATAAGAATCAGCTGCTTCACCGCAGAGCTGAAATCCACCAAATGTCACTGCTGCAACTAGAAAGAAAGCTAAGAAACAGGATACCATGCCACCTTCCAGATGGCACTTAACCAGTACAATGGGCTCCTGAAAGGAACAAAGAAGAACCTCAAATGGATCACTCATACCTCATCCGCAGAACCCAGATAATCCATCTCCCACCCTTCACCTCAAAGCCCAAGTAGATCATCTGCGGCATCCCCCAAGAATCATCCCTTAACCTCACCCTCTTCAACACGTTCATGACCCCATTAGCCAACACCATCAGATCGTACAGACTCAACATCACCATCTATGCCAAATGCACCCAGTTTATCCTCTTACTGTCAGAAGACCTCTCCACCACCAGAACCAGCTTCCACAACTGTATGATGAACATCACCGACTGGATGAAATACAACTGTCTCAAGCTCTACTCTCACAAGACGGAAGTCCTCATCTGTGGGAACAACACCTTGCACACTAAAGGTATTAACACAGGATCCTGAACTACCATGCACAGCATTGTCCACCAACGTTGGAGATTGTTTGCACAAGACAATGATAGTGTCAAAAAGTGATCCAAACTTTGCTCTAGATGACACTACAATGATTTTATAAACTGAAATAAGGAAAACAATATGCAGACTTTAAAAAAAAATATGATTCACACTCTATTTTCAGAAAACATGTTATTTATACTTTG
This sequence comes from Pleurodeles waltl, assembly GCF_031143425.1. Lineage (NCBI taxonomy): Eukaryota > Metazoa > Chordata > Amphibia > Caudata > Salamandridae > Pleurodeles > Pleurodeles waltl. Next base: position 736,709,990 of record NC_090437.1, on the reverse strand, counting down.
TGTGAATAAGGAGCCATTATATAGCTGTCAGAGGTAACAGTAAACTGTGCGGAAGAGGCCAGGGTTGCTCTCAGCGTTAAAAGTTAATTTGAAACTATATAAGGGTTCTTAATTCAAGTAGATCTAAATCAGTTGGACCAGAAACATATTCCTTTGTCCAGATGCAAGGAAGCCCAGGAGACTCCTTATGCTTAAACAAGCTTTGAAAAAGCCTGTATATCTGGCATTAGCAAACTGGTGTAATGGTTATTATTTTATTTTGTATTGAAATTAAACATCACAAAAACAAAAGGAACAGAACAAAACATTCTGTTGTCTAAGGGGCGTACGTACAAAATTTAAGAAATATGATTTCTTAATTGTGATTCTTACCTAATCAGAATTAGGAAAACTCAATTTTTAATGTAAGAAAACTTAAAAGTTTTCAAAAGTGATTCCTAATAGGGCACAAATCGACCTACACATGACTATTAATGAGGTAGGTTGCAATTTACGACCAATTAGGAAATATAGCCATCACATTCATGGTGGACTGCTGGGGTCAGCAGACCACCATGTCTGTGATTCCTTTTTAATACAACAATCCTTTTTTTAATGCCGGCTGTTTTTTTTAAAGGAATGTGGGATGTGTTCAAAAAAGGAAAATGAAATTTTGAAGTTTCATTTTGTAAGATTGATTTGTTTTCCATCCTCTAAGGGGAGTAGGTCCCTTGGGGACCCCTTCCCATTGATGAATGGGTTACCACCTTCTTCAAGGAGTTTGTAAAATATGAATGTTTTGCAACCTTAATTTGGTCGCAAAACATTCATACATCCCATTGAGATTCAGTAGTTGGAAGGGACCCCCTATACATGCCCTTCCAAATACCGAATCACAAATGCAAATTGTGATCTTGTGATGTATAACTGAATTGCAATTAGTTTTTTGTACATATGTAAAAACACTTTTTTGGTGAGAAACAGCTGTACGTATGGCCTTTGATGTGATGGTCACAGGTTTGGAGTAAAAAAACTAAATTAAAAAATTACCAATTGATATCTTTTTAATAGACCAGTAGGAGTGCTTCCCAGCAGGAAGATGTACTTAGAACATGTATAGAAACCCTTTTATTAGTTTAGTTTAAACATAAATCACAAGAAAATATGATTAATTTAGCAACTTTTTGACTTTGGATTTTTGCAGCCTGAAGATATAGTTTAAACCCACATGACAAAAAAGATAAAAAAGCATTTGTAATGCAATAGGTCTCGCATTAGTGAGAGTAAGAGCTGTTGGCATTGTAAATGAGAATGACAACCTTACACATGAGACCTTAAAATGATTTAGCCATGAAGCACATTAAACCTTTATCAGGACTAAACTGTGTGCGCATTTCCTCATACACTTGGCATTAGACTGTAATGGTCTGAACAGACTCTACAGAGCACCACAATAAAAATAGCATTTGGAAGAAACATGGTCATGTAACCATTTATTCAGCCCCTGGAGGGCATAATCACATAAAAAAGAATGATAAAGAACATTGCAGTGTAACCATATAATCTGCCCCTTGAGGGCATAGTGTATTACACATTTTCAGCCTAGTAGGCCTTTTAAATATCATTTAACTGTGGAGTCAGCTGCACAAGGGTGCAATGCTGCAAATCGTTACTAGATGAACCGGTAGAGTCAACTCCAGAAGGTGCAGTACCACTGGTCATGGCTAGATGTCACTGTAGAGTCAACAGCAGAAGGCACAGTACCACTGGTCATGGCTAGGTGTCGCTGTAGAGTCAACAGCAGAAGGTACAGTACCACTGTTCATGGCTAGATGTCCCTATGGAGCCAAAAGTACTCAGAGTACAGTGTCACAGAACTCTGGCAGAACTTCTTCTGATGTCAGAAGCTCAGAAGATCCCCCAAACCCGGAAACTGCTTGAGAAGTACCAGGTTTTAGTGAAATGGCTGAAATATTTAGACATGACGTACATTAAACCTTTATCAGAAATAAACTCTGTTTGTGCATTAGCAGAAGGTTCAATACCACTGGTCGTGGCTAGATGTCCGTGTGAAGCCAACTGAATTGGCAGTGCCTTGGAACAATTATCATCCTTCTGCCTTTGGAAAGCACAGTGCATTACACATTTGCAGGCCAAGCAAGGTTGCCAGAATATTATTACAAACATGACCCTTATAACACAAACTCCTCTCAGCTGTAAAAACAAATGTTTCAACTATAAAAGAGAAGTCTAAATATGTATTTAATGGTGGAAGAGGTTATGATTTTTGGCCCCCCCTCTAACCTAGTGTGACCCACAAGATGGCCTGGACAGAAAGAGCACATAGTTATGAATGTTTTGGTGCTGGTCCCATTGCCATAGGACCACCACAGGCTGAGTTATGGCCACCAAAAATGTGTTGTAAAAGGAATGCCTGCAAAACATTATGGGGTGAGCTTCCCCGAGTGCAGTGAATATTGTAGTATCCGCCCTCCTGCTGTGCAGGGAAAGCCGCTGGTGAGGATTCATTCCTGGGTCAATTTCATGTTATATAAAGCCACAATTTTTTTTACCAAACACAGGCACAACACAGCTACTTGTATTTACTGATTATGTAAAGTAAGGACCAAATGAAGGGCAAATGTGGAAAACTAACCATGTGCATGAACACAAGTGCTTATTAACAAGCATGAGAGACAGGAAACAAAAAGAAAATAGTCTGTCCAAACAACAGAAAAACATCCCAGGTGTAATTAAACTGTATGTGGCCGGTGCACCTCAGCCAACTACAGGAAGTGACATATCGGCTGCCAAACCAGTTAGGAGGCAGCAAAGCAAGAGCAACACTGCCTTCAATCTATGGTAAGCAGCAGGCAGCTGGCAGGTGGGAGAAAAGTCCTATACTCATTCAATCAGGTCTTGCAGACAGCTCTTGCTCGTTGTCTAGGCTCGACCTAAAAATGGAAAGAAAGGAATGGAAAGAAAATGGCATTGGCAACCTAGCTTGATGGCTCTCCTGACCACGCTCTGCAGTGCACTTCATTTTAAGCGGATGTGTACATGTGCAAATACAAAATGCCTTCATTCACAGTGCAAGAGAGTCAACGCCTGAATTGGCCTAACCCATTGCCCCAGGCTGTATACTTTGACGGATGGAATTAAAATGTGAATGACACTTGAATAGACTGCATCACCTTATATATCCTCCAAGTATTTAAAGTCACATTTTATTTATCTTCCCGTTTGATCATCTTGGAAAAATTATTAAGGGAGGAGCAAGGTCTTTTTGAAATCTTTTTCCCGGGATATCAATCAATGTTTTTACTTGCAACTTGGGTGAATGGCGTTATGGATCATCCATTTCATCCGCAGACACAAACACATAAGAAGGTTGGGAATAAGATAAATACAGAAGGACCAAACTGGGTTGTTAACAAGCTAGAGTATTGGCAAACTTGACTACACAGTTGTTCAAGTGACAAGCAAGGTGACTGCCTAAACATGCTAAGTCTGGGAAGTCCACAAATAGAGTAAATTGTGAGTTTCCTTTTGCATTTTAGAGAAGGTTGGGTTTTGTTATTGAGTATGTGAATACGTTTAAAACGCTCTACATTAAAGCGATGCAGCACCAGAGTTATTACCTAGGAGTTCAAGGTGATTAGTGAACAAGACGTATGCCTTGCTCTTGCTTTTATAATTCATGCTTTTATTGAGAACATGATTAATACTACTGTATAGTTTTACACTCTTTATGAAATGAGGCTGCATTTGGTGGTAAGGAACTGTTTATATGTCCATTCTTTTGATAATGTGATGTTTTTCCATGTGAGAGTTCTCATCACTTGTTCCTGAGATACTGAAAGCTGTAAATTATTTTGGGTAGTTCCAGCAAAACAATAGTTTTCTCAAAAGTATTTTCTGACCCTAGGCCCTATGACTCACCTCAATGTGCATAGATACTGCTTAAGTTTGGCATGCAGCTTGCGCTCACTTGAACTGACAGGATGATTCCATGTATAGTCAATCAACTACTCCTAAGTAGTGAAATTGTGTTAAAACTAGATGAATTAACTTACTAGCCAAATCCTCATGTTTTTTTATGTCACCTGCGAAAAGGTATTGGGCCTCATTAACAGTTTGGTAGAGTGGAAGCCCTGTCATAAATCAACATTGGTTCTAACTCATCAAACTAGCAGTTCTTCCGATAAATTTAAAGTCAGGGGATTTGTTGTGCTTATACATAAAAAACCTTTGCTGGCTTCGTCTGTATAAACCTGTGACCTGATGTCTTTTCCACTGCTGGATCATCAGAAAAAAGTGATGATCACCCCGTCATATTTAGGTTGGGGCAACGCTCAATCATTGTACCTAACTAGGAGAGCCGTGTGAGGCAATTACACAGAATAGCCCCCACAAGTAGGAAAAGAGTTCCTTGTGAATCAGGGCCATATTTTTTGTTTTCAGAAACTGACACAATAGAAGTTATTTTTTCTTGAAAACAACAAAACGTGGAGAAGTGGGTGCATTAAACAAGGCACCTGCCCAACAACAGTTCATTGTTTTCAAAGGAGTCACCGCAGCGTTGGCCCCACCGAGGGCGAAAAGATCCCTGCTTCCGTTGCAGGGTGGGTGCTCTTCCACCATGGTAGTAGAGGCTAGTTCCTCCACTGACCTGGTGTGTCAGGATCAAAGGGTCTAAATTATCCCCATTGTTTTTTTAAGTTCCCTTGTTACCAACAAAGGGCCTGATTTAGATTTTGGCAGATGGGTTACTCCATCACAACGGTGATGGATATCCTTTGCTCAGAAATATATATCCCATTATTTCCTATGGGTTTTATTTCGGCAGATGGGATATCCGTCACTGTTGTGATGGTGTGAGCCGTCCACCGAATTCTAAATCAGGCCCAAAGTTATTTACAATGCAATAATTTCCCTAATGCATTACCCTGGGCCAGATATACTTTCTGATATGCGCTATCAGAATGATATCTTCAGAACAAGAGAAGTGGAAATGGAAATAAAATGATGTGATGATGGTTTCTGGCTGCTCAAACTTATTCTAAGTGGTTTATATACAGTACATACAAAAGAAGGTTGGGATGAGAAAGCAAATTTGTTGTACATTCCCTTGTTCAAACAGATTTTCTCCACCAGCCCTATTACCACTTTGGATGTGAGGTTGGTGCAGACAGCCCCATTTGCATTCAGAAAAAGTTTAAGACTGGATAAGTAAGCCAAGCGTTTCTCATGTCCTGTCAGAACGATACTTTTTGCTGACGTTTAATACCATATACTTTAATGTCCAGCATTTGTGGATAATATGCTGCAGCACAAATGTGTGGTTGATAATTTAGTGACCAGAAAGAAAAGACAAATTCCGCAGGACTTATGGTGTCATTTAGGCAAAATGTTTGTATTGTGTAAGTTAATAGAAATTTGAAGAGCTCTGAATTTAGGCATAATTGAGAAAAGATTTTTCACTTGATATCAATTAAGTTGATAGGTTTCTACAGTAAAGCATCGTGGCAAGGTCTTGGTTATAGTTCCTGAACATGTTTTATGGATGGTCTCAGTTTGGAGATGAATTTTACTAAAACTCGTTTTATAGCAGTAGGGAATCACCATCTAGAATAAGACTTGTTGTTAAGGGGAGGCACTTAGAAAGGGTTCACCGCTTCCCATTTCTAAGTATTACCTTTGATTCTCTGTGTAACTGGAAGCACTGCCTGCGCACTAAGGGATATATTTAAGAGCGTTTAGTGACACTCCGCGGTGCAATGCCCTGTGACAATGCCCTGTGACGTATTTACAAGGTGGCGTTAAGCCTCATTTTGTGGCTCAACGCCACCTTGTAAATATAGTCCCTTCACACGCATCCCTTTGCGTGGAAGGGGCATGCAATGGGTGTTGCTGTGGGCGTGTTACAGCAATACCCATTGCATTTTGACGCTGCCTCAGATTTATGAGATTTCGTAAACCTGAGGCAGTGCCAAAATCTAACTGCACCGCAGGGTTGGCGTTAGCAAGGTGCAACGAGGAGGAATACTTTTAATCCTCCTCGTTTTTTGCTTTTCCTATGTGTGCTGCATCCTGCAGCACACATAGAAAGAGCAAAATGCCAGACAAGATTGTTTATGTCCGGGGAGCTGTCCCTTCCTGCACATAAACAATCATTTCAAAACGATGCATTGGCACCTCTGTGCGTGCTGCATTTTGCAGCACACACAGAAGTGTCAAATCGCCATTAGTGATTGTTTATGTGCAGGAAGGGACACTTTCCCGCACATAAACAATCAAACCCCTCAACGCAGACATCCTTGATGTTGCAAGGATGCCTACGTTGGCGCTAGGCAGCTCAGTTTAGCACCAGTGCAGGGGACAACACAGGAGTGTGCCATATTCAATCAAATCCAGCACATCCCTGCTTTGTGAAAATGACGGAGCGCGGTGCTGTCAATTTTGGTGCAGTGTTGCGCTCTGTCATTGTCTTTTAAATCTCGGCCTAAGCGTAGTAGATTTGCACAAGCAACTGTGATACTTTTTCAGTTCACTAATAGAATTGGATCTAAGCCCGTTACAGGCCTGTTAGAAATATATAAGTGCAAATGCCTTCCTGTTTAGACTTATGGGGCCCTTACTTGTGGCTATCATTTGGCTGAACATCGCCAAGTTGAGGAGAATGGGTTCTTTTGGAGACTTCCAGTGCTATCTCCCAGTAGTTCTACTTATACCACCCATAAAGAAATGGGGTTAGAATATGTCTGATGACACTAAGCTGGCACCATTAATTTTGTTGTTCTCTGTATGGACCAATTAAAGAGTCAGTTTCAATATAGATGTCATTGAAGACTGTCTTAACTGTGCTTACAGACATTAAGATCTCTTGGCTTAATTATATTAGACAACTGACTGCTGAGTTAGGAAGACCCAACCTACTTCTTCCATCTGAAAAAATCACTTTCAGAGATAAAAAGAAATGGGTAAATGAATGTTATTTGGACAGGAGGACAAATGATAGGGAGAGTGTTGAATTGTTGAAATCTTCTTTGCGAGATTCTATTATTATCCAACCGTTCCACTCCTGTGTGCCCTGTCTACATTGGGCCAACAATGCTTGGGAAAGGAATCGGTTTGGCACTGTAAGTTTTTTTTTAATCATGTTCCTTGGGTCTAAATGATCCGTCTACAATTTTAACTTGTACTTACGATGAATTTTCAATCCAAAAATTGTTGCAGTTGTATTTTTTGCTGGCATTATATTTCCAATCTTGAAACTATGGGAGTCATTGACCGGGCCCTAGCGGCATACTGCGCCACTGGAGCATAATTTTCTTAATGCTCCGGTGGTGCAGTGTGCCAGCCAATATGTACAAGGCCATCCCAAGCTACCTTGCGTGGCTTTTCATGACCTTGTAAATATGGACCTCTGTCACGCACAACATTGTGTGAAAGGGGCGTTCCATGGGTGTTGCTTGGTGTGTTCCCACGCAACACCCATGGAACATGAAGCAATCTGACGCATTCTCAGATTTTCAAGTATGGGAATGCGTCAGATTCCTATGTCACCTCAGGGGTGGATTAAGAGTGACTCAACAGGGAGAAATATCTTTAGATGGGGGGGTGAAATGCTTGAGATTCAGCACATTTCTGCCCTTTCCTGGCAGTGCAGGGAGGCAAATAAGACACTTGCTGCTCTGCCATGCTTCACAGGCCTTGTAAATAAGGCCATCTGTGGGCCAGATTTAAGTAAAATGATGCACAACTGAGGTAGTGCAGTTGTGCATCAAAACAAATACCACTGCTTAACCCAGAGGAGCTGGTCACCGGAATCGCAGACAGCAGAGACTTCCTAGACCTACCACGAATGCACGATAGGGAACAATCTGGAAATTACCAAGTGGCAGAATAGGGAGGCACATAGGACACACTGAATGCATGCAAAAGGGTCACATCGGGATATATAGTGCCTGATCTAAAAGGCCCCATCGCCACCAGAGCATCATTTTTAGAGGCACCCCCATGGGGCTCTGCACTGTGCCGTATGTACAAGGTGGCGTCAAGCCACTTTTTGTGTCTCAACACCACCTAGTAAATATGGCCCCTTCACACGCAGCACTTTCAACTTGACGCTGCCCCAGAGTTAAGAGTCTTGGTAAACATGAGACAGTGCCAAAATCTAAAACCATCCCAGGGGTGGCATTAGCATGGCACCACGAGGAGAAATGATTTCAATTTTCTTTGTTTTTTTGCTCTTCTCAAAGTGTCTTGAATAACTGATGTCATACTGCTGCCAATCAGACAGATACTTGGTAATAGGGGATACACATAGTCACACATGTAAATCAATACTGAATGTATACCCAAAGACATTTGTCTAACATGGTCAGTGCAGATATGATAACACCCAGACAGTCAATCATCATGGACACCATATTATCAAAAACTAATAGGATTTATTAATACTAAAAAACACTACCTATTAAAAACCTAAACTATACACTAACCTACACTAAATTAACCTATACTAACTTATCTTAACTTATCCCTATATCTATCTATCTTAATCTTAACTGATCTTATACATGTAACGACACACAATAAGCATTGTCCCCCACCCCCCTTAAGCGACAATAGACGAGTAGTACAACATGAACTAAAGCTACACATAGACTAACTAAACCTGCTACCTAAACAAATATATATATTTTTGTATTTTTTATTTGTATATATTTTTTTAAACATAGAGACCCATACATAACACCCAACAACTCCCAAAACAATAAAAAATCCTAAATTTCTAACTATGTCCTACAACTAAACTAATCTATGCTACCTAACCTATGCATACCCAACGAAAACCCACTAAAACGATATGCATTTGAAACTAAGGAAAGTGAAGGAACTGGGAAGCGGTCACTGCCCACACTCATTGTTTCTTTACCTTATTCTTGATATATTTTAAGAGCTTGAAGTTACAGCCATTGTCCGCCTCAAGATTGGCCAACCTTGTCATGACCTGTGCCATGTCCTTCTGCATTTCTGTCTCAAAGGTAGAGCCTGTGGCAGCTAGTGGTGGCTGTTGCTGGGCCGCTGGTGTTGTATGTGCTGTGGATATGGAGGGGACAGGCCTGCTGAGGCACCCCTGATCCTTTGCATTGAGGTCACAACTTATTTGCCACTGGTTGCAGTTTTTTTTCGCTGGTCCCCCATGTGGGAAAATGAGCCATGACTCCAATGCCTTCTCCCTAAGGTACCTTTTGGCCATCTTGCGGTAACATGTCTGAACTTCAGAGATGTGGTGGTAACGCGCTGCCCTCTTATCGAATGCATGCTTCTGTGCTGAGGTTATTGTGGCTGCTAAAACATGAGGCAAACATGTCATCAAAAACTGCATTGAGTAGAGGATGAACAACCATGCAGTGTATACAGAATCTTCAGATGACACATGTAGTCCACCAGACATACTACGACAATGTCAAGACCCAAATCTATACAAATCTGTCTACCAGACATCTACAGTATCATGTTCATTTCACAGGGATAATGGCTATTCATTGTTGCACTCTAGGGCCCAGATTGAAGAGGAACTAGCGCCTCCTTTAGGTCATCATTGTTGTGACGCTGATGTGGCCCAACAAGTGCAAATTCCCTGTGCTATATTAACAAAGTGGTGCAATGCATGCATTGAGTCACTTTGATACCCCTTGCGTCAAATTATGCCTTGACCAGGCATGATGTATGCAAGGGGCGTTTCCCCAGGAGGGGGGCTATAAAAATGTGCAGGGGATCTGAGAGATTTCACAGCTTCATTTATTTCGGCTACTTCTAACACCTGCTCAGAGTAGGCATTACGAGGGAGCACACCATTGGTTACAATGGGCCCCTATGTACAGTTCAGAGTTATTGCCAAATTATTTTGTACTATCCCTGGACAGTACATCAATAGCATCAAAAATATTTACCATTGCCCCAGACCCTGCACCTTGGTGTGCCAAATGTCAAACACAGCACACACATGGTGATGGTAGGGGTGTGCTAATGGGCACAGGAAAGTGGCGCTGCACCCAGTGCAGCACCACTTTTCTTAAATGTTACCCTATATGTGCACAAGCTTGTTACATCTCCTAAGTGCCAGGTAAAAACTCACCATGCACATCTCATACACATGTGTTGTGACCATGCTCACTCACAATTATCATGATGGGTAGGTCATGTAGGTTAATCTGCACACATTTGCTTGCTACAATCCGTAGACATGTCCCACATCCATCCGGAGCAGAGCTGAAATCTCTATGTGTACTCAACTGACTGTTACCCTTCACAAAAACATCCTTGCACGGCCAGTGCATAACATAATTTCTGAAGAGTAGTGAAGCACCGGTGGTGCAAGTGTCTCAGTGATAAACCCTATGGAGATCTCACCGCATGTACATAAATTGTACCATGTCCAGAGTAAATTAGTGCAACGTGTTGCATACAGTGTAGTAACATGTGCTGTGACAAACATTTTGGCGACATCCATGCAATTCTAGACACCAGCACCTCTGACGCATATCTTGACTGACATCACTGTGTTTGTGACCATTATTAAAATTTCCCAAGACCCACACATCCATTGCAGCACACTGTGGCACCTTTGCGTCATTCAACTCATACTACATCCTCAACATAACATCAGACATGATGTCAGTACCCAAGCATAGATGATGGTGTTTTAATTGACACACATGCCGTTTTTACATGACATTGCACACATCATACCCTCTCACTCACAACCCTGGATGTACACATGGGAGATACAAGGTATCACTTACTGGCTGCATAGGGGTCTCAAAACTGGGAAACCTATCCAATAGTGTAGGGTGGAGGTCCACCTGCAAGGCATGACAGGAAAATAGCTTTGTGATTGTTGAAAAAATGAAAGCATGGACAACTGTTACAGTTAGCCCACAAAAACATGTACAGATATAGGAGGCACACATACATACGTGTCTCAGATACATATGTTACAATTTTTTGGGGAACAGGACACTGTCCATTGGCAGAAGCTTATAACTTAGTAGTAAATCTATGTGAAAATGGAGCAACCACTCTGATGCTTGCCTCTTTTCAACCCCATACTACCACCACATAACTCAATCATGTATGAGCCATATGTAACATATGACACACCATGGCGCATGTCAGGACACTGATGTAAACTATGACATTTTAGTGGCACTTAGCATGCTTTGCACCATACATGAAGGTGCTAAACCTGCTAAGTGAAAATAGGCATTTTTATAACAATGGATTTGTCATTTTGCAAACCTGTCTTAGGCACAAATACAAGTTAACTCCAAAGATGGCATAGTGGAACCAAGTTGATTTAAAGGTTTCTTTTTTTCGTGTGCCACCTAGGGCAGGAATACACACCTTGCATTTTTCAGGCCTGGCAGTGCCATCATGTGGCACCAGGCTTTACAACTGCCACAATGCTTGCATTGCACACCTTTCGACATATGGAACCAGTTTAAGAATAGTGGTGCAGCATCATATGCAGTAATACTTTCACTGCGCCCCTAAGATCCCATCATGTGTGGGCCGTATTTAACATATGGCGCACCATGGCAGTAGTTAGGGAACTAGCGTCAACATTTTTTATGCTAGTTTGGCGCTTTGCAGGAATAGCATCTACGATTTTGATGCCAATAATGCAAAGCACCTAGAGGCCCATTGAAATCAATGGGAGCCTCCTTTACATGCCTGCTCTGTGCAGGTGTTAAAAAAAGCCAAAACAATGGTGCAAAGATATCTTTAAGATTGATTTGTGCCATTATTTTAGACCCCTAATGGGGGAATGCCCCCACTGAATACATTATGCCTGGAGCAGGCATAATGTGGTGCAAGGGTTTACAAAGTGGAACAATGTTTGCATTTTGCCACTTTGTAAATATGGGGCGGTGAAAAAGCCACTTTAGCACCACCTTAGTGTCAGAAAAATGATGCCATGGAGGCGCTAAGGTGGTGCTAGGGGCTCTTAAATATGCCCCTTAGTTTTGTAAAACGTGCCTCCATCAGCCCCATTACCTTAAAAAACTATGACACTGATGTTGCATTAGGAGCCAATTAGTCCTTCTTACATTTGTGTTCTTGTCTTGTCACTCTGCACATACATGACTCAAGAAGCACACACACCCATCACTACCATTACTCCTGTGTCATGATTATCATTACTTAAACATTAATCAGCACATTTCCAGAGCTGTAAAGCTCATGGTGGACATGTACATTTGTGCCTGGGATACATGGACCTTTGCACCATTGCACATGTGTGTATTACTTTTAGCACTTCAATATGTATTTGTGATTCATAAGGTACACAGAGAGGAATGTGCAAATTGCAACTAGTGTGTTGCTGACCTCTCATAAATGGAGGTTGGTTGAGACACAAAACCTGCTGTCCTCACCCTTGTCATGGTGCAGTTATCCTCATGTCCAACTGTCATGCACATGCAAATGAGGATGTTGCACTGTACGTACCAACAGGTCCTCCAAATCGAATCACCAGGTGCTCCAGGAGATCCTCTTCATGGGCAATGAGGTCTGCCCACTGGTGTTTTAGCTGGTGGTCTGTGCGCTCCACTGAGAAGATCCTATGATGCCGGTAGTGCACCTTGCCCCACCTCAGCTTCCTTTCCTCCGTTGGGTAGCCCATGGTGACCCAGCCACCCATAGCCACCATGTTAGGGAGGTAGTTACACACCAGCCACATGAACCCTCCCAGTTCATCGCCACTCAGACGATTTTCCCTTCTCTTCCCCGACATCTTGCAGTTTACCTCCACTGCAAAATAATAACCCCAAAAATAATACAACTATACCCCACCTAACCCCAACACCCCAACAAACTAGACTAGCCAAGAAATACACCTGATAATACTTATGCATTGACAGGACAACAAAGTACAGAAAACGTACAAATTTCACAAAATTGGCTAAACGCGTACACGACACAGCACAAAACACTCTAAATCCAACACTCCTCACTCCAGTACAAGCAAAACTCAACCTCTCTCAAGCACAGACTACAGCACTGTAAAGTGAAACTGAAAGTAAATTCACTTTTTCATGTGTGCAGCAAGGAAGTCATATTACATCACTTCCTGGGTGTAAGCGTCACGTTTTCTGATATGCATCATTTTTTTTTATGCATGACGGCCATGAGTAGACTTTTTTTTATAAAGGCAGACAAGGCCTGTCGACTTAGATTTGACGCACAGGTGCCAGGTGTAATTTTTGGCATATAAGATGCTTGTAGGACTACGGTATGCATCATATCTGGATGCAAGCTGGGCATGCATAGTTTTGGGAGGGAAAGCTGACAAGACAAGATGATTTAGAGTAGAAGTGCATTTTAGTGATTTGCGATGTATGGAGAAGAACTATATGCATAATCTTTTATGAGGGATGACGGCCATGGGTGGATTTTTGAGGAAAGGCTGACAGTGCACCCAGATTCACATACTTTATTACAGGGGCTATGCATCTATGTTGTTTGTATGGCATGGCAACATGAGTATGTATGTGCATTTCACTGTGTACCAGTAACATAGCAATGTGTTACCATATGTTTGTAGGTGTGTGTGATGCATGGGAGGACTGATACTGTTTGCAAATGTGCATGTATACGAAGACTTTTTTCCACATACATGTTTACATATGTGTACTGAGAGTACATATGTCATGCTACTCATATTGTGGGTCTACCACATTGTCATGTTAGAATTCCGACTGTATGTTACAAAACACAGCATAAGATAGGATAGGGCATGTGCAATACATGTTCATGCATATGATACCCTTGACAAATCTTTAGCAGAGGATGCTGTTGACTAAGGCTGGGATAAGATCTGGTAAGCCATTAAAATGCGAGTGCAAGTATATCCACAATCTGCTGTGTTGTAAGGGCCAGACTTCATAATGCAAAGCAACACATGTAACATATAGTTCCCCATGCATGCAAAATGTTGGAGATGGTGTGTCGTTGCAGGTATGTATGTGACATGTTTGTGTGTGAAAAGATCAATCAATCAATCAAATCATTTGTAAAGCGCACTCCTCATCCGTGAGGGTCTCAAGGCTCTGGGCGGGGTGCTACTGCTCAAACAGCCAAGTCTTGAGGTGTCTCCTGAAGGTAAGTAGGTCCTGTGTCTGTCGCAGGTGGATGGGAAGAGTGTTCCACGTCTTGACGGTGAGGTGGGAGAATGATCTGCCACCGGTGGTCGTTCTGTGGATGCGTGGGACGGTGGTGAGGGCAAGGTCAGTGGAGCAAAGCTGTCAGGTCGGGGTTTAGAAGGAGAGCCATCTGTTGAGGTATTCTGGTATGGTGTTGTGCAGTGCCTTGTGAGAGTGGGTGTGGAGTTTGAACGTGATTCTCTTGTTGACAGGGAGCCAGTGCAGGTCTCTCAGGTGGGCTGTGATGTGGCTGTGGTAGGGGATGTCCAGGATGAGGCGTGCAGAGGCGTTTGGTATGTGTTGCAGTCTTTTCTGGAACTTGGCCGTGGCTCCCGCGTAGAGGGTGTTGCCGTAGTCCAGTCTGCTACTTACGAGCACTTGGGTGACCGTCCTTCTGGTTCCAGTGGGGATCCATTTGTAGATCTTCGGAAGCATGCAGTAGGTGTTGAAGCAGGAGGAAGAGACGGTGTTGACTTCCTGGGTCATTGACAGCGATGAGTCCAGGATGAATCCCAGGTTGCGTGCGTGGTCAGTGGGTGTCAGTGCGATTCCCAGTGTAGCAGGCCACCAGGAGTCGTCCCAGGCGGAGGGGTTAGAGCTGAGGATGAGGACCTCCGCTTTGTCAGAATTCAGTTTCAGGCAGCTGTTCTTCATCGATTCGGTGCTGCCTCCATTCCTTCATGGAGGTTGGTTTTCATGGTGGCGGGGTTCTTGGTGAGGGAGAGGATCAGCTGGCTGTCATCGGCGTATGAGACGATGTTGAGGTTGTGAGATCAGACAACGTTTGCGAGCGGAGCCATGTAGATGGTAAAGAGGGTCAGGCTGAGCGACGATCCCTGGGGTATGCCGCAGATGATCTTGGGGACTTCGGAGCAGAATGGAGGGAGGCGGATTCTCTGGGTTCTGCCGGTGAGAAAGGAGTTGATCCAGTCCAGGACTCTGTCGTGGACCCCTGTTTCGTAGACGTGTGTGCATAGGGTTTGGTGGCAGACGGTGTTGAACACAGCTGAGAGGTCCAGGAGGATGATTGCAGCGGTTTTGCTGTTGTCAGGTATGGTCCTCATATCATCGGTGGCAGCGATGAGGGTGGTTTTGGTGCTGTGGTTGCTGCGGAATCTGGGATGGGTCCAGAGTGTTTTTCTCGAGGAAGCGGGTCAGTTATTTGTTGACAATTTTCTTTATGACTTTTGTCGGGAAGGGGATCAGGGAGATGGGCTGGAAGTTCTTGAGGTCCTTTGGATTTGGCTTGGGTTTCTTGGGGAGACCGTTGATCTTGGCGTGTTTCCAGCACTCCGGGAAGGTGGTGGTCTCGAAGGAACTGTTGATGATCTTCTGGAGTTGGGGTGGGATGACAGAGCTCGCTTTGTTGAAGATGTGGTGAGGGCAGGGGTCGGATGGTGAGCTGGAGTGGATGGTGTTCATGATTTTGATGGTGTCGTCGTCATTGACGTGGGTCCAAGAGAGCAGGAGGCTGGTGTGGCTGGGGGGTGGTGAGTCTGTGGTGACAGTGGTTGACAGGGGGTCTGGGTATTGAAGCTGTCATGGATGGCTAAGATGTTGCGGTAGAAGAAGGTGGCTAGGGAGTCGCAGAGGTCTTGTGATGGCAGGATGTCGTTGATGTTGGAGCCGGGGTTGAAGAGTTTCTTCACAATGATGAAGAGCTCCTTGTAGCTGTGTGCATTGTTGTCTATGCATTCTTTGAAGGTGGTTCTTTTGGTGGTTCCGATGAGTTGGTGGTGTCTGCGGATGGCGTTCTTGAGGGCTGTGTTGTTGTCTGATGTCTGTTCTTGGCGCCACTTTTTCTTGAGTCTTCGGCATGTTTGCTTGGATTCTTGGAGGTCAGCGGTGAACCAGAAGGCCTTTCTGTCGGTGCGTCTGTTAGAAGGTTTCTTGATTGGGGCGAGAGTGTTGGCACAGTCGTCGATCCATTACCTGAGGTTGCAGGCTGCTGTGATGGTGGTGTTTATTGGTGGGCTCCGGGAGAGGGTGGTGATTAGCTGGCCTTCGGTGACCCTGTCCCAACTGCGGTTTGGAATCCGCTGCAAGTGATGGTGTGTTGTGGGTTTCTCGAAGGAGAAGTGGACACAGCGGTGGTCGGTCCAGTGGAGTGCGGTGGTGTGGGTGAAGGAGACGTGTTTAATATATGTTTAATGTATGATAAGTGATGCATGATACAGTGGTGTGTTTAGGGATTTGACACATACCAATTCTCAGTTCCAGCAGTGTTTTGTAGGCCATTGTCTTAAGGCTGTGTTCTCATATCTGTGTTAACTATATTTCCCAATGTGGGAACATTTGTACTAGTCATTTAAATTTGTAAGTAATCATGTAAAACATATACATTATCTCATGTAAATTTTACCCTTTTGTCCATACGCAAATAGATGGCACCAAGCCTGGTCCACTTAGGTAGGGAATGTTTGGAAAGATTAAGGTCTTATGCGTTAACATACATGTTAGACTTGGCATCCTTACCGTGGTATCCCCTAACTTTTTGCCTCTGCTTCCCAGGTTGTTGATGTGTGCTGGACTCTGTTTTTGCTGTTTTTGATACTCTGGACGCTTTACCACTGCTAACCAGTGCTAAAGTGCAAGTGCTCCTATATAAAATATATGTGTAATTGGCTTATCCATGATTGGCATATTTGATTTACCAGTAAGTCCATAGTAAAGTGCACTAAAGGTACCCAGGGCCTATAAATCAAATGCTACTGGTGGGCCTGCAGCACTGGTTGTGCCACCCACAAGAGTAGCCCTGTAACCATGGCTAAGAACTGCCACTGCAGTGTCTGTGTGTGCAGTTTTAAACTGCCAACTCAACTTGGCAAGTGTACCCACTTGCCAGGCCTAAACCTTCCCTTTTTATACATGTAAGGCACTTCTAAGGTAGGCCCTAGGTAGCCCCGTGGAGCAGGGTGCAGTGTGTGTTAAAGGTGGGACAAGTACTGATGTGTGTTACATGTCCTGACAGTGAAATACTGCTAACTTCAGTCTTCACTGTTGCAAGGCCTCTCATAGGTGGGGGCTGCCATTAAATATTATTAAAGTGCAGATTCCCTTTGAGAGCAGATAGAAATATGGACTTTATGGTCTCTGAACTCACAATTTAAAAATACATCTGTTAGTGAAGTTGGTTTTTAGATTGTTGGTTTTAGAAAGTAGGCATGTTCTTGCTTAAACCATTCTGTGACTGGCTGTTTGTGGATTCCCTGTCTGGGGCAGTTTGACATCCCCTCTAAACAGTGAAACAAAGGGAGTTGGGGTGTAGCCTTCATATCCTGATAAATCCATTTGTGCTAGAGTGGAGGGAGGAGTGGTCACTTACATCTGAATGGGCTGTGCCTGCCCTCTCACAATGCAGTCTCCAAACCCCTGGTGTGTGTCTGGGGCCTGGTCTGGGCAAGGCAGGATCTTGTGAACAACAGAGACTTCCCTTTGAAGTATGCCTACTTCAAAGGCAGAAAGGGGTATAAGTATTGGACCCAGAACCCCTGAAAATTAGATCACTTCTGTATTCAAGAGGAACCTCTGCCAAGGAGAAGAGCTGAAGAGCTGCGGAGAAGTGCTGCCCCTGCCTGTGAGTGTGCTGTGTTGGGCTATCCTGCAGTTGCTGCTTCTTCCTATAAAAGGGGACAAAGACTGGACTGTGTGGTATATTCCTGCTTGAGAAGAATCTCCAAGGGCTTGGACTGAGCTTGCCCCCCGTTCCGAAGTCTCGGGCCATCAAAGACTTCCTCTGCCAGCACCTGGACTTTCTGCTGAGACTCCTGCCCTGCCAAGTGGTGCCTAATCCAGTCCCTGGGCCCTTGAAAGGAGAAGCTAGTGGAAAACCAAGATCCAAGAAAACCAACTTTGGACGACTCTGGACCGACGCCGCTGCCGAATCCTGTGACGCCATCTGCAAATGAAGCTGTGGTCCTTGCTGGAGTGTGACAACCTTGCAGGCTCGACGCTGCTGTAGCCTTGTGAAGTCTGCGACTCCATGGAAGTCGCCGCATCATGCGGTGACTGCTGGACATCGACTCCGCTGGAAGTGCGCGGAGCCAATGTTTCGCACCGATGCCACTTCACCTCCATTGCTCCGCAGTAGGGACCCAAAGCCTCTTCATGATGCCTCCGTTCCTTCGCCCCACAGCACAGAACCGATGGCACATCGGATCCAGCGACGACGCGATCCCCTACTCCTTGCACTAGCTTGTTTCCTCACCTGGGGGTCTTTGTGACTCTGTGACTGACGCCATTGGCATCGGATTGTTGGGAACGACTCAGTCATGACGTCTTGATATAACCTAATCAAAGCATTTGTGTTTCTAAGCGCTGTTTTTGTGTTTAATCTTTAAAAATTCATAACTTGACTTGTGTATATTGGATTCTTGACATTTTGGTCTTGTTTTGTTCAGATAAATATTGGCTATTGTTCTAACCTGGTGTTGAGTCATTCCATATTGTTTTCAATAAATTATTGTGTGTGTTGGTACAAATACATTACGCATTGTCTCTGGGTTAAACCTGCTACCTTAATTTGCCAAGCTACCTAAAGGGGGTGAGTGGGGTTTAACTGAGTGTGATTGTCCTTTACGCTGATTAGAGTGAGGGTCCTTGCTTGGACAGGGGGCAACTTGTCTGCCAACTAAAGACCACATTTCTAACAATACACTTGGAATGTATAATGACTCAAACTTTGTTTTTATTGCCAGATTTACAAAATTGTATACAATCTGTATGGCAGGGCTGCTGTCAAGCAGTGATCGTACACTAGTCATCAGTGTTCCTGTAGCACTTTTTATGCCCACACATGCCCATTCTTGCATATATTGACACAGGTTGACTGTGGTCACCTCAGCTCTGTTCACTGTGCTAAATGAGCAGGCCCCTGACTGTGTTGTGAGTCAATGTAGACTCCTCTGGGTATTGTGTGGGGACATTGGATGGTTATCTGCCATCCTCAAGTTAGATCATCAGCACTGCCATGCACAGTCCCCTGCAGACATACACCTGCACATTTGACATCCCGTGGCCAAGTATGTTTTGTTCCCTCTGGGGTTCTTGATGTCAGGCTTGCCCTGTCATACACCGGGTACTGGCAGCTTGTTTATGTAGGACATGTCTCATCATTTGCCATGGTTTGATACGACTTGGCATAAATAGGTGAGAATGTTCCAATGATGCTTGGTTAGGTCATTGATAGGTTGTGGAACTGGGTCATGTCTGTAGACCCTGGGTACAGATAATGTAATTTGTCATTAGCTTCTGTCACACTTGTTTGTGCTGGCTAAGCACATAGTTGTAGTCATTGCCAATGTGACTTGAATATGTACTGACAAACACATTCTCAGTAAATATGTGTATGGTTTTACAAAGAAATATTGTTGTGTTATACAGTGAGTATTAGTCTATCTGTGTTCCTTCACCCACATTGATGGCATATCTTGCCATGTTTAGTACTAGTTCAACATTTGCTGGCATAATTTCTGCTGTTTAGTCTTAGTACCCATCTTCATCATCAACATTGACCCTTCATTCATGCACAGCATACTAAGTTAGACTTGTGGTCTTTGTAGATGGACATAGCCTCTTCTACAGGCTAAGTAATAGTATTCCTCCCATGTCCAGGTTTTGCTACATCACATGACTGCCCCCTCCACATCACAGAACACCATCCACAACACTTGTGTAGTGTCTAGGTGAACTCCACATGTTGGATCTCAAAATGACACAAGGGAGTCTCTCAGCTGTCCTTTCATATCTTTTTTACCATTTTTTTATTTATCTTTTTATTAACACTTTTACAAGAAAATATCATATTATCTGAATGCATTCTAGACGGAGCATAGCTGCAAGCAACAAGCACAATCAGTGCCATTGCTGTCATAACCAATCTCTGACCCCCTCCTGGTCTACCTGTGGCTCACAACAGTTCCCATCCGGGACTGACATTGTTTTAACAAGGGGGCCAGTACATATATTTCCTCTGTAAGTGTTCCAGCGACCCCTGATGTTTACCCATTTCTGGGGGCAGCCCCAGCCTTCGTATCTCACTTTCTCAGTCCCATGCCCTAGTCCAAGACTCTCTTACAGTCGCCCCACACCTTGTTTATGCAGGCAGTAAATGAGTTCCAGTAGTTCTGAATGGCAGGGCACTCCCATATGATGTGCAAAAAAGATCCCTCAAGACCGCACCCCGTCAGACTACGAGCGCCATTTGTTTTGTCTATTTTGACCTTAACTGTGCCTGCCAGGAAGCATCTCTGCAAGATCCATAGCTGCGCCAGGTGAAACTGGGCTCTAATTCCCGCCTCCCAGGGGGAAGCCAGTACCGCATACCATTTGTCCTCATCAAAACTTCCTACATCCTGCTCCCATCTTCCTTTGAGGTGTGTAAGTGGGTCTGGCGTATTATTGACTAGCTTTTGATAAGTTAAGAATATGGCTTTTTTATGCAGATGTTCTTCCAGTAGTCTACTTTCTGGGGGAGGACTCGGGTGGGTCTACTCCCCCCGAAAGTACCTACCAAGGAGCGTGACACAGCTGAAGATAACAGCACTATTCGGTTGGAGCCAATGGGTACTCGGCCTGTAGATCTAAAAAGGGAACAACCTGAGCCTTTGACAATAGGTCTCCCACTTTTGATATGCTTATTAGATCCTATTTATCAAATGTGAGCAAATATCTCAGGTTACCAACTGCCCCAGAACCCCATGGGCAATAGCCTGTGTAATTTTCCCAGACCCACCCCAGGGACCGAAGTGTTCTGTGCCAGTGCGTGAGTTTTGTTGCTGTTGGTCCGCTAGTGTGCATCGTCTTGGAGGTGGCATATAGGGCTGTTAATTAACCCCCTCCGGTTGCATCAGCCATCATCTGGGGATGTTTGCATCCAATAATTTATGGTTGAAAGTTGAGCTGCCCAGTGACATTTTATGATATCAGGAAGGGAAATCTCGCAATCATACAAGCTCCTAGTCAGCTTGGCTAGAGCTATTTTTGCTGTGCTTCCATCCCATAATAGATTTCTGAGTTCGCTATCTATAGCGCTAAGGTAAGATGAGGCTTCTGGGAAGGGAATATTATGCAATGCGTATAAAACACGTGAGAGGGACATCATCTTGAAAAGAGAGTCCCTGCCCAGCAATGACAAGGGGAGAGACCTCCATTGTTGAACATCTCGTCAAAGGTCTGTCAGGAGTGGGAGGAGATTATGGGAGTAGATGCCTTTCAGGTCTTTAGTTACATAAATACCCAGGTATTTGAATCCCTCAGTCATCACCTCAGCTTCACCATTGTGCGGCAGTCTGGGGGGAGCTCTCTTGAGGATATAGACATTAGATTTTGTCCAGTTAATCGTATAGCCTGAGTACCTGTCAAATTGAGTCACTATGAGCACTATGCGGTCTAGGGTCCTGGTGGGGTCTGCCAAATTACAGCAGAATATCATCAACATACAGTGATATTCTGTCTTCCTATTGGTCTGCCCAGCTGAGGCCATGGATTAAGGGGTCATGATGCACCCAAGCTGCCAGGGATTCTAGGACCAAGGCGAACAGGAGGGGGGAGAGTGGGCACCCTTGCCTCATGCCCCAGTGAAGAGCAAATGGTTCAGACCAAGTGCCGGTCACTACAACGTGGGCATGGGGGGCAGTATATAGGAGCTGTATCCAGCTTGTAAAGCAGGGGCCAAATCCCAGCCTCCCCAGCACTGCAAACAGGTACGGCCATTCCATGGTATCAAAGACCATGCACATGTCAAGGGACAAGATAACAACACCTTCCTGAATTATGTCTGCCTGGCCTAGTACCCCATGTAAACTACAGGAGCTTAAGAGCTGTATTTCATCGTGGCATAAAGCCTGACTGGTCTGGGCTGATCAAGTTGTGGCCTGCAGGGGTCAACTGCAAGGCCAGCACTTTGGATAATATTTTCACCTTGGCTTTCAGCAACCAGATAGGCCTGTAGGACCCACAGTCCTCCCTGGGCTTCCCATCTTTGTGGATGACCACTATGGACGCCTGGCGCTGGTCTAACAGGAGTACTCCCCCCTTCTGGCTCTCCTCATACATCTGCTTCAGATGTGGGGCAAGGTTAGTGGCTGTCAACTCATAGAGTTCTATTGGTACCCCGAAGGCCCAGATGCTTTGCCTGGCTTCAAATCCCTGAAGGGTTTAACTATTTCCCCCTGGTAAAGTTCTTCTTCTAAGACTTCCCTATCCTCTGTAGGGAGGGGAATGTCACCCAGGATCTCGGCTGCTTCGCTTTTCATTGAGAAACACCTTGCTGAATAGACTGATAGCATAGTAGCGGGCAAATGTTTTAGCTATGGCTTCTAAACTACTAGCAAGTTCCCCTGACTTCCCCTGACTTCAGCTCCATCTATCTGCTGCCTTCTTCCTGTCCAACCAGGACATTTTATATAACCAGCAGTCCAGGGTGTGACACCTATTACCCAGGAGGGGAGTCTCTTGTATGAGAACTATATCTGGGAGTCTCGTTTGATGTACTGGAGCACCACTCCCCATTTGATTTTGTTGCCTAGGCCACTGATGTTCCAGGATAGTATCCTTAGGGTTGACAGACTAACTTTGGCCATCCCACTGTATGGTTAACATTCCACACCCGTGGGGCGCTGGGACAACTCTTGGTGGTGTTTGGACTGTGAGAATGAATGTCTTCTGCATCTAATCTCTTTTGACTGGATAAATCTATCTTTCCTGACCAGACACAACAACAAGAATCCAGTAACCCCTCTTTAAAAATGAATCCCTCTCCCTGCTACACTGAGCTGCGGAACACAAACTGCCCACATTGCCAACTGTGCAGAGCGCCTGTTGTCCCAACTAAACATACTGCTAACTAGGAGTCATAACTACTTCCTTCTGGCCCTCACCCGGCCCCTTACTGGAATGCCTTTAATAGTTGGTTTCTCATATCCTCAGTCTCTATCTTGCCACGAGCACCGATTTAGGACCATCAAAGGCTGCTCCCAGCCAACTCACAAGACGCTCCAGGTGCATCTCCAGTGCCTCATTCTCAACCCCCCGGGCCCCTCTCATCTCCCCATGGGTGTTGAGACAGGGCCACTCACCTGAAAAGCAGGATGTCTGCAGGGGCGATGGCATGCCCATGACCTCCTGGAACACCTCTCGGCACTTCCTGGTGGACACAGAAACCACAGAAGGTCTCCCAAAAGGAAAGGGGGAGTGGAAGAGAAAGAGACAAAACACTGCCACGTCTTGCCGGTCCAGCCAGGCACCCTGTATCTTCGGGGGGCAGGTCATTGTTGACAGAGTGATAGTAGAGTTAGTGCACTCAACTTCCTTGAAACTGAATCTCTCTTTCTGATATGGCACGGGAGCGGTAGAAGAACACCGGGATGCTCCAGCACTTTTCTTGGATAATAATAACTGTTGGCACACATTACCAAAAACCCAAACTGAGTACCATAACAATAAGTACTGAGACACTAGGGCTGGCTTCACAGAGATTCAGTGTTGCACACTACAATTAGAACTGTGGTTGAACTTATTATGCACAAGAAAGACAAACAAGGGCATTAATTATATCACGTATAACTTTCCTGCATGCATAGGGTTAAACTAAAAGGAACAAAAACAATCCAAGAAATACAAATGTCCACTCTGGCTTTAAACAGTTAGGGTGAACCAGTTTGATTTGGTTTCACTGTGTGTGTGAAAAAAACCTTCAAAAGCAAATTCCTCAGACCTGAAACACAGGCAAAATGACACAATTTAAATCCAAGAGTTATGCTATTAGAGAAAGAAAAGTCACGTAAATGCTTTTTTTAAATTGCACTGTCACTTTTTGTAGTACTTGAGCTCAAACAGATTTCCTGAAGCACATTTAGGCAAGTAACTACAATAATAATGTAGAATGTTCAGAAATGCATTTAACTCTTCAAGATAAGCACTCTGCCAAAATACGAGGTCTGAAACACACCTGCTGTTCTAGGAAAGCGCGGCGCTCAAAGAACAAACTCCCTGGAGAATATTAGTCACTTAGCTGCAGTCTTTTCCGGAGTGCTGGCGGAATGCCTGGTGTCAGCTGGTGCAGGAACGAAGAAAAGAATTGCCTCAAAAGTTCTGAATACGAGGATGACAGCAGAGGCTGGACTGCCAAATCGGATGCTGAGATCAGGAAGCAAAACAAAGCCAAGCAGGGAGGCATGCTTCACTCTGCTATTTATAGCCAATCAGGAAAGCAGTTGAGTTTCAACATGTGGATGAGTCACCACACCCAATTAGAAGCACATGTTTACACCACACCCAATTAGAAGCACATGTCTACACCTGCTCACATTAGCAAACAAGCATTGGTAAAACAAGCATTGATAAAACCAATTGTGTAACACAGCACATTATGGCCCTTATTACAACGCTGGCAGTCGGTGTTAAAGCGGCGGTAATATCGCAAACAGGCCGGCGGTAAAGAAATGGGATCACGACCACAGTGGAAACCACCAACACAGACAGCCACTTTAACATACCGACTGCCACGGCGGTACCAACAAACACCGTGGCGGTCACCGCCAACAGACAGGCGGAAGTCAATGTACGGCCCGCCCCATTACAAACCGCCAATCCGCCAGCTTCTCCAGGGTGGTACCACCACCATCAAAATCACGGCAGAAACAGTCTTTGGAAGGGAAACAACTCACCGCTCGACACTCAACGAAGAACCAGGACGCCTTGGAACCCGAGCTGCAGGTCCTGCTGATGCTGGTCTACCTCCGCATACATGAGGAATTTCAAAGGCGGTGGCGATGACCACGGTGAGTACTGCACTTACTACACAGGGGAGGGGGGGAGGAAAAAGAGAGTGGCACACACACACGCAACACCCCCACCCTACCTCACCCACAACACCATAGACACAAACACATGCATCAACATTACATTTACACCCCGTAAACCCCTGGAAGAACGCAAGGACAAAAGGAATTGAGTTAAACAGTGATATTTTGGATATGGACAGATATACGTAACAAATGGAAAAACAGTATATACAAATATTTATAATATGTACAGAAGGCTGTACACTGTCATTTGCAAATGTCCATGGCCCACTGGGCCAAAACTCATGGGCCAAGCCCACACTTGACTCCTGCCTCAAGACGCAGAGAACACAGCAGGGGCATCTGGTCGTAAACACACAGGCACCTCAGGGAGACAGGGAAGGCGGGGCACTTCAGCCGGAAGATAGAAGAACGCCACTGCTCCTCGAGGGGGCTCCATGCCCACAGCGATGTCCTGTGGAGTGCAATGCCACAGTCTCTCAAGTCTCTCAAGTGGGTGGGTTGCCCACTGTTTGGTCCTGGGAAGTGCAAAGCCACAGTCTCTCAAGTCTCTCAAGTGGGTGGGTTACCCACTGCCTGGTCCTGGGGAGTGCAAAGCCACAGTCTCTTAAGTCTCTCAAGTGGGTGGGTTGCCCACTGCATGGTCCTGGGGAGTGCAAAGCCACAGTCTCTCAATTGGGTGGGTTGCCCACTGCTTGGTCAAGGGGAGTGCAAACCCACAGTCTCTCAAGTCTCTTAAGTGGGTGGGTTGCCCACTGCTTGGTCCTGGGGAGTGCAAAGCCACAGTCTCTCAAGTCTCTCAAATGGCTGGATTGGCCACTGCTTGGTCCAGGGGAGTGCAAAGCCACATTCTCTCAAGTGGGTGGTTTGCCCACTGCTTGGTCCTGGGGAGTGCAAAGCCACAGTCTCTCAAATCTCTCAAATGGGTGGGTTGCCCACTGCCTGGTCCTGGGGAGTGCAAAGCCACAGTCTCTCAAGTGGATGGCTTCTCCACTGGTTCTGGAGGGGGCCTTCTGCCCAGTGAGCTTCATCCTGCCAAGGATAGGGTGAGTGGATGCAGTTCTCCACTGGTTCTGGAGGGGGCCTTGTGCCCAGTGTGATTCATCCTGCCAAGGATAGGGTGAGTGGATGCAGTTTTCCACTGGTTCTGGAGTGGGCCTTGTGCACAGTGTGCTTCATCCTGCCAAGGATAGGGTGAGTGGATGCAGCTCTCCACTGGTTCTGGAGGGGGCCTTGTGCCCAGTGTGATTCATCCTGCCAAGGATAAGGTGAGTGGATGCAGTTCTCCACAGGTTCTGGAGGGGACCTTATGCCCTGTGATGCAGCACTTGGGGTGTGGCAGTTCACATTCCCTCACCTGGGTGCCTGAGGCATGAGATTTGCAGGGAACAGGTAGCATCATACTCCATGGAGGCAGGGCCAGACTTCTTCCTGCGGCGACTAAGGCTGCAAACTGGTGGTAGTGCCGGGGCTGGTTGGGGTGCTTCCAGTGGTGGTGGGAGGCTCCAGGCTGTCTCCTGCAGCCTCAGACGGATGCACACTGGCGCTGCTGCTGCTGGTAGTGGTCCCACTGTCAGCGTTGCAGTTGACTGTGCTTGTGGTGGTGCTTGTGGCGGGGTTGCTGGCGGTGCTGGCCGTGGTACAGGTGGCGGGGCTGTCGGTTCTGATGGTGGGCACCAGGCCCTCACCTGGAGCCTCCGAGGCCTGAAGTGCCTTTCCGTGGCTTTTCTGCCCCTTACTCACCATGGCAGATGCTGCTGGGACCTTGGCTCTGGCAGCAGGAGTTTTGGAGGAGGCCTTGCTGGGTAGGTTGTGCTCCTTGGCCTTGCTGCATGCTGGCCCCTTCTTCACCTTGCTCCTTGGCCTTGCTGCATGCTGGCCCCTTCTTCACCTTGGCAGGTGGCAGAATGGTGTGGTCCTTTGTAGGGGTCGGTGGCACACTGCCGGGCCTCAGGGGTGCCCCCTTTGATCCTCTGGGAGTTGCAGGTACCACAGCGGACGCCGACTTTGTGGCTGAGGTGCTGGCCTGGGATCTGGACACCCTGGCCCAAGGGGAAGGAGGGGGGTGAGGGGTAGGGAACAGGTCAATGTCAGCCAGGAAAAGTTTCTTAGACACACTGGGACGGGAAGATGGAGAGGGTTTGGGAGTGGAGGAAGAGGGAGTGGTTGTAGGAGGTGTCTGTCTGCTGAGTTTGGGTGAAGGTGCATGGGCTGGATGCTGTTGTGAAGTGGATGGCTGTTGCGTGGGTGGGTGCTTGTGTTTGTGTGCTTTGGGAGGAGGGGTCACTGATACACTGGGAGAGGACACAGGGGACATGTGCATGGTTGTGGGGTGGTGACTGCTCGTGAGGGGTGTGTTGTGATGGGCGTGGTGGTGATGGAGGTAGTGGATGAAGATGTAGTGCATGCAGGTGTGAGTGTAGACACTACTGGGAGGGAGGTGGACGATGAGGAGGAGGGGGGCACAGTGGAAGCAGTGGATGTTGGTGTGTTTGCATGGGTATGGTGCTTATGTGAGTGCCTGTGAGATGAAGTGTGGTGCTTATGTTTGCCTGAGCCACGTTGTGTGGTGATGTGGGTGAATGCTGGTCTGAAGGTGTGCTTGGGATAGGCTGGGGTTGAGGAGATTGAGTCTAGGTAGAGGATGTTGGAGGGTGGGGGCTAGACACAGGGACAATGGCTGCCATCAGTGCTGAGGCCAGACCCTGAAATGCTCACTGTTGGATCACCACACCAGAGTGAATGCCCTTCAGGTATGCATTTGTTTGTTGAAAATGCCCTGCTACTCCCTGGATGGCATTCAGTATGGTTGACTGCCCAACAGAGAGGGATCTCAGGAGGTCAATAGCCTCCTCACTGAGGGCAGCAGTGCTGACTGGGGCAGGGCCTGAGGTGCCTGGGGCGAAGGAGATGACCACCCTCCTGGGTGAGCAGGCACAGGAAACACGCTAAGGGGCTGCTGGGAGGGCGGTGCTGGTAGGGGATGGCGGCCATACCTGTTGTTGGGGTGGGCACAGAGGTGTCTGCCACTGCCAGGGAGCTTCCATTGGAGGAGGAGTCACTGTCTGTGGTCTGCCCTCCTGTCCCCGTCGTGGTGCTCCCCTCGCCCTCCGTCCCACTGGTGCCCTCACCCGAGGTGGATTCGGCCTCATGGGCCATGTGAGATGCAACTCCCTCCGTCGCCGGTGCCTCTGCTCCTCTACCAGATGATGCTAATGCACACAAGGACAGGGTGACAAAACAAAAAGGGGGGGAAGAGAGAGAGGTTACAATTGTTTAATGCCAGCAACACCACTACCATTGGCGTACACAACACGCAGGGAGCAGCCCTATGCACTAGGCCATGCCCAACCATTTCCTAAGACAGTCACCAGCCCATGGGGTACCATGCCTAACGCCAGCATCTGCATACCTGAAAACCACTGGACCCTGCACAGTTGTAGATGGTGACTTGCACTATTGGGGTAGGAGTTCTCCAGAGCCTGCCCAACAAGGGACCTACCCTGCCATGATTGTCCTGGCCTAGGGGCACCCACATCCCCCACCCAGGTACCTCCTAACACGCGCAATGTCAGCTTTCAGAATCTGTACTCACCCCCTTGTGGCTGCTGTGATGCCTTCAGGTGCCCATCCAACTCCGGATAGGCCACCGCCAGGATGTGGAACATCAGGGGGGTCATGGTGCGACGGGCACCCCTTCCTCATTAGGAGGCCAGCCTCAGCTGGGCCTCCGCCGTCTTCTTTGACCAGTGGCGCAGGTCCTCCCATCTCTTGCAGCAGTGGGTGCTCCGCCTGTGAAAGACCCCCATGGTCCACACCTCCTTGACGATGGCATGCCAAATACCCTTTTACTGGTGGGCGCTGACCTGGAGGGAAAAGACAGCAGAAAAGGGAATTATTCACCCATCCGGACAGTCACACTCATTGCCCACCACTTCCCACCCATCCCCTGACGTACATACACTGACCACCTTCTATGCTGCACTCTGACCAGGACACCTCAGCACCCCCCAAAATGTGACTTATATCACTCCACATCATTACACAGCACTCCATACATTCATGGCCCACGCATCATGCCCACAGTGTACTCACCTGTTTGTCTGGAGGACTGTAGAGTAATGTGTACTGGGGTAGGACCCCATCCACAGGTTTCTCTAACTCCTCCGCAGTGAAGGCAGGGGCCCTTTCCCCAGACAGAGCCATTGTCGCTTCCAGACACAGGTCACAGCAGCACTTGCCGTGTAGGTCCGCTCCTGTTGAAGGTCAGGTAGCAAGTGAGTGAATAGATAAAAAATGGCGGTCACATCCACGGCGGTGAATACCGTCACCGCCGGCGTACATCGCCATTGGCTCCTGGAACCCCTAGGGCCCAATAATAACCCAATGCGAAGTTGTGCTGCGGTCATTGACCGCCTACCACGGCGGCGCACAACGCCAGCGCTCTTACCTCATTTCCACTTGTCCCTCCTCACAGGTCAGGCAGCCTCCATTTCAGGGGAGCACAGGGCATGGCACCTAACTGCGTCACAGCAAACATTGGCACAGCAACTGGCTCTCGGGTTCACATATTGTTTCTGTACAGTAAATAAATCAACAATAATGCAATGGATGTGGGAATGTGACCCTCTGCACACCGTTCCCTTCCATAGGCTTCATTCGCTGAGGCAGAATATGAGATGGCGACATCCTCCGGTGTACAGACCCCTGGTGGACCTTGCGACAATGGAGAACAGACACATTATCATAACCTACAGACTTGATCGTGCCACAATCCAAGAACTGTGTGCCCAATTGGAGCCAGACCTCATGTCAGCTATCCGCCAGCCCACAGGTATCCCCCCTCTAGTGCAGGTCCTGTGAGTGCTCCATTTCCTGGCAAGTGGTTCCTTCCAAACAACAGTGGCCATGGCATCAGGGATGTCTCAGCCAATGTTCTCCAACGTGTTGACCAGAGTGTTGTCTGCCCTACTGAAACACATGCGCAGCTACATCATGTTCCCCCAGGTGGAGGATTTGGCCACAGTGAAGGCTGACTTTTATGCCCTGGGACATATCCCCATCATTGGTGCCATTGATGGCACACATGTGGCATTTGTCCTGCCCCGGAGAAATGAACAGGTTTACAGGAATAGAAAAAGCTATCACTGGATGAATGTGCAGATGGTGTGTTTGGCTGACTAGTACATCTCCCATGTGAATGTCAAATATCCTGGATCTGTGCATGACGCCTTTATCTTCAGGAATAGCAGCGTCCCATTTGTGATGGGCCAACTCCAGAGGCACCGTGTGTGGCTAATAGGTGAGCCCAAGGTCACTACCCAGTATATGTTGGTGTCTGGGTATGGGATTGTCCCTAAGGGTTAGTGTGTGTCTAACAATTGTCCCTCAATATTTGCAGGTGACTCTGGTTACCCCAACGTCTCATGGCTACTGACCCCAGTAAGGAATGCCAGGACAAGGGCAGAGGAACGTTACAATGAGCATACAAGGAGGATCATTGAACGTACCTTCGGCCTCCTGAAGGCCAGGTTCCGGTGCCTCCATCTGACAGGTGGATCCCTGTACTACTCACCCAAGAAGGTGTGCCAGATCATCGCTGCATGTTGCATGTTGCACAACCTGGCCTTGAGACGCCAGGTGCCTTTTCTGCAGGAGGATGTGCCTGGAGATGGTCTTGTGGCAGTGGTGGAGCCTGTGGACAGTGAGGAAGAGGAGGAAGAGGAAGAAGATGTGGACAACAGAACAAATATAATACAGCAGTACTTCCAGTGACACACAGGTAAGACACTGTAACTTCACTTTACTATTCATTTTTCTTTTGGACATTGTACAAGGCAGCCTCTTTCCCTATGTCTATGGCCACTGACTGTTCCCTTTGGAATCTCTATTTTTAGATATCTGTGCCCCATTCTGGCTCCTGCTATATTTAATGCTGCCCACCAAAGGTCATTCTGAAGTATGTTTCACTGTACATTTGCGTTGCAATGCTTTGATAATGTTGTACTAATACATTTGTGAATCATCAGACTGACTCCAGATTGGTATTTGTTTCAAGGCCGTTTCTTTAATTGCTAATAAGTAGAGGTGGGGTGCAATGGGCAGGGGTGATGGTAGAGGAAATTCCACGGTAGAGTCCAGTCTCTTGGTATCACAGGTGCATTGTCCAATGGGGCATAGGAAGGGGAGCAATGGCAGTTCAAGGTGGACAGGGTAACAAAGTGGGACAGAAGGGTGACTATCAGGAGAGTCTTATTTCCTGGCGGGGTCTGGGCAATGTTCTGTGGCTTCTGCCTGGATCGCAGGGACCGTTTGCAGGGTGGTTCTCCTTCTGCGGGGGTGGGGTGCTGGTGGCCTGTTGTTCCAGTGGCGGGTACTCCTGTCTTCTAGCGCCGGCGGAGGTGGAAGGCTGTTGCTTGGTTTGGCTAGTGTCAGGGGCCCGTTGTTGTGCCACTGCCTCCCTCATGGTCTTGCCCATGTCAGCCAGCACCCCTGCAATGGTGAGCAGGATGATGTATATTTTTTTAGGTCATCCCTGATCCCCAGGTACTGTCCCTCCTGTAGCCGCTGGGTCTCCTGCAACTTGGCCAGGATCTGGCCCATTGTCTCCTGGGAATGGTGGTATGCTCCCAGGATGTTGGAGAGTGCCTCGTGGAGAATGGGTTCCTTGGGCCTGTCCTCCCCCGTCGCACAGCAGTCCTCCCAGCTTCCCTGTTGTCCTGTGCCTCTGTCCCCTGAACCGTGTGCCCACTGACTCCAGGTCCCTGATCGTCCTGTGTTTGTGGGGTTGCCTGGGGTCCCTGTAGTGGTGTACTGTAGGAGGCTGGCCTGGCTTATAGTGGGTACCTGATGGTACTTACACCTTGTGCCAGGTCCAGTTATCCCTTATTAGTAGATTAGAAGTGTTCTAGCAGCCTAGGCTGATAGAGGTAGCTATAGCAGAGCAGCTTAGGCTGAACTAGGAGACATGCAAAGCTCCTACTATACCACTTATATCATATAGCACTATATCATAAGAAAACACAATACTCAGAGTTACTAAAACTAAAGGTACTTCATTTTAGTGACAATATGCCAAAAGTATCTCAGAAGATATACTCCCTTGGGAGGTAAGTAATATACACAAAATATACACACAAAGCAAAATCAGGAAAGTAAAACACTTAGAAAAGTAGTGCAAACACTGTAGAACACAATAGAATGCAATAGGAGACAATAGGCCTAGGGGCAACACAAACCATATACTCCAAAAGTGGAATGCAAACCACAAATGGACCCCAGGCCTAGTTTAGTGTGTAGAGGGTTGCTGGGAATGTAAGAAAACACTAAGGGCCATATTTATACTTTTTGACGCAAAACTGCGCTAACGCAGTTTAGCGTCAAAAAATTTAGCGCCGTCTAACGCCATTCTGAAGCGCCATGCGGGCGCCGTATTTATTGAATGGCGTTAGCCGGCGCTACCAGACCGGCGCTGCCTGGTGTGCGTGGAAAAAAAACACGTACACCAGACAGCGCCGGCGTAGGGGGAAAATGGCGTATGGGCGTCTTAAAATGGGGCAAGTCAGGTTGCGTCGAAAAAATCGTCTTAACCCGACTTGCGCCATTTTTTAACGACGCCCATCCCCCATCAACATGACTCCAATCATTGTAAAGATAGGAGTCATGCCCCCTTGCCCAATGGCCATGCCCAGGGGACTTCTGTCCCCTGGGCATGGTCATTGGGCATAGTGGCATGTAGGGGGGCACAAATCAGGCCTCCCTATGCCACAAAAAAAAAAAAAAATACTTACCTGAACTTACCTTAATGTCCATGGGATGGGTCCCTCCGTCCTTGGGTGTCCTCCTGGGGTGGGCAAGGGTGGCAGGGGGGGTCCCTGGGGGCAGGGGAGGGCACTCTGGGCTCATTTTGAGCCCACTTGTCCCTTAACGCCATGCCTGACCCAGGCGTTAAAAAGCGGCGCAAATGCGCCGTTTTTGGCCACGCCCACTCCCGGGCATCATTTTTGCCCGGGAGTATAAATACCACGTAAAGGCCTGGGAGTCATTTTTTAAGACGGGAACGCCTCCCTTGCATATCATTAACGCAAGGAAGGGGTTCACGCTAAAAAATGACGCACACTCCGGGCACTTTGGCGCCCGAAGCGTCTAACGCCATAGTATAAATATGGCGTTAGTTGGCGTTAGTTTAGCGTCGAATTTGCGTCGAAAAAAACGACGCAAATTCGGCGCAACCAGAGTATAAATACGGCCCTAAGGGAGTCCAAGATACCCCACAACCCTGAAAAGTAGGAGTAAAGTTACCCTACTACCCCAGAAAGACAGTAAAGTCGAGATAGGGGATTCTGCAAAGACAACAACTGACTGCAAAGCACTGAAGACGGATTCCTGAACCTGAGGACCTGCAAAGGAAGGGGACCAAGTCCAAGAGTCAAGTAAGTGTCCAGAGGGGGCAGGAGCCCACTAAAACCCCGGATGAAGGTGCAAAAGGGCTGCCTCCAGGTGGAAGAAGCCGAAGATTCTGAAAAAATGGAAGGTGCCAGGAACTTCTCCTTTGGTCAGAAGATGTACCACGGTGTGCTGGAGGACGCAGAGTTGTGTCCATGCAGAAAGACCGCAAACAAGCCTTGCTAGCTGCAAGAGTTGCTGTTCAGGATTTTGGCTGCTGCCAGGGCCCAGGAAGGACCAGGAGGTCGCCCCTTGGAGGAGGAGGCAGAAGGGGTGCTCAGCAAAAGAGAGAGCCCACACATAAGCAGGCATCACCCACAGAAGCACCTGAACAGGTGTTCAGAAGATCTGAGCATGGTGGTCATCTTAGCACAACAAAAGAGGGTCCCACGAAGTCGGAGGTCAACTCAGTGAGTTGGGCAATGCAGGACTGAGTGCTGGGGACCTGGGCTGTGCTGTGCACGAAGGAAGTCTTGCAAAAGTGCACAGAAGCCCTAGCAGCTGCAGTTCACGCAGTACACAGGATTACTGTCTGGCGTAGGGATGCAAGGACTTACCTCCACCAAATTTGGACAGAAGGACCACTGGACTATCGGGGTCACTTGGATCCAGCTCCTGTGTTACAGGGACCACTCTCATCATGATGAAAGGGGACCCAGAGGACAAGTGATGCAGAAATTTGGTGCCTGCGTTGGCAGGGGGAAGATTCCGTCGACCCAGGGGAGATTTCTTCTTGGCTTCCAGTGCAGAGTGAAGGCAGACAGTACTCAGAGCATGCACCACCAGGAAACAGTCGAGAAAGCCGGCAGGATGAGGCGCTTACAATGTTGCTGGTAGTCTTCTTGCTACTTTGTTGCAGTTTTGCAGGCGTCCTGGAGCAGTCAGCGGTTGATCCTCGGCAGAAGTCGAAGAGACAAGTGCAAAGGAACTCTGGTGAGGTCTTGCATTTGTTATCTGATGAGAAACCCACAGGAGAGACCCTAAATAGCCCTCAGAGGAGGATTGGCTACCTAACCAGGTAAGAGCCTATCAGGAGGGGTTTCTGACATCACCTGCTGGCACTGGCCACTCAGAGGTCTCCATTGTGCCCTCACACCTCTGCATTCAAGATGCCAGAGGTCTGGGACACACTGGAGGAGCTCTGGGTGCCACTCCTGGGGTGGTGATGGACAGGGGAGTGGTGACTCCCATTTCCTTTGTCCAGTTTCGCACCAGAGCAGGGGCTGGGGGCTCCCTGAACCGGTGTAGACTGGTTTATGCAAGGAGAGCACCATCTGTGCCCTTCAAAGCATTTCCAGAGGCCAGGAGAGGCTACTCCTAACAGGCCCTTAACACCTATTTCCAAAGGGAGAGGGTGTAACACCTTCTCTCAGAGGAATCCTTTGTTCTGCCTTCCTGGGACTGGGCTGCCCAGGCCCTGGGGGGGTGGGGGCAGAAACCTATCTGAGGGTTGGCAGCAGCGGTGGCTGCGGAGAAAACCCCAGAGAGCTAGTTTGGCAGTACCCTGGGTCCAGGCTGGAGCCCCGGGGATGCATGGAATTGTCCCCCAATACCAGAATGGTATTGGGGTGACAATTCCATGATCCTAGACATGTTACATGGCCATGTTCAGAGTTACCATTGTGAAGCTACACATAGGTATTGACCTATATGTAGTTCACGCGTGTAATGGTGTCTCCGCACTCACAAAGTCCGGGGAATTTGCCCTGAACAATGTGGGGTCACATTGGCTAGTGCCAGGGTGCCCTCATACTAAGTAACTTTGCACCTAACCTTCACTAAGTGAGGGTTAGACATATAACTGACTTATAAGGTACTTAAGTGCAGTGTAAAATGGCTGTGAAATAACGTGTACGTTATTTCACTCAGGCTGCAGTGGCAGTCCTGTGTAAGAATTGTCTGAGCTCCCTATGGGTGGCAAAAGAAATGCTACAGCCCATAGGGATCTCCTGGAACCACAATACCGTGCGTACCTAGGTACCATATACTAGGGAATTATAAGGGTGTTCCAGTGTGCCAATCAGAATCGGTAAAATTAGACACTAGCCTGCAGTGACAATTTTAAAAGCAGAGAGAGCATAAACATTGAGGTTCTGATTAGCAGAGCCTCAGTGATACAGTTAGGCACCACACAGGGAACACATGCAGGGCACAACTTATGAGCACTGGGGTCCTGGCTACCAGGATCCTAGTGACACAGGCAAAAACAAACATACATATAAGTAAAAATGGGGTAACATTCCAGGCAAGATGGTACTTTCCTACATGGACAGTCTGCTGATTGACGTGTCCTGGGGACAGTGGTATGGGCCCACTGGGTGGGTGCTGTGGTGGTGTTTCCTGAGGGGGGAGGCTGTGTGTTAGGTTGGAACTGTGCCTAGGTACCCGACTGTCCAGAGGTCCCTGATGGGCCAGGTTGGTCATCCTGATCCAGGTGTGCAGAGCTGCTGTCATCCCTGTGGGCCTCTTCAGGGGGGTTACTGGATGTAGCTGACACCTCCTCTCCGGTGACCCTGTGGGGATGCAAATGCAGTGTTAATGTATCTGCGTGGTCCATATTGTGCATGGGTGTGTTTCCCTATATGATTGTGATTTCCCTGCCGGCTTCGCCTTGTGTGAGTGGTGATTTTGTGGGCTGGGTGAGTCTCTCTACTGGGCATTCTGTGGTGATGGGTGTCCATGCAGCTCTGTGAGGGGTGTCCATGCATTGGTGTAGCATGCAGGGCTTGGTATTGGGATGGGTGGGTTGTGATGGTGGGGTATATGTGAGGTGGTGGAGTGATGGGTGTGAGGGTAGGAGTTTGTGATGGCATTCAGGTAGGGTGGGGGATATAGTAGTAAAGATTTGACCTACCAGAGTCCAGTCCTCCTGCTACTCCTGCGAGGCCCTCAGGATGCATGATCACCAAGACTTGCTCCTTCCATGTTGTTAGTTGTGGGAGAGGAGGTGGGGTCCACTGCCAGTCCTCTGTACTGCTACCCGGTGTCTTGCTACCACGGAACACACCTTCCCCTGTAGGTCTTTCCACCTCTTTCTGATGTCATCCCTGGTTCTTGGGTGCTGGCCCACGGCGTTGACCCTGTCCAGTATTCTCCACCATAGCTCCATATTCCTTGCAATGGACGTCTGCTGCACCTGTGATCGGAATAGCTGTGGCTCTACCCGGATGATTTCCTCAACCATGACCCTTAGCTCTTCCTCAGAAAATCTGGGGTGTCTTTGGGGTGCCATGGATGTGGTGTGAGTGATATGTGTGAGGATGTGTGGGAGGATGTGTGGGGTGATGTGTTGTGGTATATGCTGTGATGTGCGTGAACAGTGTATGGGAGATGGTGTTCTGTGGCTCAGATTGAGTGTGTGCTCCTGGCTTGCTATCTTTTTTCCCGCTGTAACGGGTTGTGGGTAATGTGTGTGTGTGTGTGTTTTATAATGGTTTGGGTGTGTGGGTGTGGTGTGTGTATGTGTGTCAGTTGTGTGCATTTTGAATTGTTCAATGTGGTGTGGTTTTGTAAGTGTGTGTGTGTATTTTGAGCGCTGTGGTGTGTACCGCCAATGATTTACCGCGGTTGAAAGACCGTCGCAGTGATTCTTGGGTCGTGATACTCTGGACGTATTCCTGTTGGCGTAACGGTGTGGGTTTTTGTATCGCCAGTTTATAACTGACCTTTGGTGTGGACTTGTATGGGTGTCTGTATAGTGGCGGATTTTTTTGTGTGGGTCATAATACCCGTGGTGGAATACTGCCGCCCTCACAGTATGTTGGCGGCCGTCAGCACGGCGGTAGGTGGCATTTACCACCAGGGTTGTATTGAGGGCCTATGTTTACTTAGAAACATGAAGGTTTAACCAAGAACAGAGATATGATTTAACCCTAATCCCTGGGGATGCTGACGACAGATAACGCAGGAGGCACCTTGGGGATTCCTGACAGTCCTCCCCACCAAGGACCCTCTCAAAGGGCGGGGCTTGGAAGGGTGCAGGAGATTGAATTTTTTAGTAAGACATGGAGCATGAACTGTGGACACGGGGTCCCAGGAATTGTCCTCAGGCCCATAACCCAATAAGTAGTATAGAACACCACGGACGCACCTGGAGTCAAGAATTTTGGCCACTTCAAATTCCCATTGCCCGTGTACTTTTACCGGAGGAGGTGGTGGGGCATCGCGGGTATCAGGGGTATAGGGACGGAGTAACGACACATGAAACACGGGGTCTACCTTGAAATCATCTGTCAATGTCAGTTCTATTACCACAGGATTGATGATTTTGGCAATACGAAAGGGGTCTAGAAATCGGGGGTTTAATTTTCTGGATCCAGTAACATGGAGATTTTTTGAAGATAGCCACACCTGATCTCCTATCTGATAAGAGGGAGCAGGTTTCCTTCTTTTGTCTGCATGTTTTATTACTTGAGCTTGCTAGAGTTTTAAATGGTGGTGTTCTTGTTTTTTAATCTCCTGTAACTCTTTATGGTGTTTCTGTACTGATGGGACTCTTGTGGATGTTTGGGACCCAGTTATAGGTAGCATTCTTAGGTGCAGACCAAAGAAACAGTAAAATGGGGATACTCCTGTAGCCATGTGGACACTGTTGTTATATACAAATTCAACAAGTGGTAAAGCCTTATCCCACTCAGTAGACCATGTGTCAATGTAACATCTCAGGATTTACTCCAGCGATTGGTTGGCATGTTCTGTCTGCCCATTCGTTTGTGGATGATATGCAGAGGACAAGCGGAAGTCCATACCAACAGAAGAACAGAAGCTACGCCAAAACCGTGATATAAATTGGGGGCCACGATCGGAAACAATTGTGGTGGGCAACCGAGGAAGCCGTACAATGTGTTGGACAAACAAATCAGAGAGCTTGGAAGCCGTAGGGAGGCATTTTAATGGAACAAAATGAACCATTTTAGTTAGGTAATCTACAACCACCCACTTGACAGTGTGTCCATTGGAAGCTGGGGGATCAGAAATAAAATGCATAAATATAGTATGGAATGGGGCCACCGGAATTGACATGGGAAGTAACAATCCTGTGGCTGGAATATGTGGGGTTTTAGCCCGAACACAGGTGGAACAAATCTGGACTTAGCTTCTGACATCCTGCACAAGTGTGGGCCACCAAAACCATCTTTGGAAGAGATCTAACATCTTTTTCTCACCGGGTGACCTGTGAGGACAGAAACATGTCCCCAATGTAACACTGAATCCCGTAATTCTTTGGTAGGGACATAAAACTGATCAGCATGGTATAGTAAACCCTCTTTTTTATACACATCAGTTGAACAGGGAACCTTGTGTTGGGCTACCCATATTTTCTCAAGGAACTCTTGGGAAGTGCACATAGCCATGATTATTTCTAGGGGTATAATGCTTCTGACCTGTTCTAGCGCAACATCAGAGGAGAAACCCATCCTAGACAAGGTGTCTGTCTTTTGTCGTGTAGTACCGTGCCTATAGGTGATTACGAAGTCAAACTCATTAAAGAATAGAAGCCAGTGTAATTGACGAGGTGTCAGGGCCTTGGTCACTTGAAAAAACAGTAAATTACGTTGATCTGTGTAAATAGTTAAGGTGTGTCTAGCTCCTAGTAGGTGGTGACGCCATTCCTGGAAGGCAAGCTTGATGGCCAGAAGTTCCCGCTCCGGCACCGTTTAATTTTGCTCTGCGGGTAGCAATTTCTTTGTTTGAGAAGTAAGCTACTGGACGGAAATGCCAAGACTCAAGATCTCGTTGGGACAAGACACCACCCAGTGCCATTTGAGAACCGTCTGCTTCCACAAAAAATGGCTGAGCCGAGTCGGAATGGGTGCTTCACTGAATGTGTTTTTAAGATGTTGGAAGGCTTTCTCAGCTTCTGCATCCCAGAGGAACTTAACCCCCTTTCGTAGGAGACGAGTTATGGGAGATACCAAGGTGGAAAAGTGGGGTATAAATTTCCGATAAAAATTTGAAAAGCCCAAAAACTGTTGCACTTCCTTGATGGATCTTGGGGCTACCCAATCCAGGATGGCCTGTACCTTGGACCTATCCATGCAAATTCCATCGGGAGTGATCACATATCCCAGGAATTCTACAGTTGTAGCGTGAAAAACAAATTTTTCCAGATTGGCGAAGAGATGATGCTCACAAAGCCGCTGTAAAACCGCTCTTACATGCCTTATATGTTCCTCAGTGGAAGACGAATAGATCAAAATGCCGTCTATGTATACCACTACACAGATATCCAGAAACTCCTGCAGTACTTCATTGATGAAAAATTGAAACACTGTAGGAGCGTTACACAACCCGAAGGGCATCAATGTGTACTCGAAGAGTCTGAATTTAGTTCGGAACGCCGTCTTCCACTCATCCCCCTTCATCACTCGGATCAAGTGGTAGGCACCCCGGAGGTCGAGTTTAGTATAAATGGTCGACTGACATACCTGATCTAAAAGTACCTGGATCAATGGGAGTGGATACCGATTTTTCATGGTCACTTTGTTCACTGCGTGATAATCTATACAGGCGGTGCAGCTCGCGATTCTTCTTGGGCACGGAGAACAAAGACGATGCTACTAGTGACCTTGAATGATGAATGAAACCCTTAGCCAATAGATCATCCAGGTAGTCTTGCAGGTATCGATTCTCAGGCTCAGAAAAAGCATACACCCTACTACATGGTAACTTTGCTCCTGGAATCAAGTCTATACGACAATCGTGTGACCTATGTGGCAGCAGCTGGGTGGCCTTCTGTTCACTAAAGACATCATGGTAGACTTTATACAGTGCAGGAATGGCCAGTGTGTCATCCCGCTTGATAGCTGTACTATGTGTGGACCCAAAATGCAAGGGTGTCACTAGTAATGGTTTGTCTTGGTAACAGGAGTGCCAGCAATGTTCAGAGTCTAATGTCACTATCCTTGCTGCCCAGTCAATTTTGGGATTGTGTAACTGAAGCCAGGGTATCCCCAAAATGGCTCCAAATACTGAGGTATCTAAGAGGTCAAACTGAATTTGTTCGGTATGGTTGTTTGCACAAAGCATGGAAAAGGATGTTGTTTGGTAAACGATAAGCCCGGAGGACAATTCTGAGCCATCCACGGCTCTGACTGGTTCAGGGACGTCTTTTCTGACAATCGTAATATTTAGGGTTTTAGCCAAACCCAAGCCTAAAAAGTTTCCCGTAGCCCCAGAGTCAAGCAATATGGGAATGACCTTACGAAGATGAGGAGACAACACTAATGTCACAATAAGAGTTAGATGTAGAGGTACTGGACTGGTGGTATTAGCCAGAAGATGGGAGACCATATTGAAAGAAGCGCTCGATAAAATGGTCTCAAAAGTTATTGAGCCAGTTAGTTTACCGCCTGGTCAGGAAGAGAGAATTCAGGCCCTGCTACCGCTCCGATGGCTTTTTTTGGAGCAGTAGGTTTATTAGGACATTCATGAGCAAAATGCCCTGCCTTACCACAGTATAAACACAGTTTAAATTTTTTCCTACATTCTTTCTGTTCCTTAGATAGTGGGACCCGCACACTGCCAATTTGCATGGGCTCAGGTGTATCATGAGTGGGAATGGTGGACTCCTTTTTTTCAGTTTTGAGCACCACTAAGCGTGTGTCAACCCGGAGTTTTTCTGCCTTACGTTCCCTCAAGCGGTGATTCAATCGTACCACCAGGTCAATGAACTCGGAACACTCCATAGGTGGTTCCACAATTTGGGATAGAACATCCTTGAGATCATCCCGAAGGCCACATTAGAAGAGGGAGGTCCTCTTCTCCTCGGGCCACAAAGTCTCAGCTACCAACCGATTGAAAGAGGTGAGATAGGACAATAGATCCTTGTTTCCCTGGCGCAAATTCAGCAACTCATTGTCACTGGCTTGCACGAAGAGGTGTTTGGCGAACAGTTTCCACAAGGCTTCCTTGAACTGGTTGAAATCATACAGTATAGGGTCATTGTGCTCCACCAGCGGAATAGACCAATTAGCTGCATTGCCTCCCAAATAAGAGATAATAAAAGTTACCTTTGTAGCATCATTGGGGAATGCAGCTGCCCAACACAAAAACTGTAGCTGGCACTGGTTAAGAAAAATGTTGAACTTCGCACTATCTCCAAAAAACCTTTCTGGAGGAGCCAAAGGCACAGGGGTTGGTGTTGTTACCATTACCTGCATGGGTAGTGTGGCGGAAGTTGTTGGGCCTGAATCGGGTCTAGGAACATGATTAGACGGGTCAAACCGAGGGGCCTGTAGTACTGGAGATCTTTGTTTTAGTTTGACTCCTCCCCTGGGGGTGTTTTGTGGTTTGTACCGCTGTAGTCCAGTGTGCAACTCTAGGTTCTCTTGCTTTAAGGAAAAAACCTTCTGTAATCCCGCTAGGGCCCTAGTTAAATCTAATAAAGATGGAGCATCCTCATCAGCTGGGCAAGCCTGTGCTAAACCTTTGAAAGTACCCATTGAGGAATCCATCGCCCAGGCAGCCCTGTATGTTGTGGCATAGCTTTATGTCGAGACGGGCCACAAACCTGAAAAGCAGGATGTTTGCAGGGGCGATGGTATGCCCAACCTCCTGGAACACCTCTCGGCACTTCCTGATGGACACAGAAACCCCTGCAGGTGTCCCAAAAGGAAAGGGGGAGTGGAAGAGAAAGAGACAAAACACTGCCACGTGTTGCCGGTCCAGCCAGGCACCCTGTATCTTCAGGGGGCAGGTTGTTGTTGACAGAGTGATATTAGAGTTAGTGCACTCAACTTCCTTGAAACTGAATCTCTCTTTCTGATATGGCACAGGAGCGGTAGAAGAATACTGTGATGCTCCAGCAGTTTTCTCGGATAATAATAACTGTTGGCACAATTACTAACACTGCATTACCAAAAACCCAAACTGAGTACCATAACAATAAGTACTGCAACACTAGGGCTGGCTTCACAGAGATTCAGTATTGCACACTACAATTAGAACTGTGGTTGCACTTATCATGCACAAGAAAGACAAACAAGGGCATTAATTATATCAGATATAACTTTCCTGCATGCATAGTGTTAAACTAAAAGGAACAAAAACAATCCAAGAAATACAAATGTCCACTTTGGGTTTAAACAGTTAGGGTGGCACAGTTTGATTTGGTTTCACTGTGTGTGTGAAAAACCCTTCAAAATCAAATTCCTCAAACCTGAAACACAGGCATGAATGACACAATTTAAATCCAAGAGTTATGCTATTAGAGAAAGAAAAGTCACGTAAATGCTCTTTCAAAATTGCACTGTCACTTTATGTAGTACTTGAGCTCAAGCAGATTTCCTGAAGCACATTTAGGCAAGTAACTACAATAATAATGTGGAATGTTCAGAAATGCATTTGTCTCTTCAAGATAAGCAATCTGCCAAAATATGAGGTCTGAAATACACCAGCTGTTCTAGGAAAGCGCAGCGCTCAAAGAACAGACTCCCTGGAGAATACTAGTCACTTAGCTGCAGTCTTTTCCGGAGTGCTGGAGGAATGCCTGGTGCCAGCTGGTACAGGAACGAAGAAAATAATTGCCTCAAAAGTCCTGAATACGAGGATGACAGCAGGGGCTGGACTACCAAATCAGATGCTGAGATCAGGAAGCAGAACAAAGCCAAGCAGGGAAGTTTCACTCTGCTATTTATAGCCAATCAGGAAAGCAGTTGAGTTTCCACATGTGGATGAGTCACCACACCCAATTAGAAGCACATGTCTACACCACACCCAATTAGAAGCCCATGTCTACTCCTGCTCACATTAGCAAACAAGCATTGGTAAAACAAGCATTGATAAAACCAATTGTGTAACACAGCACATTATGTTTACTTAGAAACATGAAGGTTTAACCAAGAACAGAGT
The DNA here is from genome assembly GCF_031143425.1 of Pleurodeles waltl. NCBI lineage: Eukaryota > Metazoa > Chordata > Amphibia > Caudata > Salamandridae > Pleurodeles > Pleurodeles waltl. The sequence goes on along the minus strand of NC_090437.1, from coordinate 736,666,690 downwards.
TATGATCTAACCCTAATACCTGGGGATGCTGACAGATAACGCAGGAGGAACCTCGGGGATTCCTGACAACGGGTCCCAAGCTTTGCCTTGGGGATCAGGGCAATGCCCCAGGCTAGGCAAATTGTTTTATCCCTGTGTCTCCACTTCGAGTGCATCACAATTGTCCTCTTAGGGCGGTTGCAGTGGCTTCACCCTCCTGCCACCTGCCGTCCATTCAGCCAATCCCAGCCAATGTCAGGGGTTGAAAAAAGTGAATTTTGTCTGCTGCCACTACTTGAAGATGCACTGGGAAAATCATTGAATATTGAATACTTGAGCTCCCATTTCCTTAGAGCCTTCTTCACCTAGAGGAAACTGCAGCGCAGCCTTTGGCCAATAAGAGTGAAATCCGGGAAGAAAGTAACCTGCGCATTACCTATATGCAATTGAGGGGCACTGTGAGCTTCTTAGAGAATTACATTCCGGTCTCAGAATTTAAAGAGTCTTGGTCTGATGTGATGAAGGGGTGTGCCAGGCCTTGGTGGTGCGCCTGGGATGTGGTGAGCTCGATCCACCTAAACGAATTTGGAAAGTCCACATGGTTGTAGCTGTTTCAGTGTAAGATCCTCCAAAAACAGGTCCAGGACGGGCCCCTTGGTCTTTTCAGGTACCCCTATTATCCGTACATATTTCAACGTGACTGGCCCTCCAAGCCTTCCAACTTCTCTCTCAACTGTTCTGCTGTAGCTTTGCATCATTCATTAAAATAGGCACACACTCACATCTGCATTCCACAAGCTATGTCACATCCACCATGAGTGTATTTTGGTACTGTGATTACTCATGTTAGCTATGAGTAGAAGAAATGCCACATTCAACCTTTCTGTGCCATTCTTCACACATACAATTTGCCAAGGGTCTGTGACTTGTTTGGACATTGATTGACTTACATGCACCTTCCTAATTGAATTGAATGTGATACACCTAGACATTTATGTTTATTGGTCCCTGTATGTCACTCTCTCTTGGCCAAACATGTGAGTGGCACTGAGAAATATGTTCTCAGTACTTACATGTGATATTGTCATTCAGACTTTGCTTGGTTACCTAGCAGACGCAAACCTGCCATTGTAGGTAATTGCTAGCCTTTTCCTACCTAACCCATACATCTGTATAGCAGTCTACATGTGTATTTCCAGGATTGCTACAGGCATATGTCAAATCAACACATTGTGTGATATGTGTGTGACATGTAAAATGTAGTTGCTACAGACTATGCCTTCATTCCTCCCACACATTCACATGCAGTGCATTCCTTTAAATTGTTTTTTTTGTTCCAGGCAATGGGGCAGATTCAAGGAAAGTGCTGCTGCTCCCAGTGCAGCGACACTTTCCTTCGCCCCTTAGAACTTCCCTACCACCATCATGTGTGCACATATTTAAAAGATAGCACACCATGGCGCAGGTTAGGGAGCAATAGCGTCAAGGTATTCAATGCTACTGAGGTACTGTTCAGTGTTAGGCCCAAAATAGGGGCCCATTGATACCAGGTGTTAAACATAGTTACAAAATATGACACAGTTGATCACCTTAGATTCCACTCTGCCATTTTGGCACCACACTTACCATTGTACACACCCTTGCATACATTATGCCTGTTGCGGGCACATTGTGCCGCAAGGTGTTACAAATGGTGTAATGCATCCATTGCACTACTTTTTATGTCTGATGGATAGATTATGGCATTGTTGAGACACAAAAGAGTAAGATGTATGATGCTAATGTTGTGCAAGGTTGCGCTAGGCCCTCTTAAATCTGGGCCTATGTTCCAAAGTTGTTTACAACTGTTGTGGTGTAGTCATGCTCCCTGAGATATGGGCAAGTTACAAATGGTATGTCATGGTGAAAATGAGTATAGTGTGAGCATTCTGAGTTTACATGATTTTATTGAATTATTTACATGGTGAATCTTGGAGAACAATGTCTATGTGAAAAGTTGTGCAGAATTTGTTCTCTTCTGCGTAGTCCAGCAGCAGAGGTTTGTTGTTCCTCTTCCTCCTCTTATGCACCATTGTCATCATCCTTCTCATTGGGGACATCTACTTGTTCATCCAGGGGACATTGGTGCTTAGACATATGTTATGTAAAATAACACACAAGGATAGTTTTGCAGACAAGGGGTGGTGCATATAACAGGCTTCCTCCTGTTAGATGTAGGCACCTGAACCTTGATTTATTATATTCTTGCTGTGCCTCCATCCCATAATAGATTTCTGAGTTCGCTATCTATAGCACTAAGGTATAATGAGGGTACTGGGAAGGGGGTGTTATGCAATGCGTATGAAAAGCGTGAGAGGGACATCATCTTGAAAAGAGAGACCCTGCCCAGCAATGACAAGGGGAGAGCCCTCCATTGTTGAACATCTCGTCTAAGGTGAGTCAGGAGTGGAAGGAGATTACGGGAGTAGAAGCCTTTCGGGTCTTTAGTTATATAAATACCCAGGTATTTGAATCCCTCAGTCATCACCTCAGCTTCACCATTGTGCGACAGTCTGGGGGGAGCTCTCTTGAGGATATAGATATTAGATTTTGTCCAGTTAATCGCATAGCCTAGTCAAATTGAGTCACTATGAGCACTATGCTGTCCAGGGTCCTGGTAGGGTCTGCCACACACAGCACCATATCATCAACATACAGTGTTATTCTGTCTTCCTATTGGTCTGCCCAGCTGAGGCCACGGATTAAGGGGTCATGACGCACCCAAGCTGCCAGGGGTTTTAGGACCAAGGTGAACAGGAGGGGAGAGAGTGGGCACTCTTGCCTCATGCCCCAGTGAATGAGTATACTGTGAGCATTCTGAGTTTACATGATTTTATTGAATTATTTACATGGTGAATCTTGGAGTACAATGTCTATGTGAAAAGTTGTGCACAATGTGTTCTCTTCTGTGTACTCCAGCAGCAGAAGATTGTTGTTCCTCTTCCTCCTCTTATGCACTGTTGTCGTCATCCTTCTCATTGGGGACATCTACTTGTTCATCCAGCGGACATTGGTGCTTAGACAAATGTTATGCAAAATAGCACACAAGGATCATTTTGCAGACAAGGGGTGGTGCATATAAAAGGCTTCCTCCTGTTAGATGTAGGCACCTGAACCTTGATTTAAGGAGGCCAAATGTCCTCTCCACCACATTTCAGGTCTTTCTGTGACCTTCATTGTAAGCTCACTCTGCATCAGTTGTAGGATTTCCAAAAAGTGTGATGATCCAAGGCTGGATGCCGTAACCTTGGTCTGCTGCAAGGGAATGTGAGAACATGTGCAAATCATGCATTTTTGTTATTTGCTAGGTGCCACAGCACATATTTGTTTTGAGTGGAGTGGTTATTCAGACTTGCATCTGTTATTGTATGTGTTCTTGTTTGGATGGATGGTTGTATTGATGTTTGGTGGTGCACTTTCCTATCATGGGTTGTGCCTCAGGTACCAGGTGATTGTAATTTAAATTCTGGTTGGACAATTCACCCATGCCAAATATGTATGTTGTTGTCTGTATTTGAGCTTGAGGCCCCATTTTAGAAGGACCTAGCACCTCCTTGCACCATATTAGCCTCATTTTATTAAAGCAATTGTGGTCTAACAAGGGCAAAATCACTGCGCCATGTTTACATTTTGATGTCTGCATTTGAGCCTGAGGACCCATTTTAGGAGGACGTAACACCTCTTTGTACCACATTAGCCTCATTTTATTAACAGAATTTTGGCCTAACAAGGCCAAAATCACTGCATCATGTTTACAAAGTGGCACTACCCATGCAGTGCAACACTTAGTGACCCTTTGCCCCACATTATACCTGTGCAAGGGTTCCAATGTGTCAGTTTTCGAAGATACTTTTAACACCTGCACAGAGAAGGCATTAGTAAGGGGCACACCATTGCATTCAAAGGGCCCCTATGTACTGTGCTGGATTTGCACTATAAATTTGGCAAAAATCCTACACAATCCATCTATGGCATCCATTATATTCACTCTTTTGCACCTACTCTGTGCCATGGTGTGCCGTATATTGAATATGGCACACACACATGTTGGCAGTGGGGAGGCGCTAAAGGGAGCAAGTAAAGTGGCACTGCTTTAGATGCTGCACCACGTTTCTGACATGTGGCCCTTAGTGCCTTCACTTTAGACCCGCAGAAGAGTGACGTTATCGAAATGTGTACCTATTTTGTGTTTTGTGTACCATGTAACAGGTGTAGGGCCCTGTGTGTTACATGTGAATCCCACTCCTTTGCCCTTAAAATACCTCCCTTGCAAAAAGTGTTGTTGTTGCTAATTCCTGGCTGGCATACATATGTGCATGAGGTTCAGATGCCCAGTGTGGCACAGTTGTATGGGATGTATTGTGATGTATGCAAGAGTTTTCATACACCTGTGGGACAGAATAGGGCATGATGTGCTTTTCTGCAGTGCTCAGCATAACAAGCCCATTCATACTAAGTCCCATGTCTCCTCATTCATATGCATTTCTGTCCTCTCCATGTACATTGTCAGTAGTTCATCTGCCACAGTCCACTGTCAGTACCCTTGTAGAATGGTAAAGAGATGTGGAAATTACGGGTATGATTGTAGGTGTGCTGTGAGGTGTCCATTCCTGCACATGATCTTTCATTGATGGGTATGTTGTATTCCAATGTGTGCTGCAACATGCACCACATGAGGGAATGTTGAAGACAATGAGTATATATGTTATTTTTTGCTGATATGTAGATGGTGATGGCACCACTCAGATGGCAATTGATATCAGTGCTGCCTGAGGTTTCTACAACATGGTAAATCTGGGGCAGTGCCAATATGTGATTTTTTGGATGGTGGAATGGTAATGCAATTCACATAGCTGAGCTATTCCTTGGTAAGTATTATGTGTAAGGGATGTGTGTTTTGTTGTCGACCTGTGAACATGTAGTGGATTGAGCCCAGCTTTTGTATTCAAAGGGGAAATTGCTCCACTTGTCCATCATATAATGTGTCAGTCAGTTGGTGCCAGGAACTTGTAGATATGGGCGTATGTGAGGGTGATGTGCATTGAATGCAGTCTAGTGTAGCATGTGGCATATGTGTTGTGGTCTATACATCTGTGTTTCCTTGTCCATGTGTGTTTAGTGTGGCGTATGTATTGCTTGTATTACAAGCTTGGTCTGTTGTCTGTGTTATGATTTGTATGCTGCCTTACCTACAAGTAGGCCATTGCCATATTGTCCATCCTGGAATCGTTGGTTGATAGTGGTGTGTCTGAAGTATGTAAGCATAATGGACGCTGCCAGAATATTTTGCCAGGATGTTGGAAATTATTCCACGGTGATCCACAATGGCCAGCACATTGATAGAGTGGGCATGTTTGCAGTTCCTCTAGAGGTGTTTGGTTGCAGCAGGAGGGACAAGTTGAACATGGGTGCAGTCCATTGCACCCAACACATGCGGGAAGCCAGCTATTTGATAGAAACCTTGCTAGGCCTTCTGCAGTTTCTGGATGTTGGGGAATAGGATGTGGTGGGGTGTGAGGCAGATGATGGAGTCCAGGACCTTCGGAAGGAAGGCAGAGAGGGAATGTTGGGAGATACTGCCTACATGTACAACAGTTGTCTGGAATAATCCTGAGGCCAGCATTTGGAGGGCAGCCAAGAGTTTGGTCATTGGAGTGACTTTCCAGTTCAACTGTTATATTTGGTACAATGTGTTTGAGCAGGCCTACAATGGACTCCCACTTCAGATGGTAGAGTCTGATCACCTCTTCTTCCCTGAGGGCAAGGATGGTTGCGGCCTGGCGAAATATCCCCTCCCGCCCTCTGCAATGCCTTTGTGGCTCCTGTGGTGGTGTTTGAGGTTGCTCATGTGGTGCTGGTGGCACTTTGCGTCATCGCTGTCATCCTCTCCAGGTGACGAGCTGTGGCAATAACAGGTCAATGCTGTCCATTTGCTTGCCAATGTTCTTTCTCTGTGTTTTCCTTATATAGTAGTGGATGGTCCTCATTTTAACACCTGGTCTGACCAGGTGTTGACATTTTGAGGCTAATTGGACTTAGTGTCATTTTTTTAACTCAGTCCTTTGCGTTCATCATTTTTGCATTGGGGTTGTAAATATAGCGCTTGCAGGCTAACGTAATTTTTTGTGAGGGAATGTCTACCTTGCATATCATTGTCGTAAAATGACAGAAGGTGAGATGGTGCTCTCAAAAAATGCTGCAAAATCTGAAATTGTGTTGCTCAACTGCTCTAGCGACAACATCTAAATACGTGCTGGGTTAGTGCCGTTTTTGTCTAGAAAAATAGTGCAATGGTGGCACTAACTTTTCTTAAATATGGGCCTGTTTCTTCAAATGAGTGATTTCTGAAAATCCTGCTGAACTGATAAATCTACTATGATATCTATGATTGAGTTCAACAACCAGTTTCCTGGAACACACACTTTGCAAATTCCTTGTGACTTTCTCTAGTGCAGCTATCCTATGATTGTCCAACATTTTTCTCAAGAAGTATTCCTTTTTCTTTTCCTCATTCAGTCAATGTGGACATCTTTTTCTGAGTCCAAAAAGGCCTTAATTTTCAATATTTAACACATCTCACTTTTCTTGTCCAAGCATATATTAAGAAATCCTGGGGACTTATCCGATTCTAGTAATCTCTTTTGTTTCTTATTGTGTTGAGACAGTCTTGCCCTTCCATTGCGATTCTATCACCAGGCCTTGCTCAAGTCAACCTGATCCAGGCAAGGAGCTGGAACAGACTGCTACACGTTGGTCACATGCTTACTCATATAATGATGGTTTGCAGGTTTAAGTTGAAAAGGTTACACCGGGAAACTGCATAGCAAGTAATAGTCACCTGAAAATAAGAGACTACACCCCTACTCACCTGGGATCCTACTAAGAACCATACCACTGCATGACCAATTGCCAAAGTTCAATCTTACTATGGTCCACACTACAACTACTAAATGTGATGCTCCCTCGTTTGGGTAATCTCATCTGAGCTCTTGATTCTATAGGGGTCTATGAGTTTAATTTTGGACAGTCTCTGTCAATTCTCCAATGTGATGTAATATAGCTGATTAGCATCATTGCCCAGCCTCTCTCATCTCAGACTCACATGGAGTGGTCATCTTCTTTCTGTGTTTCAGGTCCATTCTACTTTTACACTTGGGGCCCCTCCAAAGGGCTCATAAACCCAGACAGCTGATATAGTCGTAGGTTGATGTTCTGTGGCATGCTCCTACACCTTCACGTAATCCCAATACAGAATGTACAGATTCTGATGTCACATGTAAGGATCCACTCAGTAGAACTTTTTGTTGCTTTAGTTAACTTGGCCCTGCCACTAAGGGCTCCTTGCACACTTCTTCCATCTACACTACTGATACTGTGTTCCTACAGGCCCAGTTACTACTAAACCCTAGCATCTTCCCCGATTAGCTACTTGTTGGGAATTCCCACATTTAAAAAAAAAAGTATTGATTTATTCAAACAAGGTTTAAACATTCGGCATACAACAATTGTGGTCAAGTCATCTATGCTCATTGCGCAAATCCAAAGGGAGAGGAGGGCATTTGCTCCTGTCTGTTTAACGATGGGCAGAATCCACGCTGTAGCATTACTGCATGCTGTTTCACATATGTGTATTAGATGGTATGGGGAAGCACGATGAGTTGTGGGTGATGTATAAACCTCCGGGGGTCAGAGAACTGGGGGCGAACCAGGGAACACGGGCTTACTATCTAAGAACATATTGGCGTGATCAGTGCTTCGGTGCAGATTGTATGTTATTGATATGGAGTTTGCAGGGGCGTGGGCAGGGGGCGCACTAGGTGGGGCACCTGTACGCGCCACAAGGGAGCAGAGGGTGAGGTCGGTTCCCCAAGGGGCGAGGTGGGTTTACCCCATTTATTGCGTAGTAGTGATTGATGCCTGGGGGTCATGAAGGCAAGCAGAGCAACCTGCCTCTATGGGTGATATACCTCATGGTGTCCTAGTATCAACACCGGGTGCTGCTTAAATTAGGCATGAATTGTCACCCAGTTGTGTGAGCTGAGGTGGCGATGGAGGCCTCACACCTCCTCTCTACGTAAGGCCTCCTCTTCTGCCACCCCCCATTTAGCCACAGCTCCTCTCCACACTTCGACTGTAGGTGGGACAGGTGATCAGCAATGTAGTCTGCCTCCCATCGGCGTCTAAGTGGGTATGAGGGTACTCAGAGTACGTCAAGCATTGCTTTATATAACCAGGTTGTAGGGTGATGGCCGGGGCCCATAGTATATAGTGTTTGTATGACAGGATGGTGCTGCGGTTTAGTTTCCGTTCCGCCCCATAATGCCTGCATAGTTGCACATACCTTTCGATGTGTAAGAAATTGCCCCAGCGATATATTGTTATTCTCTGTGAGTTGGTCAAACGTGAGCAATTGGCCATCTAGGTATAGATCCCCCACTGTTGTAACATTGTTCACTGTCCAGTCTCCAAAGTGTCATGTGTGTAGTAGCCTGGGGGTTGAGGGAGGCTGACCAGTGGGGTTTCAGGTGCATAGCATGGCCTGCCTTGAGATATTCCATGAACTCGCAGCATCCAGGTGCGGGCCACCGAGACCTGCAGGGTCCAGAGGGAGGAAGGTGTCAGCTTTGGGAATAGGAGGATGTGAATGGTGATTGTGTTAAGGGAGCCATGGGGACTGGCAGCCTCACCCATATAGCGGCCTGCTGTCCATCGTGACAGCCATTGGCAGAAAGTAAGCCTCAAACACAGGGGCTCCGAGCCTGCCCCAATCCCAGGGGAGTTGCAGCTTTGAGATGGCCATACTGTATTGTTGTCAACCCCAGATCAGAGTCCCCATCAATGTATCTAGCTCCTTAAAGAAGGCTCCGGGGGACAATAGGGAGGTTCGCAAAGAAATATAATAACCTGGGGAGGATAAACATTTTAGTGTGTGCTAGCCTTCTTATGGGGGCAAGGAGGAGGGCCTGCCAGAACGCCATCTGTGCTCTAATGCCCGCCAACGCTCTGTGAAGGTTGCCTTCATAGAGGTCCTTCAGAGTTTTATTAAAGGCGGTCCCCAAGATATTGGACTATCTGCAGGCTCCACTGAAGGTGGATGGGGCCTAGCTGAATAACAGGGCATTGGGTTTCTGGACAAAAAGAGTGAACCACAGACTTGGCCCAGTTAATTCTGAAGCAGCTGTGAATTCCTCTAACATGTTTTATAGTGGGGTGAGGGGCTTTTGTATATTCCGGTGGTAGACCAGTGTGTCATCCGCATATAACGAGGTCATGTGTACCCGGCCGGCCACTGGAATACCCCAGTGGTCGCCCTCCTGTTGCAGTCTGATTTCCACAGGTTTCATTGGTAGAGCAAACAGGAGGGGGACAGTGGGCAGCCCTGGCGTGTGCCTCTCTTTATAGGGAATGAGTTGGAGACAAGGTAACCCAACCATACCTGGGAGGAGTGATTACTGTAGAGTAAGTGGATATATGCCAATAGACATTCCCCTACTCTTTGTTGGGAATTCCCACATATCATCACAGTGCTTCCTTAAGGTGTTTCATTCTTGAAAATGTGGGCAAATGTTTCAGATGAACAGATTAACTATTCAGATTCTCATTTAAATCATGTAAATTTTCTTCATAACTTTTTTGTGGAACTCTTCAGTCAGTGTTTGCTGTGTCCTTAATATACTAGTATGATATTAATTCACCAGAATCTATTTTAGTTTCCCACTGGACTCAGGAGTTAGCTTAGCCATCGGCTTGCAGGCTTGTTGCCCTCATCACTTGGTGACCTTTCACCAATTTAGCATGCTCTTTTTTATTCCATTTATCTAATTATTTCTACTTCGCAGCTGCCCACTATTTTATAAGAAATATTTAACTTTGCTTATCAGTGCCATTCAGAGAAGACATCATTATCAGTGATGTACATAGGTATTGTCATCATGTCCCTTTCTCAATTGTGTTTGATAGGAACATAATATGCACTTGTTGGGGATTGTTTATGCAATATCCATTATCAGTTGTTTAGGAACATACATGTGTCATGAATCCTACATGAACCATATAAATACTCCTCACACAGACAAGGTAATTAGAGGTGTTCCTTCCAGATGCCATCTGTGCTGCATGTCACTTTGCTGCAGAACTCAGCCTTCGGGTTACCAGGAAGTCTGAGCTAGAAACCTCATTCCAAAGTAACGAGGGTTGGGGGCGCTTCTCATGGACATGGTACTGGCAGATTATGGTTTATCACACCTAGCTCTCGTTAGGGTAGAGATTAGGCTCTTTCGTTAGGAATTGCATTTCTCATGTTTATTGCAATATTGTAAGGGTTTTCATATTCGCATCTCTCATCGTCACAATTTTACTTTTATTATTGCTCAGTATCTTAATCACTGCAGCTTGTGCATTTTATCACAGATTGATGTCTTTTCAATAAATATATTGAAAACTCTCCTGAACGCCTTCATTGCCTGTGTGTGACTGAGACTCATTGCTAACAAAAGAAAAGAGTAATTTCCATTCCACCATGACTCGCCTGAGAAGTCACATCTAGAGTCCATCTGTAAGGCTGGCAAAAATTACCTTTACTGTCCAAGGTTTTGGTGAGGTACTGCTTGTGAGCCAGGAGGGTTGGGTCTACAGTTGTGACTTATTGTAAGAGTGACTCAGTCGCCTACAAACAAATATGCTGTCACCCCTAAACCATCAGTCTCGCTAAGAGCGAGAGTTCAACTGTGACATGGCACCACCAGCAATGGTGTTTAGGCACTAATTTATGGATATCCTGAGCATCTGTCTCACACACAGCAGGTACCCTAAGCACCATTAGACGGAGACATCTGTACTCTTATGGAAAACCTGCTCAGCTGAATAAGGAGCACCTATCTAGGCTGTAAGTTCTTCAAGCTTGAACTTATAAAAGGATTTTTCCACAATTTCATGTTCCTTCTCTGTACCCGTCATTCAACAAGGCTAAAGCCATAGACATTCCAGAGAATATCAAACAAGCATTAACACAAGATCTAGTAGCACATGGCTTAACAGATGAGAGTGGGGATGTCACATTAATAGTGGACGCTCATGAAGCTTACCAAGCAAAAACATTTTACTCTTGGTTTACCTTTCCTGAAGAAGACGATGCAACATACACGTTTCACACATACGAAATAGCAAACATACCTCAGCAGTACCAAGCTTACCGTTATCTAGAAATACTGGTTTCTTATCAAGAACACCAAAACTAGTTTAATGGGACCATGCTATGCATACACCACATCTTGACATGCAGGTAATGCATGTAGCTGATGCATGCACACTTTTTAATGAGCTAGTATCACTTTACAGATGACTGGTACAGTTCACTGTGCAGATTTTGAATACCGCCACAGCAAGGGCTGCTCCGGCTGTTCACCGATTGTCTGTTACTCGGATTAACCCACAAACAGCACATTCTATCATGGGCAAGGTAGCCATGGAACATGAGAAAATACTATTCTGGATAGCACAAAAAACTGACCAGCTGGAAGCAGTATTTCCCCATATGGGGCCCCCAGATGTACACAGAATTCTCACAATGTGCTTGCCATTCGGAATGGTTCGCTCAGCGGATGACTGCAACACATGGGGTACAGTCCTTGCTGCAATTTACACTACCATGCATGGTACCCCGACACTTGCTAATTTACCAGATGTGTTTAAAGAAATTTGAAATGAGCATGAGGCTGCTCCAGCCCTAGATATGTGGATGAAACTGATGCACAACGTCGACACAGTATCCTCAATAATATTAAGTACCAATGGCTCCTGAAGATTCCACATTTGGAACTGGAGAGTCAACTACATAAGATTATTTCCAACACTATATTAGTATAGGATAGGATAGTTTGGGAGTCAAACCAAAAAAGTCTCTCGTAAGGACGGTACTAAACAGGCACAAGAGAGTTCTAAAAATGCTGGGATAAACCTAAACAAAATAAAGATAGACAAAGTTAGAGAGCAGACTATTTGCACCTGGAGAACTCTGAGAGGAGATATACGCCCTCATCACAACCCTGGCGGTCAGGGAAAAAGTGGCAGTAACACCGCCAACAAAATGGAATTATGACCACGGTGAAAACCGCCCACACAGACAGCCACTTTAGCACACCGACCACCACGGCAGTAGCAACAAGCACTGTGGCGGTAACCGCCAACAGCCAAGCGGAAGACAATGTACCACCCACCATAATACAACAGGCCTGTCCACCACCTTTTCCGGGGTGGTACCAATGACATCAAAAGCACGGGGGAAACAGAACACAGAAGGCAAAGGACTCATCTCTGGACACTCAGGGAACAACCACGACGCCATGGAGCCCGAGCTGCAGGTGTTCCCCATGCTGGTCTACCTCCTCCTACACCATGAATACCAACCCCGGCCAAGATGACCATGGTGAGCACTGCCACCTAGCACACAAGGGAGGGGGGAGGAAAAAGAGAGTGACACACACACGCAACACCCCCACCCCCAACACCATACAAACAAACAGACGCAATAACATTCACATCCCCCCCTACCCCTCAGGAATAATGCAAGGACAAAAGGAAGTGATTAAAGTGAGTGTAATAAGATAAAATACTAGAAATACCACCTCAAAAATCAAAACAGTATTTACATATATACAAATGGAGGGACACTGCCCAGTCCACAATGTCTGTGGGCCACCGGGCCACATCACATAGGCCAAGGCCCCACTTGACTCCTGCATCAATACGGAGAGAACACTGCAGGGGCATCAGGTCAAAAATACACAGGCACCTCAGGGGGACAGGGAACGGGGGGCACCTCAGCCGGAAGAAGGTACAACATCACTTGTCCTGAAGGGGGCAACATGCCCTGTGCGATGTCCAGGGGAGTGCAAAGTCACAGTCTCTCTAGTGGGTGGTTTGCCCACTGCTTGGTCCTGGGGAGTGCAAAGCCACAGTATCTCAAGTGGGTGGTTTGCCCACTGCTTGGTCCTGGGGAGTGCAAAGCCAAAGTCTCTCAAGTGGGTGGTTTGCCCACTGCTTGGTCCTGGGGAGTGCAAGGCCACAGTCTCTCAAGTGGGTGATTTGCCCACTGCTTGGTCCTGGGGAGTGCAAAGCCACAGTCTCTCAAGTGGGTGGTTTGCCCACTGATTGGTCCTGGAGAGTGCAAGGCCACAGTCTCTGAAGTGGGTGGTTTGCTCACTGCTTGGTCCTGGGGAGTGCAAGGCCACAGTCTCTCAAGTGGATGGCTTCTTCCACTGTTTCTGGAGGGGGCTTTGTGTCCTGTGTGTTTCATCCTGGCAAGGATGGGGTGAGTGGATGCTTTCTTCCACCGGTTCTGGAGGGGGCTTTGTGCCCAGTGTGCTTCATCCTGGCAAGGAGCGGGTGAGTGGATGCCTTCTTTCACTGGTTCTGGAGGGGGCTTTGTGCCCTGTGTGTTTCATCCTGGCAAGGATGGGGTGAGTGGATGCTTTCTTCCACCGGTTCTGGAGGGGGCTTTGTGCCCAGTGTGCTTCATCCTGGCAAGGAGCGGGTGAGTGGATACCTTCTTCCACTGGTTCTGGATGGGGCTTTGTGCCCAGTGTGCTTCATCCTGGCAAGGAGGGGGTGAGTGGATGCCTTCTTCCACTGGTTCTGGAGGGGACTTTGTGCCCTATGATGCAGATCTTGGGGAGTGCAAGGTCACAGTCTCTCACCTGGGTGTCAGACCCACACGATTTGCAGGGGTCAGGATGCATTACAGTCCATGGAGGCAGGACTACACACTGCCCGCTGGCAGTGACGGCTTCTCAGTGGTGCTGATGTCAGGGAAGCCAGTGGTGGGGGAGGCTCCAGCCCTTCCCCTGCAGCCTCGGACGGCTGCCCACTGGGGCTACTGCTGCTGGCAGCGGAGCTGGTGGTGGTGCAGGTGGCGGGGCAGGTGGTGGTGCTGGTGTCGGGGATGGCAGTGGTGGGGGAAGGCTCCAGCCCTTCCCCTGCAGCCTCGGACAGCTGCCCACTGGGGCTGCTGCTGCTGGCAGTGGTGCTGGTGGCGGTGCTGGTGTCGGGGATGCCAGTGGTGGGGGGAGGCTCCAGCACTTCCCCTGCAGCCTCGAACGGCTGAACCGCCATGGTTGGTGGTGGGGGCTCAGAATCAGTCCCAGCACCAGGCCTCCTGTCCTTCCTGCCTGCAGGGCAGGCCCTTTGCTCATCCCCTTGTAATCTGGTGGTGCCTCCTTGCCCATGCCCTTGTAAGCTGGTGGTGCCTCCTTGCCCTTGCCAGCTGGTGGTGCCTCCTTGCCCTTGCCAGCTGGTGGTGCCTCCTTGCCCTTGCCATCTGGTGGTGCGCACTTGCCCTTGTAAGCTGGTGGTGCCTCCTTGCCAGCTGGTGGTGCCTCCTTGCCCTTGCCATCTGGTGATGCCTCCATGCCCTTGTAAGCTGCTGGTGCATCCTTGCCCTTCCCTTGGCAGCTGGTGCAGGCACACTGCCAGTGCTGATGGGTGTTTCCTTGGAGCCTCCCACACCTGCAGTAGCTGCCACCACTACTGTGGCCGTGGACTGGTTGGCTGAGGTGCTAGCCTGGGTTCTGACCACCCTGGCCCGACGTGAAGGATGGGGGGCTAGGGAAGAGGTCAACGGCAGAGAGGAAAAGCTTCTTAGTGACACTGGGGTGGGAGGAGGGTGAAGGTTTGGGAGTGGAGGAAGAGGGAGTGGTTGTTGGAGGTGTCTGTCTGCTGTGTTTGGGTACAGGCGCATGGGCTGGATGCTGTTGTGAGGTGGATGGCTGTTGGGTGTCTGAGTGCTTGCATTTGTGTACTTTGGGAGGAGGGGGCACAGACACAGTGGGAGAGGACACAGGGGATGTGTGGGACTGGGTAGAGGAAGTTGGAGGGGGGAGGCTAGAGACAGGAAGAACGGCTGCCATCAGGAAGGCGGCCAGAGCCTGGATTGATCTCTGTTGGTCTGCCATGCCAGAGTGAATGCCCTCCAGGAATGCATTTGTTTGTTGCAAATGGCCTGCCAGCCCCTGGGTGGCATTCACTGTGGTTGACTGCCCAACAGAGATGGATCGCAGGAGGTCAATAGCCTCCACACTCAGAGCAGCAGAGCTAACTGGGGCAGGGCCTGTGGTGCCTGGGGCAAAGGAGATGCCCACCCTCCTGGGTGAGTGGGCATGGGAAACTTGCCGAGAGGCTGCTGGGAGGGCGGTGCTGGTACGGAGCTTCCATCGGAGGAGGTATCACTGTCCGAACTGTCCACTCCTGTCTCCGCCGTGGTGCTCCCCTTGCCCTCCGTCCCACTGGTGCCGTCACCTTTAGTGGATTCGGCCCCATGGGCCCTGTGGGATGCAGCTCCGTTCGTTGCTGGTGCCTCTGCTGCTCCACCAGATGATGCTAATGCATAGAAGGACAGGGTCACAAAACAAAAAGGGGGGGGAGAGACAGAGGACACACTTGGTTAATGGCAGCAACAACACCACCGTCGGCGTACACCACACACACACACACACACACACACACACACAGGTAACCTCCCTATTCACTAGGCAATGCATACCAGTCACAATGCTAGTCACCAGGCCATGAACAGGAATACCTAACACAAATTGCAGCATACCTGAGACCCACAGAGTCCTGCCAAGTAGTGGATGCCCACTAGCTTGGTTGGAGGTGGAGTTCTTCAGCCCATGCCCAACATGGAACCTACCCTGCAATGTCCGGCCTGACCTAGGGGCACCAACAGGCCCACATCCCCCACCCGAACACCACTCCACCACGCACAAGTAGTATAATGTGAAACTGTACTCACCCCCTTGTGGCTGCTGTGATGCCCTCAAGCACCCACCCAGCTCAGGATAGGCCACCGCCAGTATGCAGAACATCAGGGGGGTCAGGGTTTGACAGGCACCCTTTCCTCGTTGGGAGGACATCCCCAGCTGGGCCTCCGCTGTCTTCCTTGCCCAGCGTCTCAAGTCCCCTCACAGTTTGCGACAGTGGGTGCTCCGTCTGCCGTAGACCCCCAGGGTCCGCACATCCTTGGCGGTGGCACGCCATATACCCTTTTTCTGATGGGCGGTGACCTGCAGAGAAAGAAACATAGATAAAAGGTATCAGTCATACCGTCCGGCCTGTTACACTCATGGCCCACCATATCCCTCCCATCCCCTTACGCACATACATTGCCCACCATACATGCAGCACGCTGCCCAGGATCCTTCAACCACCCCCCCTTACACGAGGCCCTCACATACAGCACTCCATGCATTCATGCCCCATGCATCATGCTCACAGTGTACTCACCTGTTGGTCTGGAGGCACATACAGCATTCGGTTCTGGGGTAGGACCCCATCCACCAGTCTCTCCAACTCCACTGTGGTGAAGGCAGGGGCCCTTTCCCCAGTGACACGAGCTATGGTCGGTGCCAGACACAGGTCACTGCAGCACTTGCAGTGTTGGTCCTCTCCTGTTGAAGGTTAGGTAGCAAGTGAGTGAACAGATAGAAAATGGCGGTCACATCCACGGTGGTGGGAACAGTGACCACTGGCGTACATCACCATTGGCCACTCTAATCCATAGGGCCCACAACATTAGCGGCATTAACTCATTTCCACCTGTCTATCCACACAGGACAGGCGGACGCCATTTCAGGGGGGCAGGCCATGGCACATAACTGCGTCACAACACACATAGCCACCATTTGGGCCCATACAACAACACACTGTTTCAGTCACAACATGCAATGCACTGTACATTTTGGAAATGTTGAATACTGACAAGATGCACATTGTTTTGCTCCCTAGATTGCAACCGCTAAAGATGAATAGGAGATGGAGACATCCCCCCGTGTACATGCCCCTGGTGGACTTGGCAACAATGGAGGACAGGCTCATTATCCTCACCTTCAGACTTGACAGGGCCACAATCCAGGAGCTGTGTGCCCAATTGGAGCCAGACCTGATCTCTGCTATCCTTCACCCCACTGGGATTCCCCCTCTTGTTCAAGTGCTATCTGTGCTCCATTTCTTGGCAACTGGTTCTTTCCAAGTGACAGTGGGCTTGGCAGCAGGAATGTCACAGCCAATGTTCTCAATAGTGCTAACAAGATTGTTGTCGGCCCTGATGAAACACATGCGCAGCTACATTGTTTTCTCACAGGTGGAGGATTTGGCCACAGTGAAAGCTGACTTCTATGCAATGGGACTTATCCCCAACATCATTGGGGCAATTGATGGTACACATATAGCATTTGTCCACCCCCCGGAAAAATGAACATGTGTTCAGAAATCAAAAGAGCTTTCACTCGATGAATGTGCAGATAGTGTGCCTGGCGGATCAGTACATCTCCCATGTCAATGCAAAGTATCCTGGCTCTGTGCATGATGCCTTCATCCTGAGGAATAGCAGCATCCCATATGTGATGGCTCAACTCCAGAGGCACCGGGTGTGGCTAATAGGTGAGCCCATGGTCCCCACCCAGTATATGTTGGTGTATGTGTATGGAGTTGGCCCTAAGGGTTAGTGGCTGGCTAACAGGTATCCCTCGATATTTGCAGGTGACTCTGGTTACCCCAACCTCTCATGGCTACTAACCCCAGTGAGAAATCCCAGGACAAGGGCAGAGGAATGCAATGAGGCACATGGGTGAACAAGAAGAATTAGAGAGCGAACATTCGGCCTCCTGAAGGCCAGGTTCAGGTGCCTCCATCTGACAGGCGGATCCCTGTGCTACTCACCCAAGAAAGTGTGCCAGATCATCGTGGCATGTTGCATGTTGAACAACCTTGCCTTATGTCGCCAGGTGCCTTTTCTGCAGAAGGATGAGGCTGGAGATGGGCATGTGGCAGCGGTGGAGCCTGTGGACAGTGACAAAGAGGAGGCAGAGGATGAGGATGTGGACAATAGAACATCAATCATACAACAGTACTTCCAGTGACACACAGGAAAGACACTGTAACTTCACCTTCCATTGACAGTTTTGTATTGGATATCGTCACTGGCAGGCTGATATTCCTTCTAGTATGGCCACTTACTGTACCCTTTGACATGCCTATTTACAGATATATGTGCCCCACTCTGGCTCCTGGTGTATTGACTGCAGCAAACTACAGGTCATACCTATGTATACATTACTATACAGTTGAATTGCAATGTTTACAGATTGTTAAACAAATACATTATTCAATCACTTGACAGACTCAATACTTGTATTTTTTACAAGAGTGTTTATTTATGTGCTAATAGGTGGATGGGGTATTGCTATAGGCTGGGGTGTTGGGGGAGGAGGGTCCAGTCTATTTGTATCACAGGTGCACTGACCAAGGGGGCATAGGAAGTGGAGCAATGGCAGTTCAAGGTGGACAGGGTGACATAGTGGGACACAAGGGTGATGATCAGGAGGGTCTTATTTCCTGGCGGGGGTCTTGGCAATAGTCTCTGGCTTCTGCCTGGATCGCAGGGACAGTTTATGTGGTGGTTCTCCTTCTGCAGGGGGAGGGGTGCTGGTGGCCTGTTGGTCATGTGGCGGGGCCTCCTGCCCACTAGCGGCAGCGGAGGTGGAAGGCTGTTCATCGGTGTGGCTTGTGTCAGGGAGCCAGTGTTGTGCCACTGCCTACCTCATGGTGTTGGCCTTGTCTGCCAGCACCCCTGCAATGGTGACCAAGTGGTGTGGATGTCCCTCAGGTCCTCCCTGATCCCTAGCCACTGTCCCTCCTGCAGCCGCTGGGTCTCCTGCAACTTGGCCAGTATCTGGCCCATCATCTCCTGGGAATGGTGTTATGCTCCCAGGATGTTGGTGACTGCCTCGTGGAGAGTCGGTTCCCTGGGCCTGTCCTCCCCCGTCGCACAGCAGTCCTCCCAGCTTCCCTGTTGTCATGTGCCTCTGTCCCCTGAACCGTGTGCCCACTGCCACTGACCCCAGGTCCCTGATCATCCTGTGTTTGTGGGGTTGCCTGGGGTCCCTGTAGTGGTGGACACACTGCTGATTGACATGTCCTGGGTACAGAGGTATGGGCCCGCTGGGTGGGTGCTGTGCTGGTGTTTCCTGAGGGGGGAGGCTCTGTGGTGGTATGGGACTGTGGCTGGGTAACTGACTGTCCGTGGGTCACTGATGAGCCAGGTTAGTCATCCTGATCCAGGCGTGCAGAGCTGCTGTCATCACTGTGGGCCTCTTTTGTGGGGAGACTGGATGTTGCTGGCACCTCCTCTCCAGTGACATTGTGTGGGGGACCTGTGGGGATGTAAATGCAGTGTTATTGTTTCTGCGTGTGACATCTTGTGCATGGGTGTGTTGCCCTGTCTGGTTGTGATTGTCCTGGCAGCATAGGCTTGTGTGAGTGGTGATTTGGTTGTATAGGTGATTGTCTCAAGTGTATATGCTTTGGTGATGGGTGTCCATGCAGCTCTGTGATGGGTGTCCATGCATTGATGTTGCATGCAGGGCTTGGTAGTGGGAGGAGTGGGTTGTATGTGAGGTGGTGGAGTGATGGGGTGAGGGTAAGGGTGGGGGTATGTGATGGCATGCAGGTAGGGGGTTTGATAGTAATATAGATTTGACTTACCAGAATCCAGTCCTCCTGCTACTCCAGCCAGGCCCTTAAGATGCAGTATTGCCAAGACTTGCTCCTCCCATGTTGTCAGTTGTGGGGGAGGAGGTGGAGGTCCACCGCCAGTCCTCTGTACTGCTATCTGGTGTCTTGCTACCATGGAACGCACATTCCCCCGTAGGTCGTTCCACCTCTTCCTGATGCCATCCCATGTTCTGGGGTGCTGTCCCATGGCGTTGACCCTGTCCACGATTCTCCACCATAGCTCCATCTTCCTAGCAATGGATGTCTGCTGCACCTGTGATCCAAATAGCTGTGACTCTACACGGATGATTTTCTGCACCAGGACCCTTAGCTCCCCCTCTGAGAACCTGGGGTGTCTTTGTGGTGCCAGGGGTGTAGTGTGAGTGGTGTGTGTGAGGGTGTGTGGAGTGATGTGTTGGGGTGTGTGCTGTGAGGTGCCTGGATGGTGTATGGGTGATGGTGTTCTGTGGCTCTGGTTCTGTGGGTGCTCTTGGTGTGTCTCTTCCTCAGTTATCAATTTTCTTGAGTTGTAAAGGGTTGTGGGTAATGTGTGTGTGTGTTTTATAGTGGTGTGGGTGTGGTGTGTGTATGTGTATCAGGTGTGTGTAGTTTGAATTGTCCCCTGTGGTGTAGTTTTGGTAGGTTGTGTGTATTTTGAGTGCAGCAGTATGTAGCGCCAATGGTTTACCGCCATTGAATGTCTGCCAGGGTGATTTGTGGATCATAATGTGATGGGTGCAGTTTTGTTGGAGTAACAGTGTGGGTTTTGGTACTGCCAGTTTATCACTGACCTTTGGGCTGGCGGACTTCTGTGTGTATCTGTATAGTGACGGATTGCTATGTGTGTGTCATAATATGGGTAGCGGTAAACCACCGCGGCGGTGGTATGTTGACGGCAGTCGGCATGGCGGTAAGTGGGACTTACCGTCAATGTCATAATGAGGTCCAGAATCTCACAAATAGAGACACTTTAAAGACTCCTGACAGATATACTGATACACTTCCCTCTTGTTCCTTTCAGGATACGCAGGATAAACAGACTGAGGGAGTAGGTCTGTCAGAGCAACACACTGACTATGTGAAGGACTCACAGCGATCCTCAGACAAGGAGGAGGATAAATCCACAAAACAAAGGCAACAATCTAAAAAGAAAAAGGTGGCAGCAATTTCAATAAAACATGCCAGCAACCTTGAGAACATTAAGGAGGAAGAAGACGTGGGCGGTAACCCTGCTGGACAGCGTGGCAGAGGTCTTGATATGTCACCAGAGTCAAATAGATCATCTGGATGTGATAGCAACTAACAACTTTGTAGTTGAAACCACGGACAGGCACATCTCCCCACCCGACAGGATGTATGAATTAAACATTCACATTGTAGGAGAGATAGAGCGCACTATAGAAGTAATATTTTGAGAAGAACTTAATTGGGATATCCTATTGGCAGGGAAAGATTGGCTACCAGAATTTGTCCACAAGCTCCCACATGGTAAAATGTAATTTTACCTTCTTACTCAGATATGGTGCCAAAGGCATTAAAATAAGCTTATGCTGTCAAAGGAGCTTTGGTGCAGGCACCAGTGCTACACTGCAGCCATGTAAGGTGCGCTAAGGATTCACCCCACCATGTCATACCAATTAGTTCCACACCTCCGCCTCAGCCCCAATATCCTGTTAAACATGAGGCTAGAGCTCCAGGAAGGGAGATCCTCACAAAACTGGAGTACCAGGGAGTTAATGAACCCTGTGACTCTGCAGTGAATGACTTGTTATTCCCTGTTGCAAAACCATACCATTCAGATAGAATAGTCTTAGATTACTTAAACAACTCCATATGCACATATGCAATACAGAATGCACACAGCACTCATTAACAACATAGGCCCATATTTAAAAAAAGTTTGTGCTGATGTTATGCCATTTTTTTACGCAAAAGCAGCGACAGCCCAGCACCATATTTATAAAGTGGTGCTAGAGCAATCTAGCGCCACTTTTCCTTGGCTAGGGTCATTTTTAGGAGCATAATTTTTCCTTGCGTTGTATAATGACAATGATGTGCAAGGTAGGTGTTTCTTCCTAAAAATGATGCAAGCCCGCTAGGGCCATATTTACAAGCCATCCGAAAAATGCTGCACGCCTAGGATCACCTTGGAAAAATGGTGCTAACTCTGATTTGTATCAAGTTTTTAATACCTGGTCAGAGCAGGTGTTAAAATTATGCACAGCCACAATTATATGAGGAAAACTCACAGAAGGAACTCTGGCAAACAACAGGACAACCTGGACCTGTTACTGCTACAGCTCAGCACAAGGAGACAATGACAGCAAAGACGCCAGGTGCCACCAGCATTACTGCAGCACCCTCAGCCACCACAACAGTAGCCACAAAGGCAGCACAGAAGGAGAGAGCGAATATTTTGCTAACAGTTATAAGTTCTTGGCCTCAGAGAACAAGAGGTCATCAGACACTACTGTCTGAAGCACCACATTGCTTCCGACATCACAGTAAGAGTGGAAAGTTCAACAACCACACCACCCATGGCCAGGCTCCTGGCTGTGCTCCAAATGCTGGCCTCTGGCTCATTTCAGACCACCGCAGCACAAGTTGGTAGTATCTCACAACCATCCTTTTCTGTCTTTCTCCTTACGGTACTGGATGCCATAATGTACCACACTTCCCATCACACCCTGTTCCCCAACACCCAGCAACTGCAGCAGGAGACAAAACAAGGATTCTATCAGATTGCTGGTTTCTTGCATGTGCTGGGTACACTGGACCTCACACATATCCAACTTGTCCCACCTGCTGCAATGTAACACCTTTATAGTAACAAGAAACACACACTCCATAAACATGTAGGCCATTGTGGACCATCAGGGGATATTCATCAACATCCTCGCTAAATATCCTGCCAGTGTGCATGATGCCTACATCTACCGGCACTCAATAATAAACCAACTCTTCCAGGATAAAGAATATGGCAATGGCCTTCTCGTAGGTAAGCAAGCAGACACCACATAACACATACAACATACTAAACATGTGGGACAAACAATACACACACCACACTCCATACACGTGGACAGAGAAGCATAGATGAACGCTGACCAACACATATGCAACATGCATCACTCCACACATCCAATGCACATCACCCTCAAATACGTCACATATACAAGCCCCTTGCACTACCAGCTTGTCACTTTTAATGATGCTCTGGTGGAACAAAGCCTCTCTGCTTATAATAGGTGGTGTCAAGTCACTATGGGGGTCATTCTGACCTCGGCGGTCGGTGTTAAAGCGGCGGCCAACCCGCCAACAGGCAGGCGGTAAAAAAAATGGAATTCTGACCCTGGCGGGAACCGCCAACACAGCCCGCCACTTTAACACTCTGACCGCCATGGCGGGGCAAACAAACAGCGCGGCGGTCACCGCCAACAGACAGGCGGCAGACAATGTACCGCCCACCCTATCACGACCCACCAATCCGCCACCTTTTCCGGGGCGGGAGCCCCGCCGATAAAAACACGGCGGAAACAGACCACGAACGGGAAAACGCTCACCTCTATACACTCCACGAGAAATCTGGACAGCATGGAACCCGAATTAAACATCCTACCAGCGATTGTCTACCTGCTCCTCTACCAGGAGCACGAACGCCGCCGCAGGAGACAACGTTGAGTACTGCACCTACGACACAGGGGAGGGGGGAGGAGAAAAGATTACGGGCACACACATACGCGACACCCCCCCCCCAAATCCCCACACACCAATGCAGAGCAACAAGTCAGATTTACACCCCCCAAACCCCCCGGAATAATTTAAAGACAAAATAAAATGATCATTAAAATAGAAGTATATTAAAGCATATTTGAACTTAAGTGAAATATGAGATTTTTAAAACAAATAAATCACAACATGAACAATGTATACATAGTCCAAAAGTCCGGCACATATTGGATACATGCCATTGTTCGTGGGCCAATGTGCATAAACACATGGGGAAAGCCCACACACGAGACCCGATTCCATTGGAGAGAACACTGCTGGGGCAACAGATAATAAAACCACAGGCACCTCAGGGGGAAGGAAAGGGGGGGCACCTCTGCCACATGAGTCCACTACGCCAGATCCACGAGGAGCCTCCATGCCCACTGTACCATCCTGGGGAGTGCAAAGCCACAGTCTAACAAGTCTCTACAGTGGGTGGATTGCCCACTGTACCATCCTGGGGAGTGCAAAGCCACAGTCTCTGAAGTCTCTACAGTGGGTGGATTGCCCACTGTACCATCCTGGGGAGTGCAAAGCCACAGTCTCACAAGTCTTTTCAGTGGGTGGATTGCCCACTGTACCATCCTGGGGAGTGCAAAGCCACAGTCCATCTGGTGGATTACAGACTCCACTGGTTATGGAGGAGGCATGGTGGCCAGAGTGCTTCGTGAAGCTCTGCCCAACACAGATCCGGCCCTGCCAATGGGCCAGCGGTGCTTGAGATGAAGGGCCCAGCGGAGCGGTGCTTGAGATGAAGGGCCCAGCGGAGCGGTGCTTGACAGGAAGGGCCCAGCGGAGCGGTGCAGAGACGGCGGGGCCCAGCGGACCGGTGCTTGAGATGAAGGGCCCAGCGGAGCGGTGATTGAGATGAAGGGCCCAGCGGAGCGGTGCTTGACAGGAAGGGCCCAGCGGAGCGGTGCAGAGACGGCGGGGCCCAGCGGAGCGGTGCTTGAGATGAAGGGCCCAGCGGTGCTTGACAGGAAGGGCCCAGCAAAGCGGTGCTTGACAGGAAGGGCCCAGCGGAGCGGTGCTTGACAGGAAGGGCCCAGCGGAGCGGTGCAGAGACGGCGGGGCCCTGTTCAGCGGTCCTTTTCACGGCGGGGCCCTGTTCAGCGGTGCTTCTCACGGCGGGCCCTGTTCAGCGGTGCTTCTCTTGGCGGGGCCCTGTTCAGCAGTGCTTCTCACGGCGGGGCCCTGTTCAGCGGTGCTTCTCACGGCGGGCCCTGTTCAGCGGTGCTTCTCTTGGCGGGGCCCTGTTCAGCGGTGCTTCTCACGGCTGGGCCCTGTTCAGCGGTGCTTCTCACGGCGGAGCCCTGTTCAGCGGTGCTTCTCACGGCGGTGCTTCAGATGAAGGGCCCAGCGGAGCGGTGCTTGAGATGAAGGGCCCAGCGGAGCGGTGCTTGAGATGAAGGGCCCAGCGGAGCGGTGCTTGACAGGAAGGGCCCAGCGGAGCGGTGCAGAGACGGCGGGGCCCAGCGGAGCGGTGCTTGAGATGAAGGGCCCAGCGGTGCTTGACAGGAAGGGCCCAGCGAAGCGGTGCTTGACAGGAAGGGCCCAGCGGAGCAGTGCTTGACAGGAAGGGCCCAGCGGAGCGGTGCAGAGACGGCGGGGCCCTGTTCAGCGGTCCTTTTCACGGCGGGGCCCTGTTCAGCGGTGCTTCTCACGGCGGGGCCCTGTTCAGCGGTGCTTCTCTTGGCGGGGCCCTGTTCAGCGGTGCTTCTCACGGCGGGGCCCTGTTCAGCGGTGCTTCTCACGGCGGGGCCCTGTTCAGTGGTGCTTCTCACGGCGGGGCCCTGTTCAGCAGTGCTTCTCTTGGCGGGGCCCTGTTCAGCAGTGCTTATCTTGTGTTCCTAGGGAACCAGATCTGGGCAATCATTCCCGCTCAGTCGCCATCCGACCTATCGCTTGCAGGGACCTCCTGTGCTGGACTCCTGGGCCCGGGGGTGTCCTCCGTCACACCCCAAATGGGGCTGGTGGGGCCCTCCTGGGCAGCTCGCCTGCTGCCGGACTTCTTCACCCTGCTGCCCTTGCCCTCCTTGGAAGAATCTCTGGGGCCCTTGCCTCCCTTGGAAGAATCTCTGGGGCCCTTGCCTCCCTTGGATGAATCTCTGGGGCCCTTGCCCTCCTTGGAAGAATCTCTGGGGCCCTTGCCTCCCTTGGTGGATGGGCCAGGTGACGGAGCAAGGCTGGTGTCCTTGGGGGCAGCCGTCTCAGGCCTGTGGCGCCGGCCCTTGCCTTTTTTGCTTCGTTTCCCAGGGGGTGGGCTGGCTGTCCCCTTGCTGCTGGCCGATGTTCCTGCCCTAGGAGCTGGTGGACTCCAATAGCCCTGAACGATGGTCCTAGTAGGTGCAGGGCTTGTGGTGGCTGAGGTGCTGGTTGGAGTCTTACGAGATGGAGGGGGTGGGTCAGTTGTTGGAAAGAGGTCAAGGTTGGAAAGGAAAATCAATTTAGAAAGAAAGGGACAGGTAGTTGTAGTGGGTATGGGAGTGGAGGAAGAGGATGTGGTTGTAGGAGAGTCAAGTGTGCTGTCTTGGGTGCAGGTGCTTGTGACGGAGGCTGTCGTGAGGTGGATGGCTGTTGGGTGGGTGGCTGCCTGCGTTTGTGTGGTTTGGAAGAGGGGGTGACAGACACACTGGGAGAGGACACAGGAGACGTGTAAATGGTAGTGGGGGTGGTGACTGCACGTGTGCGGACTGTTCTGGTGGGTGTGGTGGTGATGGACGTACTGGCTGATGGTGGTGTGCATGCAGGTGTGAGTGTAGACGTCACAGGGAGGGAGGAGGGAGACGAGGAGGAGGGGGACACAGTGGAGGCAGTGGGTGTTGCTGTGTCTGCATGTGGATGTTGCTTGGGTGAATGCTTGTGTGATCTGTGGTGCTTATGTCTGGATGAGCTGCCCTTGGGTGTTGAGGTGTGTGCAGGCTGGTCTGTAGGTGTGTCTGGGATAGGCAGAGGAACATGGGAGTGGGACTGGGTTGAGGAAGTTGGAGGGGGGAGGCTAGACACAGGGACAATTGCTGCCGTCAGTGCTGAGGCCAGAGCGTTGAACAATCGCTGATGGGCAGCCTGACCCGAATGAATGCCCTCCAGGTATGCATTGCTCCGATGCACCTCCCTTTCTACCCCCTGGATGGCATTCAAAAGGGTAGACTGCCCAACAATGAGCGTCTGGAGGAGGTCAATGATCTCCGCACTGAGGGCAGCATGGGTAACTGGGGCAGGACCTGAGGTGCCAGGGGCGAAGGAGATGGCCGGCTTCCTGGCCGAGCGGGCACGGGGCGAAAGCTGAGGGGCTGCTGGGAGGGCGGAGCTGGTGCGCTGGGTGGCGGCTGTACCTGTTGTTGCGGTGGGCACGGATGTTGCCGCCACCACAAGGGATCTCCCTTCCGAGGACGTGTCGGTGTCGCTGACATCTCCACGGGTCCCCGTTGTGGAGCCCCCCTTGCCCTCCGTCTCACTGGTTAAGTCTGAGTCTGTTGCAGGGCACTCCGGGGCCATGTGAGATGCAGCTCCCTCATGCGCCGATGCCACTTCTCCTCCGCCTGATGATGCTAATGCACACATGAACAGGAAAACCAAAAAAAAGGGGGGGGAGAAGAAAGAAAGACATGGTGAGTGCATGCATTGGCGGCACCGTTGGCGGAGAGGACAGACACAGAAGCCCCCTGCACTACGCCGCGCACTCGGGGTACACTACTCAATTCTAGTGACTTGGCCTACAAGTCTATGGACGACAAATGCACACATAGGTGAGCCCGGGCCATGGATAGCTGTACTTAGCACCCTACAGAGGTGGGGGCGGGGGCACAGGGCCATGTCTAACGGAGGGGCCTAGCCTACAGAAACCGCCCTGGCCTAGAGATAGCGACAGCCCTCCTCCCCCACCCAGACGCCTCCACTGTGCGCTAATATAGCGGAATGTGCTGATACTCACCCCCTTGTGTCTGCTGTGATGTCCTCACGCGCCCATCCAAATCGGGGTAGGCCACCGCCAGGATCCGGGACATCAGGGGGGTCAATTGACGACTGGCACCCCTCCTACGTTGGGAGGCCATCCCCAGCAGAGCCTCGGCGGTCTTTCTGCTCCCGCGGCGGATGTCCTCCCACCTCTTGCGGCAGTGGGTGCCCCGTCTGTTGTGGACCCCCAGGGCCCGGACGTCCTTGGCGATGGCACGCCAAATGTCGATCTTCTGATGGGCGCTGACCTATGTGACATGTACAGGGTTGAAAAATAAATATCATCACTTTTCTGCATGGTCGATGTGCGCGGCCCCCTCTCCCCAACCTTGCCATGTGGCACATGCTCTCATCTGTCGTGCGTTGCACTCCTCATTCGCTCCCCTCCCCACCATCTTACATCCACCCCACTCAACACAGGCATAGCCCTTACTACGTGCTCCCAGTGTACTTACCTGTTGGTCTGGAGGACCGTAGAGTAGCGCATACTGGGGGAGGACCCCATCAACAAGTTTATGCAATTCCTCAGATGTGAAGGCAGGGGCCCTTTCCCCAGTCGCAGCAGCCATTGTCTCTTCCAGACCGAGTTCACAGCAGCACTTGCAGTATAGGTCCTCTCCTGTGGATGATCAGGTCTCGAGTGATTAAGCAAGTAGAAAATGGCGGTCACGCCCGCGGCGGTGCGTACCGCGGCGGTGCGTACCGCGACCGCCGTCGCACATCGTCATTGGCTGCTGAGACCCATAGGGTTCAATGTTAACCAATGCTGCTTTGCGCCGCGGTCTTCGACCGCCTACTGCCACGGTGTGCCACGCCAGCGCATTGACCTCACATCCCATTGTCACACTTCACAGGTCATGCAGCCACCATTTCAAGGGCCCACATGGCTGAATTTCTACGGCGTCACACAGGGCTAGGCCTTGCATTGCCACTCATACAAGCCATTCAATGCATAGCGAATCGTGTTCTGTGCAAGCTGTGGTTACGTACCTGTGGGTTGCTTGACTCTGTGCTCCATGTTGTCCTTCCTAGGCACCGTCCGCTGGGACTTGCGAGGAGATGGAGGAATCCTCCCGTGTACAGACCGCTGGTGGACCTGTCGACAATGGAAGAAAGACATGTCATACTTACATACAGACTTGACCGAGCCACTATACAGGAACTGTGTGCGCAGCTGGAGCCAGACCTGATGTCCCCCATTCGCCAACCCACAGGGATTCCCCCTCTGGTGCAGGTTCTGTCAGTACTCCATTTTTTGGCAAGTGGATCATTCCAAACAACAGTGGCCATATCATCAGGGATGTCTCAGCCTATGTTTTCCAAGGTTTTGTCCAGAGTGTTGTCTGCCCTGATGAAATACATGCGGAGCTACATTGTTTTCCCTGAGGTGGCCGATTTGGCTACAGTGAAGGGTGATTTCTATGCCCTTGGACATATCCCCAACATCATTGGTGCCATTGATGGGACCCATGTGGCCTTGGTTCCCCCCAGTGGAAGTGAGCAGGTGTACAGGAACAGAAAAAGTTATCATTCTATGAATGTCCAGGTGGTCTGTTTGGCTGACCAGTACATCTCCCATGTAAATGCCAAGTTCCCTGGGTCAGTGCATGACGCGTACATCATGCGAAATAGCAGCATCCCTTATGTGATGGAACAGCTACAGAGACACCGTGTGTGGCTAATAGGTGACTCTGGTTACCCCAACCTGTCGTGGCTACTGACCCCAGTGAGGAATCCCAGGACAAGGGCAGAGGAACGCTACAATGAGGCCCATGGGCGAACTAGGAGGATTATAGAAAGAACCTTTGGCCTCCTGAAGGCCAGGTTTAGGTGCCTGCATATGACAGGGGGATCCCTAATGTACTCACCAAAGAAGGTGTACCATATCATCGTGGCCTGCTGTATGCTTCACAACCTGGCTTTGCAACGCCAGGTGCCTTTCCTGCAGGAGGATGGTCCAGATGGTGTTGTTGTAGCAGCTGTGGAGCCTGTGGAGAGTGAAGAGGAGGAGGACGACGGGGACGACACAGACAACAAGGACACAGTGATACAACAGTATTTTCAGTAGCACACAGGTACGAATCAACCATGCCATTTTACATTTACTTAAAGTCTCCTGCCTCTCTACTGTCTGAGTTCCCCCCCAGTTCCTGTTAACTGAGTTTGTGACTTTCCCTTCCGTTTTCAGAGCTGTGGGCCCCACTGCGTGACCTCTGCTTTGTTTGCCCATGGACTACAGCTGTGTGACAGTGGTATGTTGTCATCACAATGTAACTGCACATTTTGGCACCGTTATGTCTAATACATTTGTTCAAAATACAAGCAGACTCCAGATTTTTTTTGTGCAAGAAGTGATTTAATTCAAGTGCTAAATTTAAGGAACATGATTGTAAAACGGGGATGGGTGATGGTGGAGTAATGTCCATGGCAGAGTCCAGTTCTCAGTCGCACAGGTGCATTGTCCATATGCCTGTGGAAGGATGGAGCAGGGGCAGTTCAAGGTTGGACAGGGTGACAATGTGGGACAGTGGGATGACATAAGGGGGTATAGTTTGCTGGCGGGGGTCTTGCAATCCTACTCTGTCTTCTTGTGAGATCTCAGGTTCCGCTTGCGGGGTGGTTCTTCTTCTGCAGGAGGTGGGGTTCTGGTGGCCTGTCGTTGTGTGGGGGCCTCCTGTCCACTAGCGTCGGCGGAGGTGGTAGGCTGTTCCTGGTCCAGGCTAGTGACAGGGGCCCTTTGTGGTGCCACATGGTCCCGCAATGTGGTGACTATCTGGGTTAGGGCCACGACGATGGTCCCCATTGCGGAACTAATGTTCCTCAGTTCCTCTCTGATACCCCATGTACTGTTGCTCCTGCATGACCTGGATCTCCTGGAACCTGGCCTGTACCGTAGCCATCATCTCCTGGGAGTGGTGGTATGCTCCCATGATGGAGGAGAGGGCCTCTTGGAGAGTCGGTTCCCTGGGCCTGTCCCCCCTCTGTCGCACAGCAGCCCTCCCAGTTCCCTGGGCCTCTGTCCCCTGGACGGTGTGCCCACTACCTCTGCCCCCAGGTCCCTGTTGTTGTTGGGGTGGTGGGTCAACCTGGGTGCCCTGTAGTGGTGGACACACCGCTGATTGACGTGTCCTGGAGACAGAGGCATGGGCCCGCTGGGTGGGAGCTGTGCTGGTGTTCCCAGAGGGGGTAGGTCTGGTGTAGCCTGTGGCTGTCTGTGGGGAACCGACTGTCCCGAGGTCCCCGATGGGCTGGGCTGGTCATCTGGGTCCAGGGAGACAGAGTTGCTG
Source organism: Pleurodeles waltl (assembly GCF_031143425.1). Classification (NCBI taxonomy): domain Eukaryota; kingdom Metazoa; phylum Chordata; class Amphibia; order Caudata; family Salamandridae; genus Pleurodeles; species Pleurodeles waltl. The sequence continues at coordinate 736,636,112 of NC_090437.1, read as the reverse complement.
TCATCACTGGGGGCCTCTTCTGGGGGTGGGATGGACATCTCTGGACCCTCCGTGGCGGTGTGGTGGCGTTCGGGTCCTGCAGGGGTATAAGAGTATGGTTATTGCTTCTGTGTGTGGCATTTCGTGTAATGGGTGGGTGGCCGTGTCCAACCAGTGCTGGCATTCCCTTGTGGGGGCTTTTGTGATGGTGGCTTGTGGGGGTGATGGGTGTGTGCAGTGGGCATGCTTTGGGGATGGGTGTCCATGCTTTGGGGATGCACGCAGGGCTAGGTTTTGGGATGGGTGGGATGTGATGGTGAGCCATTTGCAAGGAGTTGGTGTGATGGGGGTGGGGGTGAGGGTGGGGGTATGATTTGGCATGCAGGTGGGGTGGGGGGAATGGAGTAGTGAAGATTTGACTTACCAGAGTCCATTCCTCCGCCTATTCCTGCGAGGCCCTCAGGATGCAGGATGTGCAAGACTTCCTCCTCCCATGCTGTGAATTCTGGGGGAGTAGGTGGGGGTCCGCCGCCAGTCTTCTGCACCGCAATGTTGTGCCTTGAAACCATGGAACGCACCTTCCCACGTAGGTCGTTCCACCACTTCCTGATGTCGTCCCGATTGCGTGGATGCTGTCCCACAGCGTTGACCCTGTCCACTATTCTTTGCCATAGCTCCATCTTCCTGGCAATGGTGGTGTGCTGCACCTGTGCCCCGAAGAGCTGGGGCTCTACACGAACTATTTCCTCCACCATGACCCTGAGTTCTGCGTCAGAGAACCTGGGGTGTCTTTGGGGTGCCATGGGGTGGTGTGGATGAGGTGTGGGGTGGTGTATGTGTTGTAGAGTGTGGTGAGTGTGGTGGTGTATGGTGTTTTGTGCGTGGAAATTGTGTGGGTGATGTTGTGATTTGCCTCTGTGTGATGGTGTACTCTATGCTGTGCTCTCTCTCTCTCTGTCGTTCACTCGCAATTGTGGTCGTAGGGGTTTGTGGGTGATGTGGGTGTGTGTTTTATATTTAATTGGGTGTGTGGGAGTGGTGTGTGTATGTGTCTCAGGTATGTGTATTTTGAAATATCCAATGTGGTAGTGTTTTGTAAAGGTGTGTATTTTGACCGCGGCGGTGTGTACCGCCAATGGAATACCGCAGTTGAAAGACCGCTGCGGGGATTTGTGGGTCGGAATGGTATGGGCGTATTTCTGTTGTCGTGACGGTGGAGGTTTGGTCATCGCCAGTTTCCCGCTGACCTTTGGTGTGGCGGACTTTTGTGGATGTCGGGTTTTTGGCGGTTTGCCAGTTGCGGGTCAGAATGACCGTGGCGGTTTACCGCAGCCACGGCGGTGTTATGGTGGCCTTCTGGCCGGCGGTAAGCGACTTTTATCGCCGAGGTCAGAATGACCCCCTATATGTGTCATAATGCTGCCTTGAAACTACAGCCCCTTCACGCATATCACTTAGGGGGTCATTCTGACCCTGGCGGTCAGAGACCGCCGGGGCCAGGGTCGGCGGGAGCACTGCCGACAGACCGGCGGTGCCCCGCAGGGCATTCTGACCGCGGCGGTTCGGCCGCGGTCAGATGCGGGAAACCGGCGGTCTCCTGCCGGTTTCCCGCTGCCCTGCAGAATCCTCCATGGCGGCGGAGCGCACTCCGCCGCCATGGGGATTCTGACACCCCCTACCGCCATCCTGTTCCTGGCGGGTCTCCCGCCAGGAACAGGATGGCGGTAGGGGGTGCCGCGGGGCCCCTGGGGGCCCCTGCAGTGCCCATGCCAATTGCATGGGCACTGCAGGGGCCCCCGTAAGAGGGCCCCACAAAGTATTTCAGTGTCTGCTATGCAGACACTGAAATACGCGACGGGTGCCACTGCACCCGTCGCACCTTCCCACTACGCCGGCTCAATTCTGAGCCGGAGTCCTCGTGGGAAGGTTGATTTGCCCTGGGCTGGTGGGCGGCCTTTTGGCGGCCGCCCGCCAGCCCAGGTCAAATCCCAAAATACCCTCAGCAGTCTTTCGACCGCGGAGCGGTATGTTGGTGGGGGAACTTTGGCGGGCGGCCTCCGCCGCCCGCCGAAGTTAGAATCACCCCCTTAGTGTGGAAGTGGTCAGCAATGGGATTTACAGTGGGCATGCCACCATCAAACAACTGACATATTGACACTGTCCTACATTTATGATGATCCGGAAACCTGAGACAGCACCATCAAATAATGCCACTCGGGTGGCATCACCATTGTCCTATGAAGACAAATACCTGATACTCTCATTGTATGTGCTTCACACATGTGTGGTACATAGTGCAGCACACATAGAGATAGGAAATTGCCATCATTAATCATGTGCAGGAAGGGACACCTTACTGCACAGAAATAATCAACCTGCAAAGCCCCCATCTTACTACCATGCTACAAGGATGCCTACATTGAAGCTTGGCAGCTGAACTACTGCCAGTGCATTGGTAGACGTTAGAAATGCACCATCTCTAGGAGATATGGCACATTCGTGGCCTTTACCGGTGATGCAGGACACTGCAGAAAACACCTCTTGCACTGTCCTTTGCAACAGGTGTTTGTAAACTAGCCACATTCATTTCAATACATATCAAGCTACATTGCCACAAATTGCATGAGTTATATGTACACACATGCATGCGAGCCACAAAATATCGATTAAGCTCTGTATGAAAGGGAGGTAAACCATGTCCAAGTAGGGGGTTCACATGCAACACACAGGGCACAAAACCTGTCTTATGCCACACACCACACAAAATAGGTAGAAGCTCACACAACATGGCCCTTTTGCAGGTCAAAGGTTATTGGACAAATGTACAATGATTTGCAACATAACACATGTCCTGCCTGGGTCAACTGTCATGAATGAGACCATTCCTACAATCACCATGCCCCTGATACTCAACCTTTGACTGGAAAGTGCACCACAATACAACATTACAATCATGCATGCAAACAGGAACAATGCCAGATTCTAGTCATATTCTCCACTCCAATTACAAATACTGAGGCTAGTTAGAAAGAAACGCAAAAGCAAGTCTGACACTGTTTCTTACCTTCTATTACAGCGGGCCAAGGTTACGGCATCTAGTCATGACCCCATATGGAAACCCACATACAAATGCCGAGAAGGCTTACGATGACACACACAAAAAGAGAAGAAATGTGGTTGGGAGGACATTTGGCATCCTGAAATCCAGGTTCAGGATCCTAGATGTACCGGTAGGAAGGCTATTATATGCACCACCTCTTGTGTGCAAAATAATAGTAGTCTGTGCAATTTTGTGCAACATCTGGGTTTCTAACAATTGCCGCTGGAAGGAACAAGTCCAGGCCCAAAGGAGGAGGGTGAGGACAATGATGCATGACAGGAGAATGAGGAAGAAGAAAACTCTGCTGCTGGAACATGCAGAAGGGAAAATATTGTGCACAACGTCTTAATTTAGAGACTGAACTTTAGTCATCACTGAGCACACATTTTTAAATAAATCACTTGAACAGAGATTTGCCTCTGAGTACTTTAGCCTTCATATGCCTCATCAACTCACCCACATCTTGGAAAGCATGACTAGGCCAAAACAGTTGGAAATCAATTAGGAACATACTCAGGAACTCTAAACCACATACAATGCCCTAATAAATAAATGGGCAGGTGAAATGTGTGCACAGCTTGTGGAACAAATTATATTACATAGCAACACACAGATCACACAAGTACATCTCATTGATGTTTGACAGCAGCCACATAGAAAAAACATGTGATGGCTTCTGTTCAGATGTCCGGCTTTGGTAGGACGAGTAGTTAGTAACTACAACAGTGGGTCAGTGTCTGCTATGTAACAACTCATTGTCTGAATATCACAATCACAGGTGACAACTTATAACATAACCCTGAGTGGCACTCACGTGTATGACTAATAGAGAGTTAAATACAGAGGACAATGCACCTGAATGTATAGGTCTGTCAGACTCAAATCAGTTTATATCCTGCATGCATGTCAAGCAATGCCATAGCAAGTCACAAACTCTTGGCAAACTGCACATGTGAATAAGGTCTTAGAAATGTGAAAAACATTCATGTCCTACTCATAGCTGTCAGGAGCATTCACGCAAATCCAAACGCACTGATTGTTAGACCTGACAGCCTTGGGTGGTAACCCCTAACTTTTTGCCTGCCTCCCTCCACTTTCGAGATACTGTTTTTGCTGGTTTTAAGACTCTGTGCATTTTACCACTGCCAACCAGTGCTAAAGTGCATATGCTCTCTCCCTTTAAACATTGTAACATTGGATCATACCCAGTTGGACTATTTAATTTACTTATAAGTCCCTAGTAGAGTGCACTATATGTGCCCAGGGCCTGTAGATTAAATGCTACTAGTGAGTCTGCAGCACTGGTTGTGCCACTCACTTAAGTAGCTCCTTAACCTTGCCTCAGGCCTGCCATTGCACGGCCTGTGTGTGCAGTTTCACTGCCAATTCGACTTGGCATTTAAAAGTACTTGCCAAGCCTAAAACTCCCCTTTTTCTACAAATAAGTCACCCCTAAGGTATGCCCTAGGTGACCCATAGGGCAGGGTGCTGTGGAAGCAAAAGGCATAACATGTACCTGTGTAGTTTACATGTCCTGGCAGTGTAAAACTCCTAATTATGTTTTACACTGCTGTGAGGCCTGCTCCCTTCATAGGCTAACATTGGACTGCCCTCATACATTGTTTGAGTAGTAGCTGCTGATCTTAGAGGAGTAGGAAGATCATATTTAATATGGCCAGAATGGTGATTCAAAATCTTGCTGACTGGTGAAGTTGGATTTAATATTATTATTTTAGAAATGCCACTTTTAGAAAGTGAGCATTTCTCTGCACTTAAATTGTTCTGTGCCTTACAATCCACGGCTGGCTGGGTTTAGTTGACAGCTACCTTGTGCATTCACTCAGACACACCCCAAACACAGGATACTCAGCCTCACTTGCATGCATCTGCATTTTGAATGGGTCTTCCTGGGCTGGGAGGGTGGAGGGCCTGACACTTGCATGTCAAAGGACGGTAGCCTGCCCTCACACAAAGGACTGCCACACCCTCTACTGGGACCCTGGCAGACAGGATTGAATTGAAAGGGGACCTTGTACACTTCTAAGCCACTCTTTGATGTCTCCCCCACTTCAAATGCACATTTGGGTTTTTTAGACAGGGCCTCTGCCCCTACCAACTCAGACACTTCCTGGAGAAGAGAACATGAACCAGAACCTGAATCCTGCCAAGGAGACCTGCCTGGCTGCCCAAAGGACTCAACTGTCTACTTTCTGTGAAGGACTGCTGCCTTGCTGTTGCCCTGCTGCATTGCTGCTAACTGGCACTAGTGAAGAAGTGCTCTCCAAGGGCTTGGATAGAGCTTGCCTCCTGTTCCCTGAAGTCTCAGGACCAAAAAGGCTTCATCTCTACAAGAAGGACTCCTTGTGTGGCTAAACTCAACACACAGCCTGCCAGAAACGACGCACAGCCTGCACCGCGGTGTAAAATTCACCTCACACCGAACCGGAACAACGCAGCCTGACTTTGCATCGAGAAGATTGATGCAGCGCCAGCATAGCGACTGGAAATTCGATGCACGGCCCACCGGATCGACGCACAGCTGAGCTGGAACGACACAGCCCAACTTCCCGAGAGGAACTGACACAGCGCCTCCTGTGCGGTAGAAATTTCAATGCAATACCCACCGATGCAGCTCCTGTGACTTTGTCCTGCCAGCACAGGAAATCCATGCATCGTCCCCGGGCGTCTGTAAACCCCGCAACCCGAAGTAGATCCATGACTGAGTGCTGGAAATCGATGCCCAGCAGTCCCTGCGTGAAAACTAAACGATGCATTGCCGTGTGCGCCCCGAGAAATCAACACACTCCCCTTTGTTTTGACGCATCTCCTCCTCTGTGGTTCTTTGCGGAGATTTTGCACGCAAACCAGGTACTTTGTGCTTGAAAGAGACATTGCTTGCTTTTAAAAGACTTAAGACACTTTGGCCCTCATTACAACCCTGGCGGATTGTGTTAAAGTGGGTCTAATACCGCCAACAGGCCAGCGGTAAAAAAAATGGAATCACGACCACGGCGGAAACCGCCAACACAGACAGCCACTTTAACACTCTGACTGGCGGTAGCAACAAACACCGCAATGGTAACCGCCAACAGTCAGGTGGAAGTCAATGTACCACCCACCACATTACAACACGCCCATCCGCCAGCTTTTCCGGGGTGGTACCAACGCCATCAAAAGCACGGTGGAAACAGTACACAGAAGGGAAACCACTCACTTCTCAACAGTCAACGAAGAACTAGGACGCCATGGAGCCCAAACTACAGGTGTTATCGATGTTGGTGTATCTTCTCATCTACCAGGAGTACGAACGGCGGCGACAACCATGGTGACTACTGCACCTAGCACACAGGGGAGGAGGGAGGAAAAAGAGAGTGACACACACGCGCAACAAGGATAGGGTGAGTGGGTGCCTTTCTCCACTGGTTCTGGAGGGGGCTTAGTGCCCAGTGTGCTTCATCCTGCCAAGGATAGGGTGAGTGGATGCCTCTCTCCACTGGTTCTGGAGGAGGCTTGGTGCCCAGTGTGCTTCATCCTGCCAAGGATAGGGTGAGTGGATGCATTTGTCCACTGGTTCTGGTGGGGGCTTTGTGCTCAGTGATGCAACACTTGGGGTCTGGCAGTTCACAGTCCCTCACCTGGGTGTCTGAGCCACGAGATTTGAAGTGGCCAGGATGCATGATAGTCCATGGAGGCAGGGCTAGAGTCCATCTGGCGGTGGCTATGTCTGCACTGTGGTCGTAGTGCTGGTGCCGCTGGGGGTGCTGCCAGTGGTGGAGGGAGGCTCCAGCCCCTCTCCTGCAGCCTTGGACGGCTGCCCACTGGGGCTGCTGCTGCTGGCAGCAGTGGTGCTTGCGGTCGGTGGTGCAGGTGGCAGTGCTTGCGGTGGTGCTAGCGGTGGGGCTGCTGGCGGTGCTGGCCACGGTGCAGGTGGCGGTGCTGGCGCTTGTGCTGGTAGCCGCCAGGCCTTCCCCTGATGCCTCGGACTGCTGAGGTGCCTTGCCTGGTGTTTTGAGCCCCTTCCTCACCTTGGCAGATGGTGGTGTCACCTTGGGTCTGGCAGCTGGAGTCTTTGAGGTGGCCTTTCTGGGTGGTTGTGGCTCCTTCCCCTTGCTGGATGCTGTCCCCTTCTTCACCTTGCCATGTGGTGGAAAGGATTTTGCCTCGGCTGGGGTTGGTGGCACACTGGCTGGGCGGAAGTGTGCTCCTTTTGATTCTCTGACAGATGCAGGATCCACAGCGGAAGTGGACTTGGTGGCTGAGGTGCTGGGCTGGGTTTTGGCCAACCTGGCCTGAGGGGAAGGACAGGAGGGGGGAGGGGTAGGGAAGAGGTCAATGTTAGGGACACTGGGGCGGGAATAGGGAGAAGATCTGGGAGTGGAGGAAGAGGGAGTGGATGTAGGAGGTGTCTGTTTGCTGAGTTTGGGTGCAGGTGCATGGGCTGGAAGCTGATGTGAGGTGGATGGCTGTTGGGTGGGTGGGTGCTTGCGTTTGTGTACTTTGGGAGGAGGGGTCACAGACACACTGGGAGCGGACACAGGGGGACGTGTGCATGGATGTGGGGGTGGTGACTGCCAGTGAGGGGTGTGTAGTGATGGGTGTGCTGGTGATGGAGGTAGTGGATGAGGATGTAGTGCATGCAGGTGTGAGTGGAGATGCTACTGGGAGGGAGGTGGACGATGAGGAGGAGGGGGACACAGTGGAGGCAGTGGATTTGGTGTGTCTGCATGGGGATGGTGCTTGTGTGAGTGCCTGTGAGATGATGTGTGGTGCTTATGTTTGCCGGAGCCACTTCTGTGTGATGATTTGGGTGAATGCTGGTCTGCAGGTGTGCTTGGGATAGGCTGGGGTTGAGGGGATTGGGACTGGGTAGAGGAAGTTGGAGGGGGGAGGCTGGAGACAGGGACAATGGCTGCCATCAGTGCGGAGGCCAGAGCCTGAAATGCTCTCTGTTGGGCCACCACGCAGGAGTGAAACACGCTGAGGGGCTGCTGGGAGGGTGGTGCTGGTGGGGGGGGGTGGCAGCTGTACCTGTTGTTGGGGTGGGCACAGAGGTGTCCGCCACCACCAGGGAGCTTCTATCGGAGGAGGAGTCGCTGTCTGTGGTGTCCCCTCCTGTCCCCGTCGTGGTGCTCCCCTCGCCCTCCGCCCCACTGGTGCCCTCACCGTCGGTGGATTCGGCCTCCAGGCCCATGTGGGATGCAGCTCCCGCCGTCGCCAGTGCCTCTGCTCCTCCGCCAGATGATGCTAATGCACGCAAGGACAGGGTGACAAAACAAAGAGGTGGGGAGACAGAGGATACACTTTGTCAATGCCAGCAACAACACTACCGTTGGTGTACACAACTCACAGGGAACAGCCCTATGCACTATTCCATGCACTACCAGTTACAATGCCAGTCACCATCCCATGGGGTGCAATGCCTAATGCCATCAGCTGCACACCTGAAACAAACAGGGCCCTGACCAGTAGTAGATGCCCACTAACACAATTGGGGTTGGAGTGCTTCAGAGCCTTCCCAACAAGGGACTTACCCTGACATGTTCACCCTGGCCTAGGGGCACCCACAGTCCACATCTCCACCCAGGTAAAAGCTTAACACGCGCAAAGTACTGAATCAGAATTTGTACTCACCCCCTTGTGGCTTCTGTGATTCCCTCAAGCGCCCATCCAACTCCGGATAGGCGATCGCCAGGATGTGGAACATCAGGGAGGTCTGGGTACGACGGGCACCCCTTCCTCGTTGGGAGGCCAGCCCCAGCTGGACCTCTGCCGTCTTCCTTGCCCAGCGGCACAGGTCCTCCCACCGTTTATGGCAGTGGGTGCTCCGCCTCTCAAAGTCCCCCAGGGTCTGCACCTCCTTGGCGATGGCATGCCAAATACCCTTTTTCTGATGGACACTGACCTGCAGGAAAAAGACAGCAGAAATGGCAATTATTTAACCGTCCGGACCATCATACTCATGGCCCACCATATCCCTCCCATCCCCTGACGCACATACGTTGACCACCACACTTGCAGCACTTTGGCCAGGACGCCTCAGCCCCCCCTACATGTGGCTTACATACACAGCACTCCATACATTCATGGCCCACGCATCATGCTCTCAGTGTACTCACCTGTTTGTCTGGAGGACCGTAGAGTAACGTGTACTGGGGTAGGACCCCATCCACGAGTTTCTCCAACTCCTCCACAGTGAAGGCAGGGGCCATTTCCCCAGACACATGAGCCATTGTCACTTCCAGACACAGGTCACAGCAGCACTTGCAGTGTAGGTCTTGTCCTGTTGAACATCAGGTAGCAAGTGAGTGAAGAGATAGAAAATGGCGGTCACGTCCGCGGCAGTGCATACCGTCATCGCCGGCATACATCGCCATTGGCACCTGGAACCCATAGGGCCCAATGATAACCAATGCAAATTTGCGCAGCGGTTGTTGACCACCTACCGCAGCGGAGCACAATGCCAGCGGAATGACCTCATTTCCACTTGTCCCTCCTCACAGGTCAAGCAGCCGCCATTTCAGGGGGCCACAGGCCATGGCACCTAACTGCTTCGCAGCAGACCATGGCACAGCAACTGACTCTCGGATTCACATACTGGTTCTATAAATGTAGAAATGCATCATTATTGCAATTGATGTGTGATTATGACCCTCTGCTCACTGTTTTCCTCCCTAGGCTTCAACCACTGAGGATGAATATGAGATGGAGACATCCTCCTGTGTACAGACCCCTGGTGGACCATGCGACAATGGAGGACAGACACATTATACTAACATACAGACTTGATCAGGCCACAATCCAAGAACTGTGTGCCCAATTGGAGCCAGACCTGATGTCAGCTATCTGCCAGCCCACAGGTATCTCCCCTCTAGTGCAGGTGCTGTCAGTGCTCCATTTCCTGGCAAGTGGTTCCTTCCAAACAACAGTGGCCATGGCATCAGGGATGTCCCAGCCAATGTTCTCCAACGTGTTGACCAGAGTGTTGTCAGCCATGCTGAAACACATGCGCAGCTACATTGTATTTCCCCAGGTGGAGGATCTGGCCACAGTGAAAGCTGACTTTTATGCCCTGGGACATATCCCCAACATCATTGGTGCCATAGATGGTACACATGTAGCATTTGCCCCCCCCCCCCTCCTCCCGGAGAAATGAACAAGTGTTCAGGAATAGAAAAAGCTATCACTCTATGAATGTGCAGATGGTGTGTTTGGCGGATCAGCACATCTCCCATGTGAATGCCAAGTATCCTGGCTCTGTGCATGTCACCTTTATCTTGAGGAATAGCAGTATCCCATATGTGATGGGCCAACTCCAGAGGCAGTAGGTGTGGCTAATAGGTGAGCCCAAGGTCCCCACCCAGTATATATTGGTGTCTGGTATGAGGTTGTCCCTAAGTGTTAGTGTATGCCTGACAGTTGTCTCTCGATATTTGCAGGTGAATCCGGTTACCCCAACCTCTCATGGCTACTGACCCCAGTGAGGAATGCCAGGACAAGGGCAGAGGAACGTTACAATGAGGCACATGGGCAAACAAGGAGGATAATTGAGAGGACCTTCTGCATCCTGAAGGCCAGGTTCCGGTGCCTCCATCTGACAGGTGGATCCCTGTACTACTCACCCAAGAAGGTGTGCCAGATCATCGCTGCATGTTGCACAACCTGGTCTTGAGACACCAGGTGCCTTTTCTGCAGGAGGATGGGCCTGGAGATGGTCTTGTGGCAGCAGTGGAGCCTGTGGACAATGAGGAAGAGGAGGCAGAGGAAGAAGGTGCAGTAGACGTTCATTGCTAGGAAGATGGAGCTATGGCAGAGAATCTTGGACAGGGTCAACGCCGTGGGACAGCACTCCAGAACAAAGGATGACATTAGGAAGAGGTGGAACGACCTACGGGGGGAAGGTGTGTTCCGTAGTTGCAAGACACTAGATAGCTGTACAGAGGACTTGCGGTGGACCTGCACCTCCTCCCCCACAACTAAGAACATGGGAGGAGCAAGTCCTGGCAATAATGCATCCTGAGGGCCTCACAGGAGAAGCAGGAGGACTGGACTCTGGTAAGTCATATCTTTACTACTATATCCCCCACCATACCTGCATGCCATCACAAACTCCTACCCTCATCCCCATCTCTCCACCACCTCACGTATACCCCTCTATCACAACTCACCCACCCCGAAACCAAGCCCTGAATGTAACACCAATCCATGGACCACCATCACAGACCTGCATGGACACCCATCACCACAGCATGCCCATTAGAGAGAATCACCTAGCCAAGGCAAAGCTGACAGGGCAATCACAACCATACAGGGAAACACACCCATGCACAAGATGGCACACGCAGATACAATAACACTGCATTTTCTTCCCCACAGGACCCCTACTCAACGTCACCGCAGAGGAGTTGCCAGTAACAACCAGTCCCCCCAGAGGAGGCCCACAGTGATGACAGCAGCTTTGCACGCCTGGATCACGATGAACAACCTGGGACTTCTGGACGGTGGGTTACCCTGCCACAGTCCCAACCCACCACAGGGCCTCCCCCTCAGGAAACACCAGCACAGCACCCACCCAGCGGACCCATGCCACTGCCCCCAAGACACGTCAATCAGCAGTGTGTCCACCACTACAGGGACCCCAGGCAACCCCACGCAACCCCACAAACACAGGATGATCAGGGACCTGGGATCAGTGGCAGTGGGCACACAGTTCAGGGGACAGAGGCACAGGACAACAGGGAAGCTGGGAGGACTGTTGTGCGACAGGGGGAGGACAGGCCCAGGGAACCGACTCTCCACGAGGCACTCACCAACTGTGATCCGAATAGCTGTGGCTCTACCTGGATGATCTCCTCCACCATGACCCTTAGCTCCTCCTCTGAAAACCTGGGGTGTCTTTGGGGTGCCATGGATGTGGTGTGAGTGATATGTGTGAGGATGTGTGGGGTGATGTGTTGCGGTGTGTACTGTGAGGTGCGTGGATGGTGTATGGGTGATGATGTTCTGTGGCTCAGATTGAGTGGGTGCTCCTGGCTTGTGTCTCTCTCTCTTGGCAATCTTTTTTTTTAATTGAAAGGGTTGTGGGTAATGTGGGTGTGTGTTTATAGTGGTCTGAGTGTGTGGGTGTGAGTTTGTATGGTGCCACTAGTGGTGACGGAGGTGACGTGCATGGAATGCTCTGGGGTAGCGCTCAATGCAGTGATATTTAATGAAAGGAATGAGTGAGTGTATGGTGCCACTAGTGGTGAGGGAGGTGACGTGCATGGAATGCTCTGGGGTAGCTCTCAGTGCAGTGATATTTAATGAAAGTAATGCCCTATGACAGGAATGAGTGCAGTGTATGGTGCCACTAGAGGTGAGAGAGGTGAGGTCCATGGAATGCCCTGGAGCAGCTCTCAGTGCAGTGATATTTAATGAAAGGAATGCCCTGTGACAGGAATGAGTGTAGTGTATGGTGTGTGTATGTGTGTCAGGTGTGGGAAGTTTGAATTGTCCAATGTGGTGGAGTTTTGTAAGTGTGTGTGTATTATGAGCACGGCGGTGTGTACCGCCAATGGTTTACCGCGGTTGAAAGACCACTGCAGTGGTTCATGGTTCCTGATACTGTGGGCGTATTCCTATTGGTGTAACGGTATGGGTTCTGGTACCACCAATTTATCACTGATCTTTGGGCTGGGGGACTTGTGTGGGTGTCTGTATAGGGGCTGATTTCTCTGTGTGGGTCATAATAACCGTGGTGATGTACCGCCGTGCTCACGGTATCTTGGCGGACGTCAGCACAGCAGTAGGTGGCATTTACCAACAGGGTTGTAATGAGGGCCTTTATATCACTTACACAGTCATATGCCAACATATACTTATTGCATTTTAATCGTTTTAACCTGCATCTTATCAGATTAATATTATATATTTTCTAAACACTGCGTGGTGTATTTTTGTGGTCCTATATGGTGTTGTTGTTTGATTTATTGCACAAATACTTTACACATTGCCTTATAATTTAAGCCTGACTGCTCAGTGCCAAGCTACCAGAGGGTGGGCACAGGATAATTTGGATTGTGTGTGACTTACCCTGACTAGAGTGAGGGTCCTTGCTTGGACAGGGGTTAACCTGACTGCCAACAAAAGACCCCAATTCTAACACTGATAGTACATGTGACAAAGGATTATGAATGCAGGTGTGTGTGACTGTTCATGTCCAACAAACAAATGTTGAAGCGCAGCTGAGACACTTCTCTGCTTAAGTTTGCCAGCCAATATGTAGAGTTGACTCAGACACTCGATAAGTGCTGTGGCTGGGGTTGAGAGATGAGCGGGGTCAGTCATCTCATCTTGCAAACAATGGAAATGGTATGGCAAATATTGCTTCACCTGTAGAAGGAGCAATGTCCGTTGGCAAAGTTCACTTGAACAAATTACTATGATGTTCATGAAGGACTGGACAGTGAGGTTAAGGGAGATGTGTAACAAGGAAAATATGCACAAACTGTGCCAGCAACTTTGACCTAGAAGCCTACAGTCCACAATCTGGCTTGAAAGTGTGGGATTGATCACACATTGTCAAATACTCACTAAACAATACAACATTGTAGCTATGTAAGTTCATACACATAATGACATACATTCTGTAGGGCAGTAAATATCACAGTCACATTGCCAGCAACTCCACCCATGTGCTTGGCCAGCACAAGAAGTGTGAGCGATGCAGAACACATGACCCTGTTCCACCATCTACCAATGGCTTAACAATGCTTAAGAGGAACAAATACCAAACAAAATAACATAGTCATGTCCAGTCCCTAGTATATGATAAGACAAGTCCATCACAACCCCTTGTAAGTCACTAGTACATAATAGGGCAAGGCTGACGTCAAAAACCTGTAAGTCCCTAAACATAGTAGGGCAAGGCTGACATCAACATACCTGAACCACCGCCTCGCCTCCTACCTACCCAACAGACATCTCCGTTCTTCCCAGCTCTCCCTTGCAGTCTTTCTCAAGATCCGGAAAAGAACAGCAGAAGAAAGATCCTTCTCCTACCTCACAACCCAGACATGGAACATGCTACCTCTCAAGCTCAGACAGACCACATTACTGAAGCAGTTCAGAAAGGACTTCAAGACCTGGTTCTTCGATTGAGCAGCACACCCCTAAATAGCACCTTGAGACCCTACGGGTGATTAGCCGTGCTTTAAAAATCACTGATTGAACAACCTGTAAGTCCCTAGTACATAATAGGGTAAGGCTGATATCAACAGCCTGTAAGTCTCTAGTATGTAATAGGGAAGCCTGACATTAACAACCTGTAAGTCCCCCATACACAGTAGGTCAGGGGACCTGGGTTCAGTTATCCAGTTGGATTGCTCCAGTTGACTATGCACTGCAGTGGCTTTAAAAAACTTGAGGATGTGCCCCCTGCAAATGCTCCTAAGGGGGCTCCATCCACTCTGTAGACAGCCAGGAGCCTGCCACCCATGCACAGTGAACTGTGCTGAGGGGGCTACCTTGAGGTCGGGGCCACACCAGCACCAAGGAGGCTGTGGTGGCATTTGAAATGCCACTCGTGCACTGGTGAGTAGCCTGCCATCCCTGTCTGAGAGCAGCCCTTCCACGCAGAATGTGTGCTAAAAGGGAAGTCCCTGCAGAACTACATGGTGAAGAATTGTGCAGTCAAAGAGTATGTACAAACAAAATTGACTCATCCTACATGTACCCACTAGGTGCACCAGCCTTGGTGTGGTCTGTAACTTTGCGTATGGACAAATGAAAACTTGCAACAAATGGCATGGTGCATGCGAAAAACCACCTCTGAACATTTAGATACAGTATACATGTATCTATATAGGGTAACATGTTTGGCACTGATATGGGCAAAAAGTTTTGCTTCGATGTATGCAATTACTAATGGAGGACTCAAAAGTTTGTAGGACTTACATCCCTCAACACACCACTGTAGTAGGCATTACTGATCACAGATAAAGAAAATATACCACTCACTAGCATTTCACACATAAACCAACCATGACACATGTCAATCTACCATATCAAATAACTTGCATGCAAGGGGAACTGTAATTTACTCCTTCTTTACATCATGATGGCTGGCCCTTGGGACACACCATAGATTGTCACACAGATGCACTTCCATAGGTCTGGGTTATCGAACCACATACCAGGCTAAGCCACCAGCATACCTAGGTATACTGTTTTCAAGGGTATCATATGCATGAACCTGTTTCGCACATGGGCCAGCTAACCTAAGCTGTGTGGCTAAACAAACCAGGGAAATGTATAATATGTGTAGTGTAAGACCAACAATGCAAGTTTTCTCACATGTGTACACTCACAATACACACATTGTACAAATGTGAAGGCATAAAAGTGTCATATACATGCACACTTTCAGTCCATATTACTATTCCCATGCATCCAACAGACCAACATACACAGACACATTTCAATGTTTGCATTAAAAAAAAAGATGCATGTGGTCATTTTCTGCCATAGCTTATTAAAATAATTATGTATCGCACCTGCGCATAACAAATTATACAGTGTGCCCTGTCAGCCGTCCAACAAAAATACATGCATGGCCGTCATAGGTAAAAAAAAAAAAAACGCATCACATCAAAACACAGTGCATATGCCCAGGAAGTGATGCAATTGAACTTCCTTGCTGCAAAAATGGTAAAGTGAAGCTATTTTCACTGTTCCTTTACAGTGTATGTTTGTGAGAGGTTGTGTGGTGCTGGTGTGAGAAGTGGTCTTTTGTTAGTCTTGTGTGCTGTCTGCTGTCTGTGATGTGTCCCAAAAGTCTTTTTTGCAGTGTCTTTCACCATTGTGTGTTGTTATTAACTCTGTATTGTCAGGTGTTGGGATAGTTAGGGGAAGTTTGGGGTATTTATTTTGGTTTTTGGGTTGCAGTGAAGTTTGGGTCGGACATGTCGGGGAAGAGAAGAGAAAGGCCTATGACTGCAGATGAGCTGGGAGGTTTTCTTTGGCTTGTCTGTCACTATCTCCCCAAATGTGTCATCCTTGGGTATAAGATGGAGGCACAGAAGCTGCGGTGGGGCAAGGCCCACCACCAGCTCACCCGCATATTTGATGTTGAGTGCACAGACCACCAGCTGAAGCACTGGGGGCAGACCTAATTGCCAAGGAACAGGACCTCCTGGACCACCACTGTGGGTAAGTGCACCTTATATGTGGGTGATTCCAACTTTGCTTTTGCACGTCTATTGGACATTGGGGTTACTTTATTATGTCATGACAAAGGCTAGGACTGCGACTAGTGTGTCTGCGCCAACCTGCATCCATGACAAGAACAGCAGTGCACCGTCAGTCAGACCAATGGCATATTCCTGTCTTTGTTCCCTGTGTTTAGCCAGAAAATTTTGAAGTGCATCAAAGTCAACACACATGTGTCATGGTGCAAGAGTACATGGTAACCAGGGACAAATGTCCATGTCCATTAAGGGCCTTACCACTGTAATATGTTGCATGGTCTTGTACATTGTATAGGTAGTCATGGATGGGTGTGTTCCATGAGTTATGTATTTGCAGAGTGGCACAACAATGTGCTGCGCTTGTGAAAAATGTCAGCGGAATGTCCTCTGCAAAACGTGACCAATGAGGCTGAGACATGTATGTTTAGTTCCATCACATATCTGTATATTGCATTGTATTGTATTGTAATAGTATTTATATAGCGCTTCCTATCCCTGACGAGGCATCGAAGCGCTTTTCGGCAAGTAGCACGCTACTCCGGAACCCAAAAGGAATTAGTGTTAGATTAGTATAGGGAAATATGAATACAGTTTTAGTATTATTATAAGTTAATTTGAGCCGCGGATACGTGAGTTTGTTAGTTGGATTGACTGGAGTAATGGAGGGGTGGAGGAGGGAAGAATCCAGAAGTGTTGATTGGGAGTTTATGGTTATAGGATTTAGGCTTGGGATGAGTAAAGGGGGGGATGGAGGAGGGAAGCGTCAGTGGAAAGGGTTAGGGAGAACATAGTAGCAGGGTGAGATAAATGAGGGAGAATTTAATAGGGTTGTTTGGGAGATCATGGTAGTAAAGTGAGGTTTGGGTGAGTTAGATGTGGAAGAGGAGGGAAGAGCCTAGGCAGGGTTTTTAGGAGATGAAAGTAGTAGAATGGATTTGGGATGAGTCAGAATGGGAATGGAGGATAGATTGATAGAGACATGACTTATGGTGATGGGTAGACAAAGTGTGATATAAAATGAGAGCAGTGATTCATAAGTATCTAATATAACAACTTATTTAGGAGTTATGCAATGACCTATGAACATGTTAAGCATAGAATAACATATACATACATATATATATATATATATATATATATATATATATATATATATATATATATATATACATATATACACACACACATGAATACACACACATATATGTACATACATATTTAAACCATGAGTAAATATACATTAGTTAAACAGGTTTAAAGAGTATGTGTGTTGTTTATTGTTAGGACATAGTAGCAATACATATTTTCTAAAGAACTTTATATAACCAGAATGTACACATAGTCAGATAAAAAATATTTAGCAACATAGGCATATGCAGTCCATAGCTGTTTGAATATGGTGGTTATGAAGGAAAGAGCCAGCTCTTGAGTAGTTACGTAAGTAAGACAAGATCACAGAACATATCACCGTACAACAGAATAAAACATCATACTACAAACTGCTGTCTTATAGGCTCTCACGCTGTTACAAAGGGCCTGTTACAGGCTCTCACAGCTTTTTAAAGGCATTGCCTTGCTGTGTTATAGGCTCTCTTACGGTGTTTCACAGGGCCTGTTACAGGCTCTCACAGATTTTTAAAAGATTTGCCTGGCTGTGTGATAGGCTCTCTCACGCAGTAACAAAGGGCCTGTTAAAGGCTCTTACAGGTTTTGGAAGGTATTGTAGTGCCTGACAGTGTTATAGGCTCTCTCACACTGATTCACAGGGTAGGTTACAGGCTCTTACAGGTTTTTAAAGGTATTGCTTGACTGTGTTCACACTCTTTCTCAAGGCATCTACAATCCCTGCCTGGACTCTGCTAAAGGCCTGTCCTCTCTTGCAGGGTCTCCCTCTGTGCCCTTCTACAGGCTCTGCCTAGACTCTGCTAAAGGCCTGTCCTCTCTTTCAGGGTCTTCCTTTGTGCAATTTTACAGGCCCTGCCTGGGTCTGTCCTCTCTTGCAGGGTCTCCCTCTGTGCCCTTCTGCAGGCTCTGCCTGGGCCTGATCTCTGTTGAAGGGTCTACCTCTGTGCCCCTCTAAAGTCTCTTGCTGGGCCTGTCCTCTCTTGCAAGGTCTTCCTCTGTGCCCCTCTACAGGCTCTATCTGTGCCTGTCCTATCTTGCAGGGTCTTCCTCTGTGTCATTCTGCAGGCTCTTCCTGGCCCTCTCCCCCTGTGCCCTTCTACAGGCTCTGTCTGGGCCTGTTCTCTC
The DNA here is from genome assembly GCF_031143425.1 of Pleurodeles waltl. NCBI lineage: Eukaryota > Metazoa > Chordata > Amphibia > Caudata > Salamandridae > Pleurodeles > Pleurodeles waltl. The sequence goes on along the minus strand of NC_090437.1, from coordinate 736,617,560 downwards.
TTGCAGGGTTTCCCTTTATGCCCCTTTACATGCTCTGCCTGTCCTCTCTTGCAGGGTCTCCCCAGTGACCTCCTACAGGCTCTGCCTGGGCCTTTCCTCTCTTACAGGGGGGCAGCGAGATGCGGTGTACAGTGTGTGAGGGAGGAGGGACCTGTGTGAGAGGGATCAGCGGCACTGAATGAGGGGGTAGGTACTGTCTGTGAGTGAGGGGCAGCGAACTCTGGTGTACTTTGTGTGAGAGGATGTGTGAGGGGACAGAGGCACTGAGTGAGGGGGTAGGGACCGTGTGTGAGTGAGAGGCAGCAAGCTGTAGTGTACTCTGTGTGAGGGGCCTGTGTGAATGGGGGCGGAGGGACCGAGTGAGGGTGAAGGGTCCTGTGTGAAGGAAGAGCAGCTAACTGTGGTGATGTGCTGTGTGAGAGGGTGTGTGAGGGGGCAGTGAGACTGAGTGAGGGGGTAGGGTCCATCTGCAAGTGAAAGGCAGCGGGTTGTGGGGTACTGTGTGTGTGTGTGTGAGGGGGCTGTGTGAGTGAGAGGCAGAGAGATGTGGTGTACTGTGTGTGAGAGGATGTGAGAGGGAACAGTGGCACTGAGTGAGGGGCAGCAAGCTCTGGTGTACTGGAGTGAGGGGGTAGGGACTATGTGTGAGTGAGCAGCAGTGAGCTGTAGTGTTCAGTGTGTGAGAGGATATGTGAGAGGGGACAGTGGCAGTGAGTGAGGGGATAGAGACCCTCTTTGACTGAGAGGAAAAGCGCTGTGGTGTACTGTGAGTGGATGTGTGAGAGGGGACAGTGGCACTGAGTAAGGGGGTAGGGACAGTTTGTGAGTGAGGAGCAGTGACATGCGGTGTACTGTGTGTGAGGGGCCTGTGAGAGGGGCAGCGAGCTTTGGTGTGCTGTGTGTAAGAGGGTGTGTGAGGGGGACAGTGGCACTGAGTGAGGGGCAGCTAGATCTGGTGTACTGTTGTGAGAGTGTAGGAAGCTGGCCTGGTGTGTGGTGGGTACCTAAGGTACTTACACCTTATACCAGGTCCAGGTATCCCCTCTTAGTGAAGTGTAGGCAGTGCCTAGAAGCCAGGCTCTCTAGAGGTAGCTGTGGATGAGCATCCAAGGCTTAGCTAGGAGACATGCAAAGCTCCTGCAATACCACTGTAATCACACAGCACTTACACACATGAAAGAAAGCAATCAGTGTTACAAAAAACAAGGTACTTTGTTTTAGTGACACAATACCAAAAAGTACTAGATAGGCAACCCTCCAATAGGAGATAAGTAACACACTAAATATATACACTAGTATCAGGCATAGAAAATGTTAGAAAACAGTACAAATTGCAATAATCAAAAGTGACCCTAGGGGGAGCACAAACCATATACTAAAAAATGGAATGCAAACCCCACTTAGGTAAGTGAAATGTGCAGAAGGGAGCTGGGAGTACTAGAAAACCAGAGGTAAGTAACACAGTACCCCCCCAGCGACCATGAAAGCAGGAGTAAATCACTGGAATTTCCCCAAACCACCCAAAAGGAAGGAAAGAAAAGAAATGCAAGACCCAGAAGAGACTGCAATATCCCAGTGGTGGATTCCTGTGAAGAAAGACCTGTGGAGAGATGGGACCAAGTAAAGAAAGAACTATAGAGTCCAGTGGGGCAGGAGCCCCTACCCACCACACAGAAGATGCAGGAGTTGGTCACCAGTGAACACAGGAATGTCAGCACTGCACCCCTGAAGACGGAGTCGAGTTCCTTGAGGATGCAGGTGATGTTCCACGCCGGGTAGAAGATTGCAGACTAGGTTGCGTGTCCGGATTCCGCCAACAAGCCTTGGCAAAGGCAATCTTCACGGTTGGAGGAAAGTCGAGCTGCTGAAGACCAGCAAGGTGCAAGAGGACTCAACCCAGGAGGTGGAGTCACAGGGGACCCTCAGCAATGAGAGGAGCCCATGGAAGCCCAGGCGGCACCCACAGGAGGCCCACAGGACGAGGACACAGAAGGTGCAGCACTGCAACAGAGGATCCCACGCCACAGGAGAACCAAGCAGAGGACTGTGCTTCACAGGAAGGAGTGCTGGGGGCTGGAGCTGCGCATCACAGGAAGATCCCTTGGAGAAGATGCAAACAAGCCTTGGCAGCTGCAATAGATGCAGTGCACTGTCGTACTGCCCTGCATGGGAAGGCAAAGGCTTACCTCCACCCAAGTTGGATAGGTGGTTGAGAGGGGACCACTGCAGACCACCACCCGTGATGCAGGATTCACGCAGCTCAGCAGGAGAGGGGATCCACGCAGCCAGTCGTTGCTGCTGTAGGTGCCTGCTGATGTAGGGAGATTCCTTCTTGTGCAGACTGAAGATTTACTGTCTTCTGAGGATGCACAGCCAAAGAAATGTTGCAGAACTGGCAGGAGTTGTGGATACAATGTTGCAGAAGAGTCTTCCTTGTAGATCTGCAGCTTTGTCGGTTCCTGGAGGGTCTAGTTGCAGTTCCAGTGGCTAGAAGTCAAAGTAGAGGTTGCAGAGGAGTCCTGCTGGAATCCTGCTAGCCGAATCTGAGGACCCACCCAAGAGAGAGACCTTAAATAGCCCTGAAAGGGGGATTGGCCACCTAGCCAGGTAAGCACCTATCAGGAGGGGGCTGTGATGTCACCTGCCTGGACTAGCCACTCAGATGCTCCCAGATTTCCCTGCCAACCTCAGAAGCAAGATGGCAGAAGCCAGGGACACTCTGGAGGAGCTCTGGGCACCACCCCTGGGGTGGTGATGGACAGGGGAGTGGTAACTCCCCTTGCCATTGTCCAGTTTCACACCAGAGCAGGGACTTGAGGTCCCTGAACCGGTGTGGACTGGTTTATGCATGGAGGGCACCAAATGTGCCCTTCAAAGTAAACCAGTGACTTGAGGAGGCTACTCCTCCCACGCCATTCACACCTATTTTCAAAGGGAGAGGGTGTTACCTCCCTCTTCCAAAGGAAATCCTTTGTTCTGCCTTTCTGGGCTTGATCTGATCAAGCAGCAGGAGGGCAAAAAACTGTCTATGGGGTGGCAGCAGCTGGGGCTGCCAGGAAAACCGTGTAAGACTGGTGGTAGAAATGCTGGGGTCTTCTAAGGAGGCCCCAGAGTGCATGGAGTCATACTACCAATACTCGCAACAGTATTGGGGTATGATTCCGACATGTTTGATACCAAACATGCCAAGGTTCGGAGTTACCATTATGTAGCTAACATATATGTTAGCCTTTCTTATCAATAGCTGTCACAGAGACATGTTGAGGGCTCACTTGAATATTTATTAACCTAACTCTTATATGTCCATCAGCAAAACATGTAATGTGTAGCATTTGTCCATGGTGTTAATTGTTCAGCATTCATAGTGCTATGTCTCATTTCATGTCTTGCAGATGGACCCACCCCCTACACCATTGGAGAGGTGGCAAGCTTTGAAGACCCCAATGTCATCCGTAAGTGTCATCCTGTATGTCTAATGTGTAGTGAAAGGGTTGTGTGTGATGTTGTATGATGTGTCAATGGCAGTTAAAAATTGCACATATGATAATTTGGACACCATTATCCATTTTTGGAAATGGATAGTATGTCAGATATTATGTCCAGAATGTGGATTACAACTAAGTGGTGCACAGGTGGCAACGTGTGCTGCAAGGTCCTTTTGATTGTTGGACATGGTATATACCCGGACAAACACAGTGATAACAGTCAAGACATGTGTCAGCAGTATTGGGCTGAAAACATGTATGTAAGGTGGCAATTTGTTGGTCACGGCATATGTTGCTGCTGTCTGTGCCATACGTAGCTCACAGTTACTCAGGGCATGTTAGGATTAAAGACCATGTGAATAGGTCACTAAGGGGCTTTATAATAAGCTGGACTTCCACATTTGTTTGTTGGACATGAGTAGTCACACACAGCTGCATTCATAATCCTTAGTCACATGCACATCAGTGTATTTGGATTATGGGAATAATCTTGACAACTATGAGTAAGACATGCATGTTTCAACATGTCTGTGTCCTTATTCCCACAGTTTGCCAAGAGGTTGTGACTTATTATGACATTGCTTGACATGCATGCAAAATACCAACTGATTTGAGTCTGATAGGCCTAGACATTCAGGTGCATTTTCTCTGTATTTAACTCTCTATTAGTCATACATGTGAGTGCCACTGAGGGGTATGTTGTAAGTTGACACCTATGATTTGGAGCATTCAGACATTGAGTTGTTACATAGCAGTGACCTACTATAGTCCTACCTAGGCCAGACATCTGAACAGCAGTCATCTCATGTTTTTTCTATGTGGTTGCTGTCAAATGTCAACCTGATGTACTTGTGTGATGTGTGTGTTGCTATGTAATTTGTTCTACAGGTATGTATACACTTCACTCACACATTAATTTATTAGTGCAATGTGTGTAATTGTTTGGAGTTCCTGAGTTTGTTCCTAATTGATCCCCATCTGTTATGGCCTAGTCATGCTTTCCAAGATGTGGGTGAGTTGATGAGGCATGTAAAAGCACTCCGAGGGAAATCTGTGTTCAAGTGATTTATTTGAAAATTTGTGCTCAGTGATGATTAAAGTTCAGTTTTTAAGTGAAGAAGTTGTGCACAATATTGTCCCTTCTACGAGCTCCAGCAGCAGAGTTTTGTACTTCCGCATCCTCCTGTTGTGCATCATTGTCCTCATCCTTCTCCCTGGGAACCTGGACCTGTTCCTAACAGGGGTCATTGGTGCAAACCCAGATGTTGTGCAAAATTGCACAGACTAGTATTATTTGTATGCAAGGGGTACATCTAGGCTCCTGAACCTAGATTTCAGGATGCCAAATGTCCTCTGAACCCCATTTCTGGTCATTTGTGTGCATCATTGTAAGCCTTCTCAACATCTGTATGCGGGTTTCCATATGGGGACATGACCCATGGCTGGATGCAGTAACCTTGGTCCACTGCAATGGAAGGTGAGAAACAGTGTCAGACTTGCATTTGTATATCTTTCTAACTGGCCTGACAAAGTATTTGTCATTGGAGTGGAGAATATGACTAGCATCTGGCATTGTGTAGGTTCCTGTTTGCATACATGATTGTAATATTGTATGGTGGTGCACTTTCCAGTCAAGGGTTGAGTCTCAGGAGCATGGTCATTGTAGGATATGTGTGACTTTGTACCTATTTTGTGTAGTGTGTGTCATGAGACATGTTTTGTGCCCTGTGTGTTACATGTGAACTCCCCCCTTGGACATGGTACAGCTCCCTTGCACACAGAGCTGTAATTGATATTTCATGGCAAGAATGCATGTGTATACGTAGATATCATGCAAAGTGTAGCATCAGAGCTTCAGCTGTATTACCATGTTTTTGACTAGTTTACTAACACATGTGGCACAGGACATGGCAAGAGGCGTTTTTTGCATCGCCCTGCATCACCGGTGAAGGTCAGCAATGTGCCATATCTCCGAGATATAGTGCATTTCTAACCTCTACCAGAGCTCTGGCAGTAGTTCAGCTGCCAAGCTTCAATGTAGGCACCCTTGAAGCATGGTAGTAAGATGGCAGCTTTCCGGGTTTAATTGCTTCTGTGCAGTAAGGTTTTCCTTCCTGCACATGATCAACCAATGATGACAATTTCCTACTTCTATGTGTGTTGCACTATGCATCACACTTGTGAGATGTATACACAATGAGAGTATCAGGTATTTGTCTCCATAGGACAATAGTGATGCCATCCCTGAGTGACATTATTTGATGGTGCTGCCTCAGCTTTCCAGATTGTTATAAATGTGGGGCAGTGCCAATATGCATGTTGTTTGATGTTGGCATGCTCACTGTAAAACCTATTGCTGACCACTTCCACACTAAGGGATTTGTGTGAAGGGTCTGTAATTTCAAGGCAGCGTTAAGACACATATAGGCCCTCATTATGACTCCGGCGGGCGGCGGAGGCCGCCCGCCAGAATTCCGCCCTCCGTAATACCGCTCCGCGGTCAGAAGACCGCGGAGGGTATTATGAGTTTTTCCCTGGGCTGGCGGGCGGTCTCCAAAAGACCGCCCGCCAGCCCAGGGAAAAACTCCCTTCCCACGAGGATGCCGGCTCGTAATAGAGCCGGCGGAGTGGGAAGGTGCGACGGGTGCTGTTGCCCCGTCGCGTATTTCACTGTCTGCAAGGCAGACAGTGAAATACATTTTGGGGCGCTCTTACAGGGGCCCCGCGACTCCCCCTCCCGCCATCCGGTTCCCGGCGGGAGAACCGCCAGGAACTGGATGGCGGGAGGGGGAGTCGGAATCCCCAAGCCGGCGCAGCAAGCTGCGCCGGCTTGGAGGATTCCTTGGGGGCAGCGGGAAACCGGCGGGAGACCGCTGGTTTCCCTTCTCTGACCGCGGCTAAGCCGCCGCGGTCAGAATGCCCCGCGGGGCACCGCCGGCCTGTCGGCGGTGCCTCCGCGTCCAGCGGCCCTGGCGGTTACAAACCGCCAGGGTCGTAATGAGGGCCATAGTGGCTTTACACCACCTTTTAAAAGCAGAGAGGGCATTGCTCCGATAGAGAATCATTAAAAGTGATAGTCTGGTGGTGCAAGGGGTCTGTACATGTGGCCATATGTGAGGGTGATATACATTTGATGTGTGGAGTGATGCATGTTGCATATGTGTCGCTCAGCGGTCATCTATTCTTCCCTGTCCATGTGTGTGGAGTGTGGTGTGTGTTTTGTTAGTTCCACATGTTTAGTATGTTGTATGTGTTATGTATTGTCTGCTTGCTTACCTACCAGTATGCCATTGCCATATTATTCATCATGGAAGCGTTGGTTTATTATGAGTGCTGTAAGATGTAGGCAACATGCATGCTTGCAGGATGTTTAGCGAGGATGTTGTTGAATATCTCACAATGGTCCTCAATGTAAGGCAGATGATGGCATCCAGTACCATAAGGAGGAAGGCAGAAAAGGGTTGAGTCTCAGGAGCATGGTCATTGTAGGATATGTGTGACTTTGTACCTATTTTGTGTAGTGTGTGTCATGAGACATGTTTTGTGCCCTGTGTGTTACATGTGAACTCCCCCCTTGGACATGGTACAGCTCCCTTGCACACAGAGCTGTAATTGATATTTCATGGCAAGAATGCATGTGTATACGTAGATATCATGCAAAGTGTAGCATCAGAGCTTGAGCTGTATTACCATGTTTTTGACTAGTTTACTAACACATGTGGCACAGGACATGGCAAGAGGCGTTTTTCTGCATCGCCCTGCATCACCGTTGAAGGTCAGCAATGTGCCATATCTCCGAGATATAGCGCATTTCTAACCTCTACCAGAGCACTGGCAGTAGTTCAGCTGCCAAGCTTCAATGTAGGCACCCTTGAAGCATGGTAGTAAGATGGCGGCTTTCCGGGTTTAATTGCTTCTGTGCAGTAAGGTTGGAGCTTCGTCATGGGTGGTATGGTTGTAGGACTTTCCTCTCTTTCAATGATGTCAGGAGCAATGTGGTAAAACAGGCGTACTATGAACTGCCACTTCAGACAGTACTGTCTGAAGTGCCCTGAGGCCAAGAATGGAGGTCCATTGGCAAAATATTCGTTCTTTCCTGTGTTGCCTTTGTGACTGCTGTTGTGGTGGTTGAGGGTGCTACGGTGGTGCTGGTGGCACTTGACGTCATTGCTGTCATCATCTCAGGGTGCCGAGCTGTAGCAGTAACACGTCCATGTTGTCCTGTCGTTTGCCAGACTTCCTTCTGTGAGTTTCCCTCATAGAGATGCAGTGGTGCGTCATTGTAATGCCTGAACTGACCGGGCCTTAAAATTTTAATGCAAATCAGAGTTTGCACCATTTTCCTCGGCCATCCTAGGCCTGCGTCATTTATCCAATGGCACTAGCGGGCAAGTGTAATTTTTTAGAAGGGAACATCAACCTTGCATATCATTGTCATTAAACAACGCGAGGAAAAGCGCTGCTCCTAAAAATGTATGCAAGCCAAGGAAAAGTAGCGCTAGACATCTGTAGCATTGGGTTAGTGTCGCTTTTGCATTACAAAAAATGGTGCAGCGGCAGCCCAAACTTTTCTGAAATATAGGCCATAGTGTTTAAAAAATACAAAACAACCTTGGACTTTTCCAACTTTTTTTTCTGCCAAAACCTAGCGCCTGAAAGTCAGGAGCAGAGTGCATTCTCATTCGACTCACAAAAACGTTTTCACCATTTACCACAAGGCTATAAGAACAGCCTGGGGTTGTTTTGAGCCCATGTAACATTAATATTGCATGATATTGATCCTGAGGCGTTGTCCTATGTGGACGACATCTATCTCACAAATGATGACCTTAATATTCATCTTCCCAGGGTCGATCGGATCATTTTGGCTTTCGCAGCCCTTGAAAATAAATGTAATTTCAAGAAAACAAAGATAGCATTTCTTAGTATCCTGTTTTTGGGATATGAGCTGTCAAATGAAGGCAAGAGCCTGCCCCGCACTTTCTAGAAAAATGCATTCAGCTTCGGCCACCAAACACAATAAAGAAACTGCTGTCATTACTCAGTTTCTTCAACTTTGGCAGAACATGCATTCCTTATTATTATGGTCAATACATAAAACAAATCTATGAATTAATCCGTCCAGATTTTTCAAGTAAACACTGGACAGTCAACACACACACATCCTTAGAGGATTGCAGCAAGACATGCTAGAAGCAAAACACTTACACACATGTGACAACAAAACAAATTTGGTCATCAGAATAATTGCTGGTGTCATCGGGTTCACCTATATCACTTTATTGAGGGTGACACGGTACCCATCGCATACAAATCACATCTGTACTCCAATGCAGAGCAATGTTTTTGCACAAACAGAATGAATTCTGACTGCTGTACAGATGGCTGTCATTAAGGAGAGACCACTTGCCCAAGGGAAACGTATCATTGTTCTTACCCCTGTACTGGCCTTAATGGCAGTCACCAAATCAAGCATTCCTAATGCTAAAGCACAATATTCATGCTGGATTCAATGGGCAACCTCCTTGAATGGTACTGATATTGATTACAATTTTGACCCCAAACTTCAAACAAAATAATTTCTCCCATATGAACAGGAATACCTCGCACTTGCTAACATCTTGCCACTAGACACATACCAAACTGTCATTTACACTGATGGTTCAGCACAACCAGCTGTGGGTATAAAACATCAATACTCAGCCGACTGCGCAGCTGTGAGCTGAGTGATAAAGGATTGTGTATTTCACCCTCAGAATACCTACTCTCGGTCCCTGGGGGACTGCACCGCACAATTGGCTGAGCTTTAAGCTCTTATCTTGGCACTGGAATATACAGATGCAGAACAGCTCACATTGGTTGTGTTTCATTCGTAGTACTTTGTTCAGTCGTACAATGGTTATCTTAATTACTGGCATGTGAATGGGTTCAGAGACTCAAAAGGGAACACATAACTCTCTGGGGGAGGGTAGCTGATCTAAAGGATAAGCTACCAGACATTCATGTAGGACATATACTGGGCCATCAACATGTTGGAGTACGTTGTAGGAAACACTTTGGCAGATGAAGCTGCCAAATCCTCTGTAGCTATGGCTTCTGTTGCTGCAGTGGCTCATTCTCATGGAAGAATGGATAATAAGATTCAGGATGCCGTACAAGCGTCGGGTGAGGTTAAACCTCTTCCAAAAGCATACCCTGCAAAATATTCCCATCATATCAGTGCACAGAATGTTGCCTTTGAAACCATTTCTGGGTTGGGTGATCAAGTGATTTCCAACCAAGATTAGAGCTCATCAAAGCAGCGCATGAGGGTGTTACATTTGCTCATACTGGTGTAATGGCCACAATATCACTTTTACAGAAATGCTTCTGGTGGCTGAGTCTATACAAACAGACCAAGCAATATGTAATTTGCTGTGACATTTGGCATCCAATAGAGAGCTCTAACATCAAACACCCACCGCAGACATCCCTCTTAGTGTCCAAAAGGCCACTACAATGTGCGTACCTGGACCATTATGGTCTCTTACAACCTCATGGTGCACACAACTACATCTTAGTCGCTTTTGATTCTTGTTCTAGATTCCTGTGGGTGTGGTCACAGAAGTCGGCTAATACTCAAACTGTTATAAAAAAGACTTGCTAGCCTTAATCTGTAAAAGCAATTAATGAACATGTGCTCTCGCATGAATAGATTGTACAGCCCATCATAGTCACTCACTTTGCTACCCTTCATGTTACCATCTAGTGCCTTACTTGAGTAATCAATGAAATCTACCTAGGACTTGTTAGGCAGTTTCTGGCTGCCCCTAAACATTAAGCACTATTTCTCTGGGATAAGTGCAAACTTGACAGCAAGGATGTCTTTCATACCTCATCCAATCAACTGTATCTAGGGCCAGTAGGTTATCCATCCCAGTGACTGGTATAGGCTTCCAAAGACTACTCCCTCAATCCTCCACTGGGACTCTGTGCATGCACAAAGCTACCTCATATGTCTTAAACCATGTATCCATGTGAATTCCCACTATAAAGAGAGGCACTATATCTTTGGGGATATGGACCCTTTTTTCTTCCTCAAGGCACTTATGATTTACTTCCACCATGTTCACTGTACTCTGTGACCCTCCTGCCTTTCAGGTCCTGAACGTCCAGGCTCATCTTATGTGCCAGCAGAATATTCCTCTCCTTCAGAGCTAGCCTTTTTTCTTTTAAGGCTCTCTCAGCTGCTGTCTTTTTCCAAGAGGTACAGCCTTTTGTACTCCATGGACATAGTGCCCAGTTGAAGCCTCAGCTCTCTCTCAGCTTGCCTATCTTCCAACTCTTCAGGGGTCACTTTGTGGGAGAACACATTGCTTTTTGCTGGGTATCTCACTTCTATGGGCCCTCTTTCACCTCTGACTCTATGGCCATAATCAGGAAATTCTCTTCCTCCTACTCTTTCTCATCTTCCTCTTCAACATTATCATCCTCCTGCTCCTGTGATGTAGACTGCAACATGCAGACCTCCTCCCAGACTCTTGGAATCTTTGATTAGGTTCAGCCATGTCTCCTTACATCACCTTTTCTGCCCTGGTGAAGGCTTTCAGTGTCACTGAGATCTACTCCATTCTTGCAAAATCAGTGGTGAAGAATATGGGGATAGGATTGAAATTTAGGAAAAATGAAAAACATACTCAATTAAAAATTAAAATGTATATAAAAGTTGCAAATTGATTTTTATGTCAGATTATGCAAAGGGATTTTGGTTTTCTAAAATCACTGAGTAGCATTGCACAAACACAAATACCAAATCCACCACTTAACAAAAATGTAAGAAATTGGTGGATTAGTTGAGAAGGGTGAAAACCCATCCTAAATAGTAAGCACTATATAAGAGTGTGCCTAACTCTCTGGTAGCTCGAGATAAAGCCATAGACTTAACTTAGAGGCAATGTGTAAAGTATTTATGCAGCACCTAAATAGAAATAAAGAAAAAAGAACAAAAATCCAACAAGTAAAAACAGAGATCTGACTTTTAAAGTTTGAAGCAAAAATATCACCAAAGAGCTCCAATTGCGGTTATCTGGGCACTCTATACTGGGTCAAATCAAATGGTAAGGATGACCAAGATATAGCACAGGTGAGATATAGGACAAGGTTCATACCGTTTGAAAGGTTATCTTTTGATTTACAAACTTTTATGGAGAAAAAGTGGTCATCAATGAGTAGGCGGCAGGGCATCTTGCAAGCTGGATCCAAAGCAGGGCTCGACGATGGCGCATTGCTAAAGAGCAGATTTCCAGCACCATTATCAATGAAGCAGGAAAACTCTGAGTAGGCAAAGTCCAAAGTCTGCCCAAAGAAACCTTTATGTCAGTGTGTTGCTGCTCTGTGTCAGTCCCAGTGAGACCCTCTACGTTCAAACTTGGAAACATTTCTGAAAGTCAGTTCTCCTTCAGCAAGGCAAACCAGCAAGCTGAGGCAGACCAGTTATTTGACATTGAGGGCTGACTTTGCCCTTTGGTAACAGAAGTACACTCTAACACCAACCAAGGGCCAAGGGCATGGGGGTGGCACTACTTGTGGTGTAAGGACTCAATCCAGCAGAGACCAACAGCAGGGTCTAGGGCAGGTTCAACTGGTACTGGTCAGTTGCAGTGAAAGGCCTCTGGAAGCTTGTTGTATCACTGTTGAAGGTCAGCCAAATGACTCTTGGAGTCACATCTGTGGTCCTGGGTGTAAGGCAAGAAGGCCCAGTCTTCCTTGAGGTTTCAGACAAGAAGACAGTCCTTCTTTTGAGAGAGCTCTAGGAGTGTTTTGAAAAGAGGTCTGCGTGGTCCACTTTGGGTGGAGATCAAGCCATTGTCAACCACCTAAACCAATTGCTGGTCAGTTCCTCAACCCCCACTGCGTTTGGTGTCATCCTGATTAAAGAACAAAAGAGGGAGCTTCATCTGTCAGTGACAGGATGCAGACCCTTTGAAGCTCAGGAAGGGGCTGGGCACAGCACCCCAGTGCATCCTGTCAGGGAAGGAGTCCTCTTCCCTACTCCCAGGGCCTGTTGTCAACCCTCTGGGATCAATACACATCTCACCACAGGGGATCCCTCAAGGATCAGGTGATAGCTGGACAGTAGCAGAAAAGCCTTTTGGTTTTAGGCAGGAAAATGGCAACTTTTTTAAAGTGTAATTTCCAAAATAGTAATATAAAATCTGATTTGACAATTAGGTTGGATTTTGAGGTACTGTTAAAATGAGTCTTTGGACTATTTTCCTGGTTGCTGTCAAACTAAACTTTGTACTTAATAAAGCTATTAGTGTTAACCAGTGTTAACCTACGGAAGAGGTTACCTTGCAACAGTCAAAAACAACTTTGTAAGTTTTTTTCACTGTTAAGACAATTAAACTTTAAATGCACAGACTCTACTCTTTAAGTGTTATACACCATTCATTATGAGTACTTAGGACCTAACAAGGGTTTCTTATAAACCTTACGAAATGAAGATATAGGCCTGGCAAATGATTTGTTTTGCCAGGTTGAAATGTCAGTTTTAAAACTTCACAGGGGGATACAGGGGCAGGCCTGGAGACATGTTTTATGTGCTACTTTAGTGCATGTCTCAAGGAATGATGCCACCCTCCAGTAGCATTTAATTTACAGGCCCCAGGTACAGGAGAACCATATACTAGGAACATATAAGCAATGTTCCCTCTAAGTTTTTTCCTCTATGCACGACTACTAAGGTGCTCCGTCCTCTGCAGCTAAGGCGGCATGTACTAACGACATGAAACAACTTAAAATGCAAACATGTGCAGTGTTCAAGCTACCGAAATAGTTGCATAGTAAGGGTGCCATGGGCCCTAAAGAGAAAACAATGCCTTACTTGGTATCAGACACCCAGTACAGGGGTGCAGTGGGCTCTTTGCACTGAAAACATATGGATTCCACTGCATCGTAAGCCCTAATCATTCTACCTGTAATTCCCCTCTATTTGCTATCTCCATGCCCCTCTTATCTCCCCCTCACGCCTTTTGTTATTCTTTTCCACTTCCACTCGATCTCCTCGCTTGTCCTTATCTCCTTCCTACATTTTTTTTTGTTCTCCCATTGCTCCTCCTTACACTCCCTACTTTTCTCTGCTCTACTTGTCCCTTATTCTGTCTCCTGTCTTAAGTCTACGTCCTACCCTTCTCTCTTCCACAAGGTTCATCTAATCTCCCTCTTTTCTCTCATTCCACCCTAACTCTATCAAATCTATATCTTGACTATGTGCCTTTCACACATCTGATTCCTCTCATTGTCTCTGATATCCTTGTTTGTCACCTCTTGGTCTACCTATCCTCTTTTGGCTGTTTCGTTTTCATTTTTTCCCTCCTTTCACCTCTCCTTTCTATAGTTAACTCTCCTTGCTTTTTTAACTCTCAATTTCTTGCTTATTTATGGCTTCCTTTAGCTAGCTCACTTTCATAGCTCATCCTCTCCATACATGCCTTCTTTTCTCTCTCGAACCTCAAATCTTCCCTCTCACTCACACTCCCAAATCTTTTTTCTCTCCATATTTCTATTATTTCTAGCCTATGTACCTTTGTCCTAGCCTTTCTAGTACATTTTCTTTCTTTCAAATACTGATTCTTAATTATTCTCTCCCATCTTTCTTTTCAATCTGTATTTCCTATCTCATTGTTCATTTCTAAGGCTGTCTTTCCACTTCCTTTATTCTCTCTGCTTCATATCACAGTCTCATCCCTCCATTCTTTCCCTTTTTAATATCTCACCTCTACAGCTACCCTCCTCCTTCCAAACTCATTGTGTATACCTCTATTTCATTCCACCCTTCTGTGTTTCTTAATTTCTGCTGCCTTTTCACCTCATCCACCTTCTTCCACACTGTCTCCTTGTCCTCTTTTCTACCTCATGGCAAGCTCCTGTACAAACCCATTGACTGAATGTTTGGCCCTTGCTCCACTATTGCCTCTGTTCTGACTTTTATCAGTGCCTGCCTGGGACCAGGTTCATGCTGTGGCAATGACCACACAAAGCTAATCCCATAAACACATAATGACCACACAAAACCAAACCAAGGAAGACTTCAAAATAATTCTCAGCAAAATCAGGGCAAAACTGGTCTTGGGTTGTTTGCGTTCTGGTTCAGGGGGACCTGACCTGGAAGTTCCCAGGAAGTACAGCTTGGCTGTTCCTATTGCAGTAGGGCCAACACTGATTTGCAAATGTCTAGGTCCAAACTGAGCTGGCACGATGGACAAAAGAGCAATGCTTTGGAATGCATCCATGGGTGATTGCCAGTGGTTAGGCCTATTGCAAACATTGCTCCAATCACCTTTTGTGTTTTGTATGTAACAAACTAAGAGGCCAAGGGTATGCCCAGATGTGGGCCCCTTGCTCACCATGCCACTGGATCCAAGTTACACCCAACTGAAGAGCCTCAGTCAGGGCAAAACCTGACTTAGGTTGCTTATGTTCTGGGTCATAGAAGACCTGGCCTGACAGTTCAGACTGCACTGTTCCTGGACTGTTCCTATTGAAGCAAAGTGAAGACCAATTTGCATATGGCTGATCCAAACTGAGGCGGATTGGTGGTAAAAAAAAATGGGTTGGAATGCTACTTGGAGTTATTGCCAATGGTTAGACTTATTGCAAGCATCCCTCTCACCACCCTTTGTGTCTCTGATGTCACATAAACTGCAGCCACTGCAGAAAAGAGAGTACCTGCCTCACATCTGGGCTTTAGTGCCTTTACTCTGGCTGTTCTAAAACTAGCCACACCCCTAACTAAAATCTCATGTTACCATCACAGATGGTGCTTGCTATCTCCTCTGTCCTACCTGTCTAACCTTCTCTAGAATTCTCACAAGGTAATGGGCAGGGGTCCTTTGCCAAACTAAGTGCCACTACCCTTCCTACCACTAAGGGGCCCACATCTACACCTCACCTCTTGTGATGGCTATAGAACAGGAACACTGATGTGGTTGCTTGGTACTCTTGTATTTATATAGTGCTTAATACTCTGGACAAAGCTTTGATGTATTCTGATTTCCCTTGTGATTCTCAGCACCTCTACAGACTGCATAGTTGATAAGATCTTGCATGTAGTGTGGCCTTAATGGGAGGCGTTGGGTGAAGGGCATGAAGTTCAAAGACATGATTGAAACATGCTTCTTTTAACATCACTGCATATAAATATGAGATGCTACATAGAGTTACAAGTGACCTACTATTTTGATGAAAACATTAATGTGCAATTAAGTGGATTCCCACAGCTACATTTGTATTCACCTGTGAAATTGTAGGTGTTTGTAAATTGTATGGCTTAGACCTTTTTGGGGACCATAACTAAATGATAGTAGTTGGAGGATGTTTAGACATTCTTTACAATCTGGAACATGTCTACAAATATTTGGCATGCACAATGCCAAGCGCAAACCATTTTTCTTTCATGCGTCAGGGGACATTTGTCTTTGACATTATTATTGCTTCCAGATTTTACACAACATAGCAACATTTGCTCTGCACTTGTCATTCAGTAACCTTACATTCACTTACAGTATGGACACAGATCGTCTTCATAATATTAACCTGTTTAGATTTATCAAGATTTATGAACACTTTGTGCTGAGTTTGTATCACAAATGTGACACAAACCCAGCACACAGTGTTGTGGTGGGATTTACTTTCCAATGGCAAATCATGATTTGTGTGGGAAAGTTGACCATGGCAACACATACTAGCACTATGCCCTACAATGCATTACTTTGCATAAAGGGAGTGTACCACTGGTGGTATTTGGTAATTCTCATGCTTCCACCCATAGGTTTTGAGGCAAATCACTATCTTATACATTTATAGACATGGATTTAAGCCTAAAACTTATGTCTCCTGAAGGCAGGCAAACAGTGGAGCAACTTTGCAATTGTGTTGCACTGTACAGCACACATACAGTGGAAAAACATCCTGAAGGATATTTTTGTACCTGAAGGATCCCCTTTCAGTACTATGCTTGACAGAATGCTCACAACCTTGGACTAAGGTCAGGGTCACTGGAATTATAAGATTTTGCGGCTGTAGCCTTTTCCATCTGACTATGGATTTGCCACATGTACCACATAATCAGTCATCTGCTGTATAATCTGCAGATTCTAACCCAAAAATTGTTTCTGGCTTGAATGGATCAAATGTTCTTAAAACTGGGACAACCCGAATTGCTGTGAAGTGGAAGACCCTTCCCAAAGGTTGACTGGTCACCTTTCTGTTGCTACTTGTTTTATTTGGGTGTTAAATTGGTACTAATAGACAGCCAATGTTAGCATATGTGAAAATGACAAAATAATAAATACTTTCACAAAATCTGTTTCATTATGCCACATTACTTGGCTTTTCCCGCTGCATAATTCAACCCTGACACATAACTTGTTGCATAATTCCAGTGGCCCTGACTGTGGTGCAATGTACAGGTGGTTGTAGCGTCTTCTCTGGCCTGACACCCACCATTGACAAGGCCACACACGGAGATGTAATCACACTTCTTTATTCCTCTGCATGTACCTGTGAACTCCAACATTTTAAAGCAAGCATTCATATATTCTATTCAAGCGATTAAGTTGTACACTGATACAGAGTCCCTGGGGATCCTGAAAGGTTAATTTCTAAATCATGCAAGACACTACATCTTCCCTTCTGTTAAATGAAAAATTGCAAATTATTTTTAGAAAATCATTAAACAGTACTAATATCTACATATACAGAAACATCTACAGCTATATCTCTTCAATTTATATTCTTGGTGCTTTGATGGTTGACCCGATCTTGTTACTGAAAGCTGTAAGCAGTTGTCTTCAATATCGGAAATTGCCATGGATTGTAAGGGATCAGCAACAGTCATTGACTTTTCACAATTAGTCTTTATTTCACCATCTCGAGTTAAAGACTGATGAATCACAGGCCTGAAGTGAGAAGAGTATCTGGTAAGGGACATCCCAGGTTGTTGGGCAGTCACTATGTGTCCTTTGGTAGACATTACTTGCAAAGGTTCAGCATTGTAAGGAGCTTCAGGTTTTCTTTTCCTCAGTTGTCGAGTGATCGCCAAATCTTCCTTTTTTTAATGAGAGGTCTCTTGCATGTCGCTTCTCATCTGCTTAAATTTAAATTTTCTGTTTTTGAACCACATCTCTTATACGAATTAGGTTTTAATTACTATTTCTTTCTCTGGTCCAATGGTTTATCTTGGTTGCCATTGCTCTCCTGAACATCAAAGTCACAGAACTTTCACCTGTGGTGTAGTGGGGTGTTGACCGATAAGCTCCCAAAGAAGAGTTCAGCTTTGTTCTTAGACATCTTCTTAAGAGCTGCACACTGCACTGCTTTCTTTAGCATACTCATAAAACGCTCAACCAGCCCATTGGTCTGTCGCCATAAAGGTGTGATTTTTTTATGCTTTATACTTAGATGCTTTAAGTTCTTTCGTGTTAAAGGGTGGACCATTGTCAGACTTCACAATGCCTGGCAAACCCCATATTGCAAATATGCCATCAAGTTTTCTGATTGCTCACTCATGTGCCGTGCATGAGAGAGTGAATATTCAACTATTATCATCATTAAATGTTGTCCATTGTCAAGCGGACCAAAGAAGCTGATGGCTATTCTTTCCCAGGTATGTTTGAGTAGTTCTGACATGTTTAACGTACGTTGAGTAACTTTGGTTGACAGGCAATTGCGTATGTGACAGGCCTTGAGTGCCTTTTCAACTCTTTAATCTTATTATAGACAATACCACCATGTCCTTCATGAGCCGCTGCTATCACCTTTTATTGTAGACTCTCTAGATTCAGGATCCTTGACTCTCGTAAAATAACTCCTTCCTGCGTTATGGAAAATTTATCTTTGACATTCTTGTACTTCTCATATACACCAATATTACTGGGAGTTTGAACGTGTTTGTTCCACAACTGATGTGTAATTATGACTTTTAACTTGAGCAGTCCACTATCATGACTCGTAGCAGAGACAACCTGGGCTAACGTTACAGCAGCTGGTGTACTTGACATGACAATGAAATTGATGAAAGCCTCAGCCGTTTTGGATGGAGTGCCATGACCTTGAATAGGCACTCTCGAAAAGTATTCAGCAGAATTTTTATCTTTTCCTGGTTGATGCACAATTGTATAATTGTACTTTTGCACTTGTAAATAGTCCCCATTGTTCAATTTGAGGAGGCATCTTGGCTTTTGGATTGCAGAAGATGGTCAGCAAGGCTTGATGATTAGTCACCAGCATTAAATGTTTTCCATAAAGAAATACATGGAAATGTTCTCAACCTTATACTATGGCCAAACGTTCCTTTTCAGGTTGTGAGTAAGCAGGTTTTGTTTGAGATAAGCTTCTACTATGATAGGTCACAATATATTGTCTTTCATTTGGGTGCCCATTATACTGTGCAAGTATAGTGCCTAACCCAATGGGGCTAGAGTCAACTACAACCTCAGTATGGAGCTTTGGATTGAAGTATGCCATCTCTGTATAATTTTCTATGAAATGATTGATTCTCTTGAAACTCTTTTCACATTCTTGTGGCTATTTAAAGGAAACATTTTTCTTGGTTAGCTCTTGTAAGTAATTGATGTATTGTGAACAGCAGCTGGCCATTCCAAGAAAAGAATGTATCCTTGAAACATCTTGCGGGGTTCTGCTTTTGTAATAGCTTGTATTTTTGCAGGATCAGGCATCATGCCCCTATCATTTTTGTTTTATTGAACTCACACTTGTCTACATTTAGAGTCAAACCTGCATCCTTGAGTAGTTAACATACTTGGGTGAGGGCTCTATTGTGCTCCTTCTGTGTAGATCCAAAAACCAATATGTAATCACTATAGTTAAATACATTCACAAAAGGTTGTATGATGAGTCGTATGACATCTAGGAAAAGTTCTAAAGCCAATGACACACCAAAATTAAGGCCCATATTTAACAGAAAATGATGGAGCGCAAGGCTGTGCCAAAATTGGCAGTGCCGCCCTGTGTCATTTTCACGACGCAGGGATGCACCACATTTAATTGCATACAGCGCACCCCTGTGTTGTCCCTTGTGCTGGTGCTAAATTTGCAGCCAAGCGCCAATGCAGCTACTGGTGTGCCATGGTGCAAGGAGGGATGGTTGAGGAGAAGATTGTTTTTGTGCAGGAAGAGATACCTTCCTACACAAAAACAATTGTCCACAGCAGCACCCCTGGAGCGTCATGAAAAGTGATGCTCCGTGGCAGTCGGGGCTCTTAAATATGCCCCTAAGTCTTCTGTATCTAAACAAACCAACCGGTGTAGCAAAGGTTGTGATGTATCTGTAGTTTACTTCTAGTTGTAACTGATGATAATCCTTTATTCAAATCAAATTGAGAGACGATTTTAGCACAATTCAATTGCGTGATCATGTTAGCCCTGTGTTGCCCTGGATGTCACTCTCTTTAATTGCTTGTTGGCTTGGTACACATCAACACCTATGTGCACAGCTCCTTCATGGTCCTTTTAAGACACCTCTGCTATGGGAGAAACCCATGGCACTGGAACAGTGAAACGTTCAATAATGTCATGCATAAGTAATGATTCAGGTTCTTTTTCAACAGCTTGTTGTAAATGAGAAGCAACTTGTCTCTGTCCCTCTGCAACAGGATGAACATCCTCATTAATCTGCAGTTTTACTTTCTTAGTCATTAACTTCTTTAAACTATGAAACAATGAGGGGAATTGACTTACTATTTTGTGATGAGCACTCATGTTGTAATTCACTGAAATCAATCCAATGCCAGCAGCAGTGTTGAAATTAAGCAAGCAGGCACTTGCCACTGTACCCAGAAGTGCATTGATTGATGTTTGTACTTTGTTTTCTTATGTCTCATTGAAGCCATAAATGAAGCTCTATTTTTCATGGGTATCAATGCAGCCCAAATGTTAACTTTGGTCTTTGGCGGCATGAGCCAGGGTAATGGAGACAGTTCATTGGACTTTTCAACAGACATTATATTTACTGAAGGCCACTATTGATAATAAAAGGTATTTAACATCCATTTATTTTCAGTGTAATCTTTGAACAGTGTTTGTATGATTTTGTTATTTTGACATGTCGACTTTTCTTTGACTGACTTTTCTCCTCACAAGCAAACAATCTTAGATGTGCACGTTGTTCTGAGGTAAACATTGACATGGCACAATCACTATCTAACTTATTATTGAGGCTTAGATGATGATCAACTTCATTTAGTATCTATTTGCTTCAACTGATGGAGTCGCTTAGCCTTGTGGGCATGTGTCGAACGTTGCTTCTGGAACGTTCTGGTGGCCATTTTGTCTTTGTGCCGTGACACACTTACTTTTTCCTTTGTTCTGCGCATTGTCTCAAAATGGTTCTCTTTAAGACAGCATTTCCATAATTGACTAATGGCATGACCTTTTCCTTCGTTTGGAAATGCAAATCCACATTGAAACTCAGCTTATTTTTACATGTAGACATCACTTTGTGTCCTTCAATCTTTTGTTTCAAATACTTTTTACACTCACGACTAATTCACTCTGGGGGTCTCCGGCCTCCATGTTGCTGGCTTGTCTTTCAGCATGTTCCTCAGCTCTGGCAGCCATCAATACTCACTCCAGACTAAGAGTTTCAGCATTCGTTATCTGAATGAATTGGACAAGCATCCAACAATCACTCTAAGCCTCATGACTTCTTCATCATTAAATTTATTGAAGTTACAGTGTTTGATGAGTGTAGTGAGTCTTTCCACATATTCATTGATTGTTTTGCCAACTCTTTGAAGTTCTTGACTAAAAACATATTGTTCATAATCTGCATTTGATAATGGATTGAATTTGAGATTTAAAGCATTCTTAATCTGACGGTATGTAACTTCCTCATCAGTTCTTCTCATTTTCATTATGACTTCTTTCACACCAGCAAGATTTTTGAGATCTTTGATGTATCAGTGAAATCTTCAAATGTCTCCGCCCAGGCAGTCCATCTATCATCTATGTGTTGCTTTTTGGCAGTTGTGAATGGTAGTGGTGGTTATAGGAAGGCGGCAGCATTGTAACTGTTCATGGAGGTGGCTGACATTGAGGGTGGAGCTCTGCCAAATGCTGTTGATTATCCCTGGGAATCTGCATCATCACTGAGGCCTGATGTTGTTTTTGGGTCATCCAGGACAGCCCTGGAGTTTTGACCTTCTTCTTGGTTTCCACCAGAGCTCAGTCACTCATGGAGACCTCTGGAGTAATTTTGAGCCACCACTGAGCAGCTTTGATGATGTGCCACTTCAGGTATTGAACAGTTCAGTAAACACAACCCTAGCGCTTCTTCTTGGGTCTTCCCCCCAGTGCTGAGGTCATAATGCTCCACTTATCAAGACTCAGATAAGAGTATGAGCAGTATGCTTGCATTTTGCTTGTTCTGTTAGCCAGCGCTATTTTACGTAATGATATGTATATCTTTATTTTGTGTGGCAGCCGGTACCTTTGTGTAGGATCTTGGTCATAGTTTTTTGACCAACGATGCATAGACTTTTCCATGAAGCTCTCTTTCTTTTCACATACTTCATATCGGCTGGAGTTGCGCTTTGACTCTGCATATGCCAACCGTCAACTCAGCACTTCGATGAAGGCACACGTGTCATGGACAAGCTGTTCGCTTAGACCTAGTCAAACTCTCTAGGGGAGCACTTTCTTCTTCCAGGTTACTTATCCCCTATCTCGTCACTAGTTGTAATGTCTTCCCCATCCTGGTACCCACCAATGACTAAGCCACATACATAATCACTAGAATAGAATGTATGAACTCTTGCTTTAGAATGTTGCAGTTCACAGGTACACTCATAGGAATAGAAACATGTGATTTACAGCTTCAGGTTGTACCTTAGACCTGTTTCATCCTGGTCTCCCTAGGCAGGATTAAAAAACTTCTGGGCATGATTGAGTTGCGTTGGTCCCTTGAAGACTGTGTGACTACAGGGAGATGCTTCCGCTTCCACCCCAGTTTCAGAGTGAACTTAGATTACCACGGAAATCCCTGAGTAGGTTTACAATAAATGATAAGTAAGGCCACTGCTTCAAATTCTGCCATCATTTACCGAACATTGTTTTCTGAATGACGTGTGGTGGGCTTGCTCCATGGGATCCTAGTCCTGAAGAAGGCCAGAAAACCCATAGGAGTGAAAAGTAGGCCAAAACATGTTGACAGCAGGTAGATCATGGGACACTAATCTCCCAAATTCATCATAGGAGATATGTTTTAATCCTGTCTAGAGGGCTCAGAATTTAACAGGAGTAAAGGACACCCTAAAGGTCATTTTAAATGTGTAGTCTGCACAGTGGATCCATTTGAATGTTTGTTTGTCTTCCCAAAGTACTCCAAAGAAATCTGTTTGCTCCACCCCCAGTGTTGGTCTGTGCAGGGGTGTTGTAGTACACCCAGTAATGAAGGATGGCACTATTAGTGGGTAAAGACAATTTTAAAACCTTTTTTGGTTTCCCACAGAGCTTGAAATCCCAAGAAGGTTGCCTCTGCTCCCTTTTTTGTGTGCTAAATTACTTGTGAAGGAGGACAGAAGGGGAGAAGATAGAAGAGGAATGGTACCTCTCACCCCTTGTTTCTTGTGTTTGAAGATTAAAAATGTGTCAGCTGTATTGCCCGTTCAATAAGACTTTGATTGAACTTGCAACAGAACATAAAATGGCCTAAAGATTCAATCACAAGCCTTTGTTTCAGTCCCTTGGCTACATTATATTGCTGGTTCTGAACGCAAATGGACGTATTGTATACATGATTAAGCCTACCATGGATTCTCTTTTTGTTGGACAAATATGAACTTTGAATAAAACATGAAAACAATACTTTCTGTGAATAGTCTTCGGGTTTCCAATATCACAATCTTTGGACCATACACTTTGGTGTAATCCAGTTGGTATAATCTGTTGAGTGTGGTCACTTACCACAATCTCTATGTACCCTATGGATAGCAAGGGTGTAGCCTGATCCACTCACATCTTTGAAAATATTATATATATTTATTTCCTGTCCTTATTTGCATTGCCTTATATGTGTCTGGATGTGTGGTTAAATTTGACCACTGCTCTCAATGGTATTAGTTACAGGTTAAAGACACTGTTATTATAGAAGAGATGGTATAGGATTAAGGCAACAATATCCTGCTTTTAGTAGGTTGCTATTATTGCATTTAATTGCACTGGTGTATTTTTAAAAGAGTTTCAGACCTGTGATGAATTCACCATATGAATACATTTAATAATATGAAAAAAATGAAATTATCATTCTGAGAGGAAATGCCTAAGATACATGCACCATACAATATCTGCTTTTGCAAAGTAAGGCCCTCTGGAGAATTTACATTTTTAGGAAATGGACTCAGTGGTTTTAGAGAGGAGGAAAAAAACAGAAACGGTTTGAATACCTTCTGGAATGTTCTGTTTTGTTTACCTAGTGTAATTGTTAAGGGCATAAATTATCTGTCTTCCGCTCCCACCTTTTAGAGCCAATCTATTGCTTTCCATCTTAATTGGTGGTAAGGCCCTAAATCATTTGACTGATGATAATTTAGAACATTTCGATTTTCAGCTCTTGATTCTCATTCAATCTTTCACAGGCATGATTTCTTACCACTTCCTTCCTTCTTGTCACTTCTGATTTCCTCACAACCTCCTTTACCCTTCTCCCTTCTTTACTCCTCTCTTCTTCCCATTCCCTCTTCTATTCAGGTTTTCCTTCATCTATGGATGTCTAACAAAGGCTCATCCCACCTCACTCACTTAGTCACTCTTATCTTTCGCAATGCTCTGTATCTCAAGCCCTGCATTCTTATTCACACCTTCCGGAATCAAATTAGCCGTCACCTGGATCTTTCTGCTATCAACTCTCCCACATCTCTTTGCTATCCTTCTCGTCCACACCCCTTTTAACATTTCTTTTCCATTTTCTTCCATTCTAGAACTGACTCTTTTAGCTTTTTTTGTAACTCCACTACTTACTCTCCCAATTATATTTCTGAATTTGATACTGTTAATGTGCTTTCCTGCCAGCACTAAACTCCCTACTATGTTTACCAGAAAAAAGTCCCTTCCTCAGGGACTTCTCCTCCGTTAGGGCGGAGGAGTGTTGCCCCCAGACAGCAGTGGCAGCTGCTAAACCTTTACCAGAAAACAATAATAAACTGAATTTATTATTGTTTTCTGGTAATGGGGCGGGCCACAGGGGTGACGAGCAGCAAGGGGGAGTGCTCAGCACTCCCACTCACTGCACATGTAGGCTTGGCCGGCCGTCTCATGACGTCCAAACACATATGCGCAGTAGGTTCTCTCCAGCCAAGCAACACAGTTGCCAGGCTGGAGAGAGCTTGCACAGGCTCTCAGTCTGCTTGGGAGTGCTCTAGCTGGGTGCTCCCAGCCAATCCTGACGCTGCTCTGAGCAGTGTCAGGATTGGCCGCAGGGCAGGCTGAGAGCCTGTCCCTGCCTGCAGCGACAGAGGAGAGGAGAGGTGGCGAGGTAATGTAAGTATTTTTTTAAGTTAAATTAATGTTTATTCTACCTTTCCCCCCATGCCGCCCCACCCCTTTCGCACCCCGCGAGCAGTTACTGCCCTTCCTTCAGGATCGATGATATGCTCATAGGCTGCATAGAATCTACCTGAACAGTTACTGAGATCTTTCTCCTGAATCAAATCTCGAAAAGATGTTTTACCCTGCCCATTGGTCAGGAGATGAAGCTTGTTATTAGTTTGGGCAACTAATAAGTCTTGTTAGGCAGAGCTAGATTACCCTAAGTTTGACAAGACAAGCGTAAACCACTCACTCTGAGTTCCTATTACTGACTTACATAATTATCATAATTCTGAACTACTGGACTTAGATCGCTGCTCTGGACACTCCCATCTTTCCTATGTTAATTACATAATGTCAGGATATACGTTATTTGCTTAGAATTGTCTTCATGGCATGATTAGCTCCTCTACCATTGGATATTTTGCACATAAAGAAGACTGTATATTTAATACAATGAATACATTTTCCTCCACACGTTTTTGTTTTAATGCTGATCTGCATTCGAATGGTCTCTCACCGTTTTATACTGACACCAACTGCAAATAGTTCCCAAAAAAACCTTGGACCCTGATGCCAACATAACGATACCTTGCCTTTGCAACAAGGGCATACTTGTCCTCATTGAATGTTACCACTCCCAGAATCTTTCAAACCTATTTAGTCCTTTGAGGGCTACATTGCTGACATATGCATGGCTGCTTAGTCAGGTGCTTGAGGTCTCAGGGGGGCAAGCCCCCAATGTTTAATTTGGTTTTCCCCATTTTAAATGTACCTGCTTCTTTAGTATTAAAGATCACTTATTGAACTGCAAATAACAGTGGGTAGTATTTGCACTGAATGTTCTCCTTTTAGTCACTTGATGACTGGTTGCACAAAATTAACAGCCTTCTCTCAGTAGTTAGACCAAGTGGACACCTTTGCAGGTCCCAGGTCCAGCTCTTCCGGTGCTTCTGCTTCACTCTTGCTCCTCTCCTATCCTTGCTTTTTCCCTCATTATTTGACTGCCTTCTCCTTGCTTTTTCCTCTTTCTCACTGCTTTCTTCTTGCTTTTCCCCTGTATTTTGTGTGCTTTCTCCTTCTTTTTCACTAGTTTTAATTTTTTTCTTCTTGATTTTCCCCTCAGTGCCGCTCCTGCATGGCACCCGTTTCCCGCCTCCTACCTCTTAGCCCCACCAATCACATCCCAGTGCCCCTCCCTCCTACTAGGACCTACCTGATGGAGGTCGCTGTGTGACCCAGTTAAGCAGGTCACATGCCCAGTTCTTCCTGTGCTGCTGCATTAGTCTTGCTCCTGTCTTCCTTTTCCTCAGATGTCTTTTTAGTGCCTTCTCCTTGCTTTTCTCCTCATTGTCACTGGTTTCTCCTTGCTTTTTCTCCTTTTTTTGTGTGTCTTCTCCTTGCTTTTCTCTAATTTTCACTGCAGTCTCCTTTCTTGTTCACCTATTTTTGTGTGCTGTTTCTATTCTTTTCCCTCTTTTTCCACTGCTTTCTCCTTGCTTTTTCCACCTTTTCTGTGTAGCCTCTCTAGGAAAGTAGTCTCTTTCTAGCATGGCTACCCACACTTTTGGCCTGTTTGTGAGTGTGTGTCAGTGTGTTTTTATTGTGTCACTGGGATCCTGCTAGCCAGGACCCCAGTGCTCATAGATAAAAACCTATATGTCAGTGTGTTTTGCCTGACTCACTGGGATCCTGCTAGCCAGGACCCAGTGTTTATAGTTTGTGGCCTAATGTGTATGCCTGTGTAGTGCCTAACCGTGTCACTGAGGCTATGCTAATCAGAACCTTAGTGCTTATGCTCTCTCTGCTTTTAAATTTGTCACTGTAGGCCAGTGACTTAATTTACCAATTTCAATTGGCATACTGGACCCCCCTTATAAGTCCCTAGTATAGGGTACCTAGGTACCCAGGGCATTGGGGTTCCAGGAGATCCATGTGGGCTGCAGCATTTCTTTTACCACCCATAGGGAGCTCAGACAAACCCTTGCACAGGCCTGCCGTTGCAGCCTGCGTGAAATAACGCACATGTTATTTCACAGCCATTTTCACTGCACTCAAGTAACTTATAAGTCACCTATATGTCTAACCTTCACTTGCTGAAGGTTAGGTGCAAAGTTACTAAGTGTGAGGGCACCCTTGCAGTAGCCAAGGTTCCCCCACATAGTTCAGGGCCATTTCCCCGGACTTTGTGAGTGCGGGGACGCCATTACACGTGTGCACTACATATAGGTCAATACCTATATGTAGCTTCACAATGGAAACTCCGAATATGGCCATGTAACATGTCTAAGATCATGGAATTGTCCCCCCATTCCAAATCGGGGAGCCAATTCCATGCATCCTGCGGGCTCCACCATGGACCCCAAGTACTGCCAAACCAGCTTTCTGAGGCTTTCACTGCAGCTACAGCTGCTGCCACCTCACAGCCAGGGTTCTGCCCTCCTGGGGTCTGGGCAGCCCAGTCCCAGGAAGGCAGAACACAGCATTTCCTCTGAGAGCAGGGTGCTACACCCTCTCCCTTTGGATATAGGTGTTACAGGCTGGGGAGGGTAGCCTCCCCCAGCCTCTGGAAATGCTTTGAAGGGCACAGATGGTGCCCTCCTTGTATAAACCAGTCTACACCGGTTCAGGGACCCCTTCTCCGCTGCTCTGGCGGGTAACTGGACAAAAGAAAGGGAAGTGACCACTCCCCTGTCCATCACCACCCCAGGGGTAGTGCCCAGAGCTCCTCCAGTTTGCCCCAGACTTCAGCCATCTTGCTTTGCAAGATGTGGGGGCACTCTGGAGGGCTCTGAGTGGCCAGTGCCAGCAGGTGAAAGTCAGAGACCCCTCCTGATAGGTCCATACCTGATAAGGTAGCCAATCCCCCTCTCAGGGCTATTTAGGGTCTCTCCTGTGGGTTCTCTTCAGATTCTGCTTGCAAGTTTCCTTCAAGAATCCTCTGCTGCAACAACTTCAGCATCCTCAGACCTCGGATCAACCGCAGCCTGCTCCAAGAAACGCTGTAACGGCAACAAAGTGTCTAGAAGAGACACTTTTCTTCAGCAACCTCAGCTCCAAGTCAGCAACTGCAACAGTTTCCATGGTGTGCATGCTCTGGGGACTCCCTATCTTCATCCAGCACCAGAAGGACTGAAGAAATCTCCAGTGGAGTGACGGAGTCACTCCCCTGCTCCAAGCAGGCACCTTCCAAGGCGACAACTGGTACCCTGTGACTCCTCTCACAGCAACAAGCATGCTCCTAAGGACACAGAGGGTGGGCATCATAGACTGTCCTGAGGTCCTGTTGATGCAATTTGGAGGAGGTAAGACCTTGCCTTCCCCGAGAATGACAGTACCCCTGTGTTTTGTGTCTTCTTTGCCTCCTGAGGCCTCTGTGTACTCTTTGCAAAATTCCTTCATGCACAACCTGGCCCAGGTCCCCAGCACTCCACCCTGCAACACTCAACTCACTGAGTTGTTCTCCGGCGGCGTGGGACCTTCTTTTGTTGTGCTGCATCAACTGCATTTTGCACTTCCTTTGAACCCACATTCTGGGGCTTCTGGGGGTGTTGACTGGCACCCTGAGGGCTCTCTAAAGTGCTGAGCACCTCCTCTTCCTCCTCACACAGAGTTGAGGCCCCCAGGTCACTCCTGGGTCCAGCCAGTGTAATTTTGATAAAAAATGCCCTTTTGCCGTGGCCAAGGCTTGTTGGTGCTTTCCAACACGAAATTACATCTGCAATGATGTGCACACCGTGGGGAATCTTTTGCATTATGCAGAAGCCCACTGGCATCTTCCTAGGGTGCATTTCAGCAGTCTTATACTAACTGGGGACTCTTCTTTTGCACCCTATTCTGGGTTGGCAGGGGCTCCTGTCCTTCCTGGAACTTCTTTTGACTTCTGGACTTGGTCCCCTTCCTTTGCAGGTCTCCAGGTCCGAAAATCCAGCAGTTGTTCTGTGCAGACTTGGTTGGCTGCTGCAAAATCCCCAAAATGAGGTGTAGTGTGTCCTAAGGAAACTTACAGTACTTTACTCCTGCTTTTCTGGGCTCTGGGGTGGGGTTATTTACTTACATTTATTGTATTATTTATCTCCCAGCGATTCTGCACACACTACACTTGTCTAGGGGGGAATTCGTGATTCACATTCCACTTTTTTAGTACATGGTTTGTGTTGCCCCTAGACCTATTTTCTCCTGTTGCATTCTACAGGATCTCCTACTGTTTGCATTGTTCTATGACTATTTACTTGTCAAATGTTGGTGTCTATTGTATATATTCCAGAAGGAGTATTGTCTCTAAGATATTTTTGGTACTGCGTCACCCGAATAAATACCTTTATTTTTGGTAACACTGAGTATTGTCTTTACTTGTGTATAAGTACTGTGTAACTATAAGTGGTATTGCATGAGCTTTGCATGTCTCCTAGTTCAGCCTAAGCTGCTCTGCTATATCTACCTCTATCAGACTAAGCTGCTAGAACACTACTACATTCACTAACAAGGGATAACTGGACCTGGTGTAAGGTGTAAATAACCAAGGTACCCACTACAAACCAGGCCAGTCTCCTACAGCCTCCCCACACAATTCTGGACCATCACCTCACTTACGGAATTCCGAAGGGCTCTCAAAACCTGGCTTCTTGAATGAGCCTCTGGGACGTGCAAGCACCTGGATACCCTGTCGGGTGATCAGCTCGGTTATACTTTTTTTGCCTCGTATTTGCACCATTTTTTATGCAAAAGCGGTGCAAACTTTCAAAATATAATTGTATTTTGTAAGTTTGTGCCGTTTTTGCGTCAAAAAATGACACAAATGCGGTGCAAAAAAAGTATAAATCTGAGCCTAAGTCCTTATCCTTAAATGCTTCATTTGTCAAGCTTGCAAATGCCCTGACATACCTGTACTGCTGGAAAGATGCTTTGTTGGGAAGCCCAGCACTTCCAACCTGTCAATGTACACTTTCACATTTATAAATTAAGACCACTAGGAACTATGCACGGCATAATTGACGTAAGCTAGCATTTCCAGTTAAAATATTTCATTTTCAGTACATTCTTGCAAAGGAAAAAACACGCTTAGAGTATTAACAATGGATTTCCCAAAACTGTCATATTCTTACAGTGACTGGTCCTGCGTGTAAAAATGAGTCACAAGCAGTTCATGCAGAGATACAAGCATTGTTTGTTTCCTGTTTCAGTTTATGGCCTGTTGTGTGAATGTCTCTAATACGTGCTTATTAAAGTGGTTTATTCCTGTTGGATGCTATAAAACAGGAAATATGTGCGAGGTTATCTTCTTTGTTCCAAGTTAAATAAAGAATCACATTTTAAGATCATTGTTATTTAGTTGCTAAAAATAATTTACATTCACTCTGGCATACTCTCGGTTAGGGTCATTTTTGGATATTTGAATACGAGCCCCCATTGTTGTACACTAACATCTCTGTCGTGATTCCAGTTACAAAGGAATGTCAGAAAACTAATCAGCAAAACACTGAGGAGCAATGGCTAAATAGACAATCATCTTCGGTTCTATGGCTCTACCGGAATACCGAATAGAATTCTGAAACCCAAGGAAGAAAGTTTTAGTTTGAATTTGTAAAATGACGGGGTACAGCTGCAGACAGTCCCTTTTCAGAGCAGCTGATCCAGATAAGACATGTGAAGAATTTAATAATTTCTTTGGTTCCAAAGTTGAAAGGGTCAAAGCGCCTGTGTTCTGTCTTGCTAGCTCAACCCGCCTCCCTATGACCAGAAAATATCCAGAACTATTTGTCTATTTTCGAAGAAATATATTTAACGGGACGCTCTGCATTATTTTATATTTTAAACTTTGAACCATATAACTGTTCCATTACCTTCATATTTGCCAGAGAAATGCACTCTAATCGTGTGCCTTTATTTTCCAGCTTTATCAACCTTTCCCTTACACAAGGAGAATTTCCAGATCGACATAAAACGGTCCACTTTTCACCTCTCTTAAAAAAAAAAACCTGCTTACTTGAAAGATCTTACAAATCTTTGCCAGTTTTCGGTGCTACCATTTCCCATCAAAATTTTGGAAAGCTGTGTGTATAACCATTTGCTACAGACAACAATCTTCTTATGATTTCCATTCTGATTTAGTACATGAATCATCATTTTGCAAATTGTTGATGAAATCTATCGTTCTAGACAACATGGAATCATTGCTGATGAAAACTCAAATATTGTCAACCATGATATCCTTTCATGCACCGTGAAGGAATGCATGGGTCTTGAAGACTGATGTAACTGTTACCTAAACAATCAATTGTACATGATCACAATTTATCAATTGCTCTTCAACCCTGCTTCATTCTCTGTGTAATCTGTATCTTATACCTTTGGGTGACTTTATTAGAAAGGCTGGCATCTCCTACAACAAATATGCTGATGACACCAGTTATATCTGAAGGTCTCTTACAAATTTGCTCTGGAAGGTTCTACTCTTGTCAACATACAGTCTTGGATGACTGCCCACCATCGCAAATTTAATCCAAACAAACCAGAGTTCCTAGTCATTTGACCTTACCAGGCTCCACCCCAGTCCAAAATTGACTGGGTGCTTGTAGCATCTTAGATTGCATTCCAACAATCATTGAGAGTGTTAAATAATTTAATTTTACTTTTAATTCTCTTCTGTACTCTCTCTTCAGTAATAAATCCGTTCCATGCCAATACTACTGATCATAAACGCTGACTTAGCAAACGGATCAAAGTGTTCCTTAAGCATGAGCTGAAGGGTGTGGTCCAAAGATCATTAGTCTCTGGATCTGACTTGGAATATTGTTCTCTCTAGCTTTCCAATTGTTTACTTTGCCAGTCTCAAGGATTCATTGCATGCAGGTGTACGACTCCTCTAAGGGACTTAACACTCTGACCATATCACTCCAGTACAACACTCCCAAAATGTTCTACTTAATGTTGGCAGATCGACATACAAACTTGCTTGTTTGTTTCATAAATGGCTAAACAATAAATACTCCTTTTAGTTAGCCAAAAAGGTGAATCTACACCATTAAGTAGCATTTCTCTGGTTGTGCTCCCGAAGTCTGAAGCGCCCTTCCACCTTCTATTTGCACCATTTCCTGTGTTTTCACCTTTCAAAAGGAAGTTAAACACTTTCACCTTGATTTCTACTGCAGCCCTTTCACTCCTTCATCACCTGATCATCCCAGTTCTATATTACTAAAGTGGTTTTTACTATATTGTTTTTGTAGGAGGCTGGCCTGGCTTATAGTGGGTACCTGATGGTACTTACACCTTGTGCCAGGTCCAGTTATCCCTTATTAGTAGATTAGTAGTGTTCTAGCAGCTTAGGCTGATAGAGGTAGCTATAGCAGAGCAAATTAGGCTGAAGTAGGAGACATGCAAAGCTCCTACTATACCACTTATATCATACACCACTATATCATAAGAAACACAATACTCAGAGTTACTAAAAATAAAGGTACTTTATTTTAGTGACAATGGGGGTTATTACAACTTTGGAGGAGGTGTTAATCCGTCCCAAAAGTGATGGTAAAGTGACGGATATACCACCAGCCGTATTACGAGTCCATTATATCCTATGGAACTCGTAATACGGTTGGTGGTATATCCGTCACATTTGGGACGGATTAACACCTCCAAAGTTGTAATAACCCCCAATATGCCAAAAGTATCTCAGAGGATATACTACCTTAGGAGGTAAGTAAAATACACGAAATATACACACACACCAAAATCAGGTAAGTAAACAGTTAGAAAAGTAGTGCAAGCACTGTAGAACACAATAAAATGCAATAGGACACAATAGGCCTAGGGGCAACACAAACCATATACTCCAAAAGTGGAATGCGAACCACAAATGGACCCCAGGCCTAGTGTAGTGTGTAGAGTGTCGCTGGGAGTGTAAGAAAATACTAAGGGTGTCCAAGATACCCCACCCCAATACCCTGAAAAGTAGGAGTAAAGTTACCCTTCCACCCCAGAAAGACAGTAAAGTCGAGATAGGGGATTCTGCAAAGGCAACAACTGACTGCAAAACACTGAAGACCTGAACCTGAGGACCTGCAAAGGAAGGCAAGTGTCCAGGGGGGGCAGGAGCCCAGTAAACCCTGGATGAAGGTGCAAAGGGCTGCCTCCGGGTGGAAGAAGCCAAAGATTCTGCAACAACGGAAGGTGCCAGGAACTTCTCCTTTGGTCAGAAGATGTCCCACAGCGTGCTGGAGGATGCAGAGTTATTTCCATGCAGAAAGACCACAAACAAGCCTTGCTAGCTGCAAGAGTCATGGTTGAAGATAATGGATGCTGCCTGGGCCCAGGAAGGACCAGGAGGTCGTCTCTTGGAGGAAGACACAGAGGGGGCGCTGAGTAACAGAGAGCGCCCATGCAGAAGCAGGCAGCATCTGCAGAAGCACTTGAAACAGGCGTTCAAGAAATCTGAGCACGGTGGTCGTCTCAACACAACAAAAGAGGGTCCCAAGAAGCCGGTGGTCAACTCAGCGAGTTGAGCAATGCAGGACGGAGTGCTGGGGACCTGCGCTGTGCTGTGCATGAAGGAATCCTTCCAAAAGTACACAGAAGCCCTAGCAGCTGCAGATCACGCAGTACACAGGATTACTGTCTGGCATGGGGAGGCAACGACTTACCTCCACCAAATTTGGACAGAAGGACCACTGGACTTTCGGGGTCACTTGGATCCACCTCTCATGTTCCAGGAACCACGCTCGTCAAGATGTGAGGAGAGGGAGATGCAGAGGAACTCTGGTGAGCTCCTGCATTCGTTATCTGAAGAGAAACCCACAGGCGAGACCCTAAATAGCCCTCAGAGGAGGATTGGTACCTAACCAGGTAAGAGCCTATCAGGAGGGGTCTCTGACGTCACCTGCTGGCACTGGCCACTCAGAGGTCTCCATTGTGCTCTCACACCTCTGCATTCAAGATGGCAGAGGTCTGGGACACACTGGAGGAGCTCTGGGTACCACCCCTGGGGTGGTGATGGACAGGGGAGTGGTCACTCCCCTTTCTTTTGTCCAGTTTCGTGTCAGAGCAGGGGCTGGGAGATCCCTGAACCAGTATAGACTGGCTTATGCAAGGAGGGCACCATCTGTGCCCTTCAAAGCATTTCCAGAGGCTGGGGGAAGCTACTCCTCCCCAGCCCTTAACACCTATTACCAAAGGGAGAAGGTGTAACACCCTCTCTCAAAGGAAATCCTTTGTTCTGCCTTCCTGGGACTAGGCTGCCCAGACCCCAGGAGTCCAGAAACCTGTCTGAGGGTTGGCAGCAGCAGTAGCTGCAGAGAAAACCCCAGAGAGCTAGTTTGGCAGTACCCGGGGTCCATGCTGGAGCCCCGGGATGCATGGGATTGGCACCCCAATACCAGATTTGGCTTGGGGGGACAAATCCATAATCTTAGACATGTTACATGGCCATGTTCGGAGTTACCATTGGGAAGCTGCATATAGATATTGACCTATATGTAGTGCACGCGTGTAATGGTGTCCCCGCACTCACAAAGTCTGGGTAAATTGCCCTGAACAATGTGGGGGCACCTTAGCTAGTGCCAGGGTGCCCTCACACTTAGTAACTTTGCACCTAACCTTCACCAAGTGAGGGTTAGACATATAGGTGACTTATAAGTTACTTAAGTGCAGTGTAAAATGGCTGTGAAATAACGTGGACGTTATTTCACTCAGGCTGCAGTGGCAGTCCTGTGTCAGAATTGTCTGAGCTCGCTATGGGTGGCAAAAGAAATGCTGCAGCTCATAGGGATCTCCTGGAACCCCAATACCCTGGGTACCATATACTAGGGAATGATAAGCGTGTTCCAGTGTGCCAATCAGAATTGATGAAAATGGCCACTAGCCTGCAGTGACAATTTTAAAAGCAGAGAGAGCATAAACACTGAGGTTCTGGGGAGCAGAACCTCAGTGATATAGTTAGGCACCACACAGGGAACACATATAGCCACAAACTATGAGCACTGGGGTCCTGGCTAGCAGGATCCCAGTGACACAGGCAAAAACAAACTGACACACAAGTAAAAATGGGGGTAACTTGCCAGGCAAGATGGTACTTTCCTACAGTTTCTTGTGGACGATATCAGTATTTAGCTAGACTGTTCTTCTCTCTGCTTGAATTTGTTGTCAGTTTGGTTATACATTTTTATCTGAACTTGTTTAGAGATTTACATCACCACTTTTTCATATCTGGAATATCTTATATATGAGTGTTGTAAGAAATTGGGTTACTGCTTGAGGAGGGTGTTAGACCTGATAGCTAAGTTTTCACTACCTACCCACAGTTAAAGGTCAACTTGATTTTTACCTTTTTTTCTGGAATTTATTTTTTCTACTTGACATTGTTTAACTAAAATCCTCACTCAACATGTCTCTGGCTGGGTCTCAAGCAGGAGATGAAGATTTTGATCTGGCCATGCTGGAGACCTACACTGTTAAACAGCTGAAAGGGTTCTGCAAGGACATGGGAGTCCCCACCCATGGTGCCTCCAGAAAGGAGGAATTTCAAATAGCACTAAGGGCCTGGGCAGAAGCGCAACCACAGGATGGGATTGAGGAAGAGGGTCCAGACGATGGCCCCTCAGAGGATTTTTTGCCATCAGTGGAGGATGTTACCACTGTAATTGTGCCCCCTGCCAAACCAGGGAGCAGTGTCTCTGACCCTGGCCTGATCGCAGAGGAAAGGAGGGAGGAAAGAGACTTTTGGTTGCAATTTGAAAAGTTAAACGTGGAAGCAGAGGAAAGGAAAGCTCAAAGAGCAGCAGAGGAGAGGAGAGCCGAGGCTGCAGCTGAGAGAGCCTTAGCTGAGAAGAAACGTTTGTTGGCTTATGAACTGAGTCTCAAGGAGCTGGATATCAAGGCAAGACAGTCTGAGTCCAGCAGTGATGGTGGCAGCATACATGCAGGACCTGTTGTGTAGAGAAAGGTTCGTACACCCAAGAATGTGGTACCAAGTCATGTGGTGAGAGATGACATTGATAAGTGGTTGGCTGCCTATGAAGTTGCACTAAGGGCTCAAGGGACCTCTGAGGAACTATGGCGGGCGGCCTTGTGGTGTTATGTACCAGTAATAGGGAGGAACACACTCCTTACACCAGATCCACATGATCACAATGTCTATGCTCCCATGAAATCCGCTTTACTGGCCAAGTTTGGACTGACCCCTGAAAAATACCGTCAGAGGTTTAGGGACAGCACCAAACTTTCCACACAGACCTGGGTAGACTGTTTTGATTTCTCCATTAAGGCACTGAATGGATGGGTGTTGGGCAGCAAAGTAAATGATTACAAAGGATTATTCGATTTGATTCTGAGAGAGCATATGCTCAGTATTTCTTTTACAGAGTTGCGCCAGCACTTAGTAGACAGTAAGCTGACTGATCCCAGGAAGCTTGCTGAGGAGCAGACCTCTGGGTTAGCACCAGAGTGTTCAAAAAGGTATCTTGGGGGGACACCCACAAAGGTGGTCAGGGTTCCCAACAGAAGAAAGACGGGGAGAAAAACTTAAAGATGAGGAATTCTCAAAAGGGCCCAAAAACAATTCCTAAGGGGTAGGGGTTGGCAACCATTCCTCATCCAAATTTGG
This sequence comes from Pleurodeles waltl, assembly GCF_031143425.1. Classification (NCBI taxonomy): domain Eukaryota; kingdom Metazoa; phylum Chordata; class Amphibia; order Caudata; family Salamandridae; genus Pleurodeles; species Pleurodeles waltl. Next base: position 736,580,894 of record NC_090437.1, on the reverse strand, counting down.
GAAGAAACCAGGGTACTTCGATAAGAAGATAGGGAAGTTCATCCCCAAATGCTTAGAGTGCTACCAGCATGGGCACTCTAAGGGTGACTCTCAGTGATCCAAAAGAGCACAGCCCACCACTGGAGGGCAGACACCTGGGTTGGCTAATGTAGCGCTCGTAGGGGGAGGCAGTCCCAGTTATCTTTGGGGGGCAGATAGAGGTGTCCCTAGTATCCCTGGGAGATAAGGAGATGGTGCCAAAAGCCCACATGCCTGCCAATACTTGATGGGCAAAGGGTGGAGGCTCTGCGTGACACAGGAGCCAGTATGACTACTGTCAAGAGTCAGCTGGTGTCAGCAGAGCAGATAGTCCCTAATAAATTCCACCAGGTCACAGTCGCTGACAATCGTGAGAGTCACCTACCAGTGGCTCTGGTTCCCTTTGAGTGGGGTGGGTCTCTGGTGCTCTAAAAGTAGCTGTGATTCCTGCCATGCCTGTTAATTGTGTGTTAGGCAATGATCTTGAGCATACTGCCTGTAAAGAGGTAGAGCTCAGATCCCACCTGGAGATGTTAGGTTTGCCTGAGTGGGTAGGCATACCACAAGGTCCATGGCTTCCCGGGAAGGGAGTCAAGGGCGTCTGGAACCTGGAACAATGGCCCAGGCAGCTGCAGAGAGGAAGGGCAAGAGGTGCGGGAAACCTGCCTCGGATGTTCCCACGGTGGTGGACGAGGTCCCAGAGGAGGAGGCCCCTGAGCCAACCGGAGAGGATATTGCTGACCTGGGCAACCTGCCTGAACTTGCTGGCTGGCAAGTAGAGGGTGGGCCAACCAGGGCAGAATTCTGCAAGGCGCGGAAAGAATGCCCCATCCTTGAGGGTCTGAGGCAACAGGCTGCAGCCCAAGCAGCTGGTGAAGCCTTTGGCGATCACCATATCTACTGGAAGAATGATCTCCTTTACAGTGAGCCTAAGGTTCCGGCCATTGGGGCAGCACGTGTGCTGGTGGTCCCCCAGTGTTACCAGGCCTGCCTAATGGGGCTGCCTCACGACATCCCCCTGGCAGGACATTTGGGCCAAGGCAAGACCTTTGCCAGGCTTGTCACCCATTTCCATTGGCCTAGAATGCGCGAAGCCTCAGATAAATTCTGCGGGGCCTGCCCCACCTGCCAGGCTAGTGGGAAGACAGGGAAAAAGCTTAAGGCCCCCCAATACCACTCCCCGTCATTGACAGGGAAAAAGCTTAAGGCCCCCCTGATCCCACTCCCCGTCGTTGGCACCCCCTTTGAAAGGGTGGGCATCAACGTCATTGCCCCCTTGGACCCCAAAACTGCCTTGGGCAACAGGTTTATCCTGGTTTTGGTGGACCATGCCCCCGCTATTGCTGGCAAGCCTGGTCCTTAGTAAGTAAACTTACAAGGGGACGCGTATAGGCCGATGAACCTTTTGGATTGCATGGAGTATCCTAGCCATGTAGTGACCATTTTGATCAATATTCAATATTACCCATCAGTAACCACTAAGAGAATCATTAATTATTAGACAATTATATCAACATTTCATGAATAATCACTACTCATATATACATTTTAACAATTTTATTTCCCTATTAGTTACAATTCTAGTGCCTAAGGTTAACTCAAACTTTATTCAATCAGCTCAGAATTAGTCTATTAGTGACCACCAATAACACAATCTAATAAGAACTTGAGAAAACAAATACTCTAATGTTTCAGCATAAGCCAACAAAGATGAATATTTCCACATCAATAGCAGAGTTCAGCAATCAGTTTGTCAATCATTTGTCACTGTCAACGTCAACCAAAGAATCCTTCCTAACCCAGACTATCATTTAGCATGTGGGACTTCAGCAAAAATATTTTAGGACGTGAATCTGGAAAACATCTAGCTAAGAGAAAAACTATAAAACAGTGCAGTTGGCACCAAGAAGAAAAGGCACAAAGTTAATCAGTCACATTGTCATAGCTACCTACCCACAGAAAGGATCAGCAACAAAGTCAGTCTTCGTCTTCAGGTCACAAATTAATCAGCAACGCAACAGGCTCTCAAGTGCATAAGCCCAATGACAGAATCTCGAATCGCGTCATCAGCATTCACCCTTTGCATCTTGCATCTGAAGTTTTAGACCCTTGTCGTGACTTTTTACTAGAGTTTTTCAGTTCATCCCCCTATTTCCTAATTGGTCAGTCAATCACCAGTTATTATTCTACCCAATAATATTGTTTTTGCAAATCTAAGAATTCTAATATTTCGCCATTCTCAGTTCATTGATTGGTTCACTGTACGATGTCCTCATCATCTGGATCATCAGGTATCGAAAAGTTTGCATCTTCTTCTCCAGTCAGTGTCTCCATTGTTTGACTCCTGGGAAAGTACATCGAGTCTGCCTTACACCAAATTGTAACAATTTTAGTTCCATCATTTCCTTCCCATTGCTACATTGCAGAAAACTCTAGCAAAGCAGATTTTATTAACACAAGTGGTCAAGGTTAATTTAACACGGTCACTTCCCTCCAGCATGCTCTAATAATTCAGCTTCTGCAATGAGGCCTGGCAACTAGGCCACAACTTCGGCTAAGGTAACTCTACAATATAATGCAAAACATAGGTTATACATCTTAATATGGCACATTACTACATTATTATTACATTTTTTCATTATTTCACACATTTTTTAATCATTTTTAGTACAAATTTATATAAGTGGCTGCCACTCCCCCTGGGCACATTTTCAAATGTACACATTATTTTCTCTACAATTAATTTCTCTGTGAACTTTTTATTAATCAAAACATATAAACATTTATTAATAATTTCTGATTTAGCGTATCTGCTTCAACAGTCCCTTCTCTGATGACTAAATATGTCATCACATCTTTTCACCATCATTTTCACAATTCTGTTTCTGCTGTATTTTGTCTCCTCCTCAAATCTTCCCTATAAATTCTTTCCCTGTTTTGTTATTCCCTCCTCTGATTATTTTTAGATATTTTCAATTTTATCTTTTGACATAATTTACATGAACCCCATATTCCTAATATGCAAACAATCACAATTAATATTCCAGGTATGATTTTTAATAATACCCCATTCCAAATTTGACTAAGCCAGTTCCCCACTGAAGCAAATCCTTTTCCAACTTTTTCCCAACCCCCTGGTTCCTTCAATTCCTTCAAATCCTTACTTGAATTAGTCAGATTAGTGAGTAAGTATCTTATCTCCCTATCGTTGTCCGGAATATAGGAACAACAATGCCTAGCATTAATCATCTTACAGATTCCGCCATCTTTCGCTAAAAGAATGTCTAGAGCAAGCCTATTTTGAAGCAGCATAACTCTATCCACGGCTAATTCAGTATCTATCAGGAGTATTGCCCATGTAAAATTTGTCAGCACAATAGTAGACAACTTTCGTATCTTGATCGAATTTAGAATGACTCCCACTAAAGAAATCACTTCACCAAAGATATCTCCCACAATTGCAGAAGAGGTTTCCCTTCTCTGTCGTTTATGATGTTATTCAGTCAATTTCAGAAACTTCTTTAAGTCATTTATCTGGTAAATTTCAGGGAAAACCATCCCCAAATAACATGTCCCATACCATCCTCTTGGAAGACGGTAATAAGCATTTAGTCCACATATATAATACATCCCAGGAATCGCAGCATTCTGACCACTAAGCATAAAGGTCCACTTACTCTGAAACAAAAGCACATGCCTACATTCACTCATTCCCACAAATAAAGTGTCAGTGCATGATTTTGACCTATATATACAAAGCTTCCCTACATGTAATGCATCTAATGCTAATTTTCCTTGTGTTTTAATAGCAGTGTAAGCATAATCATTCTTGTAAGTCTTTTTCTCTAAACCTTTTTCTAATTTTTCTTTTAGTGCTTTTATCCTATCATCAGTATGCCCTATGAAGCTTTTCTCTAAAGGTGTAAGCAAACACATTCCGGTGTGCATAGGGTGTCCCAAATGTTAGTGTAGGCTCAAAGAATCCTCTAACTAATACTATATCATGCTCTTTAGCAACTCTACTCAAATATCTAATACTAGGAACAAACAAAAACACCAAATCATAATTAGAGTTAAAATATTGAATATACTCTTGATTATATAATCTTGTTAGTAGCAAACTACAGCTTATTCCATAAGTTAGCGGAAGACTATGGTGCGTAACTCCTTCCTCTACTGATGAGGGAATTTGCATGCACACAAGACAATTCTTTGCATCCATTGTTTCAACATACTCACTCAATAACCAATAGAAAACATTAGAAGAAAGCTCTCCTTGTGCATTAGTATGATCATGCAAGTACTTCTCATCTAACTTAAACCTCTTTAAAGCTGTTAGTGTAGTATTTTCAGGTGTTACAACTCTGTCGTCCCATTTCTAGGGGGCGCTGTGAGGGGACTGTCGGAAGCCTGTGAATCACCTTGAACACTTATCTAGAGTCCCTTGCTGACTCCCATTTGTTTCTCTTTTTGCCATGGTATGCTTCTGTAGTATTACATCTGCTTCCTGGGACTGCATATCCCATAATGCACAGCCTGGTAGTCAGGAAAGCCTGCATTCTGTTTCCCATTGTTTTCTATGGGAGAAATCCAGTTGCTCCTTTTCACCGGATCCTCTCCTCCAGGACTTGCGAGTGTCTGAAACTACACACACCTGAGACCTCGCCTGTGCAGCCCAGTCATGTGATTCAACCTGGGGTTTTCTGCAGCTTGGAACTGCTTATAAGCAGCCATTTCCTCAAGATCCCCGTCGTGCATTGGAGTTCGATTCCTTTGTGTTACATACCCTTTATCGGATGGTGTTCCAGTCTTGTTCCTGTTCCTGTTCTGTTCCAGCTTGAGCCTCTTTCCCATTTCTCTGCCCTGTTCCTGATTGTTCCAGCCAGAGTCTGCTCCCTATCTCTTAGCCTTGTACCTGTTTGTTTCTTCCAGAGCCTGCTCCGTGTTTCTCTGCCCTGCTCCTGCCTTGTTTCAGCCCGAACCTACTCTCTGTTTCCCAGTCCTGTTTACTGCTTATTCCTACTCCCTGTATTCCAGCCCTGTCCTTCCTTGTTCCAGCCAGAGCCTACTCTCTGTTTCTAAGTCCTGTCTCTGTTTGTTCCAGCCAGAAGTTTGCACCCTGTTTTCCAGTCCGAGTCCTGCCTTTGCTTCAGCTTGAGCCTGTTCCCAGTTCCTGCCTTTGCGTCTTAGTTTATTCCTTCTGTTTCCCTTTCCTCTTGGTATTTGTGTCTGGTAAGTGTTCTATCAGTCTTCACCTGTGTATAAATGTCCTCCTTTGTACTGGGGTTGGCTCCTGGTCTCCAGGAGGCAATTCCGGCCCCCATCCTTGTCTATTGTTGTACATTGTCTTCCGTGCCTAACAGTGACAGTGTGCTATTGCTGTTTTTCTAGGAATTGCCACTGTTTTTTCAGCTGGACCCAAAAGAGCGTGTCGTGTGTATGTAAGTACTATCCTTGTTTGTGCTCTAGGGTCCAGAAACAGAATCACTTCTGCTGCCTCCTTTCTATGGGGCTGGCGGGGTGACTATCTGTAAGAGCAAGCTGCACAGAGGCATTGACATTCCCTGTGTGAGGATCTGCGCCTTACCCTGTGTACAACCCCAGTGTGTTTGTTCATTAGTAATCTGTTTCCTGTTTGTTCACACAAGGGTTGCTCTGCTTTTACTTTCCTGTTTCCTGTTCCTGTCCATAGCTGTCCCTTCCCGTGTATGCCTTTAGCAGCTCTTCTGCCCCAGTACAATACCTCTTTGGGATTTTCTGTGACCTCAAGGGGTGTCCCAACCAGAGTCCTGATCAGACCCGCCCAAAACCGTGACATCAGGAGCAGAAGTAAAAGTGGCTCTTTTCATATCATGAACAGACATTCCCACAATCATCACTATGAACAAGATTCCACACATAGCTGCCAATCCAACACTCATGTATCTACAGCGCCTAGATATTTCTATCTTGATTATTTAGCTCAGCCATGATCTGTAAAGAATCAGAAAGCAGAAGTAACTCTTATATAAAGTGCAGTAAAAACATCATAAGACAAGGAAAAATTATTCTTTCACAATTCAGGAACCCTCTCCTTTGTCAAAATCGATTAGCAGCTTGTCACATCCAGTTTTTCCATATCAAATCAGGTTATCAATGTCTCTTTCAGTTTATTTTTCCAATAGTCTCCTTTATGTTTCTCAGATTAGTTCAACAATTCAGCCTCTTGATCCCCTTCCGATTACATCAGAGTACTGACTCGGAACTTCTCTATCAAAACAAAAAGACATAAACTTGTGTTGCCATTCATTGGTAGTTGCATATGCCCATTCAGGACCTGCGTAGCGTCGACTTGCTACTCTTTCTTTTCAACTTTCGATCACCACTTAGTTCTCCTTCACTCAATTCTTCTTTTCTCGTAGTATCTACTTCTTCCTCTATTGTTTCATTGCTGACCAGTTCCTTTTTCTTTCCTATTTGCGATTCATGACAATTATCTCCTTTTCTTGTTTCTTCTGTCAATATTCTTCTCATGACTGGACTCTTCTCCTTCTCTTTCTCTATGGTGTTTTCTCTTGATGGACCTGCAACGGGCTCAGGAGGAGTCGGATCACTTTGACTTTGATCTGTCTCAACTGTTTCCCCCTCTTGGTCTGGCACTTGCTCTGTCTGCTTTTCAGCACCATCTGCTTCTGGGAGAACCTCTGCTGAGCTTGGCTCTCCTGCTGTATCCGTCGAGATTGGTTCTTGCGCACCCTCCTGTAATTCTTCACTCTCGTCTTTTAAAGGGGTAATGGAACCATCTTCCACAAGCTCTGGTTCAACTTCAGGGTCTGCTGGCTCTTTTTCTGGTTCAGGTGCGGCGACCTGTTTCCCTGTTGTTGGTGCTTTCAACAACGCTTCTTCATGATCTGGTGGACATACCACTCTCTTTGTATGGCTCGCGTGTATTCAATTTGGGAGTCCTGCACACTTTACAGCTGTTGCAGTTGTTAACACTACCTGATAAGGACCCCTCCAACGCAATTCCAAACAGGTCTTGCGAACATGCTTTCTGACAACAACCCAGTTACCGGCTCTCAGATTGTGCCCTGGATCGTGGATGGGTGGCAGGGTGGTGGCCTGCACTTGCTGAGAGAAAGAGCGAATCACATCAGCCAGACCCTTGCAGTAGTCCAACACCATATCATCTGTAATATTTGCAAGTGCATTGGCTGGAACTGCTGGTAACCTCATTGCTCTGCCCATGAGGATCTCATGGGGTGACAGCCCTGTCTTCCTGTCAGGTGTGTTTGTCATCAACATCAACACCAAAGGCAATGCATCTGGCCATTTCAGATTCGTAGCTGCACACATCTTTGCAATTCTTGATTTCAAGGTACCATTCATTTGTTCCACCAGTTCGGATGCTTCAGGGCGATAGCTACAATGCAACTTTTGCTCGATCTTTAATGCTGCACATAAGAGTTTAATCACCTCGTTATTGAAGTGAGTTCCCCTATCTGATTCTAAAGATATCAGAAAACTGATACATAGGGGGTCATTTTGACCTCGGCGGTCTTTTGTCAAGACCGCCGAGGGACCGCCGTGCTGAAGACCACCAGTGGTGGCGGTTTTCCACTCGGTGTATTATGACTGTTGACAGCTCTCCGTCCTTTTTTGGACAGAGAGCCGCCAACAGCCATACTGGCGGGCGGCGGGGAAGTGGAGGTTGCTCCACCTCCACCCCCACGCCAACAGAACACCGCCCACCGAATCACGTCCTGTGATTCGGCGTGGCGGTGTTCTGTTGACGGTGTGGTGTCGGCGGAGCAGCCCCCATGGCTCCCGTCCCCTCCCGGAGGATCGTCGGACCAGGTAAGTCGATCGTCCGTGAGGGGAGGGGGATGTGGGGGTGTTGTGTGTTGTGTGCGTGCATGGGGATGTGCGTGTGTGTATGTAGTGGGGATGTGTGAGTGCCTGTATGCTTGGGGGGGTGTTGTGTGTATGGGAACGAGTGTGTGTATGTCTGTAGGTATGTCTGTATGGTTGTGTGCGTGTATGTTTGAATGTGGGTGTGCGTGTCGGACTGTGTGTGTGGATGTTGGAATGTATGTAGGTGTGTGTGCGTGTATGTGTGTTGGTGGTGCCTGCATGCGTGTCGTGTGTGCATGAGTGATGTGATGTTGGGGGTCGGGGTGGGGAGGGGGGTCCTGCCACCTTTGGGGGGTGGCAGGGGTGGTGGGGGGTGTAGGGGAGGGAGTCGGGTGGGGGTGGAGGGTGGGGGAGACCCCTATCAGTGCCAGGGAAGGAATTCCCTGGCACTGATAGTGCTTACCGCCATGGATTTCATGGCTGTTCCAACCGCATGAATTCCATGGCGGTAAGCCGGGTCCAAATACCGCCGACGGTATAGTGACGACCACCGGGCTGGAGACCTAGGTCTTCAGCCCAGCGGTCGTCTCCACCCTGGCGGGCGGAACAGAGAAGCGGCGGATGACCATGGCAGTAACCGCCATGGTCATAATTCCAAAAATGTGACCGCCAGCCTGTTGGCGGTCTTACCGCCGCTTCTCCGCCGTCCGCCAGGGTTGTAATGACCCCCATAGTATCAACTCCCTAAGCAACAGTTTTGCTACTGTGAGACTGTCATTCCTTCTGGTAGGGTATGCTTCAACCCAGTGACTAAAAACACACACAATCACCAACACGTACTTCAAACCTCCACACACAGGCATCTCAATGAAATCCAATTGCATTCTGCTGAATGGACTTCCTGCTCTTCCAATGTGGCTCAAATTCACCACTGTCTCTTTTCCCAAGTTGAGTTGCTGACAAATTATACAGCGATGACATACTGCCTTTGCTGCCTGCCTAAACGTAGGGTTAAACAAGTCGATCTTGAACAATCTAACCATGGCATCCCTTCCAGTGTGTGCCTGACCATGATAGTATCGTGCCATTTGCGACAATAAACTATTAGGCATGACCATCCTACCCTCCTCAGAAGCCCAAATCTCATCAGAACGTTGGACACATTTCAATTTGGCCCAGAGACATTTCTATTCCTTTTCAATGCAATGTTTTTAACTCTTCCAGAGTATCAATCACTTTCAATGCAAAACTTGTACATGTGTTATCTTCTCCTGGCATCAATTCTCATTTGTCTTTGAACGATATACAGTTCAATGTGCAAAACTTTGCAACTTGATCCACATATCCATTTCCCAGTGAGATGTAATCCTGTGCCTTTTGATGTGCACTGCATTTCACCAAGACAATTTCTTCAGATAACTGTATTACACACAACTACTCCTTTATCTTGTCGCTATTTCTTACTGGTGTACCAGTAGAGGTCAGGAAACCTCTTTGCGACCATTGACCAAAATCGTGAACAATTCCAAATCTATATTGTCTGCCAATATAGATGGTGACTCTCAGTTTCGCAGAAACATGGCACGCTCTAGTAAGAGCTACCAATTCTGCTACTTGTGCAGAATGTACACCTCGAAGCCAGAAGCTTCTAATGTACCTGTGATTCTGCATACAGCATACCCTGTTCTCAATGTCCCTGTACCATCTCTGAGACATGAGCCATTAAGAAAGACAATTTGGTCATTTTCTTCCAATCTTGTATCTCTGATATCAGGTCTAGGTTTTGAGCACAATTCAGTCACCTCAAGACAATCATGCTCAATATCTTCCTCCATTTCAATTTCAACAGTATCACTTGGAAGAATGTAGCCGGGTTCTGCACCGTACATCTTTTCAATGTTACATTTGGAGCACCTAGTATGCTTGTCTCATACCTTGTCAGTCTTGCGCCAGTCAAATACTGCGTTTTCCTCCTTGTCAGTAAAATCTCAACAGAATGAGGAACCATTACCGTCAAAGGGTATCTCATCACTACTCCCTCACATTGAGAAAGGCTTTAACCAACTGCAGCAACCGCACACAGACAACCTGGTAAAGCTGCTGCTACTGGGTCCAAGGTAGCTGAAAAATAGGCTACTAGGCGATAAGCACCTCCATGGACCTGTGTCATAACGTACAAAGTACAAGCATCACGTTAATGACAAAACAATGTGAATGGCTTTGTGTAATCAGGCATTCCCAATGCTGGAGCTCTGCACAAACTTTCTCTCAACTCAGTAAACGCTTTCATCTGATCATCATCTAGCGTAATGGGGTCATTGACCTCCTTATGTGTCAGTCGCTGCAATGGTTTGGCAATCTCAGCTAAATTTGGAATCCACTGATGACAATAACCTACCATTCCCAGAAACATTCTGACATCTCTCTGTGAAGTTGGAGGACTTCTCTGCAATATCATTGTAATCCTTTCTCTGGAGGTTCTCCTCGACCTTTTCTCAATCTGGTGTCTCAAGTATTTCACTGACTTCTGACGGTACTCCAGTTTCAAAAGTGACACTTTGGTGTTCATTACAACCCTGGCGGACGGTGTAAAGCGGCGGTAAGACCGCCAACAGGCTGGTGGTAAAAAATTTGCAGTTACGACCGTGGCGGAAACCGCCAACAAAGACAGCCACTTTAACACTCCGACCGCCACGGCGGTACAAACAAACAGTGCGGCGGTCACCGCCAACAGACAGACGGGAGACAATGTACCACCCACACTATTATGACTGGCCAATCCGCCACCTTTTCCGGGGCGGATTCACCGCGGATACAAACACGGCGGAAACAGGAAATTTGAAGGGAAAACGCTCACCTCTACACACCCCACGAGGAACGAGGACACCATGGACCCGGAACTCCAAATTCTACCTGCGATAGTCTTCCTGCTCCTCTACCAGGAGCACGAACGCCGGCGGCGAAGACCACGGTGAGTACTGCACCTACGACACAGGGGAGGGGGGAGGGAAAAAACAGGGACACACACACGCAACACCCCCACCCTCACCCAATACAACACACACACTAATGCATATTAATACATCACAGTTACACCCCCAACCCCCCTGGAAGAATGCAAAGACAATAGAAAATGAGTGTAACCATTGTAATATATTAAAAACAAGTAGGCAAAAATATATATATACACCATTTACAAAATATATACCAAGCATAGTAGTCCAGGTAGTGCTCCAATTAAGTCAGTGGAACACTGGGCCCACATGGTATGGGTGAGGCCCACACAAGATCCCCAACCATGACAAAGAGAACACTGCAGGGGCATCAGAGAGCAACTAAACAGGCACCTCAGGGGGAGGGAAAGGGGGGGCACCTCAGTCGCTTGAGTGCACACCGCCAAATCCACGAGGGGGCCACATGCCCACTGTTACATCCTGGGGAGTGCAAAGCCACAGTCTCTCAAGTCTCTACAGTGGGTCGGTTGCCCACTGTTCCATCCTGGTGAGTGCAAAGCCACAGTCTCTCAAGTCTCTACAGTGGGTGGGTTGCCCACTGTTCCATCCTGGGGAGTGCAAAGCCACAGTCTCTCAAGTATCTACAGTGGGTGGGTTGCCCACTGTTCAATCCTGGGGAGTGCAAAGCCACAGTCTCTCAAGTATCTACAGTGGGTGGGTTGCCCACTGTTCAATCCTGGGGAGTGCAAAGCCACAGTCTCTCAAGTCTCTACAGTGGGTGGGTTGCCCACTGTTCAATCCTGGGGAGTGCAAAGCCACAGTCTCTCAAGTCTCTACAGTGGGTGGGTGGCCCACTGTTCCATCCTGGGGAGTGCAAAGCCACAGTCTCTCAAGTCTCTACAGTGGGTGGTCTGCCCACTGTTCAATCCTGGGGAGTGCAAAGCCACAGTCTCTCAAGTGGATAACAGTCTCCACTGGTTCTGGAGGGGGCATGATGCCCAGAGTGCTTCATCCTGCTAAGGACAGAGGTAGTGGATGGATCTCTCCACTGGTTCTGGAGGGGGCCTTGTGCCCAGAGTGCTTCATCCTGCTAAGGACAGAGGTAGTGGATGGATCTCTCCACTGGTTCTGGAGGGGGCATGGTGCCAAGAGTGCTTCATCCTGCTAAGGACTGAGGTAGTGGATGGATCTCTCCACTGGTTCTGGAGGGGGCATGGTGCCCAGAGTGCTTCATTCTGCCCGTGACGGACTCAGTAGCGTCAGTGCCCTTGGCGCTCATGGGCCAGCGGTGCTTGAGACGGCGGTGCCCTGTTCAGCAGGGTTTGAGACGGGACGACGGTGCCCTGTTCAGTGGTGCTTAAGACGGCGGTGCCCTGTTCAGCGGTGCTTGAGGCAGTGGTGCCCTGTTCAGCGGTGCCTGAGACGGCGGTGCCCTGTTCAGCGGTGCTTGAGGCGGCGGTGCCCTGCACAGCGGTGCTTGAGACGGTGGTGCCCTGTTCAGCGGTGCTTGAGGCGGCGGTGCCCTGTTCAGCGGTGCTTGAGACGGCAGTCTCCATTGCAGGGACTCAGCTGCTGGCGGTCCTTCATGGCGCAGCTGGGCTTGTGCTGGCTGGGGGCCTCCTGGGCAGCTGGGCTTGTGCTGGCGGTGGCCTCCTGGGCAGCTGGGCTTGTGCTGGCGGGGGCCTCTTGGGCAGTTGGGCTTGTTCTGGTGACGGCCTCCTGGGCAGCTGGGCTTGTGCTGGCGGTGGCCTCCTGGCAGCTGGCTTGTGCTGGCGGGGGCCTCCTGGGCAGCTTGGCTTGTGCTGGCGGGGGCCTCCTGGGCAGCTGGGATGATGGCGGTCTTCTCCGCCGTGCTGCTCTTCCCAGACTTGCTGGTTTTTTTGTGGCCCTTCCCCACCTTGGAAGGTGTCACAGCTGACTCCACACTCCCACCGAGACCCCTGGGTGTGGCTTTGGTGGCTGGAGTCTTCCTCCTCTCCCGCCGGGCACTGGCCAACTTCTGATGCTTCACAGGTGGGGGACTGTCTGTGCTGTGGCTCCGTGCCACACTGGCTGCCCTGGTGGCTGGTGCACTCCAGATTCCGGTGACTACAGGCACCACTGGTCCCAGAAATGTTGAGGCTGAGGTGCTAGTTCGGGACCTAGGAGACCAACGGGGTGGGGAGGTGTGGGAAAGAGGTCAAGGTTGGACAGGAAAAGTTTTTTTGACACACTGGGAGGGGTAGCTTGAGGGGGTTTGGGAGTGGAGGAAGAGGTTGTGGTTGCAGGAGGTGTTCGTTTGCTGACTTTGGGTGAAGGTGCATGTGCTGGAGGCTGTTGTGAGGTGGATGGCTGTTGTGTGGGTGTGTGCCTGCGTTTGAGTATCTTTGGAGGGGGCGTCACAGACACACTGGGAGAGGACACAGGGGATGTGTGAATGGTAGTGGGGGTGGTGACTGCACGTTAGCGGGGTGTGGTGGTGGGTGTACTGGAGAGGGACGTAGTGGCTGTAGAGGTAGTGCATGCAGGTGTGAGTGTAGACGAGACAGGGAGGGAGGAGGGAGACGAGGAGGAGGGGGACACAGTGGAGGCAGTGGATGTTGGTGTGTCTGCATGTGTGTGTTGCTTGCGTGAGTGCCTGTGGGATGTGTGGTGCTTATGTTTGGCTGAGCTTCCCTTGTGTGTTGATGTGTGTGCATGCTGGTCTGTAGGTGTGCTTGGGATAGGCTGAGGTGCAGGGAATTGGGTCGGGGTAGAGGAAGTTGGATGGGGGAGGCTAGACACAGGGACAATGGCTGCCATCAGTGCTGAGGCCAGAGTCTGAAAAGCTCGCTGAAGGGCCGCCTGACCAGAATGAATGCCCTCCAGGAATGCATTTGTTTGTTGCAACTGCCTTTCTACACCCTGGTTGGCATTCAAAATGGTAGACTGCCCAACAGTGAGGGACCTGAGGAGGTCAATGACCTCCTCACTGAGGGCAGCAGGGGTGACTGGGGCAGGGCCTGAGGTGCCTGGGGCGAAGGTGATGCCCACCCTCCCGGGTGAGTGGGCAAGGGGCGAAGGCTGAGGGGCTGCTGGGATGGAGGTGCTGGAAGGGGGGGGTGGCGGCTGTACCTGTAGATGGGGGCACAGATGTTGCCGCCACCACAAGGGAGCTCCCATCAGAGGACGAGTCCGTGTCACTGGTCTCAGCTCCTGTCCCCGCCATGGAGCTCCCCTCGCCCTCCATCCCACTGGTGAACTCCGATTCCTTAGTGTGGCCCTCCATGGCCATGTGGGATGCAGCTCCCTCGTGGTCTGGTGCCAGCCACTGCTCCTCCGCCTGGTGATGCTAATGCACAAAAGAACAGGGAGACCACAAAAAGGGGGGGGCGACAGAAGAAAGACATGTTGAGTGCATGCATTACCGCTACCGTTGGCGGACACGACAGACGCAGAAGCCCCCTACACTACGCCGCGCTCTTGGGCTCCACTGTTCAATTCCTGGAAAATGGCCTACAAGGATATGGACGACATCTGCACACATAGATGACACAGGGGCATGACTAGGTGTACTTGGCACTCTAAAGAGGTGGGGTGGGGTGCCACATGGCCAGCCTTACGGAGGGACCTTGCCTACAGAACTCGCCCTGGCCTAGGGAAACCCACAGCCACTTCCCCCACCCAGGCCCCTCCACTGAGCGCAAAGTCAGCAGAAAGCGAGTGTACTCACCCCCTTGTGGCTGCTGTGATGCCCTCAAGCACCCATAGAACTCCGGGTATGCCTCCGCCAGGATCCTGAACATCAGGGGGGTCATGGTGCGACGGGCACCCCTCCCACGTTGGGAGGCCATCCCCAGCTGAGCCTCCGCTGTCTTCTTCCTCCAGTGGCAAATGTCCTCCCATCTTTTCCAGCAGTGGGTGCTCCGTCTGTGGTAGACCCCCAGGGTCCGGACGTCCTTAGCGATGGCACGCCAAATATCTTTTTTCTGGTGGGCGCTGACCTACATGATTTGTACAGGGGGAAGAGAAAGTTATTACCAACTGCACGTCAAAGTGATTGGCCCCCATCCCTACCCTTCCCATGTGGCACATGCACTCACCGTCGTTTCATGCACGCCTAAATCTACCCCCCCATCTTTCATCCACCCCACTCCACACAGGCATTGCCCATACAGCATGCTCCCAGTGTACTTACCTGTTTGTCTGGAGGACCGTAGAGTAGCGTGTACTGGGGGAGGACCCCATCCATGTGTTTCTCCAACTCCTCCGATGTGAAGGCAGGGGCCCTTTCCCCAGACACTCGAGCCATTGTCTATTCCAGACCGAGGTCACAGCAGCACTTGCAGTGTAGGTCCTCTCCTGTCGAAGATCAGGTATCGAGTGATTGAACAGACAGAAAATAGCAGTCACGTCCGCGGTGGTGCGTACCGTCACCGCCGGCGTACATCGTCATTGGCTCCTGGGACCCATAGGGTCCAATGTTAACCAATGTAGCATTGCGCCGCGGTCTTCGACTGCCTACCACGACGGTGTACAACGCCAGGGCAGTTACCTCACATCCCATTTTCCCACTTTAGAGGTCAGGTAGCTGCCATTTCAGGGGCCTACATGGCTTCATTTTCAACTGCGTCACACATACCTACGCCTAGACTCAACACACGTACAGGTCACTTTTTAGATTATGAATGGTGTTCAGTGTAAGCTGTGGGTACGTACCACTGAGTTGGTTGACTCTGTGCTCGCTTCACAGGCACCGTCCGCTGGGACATGTGAGGAGATGGCAGCATCCTCCGGTGTACCGACTATTGGTGGACCTGTCAACATGGAGGAAAGACACGTAATAATCACATACAGGCTTCACTGTGCCACAATCCAGGAACTGTGTACCCAGCTGGAGCCAGACCTGATGTCAGCTATCCGCCATCCCACAGGAATCCCCCCTCAAGTGCAGGTGCTGTCAATGCTCCATTTCCTTGCAAGTGGGTCATTTCAAACAACAGTGGACATAGCATCAGGGATGTCCCAGCCTATGTTTTTCAACATGTTGTCCAGAGTGTTGTCTGCCCTGCTGAAACACATGCGGAGCTACATCGTTTTCCCTCATGTTGAGGATTTGCCTACAGCAAAAGGTGATTTCTATGCCCTGGGACATATCCCCAACATCATAGGTGCCATTGATGGGACACATGTGGCTTTGGTCCCCCTCCACAGGAATGAACAGGTGTACAGAAACCGGAAGAGTTATCATTTGATGAATGTACAGATGGTATGTTTGGCAGACCAGTACATCTCCCATGTGAATGCCATGTTCCCTGGCTCAGTGCATGACGCTTACATCCTGCGGAATAGCAGCATCCCTTATGTGATGGGTCAACTCCAGAGGCACCGTGTGTGGCTATTAGGTGAGCACCTGGAAGCAAGTAAATGGGAATGGTCGTCTGGGGATATCCCTCCAGGTTAGTGTGTGTCTAACAGTTGTCCCTCGCCATTTGCAGGTGACTCTGGTTACCCCAACCTGTCATGGCTACTGACCCCAGTGAGGAATTCCAGGACAAGGGCAGAGGAATGCTACAATGTGGCCCATGGGCGAACTAGGAGGGTGATCGAATGCACCTTCGGCCTTCTGAAGGTGGGGTTCAGGGGCCTCCATATGACAGGTGAATCCCTATTCTACTCACCAAAGAAGGTGTGCCAGATCATCGTGGCCTGCTGTATGCTTCACAACTTAGCTTTGCGACGACAGGTGCCCTTTCTGCAGGAGGATGGTCCAGATGGCGGTGTTGTTGCAGCTGTGGAGTCTGTGGACAGTGAAGACGAGGAAGCAGAGGAAGAAGACATGGACAACAGGGACTCAGTGATCCAGCAATATTTCCAATGAGACACAGGTAAGAATACAAACCTGCCTACTACATGTACTTAAACACTACTACCTCTCTACTGTCTGTCATTTTCACCCAGTGTATGGTCATTGAGTTGTCACTTTCCTTTACAATTTCACAGATGTGGGTCCCACTGAGTGACATCTGCTTTGTTTCCTCATGGACTAGAGCTGTGTGACATAGGTATGTTGACATTACAAATGAAGAAGCTTTTTGCCACAGTTATTGCTAATACTGTATTCCGAAATCACAGACAGACTCCAGATTGTTTTGTACTTTAAGGGTGTTTATTTTAGTGCTCATAATTGGAGGGGGTAGTAAAATGGTGTGGGTTGATGGCAGAGTAATGTCCATGGCAGAGTCCAGTCTATTAGTCTCAGAGGTGCATTGCCCATATGGGCATAGGAAGTGGAGCTGGGGCAGTTTAAGGATGGACAGGGTGACAAAGTGGGACAGTGGGATGACAATCAGGGTGGTCTCATTTCTTGGTGGGGTCTTGGCATCGTTCTCTGTCTTGTTCCTGGATCTCAGGGACCATTTGCGAGGTGGTTCTCCCTCTGCAGGGGGTGGGGTGCTGGTGCGGTGGTCCTGTGGTGCTGCCTCCTGTCCACTAGCGCCGGCGGAGGTGGTGGGCAGTTCATCGTCCAGGCTAGTGTCAGGGGCCCCTTGTAGTGCCACAGTGTCCCTCCTGGTGTTGAGGACTTCCTTCAGCACCCCTACGATGGCGCCCAGGGTGGAACTGATGGTTCTGAGTTCCTCCCTGAAGCCCATATACTGTTCCTCCTGCAGGCGCTGGGTCTCCTGAAACTTGGCCAGTACAGTTGCCATTGTCTCCTGGGAGTGATGGTAGGCTCCCATGATGGAGGAGAGGGCCTCGTGGAGAGTGGGTTCCCTATAGTGGTGAAAACACTGCTGATTGAGGTGTCCTGGGGACCGAGGTATGGGCCCGCTGGGCGAGTGCTGTGCTGGTGTTTCCAGAGGGTGGAAGCTCTATAGTGGCCTGTGACTGTGTGATGGGAACCAACTGTCCTGAGGTGCCCGATGAGGCCGGGTTGGTCATCTAGATCCAGTTGGACAGAGGTGCTGTCATCACTGTGGGCCTCTTCTGTTGGTGGTGTGGACATGTGTGGACCCTCCTGTCCGGTGACGTTGGGTGGGGGTCCTGCAGGGGTATAAAGGCATGATTATTGCATCTGTGTGTGTCAAGGTGTGCAATGGGTGGGTGACCGTGTACCCCAGTGCTTGCATTCCTGTGTGGGACCATGTGTGATGGTGGTTTAGGGGGGTGTATGGGTATGTGCAGTGGGTATGTTTTAGTGATGGGGGTCCATGCTTTGTTTTTGCATGCAGGACCTGGTGTTGGGATGTGTGGTTTGTGATAGTGGGACATTTGTGAGGAGTAGGAGTGATGGGGGTGGGGGCGAGGGTGGGGGTGGGTGATAGCATGCAGGTGGGTGGGGGATGAAGTAGTTAAAGGTTTGCCTTACCAGAGTCCATTCCTCTAGCTACTCCTGCGAGGCCCTCAGGATGCAGAATCTCCAAGACCTGCTCCTCCCATGTAGTTAGTTGTGGGGGAGGAGGTGGGGGTCGGCCGCCAGTCGGCTGAACCACCAGGTGGTATCTGGAGACCACGGAACGCACCTTCCCCCGTAGGTCGTTCCACCTCTTCCTGATGTCCTCCCGATTTCTTGGGTGCTGTCCCACTGCGTTAACCCTGTCCACTATTCATCGCCATAGCTCCATCTTCCTTGCAATTGAGGTGTGCTGCACCTGTGATCCGAATAGCTGTGGATCTACCCGGACAATTTCCTCCACCATGACCCTGAGCTCCTCCTCCGAGAACCTATGGTGTCTTTGCCGTGCCATGGGGTGGTGTAGGTGATGTGTGGGGTGGTGTGTGTGGTGATAAGTGTGCTGATATGTAGTGGGGTGTTGCGTGAGGTGCGTGGAAGTTATGTGGGTGATGGTGTTGTGTACCTGTGGATGCTAGTGTTGTTGATGTTGGTGTCTCTCTCTGGCTTTCGTTTGTGATATGTTGTCGTAAGGGTTTGTGGGTGATGTGGGTGTGTTTTTTATAATGTATTGGGTGTGTGGGAGTGGTGCGTGTATGTGTATCAGGTGTGTGTATTTTTAATTGTCCAATGTGGCTGTGTTTTGGAGATGTGTGTGTATTTTGAGCGTGGCGGTGTGTACCGCCAATGGAATACCGCGGTTGAAATACCGCCACCTGGATTAGTGTGTCATGATAGTGTGGGCGTATTTCTGTTGGCGTTATGGTGGAGGTTTTGTTATCACCAGTTTATCACTGACCTTTGGTGTGGCGGACTTGTGTGGGTGTCTGAATTTTGGCAGATTCCGAGCTGTGGGTCACAATAGCTGTGGTGGAATTCCGCTGCCACAGCGGTTTGTTGGCGGTCTTCTGCACGGCGGTAAGCGGCTTTTACCGCCAATGTTGTAATGACACCCTTTATGTCCAAATTTTCCCAAATGATTCAACAGGGCAATCGAGTCGTACTTACACTCGTTCCTTGTCCTGGACAAAATCAGCAAGTCATCAATGTACGGCACTAAAGTCAATTGGTACAGTAGTTCCAATGACTCCAAGTTCTTTTTCAAGATCTGATTGAACAGAGACGGTGATTCCGTACCCTTGAGGAAGTCTGCACCAGCTGTAGACTCTGTCTGAGAATTTGAAACTAAAAAGAAACTGACTATCCTCATGAAGAGTCACAGAAAAGAAAGCTTGTGACAAGTCAACCACTGTGAACCACTCTGCATCGCATGGAATCTGAAACAGTATCACTGCTGGGTTCGGGACTACAGGACAACACTTGACCACCATGTCATTCACTTTTAGCAAGTCCTGCACAATGCGTCCCTTCCCACACGGCTTCTTCAAGCCCATTAGCGGTGAATTACCTGGACTGCTCAACACTTCCTTTAAAACCCCTTGTTTCAGAAAATCTCCAATTATCTGCACCACTTTCATCAGAACATCTTGTGCCATGTTATACTGTGGAAGCTGCGGAAACACTACATTCGGCTTCAAAGTGATCTTAATTGGCTCCACTCCCTTGATTAAGCCCACTTCTTTACCTGCCAGGTCCCACACATTCTCTTGTACTGTTCCCTGCAAGTCTGCATGCAATTCTTTCACAGTAAATATCGGGAAAAACTCAATCAATGGGAACTCGTAAATATTTTCCTTCTCAGTTTCAGGTGCCTGTTCTTCCTCATCATCACTACTAGTCTGAACCTCTATTCCCACAGTCGAACAACTAATGGAACATTTGGTCGTTCATAACAAGTGCCTTCCCAGTAAAGATACTGGACTCGAGTCACAAACTACAAACTTACCTAGTCCTTGGAAGTTGCCAATCTCAAACCGTAATGGATCTGTGATCGGATTTGTCAATTGCCTGTTTGCTACCCCCACAACCTGAACTGTTCTGCCTGAAAGAGGTAAGTTTGGAACTTCTGCACTTCTCACTGTAGAGTGTGTAGCTCCTGTATCCACTAGAAATGAAACCCTGTGACCCATCACTTTTCCCTTCACAAAGGGTCCTCGTTGATCTACTTCTAATGAAGCTGCAAGCATACATGGCTCTTCATCTGAACTAATACTCAACCATTCATCGCTTATTTCATTCTCACTATGTAACGGGAATTGGTGCACTGTGTCCTTACTTCTGTCTTGTCTCTGACCTGTGACCTGCGGAGTAAGCATCACCTGTTGCTGTTCAATTGGGGCTTGAGGTATCTGCATTTGCTGTGTAGGTACCGTAGGAACCTGCTGCTGCATTGGTTGTAACTGTGTCACTAGTGCATGCATCACTTGCACCTCCTGCATGGGATGAAAATTCTGCACTTGATTCTGCAAATTCGGTTTAAGTCCTCTCATTCTAGGGACTTTCACAGTTTGAAATGTATTGACATCACCACCTTGTTGAACAACACCATCCTGCACCATCAACGGACACTCCTGCTTCCAGTGTCCCACAT
Source organism: Pleurodeles waltl (assembly GCF_031143425.1). NCBI lineage: Eukaryota > Metazoa > Chordata > Amphibia > Caudata > Salamandridae > Pleurodeles > Pleurodeles waltl. The sequence continues at coordinate 736,560,247 of NC_090437.1, read as the reverse complement.
TTCCGCACAGATGACATCGTAACATCTTTTTCATCCCTTGCACATCATTCTGAACCACTACAGTACTCAGATCCGGACCACGAGTCAAATTTACTCCACAAACCCTACCTCTCATCTGGGGTTGGAACATGCCGGTTCCCTGCTGCTGCGGCATCTGTTGCACTAAAGCTCCTTGCACTCCTGTCTGAGCTGCCTTAATTTGCATCACCATCGCTTTCTCCTTCAACTTTTTCTGTTTCATCTCAATCTCATCACTACAGTATTTCACATACTGCAACACCTCATCAATCGGCTTTGCTTGCCAATAGATCAAATGACTCTCAATCATCTGCCCTATTTCAGGTCTCAATCCTTCGACGAACCTGAACACAAAGTGCAACATGTCTTTCGGCTCAATTGCTTCTTTACCACTGTATTCCTTGAACGCTTTCAGTAATCTCTCATAGTAGATATGTATTGACTTCTTTACTTCCTGCACTGTCCTGTCAATTCTCTGCCAGTCAATATTTTTAGGTGAGATTCTCGTTTTCAGAAACTTAATCACCTTATAATAATGTTTCATCACTTCAGTTGATGGAGCACCTGTAACTCTATCACTTTCTGGTTCACTCGTCGGCCAATCCACTACTCTCTTGCACTCAACCCACAAATCAGCTGGAACCACTATCTCCAACAAAGTATTCATGTCTTCCCACAGACAATTTCTGATGTATCTTGTCCACCTCTCTTGTAATCCTTGGACACAAGTATCTCAGCTCTTCTTCTGTATAGGATTCTAACCTATTCACTCCCATTGTTCCCTTGACTAGTTCTGTAGCTAGCCTTACACGATCAATCTGCTCCTCACCCTTGGACGCATTTCGAGGAGTATTCAGACTATCTAACCACTCGCTTAACTGGTGTGCAGTTAATCCCTGTAATGAGATGTTACTTGCATTCGGAATTGGCACCTGTTGTACCACTGCACCTGGAGTCTCCGGTGTCACAAGCTTCAGGCTCTGACTTGCACTCGGACCATTTACCACATCTCGAAGTGCAACAAGTGTACTAAGATCCATTAACAGTCTAGATCCATCAAAGGTGTGACCCACAGATGATATCACCTGTACATGATCTCTCACTCCCCTCCTCACAAGGGTCTGTGACATTTCACCCTGTTCTCCTGCATTTGATTTCTTTTGCGCAAACAATGGTACTGCTGGACCAACAGTAATCGGCAACGATATTGCATCTGGTGCTGCTCTGACACTCACATTTTGTGGAAGGGCTACTCCCATACTCTGATTCATCACTGGTGTCACATCTGACTGTGTCTCTGTCATTGGTGTGAACTTCAGCAAACCCTGTGGCTGTGCCTGAGGCAACAACATTGAAGTCTGCTCGGTCTGAACTAGCATTGGGCTCAGAACCACTTGCTCCGACGGCACCACTAAGTTAGAAGTAGTCTCAAGGATTGGTACATCTGGACAAATTCTCAGTATCAGTGATGGGTGCATTTGCGCTTGGATCACCAAAGTAGTCACTGCATTAGGAGTACTCTGCAAAACCCCTTGTACCTGCCCATTATCTGCCTGCACTGGTCCCACTGTTCCTGCCACTTGAGCTGGTGCAGTCGGGACAGAACTGGTACTTGGACCCTTTTCATGCGCCGCATATGGCGGAAGTCGATCCCTCAATATCTGTGTGATAAGATCCTCAACATCTGAATCTTCTTCTTCTACATACGTCGTTTTCTTCTTCTTACCCCAGGAATCCTTATCACTCTTGCCATTATCCTCTTTCTCTTCTGACTCATCTTCCTCTGCAATAGCAGGAAACAACCTAACACCCTGTAGCGTTGCCATTCTCCACTTCTTCTGTTCCCAATCCCAACTTGCCTCCACTAAGGACTTCTCTACCCTCCTTACCCTCCTTTGGAAGTGGCTACGAGCTCCCAAACTGCTAAAGCCTCAAACTGTGCTGGTCTCTGAAGTGGTTTCGTCTCATATAATGTCATTCTATCTGATCCAAAATTCTCAAATTAAACGTTCCATGCTCTGGAAACGCTAAAGCTCCCTGTTTCTCTGTCAATTTGCACCATTGCTTCAACCAAAGACATGGCGCGACACCTCGCTCCTCCATCACAATAAATGCCGGAGAACTTCCTGGTGGGGTAGGATCCCCAACTGCCGCCTTAATGTAAGAATCACCCTTCATGGCACTTCTAAACGCTTTGAAAAACTTCATCTTCCTATTTTTTGGTGTATTAGGTGCAATAAGGAGATGACTTTTTCTCCCAAGATTCCTTTCAGCCGCTTACTCAACCAATTGCCTCTTACGGACGGCTGCCAATCCGCTTGCAACTCTTCTCACCAACCAACCTATCCCAGCGCAGTCCACTCTGACATCACACACACACTGCAGCTGACAAAGTCTTGCGACTTGTCCTCCTAATCTTTGACTCACATAAAACTAATGCAAAATTATTGCAAGCACTAACCAAAACCCGATAACTATAAAACAACCTGCTGGTTTACTACAGGAAGGTTAACAATTGCTTCAGAGACCTTACGGATTTTGACTGATGGCTCTTTCGTTCATGCAGCTGTTCCTCTTTTTCAGTCTCCCTCATTTGCAAGTGAAATTCGACCTGCAAATTTTACTCACAACTGATCAATGGGTCTGTCCTGGTGCACATAGGACTCACCAAATCTCAGTCGAAAAATGTATCTTACTTGCTTAACTTAACCGGCTTGTTGACCATACCCGATCAACCTACTAAACCAGACAGATTACAACATAACAAAGTGTCTCCTACACTTGTCAATATACTCCGGAGTCTTAGACCACGCAGGGCCTGTACATCATCAACAGCCACGTGGACAATTTTTTAGCACAAAGCCCCACACACATATAACGTTTGACGACTTCCCTACTCTCATACTGTGGAGTACGCACACTCCTAATAACCTCAACTGGAGTACACAAACTCTCTACTTTCCTCACATACGTCACAATTCACCTGCGATTTGCGTAAGCCTTTGCAAGCGCAACCTACCACTTTCACACTATCACTTATATGCCAAAAATATACCCAACCTTTCTAGCGGGATCCAGGATCTGGGAAAGTCATTTCTGGGCTTAAGGGGACATCATCTTTGCTACAATTGCCATTACAAAAACAAAAATTTAAACTTCATAAAAATGAACAACTAACCCTAACTCAAGCCAGCACCATATTCACTAATCACTACATAACTAGTTCTCCAAAGAAACTAACCATCAAGCTGCTACCAAAAACTTCTGGCACAACTGGTCCTTAGTAAGTAAACGTACAAGGGGATGTGTATAGGCCGATGAACCTTTTGGATCGCATGGAGTACCCTATCCATGTAGTGACCAATGTTATCAATATTCAATACAACCCATCAGTAACCACTAAGAGAATAATTAATTATTAGACAATTACGTCAACATGTCATGAATAATCACAGCTCAATATACGTTTTAATAATATAGGGCCAGATGTATCAAAAGTTTTTGCATTCGCAAATGGTGCGAATCGCAAAAATCGTCCGTTTGCGGTGCAAAAACGTGGTCTGCGATGCATGAAAGGCATTCGCAGACCAAAAATAACAAATTGCAAAATTTGCGATTTTTTTCTGTTGTGACCTGGTTTTGCGATTCGCATTTGGCGATTCAGTATTTCCAGTAGGAAATTGCGAGGCGCAAAATGCGATTCGCAAAATCCAAGTCGCAAATAGATGCATCAAAAAATCGCAATTTGAGATTTTTCGCAGAATGGCATTTTGCACATGCAAAATACCACTAAGTGAAACCAGGTGGTAACCAGGTGCAACCTATATAAAGATGCCCAGAATGCCTCAGACTCTTTTCCACAATGGCTGCACTCTACGTCATGGTGAGCAGGATGAGGATCTTGGCAGGTTTGAGGAGAGGGAGGAAGAGACAGGAGCGCATTTTCAGAGTGCACATTACCCTTTTTGACCTGACAGAAGAGGAAGTATATGAGAGGTATAGGTTGAACTCAGCCATGATACTTGATCTGATAGCTGAGCTACAACCCATACTGCAGCGCAGAACACTAAGGACTCACAGCATACCCACCCATGTGCAGGTATTATGCTCCCCACACCTACTTGCCTCAGGGAGCTATCAAGGGCTCATAGCAGCAGCTGGAGGGGTTTCACAGAGTATCCTCTCCAGATTTTTCACTGCATTTATCAACGCCATGCTAAGCAAACTCCAACAGTATATCAGATTCCCCCACACCCCACAGGAAATACAGCAGACAAAAATTGAGTTTTACCAGATAGCACAGTTCCCCCATGTCCTAGGTGCCATAGATGGCACACATGTGGCAATCTGTCCACCATCAGCCACAGAGTATGTGTACCGAAACCGTAAATACCAACATTCCATGAATATTCAGGTGATATGCAATGCCTCCTATATCATAACTGATCTCGTGGCCAGGTACCCAGGGAGCACACATGGCGAACCCATGTTAGATGGCTCAGTTACTCATCACACCCTCTGTCCCTTCCAGGAGACAGTGCCTACGCAGTGCGCACCTACATGATGACACCCTACCTCAATCCCACAACACCAGCAGAACGTAGATACAATGCAGCACACAGGGCAACCCGCAACATGGTGGAGTGCACATTTGGACTGCTGAAGAGTCGCTTCCGTTGCCTCCACAAAAGTGGAGGGGCACTACAGTACAGTCCAGAGACAACATGTAGAATAGTGGCAACTTGTGCAATCTTGCACAATATAGCTACAACCAGGGGCATACCTATAGAAATCAGTGACACTGAATCAGATGAGGATGACGATCCCATACCACCTCTACAGCCAGCAGACAGGACCAGTGCAGCAGAGGGAAGGCAAAGGCGTGCCGACATCACACACAACTGTTTCAGACGTGAGTATGAATGAAAAAAATCTACTGACAACTGTACCTGTAGTGATATAAATGTATTACCTTACGTCAGGTAATGAATGATTGAGAAATAAATGAAACAGGTGATGTAACAAACGCAAATAAACTAATGCACAGAGTCACGCACTATTCCCTCATGGTAGCAACAGCAGTGTAATGGCGGCAAGTGTCACTTTCTTCTCCCACGCACTCCACTCAGGTGCCCAGTTAAGTCACTGGCACCTCGATTGTCACCTTCAGTGGCAGTGCTGTGCCTGGCACTGCGCCGTCAGATGTCTGCTGCTGGTACAGCAACACTACTGAGGCTTGAACTGTCCTCCGTGTCCCCCAAGGCTACCTCACTGGGAGTGGCAGATCTTTGTCCAATTATGTGTTCAATCACATTTGTGATGTGAACTAGTCCCTGGACAACGTCCCTGCTGCTATGTGCAGCCTCCACTTGTGCCGCCACTGCGCGACGGGCAATTAGTGCAGTGGAATTAGCCATCCTGTTGGAGGTCCTCAGTAGCTGCCAAACATTGTCCGGAATCTGTGTTCCTGTCTGCTCCGGCTAACCCTTTCATGGCGCAGCTCCTGGCCGAGGTCACGGACAGCACTAGTTAGGTCCCTGGTGTTCTCTGAAGCCTGAACCTGTCCCTCACGCAGCTGTAAAATATTGCCATTTAGTGTGTCCAGTTGGCGATGCAGGCCCATCATGTTTTGGTTGTGTACTCGCAGGTTCCGGTCTAAACTGAGGATCCGCTTATTTTGCAGATGCTGCTGCTGCCACATAGCAGCCTCAAGGCCCCCGAATAAGGACGGACCCTCACCTGCCTCATGATGTTGCTGCTGGGACTCTGTTGCAATCCTGCGTGGTGTTGGCTGACCCCTGCCTTCCAGAATCTGGCTGCACCTGTCTGGTGCTGACGGTGTGCTTGGCCCTTCCAAGTGCTCATCAGAGTCGCCGCTGAACTCTGGCAGTGGTAGTGCCCTGGGCCTGCGGCGGACAGTGGACATGTGGAGGGACCACTGGTGTTGGTATCCGAGGGCTGATGGGTGTCCGTCTCTCCAACACATGTACTTTGTGTGGCTGCTGGGCCTGGCCCACCTGCAACAACAATATGCAGCATGTCAGTTCTGTATGTTACATTATCTGTCAGAAATTGGCAATAAAGGTACAGGTACTGCTCTACATGGTGTTGTGTGTGTTGTGTTACCTTTGGTGTCACTATACTTCATTACATTGTTATGCTACTGTCTGTACTAGTTTGTGGACTGCCACTCCCATAATGCATTGTTGTGCTGCTTCTAAGATGTAGACTGGACTACTTCACACACTGCTTCACATTACATGCTAATTCCTAAAGGGCTTTTGTGCATTCACATATCGGGTTCCCAAACATCATTGCACTTACCTTGGCTGGTACTCGGTGTGCCGGAGGTGTCGATGTCTGTGACCCCAGTCACAGCTTCAGGGAGGAGTGTGGATTCCACCAGGTTCTCCAATGGTGTGGATGGTGCTTCTGTTGGTGGTCCGCCACCTGTACCCCTGGCCTCCACAAGTCTCCTTGCCACCCTCTCCTTTGCACGGGAGCGCAGATCGTACCACCTTTTTTTTATTTCCTCGATGGAGCGCAGTGCCACTCCAATGGCGCAGATTTTGGATTGGATGTCCAGCCATAATCTTCTCTTTTCACTCTCAGGAACCTGGAGTGAACTTTTCCCGAACAGGCGGTCATGGCTCCTCACCACCTCCTCAGTCAGGACCTCAAGCTCCTGTTCACTAAATTTAAGCTTGCACTTCCTTTCTGCCTTCTCCTGGGGTCTCCATCCTGGGGTCTCCATCCTGGGGTCTCCATCCTGGGGTCTCCATCCTGGATCAGGTGTTTCGGCTCCTGCTGAGTGCTGCTCTGTGTGGCTTGGCTGCTCTCTCTCAGGATGCTGGTTTGGGTGTGGCACCTGAAACTGCCTGGGATGACTCATTTCCTGCTGGTGATGTCATCATGCTCCTCCAGGTGTGCATTCTCGAACTTTCTCGCAATTTGCGATTTTTTACCGAATCGCAAAAAATATCGCAAATTGCGAGAATGCAAATTGCAATTCGGTAAACGGGCCTCACAAACCATAAATAGCGATTTTTAAGAAATCGCTAATTCCGAATAGCAATTTTGTTACATGGCCAATTGCGACTCGGAAATAGTGATTTCTTAAAAATTGCTATTTGCGATTCGCAAACTCATGTTTTCATACATATGGACCTTATTTCCCTCTTGGTTACAATTCTAGTGCCTAAGGTTAACTCAAACTTTATTCAATCAGCTCAGAATTAGTTTATTAGCGACCACCAATAACACAATCTAATCAGAACTTGAGAAAACATATACTCTAATGCTTCCGCATAAGCCAAAAAAGATGATTATGTCAACATCAAAAGCAGAGTTCAGCAATCAGTTTGTCAATCATTTGTCACTGTCACCGTCACCCAAAGAATCCTACCTAACCCAGATTAGCATTTAGCATGTGGGACTTCATGCGAAAATAATTTAGGATGTGAATTTGGAAAACATCTAGCTAAGAGAAAAACTATAAAACAGTGCAGGTGGTACCTAGAAGAAAAGGCACAAAGTTAACCAGTCACATTGTCATTGCTACCTGTCCACGGAATGGATCAGCAACAAAGTCAGTCTTCGTCTTCAGGTCATCAATTGATCAGCAAAGCATCAGGCTCTCAAGTGCATAAACCCAATGACAGAATCTCGAATCGCGTCTCCTGATGTCATCAGCATTCACCCCTTGCATCCCGCATCTGAAGTTTTAGCCCCTTGTCGTGACTTTTTATTAGAGTTTTTCAGTCTATCCCCCTAATTCTTAATTGGTCACCAGTTATTACTCTACCCAATAATATTATTTTTGTAAATATAAGAATTCTAATATTTCGCCATTTTCAGTTCATTGATTGGTTCACTGTACGATGTCCTCATCATCCGGCTCATCAGGTATCGAAAATGTTGCATCTTCTTCTCCAGTCAGTGTCTCTATTGTTTGAGTCCTGGGAAAGTACATCGAGTCTGTCTTACACCAAATTGTAACAATTTTAGTTCCATCATCTCCTGTCCACCTATACATTGCAGAAAACTCTAGCAAAGCAGATTTTATTAACACAAGTGGTCAAGGTTAGTTTAACACAGTCACTTTCCTCCAGCATGCTCTAATAATTCAGCTTCTGCAATGAGGCCTGGCAACTAGGCCACAACTACGGCTAAGTTAACTCTACAATATAATGCAAAACATAGGTTATACATCTTAATATAGTACATTACTACATTATTATTACATTTGTTCATTATTTCACGCATTTTTTAATCATTTTAGTACAAATTTGTATAACTGGCTGCCATTCACCGTGGGCACATTTTCAAATTCGCACATTATTTTCTCTACAATTAATTTCTCTATGAACTTTTTATTCATCAAAACATATGAACATTTATTATAAATTTCAGATTTAGTGTATCTGCTTCAACACTATCCAGAGGCAATCCCTCTGAGAACAGTGACTGCACCGGTGGTGACCAGAGCCCTGATGGGAATATATACCCGTGTGGGATTCCCTAAGGAAGTTGTGTCTGACAGAGGCACAAACTTCATGTCTGTGTACATGAAGTCCATGTGGGATGAGTGTGGGATGACCTACTGGTTTACCACCCCTTACCATCCTCAATCCAATGGGCTTGTTGAGAGATTCAACAAGACCCTCAAGGGCATGATCACTGGCCTACCTGAGGCCATGAGGCATAAGTGGGACGTCCTCTTGCCAGGCCTTCTCTTTGCTTATAGGGAGATGCCCCAGAAAGGGGTGGGGTTAACCCCTTTTGAGCTTCTCTATGGTCACCCTGTCAGGGGACCGCTAAGCATAGTGAAAGAGGGCTGGGAGAAAGCTCCAAAGACACCTCCCCAGGATGTGGTCAGCTACATGCTGGCCCTCCGCAACCAAACCCAATGCTTCTGGAAGCAGGCCAAAAGTAACCTTGAGGCCAGTCAAAAGGTGATGAAGGAGTGGTATGACCGAAAGGCCACTCTGGTTGAATTCTCACCGGTTTGGGTATGGAACCAGTAGAGCCTAGAGCTCTCCAGGACTGCTGGACTGGCCTAGGAGCGGAAGGGGGAGGCCACTTACGTAGTGAACCTCAAGACCCCTAGACACCCCCTAAGGGTTCTCCAACACAAGCGACTAAAACCTCATTTTGAGAGGTCTGAGGTCAGTATGCTCCTTGTGACAGATGAGGGCATGGAAGAGGAGAGTGAATCTCTACCCGACCTCCTCTCTGCCAAAGAAGGCGATGAGTCAGTGGAGGGTGTCAATCTCTCTGACTCCCTGACTCTAGATCACAGAGGAGACTGCTACAAGTTATTGGAGCAGTTCTCTTCCCTGTTTTCCCTTACTCCTGGACTCACCCACCTGTGTGTCCACAATATTGACACTGGAGACAGTCCCCCTCTAAAGAACAAAATTTACAGGTTGTCAGATAAGGTGAAGGCCAGCATCAAGGAGGAAGTTGCCAAGATGCTGGCCTTAGGGGTTATTGAGAAGTCCAGTAGTGCCTGGGCCAGCCCTGTGCTGCTGGTACCCAAGGCTGCTGCCCCCGGTGCCAAGCCAGAACTCTGGTTCTGTGTGGACTACCGGGCTCTCAACCCAGTCACACGGACTGACGCTCACCCCATCCCCCGAGTTGATGAGCTCGTAGACAGACTAGGTGCTGCAAAATTCCTCAGTAGTTTTGATCTCACATCAGGGTACTGGCAGATCGCCTTGACTGAGGGGGCTAAAGAGAGATCTGCATTTGGTGATGCAAAATCCTGCTGACTGGTGAAGTTGGATTTATTATTGTTAAATATTACTATTTTAGAAATGCCACTTTTAGAAAGTGAGCATTTCTCCTCACTTAAATCCATCTGTGCCTTACAATGCACGTCTGGATCAGTTCAGTTGACAGCTCCCTTGTGCTTTCACTCAGACACACCCCAAACACAGGATACTCAGCCTCAGTTGCATACATCTGCATTTTGAATATGTCTTCCTGGGCTGGGAGGGTGGAGGGCCTGACACTTTCAGGTCAAAGAACAGTAGCCCGCCCTCACACAAAGGACTGCCACACCTCCTACTGGACCCTGGAAGACAGGATTGAACTGAAAGAGAACCTTGTGCACTTCTAAGCCACTCTTTGACGTCTCCCCCACTTCAAAGGCACATTTGGGTATTTAAACAGGGCCTCTGCCCCTACCAACTCAGACACTGCCTGGAGAAGAAAACCTGCACCAGAACCTGCATCCTGCTAAAAAGATGTGCCTGGCTGCCCAAAGAACTCACCTGACTGCTTTCTGTGAAGGACTGCTGCCTTGCTGTTGGCCTCCTGCCTTGCTGCTCTCTGGCTGTGGTGAGAAGTGCTCTCCAAGGGCTTGGATAGAGCTTGCCTCCTGTTCCCTGAAGTCTCAGGACCAAAAAGACTTGTGCAGCGAAATGCGACGCACAGCCTGCCAGAAACAACGCACAGCCTGCATTGCGGTGCAAAATTCATGCACGGCGAACTGTACTGACGCACAGCCGAGCCGGATTGACACAGACAGACTTCACGAGAGGAATCGACGCAGCGCCTGCCATGCGATAGAAATGTCCATGCAACGCCCACCGGATAGACGCAGCCCCTGTGACTTCGTCCTGTCAGCACCGGAAATCCACACATCATCCTCGGGGCATCCGAAAACCCCGCAACCCAAAGAGGATCCATGACCGAGTGCTGGAAATTGATGCACAGCCATCCCTGCGTGGAAAATAAACAATGCATCGCCATGCGTGTCCCGAGAAATCTACGCACACCTCCCCGTTTTCCACGCAGCTCCTCCTCTGCGGTTCTTTGTGGGGATTTTGAATGCAAACCAGGTACTTTGTGCTTGAAAGAGACAAATATTGCTTTTAAGAGACACTTTATATCATTTTTACAGTGATATCTCAACATATGTGTATTGCATCTTAATCATTTTGACCTGCATTTCACCAGATAAATAATATATATTTTTCTTAACTCAGTGTGGTGCATTTTTGTGGTATCATACTGTGTTATTGCATTATGTATTCCACAAATACTTTACACATTGCCTTCTAAGTTAAGCCTGACTGCTCAGTGCCAAGCTACCAGAGGGTGGGCACAGGATAATTTGGAGTGCGTGTGACTTACCCTGACCAGAGTGAGGGTCCCTGCTTGGAAAGGGGGTAACCTGACTGCCAACCAAAGACCCCATTTCTAACAGGGGGAACCCTACTCAAGTATTAACCACAGCTCTTGTCCGAGTGAAGTCACAAACAAACCCCAAATTAACCTGTGTTCCACCCTATGGTAGCATGCCCCAGAGCTTAATTTAGAAGCAATGTGTAAAATATTTATGCAGTACTTCAAACGGTAATAGCAGGAAATACTGCATAGGAAGGATCCCATATTAAATTAGAAAATAGAGTGATTTTTAATAACTAAAAGAAGACTAAAATGACACAACTCTGATCAGTAGAACCAGAGGTATGCAAGTTTCAAGATTTTCATGAAAATAGTGTCAAGCAGCACAAACGCCAACTATGAATACCTGGTTGTGCCAGACCAGAACAACGTCACAATTTCAAGCTGAGCTAGATGGAGCATGGGCTAGCTACAGGGGACTAACTGGGCCTGCTGAACAAGACTACCTTAAATCCGGGGTGTGGAGTGTTGCAAGGTTTTATGTTGAGGTTGTATCGCTCAGCTGAGGAGATATGAGGTCATGGTCGGAGGTGCATCAGGCAGCATTGGTTCCGGGGAGCTATAAGGGTGTGATGCATGGTCGTACGTCAGTGGTCCTGGATACAAATTGCAGGTCCAGTCCTTCTCACACAGGCAAGAGGGTAGCAGGGCACCACGTCAGCACAGCAGGGCAGCAGTACTTCTTCCTGGCAAAGTCTTCCATGGGTCCAGAAGTGTACTGCAGGGTTATGTCTAAGGGGCTGATATGTGTACCTGGTGCCCATTTTGAAATAGAGGAAGCTTCTAGAGGTTTTCACCACCCTGAGGATTCAGATATCCCCTTCCTCCATGTCCCGGCCTTAACTTATCTCGGCTCACAATAGACCAGTATCAAACCCATTGTAATTGTGCTCAGGTAAAGCCTTTGTGATGTGCAAGTGTACAGCTTCACCCCCTCATTAACTCAGAGTGGCCCATCCAGCCAATGCCTCTGTCTCATTGTCTGGGAGCAGTACTATTAGAAATGGGGTCTCTAGTTGGCAGTCAGTTTCCACCCGCTCCAAGTAGGGACACTCACTCTAGTCAGAGTAAGGGAGTCACACACCTAAGATAACCCATGCTTACCCCCTTGGTAGCTTTTCACAAACAGTCAGTCTTATTTTAGTGGCAATGTGTAAAGTATTTGTACCAACACACCAGTAACACAGTGAAAACACCACAAAAGGAGTCCACAACAGTTTAGAATACTAGCCAATATTTATCTCAATCAAAAAAGACCAAAACGACAAAAATCTAACATACACAAGAAAATATATACATTTTTTTTATTAAAGGAGCCTTAATCCCTAGAAATCAATGGATGTGTTGTTTTAGCACACAATACGTGGTATGTGACAAAAATAAAGCAGCAGGGGCAACGGTGCATCAAAAAAGCAAGGGATGTGTCAATTTCTTACTCGCAAGTGAGGCAGTGCGTCGGTTATTTCTCTGTCGGGTAAGCAAAGCGTTCATTCTTTCCTTTCCTTTCTTCCTGGACAAGCAGCCTTGGGTGCGTGTGGTGATTTTGAAGATTTGACACCCAGTGAAGATGCGTGAAAAATCCAGATGCACGTCGATGCATTGCCTGCACTGAGCAGGCAATGCGTCAATTTCACTGGTGCTGCATCAATTTTTTTTTAGCCGCTGTGCAGGTGCTGCGTCAATTTTTTTTCTGCTGCTCGGCTCCGGTCTGTGGATTATCCTCAGGTTTTACCAGCACCTCCTCCCAAGGGACCAGGGAATGAATGTGGCCCCACTTGTCAAGTCAAAGTTCTCAGCAAGAGAGCCCAGCTGCTGGCAGATGAAGTCTTGGATGTCCCCGAGACTTCTCAGCTGAAGGCAAGCTCAGTTCACACCTTTGGAGAACCTTAGAAAGCAGGATGTATAAAGCAAAGTCCACTCTTTTCACTCCCAGGGCAGCAATAGCAGCAGCAGGCCAGCACAGCAAAATAACAGGCAAATTGTCAGGTGCCCGTCAAGCATCCAGCTCTTCTCCCTAGGAGAATGCCCTCAGTTCAGAAGTGTTCTGAAATTGTGGGGTCAACAGTCCAATACTTATACTCATTTTCGCCTTTGAAGTAGACAAACTTCAAAAGGAAATTCTTTGGAGTACACAAGAACCTGTTTCTTTCTGTCCTGGTCCCAGACACACCCCAGGGGGGTTGGAGCCTGTATTGTGTAAGGACAGGCACAGCCCTATTCAGGAGCAAGTGTCTGCTCCTCCTTCCACTCCAGCCCAGGAAGATCCATCAGGATATGCAGGACACACCTCAGCTCCCTTTGTGTTACTGTCTAGAGTGAATTCACCATCAGCCTAACTGTCAGTTTGACCCAGACCAGTGCATTCAGCTGTCAGGCAGAGGCACAGAATGGTTAAGCAAGAAAACTGCACACTTTCTAAAAGTGGCATTTTCAAACTTACAATCTGAAAACCAACTTTACCAAAATATGGCCCATATTTATACTTTTTGACGCTAAACTGCGCTAACGCAGTTTAGCGTGAAAAAATTTTGCGCCGTCTAACGCCATTCTGAAGCGCCATGCGGGCGCCGTATTTATGGAATGGCGTTAGACGGCGCAATCAGACCGGCGCTGCCTGGTGTGCGTGGAAAAAAACCACGTAGACCAGGCAGCTCCGGCGTTGGGAAAAAATGACGTTAGGGCGTCTTAAAATGGCGCAAGTCAGGTTGACGCTAAAAAATCGTCTTAACCCGACTTGCGCCATTTTTTAACGACGCCCATCCCCCATCAACATGACTCCTATCATTGTAAAGATAGGAGTCATGCCCCCTTGCCCAATGGCCATGCCCAGGGGACTTCTGTCCCCTGGGCATGGTCATTGGGCATAGTGGCATGTAGTGGGGCACAAATCAGGCCCCCCTATGCCACAAAAAAATTATTAAAAAAAAAAAAAAAAATACTTACCTGAACTTACCTGAATGTCCCTGGGGTGGGTCCCTCCAGCCTTGGGTGTCCTCCTGGGGTGGGCAAGGGTGGCAGGGGGGGTCCCTGGGGGCAGGGGAGGGCACTCTGGGCTCATTTTGAGCCCACTTGTCCCTTAACGCCATGCCTGACCCAGGCGTTAAAAAGCGGCGCAAATGCGCCGTTTTTAGCCACGCCCACTCCCGGGCGTCTCTTTTGCCCGGGAGTATAAATACCACGTAAAGGCCTGGGAGTCATTTTTTAAGACGGGAACGCCTCCCTTGCATATCATTAACGCAAGGAAGGGGTTCACGCTAAAAAATGACGCACATTCCGGGAACTTTGGCGCTAGACGCCTCTAACGCCATAGTATAAATATGGCGTTAGTTGGCGTTAGTTTAGCGTCGAATTTGCGTCGAAAAAAACGACGCAAATTCGGCGCAACCAGAGTATAAATACGGCCCTATGTTTTTTAAAGTGTGAGTCCAGAGACCCCAAACTCCACATGTCTATCTGCTCCCAATAGCAAATTACACTTAAAAGATATTTCAAGGCAATCCCTGTGTTAAACTAGAGGGGGGATAGGCCTTGCAATAGTGAAAAACAAATTTGGCAGTATTTCAGCATCAGGACATGTAAAACACACTAGTACATGTCTTACCTTTTAAATACACTGTACCCTGCCCATAGGGTTGCCTTGGGCCTACTTTAGGGGTAACTTACATAGTAAAAGGGAAGGTTTGGGCCTGGCAAGTGGGTACACTTGCCAGGTCAAACTGGCAGTTTAAAACTGCACACACAGACACTGCTGGAGCAGGTGTGAGACATGTTTACATGGCTATGAGGGTGGGTGGCACAATCAGTGCTGCAGGCCCACTAGTAGCATTTGATTTACAGGTCCTGGGCATACATATTTACTAGCAAATCAAATATGTCAATCATGTATAAATCAATCTCCAATACAATGTAGACAGAGAATGTATGCACTTTAGCACTGGTTAGTAGTGATAAAGTGCCCTGAGTCCTAAGGCCAACAAAAACAGGTCAGACAAAATAAAAGGAAGGAGTCACAAAGTTTGAGGTAACCCTGCAAAAAGGGCAAGGTCCAGCACATACACAAAGGCCAACTGCCAGCTACACTTAGTCATGTGACCTCAGGCTACAAACACCAAATAGTTAGGACAAGAAAATGCTAAAATTGGCATGTCCGCATAAGGCATACAAGAAATTTAGTTACAACAATACAAAAGATCAGCAATAAGATTTGGTGTTCAGAGAACAGACTTAACATGAGTAATATCTTAAGACTTCTAGCTCAGGACCTAAATCAATCAAACTTTTGAGTCTGTGGAAAAATCTCCAAAGGACTGAAAGTTTCTAGAGAAAGGAAATAATATGAACGTGCCAAAGAAGAAAGGTATTTGCATTTCAGATGCTCGGTCGAGTCTTCTTAGAGTCAGAAAATAGCAAAGCATAGGGACAAAAGGGGAATTCAGAGATCTGTACCTCTTAAAGTCCAAGGAAAAGTGTTCTAAAATCAATCTATGAGAAGGCTAGGTAACACCACACAAGTCTGTTAGGTAACACCCTCAATCACGCCATCACAGGTTCCATTGTATTCTTCTGTCTCATGTTGTAAACTTGCAACATGTAAGTAATGTCCCAGAGCAGTCCTTAAAACGCTACTGTCCTTGGTCTTCTGGACATCATTTGCAACATGCATGAATAGGGACAGTCATCTCACTCTTGGTGTCTCCATGTTCTTCCACCAAGGTCTCTTTCTCAGACTCTCTATTGGTAAACAATAGCATATCCATTTCCAAACTAAGAACTTGTGCGAATGCACCTGAAATTAAATAACACGTTAGCAGAAATGAAAAAAAGTTCTTATGTTAAAAGAAATACAGGCCTTGCAAAGACAGTTTAAGAATTTTATTCACTAATACACAATTAAGTTCACGTTGCACATAACTGTGCACATATTCATTTTAGCATTCACATAAATGTTGATTACATAATCTCAAATAAGCTTCATATAGCACTCCATAACTGAATTTGAGTGCAACACTTAACATTCATATGTTAGAACAACTGTTATTTTTTAAAGTTATATGTACATTTAAGCCAAGATTATCATATCAGGGGTAGAACAAAATGTATGTTCTTCCAAACGTAATAACGTAACTCCAATGTTATACTATGGAAGAGGCAGGCTTGTAGTAGTGATAAATGAATTTAGGAATTTTTCAACACAGGACATGTAAACCTTAAAATGTATGTCCTATGTCCTACCTATTTTTTAAATACAATGCACCCTGCCCTATGTTATGTTTAGGGCTACCCTAAGTGTGACTTATGTGTATTAAAACAGAAGGTATAGGACCGGCAAGAGGTTTATCTCACCAGGTCAAAATGATAGTTTAAAATTGCACACATGGGCTGCAATGGCAGGCCTGAGACAGGTTTAAAGGGCTACTTAAGTAGGTGGCACAAGGAGTGCTGCAGGGCCACTAGTAGCACTTATTTTAGAGGCCCTGGGTACATGTAGTCCCACTTTACTAGGGTGTTAAAAGTAAATTAAATTTGCCAATTGGGTGTAGGTGAATTTCACCATGTTTAAAGAAGAGAGGAAAAGCACTTTAGCATTAGTTAGCTGTCCTAAAGTCCAATAAAAACAGGTTCATAAAACAGGAGGGTGAAGGAAAAACTTTGGGGTGACCCTGCAGAGAGGGTCATGTCAAATAACTATATATAGCTTTTATACTTCTGTACAGCGTGTTTGGGTGCCTTTGATTCCTACCCTGTATGCTGTCCTTATTACCTTCAATGTTTCCAGCCACATACAGTTTAATTTGTAATTTTCATCGTATTTATATAGTGCTTACTATTCCTGATGAGGCTTTGAAACGCTTTTCGGCACGTAGCACACTACTCCGGACCCCAAGAGGGATTAGTGGTGGATTAGTATAGGGAAATATGAGTACAGTATTAGTATTAGTATAAGTTAATTTACGCACAGGATATGTGAGTTTGTGAGTTGGATTGACTAGAGTAAAGGAGGGATAGAGGAGGGAAGAATCCAGAAGTGTTAATTGGGAGTTTATGGTAATAGAATGAGGGTTGGGATGAGTAAAGAAAAGATGGAGGAGGGAAGAGTCTGTGGAACGGGGATAGGGAGATCATAGTAGTAGAAGAGGCTTTGGATGAGTCAAAGGTGAAATAAATGAGGGAGAATTTAGTAGGGTTGTTTGGGAGATCACAGTAGTAAACTGAGGTTTGGGGTGAGCTAGATGTGGTAGAGGAGGGAAGAGCTTAAGCTAGGTTATTTTGGAGAACAAAGTAGTAGAATGGGTTTGGGATGAGTCAGAGTGTGGATGGAGGATAGATTGATAGAGACATAGGGTGATGGGGAGACAGAGTAAAGCTTATGAGGAAGTCATTTTTCATTATTTTTTTTAAATAATTTATGTATTTATTTATTTTTAATTGTATTTATTTACTTATTTTTATGTTTTCTCCCTAGTACAGTAGGACTAGAGTAATAAATAGATAAGTAAATACATAGTAAGGTAATATAGGTGTAAGGAATACAGGCGCTCATTATGAGATTGGCGGTAAATCCCACTTACCTACCACACTGACTGCCGCCAACTTACCGGCATGCATGTCGTTTCACCATATTATGACACACACACACACCAATCCATCACTATTCAGCCACACATAAAAATCCGCCACACCAAAGGTCAGTGATAAACTGGCGGTATCAAAACCCACACCGTTACGCCATCACATTATGACCCACAAATCACCACGGGGACCTTCAACGGCGGTAAACCATTGGCGGTATATACCGCTGTGCTCAAAATGGACACACACAAACAAAACAACACCACAATGGACAATTCAAACAACACACATCTGACACCCATACACACACCACATCCACACACCCACACCACTATAAAACACACACCCACACTACCCACAACCCTTCACCATTACAAACACTTGCCAGCAGAGAGACATCAAGACCACAGACACAACCAGAGCCACATACTATACACACCTATACACCACTCACGCACCCCACATCACACACCCCCAACACTTTACCCAGCACACCCTCACCTACACACCTCACACAACAACCATGGCACCACAAAGACACCCCCGCTTCACAGAGGAGGAGCTAAGAGTCATGGTGGAGGAAATTATCAGGGTAGAGCCACAGTTATTGCACAGGTGCAGCAGATATCGATAGCGAGGAAGATGGAGCTATGGCAGAGAATCGTGGACAGGGTCAACGCCGTGGGACAGCACCCAAGAACTAGGGATGACATCAGGAAGTGGTGGAACGGGGGAAGGTATGTTCCATTGCAGCAAGACACCAGCTAGCTGTACAGGGGACTGACGGTGGACCCCCACCTCCTCCCCCACAACTCACAGCATGGGAGGAGCAAGTCTTGGCAATACTCCATCCTGAGGGCCTGGCTGGAGTAGGAGGACTGGACTCTGGTAAGTCAACTTTCAACAATTATCACCCCACTACCTGCATGCCATCACATACCCTCACCCTCACTCCCATCACTCCACCACTTCCCACACACCCCACCCTCACATATCACCTACCCCAATGCCAAGCCCTGCATGCTTTACCAATGCATGGACACCACTCACAGCCCTGCATGGACACTTATCACTAAAGCATGCACACCATAGAGAACTAACAATCCCACCATACACCAACAAACAAAAGTGAAAGCTGCCAGTGCAAATACAACCAAAGAGTGCAAGCCACGGATGCACAATATGTCAGACACAGAAACCCTAGCACATCATTTACATCCCCACAGGTATCCCAGCCAATGTCAGCGGTGAGGAGGTGCCAGCAATATCCAGTCCCCCAACTGAAGAGGCCCACAGTGATGACAGCAACTCTGGTCTTCAGGATCTGGATGACCAACCTGGCCCATCGGGGACCCCTGGACAGCCGGTTGCCCAGGCCCAGTCACACACCACCAGAGAGCCTCCCCCAACAGGAAACACCACCACAGCACCCACCCAGCATTCCCACACCTCTATCCCCAGGACACGTTAATCAGCAGTGTGTCCAAATCTACAGGGACCCCAGGCCACACCTCATACCCAAGACAATCAGGGACCAGGGGTCAGTGGCAGTGGGCACACGGTTCAGGGGACATGGGCACAGGCCAACAGGGAAACTGGGAAGACTGCTGTGCGCCAGGGGGAAAACAGGCCCAGGGAACCAACTCTCCAGGAGGCACTTGCAGAGGTCCTTGGAGCCTATAAACATTCCTAGGATATGATGGGCCAGATCCTGGACAAAGTGCAGAACAGGCGGCTGCAGGAGGGACAATACCAGGGAATCAGGGAGAACTTGCAGGCCATCAACAACACCCTGATCTCCATAGCGGGGTGTTGGCAGACATGGCCAACATTATGAGGGAGGCAGTCACACAACAGCGGGCCCCTGCCACTAGCCAGACATCTGAACAGCCTTCCACCTTGGCTGCCGCTAGTGGCCAGGAGGCCCTGTCACAGGACTCACAGGGCACCAGCACCCCTTCCCCTGCAGAAGAAGAACCACCCCACAAACGTTCCCTGTGATCCAGACCGAAGCCAGAGACACTTGCCAAGACCCCGCCAGGAAATGAGACTCTCCTGATTGTCACCCTTCTGTCCCACTCTGTCACCCTGTCCAGTATGAACTGCCATTGCTCCCCTTCCTATGTCCCCTTGGACAATGCACCTGTGCTACAAACAGACTGGAACAATACCCTGGACTTTCCTCCATCATCACTCCATCCTCTTGCACTTGCCTCTCAATTCTCTTAGCACTTCAATAAATACCCTTGAAAAAATAGAAGTCTGGAGTATGTCATATTTTCAATCATGTATTCATTGAAACAGGTACAAACATTGCAATTCAACTGTACTGAAAATGAGCATAGATTAATGACCTGTGCTGGCTGCAGTGATCACACCAGGAGTATTTGTGAGGTCACCAACATCTGTAAAATGAATTGCCAAAGGGTACAGTAAGTGGGCATAGAAGTGGGAAATATCAGCATGCCAGTGCCACACAAATTAAAACAAATGTAATTGAACTGTGAAGTAACACTGTCCTACCTGTGTGTCATTGTGAGTATTGTCTGATCACTGATGTTCTGTTGTCCTCATCCTCATCCTCCGCCTCCTCATCCTCTCTGTCCACAGGGTCCACTGCTGGCACACGGGCGTCTCCAGCCTCCTCCTCCATCAGAAAAGGCACATGGTGTCTCAATGCCAGGTTGTGCAACATGCAGCATGCCACTACTATTTGGCAGACCTTCTCGGGTGAGTACCACAGGGATTCACTTGTTAAATGGAGGCACCGGAACCTGGTCTTCAGGAGGCCAAAGGTTCTTTCAATTATCCTTCTGGTTCACCCATGTGCCTCATTATAACGTTCCTCTGCCCTAGTCCTGGCATTCCTCACAGGGGTTGGCAGCCATGATAGGTTTGGGTAACCAGAGTCACCTGCAAATACTGAGGGACAACATTTAGCCACACACTATCATATATGGCCCACACCATATCCATACACCAACATCTACTGGGTGGGAACCAGGGCTCACCCATTAGCCACACCCTGTGTCTGTAGTTGGCCCAACACATTTGGGATGCTGCTATTCCGTAGGACAAAGGCATCATGCACCGACCCAGGATACTTAGCATTGACGGGGGAGATGTACTGGTCCACAAGGCACACCATCTGTACATTCATAGAGTGGAAACTCTTCCGATTTCTGTAAACCTGTTCATTCTGATGGGGGGGGACGAATGCAATACTGTATGTGTTGCATCAATCGCCCCAATTATGTTGGGGATAAGTCCCATGCATAGCACTCGGCCTTCACTGTGACCAAATATTCAACCTGGGGAAATACAATTTAACTGCACATGGGTTTAATCAGGGTAGACAACACTCTTGTCAGCACTATAGAGAACATTGGCTGTGACATCCCTGCTGCTAAGCCCACTGTCACTTGGAAAGAACCATTTGCCAGGAAATGGAGAACTGATAGCACTTGCACAAGAGGGGGATCCTAGTGGGGTGACGGATACCAGATATCAGGTCAGGTTCCAACTGGGCACACAGCTCTGTGATTGTGGCCCTGTCCAGTCTATAGGTGAGGATAATGTGCCTGTCCTCCAGTGTAGCCAAGTCCACCAGGGGTCTGTACATGGGGTATGTCTGTATCTCCTATTCATCCACAGTGGTAGCAATCTATGGGGCAAAAAAGTGAGGACCTGGTCACAAACTGAACAATGGAGCTACAACAGAACTTTGTATGCTGTTAACGTGTAATGGGTAAGTGTGATTTGTCCATTATGTCCTAATTTCACTAGTGACGCAGCAATTTTCGAGGGCCTGCCCGTGCAATTCCTCATTAGTTGACATTGGGCACTATGGGGTACAGTGGACGCCGCGGACGTGACCACCATTTTCTAACTGATCCCTCACTTGCTACCTGATCATCCACAGGAGAGGACCTACACTGCATGTGCTGCTGTGACCTGTGTCTGCAACCTACCATGGCCTGTGTGACTGTGGAAAGGGCCCCAGCCTTCACTTCGGAGGAGTTGAAGAGACTGGTGGATGGGGTCATACCCCAGTACGGACTCCTGTATGGGCCTCCAGATTAACAAGTGAGTACTCTGTGGGCACGATGCATGTGGCGTGAATGCATGGAGTGTTGTGTGTGAAGGCCTCATGTAAGGGGGTGGGTGGATGTCCTCTGGGTGGCGTATAGGTTGTGTGCTGGGCCATGTGTGTGTAAATGGTGATGTGAAGGGGTATGGTGGGCCATAAGTGTAATGGGCAGGACTGTTTGTCTAAATACATTTTCCTGTGTCTATTGCCTCTGCAGGTCAGCGCCCATCAAAAGAAGGGTATATGGCATGCCACCGCCAAGGAGGTGCGGACCCTGGGAGTCTACAGCAGGCTGAGCACCCACTGTTACAAACGGTGGGAGGACCTGAGATGCTGGGCACGGAAGACCGTGGAGACCCGGCTGGGGATAGCCTCCCAACGAGGAATGGGTGCCTATCGAATCCTGACCCCCCTGATGGCCCACATACTGGTGGTGGCCTATCCTGAGCTGGATGGGCACTTGAGGGCATCACAGCAGCCACAAGAGGGTGAGTAAAGTGGCCATCATGACAACTTATGGCTGGTGGGGTGGTATCTGGGTGGGGGGGGGTGTCAGTGGGTGCTCCTAGGCCAGGCCTGACATTGCAGCGTAGGTCCCCTGGTGGCTAGGGTTTAGAAGGGCAAATCTTGCTACCTAGCTTGTAGGCATCTGCTACTGGTCAGGGCTGTGTGCGCCCCTACTCATGCCTTGGCTGCTAACTATTTCTCTGGTAGTTCTATGGCATATTGCGTAGGCCTGTTCCCCGTGTTTGAGAGTGCTGTGTGTGCCAATGGTAGTGTTGGTGCAGCCATTGACCAAGTGTATCCTTTGCCTCTTCCATCCCCTTTTTGTTTTGTCATCCTGTCCTTATGTGCATTAGCATCATCTGGCGGAGGAGACGAGGCACTGGTGACAGAGGGAGCTGCATCCCACAGGACCCAGGAGACTGGAGGGGTCCGTTCAGACAAAGATACCTCCTCCAATGGAAGCTCCCTGGTGGTGGCGGACACTTCTGTGACCACCCCAGCTACAAGTACCACCGCCACCCCCCTACCAGCACCGCCCTCCCAGCAGCCCCTCAGCGAGTTGCCCGTGCCAACTCACCCAGGAGGGTGGGTATAGCCTTCACCCCAGGCACCTCAGGCCCTGCCCCAGTTAGCCCTGCTGCCCTGAGTGAGGAGGCTACTGACCTCCTGAGATCCATCTCTATAGGGCAGTCCCCTGCTGCCCTGAGTGAGGAGGCTACTGACCTCCTGAGATCCATCTCTATAGGGCAGTCAACCATTGTGAATGCCATCCAGGGGCTTGCAGCCCAGATGCAACAGACTAATGCATTCCTGGAGGGCATTCACACTGGATTGGCGGCCCAACAGAGATCACTCCAGGCTCTGGCCTCCTCTCTGATGGCAGCCATTGTCCCTTTTTCTACCCTCCCCCCTCCAACTTCCTCTTCCCAGCCCCATTCTCCTCAACCCCAACCCATCCCAAGCACACAGGCAGACGAGCATGCACACTAGACAACACACAGGAGTGGTACAGGCAAACACAAGCACCACACTTCATCCCACAGTCACTCACACAAACACCATCCAGATGCAGACACACCAACATCCACTATTTCCACTGTCTCCCCCTCCTCCTCCTCCTTCACCTCCCACCCAGTTCCGTCCACACTCACACATGCATGCATTACATCATCATCCACTACCAGCATCACCACAACACCAAGAAGAACACACACCTCAGTGGCAGACACCTCCACAACAGCCATGCACACGTCCCCTGTTTCCTCTCCCACTGTGTCTGCCCCCCCTCCATGGTACACAAATGCCAGCACTCAGACACCCAACAGCCATCCACCTCACAACAGCATCCAGCCCATGCACCAGCAGCAGACAGACACCTCCAACTACCACTCCCTCTTCCTCCACTCACATTCCTTCTCCCTCTTCCCTGCCCAATATCCCTTAAAACCTGTTCCTATCCACCATTGACCTCTTCCCTACCCCTCCTGTCCTGCATGTATGGGCAGGATAGGAAGAACCCAGCCAAGCACCTCAGCCACCCAGTTCATGGGCCCAGTCATCACCACACACACTTGTGGTGTAAAAGGATCCAGGCCACATGCCCTGAAGGTGAAGGAGCCTACACCAGGCAGCCTCAAGGGAAAGGAGCCTTCCCCAGCTGCCAGTAAGGGCAAGGAGTCTGTCCCATCAGGCAAGAAGGGAAAAGAGCCGGCCGCAGCTGCCAGAAAGAGCAAAGTGTCTGCCCCAGCAGGCAAAAAGGGAAAGGAACCTGTCCCAGCTTCCAGGAAGAGCAAGGAGCCTGCCCCAGCAGGTAAGAAGGGAAAGGAGCCTGCCCCAGCTGCCAGGGAGAGCAAGGAGCCCGCCCCAGCAGGCAAGAAGGGAAAGGAGCCTGCCCCAGCTGCCAGGAAGAGCAAGGAGCCTGCACCAGCAGGCAGGAATACCAAGAGGCCTGGGGCAGGAACAGTGATGGAGCCCCCCACCACCAACCGTGGTTGTGCAGCCGTCCGAGGCTGCAGGGGATAGGCAGGGGCCTCCCCCCCAGCAGCACCACCACCACCACTGAGCAGCTGTCTGTGGTTGCAGGGGATGGGCAGGAGCCTCCCCCCAGCAGCAGCAGCACCACCACCACTGAGCAGCCATCTGAGGTTGCATGGGATGGACAGTAGCCTCCCCCCCAGCAGCACCACCACCTCCACTGAGCAGCCATCCGAGGTTGCAGAGGATGGGCAGGAGCCTTCCCCTCCCAGCAGCACCACCACCTCCACTGCAATCCTGTGGCTATGACACCCACCTGAGAGACTGTGACCTTGCACTCCCCAGGATCAAGAGCACAGGGCACAAGGTCCCCTCCAGAACCAGTGGGTAAGACACTCACATGCCCAACACTCCACAGGATCAAGAGCACAGGGCACGATGCCCCCTTCAGAACCAGTGGGTAAGACACCCACATGCCCAACACTCCCCAGGATCAAGAGCACAGGGCACAAGGCCCCCTCCAGACCAGTGGGTAAGACACCCACATGCCCGACACTCCCCAGGATCAAGAGAACAGGGCATGAGGCCCCCTCCAGAACCAGTGGGCAAGACACCCACTCCAGAGACTATGGCCTTGCACTCCCAAGGACCAAGCACAGGGCATGTTGCCCCTCCAGGAACCAGTGGTCTTGTTCCATCTCCCAGCTGAGGTGCCCCCCTGTTCCCAGTCCCCCTGAGGTGCCTGCCTATTTACCAACTGATGTCCCTTTAGAGTTCTCTCCGTGTTGATGCAGGTGACATGTGTGGCCTTGGACTTTGGCCTGTGGCCATGTGGCCTACGAACATTGTGGACTGGGCTGTGTCCCTTTTTGTGTACATATGTATATATCTATTATCTTGTCTA
The DNA here is from genome assembly GCF_031143425.1 of Pleurodeles waltl. Classification (NCBI taxonomy): domain Eukaryota; kingdom Metazoa; phylum Chordata; class Amphibia; order Caudata; family Salamandridae; genus Pleurodeles; species Pleurodeles waltl. The sequence goes on along the minus strand of NC_090437.1, from coordinate 736,534,988 downwards.
TCTTATTTTTCATTCTGTGTTGATCTCATTACATTCCCTCTTTCAAAATCGTTTTGTCCTTGCACTATTCATCCGAGTTACAGGGTCAAATTGTTTTTGTAATGCAGCTGATTGTGTGTGTGGTGTTGGGGGTGTGTGTGTGGTGCGTGTGTGTGTCGCTCTCTTTTTCCTCCCTTCCTCCCTTATGTGCCAGGTGGCTGTACTGACCGTCGTCATCCTCTTAGCCGGCGTTGGTGTTCGCGGTGGAGCAGAACATAGAAGATCATGGGGAAGACATGCAGTTCTGGCTCCGTGGTGGCGTGGTTCTTCCCCATGTCTCCAATGGTGAGTCCTTTCACTTCTGTGCAGTGTTTCTGCCAGGCTTTTGATGTTGTTGGTACCGCCCTGGAAAAGGTGGCGGAATGTCTTGTCATAATATGGTGGGCGGAATTTGACTTCCGCCTAGCTGTAGGTGGCTACCGCTGTGGTGCCTGTTGTTTCCGCCCTGGTGGTATGGTACATTGGCTGTCTTTCGGAGATCTTTCCGCCATGGTCATAATTTTGCTGTAGTTACCACCGGCCTGTTGGTGGTATTACCGCCGCTTTATCACCAACTGCCAGGGTTGTCATGAGGGCCATAATACTGGGTGATACAATAATTTGTGAACCACTCTGTGGCTCTTGAGATGTGTATATAAAAACCCTCATTAAATAAAACAAATATATGTGTCCTATGGGAGGCAGACCAGAAGCAGAAAACGTTCAGATGCACTGCTGCAAAAATAAAAAGACATTACACTTCTACATTAAAAACATCTAGCCAGCAAACGTGCGTCGCTTTGAATCACATGTAAATAGCTTTTTACCAGGCCTCTGCAGTATACCATTAACGTGTAGAAGTGACAGGAGCAGTACATTATGCCCTCTGATTTCCTACCATTGAGTGCTACACACAGTTATGGGTATAGCCCACACAGAGTCAAACCTGAAAAATCAAAGCACAAGAATGAGTGTGTTACCCATGATATTCGTAAATTACATGGATGAAGTGAAGGGCCTTTCCTCCACCACACAAGACAACAGACACCCTTTACCATAATACCAGCTAAGTGAAAAGCATTGCCTCAACCGCACCAGCCAGGACACAACCTTTACTATTATATCTGCATGTAGCCTAAATAAACAATAAAGTAAGCTGTAATTACAAACATAGTCAATATTTGTATATATTTATGTATGTATGTAGTGTTTGTATAGTGCAAACGTAGCTGAAAGACAGACGACCTCATTGTAGGGTTCAACAGGGAGATGCAATCAGAGAGTGAATATTAGCAGGAGTGCCAGTGGTTTGAGAGAGGAGGAGGAGTATATATTGTGTCATTATGTAGTGTTCTTTAAGGAAGTGTGTTCTTCACCTTTTTCCTACGTTTCATAAGGATAAGAGTGTTTCTGAAGTATATATGGATTTCGTCCCAGACCTTAGGGACACTTCTTGTCCCCAGTCTAATGGTAGCCTGGCTGTGAGTGTGCTGAGAGACACTGAAGATGGTGAGCTCTGACACAGACAGGTAAATATGTTTGGTGTGATGGGTTTGTAGGTGATAGGTTTGTGCGTGATGCAGCAGGCTTTGAAAGTGGAGCAGCTAGCAAGGAGAGCCAGTGGATTTTCATCAGGCTAAGGTAATATGGTCATGTTTCGTCAGGCCCTTGATGAGGCTTTCTGAGGAGTATATCTCTGACTCATGGGGGGTATGAAGCTCTGTATGAATTCCGCAATATAATACAGTATTAGGAGGTGTGATTTGGAAATGACAAAAACCATCAAACTATTGGCAACAAAACAAATATGCAAAAACATCTTGCTTCTGTACCCACTCAATTGGTCTGATCCTTACACACATGCAGATAGAGTTGTCTACCACAGCATATATTAACTTATTATGGAATTCATCCAAAGCCGGTATGTGCAACAGAACCCAGCCCATCAGTCATTCATCCTGAACCTCGGTGATATACATCTACTAATGCACACACAACTTACTGTGATGTTTTAGTGAGCCCATGAATTATATTGAACACTTGTTGAACAACCATTAAACTTGTAGGTTTTATGCCTTCGTAGTTAGTTGTAATGCAAGACGCTGTTACTTAAGCTGGAGCATAACCTAGTACAGGCTTCTCCATCACATAGCTCGTGAGCTACAGATAGCTCTACAACTACCTGTAAGTAACTCTCCTCTATGTAGCCCAGCCAAATAAATTAGAAGCTTTTGAATGGCTGACTTAATTTATGTAGCATCATTGAAACGTGTATTCAAGATGAAAATGTGTATATTTTCAGAAAGCATGTGTTGTTTGGAGAAAATGGATGAATTTTCAAAATATATTTAAAGCTGATATTTGAGTGATAAATCATTTGACATTGGCAAGACATATTTCGAATATTATCTTTTTTACATTGCAGCTGGCAACTCTGCCTGATTCACTAAGGTGATCACTGGTGATAATCTTGCACATGGTGGTCATTATTGTAATGCTGTTTAATGTGGTCACTATTACAACACTTATAATATTAGTAGCTCAGGATGATTCTCATTGAACAAAAATAGCTCTTATTACAGAAAAGGTTGGAGACCCCTGACATAGTATAAGGCATTCATCAGTGGGTCCGTGATTTCTTTATTTTAGGAATGCAAGAAAAAACCTCTCCAAGCACTTTAGGGTCGAGCCACACTTTTTAGTCAAGGGACTGTGTTTTGTATTATACATTGGAATAAATATTGTCAAACCTCCTGGTTGACAGCTATCCAGAATGAAGCATGCAAAGGCATTGATGGTCAACAGAGGGATCTAATTTGACAAGCTATGTGCAGTTTTCTGACCTGAGTCATGATTGCCATTGCATCTCAGAACGCAAGAAAAAGTAAGTCATGTTTTATCCATTTTTAAATTTAATTCATTGGTTGTTGGAATGTTGATATCGTCTGGTTTCGTAATTGTTTCCATTTCTTTTATTGTTGTAGAATAGAGAACAACACAATCTTTAAATTGCCAGCATTCTAGTGTTCTCAGTTACCCATGCAGAGCATGTCTTGAAGTTTCAAGGTGTGAAACACCTTGCTGGACACTTTTCTGGCCATGCAGGCAATCAGTTCTTGGCGTGTTAAACCAGTTAGCAACATAGATTAATAGAGGAAGAATTGAAAATGAAGGTTCTCAACATAGTCCTTAAATGAGATTTAGGGGGTCATTCTGACCTCGGCGGTAAAAGGCGCTTACCGCCGGTCAGAAGACCGCCATAACACCGCCGCGGCCGCGGTAAACCGCCACGGTCATTCTGACCCGCAACTGGCAAACCGCCAAAAACCCGACATCCACAAAAGTCCGCCACACCAAAGGTCAGCGAAAAAATGGCGATGACCAAACCTCCACCGTCACGCCAACAGAAATACGCCCATACCATTCCGACCCTCAAATCCACGCGGCGGTCTTTCAAACGCGGTATTCCATTGGCGGTACACACCGCCGCGGTCAAAATACACACACACATAGAAAACTCAGCCACATTGGTCAGTTTGAAAGACACACACCTGATACACATACTAACACCACTCCCACACACCCAACACAATATAAAACACACACCCACATCACCCACAAGCCCCTACGACCCGAAATCATTGACGAAGGTTAGAGAGAGAGCACAGAATAGACAATCCCACAACACAGAGGCACACAACACCATCACCCACACAGAATCCACGCACCAAACACCACACACCACCACACGCACCACACTCATCACCACAAACGCCACCCCACACCTCAACCACACCACCCCATGGCACCCCAAAGACACCCCAGGTTCAGTGACGCCGAACTCAGGGTCATGGTGGAGGAAATAGTCCGTGTAGAGCCCCAGCTCTTCGGGGCACAGGTGCAGCACACCACAATTGCCAGGAAGATGGAGCTATGGCAAAGGATAGTGGACAGGGTTAACGCGGTGGGACAGCATCCATGCAATCGGGAGGACATCAGGAAGAGATGGAATGACCTACGGGGGAAGGTGCGTTCCATGGTATCAATGCACAACATTGCGGTGCAGAAGACTGGCGGCGGACCCCCACATACTCCCCCAGAATTTACCGCGTGGGAGGAGGAAGTCTTGCACATCCTGCATCCTGAGGGCCTCGCAGGAGTAGGCGGAGGAATGGACTCTGGTAAGGCAAATCTTCACTACTGCTTCCCATCCCCACCCCACCTGCATGCCAAATCATACCCCCACCCTCACCCCCTCCCCCATCACACCAACACCTAGCAAAAGGCTCACCATCACAACCCACCCATCCCAACACCAAGCCCTGCATGCGACCACAAAGCATGGACACCCATCACCAAAGCATGCCCACTGCACACACACATCACCCCCACAAGCCACCCTCACAAAAGCCCCCACAAGGGAATGCCTGCACTTGGGTACACGGACACCCACCCATCACACGAAATGCCACACACAGAAGCAATATCCATACCTTTATACCCCTGCAGGACCCGAACGCCACCACACCGCCACGGAGGGTCCAGAGATGTCCATCCCACCCCCAGAAGAGGCCCCCAGCGATGACAGCAGCTCTGTCTCCCTGGAGCCAGACGACCAGCCCGGCCCATCGGGGACCTCTGGACAGTCGGTTCCCCACAGACAGCCACAGGCTACACCAGACCCAACCCCCTCTGGGAACACCAGCACAGCTCTCACCCAGCAGGCCCATGCCTCTGTCTCCAGGACACGTAAATCAGCGGTGTGTCCACCACTACAGGGCACCCAGGTTGACCCACCACCCCAACAACAACAGGGACTTGGGGGCAGTGGTAGTGGGCACACCGTCCAGGGGACAGAGGCCCAGGAACACAGGGGAACTGGGAGGGCTGCTGTGCGACAGGGGGGGGACAGGCCCGGGGAACCGACTCTCCAAGAGGCCCTCTCCTCCATCATGGGAGCATACCACCGCTCCCAGGAGACGATGGCGACGGTACTGGCCTGGTTCCAGGAGATCCAGGAACTGCAGGAGGAATGGTACATGGGGTTCAGGGAGGAACTGAGGAACATCGGTTCCGCATTGGGGACCATCGTCGTGGCCCTTACCCAGATCGTCACCACATTGCGGGACCATGTGGCACCCCAAAGGGCCCCTGTCACTAGCCCAGGCCAGGAACAGCCTACCACCTCCGCCGGCGCTAGTGGACAGGAGGCCCCCACACAACGACAGGCCACCAGAACCCCACCTCCTGCAGAAGAAGAACCACCCCGCAAGCGGAACCTGAGATCTCACAAGAAGACAGAGTAGGATTGCAAGACCCCCGCCAGCCTAAGATACCCCCTGATGTCATCCCACTGTCCCACATTGTCACCCTGTCCAACCTTGAACTGCCCCTGCTCCATCCTTCCCCAGGCATATGGACAATGCACCTGTGCGACTGAGAACTGGACTCTGCCATGGACATTACTCCACCCCCACCCATCACCGTTTCCCAATCATGTACCTATATGTAGCACTTAAAATAAATCACTTATTCCACTTAAAAAAACAGGAGTCTGCTTGTATTCTTAACAAATGTATTACACATAACGGTGCTATAATGTCCAGTTACTTTGTGATGACAACATACCAATTTCAATAAGCTTTAGTCCATGGGCAAACAAAGCTGAAGTCAGGCAGTGGGTCATACAGCTCTGAAAAGGGAAGGGAAAGTCACAAATCAGTTAACAGGAACTGGGGGGAAACACAGACAGTGGAGACGCATGAGGCCTTAAGTAAATGTAAATTGGGGTGGGTGATTCTTACCTGTGTGCTACTGAAAGTATTGTTGTATGACTGTTTCCCTGTTGTCCGTGTCGTCCCCGTCGTCTTCCTCCTCTTCTCTCTCCACAGGCTCCACAGCTGCCACAACACCGCCATCTGGACCATCCTCCTGCAGGAAAGGCCACGATAATATGGCACACCTTCTTTGGTGAGTACATTAGGGATCCACCTGTCATATGCAGGCACCTAAACCTGGCCTTCAGGAGCCCGAAGGTCCTTTCTATGATCATCCTAGTTCGCCCATGGGCCTCATTGTACCGTTCCTCTGCCCTGGTCCGGGGATTCCTCACTGGGGTCAGTAGCCACGACAGGTTGGGGTAACCAGAGTCACCAATTAGCCACACACGGTGTCTCTGTAGCTGTTCCATCACAAAAGGGATGCTGCTATTTCGCATGATATACGTGTCATGCACTGACCCAGGGAACTTGGCATTTACATGGGAGATGTACTGGTCAGCCAAACAGACCACCTGGACATTCATCGAATGATAACTTTTTGTGTTTCGGTACACCTGCTCACTTTCTTTGGGGGGAACCAAAGCCACATGGGTCCCATCAATGGCACCAATGATGTTGGGGATATGTCCAAGGGCATGGAAATCACCCTTCACTGTAGCCAAATCGCCCACCTCAGGGAAAATAATGTAGCTCCGCATGTATTTCATCAGGGCAGACAACACTCTGGACAAAACCTTAGAAAACATAGGCTGAGACATCCCAGATGATATGGCCACTGTTGTCTGAAAAGACCCACTTGCCAAAAAATGGAGTACTGACAGAACCTGCACCAGAGGGGGAATCCCTGTGGGTTGGCGGATGGGGGACATCAGGTCTGGCTCCAGCTGGGCACATAGTTAATGTATAGTTGCTCTGTCAAGCCGGTATGTAAGTATGATATGTCGTTCTTCCATTGTCGACAGGTCCACCAGCGGTCGGTACACGGGAGGATTCATCCTTCTCCTCGCAAGTCCCAGCGGACGGTGCCTAGGAAGGACAACATGGAGCACACAGTCAAGCAACCCACAGGTTCGTTCACACAGCTTGCACAGTACACGAATCGCTATGCATTGAATGGCTTGTATGAGTGGCAATGCAAGGCCTAGGCCTGTGTGACGCAGTAGAAATCATGCCATGTGGGCCCTTGAAATGGCGGCTGCCTGACCTGTGAAGTGTGACAGTGGGATGTGAGATCACTGCGCTGGCGTGGCACACCATGGCGGTAGGCGGTCGAAGACCGCGGCGCAAAGCAGCATTGGTTAACATTGAACCCTATGGGTATCAGGAGCCAATGACGATGTGCGCCGGCGGTCGCGGTACGCACCGCCGCGGGCGTGACCGCCATTTTCTATCTGATTAATCACTCGAGACCTGATCATCCACAGGAGAGGACCTATACTGCAAGTGCTGCTGTGACCTCGGTCTGGGAGATACAATGGCTGCTGCGACTGGGGAAAGGGTCCCTGCCTTCACTTCCGAAGAATTGGAGAAACTTGTTGATGGGGTCCTCCCCCAGTATGCGCTACTCTACGGTCCTCCAGACCAACAGGTTAGTACACAGGGTGCACGTTGAATGGGCTATGCCTGTGTTGAGTGGGGTGTATGTAAGATGGTGGGGAGGGGAGCGAATGAGGAGTGCAACGCACGAAAGATGAGAGCATGTGCCACATGGCAAGGTTCGGGAGGGGGGGCCACTCACATTGACCAGGCAGAAAACTGATGCGATTTCCTTTACCACCCTGTACATGTCACATAGGTCAGCGCCCATCAGAAGATTGACATTTGGCGTGCCATCGCCAAGGACGTCCGGGCTCTGGGGGTCCACAACAGACGGGGCACCCACTGCCGAAAGAGGTGGGAGGACATCCGCCGCGGGACCATGAAAGACCGCCGAGTCTCTGCTGGGGATGGCCTCCCAACGTAGGAGGGGTGCCAGTCGCCAATTGACCCCCCTGATGTCCGGGATCCTGGCGGTGGCCTACCCCGATTTGGATGGGCACGTGAGGACATCACAGCAGACACAAGGGGGTGAGTATCAGCACATTCTGCTATCTTTGCGCGCAGTGAAGGTGTCTGGGTGGGAGAGGAGGGCTGTTGCTATCTCCAGGCCAGGGCGCATTCTGTAGACTAGGCCCCTCCGTTAGACACGGCCCTGTGCCCCCGCCCCCCACCTCTGTAGGGTGCCAAGTACAGCTATCCATGGTCCGGCCTCACCCATGTGTGCATTTGTCGTCCATAGACCTGTAGGCCTACTCACAATAACTGAGTAGTGTACCCCCATTGCGCGGCCTAGTTCAGGGGGCTTCTGTGTCTGTCCTCTCCGACAACGGTGTTGCCAATGCATGCACTCAACCTGTCTTCATTTCTCCCCCCCCCTTTTCTTTGTCTTCCTGTTCATGTGTGCATTAGCATCATCAGGCGGAGGAGAAGTGGCATCGGCGCACGAGGGAGCTGCATCTCACATGGCCCCGGAGTGCCATACAACAGACTCCGAGTACACCAGTGAGACGGAGGGCGAGTGGAGCTCCACAACGGGGACCCGTGGAGACGTCAGCGACACCGACACGTCCTCGGAAGGGAGCTCCCTAGCGGTGGCGGCAACATCCGTGCCCACCGCCACAACAGGTACAGCCGCCACCCAGCGCACCAGCCCCGCCCTCCCAGCAGCCCCTCAGCCTTCGCTCCGTGGCCGCTCGCCCAGGAAGGCGGGCATCTCCTTCGCCCTAGGCACCTCAGGCCCTCCCCAGTTACCCCTGCTGCCCTCAGTGAGGAGGTCATTGACCTTCTCAGGACACTCATTGTTGGGCAGTCTACCCTTTTGAATGCCATCCAGGGTGTAGAAAGGGAGGTGCATCGGGGAGGTGCATACCTGGAGGGCATTCATTCGGGTCAGGCTGCCCATCAGCGATCGTTCAACGCTCTGGCCTCAGCACTGACGGCAGCCATTGTCCCTGTCTCCAGCCTCCCTCTTCTGACTCCCTCCACCCAGTCCCAGTCTCCTGTTCCTCTGCCTATCCCATCCACACCATCAGACCAGCCTGCACACACCTCTACACCCAAGGGCAGCTCATCCAGACATAAGCACCACAGATCACACAAGCATTCACCCAAGCAACATCCAGATGCAGACATGCCAACAGTCACTACCACCTCTGTGTCCCCCACCTCCTCATCTCCCTCCTCCCTCCCTGTGACGTCTCCACTCACACCTGCATGCACACCACCATCAGCCAGTACTTCCATCACCAGCACACCCTCCATTACAGTCCGCACATGTGTAGTCACCACCCCCACTGCCAGTTACACGTCCCCTGTGTCCTCTCCCAGTGTGTCTGTCACCCCCTCTTCCAAAGCACACAAACGCAGGCAGCCACCCACCCAACAGCCATCCACCTCACGAAAGCCTCCGTCACAGGCACCTGCACCCAAAGACAGCACACTTGACTCTCCTACAACCACATCCTCTACCTCCACTCCCAAACCCACTACACCTACCCGTCCCTGTCCTTCCAAAGTCCTTTTCCTCTCCAACCTTGAGCTCATTCCAATCACTGACCCACCCCCTCCATCTGGTAAGAGTAAAAAAAGCACCTCAGCCACCACCAGCCCTGCATCTACTGTGACCAAAGTGCAGGGCTATTGGAGTCCACCAGATCCTAGGGCAGGAACATCGACCAGCAGCAAGGGGACAGCCAGCCCACCCCCTGTGAAGAGGACAAAAAAGAAAAAGGCCCGGCGCGACAAGACTGAGACGGCTGCCACCAAGGACAGTAGCCTTGCCCCGTCACCTGCCACATCATCCAAGGGAGGCAAGGGCCACAGAGCTTCAGCGAAGGACGGCAAGGGCAGCAGGGCGGAGAAGTCAGGCAGCAGACGAGCTGCCCAGGAGGGCCCCACCAGCCCCATTCCGGGTGTGACGGACGACACCCACGGGCCCAGGACTCCATCACAGGAGGGCGCCGCGACCGCAAGTTCGGATGGTGAATGAGCGGGAAGTCTTGCCCAGGTCTGGCTCCCTAGACACACAGGACAAGCACCGCTGAACAGGGCCCCGCCGGGAGGAGCACCGCTGAACAGGGCCCCGCCGGGAGGAGCACCGCTGAACAGGGCCCCGCCGGGAGGAGCACCGCTGAACAGGGCCCCGCCGGGACAAGAACCGCTGAACGGGCCCCACCGGGAGGAGCACAGCGGAACAGGGCCCCGCCGGGACAAGAACCGCTGAACGGGCCCCGCCGGGAGGAGCACCGCTGAACAGGGCCCCGCCGGGACAAGAACCGCTGAACGGTCCCCGCCGGGACAAGAACCGCTGAACGGGCCCCGCCGGGAGGAGCACCGCTGAACAGGGCCCCGCCGGGACAAGAACCGCTGAACGGGCCCCGCCGGGAGGAGCACCGCTGAACAGGGCCCCGCCGGGACAAGAACCCCTGAACAGGCCCCACCGGGAGGAGCACCGCTGAACGGGCCCCGCCGGGACGAGCACCGCTGAACAGGGCCCGCCGGGAGGAGCACCGCTCGGCTGGGCCCTTCCTGTCAAGCACCGCTCCGCTGGGCCCTTCATCTCAAGCACCGTTCCGCTGGGCCCTTCATCTCAAGCACCGCTCCGCTGGGCCCTTCATCTCAAGCACCGCTCCGCTGGGCCCTTCCTGTCAAGCACCGCTCCGCTGGGCCCTTCATCTCAAGCACCGCTCCGCTGGGCCCTTCATCTCAAGCACCGCTCCGCTGGGCCCTTCATCTCAAGCACTGCTCCGCTGGGCCCTTCATGTCAAGCACCGCTCCGCTGGGCCCTTCATCTCAAGCACCGCTCCGCTGGGCCCTTCCTGTCAAGCACCGCTCCGCTGGGCCCTTCATCTCAAGCACCGCTCCGCTGGGCCCTTCCTGTCAAGCACCGCTCCGCTGGGCCCTTCATCTTAAGCACTGCTCCGCTGGGCCCTTCATCTCAAGCACCGCTCCGCTGGGCCCTTCCTGTCAAGCACCGCTCCGCTGGGCCCTTCATCTCAAGCACCGCTCCGCTTGGCCCTTCCTGTCAAGCACCGCTCCGCTGGGCCCTTCCTGTCAAGCACCGCTCCGCTGGGCCCTTCATCTCAAGCACAGCTCCGCTGGGCCCTTCATCTCAAGCACCGCTCCGCTGGCCACCGCCGTCTCAAGCACCGCTCCGCTGGCCACCGCCGTCTCAAGCACCGCTCCGTTGGGCCCTTCATCTCAAGCACCGCTCCGCTGGGCCCTTCCTGTCAAGCACCGCTCCGCTGGGCCCTTCATCTCAAGCACCGCTCCGCTGGGCCCTTCCTGTCAAGCACCGCTCCGCTGGGCCCTTCCTGTCAAGCACCGCTCCACTGGGCCCTTCATCTCAAGCACCGCTCCGCTGGGCCCTTCATCTCAAGCACCGCTCCGCTGGCCACCGCCGTCTCAAGCACCGCTCCGCTGGCCACCGCCGTCTCAAGCACCGCTCCGCTGGGCCCTTCCTGTCAAGCACCGCTCCGCTGGGCAACGCCGTCTCAAGCACCGCTGGCCCATTGACAGTGCCGGTTCTGTGTCGAGCAGGGCTTCACGAAGCACTCTGGGCACCATGCCTCCTCCATTAACAGTGGAGTCGGTAATCCATCTGATGGACTGTGGCTTGGCACTTCCCAGGATGGAACAGTGGGCAAGCCACCCAGTGTAGAGACTTGAGAGACTGTCGCTTTGCACTCCCCAGGATGGCACAGTGGGCAAGCCACCCACTGTAGAGACTTGTGAGACTGTGGCTTTGCACTCCCCAGGATGGGACAGTGGGCATGGAGGCCCCTCGTGGATCTGGCGTCGTGGACTCATGTGGCTGAGGTGCCCCTCCTTCCCTTCCCCCTGAGGTGCCTGTAGTTTTATCATCTGATGCCCCAGCAGTGTTCTCTCCAATGGTATCTGGTCTCCTGTGTGGGCTTTGCCCATGTGTTTGTGCACATTGGCCCACGGACTATGGAACTTTGACGGAATGTGCAGGACTTTTTGCCTATGTATATATTGTTGAATATGTTAATTCCTTATTTTTGTGTCTTTTATATGGCATATTTCCCATACCTTCAAAGGAGCTATTTATACATATATTTTATAGATCATTTTAATTGTGTCTTTGCATTATTCCGGGGGGTTTGTGTGGTGTCACTCTGACTTGTTGCTCGGCATTGGGGTGTAGGTATTTGTGGTGGGGGGGGTGGGTGTATGGCGCATGTGTGTGCCCGTAAGCTTTCCTCCTCCCCCCTCGCCTGTGTCGTAGGTGCAGTACTCACCGTTGTCGTCTGCGCCGGCGTTCGTACTCCTGGTAGATGAGCAGGTAGACAATAGCTGGTAGGATGTGTAATTCGGGTTCCATGCTGTCCTCCTTCCTCGTGGAGTGTGTATAGGTGAGCGTTTTCCCGTTTGTAGTCTGTTTCCACCGTGTTTTTATCGGCGGGGCTCCCGCCCCAGAAAAGGTGGCGGATTGGTGAGTTGTGATAGGGTGGGCGGTACATTGTCTGCCGCCTGCCTGTTGGCGGTGACCGCCGCGCTGTTTGTCTGTCCCGCCGTGGCGGTCGGAGTGTTAAAGTGGCGGGCTGTGTTGGCGGTTCCCGCCAGGGTCAGAATTCCATTTTTTTGACCGCCTGCCTATTGGCGGGTTGGCCGCCGCTTTATCACCGACCGCCAGGGTCAGAATGACCCCCTTAGACTGCATCTGTAAACATCAGTGGCAGCTGGTGGCATTTGAAGGTGGTGTGGCATGAAAGATGGGGACGAGTTTCTTGTAGTGAATAAGTGTAGTTCAGTAGTATTCTCAGAACATTTACACATATTTCTTTCTTTGAGCTTGACTTTTGGAAAAGCTGATGATATTTGAGTCAAAAGATCTGTACAATTTTTGTATCAACTTAGGGGAACAAATGGAGCAGCCCCACTTCTAAAGGGATGCACGACAGCCTGGAGATCGACAGTAGGGATGGCCAGGGCACGCTTTATTTAATGATTCCCCTTCTGCTCCCCCCAATCACTTAAAACCAGCTGTTCATGAACAGTAGAGTAATTTTATTTTATTGGAAGAGTTTGCTTTGAACTTACCTGTTTTGTTTCTGCAGTGCAATCCGATCACTAAAACATGATCCCTCCAGGAGGCAGAAAGCACGCCTCGTAGCACAAACACTAGGCACAGGGTGGCACGTACTATCCAAAACCAGGCCCAATGGCAGGACCGAGGCAAGTAGCTGCCAAAAGGTAGTTTAGGAGATTGCAAAGGAATAGGCCGAGGTGGAAGCATTCTTTTCAGTGTAACTGTCTCTGATGAGGAATGTTTCTGATGATGAAATCTCTAAAAGATACTATAGCTCATATACTTGTCAATAAAGTATACAATGATTTAGCCAGATGTATAAGTGTCCTTGTATGCGTTCTGCAATGATTGTCATTCTAAATGCTCAAAATGTATTTTCTTAATTATATTAATGTGAAAAAGTCTTTATGCCTGCCTCTGGAAGAGCTTAGCTATATTCCCTCCAGATCTGAGTAGTCCCTTTCTCTCTTTCTCTTGTGCTCCAGTCGTTCTGTTGCTCTCTACAGCTGGACACGCACTTCATAAAGCATAAATACCATACAATAGTAATTTATTGCACTAAACTAGTTGAACAGTATTTAAAGTTGTCTCACTCCAGAGCTGTCAAGCTTTATACCTGCTCCCCTTCTGCAAATAAAAAATCCTCTTTTCCAAAATCTCCTTAACTTTAAAACAAACACCACTTACATCACAGAGGACTCCTGATAAAATGAAAGTGCTTTCATACTCTCCTATCATGGATAATGCCGTCACTGCGCTTTGCATGAGGAGAAAGCTTCGCGCCATCTGCTGCAGTATTCTGTGTCCAGTATGCATGTTTGTACCAAGCAGGGCTAACTTTTCTTCGTCCAAAGTTAATAGAACAATATTAATATTCAGCTAGGTTATAGAGACACCTGTTATTTACAGCACAGTTTGAGGCATTAGCAGTTTGGGAGCTGGTAGCTAGACAGCAACAGCAAATGAAATTCAAGAAAAGAATAAGAAGAGTAGAAAAGACTTTAGCAGAAGCGGGATGGGATTGGGAACAGAAGAAATGGAGATCAGTGACATTGCAGGATGTTAAATTGTTTCCAGCAATTACGCAGGGAGATGAGACAGAAGGAAAGAAAGCGGCTACAAAGACTAATAAAAGTCTGTTGAGAGTAAGGAAGAAGGAAAGTATTCCATGGTAGATGCTGAAAATCTTGTTACACAGATACTGAGAGACCGACCACCACCGTATACAGTGCATGAGAGTGGTCCGAGTACTAGTGTTGACCTGACAGCTCCGGCACAGGCAGCGGAGACAGGGAGTCCGGTACAGGTTAATGCCAATTTGACACCGGGAGTGGTACAAAGTAGACTTAGGCCCTCATTACGAGCCTGGCGGTCTATGACCGCCAGGCCCGCGGTCGGCGGGAGCACCGCCGACAGCCTGGCGGTGCCCCGCAGGGCATTCTGACCGCGGCGCTTTGGCCGCGGTCAGAAGAGGGAAACTGGCGGTCTCCCGCCAGTTTCCCGCTGCCCCATTGAATCCTCCAAGGCGGCGCAGCTTGCTGCGCCGCCGAGGGGATTCTGACACCCCCTACCGCCATCCTGTTCCTGGCGGGCGAACCGCCAGGAACAGGATGGCGGTAGGGGGTGTCGCGGGGCCCCTGGGGGCCCCTGCAGTGCCCATGCCAATGGCATGGGCACTGCAGGGGCCCCCGTAAGAGGGCCCCGCTCAGTATTTCACTGTCTGCATTGCAGACAGTGAAATACGCGACGGGTGCTACTGCACCCGTCGCACCTTCCCACTCCGCCGGCTCGATTACGAGCCGGCTTCATCGTGGGAAGGTCGTTTTCCCCTGGGCTGGCGGGCGGCCTTTTGCCGGCCGCCCGCCAGCCCAGGGGAAAACTCAAAATACCCGCCGCGGTCTTGCGACCGCGGTACGGTATTTTGGCGGCTCCCGCCAGGCGCGCGGTCACCGCGTCCGGCGGGAGTCGTAATGACCCCCTTAATGTGTTGACTACTCCTGTAGTTCAGGCACAGATGCAGCCACCACAGATACAGAGAATCTATCCTGATGTACCTATTCTAGAGACAAATTTGAATTTAGTGGTGCCTACAGAGCAGGTGGTTCCGAGACCAATGCTAGTCCAGACTGAGCCGACTCCGATTTTGTTACCCCAAGTGCAGCCGTAGGTGATGCCAAGATTTACGCCAATGACAGGGACACAGTCAGACTTGATGCCGGTAATAAATCAAAGCATGGGAGTTACTCTCCCACAGAATACAGGAGCCAGAGCAGCCCCAGATGCAATATTGCTGCTGATTACTGTTGGTCCAGCGGTACCATTATTTGCGGAAAAGAAACCACTTATGAGTGAACAGGGAGCAATGTCTCAGAGTCTAATGAAGAGGGGACCAAATTAATAAGTTCAGGTAGTCTCTTCCGTGGGTCAGACTTTTAATGGATCAAGATTATTGTTAGATCTTAGTCCACTTGTTGCATTACCAGATTCTGTGACTGGACCAAATGCAGGTCAGAGCTTGAAATTATTGACACCGCAGACGAGTGCAGCAGTACAGCAGGTACCTCCGGTCCAAGCGAATAACATTTCGTTACAAGGACTGACAGCTCAGCAGTTAACTGAATGGTTAGACAAGCTGAATACCCCACAGAATGCTTCCAAGGGAGAAGAACAAATAAATTGTGTCAGATTAAGGATGGAAGCGGGTGAACTTGTTGATGGGACAATGGGGGTGAATAGATTAGAGTCCTACACAGAAGCAGAGTTGATATACTTGTGCCCAAGGATTACAGGAGAGGTGGGCAAGGTGCATCAGAGATTTGCAGACTTGGCAGAAAAACATGGCATAGAAATTGAGAAAACGAAGCATTTGAAGAGGAGTTACAGATTAGATTTTGAAGCAAAAGACTTTGAACACCTGAGGTCAGCCGGAATGAAGGCATACCTTAAAGAACTATTGCAGAGTGCTCAGGTTTGGGGAGCATTACAGAAGTGGGAAGGCAGATGGGTAAAGAAAAGAAACAAGAGGAAAAGAGATTCTCTAGAGGTGACTCAGAATGTACAACAGGAGAGGGATCCGGTAAAGATTCTACCAATGAAGGAAATCCCAGGGTTACATTTTGTTCATGTTCCCTGGAGTAGGAGTCACAGGTTTGTGAAGCTTCCGAAGCGTTTATGGGAGGACTTGAACACATTACTGGAGATAGTAGTTCCAGCTGAGTTGTGGGTTGAATGTAAGAAAGCTGTGGATTGGCCAACAAGTGAACCGGAGAGATATAAGAGTACAGGTGCACCATCTTCTGAGGTAAAGAAATATTACTATAAGGTGATCGAGTTTCTGAAGACAAGGATTTCACCCAAGAATATTGATTGGCAGAGGATTGACAGGACAGGAAATAAAGGAGTCAATACATGCGTAATATAAAAGATTGTTGAAGGCGTTCAAGGAGTTTAGTGGCAAGGAAGCAATCGAGCTGAAAGACATGCTACATTTTGTGTTCAGATTTGTGGAAGGATTGAGACCTGAAATAGGTCAGATGATTAAGAGTCATTTGATTTGCTGGCAAGCAAAGCCGATCGATTAGGTGTTGCAGTATGCAAAATACTGTAGTGATGAGACTGAGTTGAAGCAGAAAAAGTTGAAAGAAAAGGCAATGGTGATGCACATTAAAGCAGCTCAAACAGGAGTGCAAGGAAATTATGAGCAGCAGATGCCGCAGCCACCGTGAAATGTCATGTTCCAGCCTCAGATGAGAGGTAGGGGTCATGGAGACAATATGAATAGTGGTCAAGATTTGAATACTGTAGTGGTTCAGAATGATGTGCAAGGGGTGAAAAAGCTATTACTGTGTCACATTTGTGGAGCTGTCGGACACTGGAAGCGGGAGTGTCCGATGATGGTGCAGGAGGGTGTTGTTCAGCAAGGTAATGACATCAATACATTTCAGAATGCAAGAGGGCCAAGAATAAGAGGTCCAAATCCAAATTTTCAGAACAATGTGAATCAAGTGCAGAGTTTTCAGCCCATGCAGCAGGTGCAAATGCCCCATGCACAAGTGTCACAGCTGCAGCCGATACAGCAGCAGGTTCCTATGGTACTAGACAGCAAATGCAGATACCTCAAGCCCCAATGGAGCAGCAACCGATGATGCTTTCTCAACAGGTCACAGAACAGAGACAACACAGTAACACAGTGCACCAATTCCCATCACACAGTGAAAATGAAATAAATGGTAAATGGATGAGTGACAGTTCAGATGAGGAGCCATGTGTGCTTGCGACTTCTTTAGAAGTAGATCAGAGAGGACCCTATGTGAGGGGAAAGGTAATGGGTTATAGAGACTCATTTCTGGTGGACACAGGAGCTACACGCTCTAAGGTGAGAAGTGCACAAGTTCCGAATTAGCCCCTTTCAGGAAAAACAGTTCAGGTTGTGGGAGTAGCAAACCAGTATCTGACAAACCCGATTACATATCCAGTGCAAGTTGAGATTGGAAACTTCCAGGGAATGCATACATTTGTAGTCTGTGATTTGAGTCCGGTATCCCTACTGGGAAGGGACTTGTGTGTAAGACAAAGTGTTTGATTACTTGTTTGAACGATGGAATTGAGATCCAGACAAATAGTGATGATGAGGAAGATCTAGCCCCAGAAACTGAGTGTGAAACTACAAATGAGGAGTACCCTTTGATTGAGTTTTTCGCAATGTTCACAGTAAAAGAGTTTCATTCTGATTTGCAGGGAACAGTACAAGAGAATGTGTGCAAATTGACAGGAAAAGAAGTAGGGTGGATCAAAGGAGTGGAGCCAATTAAGGTTACTTGGAAGCCGAATACAGTGTTTCCGCAGCTTCCACAGTATAACATGCCACAGGATGTTCTGATGAAAGTGGCTCAGATACTTGCAGAGTTTGTGAAGCAGGGGGTGATAAAAATGGTTTAGAGCAGCCCATGTAATTCACCGATAATGGGTTTAAAGAAGCCATGTGGGGAGGTTTGGATTGTTCAGGATCTGAGAAAAATAAATGAGATTGTGGTCAAATGCTTCCCCATAGTGCCCAATCTAACTGTGATAATGTTCCAGATTCCATGTGATGCAGGGTGGTTCATGGTCATTGATTTGTCACAGGCATTCTTTTCTGTGACCCTTCATGAGGATAGTCAATTACTTTTTTGTTTCACATTTTTGGATAAGGCTTATTATTGGTGCAGGCTTCCTCAAGGGTACACAGAATCACCTTCCTTATTTAACCAGATCTTGAAAAAGAATTTGGAGTCATTAGTATTGCCTTTTCAGTCGACTCTGGTACAGTATATTGATGACTTATTGATTGCATCCAAGACAAGGGACGAATGTAAGTATGACTCGATTGCCCTGATGAACCATTTGGGAAAGTGTGGTCATAAAGTGTCAGCACTGAAATTGCAGTACTGCCAGAAGGTAGCAAAATATTTGGGTCACCAGATTAAAAAAGGGTTGAGGAAAATATCCAGAGAGAGCATTACAATGATACTGCAGATAAGTCCCCTGACTACACAGAGAGATGTCAGGATGTTCCTGAGAATGGTGGGCTATTGTCACCAATGGATCCCTAATTTTTCAGAGATTTCTAAACCACTGCAGAAGTTGACTCATAAGGATGTTACCGATCACATAGTGGTAGATCAGGATGAAATGAGACAATTCACTGAGTTGAGAGAGAGTTTGTGCGGAGCTCCAGCATTGGGAATGCCTGACTACATGAAGCCTTTCATTTTGTTTTGTCATGAACGTGATAAATGTTCACTGTCTGTCTTTACTCAGGACCATGGAGGTGCATATTTTTCAGCTACTTTGGACCCGGTTGCAGCAGCCTTACCAGGTTGTTTGTGTGCAGTTGCTGCCGTTGGTCAGAGTCTTTCACAGTGTGAAGGAGTGGTGATGGGATATCCCCTAACTGTAATGGTCCCTCACTAGATTGAAATTTTACTGACAAGGACGAAATCCCAATACTTGACTGGTGCTAGGTTGACAAGGTATGAGATGAGTATTTTAGGTGCACCAAATGTGACACTGAAAAGATGTACAGTGCTGAACCCGGCAACTTTACTTCCAAGTGATACTACTGAAATTGAGAAAGAGGAAGATGTTGAACATGATTGTCTCGAAGTAACTGAGTTGTGCACAAAACCGGGACCTGACATTAGAGATGCACGATTAGAAGAGAATGATCAAATTGTTTTTGTTGATAGTTCTTGTCTAAGAAACAACACAGGGACACTGAGAGCAGGATATGCTGTATGCACTATTACAGGTACCTTAGAAGCGTCCTGGCTTCGAGGAGTGTGTTCTGCCCAGGTAGCGCAGTTGGTCGCTCTTACTATGGCATGCCATGTTTCTGCTCGATTGAGAGTCACTAACTACACAGATAGCCAATACGGTTTTAGAATAGTTCATGATTTTGGTCAATTGTGGTCTAAGAGAGGTTTCCTGACCTCTTCTGGAACACCAGTGACAAATGGTGAAATAATAAAGGAGCTGCTATATACAATTCAATTACCTGAAGAGATTGCTGTGGTAAAATGCAGTGCACATCTAAAGTCGCAGGACTATGTGTCACTAGGAAATGGATATGCGGATCAAGTCGCAAGGTTTTTCACATTGAACTGTATATCATTCAAGGACAAGTGTGAATTGTTACCTGAAGAAGACACCACATGTACGAGTTATGCATTGAAAGTGATTGACAGTTTGGAAGAATTTAAATCTTTGCAGAGTAATGTCGACAAGGAGGAAAAACTTTCATGGAGTAAAATGAAATGTGTTCAAAGACAGGATGAATTGTGGGTTTCTGAGGAGGGTCAATTGGTTTTGCCAAACAGCCTGTTGTCTCAAATGGCAAGGTACTATCATGGTCAGGCACACATTGGCAGGGCTACTATGGTACGTCTGTTCAAAATTGACTGGTTCAACCCCAAGTTTAGATAAGCTGCTGAAGCAGTATGCCATCATTGTGCCCTTTGTCAGCAACTAAATGCAGGGAAAGGGACAGTTGTTAATTTGAGCCACATCAGAAGAGCAGGAGATCCATTCAGCAGAATGCAACTGGATTTTATTGAGATGCCTTTGTGTAGAGGTTTGAGATACGTGTTGGTGATTGTTTGAATCTTTGGTCACTGGATAAAAGCATACCCTACACAGACAAATGATAACCTCACAGTGGGGAAACTGCTGCTTAGAGAGCTGATACTGCGTTTTGGATTCCCGGTCTCTTTAGAATCAGATAGGGGAAGTCACTTAAATAATGAAGTGATTAAATTACTATGTGGAGCATTGAACATTGAGCAGAAGTAGCATTGTAGTTATCGCCCGAGGCATCAGGACTAGTGAAGCAGATGAATGGTACTTTGAAGTCAAGAACTGCAAAGATGTGTGCAGCTACGAATCTGAAATGGCCTGAGGCATTGCCTTTGGTGTTGATGTCAATGAGAAACACACCTGATAGGAAGACAGGCTTGTCGCCCCATGAGATCCTCATGGGCAGAGCAATGTCAGCCAATGCACTTGTCAGCATTATAGATGATATGGTGTTGGATTACCGCAAGGGTCTGGCTGATGTAGTCTTCTCTTCCTCTCAGCAGGTGGAGGCCACCACACTGCCACCGATCCATGACCCAGGGCACAACCTGAGAGCTGGAGACTGGGTTGCTGTCAGGAAACATGTGAGACAGATGTGTTTGGAGCCACATTGGAAGGGACCTTACCATGTGGTCCTAACAACTACGACAGCTGTGAAGTGTGTTGGGATTCTGAACTGGATTCACGCAAGTCACACGACGAAAGTGGCATGTCCACTGGATCAGGAATAGGCGATGTGGAGAGTACCAACAACAGTGAGACAAGTCACAGCACCAGAAAAAGAACCAAGAGAAACCGAGACTGAAACTGAGCTTGTTGTGGGCAGTTCAGTTACTCCTGTGAGAGACGAGAGTGGAGACCTCCAGGAGAATAGCAGAGAACCTATTGCAACCAAAACCGCAGGAGAGCCTAGTCATAGGAGGGTTCTCCCAGAAGTAGACGATTCTGTGGGACAAGCAGAGTACGTGCCAGACCCAGAAGGGGAAGGAGTTGAAGTGGATCAGAGTCAGAGTGATCTAACTCCCCCTGAACCAGTTGCAGGTCCGTCAAGAGAAAACACCACAGAGAAAGACAAGGGTTTGAGTTCTATCTTGAAGAGAATACTGACAGAAGGTTCATTGAAAGGCGACAAGTGGCCGAAATCGCAAGTGGAGAAAAGGAAAGAGGTGGTTGTCGAACCAACAATAGAGGAAGCAGGACATACTACGAAAAAGAGGAACTAAGTGAAGGAGAGTTGAATGGTGATCGAAAGTTGAAAAGAAAGAGAATAGCAAATCAAAGATACGCAGGTCCTGAATGGGCATATGCAACTACAAACAAATGAGTCAATATTTTGAGGTAAAGTGAAGAAACATTGATGACCAGAACTTTTGAAACAATCTGGGAAATATTTTTAAGAAAGAGACTCTTGAAAGTAACCGGAAGAGACATCGATAACCTGATTTGACTTTTGAACCAGATTTTGACAATGAAGAAGGGGTCCTGGTAGTGAAACTGAACTGCTGAAAGAAGAGTTGTCTATTTTTGATTTTTGATGCAAGTTTTTTCTCAATTCCTTCTGCTTTCTGATTCTTTACAGATCATGGCTGATGTAGATAAGCAGGTTAGAGATGCAAGGTGCTGTAAATATATGAGCATTGGCTTGGCAATTATGTGTGGGATATTTTTTATAGTATTGATTGTGAGTATGTCTGTTCTTGACACGAAAGGAGCCAACCATATTTCTGCTTTTGTGACTACTACACTAGTGCCTTTAGAGAGTTTTAAGTTAGATGAGAAGTATTTGAGTGATTATATTAATGCACAAGGAGAACTTTCTTCTCATTTCTTCTATCATTTATTGAGTGAGTATGTTGAGATGATGGATGCGAAGGATTGTCTTGTGTGTACGCAGATTCCTTCAACAGTCGAGGAAGGAGTTACCTATCATAGTTTTCCACTAACCTACGCAATAAATTGTGCTCTGTACTAACAAGGTTCTATAACCAGGAGTACATTAAATATTTCTATTCTAATTATGATGTTGTGTTTTTGTTTGTTCCTGTCATTAGATATTTGAGTAAAGTAGCTAAGGATAATGACATAGTATTGGTTAGAGGATTCTTCGAACCTACTTTGACGTTTTGGTACAGCTTATGCGCACAAGAACAACTTGACATGCTTGCTTGCACCCAAAGAGAAGAGCTTCTTAGATCATACCAACGACAGGAGAAAGGCGCTAAAAGAGAAATCAGAAAAAGGCTTAGAGAAAAGGACTTACAAGAATGATTATGCTTACACTGCAATTAAAATGCAAGGGAAATTAGCTTTGATGCATTACACATAGGGAAGCTTTGTATATATAGGCTTAAGTCACGCACTGACACTTTATTTGTGGGTACGAGTGAATGTAGCCATGTGTTTTTGTTTCAGAATAAATGGACATTTATGTTGAATGGGCAGGACCCAGCGATTCCAGGGATCTATTATATTTGTGGACTTAATGCTTATTACCATCTTCCAAGACGATGGTATGGGACATGATATTTGGGGATAGTCTTCCCAAAGATTTACCAGATGGAGGATTTGAAAACGTTTCCGAAATTGACTGAATTACATCATAAGAGACAGAGGAGAGAGTCCTCTTCTGCTATAGTGGGAGATATATTTGGTGTGGTGATTTCTTCAGTAGGAGTCATCCGGAATTCAATCAAGATTTGAAAGTTGTCTACTATTGTGGATAACATGCTGACAATTATAAAGGGGCTATACTGATAAATACTGAATTAGCTGCGGATAGAGCTATGACTCTTCAGAATCGTCTTGCTTTAGACATTCTTTTAGTGAAGGATGGCGGAGTCTGTAAAATGATAAACTCTAGGTATTGTTGCTCATACATTCCTAACAATAGTAAAGAGATAAGAGACTTAGGGCTAGATGTAGCAATTTCCGATTTTGCGAATCGGATGCAGAACGGTGTCTCAGACATCATCTGCGAATCGCTATGGGGTTGCAAAGACCCACCTCATCAATATTAATGAGGTGGGTTGCATTTTGAGACCCTATAGCGATTCCCTGCACCCACAGGGATGGTGGCCTGCTGGAGACAGCAGACCTCCATGTCTGTGACTGCTTTTTAAATAAAGCAGTTTTTTTTTTTGTATTGCAGCCCGTTTTCCTTAAAGGAAAACGAGTTGCAATACAAAAAAAATAACGAAACCATTTGGTTTCGTTTTTTCAGAGTAGGTAGTGGTCCATTGGACCACTGCCTGCTCAGAAAAACCATTTCTGGCAACATTCACAAAGGGGAAGGGGTCCCATGGGGACCCCATCCCTTTTGCGAATGGGTTACCACCAGTGTGACACTGGAGGTAACTGTGAATTGCTATGCGACCGTGTTCGCGGTCACAAAGCAATTTAGCATCGCAGTGCGACTCGCAAATAGGAAGGGGACACCCCTTCCTATTTGCGAGTTGCATTCACATTTTGCGAGTCGGTACCGACTCGCAAAATGTGAATGAACATCGCGATGCGCGTTTTGCCTGGCGCAAACTGTGATTTTCGCAGTTTGCGCCATGCAAAACGCTACCTACATCTGGCCCAAACTTACTAATCTAACTAATACAAGTATCGGTTTGAAGGAATTAAAAGAACCAGGGGTTTGGAAAAAGGATGGTAAGGCATTTGCTTCAGGGGGAAATTGGCTCAGTAGCATTTGGAATGGGGTGCTATCAAAAATAATAGAGGGAATTCTAGTTGTTGTGGGTTGTTTATTAGGAATAAAGGGATTATGCTAATTATGTAAAAAGATTGAATTGAAAAAGTCTAAAAATAATCAGAGGAGGGATGAAAAGAACAGGGAAAGACTTTATAGGGAAAATTCAAGGAGAGGACAAAATTGTGAAGAAATAGAGTTGTGAAAGTTGTGGGTGGTAATTGGTGTGATGATACATTTAGTCATCCGAGGAGGGATTGCTGAAGCTGGTGTCTTAATTAGAAATTATTAATGAGTGTTTCTGTATTTTGGATAATTGAATTATGTAGAAAATGAAATAACGTAGAAAAATATATGCACATGTTTGAAAATGTGACCTCGAAGAATAGCCACCAGTGGTCACGAAAAGTACTAATTGATGATTAATACTGGTGAATTATTGAAATTTTATTCGATTGATGTAGTATGTCTTATTTAGGGTTATGGAATTATGCTTTAGCTTATCAATTGTAGGCCTTAACTTAGCAAATGTCTTGGCCTAGTTTGCCAGGCCTCATGCAGAAGCTGTATTTTTTAGCGGGTTTAGTAAAATGCTGATGGAGTGAATTAAACTGTGAAAAGTACAATGTCTTTCTAAAAGTGCTTAACCAAAGCTTTCTGTGGGAAGCAACAGACAGGAGATGATGTCTCTAATAATGTATTAATTTGTGTGTAATGTGTGTGAGATGTACTTTCCCAGGATGGGAACAATGAAGATACTGACTGGAGAGGAAGATGCAACAAATTTGTTACCTGACGAGCCAGATGACGAGGACATCGCAAAGTGAACCAATCAATTTTGTGTGAAGAAAGAAATATTAAAATTCATAGATTTGGTGTAGACAGATTATTGGATAGTGTATAAACATACAATTGGCTGACCAATAGGGAATTGGGGGATGATTTAGGTGACTTTGAGATAACAAGGCAACAGAGGGAAAAGACTTCAGATCTTACCCCATTACGAGATGTAATTTGAGAGAAGAAGAGACCCGAGATTCTGTCATTGGGCTCATACTCACTGACTGAGAGCCTGATGCTTTGCTGATTGATTGATGACCTGAGGACGAAGACTGATTCT
Organism: Pleurodeles waltl; assembly: GCF_031143425.1. Classification (NCBI taxonomy): domain Eukaryota; kingdom Metazoa; phylum Chordata; class Amphibia; order Caudata; family Salamandridae; genus Pleurodeles; species Pleurodeles waltl. The sequence goes on along the minus strand of NC_090437.1, from coordinate 736,510,173 downwards.
GCTTGCTGACCCATAATGTGGATAGGTAGATATGACAATGTGACTGAATTGCATTGTTTTGATAGAATCCATAGCTAGACGATTTCTAAATTTGTTTTCTCAACTGTTTTGCAGAAAACCCAACATGCTGATGCTAATATGGGTTAGATGAGGGTATTCACATGACGACTGAAGAATTACAAGGACTAATGATTTGACGAATCATCTTGCTGAAATTCTATGTATGCCATATCCTTATTGCAGCTGACTTTGCTATTGATTTGCACCGTTGCCTTAGAATGTGTTGTAATTCAAGCCTTGATTAGATTGCATTTCTTTAATCGCTTTGGTCAATCAGTATTGTTTTATGTGTTTCATTTGATATTGAGATTAAGCTACATGACTTTAGCATTGTTAATATAAAGGAAATAAACTTACTAAACTTTACTAAAGGTGTGGTTATTCATGGCTGAAAGGTCATGGTGCGTGATACTTACTGACTCCATTGATTATTGATTCATTGATTGCTAATGATTGTTGATTATTGTGTATTGATTATTGATTATTTGTCGTGTATTGGAGCTATGGCAAGAACATGTTAAACGAGTTAAAAGATTCAGCTACCTATTTGCGTCCCCTTGTAAGTTTACTTATTAAGGTCAGATGCGCTAACAGTTGCACATCGCATCATTAAACCTGGTCTTAAGCCTTATAAAACTAAAAGCCTCACTATACATTGGATTACCAAAATTATCCTCTGCCCTTTCCCGTTCGAAGGGCCCTCCCCCCACAACTTAAACTGCAAAGCTCTACCCCCTTGTTTTGGGTTAAACATCCTCCCTTTGAGGCTTTCAACCTCACATCCTGTTTAACTGTAACTATTAAAACTGTAACTAATTTAATTTATTCCTGAACCTTAAACTGCCTGCCTTTCCCAGACGTGCTCTTGCCTATCCATTTCCTTTCTGCTTGGATTGCCACTGCCAAGAACAATAAACTTGGCTAACCCATGCCAAATTCTCTGCCAACTATCACTCAGCGAAAGTGAAGTGTTTGCTTCTTGTTTTTGTGCCTACCCCGATCCCCTGGGACGACAGCGTTCTAGAGCTCTTGAGGAACCCTTGATGCTTTCTACAAATTGTGACTGCTGCATTCTAATGCATGTTTAGTGCATGTGCCACTACATCCTGAATCTGCAATAGGTAGAGATCAGTATTGAAAAATGAAAAGTGTCCCTCCGGAAGAATTCCACTGCTTCGTAATTCAGATTCTACTCACCTACCCCATGCTGCCTACAGAAGTTCCTGCTTTCCTTGTTATTCTTCCTCTGCATCCTTTCTGTAGCTTCTGGCATAACTGCCCCCTCCACTCTCTTCTTCATTCCACATGACATGGGTCCCTGACCACTGCCTCTGTGTTTCCAAAACGTCATCCTTCATCCCTCGCATGATGCTACTCCTTTTTCGATAACCAAATCATTCTCACCTCAGTGGATGAGCAAAAGATCAGAACATTGCCCCCGAATGATCAAACTATTCAGACAATGTAAAAGTTCCCTCCATTGCAACCCACATTTCCCATGCCACTGCACAGTCAGCAACACCAGGTTGAATCCCAAATTGGAGCCATGATTACTCCCCTTTGCCTGTCTCTCTGCCCATTGTACAAACAAGTGTCCCATGATCCATAGGCCAAGTACGTCCCCGCCTGGCAACGCACCTGAAAAACACAATAACAGGTGTAAGCCTTCCCTCACTACTGATACTGCCCCACCTCCCACACATAGCACTGAAGTCCACCTACCCAGCCTCATGGTGCTATCTCTTGCCCAGTCTCCGTCTACCCATTGTACACCAAAGGCAGACTTTTTATGACTGCATAAAATAGTTCCTAGGTCAATGGTTTTTATCTTGATCCTTGGTATCCTCTTTTCCTAGCCTGCCCTTCCAGGATTCGCACCTCTAGTTCACCTGCCATTGGCCTATAGCACTAAAGTAGCTTGTTCATAAAAGAGACACCTGCCAACTTTCCGGCAATTGTAATTCTGGACTGCCCTCTCTCAATAAATGACAATATAAATTGCACCACATCACCCCTCCTGTCCTGTGCCTTCCCCCTCCAAATGCGCCGCTCTCTCCAGGAACTCCTGCCAAGCCTGGCTGTAGTCTTGCCTCCACCTTCTCAAATCTTCCATAGTCCCTGCTGATAGTTGTATGTGATGGTGTGGTAAAGGTCTGCCTGACAACGTCAAGCCAAGTCTCCTTCAAAAAGTCCTACCATCTCTGAACAAAATTTAGATGATCAAGCAGCACCTGGATTTCCTTTATCATCAGTCCAGTCCAGTAGCAATTGCATCATCAGTTTTTTATAAAGTGGGAAACGGACTTCCATGGCCCCCAAATCAATTACTATACTCAAGAATGACAGCACAGTGTTGGGTCCGACTGTCTCCTCTTGTGTCAGTGGGATCCCCAGGTCCTCCATGATCTCTTGAAAACTGGTCAACATGCGTTTACATTCATCTGTCCCCGCCCGCCCTACAAAAAAGAAGACGGCAAGGGAATGTGTCACCTATGTGTGACCCGTCGCCCATGTGAAAGCCCACTGCAGGAATGTGCTAAAACGCTCAAAGAAAGCATGTGAAATAGAACACTCCATGGGGAGCACCTTGTTGATGTACCATTGTCCGTCAAATTGGGTACCTAAAAACTGAAAATCATCTGGATGCACCAGTAAGAGCGGAAAGTTGACTTAATGTCACTTTTTGCCGTGAAAGCATTCTGTCCCACGCTCTCCATGATGGCCAATGCCACATCCACCAATTAATATGTACAGAAGATTGCTCTTCCGCAATATAATCATTGATGAATTGTCCTTCTGGCCATGAAACATGCTGAATGACCTGGAATTTTCCCTTCTATTTTTTGGGAACCACTCCAATAGAAGAAACAATTAAATCCTCCATAGGCCAGTCCTTAAAAGGCCCTGCCATCGTACCCTTCTGTACTTCTTTCATCAATTTGTCACACACAATATCCTTTTGAGAGAGCTACTGACTTCAAATTGTTTACCCACCATCTTGTTCTGTGCCTTTCATAGCCCAAACGAAAACCCCAGGTAAAACCGACTTCCAGTAATTTGCCGTCCTCTGTCCTGTCATAATGTGTCAACCAAGTCCTTAACCGGATTAACTTAATAGGAGTAAGAGCTTTTTCCCATAGTCCCTTGTCCACCTCGACCTCCCCTGAAGCCTGAGGACTGTGGTTGTTGCTGATGCACTGGTTGCCCCAATGACTGTGCCCACTGGTTTGTCACTATAGATGATTGCCCTTCCACCCCATAGCAGTGAACAAGGGTGTGTCTGTCTGCACATTTGGAGCATTCATGTCTAAACTTGTATAAGTCCCTCTTGCAGAGCCCTTTATTAAAACCCAGCATGCCCCATCTGTCCGGTCTGTCCTTTGGCCATGCTCCCGAACCCTTTCTAAGTGAGGCAACCTTGAAGGGGTCGATATACAATCAGAAGCCCGCTGGCCGTGAAGATGGTCTTGCCGAACTTGACCTGGCCCTTTGTGTGGTGCCACAGGTCAGAGTCCACCTCCCCCATTGCGTCTCCGGGTCCACCACCATGCACGTGTGAAACTCGTCATCATAATAAACCCAGGTGTAGGTCCTATAATTGATCTCAGGTTTTCGGATAGTATTTAAACAATGCTACAACCCGCTCTGGGTGTTTTTCCCAATAGACACCGATGTAACTAAGGAAGGCAGCAATTACATTTTCAATCGTTAGTTGTACTTTTGGACATTTGGTCAGCTCGTATTCTTCCTCTTTCAAGCCCTCCTTTTCCCTCAACTCACTATGTAGGAGCTTCATCATCTCCGCATATTCCCCATTTCATATTTTTTGTTTGGTTGTCTGCATAGGATGTGCACCCAACGTCTTTGAGAGGCCCATGTATGGAAATTTTTTGATCTTCAGCTCCTTACTTTCCCGAGCTACTGCCTGATCATCATCCTCCTCTCCCCCCCTTTTACCCATCTCCTTTCCTCCCCGCCGACTTTCCTTGTATTGTTTGTTTCTCCTCCGGGTCTGTTGTTCCCCCATCCACTGCTGCCTACCCATCAAGTTTCCCGTCAGATTGTCCCGCAGGCTTTGCAGCCATCACCTGTGCCACGTCTCACTTGGCTGTCTCTGTTGCATCCACATCCAATTTAAATCATCACAGCCATTTTGTGCAACTGTGCACTGTCCTTACCTGGAGCCAAGTTAGGTGCTCGTGCTGTAGCCCTACTCCTTGCCAACTAGTCTCTCCTAGTTCTTCGAAGCCCGTCATCATTGGATGGTCCCGCTATCCTTTGGTCCTGTAACATATGAACTGTAGAACAATGAGAGCCCCCCAACCACCCTAACCCACAGCCCACCAGCTCTCCCCCTTGTGCCTCTGTTCGTTTCCCACCAATTCATCTTCCTCTAAACTGTCCTCCCCATAATCTAGCAGGGTATCCATTTCTGAATACGTGTCTGTAGTTGCAGTTGCAGTTTGCACCACCTGCCACTGCGGTATTGAATCAAAAGTGGATTTACATATCGTGACCTATCATAGGGGGGCCATACCTTGCCCTCCCACCCTACCTATCGATGCCTGTCTCATCCAACCATGGTGTTGTTCACCAGGAGCAGTGGGTGGTCCCTGGCCAGTTGCACTGCTGAGGTCATAGCAGGCCTTCATGAGACAGTAATCATAATGTTCCTCGATGGTGTGCAGCTGGCTGTGTGGGGCCAAGCCTTTCCTTCTTCTCAGGGTCGTGGGGCCATACCGCACACCCCTGAGTCGCTGGTGTCACTGTATTACAGTGTCTGCAAAATAAGATCCATATCTGATGGGCTAGCAGTCATGCTGGGCATACCTCCCACTTGCCCCTTTTTGTCTACCATCTCTGCTTATCACTGCTGCCCCTGATTTCCAGTTGACACTCCTTTTTGCACCTTTCCTGGCATATAGTCTCTGTGGCCTAATCATTATAGCCTGCTCATCACCAACCCTTTGTATGTACTCCCCTGCTCTAATCCCATCCTCTATCTCTCTGTCTTCAGCACTCCACTCCAGGCTTCCCACTTGCAGACTTACTAAACTGCCAATTTGAACTCCCCAGGGACTCTCAATATGCCTTTTGCTAGCTGCTCTTTTGCCCCCATCCCCCTTCGGTGTAGGAAGGTAGCCTCTGTCTAGCCTTGTTATCCCCACTTTTGGCCTGTTTGTGAGTATATGTCAGGGTGTTTTTACTATCTCACAGGGATGCTGCTAGCCAGGGCCCCAGTGCTCATAGTGGAAACCCTATTTGTCAGTGAGTTTGATATGTGTCGCTGGGATCCTGCTAGCCAGGATCCCAGTGCTCATAGTTTGTGGCCTATATTGGTTCCCTTTGTGGTGCCTAACTGTATCACTGAGGCTCTGCTAACCAGAACCTCAGTGTTTATGCTCTCTCTGATTTTAAAATTGTCACTGCAGGGACCTAGGTACAAAGGGTATTGGGGTTCCAGAAGATCCCTATGGGCTGCAGCATTTCTTTTGCCACCCATGGGGAGCTCAGACAATTCTTACACAGGACTGCCACTGCAGCCTGAGTGAAATAACGCCCGTGTTATTTCACAGCCATTTTACACTGCACTTAAGTAACTTATAAGTCACCTATATGTCTAACCCTCACTTAGTGAAGGTTAGGTGCAAAGTTACTAAGGGTGAGGGCACCCTGGCACTAGCCAAGGTGCCCCCACATTGCTCAGGACACCATTACACACATGCACTACATATAGGTCAATACCTATATGTAGCTTCACAGTGGTAACCCCGAATATGGCCATGTAACATGTCTAAGATCATGGAATTGTCCCCCCCATGCCAAATCTGGTATTGGGGTGCCAATCCCATGCATCCCCGGGGCTCCAGCATGGACCCCGGGTACTGCCAAACTAGCTCTCTGGGGTTTTCACTGAAGCTACTGCTGCTGCCAACCCAAAGACAGGCTTCTGCCCTCCTGAACAAAGGATTTCCTCTGAGAGAGTGTGTTACACCCTCTCCCTTTGGAAATAGGTGTTAAGGGCCTGAGAGGAGTAGCCTCTCCTGGCCTCTGGGAATGCTTTGAAGGGCACATATGGTGCCCTCCTTGCATAAACCAGTCTACACCGGTTCAGGGATCCCACAGCCCCTGCTCTGGTGCGAAACTGGACAAAGGAAAGGGGAGTGACCACTCCCCTGCCCATCACCACCCCAGGGGTGGTGCCCAGAGCTCCTCCAGTGTGTCCCAGACCTCTGCCATCTTGAATGCAGAGGTGTGAGGGCACAGTGGAGGCCTCTGAGTGGCCAGTGCCAGCAGGTGACGTCAGAGACCCGTCCTGATTGGTGCTTACCTGGTTAGGTGGCCAGTCCTCTTTTGAGGGCTATTTAGGTTCTCTCCTGTGGGTTTCTCGTCAGATAACGAATGCAAGAGCTCACCAGAGTTCCTCTGCATCTCTCTCTTCAACTTCTGCCAAGGATCGACCGCTGACTGCTCCAGGACACCTGCAAAACCGCAACAAAGTAGCTAGACGACTACCAGCAACATTGTAGCGCCTAATCCTGCCTGCTTTCTTGACTGTTTCCTGGTGGTGCATGCTCTGAGGGCTGTTTGCCTTCACCCTGCACTGGAAGCCAAGAAGAAATCTCCCGTGGGTCGACAGAATCTTCCCCCTGCTAACACAGGCACCAGTCCTCTGGGTTCCCTCTCATCTTGACGAGCGTGGTCCCTGGAACACAGGAGCTGGATCCAAGTGACCCCGACAGTCCAGTGGTCCTTCTGTCCAAATTTGGTGGAGGTAAGTCCTTCCCTCCCCACATCAGGCAGTAATCCTGTGTACTGCGTGATCTGCAGCTGCCAAGGCTTCTGTGCACTTTTGCACGGATTCCTTCATGCACAGCACAGCCCAGGTCCCCAGCACTCCGTCCTGCATTGCTCAACTTGTTGAGTTGTCCACCGACTTTGTGGGACTCTCTTTTGTTGTATTGAGACGACTGCCATGCTCAGATTTCTTGAATGCCTGTTCAAGTGCTTCTGCGGGCGCTGCCTGCTTCTGTGTGGGCTCTCTCAGTTGCTGAGTGCCCCCTCTGTCTCCTCCTCCAAGGGGCAACCTCTTGGTCCTTCCTGGGCCCGGGCAGCACCCATTATCTTAAACCGTGACTCTTGCAGCTAGTAAGGCTTGTTTGCGGTCTTTATGCATGGAAACAACTCTGCATCCTCCAGCACACCGTGGGACATCTTATGCTCAAAGGAGAAGTTCCTGGCACCTTCCGTTGTTGCAGAATCTTCAGCTTCTTCCACCCAGTGGCAGCCCTTTTGCACCCTCATACGGGATTGAGTGGGCTCCTGCCCCCCCGGACGCTTGCGTGACTCTTGGACTTGGTCCCCTTCCTTTGCAGGTCCTGAGGTCCAGGAATCCATCTTCAGTGCTTTGCAGTCAGTTGTTGCCTTTGCAGAATCCCATATCTCGACTTTACTGTCTTTCTGGGGTAGTAGGGTAACTTTACTCCTACTTTTCAGGGTCTTGGGGTGGGGTATCTTGGACACCCTTAGTGTTTGCTTACACTCCCCGCGACCCTCTACACACTACACTAGGCCTGGGGTCCATTCGTGGTTCGCATTCTACTTTTGGAGTACGTGGTTTGTGTTGCCACTTAGCCTATTGTCTCCTATTGCATCCTATTATATTCTACAGTGTTTGCACTACTTTTCTAACTGTTTACTTACCTGATTTTGGTCTGTGTGTATATTTTGTGTATTTTACTTACCTCCTAAGGGAGTATATCCTCTGAGATACTTTTGGCATATTGTCACTAAAATAAAGTACCTTTATTTTTTGTAACTCTGATTATTGTGTTTCTTATGATATAGTGCTACATGATATAAGTGGTATTGTAGGAGCTTTGCATGTCTCCTTGTTCAGCCTAAGCTGCTCTGCTATAGCTACCTCTATCAGCCTAAGCTGCTAGAACACTACTAATCTACTAATAAGGGATAACTGGACCTGGCACAAGGTGTAAGTACCACATGGTACCCACTATAAGCTAGGCTAGCCTCCTACACTCGGTACTCTGAGTAAGCATTCCTCCCTCCTCAAAAGGCCCTACCTTTGTTGTGTGCCAAGGTCCCTCTTGTCTTCCTCTGAAACAACACTCGACACCCTAACTCCTTCTCCATCATCTGCAACCCTCATGCCTGGCTGTATGCACTTCATGGACAAAGCCCAATCTTCACTGTCTAAGATATGCTCTCCATTCCGCCCCAGCTCGCCGCCCTCTTGCACTCTCCCCCACTTATGACCATCCTGATCACCCCCCCCACCACCTCCCTTTCATTGCAGAAGCCCTGGCATTGACGTACCCCCCCCCCATTCGATCTTCTTGCAATGCCAATGGGGTCGCCAACAGAGCTGTGCCTGTCGTCTGCACCATTCTGGCACCTCTCTGAGGCCGGGAACAATACTGGCCATCTCTATGCCTTGCAGGCTCACCCCAGAGGCCTCCCATCCCTGTGCCACTCCTGGGCCTGTGAAGGCTGTTTATATGCCACCCTGCCACATGCCTCGCCACCTAACCCCTGCCTCCTACCTTGCAGTTTTCTGATGGGGTCGATGAGGCAGCGCACAGGCCAGTACTGCTGCCACCACCTCTGCAGACTCTCTACACATCGGGAGGCCGATATTCATGCCGCCATCACCAGTAAATCAAGGCACCCAAGCTCCTTGACGAGCTGCAAGGCCGGTGATACTCGATCGTCAATGTACATATTGCTTGGATACAGTGAGCTCGGATTAGCCTACCCTAACTTTTCACACTATACTTACTAAAGTCACTCCGCCCTACTACAGATCCTAACTGACAAACTGTGGGCACCAATGCTATCACAAGGCAAAAAATCTCCTGACACTAAAGGCCACCCACTGTGTTAATTACTAATAAAATGGTGGCTGGCACGATAAAATGGCAGCATATATACTTATGCAGCTCAAGATAGCCCAATTAGAGCCCAAAGCCAAGGAGCAGTCACTGAACTGCTCCATTCCCCCAACTAGCCCGGGGGGCGGACCACTCTGTGGTCAGCTGCTCCCCAAGCCCCCAATGTGAACAGTTACATTTAATGTCACAGCTCAAACCTGCACGGGGCAATAGATTCTGCCTAGTGGCTGCGACATTAAACAATCTAATGTTCGTTCTTCTTACCTGTCGACATTGTGTTATCTTGAAACCACCCTAACTGCCTCCAAGTGCAGGACTGCGGGGAAAGGCTATGCTAACATCACCACATCCATCCAGCCCCCCAAATCAATCTGGAGTTTTCTCTCATGCAGCTTCAAGTTGAAAATGTATGAGAGCAATGTCAAGATTAATGTGAGCAGGTGAGCCCAGCGCTCCAACTGAGAGTGCGGGTGTTTGCTGTGGTTCCCAGACTTTCTAAAAGAGAGTGGATTAGAGAGGTACAAGGTGCGCAAGTCAGGTTGTACACAGTCAGAACCCAGTACAACCCCACATGTGCACTGGACCTCAGCTTGATGCCATTGCCAATCATCATGATTGGCCCCACCATGGCTCACTCCTGATGAACAAACACATCAGCCATGCGGAGCTCAGTCTTTTAAACAGTTCAGACTTGGGGAATTTAAAAATTATATGCTTGTGCCTGCACTTACTAGGGTTTCAATGCCCCTACGATCCCAACGAGGAACTGACCCTGGTGAACATTACCTTGGAGTTGCAATATAATAGGAAGACTGCTCACAATCTAGGACCAGCTGTACAAAACAGTTTAGTAATTGCAAAGACAATTCACAAAATCACAGGTTTGAAAATGCAAAATACGGGTCATAAAACAGTTGGTACACAAAAACACTGACTGCTTTGCAACCTGACTGATGGGTTCTTAGCTGTTTCCTGTGATGTTCAAGCTATTTTGTTTAATTATTTAAACAGATGGTGATGCGCTAAGGTTCCATTGCTGTGCACATTTGTATAATACCAATGAGGCAGAATCACCTGATAACAAAAGTCACAGCTTTATCTCTTACATCAATCTGTGCCAACTCCATTCCCTGCGAAAGCTGAAAAACAATCTGCCCCAAAGAGATTATGCAATTGAAAATACCATTTGTCTTGGGAATATCATGTTGGGTTTATAGAGTCAATGTCATTCTTTTTATTAAATGCATTAATTAAAGTTTATTTCTGAATATAAAATGAATCTTTCTGTAAATATATATTGATAACTCCAAACTGAATGCATTTAGTTGAGTAGTGCATTGCTTGACAGAGTTAAAAATACACTAATTTAGAGGCAGAGCTTGGAACACATCAAGACAGCCGCTCCTTGTTAGAGCTCCTGCTGTGTCAGCCATGAGCCCACCCATCCAGCCCTTGGAGGGCTCACAGATGTCACCTTCTCTCTGGGAAATATGAACTGATCACTCTAGGAGATTCTACAAAGGACACCGCCATCAGCAATGCATCTACGATTCCACACCAGGAGAATCACTTCCTCCTCCTGGGAGCCCACTAGATCATAGTCACCTCCATTCAGGGGGAACACTGAGGAGAGATTGAATCAAGCTGGTCTAGATCAAATGATGGAGGAACTACACAGTAACAGCAGCAGACACAAATCAAGGTCTCCCGAGAAGCAGGGAGTGAGTGATGCCAGAAACAGAGGAGAGACCTGAACATATCCTTTGCCTGGCAGGCCCTTGTTGTTCATTAGTGATTATTAGTCCTCACACATTGTTCTCTTTCCACATTAAATTCTGTTCATGCTAGGTCGATCTTCTTGTGCCATGTCTTCCGCTTTCCTCAAATGTTCTATATGGTCGCTATAAGCATCGCTTACTAGGGAACCAGTGGCAAGTGGGCTCTCCTGACTGAACTTTTCTGGATCTGAGAGGCGAGTGGTTTGTCTTGTCCCATTCTATCCTGAGGGTCTGAACATTGTCCCTGAATGATGCAAAATCGTTCCATGGTGCCCATGCTGAGTCAAACAGAGCTATTCCCACCTGCATGGACCCATGATGATAGGCGCCTGGGAGTCTCACTCCATACCTATAAATCATTTAATCACACATCCTTTTAGGAGTGGATGCTGCTAGCATTCCAGCACAAATGGTGCAGGATTAAGCCCAGACCCAAAGTTTTGAGAAATCTGTTCCCTAAGGTCCATACCCGACTCTACTCCCACTACGTATTCGCCCCCCTGCAAGTCACATACGTTCTCCCCAGCCTTGATAGTAGCATATCACTACCCTACCATTGACTGGGTCGAACCTGAACATTATGGCTTTCAGAGGCAGCAGCACAATGTTTGACACATGTTCCCCCTCCTCCTTCACAACTTCCCTGGACTTATTGACAAACCCTTTCCTCCCTTTTCCCAATGGGTCACCTACATTCTCTATTCTGACTCTCCACTAGTCATCTCCAGAGTTTACCATATACTATCACATCACCCACACCACCCCACACCATTCCCCCTCATTTTCAGAATGTAAATAGCATGTCTCTCTACATCAAATTGAAAACGATCCTGCCGTACCTCCATACGAAACATGCAAATATAGACCTATTGCAGGAAACCCATCTACCTCAGGTACAATGATCAAAACTCAAATAGGAATGGGTGGGCACAGTAATCAGCAATAGCATAATGCCAACAATCAAGGAGATGTCTCATCCTTGAGTAGTTGCCTGAAAAATTCAGAGTGGCTTTCCTTATAGGGAAACATCTCTTTTGCAAAACCATTAAAGATTGGACACATGAGGAGGGTCTCTAGGCACCGGCTAACTTATGGATCCTGGACAGGCCCGTCATCATGGGCTCCAGATACGTATCCACTATGGATAAAACTTGCTGTCTGAAGTGAATTTCTAGACTTCTATGCCCCTTTGGAAATATACCTATGCTGTTGGGTGGGGATTGGAACTTCGCACCAAATCCAATTAAAGGCAGGGCTGGAAATGGGGATGCGCACAACCAAAATGACAAGGCCCTACAAAGAGACCTCATAGAACACTCCCATTAGTGGACATCTTGTACTTGTTACACCTGAGTGATATTGTTCTCTTGTCCTCATGGAACCCAGTATTGCATAGATCATTACCATTCACAAAGGACGAGGTGAGTGAAACCATCACAGGCCTTCCAACGTGCAAGATCCTGAGAGAAGATGGGTCCCCTGGGAAATACTGCAAGGTGGGGAAGGACTTCTTAGTACCTCATTTGACCTGAAAATTTTAGGAAGCTGAGGACAAGGACTCTTTGAGAGCTGTATCTAAAGAGGCCTCCATTACTCTCATCCCTAAAAAAAAACAACGACCCATTAGATTGTGCCGGCTACCGCCCAACATCACTACTTAACATAGATCTGAAGAAGGAAATCCCCCAACTTATTCATTAGTCTCTGGTGGGCTTTGTACCAGGTCGTAGCTCTTGCAACTGCTTACAGACTCACATCTTTTATGGCAAATGAGGGGGACCCATCTGATCTTCTAAAGCTCTTGTTAGATTCTGAGAAGGCATTTGGACTGGCATTACCTCTCAAGGTATGTCTCCCATGAGTTTGAGGAACGACTTCATACATAAGTTTTCTCTTCTGTGTGATGCACTTGTGACTGAGGCCGAATGTTGATGATTCCTCTTTGAACTATTCAAGACTGGGAGTGGCACTCAACAGATGTGCTCTTTGTCACGACTCCTTTCCCTGCTGGTCTTAGGACCCCTTGCAGTGGTGATTTGTCAGGCACAAGAGGTGAAGGGCACATCACTAAAGCAGGAGAGGTAAAAGCTCTACATTACGCAGAATACATTTTGCTCCTCTTGTCCCATCCCCGCACCTCCATAGCTGCAGCAAAGTCCATCATTGAGGATTTCTCTCAGTTATTGGGTTATAAATCAACTGATCGAACTGTGAGGTCCTCCCTATGTCCAGATCAACTACTAATGTGTGTATTCACTGTTATAATATGAGATGGGTCTCTATGGGGCTCTAATTTTGTGGCATCAGAATAAACAGCAGTCTTCCCCACATGGAGAAGGACAATCTCCTCTCATTGATCAAATGCACAAAGCGTGATTCCCTGAGAGGGTCACACCTTAACATTTTACTGTGGCTATTAGTACAGTCAGTAAGTACCTGATTCCATTACCTCTTTGGCATGAATCCTCTTTGAGTCCTTACTAAACTCCTGGCAGGCATCAAGGCAGATATAAACTCTTACATTTGGAGAAGACTCAAATTGAGGGCCTGACTTAGATCTCGGTGGAGGGGTTACTCCATCACAACAGTGATGGATATCCTGTCGGCGAAATCTAAATACCATAGAAAACAATGGTATTTAGATTTCGACGGATGGGATATCTGTCACTGTTGTGACGAAGTAACCTCTCTGCAGAGATCTAAAGCAGGGCCTGAGTCTCTGGGAGTCCCATATATGGGCTGATATGGTAGCCTGGGACTTGCAACTACCTCATATGAAATCATACAGCCTAACCTTCCATCTATCAGAACTAGCAGCACTATTGGGCTGTTCACAGATCCCCCCCCACATGAGTATGCCTAGAACAATAATCCACACCTCTCCATGCTGACATACCTGATCATCTCCAGCAGTATGGTGGCCTCAAATCATATTTTGGCAGCAATGGCTGTGTCCTGGAAAGAGGCTCCTAAACCCTTAGGTTCCCCACTGTTGCTGCACCATACAGAACTGCTGGGGCACAATGAAGAATTCCGCATTGGAGAGAAAACATTATTTTGGGTCTCTTGGTATGCAAGGACCTCAAGTTAGAAAATCAATGTATAATAGTCGACTGCTTAAATAGTTTCCCGGCTTGTGGATAGAATTTGGACTTCAGTCTGTGGACCAGTGATAATATCACCAACTAATCTACTGCTTGCAAGACACATTTGAATGTCAGCCAGTGGCGCTTTCTCTCTCACTTATTCTTCAGTACCTACATGTCCTAGGATATTATCAAGATGCAGACTCTAGATTGAATGGAGTACTCATTAAATCCATGTATTCTAGCACTTCCATCAATATGACCAGATTAGCATGGCAATTGCTATTGGGTAAAAAATCCTTGCCGGAAGAGTGGATCATAATAGTGCTCCCAGGGAATCTGTACTGAAGTTCCTCTACTTGAAAATACTTCATCACTAGTATTGGTCACCGAGGAAACTCAAATGGGCTCTACCCACTACCGTTGATGAAGCTGTGGCGGGATCATTGTAACCTACATCAATTACTTTGCCAAACAGCTGTCTGGTCCTACCTCTGTCATCACAGCCCCTTCTGTATATTCACCACCCCCAGTATGCTGTCCTACACAATGTCTCTGGCCTACCAGACCTAGAGACACATGCACACCAGTGGATAGCAACTTCCCTTTCTGTAGTCAAACTTTGCATTTTCCGACACTGGAGACAGCCCCCCAACCCCACATTCAATGAGTGGAGGACAGAACTTCATAGAGTGGCTTGCAAAGAGCAGGGTCAGATTGGCACAAAAAATGGGCCCAGGCACCAAAATAAAAGTGCCGTCCATGAGCAAACCTGATAGCTAAAAAAGTGCCCTTATTTGCAAATTAGACCAGGTTTGAACTTGTAAAAACATGCTGTATGAGTATTTTGTAAGGTATGGGAGACAGCCTGCATTTGTGTTTGCTGCAGGAAATGCTTCTGGTAGTACCAGGAAAATCAACAATAAAAACCGGCCCACAAACTTCTAAAAAATCGGTCCAAACACTAATTTATCAATCAAGCCTATCTTGCAGTGCCTGGTTGCTCTATAGGCCAGTCCAGCCATGGCAATGTGTACATCACATACAATATAAATGACAAGTTGAATGCATTAAACGCATTATGGACACACTTCCTGGCGATTGCTCTAAGAATGAGGCTGTGCGCATTTCCTCCCTCTGTCTGGAAACTGAGGATTATCCCTTGATGCCATTTTGCATATTCGTGCCGACACTGAATGATCCTCTGAAATATGACTCTACTCTATCCCTTGCCCCTGTCACCTATATGGACATTATCCCTTTGGAACCACCCAAACCCCTAACCCCCTCTCTTTGTCCATCCCCTACGGTACTCTCTTGTTATCACTTTTCCTAATTATCCTGGAAGACCAAATGCCTTACCTACAGTCTCCAATTTTTACATGTATGTATTAAATTGTGATTAACAATGTTGTACCTTAATTGGAGTGCCTGTGGTGCGTATTTGTTTTCTCTTTATTTTCTCTCGAGTTCACCACTCACGTTGTAGCCTGCAAGTACATGCTCCTGTCACTTGTGATGATTCCAGAAATAAATAAACAAATGTTGCAAAAATAGAAAAGAGAACACACTACACTAGAACGGAAGCTGATTCATTACTGAACATTGCACCACTTTCTGCAGATGAGCGGCTGTCAGCAGTTTTGCCAAAAGAAGAGCTCGTAAAGTCATTATTCCCCGATACCTCACACTTTTTCATAACTCCACGTTTGCGGTACAACAAATAGTTATGGATTTTAAAGCAGTTCTGTTTTAATGACAAGGCATCTAACATGACGCCAGATGCTGTGGGTTTGCTTCTCCGGCCGTAAAACCTTCTGACACGTGTCTATCGGCATCTGTATCATATACCTAAACACACAAGGCCCCCCTAGCCAATTGTTGTGGTGCATTCTCTGTACGTGTTTTGTACGTACTGCTTATTGTATTCTTATTTTCTGCAATGTTAGGTCTCTTGATGTTGGGAAGTGGATGAAAGGAAGTGAGTGAAACGAGATGTAGCTACGGTATAGAAACAGAAAACAGAATATTAAAAACAAAGGTTTCGACGTTTCGCCTTATTTTCTTCCAGTTTATCCATTTGACCCGCTCTTATTTTCTGTATTGGCACCCCTTCTACGCTCCACTCAGCTGCTCAGCTTCAGATTCATAACCTAATTTCACAATCCCCCACCACCAATTTTTACTGCCACCGCTTTTCCTTTCTTCCACTCCTGCTATCTAGACGTCAGTGTTCACTCACTGTCATCTTCGCCCCGTGGCACACTGTGCTACTTACGTCCCTATCACCTCACAGTCACCCAGGCCCCATCACCACACTCACGTCGCCCTGCCCCTATCACCACACTCCTCGACCCCCATATTGTATCTATCTGTCTGGGACATAATGTTCTATGATCTAGCAGAAAGGCAACATATTGAAATTGCAGAATCTATCGTAAATTACTAAGTAAACTACGCCAGATATTCTCTTATTAATTTTGTGATCATAAAAAACGGCACCTGCAAATAAACTATTTTAAGTAATCCGAGATGGTGTTCACTCTATAATTAATTCAGAAGATAAAGATCAGTTTCTGTTGTTATGGATTGTTTCCCTGTGATAATGGACTGTCTGATATTTGAGATTTTGTCATAGTAAAATATTTGTAAAATTTGGCATCTTTCAGACATAGCTCTGGGCTATGTCTTGGCTGTCAAAACTGATATTGCTTCTCTCTCGTCTTCTTCTTCTGGTCAATCCTGCAGGAAATACATCACTTTTATTTGCACTAAGACAAGCAGTGCAGTCTAGTCAATTCCTGATTATGCAAATCCAGATGGCTATGCCTTTAAAAAAAGTGGTAACACCGATATGGTCCAATTGTATTGTATTGTAATTGTATTTACATAGCGCTCACTACCTTTATGGCAGCCAGCACGCTACTCCGTAGGTTAAAGTTAGTGGTTAATCCATTGGCTATTAATTGTTGTTGAAGATGTGTAGTAGGCCTTCGCAACATTTTAATTATGTCAGTGTATTTGGCGTAAGTTTTGTAATTTCATGTAACAAAATGTATGCTTAATTACCACGATTATGCCATTATGTCACACTTTATAATGAAATGCTAACACGATATGCACAGAAGGAGTACAATAACACAACCACGAGTGGCGTCTTCCCAATGTGAGTGACAGTACTTTCAAGGTGGGCAGTCAACAAACATTTCTGGTTGTTTTTCACTCATGCTGACGGTTTGGGTAATTTTTTAATACAGAACTAAACTTCTGAAGGCAAGCAGCAGTCTTTTTTTAACTGAGGGAATGGAAATCAACTCAAAAATACATTTTGTAGCTTTATGAACACACAGTAGCAACTTTTTCTTCTCCATTAAACCCCTCCCTCTGCTTTGGTCAGCCCTTGGTAACCCTCTGGCAGATTGACGCAAATCAGAAAGGATTAACTTAAAGGCAATGTTTAAAGTATTTATGCAATACTGAAACAGTAATAAAGAGAAAACACAATACAAGAAAAATCCCAAGACAATGGAGAAAAATAAGAATATTGTAATACAGAAGAAACAAATAAGAAGAACCAGAGATATGATTTAATGTTAGGTTTGAATTGATAAATTGGTGCCAAAGTCAAAAGTGAAGGCCAACCACGATGGAGCATGGGTCGGATACTGGGGTCAGGTTCATCCTAGTGGAAAGTTTATCAAATGTATTAACTTTTATGGAGGAAATGTGGATGTCAACGTGTTTCTGGAGGGGAAGGTGTAAATTGAACAACGTTCGGTTGTTGTAGAACAGGGCCCCGGGCCTGCCATTGATGAAGGCAGGAAAGTTCCTAGCCGGTGAAATCCAGAGTCTGTGCCAGGAAGGCCTCAACATCACTCAGGTTTGATTCAACATTGGTCCTGATGAACCCCTCTATATCCAGATCTATGAATATTTCTGGAAGTCAGATCTCCTTCAGCCGGGCAAACCAGCAAGCTGAGGCTGATTGGTGATTCAACGTTGTTGGCTGCAACTTTGGCAGAGGTCTCAGTTTCCATCGGCTCTCAAGGCAAAAGTTGGCAAAATGTTTCAAAGTCCTTCTTCTTCTAATCTGAGGACAGAAGGAGCACAATCTAACACCAGCCAAGTATCGAGAAATAGTAGATACCATTGGGGTTTAGGACTCATTCTAACAGAGGCCAGCAGGAGGGTGGAAGGTAGGTCCCATTGGACGGGTCAGCTAGAAAGCAGGAAAAGGCCTCTGGAATCTTGTGTACCTGTAGCACCAACAAGAGACCAGTGAGCTGCCTTTTAGAATCACTTTAGGAGTCCTAACTTCAAGGCAAGCAAGGGCAGTCTTTCTTCAGGATTCAGACAGTAGGGACCTTCTGATTTTCTCATGTAACAAAGAAGAGGACTGTTGGTTTCACTTACGCCTAGTTCCAGCCTGTTGGTGGAGGGCAGGCCTTTGTCCACCCCTGAACAAGTTCTTGCCAGTTCCTTCCCTACCTATGGGTTTAGTGCCAGTCTGACTAGAGAGACAAAAGGGAAGTAGGTCTAGGTGTTACCGTCATATGCGGTAGACAAGGTAAGCATCCTTTGACGCTCGGTAAGGGGTTGGGCACAAACCCTTGTCAATCCTGTCAAGGGAGTAGTCCCTCTTCCCACACTCATAGCCCTTTCCCACTGTCTCGAAGCCTCACCACAGGCGAGCCATCAGGGGTCAGGTGACAGCTAGACACTGGAAGGAAAACCTTTTGGCTCTAGGCAGGAAAATGCTAACTTTCTAAAAGTGTCATTTCCAAAATCGTAATGAAACCTGGTTTGACCATTGAATTAAATTTTAACTTGTTGTTTAAATGAGTCATTGAATCATTTTTGTGGCTGATCTCAAACTGAAACTAAGCACTATAAGCTGTTATGCTGTAGTCCTGTTTTTGTTTTAAGAAGGAGCCAGTCTTGCCATAGTGAAAAATTACTTTGGGTGGTTTTCACTGCCAGAACGTGTAAAACATTAATCATACATGCCCCATATTAAATACCATGCACCCTGCCCTATGGCCACGTAAGGACTGCCTTAGAGGTGACATATATATTTATTAAGCAAGAAGATCTAGGCCTGACAAAATGTTTGTTTTGAAAGATTGAAGTGACAGTTTAACATTGTACAGGCAGGCTGTAGTGGCAGGACTAGAGACATGTTTTACAGTGCTGCTTTAGTTGTTTGCACACTAAGGCCCTCCTTACGAGGCTGGCGGTCTTAAGACCACCAGCTTTGCGATGGCGGTCAGACCGCTGCAAACAGGGCGGTTTGACCACGCCATTATGACACTGGCTGATCCGCCACGGTCATACCACCGACACCACCAGGCTGCAGCCAGCCTCTAGCCTGGCGGTCCCGGCGGTTGTAATCCGCCAGGGCAGCGCTTCAAGGAGCATTGCCCTGGGGATTACGAGTCCCCATCCGCCAGCCTTTCCATGGTGGTAAACACGGGCAGCAAAATGCGCGACGGGTGCTGCTGCATCCGATGCACCTCGACATTGCTGACAACTTCAGGAAAACTCCTGATAGGGCGGCAGTCATACCGCCAGCACTTGTGGTATGATGGTGCCTGCGGTTTCGGTGGTCTTTGAAAAAGACCTCTGAAGTCGTAATGAGGACCCAAGTGATGCAGACCACTAGTAGCATCACATTTGCAGGGCCTGGGCACATATGGCATCATTTATTAGAGTCTAACAAAATTAAAGTTGCTAATTAGGGGTATGCCAATTCTAAGATGTTTAGAGTGGAGAGCAAAAGCACCACTGGCTAGCAGAAGAAAAGTGGGCAGAGCCCCATGGCCAGCAAAAAGGGGTTTAGGAAAAGAAAGCAAAAACCTGAGGGAATACCATGCAAAAGATGGACATTGCCAGTACACACCCTTGGAATTTTTACTTTTTGGGCTAACGTAAGTGAGTTCAATGCATTATTTTGCAAACAGTTTGTTGTTTGATGTAGGGACTATTTTTGTTAATTTCTGTTTTTTTATTTGTATTTGTATGGCCTACAGCTAGGAGTAAGGGTCATTGTAGGATTGAAAGGGATATTTTGCACATTTTCTGGATGTCAGAGGTCTATGGTTATACACACATTTTCTCCACTTCATTGTTTTTTTTTAAATTCTTTAACATTTGCAAATCATTTTAATGTGCTGTTGTTTACTGTTTTGGACCACTGTAGGCCTTGGTTGTATTTTTATTATATTTTATTTTCATATTCTCACTACTCCTGTGCTATAGGTTTTATAATTGTTTTATGGATGTGAGTATGGTCTTGTGCTAAAAGCAAAATGTAGGTTATTTTTTGTCTGCATGTATTTGTGGCTAGGTTTGGTAGGAATCCTGGGTTCTTGGCCTGTGTAGCCAGAATAGTGGCTTTGTTCTCAGCTACCTTCTTACCTCTGTGCTTGTTTAGCATTTATTGTGAGTTTGTGTATGTGTAACATTGTTGATATCATCTTTCACTTTTGTTCCTGCAACTTGTATAAGTGTTTTGGAAGGTAATTGATGTTGCCTTGGGTTGTATGTGGTTGGGGCATTTTTCTTTTCTGATATTGTTACTTTACTG
The DNA here is from genome assembly GCF_031143425.1 of Pleurodeles waltl. Classification (NCBI taxonomy): domain Eukaryota; kingdom Metazoa; phylum Chordata; class Amphibia; order Caudata; family Salamandridae; genus Pleurodeles; species Pleurodeles waltl. The sequence continues at coordinate 736,489,751 of NC_090437.1, read as the reverse complement.
GTGGTGTAAAAGGGCAATCCCATCTGTGGGCCCGGACACATTTTGGGTACACAATATATATCTGTGAAATCATTTCTCTGCAATGCTATAAGATTTTTTTTTGGGGAGGGGGTGCTCCAGGCAGAATAGGACAACCATATTCTATGTTTTCTGTATCTTTTTTTTTTTGCCAGTGCCATGCGCTTGTGGCCATTATGTGTAGCCAGTGTGTGCATTTGTCATAGGCTGCCATTTTTGCCAGTGTTCTCCAAGCTTCTTTCTTTTCTGGCCATGCAGAGGTGGCCATTTATGTATCCTATATTTGTGTGTGTGTGTGTGTGTGTGTGCACGTGTGTGTGTGGCTATGTGGGGACCATCATTTTGTGGAGCCAGTGAGCGTGTGTTCGTAGTGGAAATTTTGGGCCTGATTACAACCTTGGCGGATGGGATACTCCATCCATCCATGGGATATCCCGTCTGCCATATTACAAGTTCCATTATATCCTATGGAACTTGTAAAACGGAGGGCAGGATATCTGTCATAATTGTGGCAGAGTATCCCATCTGCCAAGGTCGTAATCTGGCCCCCAGTCTTTGTTGTTCATGTCTTTTCCTTCACTGGTCATAAGGAGGATAAGCTAGCTACCACCGTTTTGTGCAGCAAGTGTCTGTGCTCAATTCTTTTATTTCACTTTTAAAAGCCCAGTTCTATGAATATTTGTGGATGAAGCCCATTACACTTTTGATTATTTTTTATTTTTTCCTGATACATTTACTTGGGCTTGTGGCCAATTGTTGTACACAGTTGTTTCTTTTGATTACTTGTTTTTATCGTCCCTGCCCCTCTGCCTCCCATATGGTAGAGCCCCCATGGGACATGAAAGGGCACCAGCAATTATTTAAGTTATTTATTACATTTTTGCCCTCCCTTGCTTCCTGTAGGGTCCCTATGACCACTGGAGGGGCACCAACAATTGCTTAATTCACCTGATTGATTTCTGCCTCCCCCATACCCCCATATGGTCACCATGAGCCATGGAGGGTCACAAGCAATTGTTTAATTATTTTTTTAGATTTTATTAGCCTTTTGCCTGCCCCCATCTCAAATGGGTCCTGCAGGGGCACCAGCAATTATTCAATCAATTTGTATGATTTTTGCCTGCCCTCCGCCTCCCTTGGGTTCTGACGGGGAACCACGTTAGCCTTTCCACTGTTAAGCATTGATGATTATGATGACTTGTATTACATTGGGTAGATAGCCCAAGTCTCACTTACTTCCTGTTTAATTTGTTTTACCTGCAGGTACACAAAACATCACACGTAAGACTAAGACAGAGATATGTCTACCAATGAGCTGACAGTGAAACAAGAGTACACTGCTAAGTGCTTCTGCTCTGCTGAATGCTAACTCACACAAGGGGTAAAGAATGTGGCCTCAGAGAAGGAGATCCCTGCCAAGAAATCCCTGGCATGTGACCAGAAAAATTAGACTGTTGCCGATGCTACAACTGGCATCAAGCCCTCCTCATGCTTCTAGAAATGTGACGTACCTGCTGCACCCTCTGTTGGGTAGAAAGTGACTGGGAGAATGATCACCCCTGGCCCAATGGCTTCATCACCAGCACCAAAGCCCTTGTTTCCCAGCACTGCAATGACTGCAGAAATGGAGTGCACGAAGTCTGAAATCAAATTGTCCCAGCAGCAAATCAAATCTTCAGAGCAAATTCAAAAACATGAACCACAGTTTGCAACACTTGATCTTCCAGATATAGGGGCAAAGCAGGAGGTTGAGCTTGCTAAACAAGGGGATGTTATTGTGCTTGCTTTTCCACTTGAGATATCAACTTCATGACTTTGGCAAGGAAACAAAAGAGCACTACTTCATTGTCTCCAAGCCCCACCGTCAGATGAGTTTGATATGCATTAGAACTCCACTTAGTCTGGTTATGAGAGATATGGGAAAAAGAAGGTTCCTGAAAGCCTTGGAAGAGAGAAAGTTAATGATGAGTGCCTGATTGATAGTGTGAGAGTGGCACAGAGGATGTACAGCTCATCTCTATTCAGCCTGTTATTTGTCATCTAGCTCCACCAACATTTCCTCCTTCCAACTTTTCAAGAGCTCAACAATCTGCAGTACCCAGCACCTTACTGAAGTCACTGCCTGTCCTAGAAAAAGCCTAACATAGCTCCACCTCAAAATGTTCTTCAGACTTTGGCGGGATAGAAAATCTATCTTCCCCAGTTTCAGACTTTTTTACACTCAGGAAACATAAGGAGCACATGGTGAGCTCATTATGGAATGCTCAATTTGCAAATAAACATGTGTCCTGCTAAGCCAGGTGGACATTACTGTACTGCACATCAGAGAAAACCAACACATAATTGTGTGGGCAGACTGCCTCAAAACTACTGTTGGTGGTGAAAGAGCAGAACAAGTTCAACTGATAGAAGGAAATGGAGAAGAGTTTTATTATTATTATTATTATTATTATTATTATCATTAACATTTTTAATTTGTCTTGTAAAGTACTCAGCTATCCCAAAGGGTTTCGTTGGACCAAGGTAGGATGAATCAGCCCCTATCTCTAAAACATCCAGGTCTTCAAACTCTTGTGAAACACAGTGGGAGAAGCACAGCTTCACAAAGTTTCCGGATGGTCATTCCACAGCTTCGGGTCTAGGTACACAAAGGACCAGCCTCCTAAGCCTGCCACATTGACTCTAGGCACTTTACAGAGAGAATGATCGCATGATTGAAGCATACACACAGGCTGGTAAGGCAGCACTATGGGGGTCATTCTGACCCCGGCGGTCAGAGACCGCCGGGGCCAGGGTCGGCGGGAGCACCGCCGACAGACCGGCGGTGCCCCGCAGGGCATTCTGACCGCGGCGGTTCGGCCGCGGTCAGATGCGGGAAACCGGCGGTCTCCCGCCGGTTTCCCGCTGCCCTGCAGAATCCTCCATGGCGGCGGAGCGCGCTCCGCCGCCATGGGGATTCTGACACCCCCTACTGCCATCCTGTTCCTGGCGGGTCTCCCGCCAGGAACAGGATGGCGGTAGGGGGTGCTGCGGGGCCCCCGTAAGAGGGCCCCACAAAGTATTTCAGTGTCTGCTATGCAGACACTGAAATACGCGACGGGTGCCACTGCACCCGTCGCACCCCTGCAACTCCGCCGGCTCCATTCGGAGCCGGCATCCTCTTTGCAGGGGCATTTCCGCTGGGCCGGCGGGCGCTCTTTTGGAGAGCGCCCGCCGGCCCAGCGGAAATGTATGAATGGCCGCCGCGGTCTTTTGACCGCGGTGCGGTCATTTGTCGGCGGGACCTTGGCGGGCGGCCTCGGCCGCCCGCCAAGGTCTGAATCAGGCCCTATATCTTGAATATATTGTGGACTTGTCTTAGATCTAGACTTGTGAATATAGCACAAGGCTTTGGACAATATCAAGTTATACACAGTCAACCAGTGTAATTCACATAGAAGATTTGACAGAGAAACATGCTTTGATGGGCGATAGAGTAGCACAACATCCTAGCTCCACCACAAAATGCTCTTCAGGCTTTGTTGGCATAAACAAATCTCTCTTCCCCAGTTTGGGACTTCTTTACACTCAGGGCACATAAGGAGCACATGGTGAGCACATGATGGAATGCTCAATTTGAAAATAAACATTTGTCCTGCAGACATATATGTTAAAGAGCATTGGGCTTAGGGCCAAGCCCTGGGGACACATGAGGTGAAGGCATGCCGCTCCGATATAGCACTGACTGAGAAGACCTGGAATGAAACACCTTCGAAGAACGACGTCAACCAGGTTAAGGCTGTGCCCTGAAGTCCCAATGTCCTTAGCCTTACTAGAAGGATGGAATGGGACACAGTGTCAAAAGCTGCACTGAGATCTAATAAAATCAGCGCAGCTGTTCCACCCTCATCCAGGAGTCATCTCAGATGTTCTGTAACTCATAGGAGGGTGGATTCTTTGCTGTGTCCTGCCCTAAAGCCCGAGTGTGATGGGTGCAGAAAGTTTTGGGCTTCCACAAAAGTGGTAAGCTGTGAATTAACATGCTCCCCCAGAATCTTGGAGAAGAGGGGCAACATTGAAATTGGTCTGAAATTAGTTAGTGGTAAAAAAACAAAGCGGTAGGACCATGCATGTTTCCAGACCAGATGGATCAATCCTTGAGGTAGTGAGGAATTTAGCAGTCCAACCACATTTGAAGAAGACTGGCTCTAAAAGAATAATCTTTGATTAAGGGAGCGGATCGAGTGGGGAGCCCGATTTAATTGGCAGAAGTGTGGTCAGAAACTGAGTAAGGTCCACCTGGGACAGTGACTCCATTTTAGAAGAGACAGAAGGCATAAACAACTAGCACTCTTCTCTCCTTGGGACATGATCTCAGACGCTGATTCTAAGGGAAGTATAGGCAGCCAGCTCATCAGCCATATAAGCCTTTAGAAGTTCTTTGATTTTGAGACAGCGAAGGTGCCAGATATGCTTTTCTAGGATCTGACAGTTCCCTGACCACACAGAAAAGTGTCTTTGGACAATTTTGGACACTGCAAATTCTGTCTGAATAAACTGGTGCTCTGGCAGCCTTGCTGTGTCCATGATAATGTTTCATAGCTAGTTTATACTGTACTTTGTGATCTTCATCATAGGTGTTTCTCCATTCTCTTTCTAGCCCATTACAACATTTTTTCTATAAATGAAGGGCATTGCTTAACCAAATAGCGGGTGATGGATTCTCCATGAGGACCTTGATGTAATTGGCATCATTGCCTCCAAAGAATTTGTGAGCCAATGATCGGCCAAGGGCTGGTCTCGATTCACTATCTGTATCATGTCTGGTATAGTGTATTGCAACTGTGCATTCAGAGCAGGCACATCTAATCATGACCAGTTCCTCAATTTACCCAGGACAGTGACTAGTCTTATAGCAGGAGTAGTCTGGTCCTTAAAAGAGAATGGCAATGCTAGATGATCTGTCTAAGTTAATGTCAGGGACAGGTCAGAAGTAAGATCCATAGTATGAGAAAAAAATAGAATCAAGAAATTGGCCCACCTCGTATTAAGGTGCTGAGATAATATTATCTAGATTCAACACATTCATAGCCTTTATGAGTGTCACAGCCAAATTAAGGCCCTCATTATGACATTGGTGGTAAATCCCGTTTACCGCCATGCCGACTGCCACCAACACAATGCCGCCGCAGCGAATAACCACCAAGCATATTATGACACACACATACCAATCCGTCACTATACAGCCACACACACAAGTCCGCCAGCACAAAGGTCAGTGAAAAAATGGTGGTACCCAAACCCACACTGTTACGCCAACAGAACTACGCCCACAGCATTATGACCCACGAATCACCATGGTGGACATTCAATGGTGGTGAACCATTGGTGGTAAACACCGCCGCGCTCAAAATACACACACTCAAACAAAACAGCACCACATTGGACAATTCAAACTACACACACTGGACACACATACACACACAACACACACACACCAGTATGAAACACACACCCACATTACCCACAACCCTTTACCATTTCAAACAATTGCCAACAGAGAGAGAGAAAGAGCAAGAGCACCCACACAACCAGAGGCACATAACATCATCACCTATACACCATCCACGCACCTTACATCACACACCCCAACACACCACCCCACACACCCTCACCCACACCACTCACACTACACCCATGGCACCACAACAACACCCCAGGTTCTCAGAGGAGGAGCTAAGGGTCATGGTGGAGGAAATCACCTGGGTAGAGCCACAGCTATTTGGATCACAGATGCAGCAGACATCCATTTCTAGGAAGATGGACCTATGGTGGAAAATCGTGGACAGAGTCAACGCTGTGGGACAGCACCCCAGAACAAGGGATGACATCAGGAAGAGGTGGAACGATCTACAGGGGAAGGTGCATTCCACAGCAGCAAGACACCAACTAGCTGTACAGAGGACTGGCGGTGGATCCCCACAACTAACAACATGGGAAGAGCAAGTCTTGGCAATCATACATCCTGAGGGCCTGGCAGGAGTAGGAGGAGGACTGGACTACTGGACTCTGGTAAGCCAAATCCCCATTACTATCAACCCCTCTACCTGCATGCCATCACAAACCTCACCCTTACCCTCACTCCCATCCCTCCACTCCACTCCACTCCATTCCACATACCCCACCATCACAACCCACTCATCCCAATACCATGCAACACCAATGCAACACCAACGCCACCGCCATTTTCTATCTGTTCACTCACTTGCTACCTGACCTTCAACAGTAGAGGACCTACACTGCATGTGCTGCTGTGACCTGTGTCTGGAACTGACCATGGCTTGTGTCACTGGGGAAAGGGCCCCTACCTTCACCTTGGTGGAGTTGGAGAGACTGGTGGATGGTGTCCTACCCCAGTACCGAATGATGTATGGGCCTCTAGACCAACAGGTGAGTACACCGTGAGTACGATGCATGAGGCGTGAATGCATGGAGTGCTGTGTGTGAAGGCCTCATGTGGGCGGTGGAGCAGTGTGCAGCATGTATGGTGGGCCATGTCTGTGCTAATGGGGATAGGAAGGGACATGGTGGGCCCTGAGTGTAACAGGCAGGACGGTCAGACTAATACCTTTCCCTGTGTCCATTTCCCTGCAGGTCAGCGTCCGTCAGAAAAAGGGTATATGGCGTGCCATTGCCAAGGACGTACGGACCCTAGGGGTCTACGGCATGCGGAGCACCTACTGTGGCAAACGGTAGGAGGACCTGAGACGCTGGGAACGAAAGATAGCGGAGGCCCAGCTGGGGATGGCCTTCTAAGGATGAAGGGTGGGGGCATCGCAGCAGCCACAAGGGGGTGATTACAGTGCCCCAAAATACAACTTGCACCTGGTGGGGTGGTGTCCAGGTGGGGGATGTGGGCCTGTGGGTGCCTCTAGGCCAGGCCTGACATTGCATAGTAGGTCCCATGTTGGGCAGGGTTCTGATGTAAAATACCTCCAATAAAGCTAGTAAGCATCCACTACTAGGAAGGGGTCTGTGGGTCTCAGGTATGCTGCAATTGGCGTTAAGTGTCCCTATCCATGGCCTGGTGACTGGCATTGTGACTGGTAGTGCATTGCCTAGTGCGTAGGGCTGTTCTCTGTGTGTGTGTGTCATGTACGCCAACGGTGTTGGTGCCATTAACCAAGTGTATCCTTTGTCTCTTCGCCCCCCCTTTTTTTTTTATCACCCTGTCCTTATGTGCATTAGCATCATCTGGTGGAGGAGCAGAGGCACAGGCAACAGAGGGAGCTGCATCCCACAGGACCCAGGACGCCAAATCCACCGACAGTGAGGGCACCAGTGGGACGGAGGGCGAGAGGAGCACCACGGAGAAGACAGGAGGGGACAGTTCGGACACAGGTTCCTCCTCCTCCGATGGAAGCTCCCTGGTGGTGGCAGACACCTCTGTGCCCACCCCAGCTACAGGTACAGCCACCACCCCCGTACCAGCACCGTCCTCCCAGCAGCCCCTCAGCGAGTTTCCTGTACCCGCTCACGCAGGAGGGTGGGCATCTTCTTCGCCCCAGGCACCTCAGGCCCTGCCCCAGTTACCCCTGCTGCCCTGAGTGAGGAGGCTATTGACCTCCTGAGATTAGTCTCTGTTGGGCAGTCAATCATTGCGAATGCCATCCAGGGGCTGGCAGCCCAAATGCAACAGACAAATGCATTCCTGGAGGGCATTCACACTGGCATGGTGGCCCAACATAGATCAATCCAGGCTCTGGCCTCCTCTCTGATGGCAGCCACTGCCCCTGTTTCCAGCCTCCCCCCTCCAACTTCTTCTACCCAATCCCATTCCCCTCAACCTCAACCTATCCCAAGCACACAGTCAGATGAGCATGCACCCAGGACAACACACAAGAGTGAACATGGCAAACACAAGCACCACACTTCATCACACAGGCACTCACACAAACACTATCCAGATGTAGACTTTCCAATATGTCTTACCACTGTGGCCCCCTCCTCCTCGTTCTTCACCTCCCTCCCAGTTGTGTCTACATTTACACCTGCATGCACTACATCCTCATCCACTACCCCCATCACCAGTACACCTAACAGCACGCCCCCCTCACTGGCAGTCACCACCCCCACTTCCATGCACATCCCCCCTGTGTCCTCTCTCACTGTGTCTGTGCCCCCTCCTCCCAAAGTACACAAACGCAAGCACTCAGACACCCAACAGCCATCCACCTCACAACAGCATCCAGCCCAAAGACCTGCACCCAAACACAGCAGACTGACACCTTCTACAACCACTCCCTCTTCCTCCATTCCCAAACCATCTCCCTCTTCGTGCCCCAATGTCCCTAAGAAGTTTTTCCTCGCCAACATTGACCTCTTCCCTAGCCCTCCCCCCACTTGAGAGACTGTGGCCTTGTACTCCCCAGGACAAGGCATTGGGCAAATCACCCACTTGAGAGACTGTGCCTTGCACTCCTCAGGACCAAGCTGTGGGCAAATCGCCCACTTGAGAGACTGGGGCCTTGCACTCCCCAGTACAAGCACAGGGCATGTTGCCCCCTCCAGAGCCAGTGGGCAAGTCACCCACTTGAGAGACTGTGGTCTTGCACTCCCCAGGACCAAGCAGTGGACAAATCACCCACTTAAGAGATTGTGGCCTTGCACTCCCCAGGACCAGGCAGTGGGCAAATCACCCACTTGAGAGACTGTGGCCTTGCACCATCATGAGAAACTGTGGCCTTGCACTTCCCAGGACCAAGCAGTGGGCAAATCACCCACTTGAGAGACTGTGGCCTTGCACTCCTCAGGACCAAGCAGTGGGCAAATCACCCACTTGAGAGACTGTGGCCTTGTACTCCCCAGGACCAGGCAGTGGGCAAATCACCCACTTGAAAGACTGTGGCCCTGCACTCCCCAGGACCAGGCAGTGGGCAAATAACCCACTTGAGAGACTGTGGCCTTGCAATCCCCAGGACCAAGCACAGGGCATGTTGCCCCCTCCAGGACCAGTTGCGTTGTACCATCTTCCGGCTGCAGCGCCCCCCATTCCCCATCCCCATGAGGTGCCTGTATATTTTTGACCTGATGCCCCTGCACTGTTCTCTCCATGTTGTTGCATGAGTGAGGTTGGGCCTTGGACTTTGTGATGTGGCCCTGTGGCCCACGTTCATTGAGGACTGGACAGTGTCCCTTGCATTGTAAATATGTATACACTTTTTGATTTGGATGCACGTATTTCACCTATATTTATCTTATAAGAGCCGTTTTACACTATAGTAGTTGTCCTTGCATTGTTCCTGAGGGGTGTGGAGTGTATATGTAATGTTACTGCATCTGGTTGTGTGTGTGGTGTTGGGGTGGGTGTGTTGTGTGTTTCATGTGTGTGTCATTCACTTTTTCCTCCCTTCCTACTCTGTGTGCAAGGTGGCAATACTCACCGTGGTCGTCTTCGCCGGCATTGGTGTTCGTAGTGGAGCAGATGGTAGAAGAGCATGGTGAATACATGCAGCTCAGGCTCCATGGCGGTGTGGTTCTTCCCTGAGTGTCCAGAGGTGAGTAGTTTCCCTTCTGTGCAGTGTTTCCGCCAGGCTTTTGATGTCGTTGGTATGGCCCCCGGAAAAGGTGGCGGATAGGTGTGTCATATTACGGTGGGTGGTACATTGTCTTCTGCCTGGCTGTTGGCGGTTACCGATGTGGTGCCTGTTGATTTCACCCTGGTGGTCGGTGTGTTAAAGTGGCTGTCTGTCTGAGAAGTTTCCGCTGTGGTCATAATTTCATTTTTATTACTGCCGGCCTGTTGGCGGTATTACCGCCGCTTTATCACCAACCGTCAGGGTTATAATGAGGGCCTCAATGTGGGAGCTTCCAGATGAACATTGAAATCACAGAAGAATGTACAATTTGCACATTTCAAAATATAAGGAGCAAGTAGGTCCAGAATCACAAACACTAATTCCTTGCATAACCCAGAGGCTGATAAATCAGATCCCCGGGCATTGTGAGTTTGTGGGTAAGGCATAGTGAAAAAAACAAAGCTTCGCAATCAGTGATGGGCAGCTCCTGGATTTTACATTGATATTTGTTCTTGAAAATAATGGCAATACCACCTCCTGCCCTCTCCGGGCAATCCCTTCTAGCGATGGCAAAGTTAGAAGGAAGTGCTGCAATAACATCTACAAATGATGCTTCATGCAGCCATGTTTCAGTAGGAACCAGGGCATCCGGATCATTATCCCACAAAAAGTCAAAAAAATCCTGTTGATGTTTAGGAAGGGATCAGCAATTTATGTTCACCTCCTGGCAACCCTCTGGAAGAGCTAGTTTTATCACTAGGCAAATTGTGAAAGCCAGCAGCGCTTCATGGGCTGACAGTGTGGCCTCTATCACAAAGCTCATCTGAGAAGTTCAATTAGAATACCTTAGCAGGCATACTTGTGCGTCCAAGGAGGCTATGCAGAGTTTAGAATAAACTGCAGTACTTCTAGTTGATCAGAAGGGAACACCGACATTTGTTGCTGGCAAGAAGCAGGGTTCCTGGGCCCATTCGGTCACAGACAGGTGCAGACAGGCTTGCCTTAGGTGCGCCTTTGGAAGTAGAATAGGGTATCAATGTCATTCGAAGCAGGCCTGCGACTGTTGCACATAGTGTGCAGTCATGACCCACAGCAACCTCAAAATAGCATAAGGGACAGAGGTATATACTCACCGAAATGCTCCCTGTACGTCACTACTATTGAATGTAGTACAAAGAAAATAGTCAGAACAATCACCTATGAAGGTTATGTTAACCAAGGAGTCGCTGTACCACTGAATCTGCGAGGCAGTCCATTTATATAATGGGACACTGGCAAAATTGATAACATTTGACTTCCACTATTTCTTCATGGAAGGAAAAGATTTTCTTAAATTTGTGGAGACCCTCTGCCAAAAATCCAAGGCTGCAAGCAGACCTATTTTTTCAATATTGCTGGGCCAGCACTTCAGCATCAAGTGCTGCAATTGCCTGTCAATGCTATTTAGGAGAGCCCTATTCTGTCAATTCAGCTCATGATGAACATGAGGACCAGTTGTCAAGCAACCTATCACATGTGCATTATTGCACACTAGACCTCCTTCAAGAAAGCGAAGCAATGGCTAACTACTGGTCTCAGATTGTGCTTTTTGGGGCATTAAGCGGTATACAAGAGCTGCAATGCTCACCATGCACCAATTGCAAACATCTGCCAACATCTTGCATGAATTTAATACTAAATTCTATGAATGGCTTTAACCCAGAGGTCTCTGCATTGGATTAAATGCCGCTAACAATGGTGGAATATTGTCAAAGCCGTGACTGACGAAGGATTCTCCAAAGCCCAGTGTTTAGCTCATTGTCTAAACCTAATTGTGCAGTACTTTCTAAAAAAAAAGACATAGGCAGCAAGAAACTGGTCACCTGCTGAAGAATTTGCCCTCTTTTTAGTCATTCGTTCAACACCCAGAAGCAGTTGAGGATCATTTATCATGCCAATGAAGTACCTGTAAAATCCCTCATATTGGAGATGCCAATATGGTTAAACTCTGCCAACTACATGCCTGTTTGAAGTACAGGCCTGTCAATGATTACGCATTTCAAAGGAGAGGGGATGCAACTGCCAAATCCATAACAATGGAGGGGGACAAATGGGGTCTAGTGGTCTGCTTGATCCAAATGCTACTCCCTTTTAAGATTATGGCAGGGGAAGTCAACAAGGGGGGGAGTACAATGAATGAGCCTAGTGGTCCAGTTGTTGCACCTGATGCAGGGACATTTGCAAAAGGTTGAACAAACATTCAGAAATGTCAGCAGCTGCTTTAGAAAACAGCTTAGTTATTCATTTGAACATTAATCAAAAGCTTTAAAAAGTGATTGCTTTCTCCCATGAGTATAGATGTGCCATGATCCTGGATCAACCATACAAAAAAGAGCTAGCCACTTTCATTCTTTTATTTCCTTTATCAGAACTTGATGTCTTAATGTACAAGCCTTGGATCATCAGGAAAGCATGTAATGTGTTCTAGAAGAAGAATAACTACAAATGTGAGGCCAGGGCAAAACCAAAATACAGACTTCAATCTTCAAAGAGGGTGCTGCTGTTGCACTCGGTCTCTGTAGCAGGAACCAATACCATCCCCAGCTACTAAACCCAGAGAAACAACAGCTTCAGGTTCACCGCCAATGTCTGCAATGGGTTAGTTTCATATAGCAGGATTTAAACCAAGTGCACAGGTGCAAGGAATGCAGAAACTGCAAGTAGTAGCACTAATGACAATTGAAAAGATGATTAAGACTAACTGAATGACCCAACGGAGGTGTACCTGGATCAAGACACTGGGCACTGGAACTATGCATCAGAAGAGGGACAAAGTATGCAGCAAGGTTAACTAAAATTATGCGGCCATAAAAGGCAAAATTTGCAGCATAATGAGGTGCATTGTGTGATAGTATTACATCACTGTTTTGTCATTTTTATACTTGTTAACACTGTCTGGTCATTGGTTGCACCACATTAGTACCAGTTGAATTCGCAAATGTAGAAAGCAACAGAGAGGTGACCAGTCAATCTTTGAAAAGGGCTTTCCACTGCATGGCAGCAAATGTTGCTGCATTGTTTGTAACCTTTAGACCATTTGAGCTAGAAACAAAGTTTATTTTTTTCTTCAACTCTGCAGATTATGCAGCAGATGATGGATTATGTGGCAAATGTGACAGATCTATAATTATGCAAAAAATGTCACAGCCACCCTGATCAAGACTCATTGACCTATTGGCCTGGGAAGAAGGAACAGTGGCCAGAACTTAGTAGGGTTGCACAAAGTAACTAGGATGTTCCATAATCAGTGTTTCTTCAGAGCGTGTGTTCAGTGCAGGTAGGGCAGTTGTCATAGTCAGAAGACCCAGTCTCTTTCCTCAAACCATGGAGAGATTGACAAAGATTAAAATGAACAAAGACTTAATACCACCAAAATTATAATGCTCCTGAAGATATAATTGTGGATGAGTGCCTTTCTCTGACATCATAGGTGCAGCCAGTGATCATTCTCTGGCTGAACCACCTAAGTTTGTAGATTCATTCTACTTTCCTTACTAATACACAACACAACACAAAAAATAAGTGCTTTTAAAAATAAACAAATATATATAAATTTGGTGTGCAGCTTTGCTGGCTATTTTAGATAAACTTAAATGAACCAGTGGGCATAGTCAATCAAGGAGGTTGCAGCATTTGTTTTTTTCTGAGGTTGACTAAGTGATGAGAGATGAGAAAGACTCATTCAACCTTCAGTTCGGCCAAAGACTTTGGAATGAGCAATGGTGTCAGTGTGAACTTTTGTTCTATTCCAGTGTTGGGCTGCCAGTGAAAATTTACAAGACTGCACTGCATTGTGTATCTCTTCCATGAAAAAGAGAGAACATAGGTAAATGGACAACACACTTGGAACAGGTAACTTTCACTACCAAATACCAAATGATGATGATTCATTTGATTACTGGAAGAGCCTTTACAAGTAAGCTAAACTGGATATGTAATGTGTGGGCCATCATTCTGAATTAATGATTGCCTTATAGGTGTTACTGCAATAACTACTGTACTTGACTTTCCTTACATTAACTTAAGTCCATCAACTCTAGGTTTTCCTGAGACTAATCGTTTTACCTAGACTAAACTAATACTCAATTTCTTTTCATTTTTTGCTTAACAGGTTGATCTCTTTTTTATGAAATCTTAAAGTACAACAGCCAGCAGAAGGAACTAAACCTATTTACTTTTATGGAAAACAAGAGAACACAACGAGACTTGCCCAGTGGACTCTATAAAGTTAATTTGAATAGGAAAATGCAGACTATTGGCTCAAATGGCAAACTCCAATTACACAGCTGTGGTTTGAATATGTCACACAAAGGGTACAGCTATTTTTTTTCATTGTTTGATAATCACGAATCAGCTGGGTGCATCCATCTAGTTGTCTAGGCTCTGGGATCAATATGAGATTGGCTCTTAGGAAATTGTACACTACTATGCCTGCCCATGCTCCTCCCTCTGACAGTGACTCCTCATGAACCATGACTTCTTAATATTGCCATTTTTATTTTGTATTCCATAGCTTTTCGTTTATGAAGGAACCTCCATGGTGCTCCTGTACAGTAGCATTTTTCTTTTATTATGAATACTTTTGAATTGTGTGGGCCCTCTCTATTTTACATTTTCCAGCCTAGGTTATTAATACCTAATTTAGGAGTCTGAGGGCTGCTAAAGAGGAAAGACTGCTTGCATTTGATAACTGAACTGTGATCTTCCCATTACAGATGTGATGTCACATGCTGCTCATGGACTTGCTATAGCTTGTGCTAATCTATTTCTCTCTTTTCCCTGTTTGAATTTGATAACTGAACTGTCCTCTTCCCATGACAGCTGTGATGTCACATGCTGCTCATGGACTTGTTATATGTTGTATTAGTCTGTTCCTCTCCTTCCCCTAATTCACCCTACTTAATAATTTCTGAAACCCCCACCCCGTTTCCCCAGGTAGTGTGATCTCTGTGGCTCTTAATTTCTACCACCAACCAATCTCACATTTGGTTTGGTAGATGGGGTTAAAGCTACGCCAGTCGTTACTGGAGGAGGAGCTTAGCAAAATTTTTAAATTTTCCCACGCTACCCCTCCTACGGCCTACCTAGGCAAAAAGGGAGGTCATAGCGTAGAGAATAAATGACATCACTAGTTGTGCAAGAATAGTTGGCAATGTTTTTGTGCTGCCATCGATGCCCAATGGATTCTACTGAAGTAACCTACCCCTCATAAGTCATGAGATTTGAGGGCTTCTTTATGCTTACATAGGAAATAAATCTATGCTATGTTTCTAGTTGCTACTTTACCATGATGGCCTCTGTCTTGAATTTTCTAATTGTCTGTGATGCAGCATGAAAATCCTTTGGCTGATTTACCAGAATCATTCAGAATAAGAAGAGCTGTGCTTTTCTTGTGATATGATATCCTGCCTACTAGCAGTGCACCACCCATTAGCAGCATTAAGGAAGCACTTTAGAAACCCCTGCTTTAAGGTATTTGTCCGATTGTGGGGGTAGAAGACATTACTTTTTCTACTAAGGTAAGATAAGAAGTTCTAAGGACTGAAAGGAGGGATTGTTGTTTTTTGGATCTGACTATCCAGGTGCTATTAGTGGCCAATAGTTACAGACAGGAGGGCAAGGGAAGGAAGTATACAACTGCTACTGATGGGAGGATGGGTGCTGGTCAGTCTGATCAAGATATTAAATGAGGGAGTGGGTATGGTCACAGTCAGTTTTCCAACATTAATTGCAGGGGGGTAGACTGAGGGTATTAAGGTAAGTGCAGTACCTAACGTGGCAAAGGAGCTCACTTAGGTAGAGACTTTATAGAGGATGAGGGGAGTGGACAATTGCTTTAATTTTTTTATTAACAATTCCTTAATAGTTCACTTCATAAGATCAAACACACAGATTATTATTCACTGCAGTATATTCACCCCCCTCCTTTAAATCAATTTTGGCCCAGGTAGATGGAGTCCCTGGGGCCAGTGTTGGCTCGGGAATGGTGGCACATACCCCCCTTCCCTTTAACCAAAGTGAGGCACCAATATTGGCTCAGGGAAGATGGCGGCACACCCCTCTCACCAATAACTTAAAACAAAAAAAGAAAATTGCCAGCTCCTGCCCGCACCCAGGATGGATGCTGACAGGGGGGCAGGTGAGGCTACTGGACCCTAGGACTCCCCTCATGGCCACCAAGAGAAAATAAAGATGTGGATAATCTATGTGGGAACTGTGGCACACAAAATAAATGAAAAATAAGCATTAGAGCTGCTAATTTATTATGCAGGGCTTTTAAAACATATTGGTTCAGACTGGTGGCACTCCTAGAAGGGGCAAGGGCACCCTTAAGCATTTTTTAGTGATGTGGGGGCTTCAAAAATATGTAGATTTTTTTTTAAATAAAGCTTTGGTAACAAAAATAAATGACAATCACTTTTATTAAACATTGAGCCATGTGAATTAATGAAATATACATTTCATCATAATTATTGGTCATTTTTTGACAAAGGCTATACTGGTAGCTTCATAACGCCAATAGATCCACATTTTATATTTTGGTTTTCTGAACCTTTGAAAAAGTCAGTAGCTCTGCCTTACTTAAAATGACACACCCTATATTCAGCCATGCGGCCCACAGGAGATTGCCCACCAGTCAGTGTGCCTGCCCTCCCGCTGCTCATGACTTGTTTGTGCCAACGAGGGTTAGGTGGAGGGCCTGGTCCATGGCTAGCCACTTACCACACATGGCTTAAGGCCGTATGCAGCACAGGATTTTCTGCCTGTGGCCATCGCCATACTGTGCATGGCCAAAGGCCGTGCGTGGCATGGGGTTGGTTGTCAGTAAAGGGCTAGGTGAACACCATGCCCAGCGAGGGGTTGGTGTTACATAAGGTAAAAAAATATTACCTTACATTAAAAAAAGTGGAATTTCACTGAGAAACCCAAAGGCTAAAGGGCCGTAATAGTTATGTGAAAATGTCAGTTAAAACATACCATTTGAAAGAAACAAAACCACTGAAATTTTGCAATCATAGATATCTCAAGTAACTGTAACTCCTACCCTAAAGTAACTATAACTCATGCTGTTGCCATGCACTGCTAATGACCTCACATATTACATTACTCATGACATGTTCTTAGACATTATTGACAATATCACTATAACACCTGAAATGACATTGAGAGAGCGTAGCTTCCATAACCTATATTAAAATGAAATGCTTATATCAATGTGTGATGATGCTCCATAGAAAACAATAATAATAGCGGTTTTGCTTAAATGTGCACCTGAATCGTGACCACAGTAAATGGCCACCAATGTATACGTAAACTAATAATGATGAATAAAATGTTCATGTTATGATTAATTAAGTTTATATTAACATTTATGTTACTGCATTTATATTGAAAATCTTTATAGGCCTTAAGTTAGCGTGAGCTGTGGGTTTTAGCTGCCCAGCTCTCATATTAAATGCATTTTTCTGTTTTTCCAGTGTGCTGACTCGCAAAGGGCCATGACCCTGCAAATGTTCTTTTTCTTCAACTTGGAAGACGAATGTATCTATGTTAATTCCGTTCCAGAGCGCATATTTGGTGCCTTGGTTTAAAAGTTGAAACAAATGTAGATTAATGAAATGTACAAGGTCATTTAGACCGATGGACAATGGATCTGCTGACCCAAAAGACGTGCCAAAGAGTGAAGTAACACCGGATGTGCCACCTCCGAAGACGTCAATTATGAAGACCAATCAAAGTGCTTTGAATTAATGTGGGGTGACAATTGGGATTACCTAATGCTAAATTTGATAGGTTAAAGATAGTGGGGTATAGTAAATGTCCAATAGAATTTTGGGGGAATGTACTACAAAAAAGGGATAAAAACCCATGTCACAGAAGGGTCATTAGAACTAGGTAGGGAATGCTTTTGATTTTATCCAGAAACTCTGTCACTCTGTTTGGTGACTTTGAGACTTATTAAAACCATCCTCACCCATAGACTGCCCATTTTACACTTCTCCTCCTTACGAGGGAAGTGTCCCCTATGCCCTTTAGTTGAGCTTAGACTGATGGCGTTTTGACTGATGTCCTGAAGATGAAGACTGATCCTGTGTGCTGACCTAATCCTTGGAAGGTAATTATGGCAGTGCAATTTGTAATTTGTCTGTTTGCTTTTCCTTTCTAGGTGCCAACTGCTTAATTTTGACAGAGACCATAGTCATATGTTTTCCAAATTGGTGTTCTAAATTGTTTTGCATGAAGCCCAACATGCCAATGCTAATTAGTGGTTAGGACAGGTAATCATCAAACTGACGCAAATAGATAAATGACTGACATTATGCTATGTTGAACTGACGCATATTTGACACTTTGCTGTATTCTGATCTATGTTTGCGCCGTGTTATATTCTGATGTTTATAATTCTTGCCTTGTTGAAATCTTACAAAAGTTGGCATATCGTAACTATGCTATTGTGTTTCTTGGCTTTGAGATTGACGCACCTAATCTTAGATTGTAATTAATAGGGAATAAACTTCATAAAATTCTATTAAAGGTGTGGTTATTCATGGCTGAAAGGTCATGGTTGCATCGTCAATTTGATTAATGTCCTTGACCGAAGTGAAGTATATTGTTGTGATAAATATTGATGACATTATTTATATATTGATTGACATATTGATCAGCTATCTCGTCCTACGGTGTCTCTCAACTGGGTCAAAAAATTCATTGGCCTAAAACGAGTCCTAATGTGTAATAAATTAACATAAAAGGACGCGTTATCAGTTCTGGTAGCAGAGGATGGTTTGGCACTTTGGGGCCCTAGGACGGAGAATAATTTTTTAAACTGTTTTTCTGTGATAATGCAAATTGGAGGTATGATGGGTTTCTAAGATCACCATGACTTTCCCTGGATCTCGGAGCCCGCCTAAGTGAGTTGGGAATGTTCTCGGCGTCATAATGTGTGTGATATAGGGGTTTGCGCTTGCTCAGCTTATGCCTTTTTTGCAGGTGATTGTGAAAACTGCGTGTATCTAGGTCAGGTAAATGTTGTCTTAGTAGGAGTGGGCGTACTCCGCAGTATGAGAGTAGGGAAGTCGGTGTACTTCATGTGAGTGTGGCGCTTTGTGCTCAAAATTATCCACGTGGTTGGTTGTTTATGTACGGACCCGTCATGGTCTAAGTCTCCGGAGTATACTGACAAGTGTAGGAGTCACTTGAGTTTATGTTGTAATCTGTGCGGTTTAATAGGTCAACCGGGCGTGGTTGACAAGCCAAGTTTGAGTCTAAATGTATGTATGAAACCTTCGATGGAGATTTGGCAAGTTCTAAAGTGCACTAGGACGAACCATTGACAAGTCAAGAGTAGAGTTTGCGGGTCGAATTCTGCTTGCGTATGCGGGAGCTGAGAAGGAGAGAGTAGCGGCCGAGGCTTCAAGTGAAATCTCTGTAAAGTTCTGAAGCGAATGTGCTACCCTTCCTGTAGTAAACCAGCAGATTTGTCTTGTCATTATAGGTGCTTGCAATAATTTTGCACTAGTTTGTGTGAATTCAGTGAGGGACGGACATGCCGCAAGACTTTGTCAGCTGCAGTGTGTGAGTGTGACGTCAGTGGTGCCGCGCTGGGATAGGTCAGTTGTCGAGAGGGGTTGCGCACGGATTGGCTGCCGTCCGTGAGAGGCAATAGGTTGAGAAAGGTGGGTGAAGAGTGTCCTGGGAACTAAGTCACTTTCTGATTAAAATACAAATAAGAGAAAATTGCAAAATGAACTTTGTCAAGGCTTTTAAGAGCGCTCTGAAAGGAGACGCGTATATTATGGCAACTGATGGGGAACCTATACCGCCCGAGGGTACTCCAGCTTCTATGGTTATGGAAGAGAAGGGAGTTGTGCCTTGTTTATGGATGAAACAGTGGCACAAATTAACAGAGAAAGAGGGATGCTTAGCATTCCCAGAATATGGGACGTTCAATCCGAAGGTGCTAGAGAACTTAAGGTGGATGTTAAGTACACAAAAACCACCTCCGAGGCCAGCTCAATATGAGGCTTTAGCGATTTGGGATCTGATGGCTCTTAAACATAGACAAGAAAGGTTTCAGAGAAGGCTAAAAAGGGCAGAAAAATCCTATGCAGAAGCTAGATTGGATAATGAGAACAAAATGTGGAGACGGGGAATTGTTGATGGATTAAAATTGTTCCCAGCAATAACTCAGGGAGAAGAGTCACAGGGAAAGAAAGCCTCCTGTAAAACAGATAGGGACTCTAGTAAGTCTAAAGAGAATAAGAGACCCTGGGAAGAAGAAGATGATTCAGACGATGAGGAATTAATGGACAGATTATTACATGATCGCCCACCACCTTATGCGGTGAGCGACAGTGCTCCAAGCACTAGCGTGGATCCTGGGAACCAGACGCAGGAGAAGGGAGTTACTGATACGGTACAGACTAGTGATACGACTTTGATACAGAATGGTGTCAGTGTACCCACTGCACCAGACATGCAGATACAGTTGCAACCTCCACCGCAGATACAGAGAATCTACCCAGACGTTCCAGTACTTGAGACTACTACAAATCTGATAGTGCCGCCAGACCCGATATATGAAATCAAGGTTAGTGCAAATTGAGTCAACTCCGAAATTGCTGTCCCAGCCGCAACCACAATTGATACCAGGGTATAACCCTGTGGCTGGTCCTCCATTAGTGCCTGTCCCGGGTACTTTGGAACAGACCTATGGAGTTACTGCTCCACGGAGTTTGGGACCAGGTCAGACACCTGCTGCCATATCGTTACCAATTACTGTCGGTCCAACAGTGCCATTGTATGCACAAGGCAAATCTGGTGTAGGTGATCAGGGAGTAATGACCCAAGATGCGATAAGAGGAGGGTCTATAGGAACTCCCCAGATAATGGCCCCAGGAGAACAAGTAATTGAAAAGCCGAGGTCCTTAATAGACCCCAGCCCAGTAGAAGCGCCCTTGGAAGAAATGCGTCAGGCAGGGTTAGGGGTTTTAACTCCACAAACGATGAGTACGAATACTTCACAGTCGCCAATGATACATGCAGGGATCATCTCACTGCAGGGATTTACAGTACAACAGCTGAATGAATGGCTAGAAAAAAATTATACTTCACAAAAGACTACAGTGATTGCAGTGGAACCGGAGAAGGCAAGGCAAGATGACTACCTAAATCTTGTTAGACTGTGGTGGAAGCTGCTGAATTAGTGGAAGGTACGATTGGGGTAAATAGATTGGAGTCATACACTGAAGCAGAACTGAGATTCCTGTGCCCCAAGATTACCAAAGAAGTAGGCAAGGTGTATCAGAGATTAGCAAATCTGGCAGACAAATATAATATTGATATTGAAAACACTAAACATTTGAAAAGAAGCTACAGATTAGATTTTGATTCGAAAGATTTTGAGCACATGAGGTCTGCGGGAATGAAGGCACGTTTAAAAGAATTATTGCAAAGTGCGCAAATTTGGGGTGCATTGGAAAAATGGGAAGGCAGATGGGCAAAGAAAAGAGATAAAGAAAAAGGTGACAGTCCAGGGTCGAGTCAAGCCAAAGCCTCCCCGATACAGAATCAGTAAAAATGCTACCCATGAGAGAAACAGCTGGTGGTATTTTAGTTCATGTACCGTGGTCCAGAGGAGACATCCTATCCTTTACTAATGATTATCCAGCTTGAGGGAGAAACCGATCGAGTGGTATCTGCAAACAGATAGGTTTGTGAAACTTGTGAAGTGTCTCTGGGAAGACTTGAATACCTTGTTTGAGATCATTTTTCCGTCTGATTTGTGGCTCGAGTGTAAGAGAGGGGTAGATTGGCCGACGAAGGAACCGGCAAGGGATAAGGTGACCGGAGCACCCTCTGAAGAGGTGATGAAGTATTATCACAAGGTGATTGAGTTT
This sequence comes from Pleurodeles waltl, assembly GCF_031143425.1. NCBI lineage: Eukaryota > Metazoa > Chordata > Amphibia > Caudata > Salamandridae > Pleurodeles > Pleurodeles waltl. Next base: position 736,468,237 of record NC_090437.1, on the reverse strand, counting down.
TTGAAACAAAAGGTGTCGCCGAAGGTGACTGATTGGCAGAAGATTGACCGGACCTCACAAGAGGTTAAGGACTCAATACATGCTTACTATGAGAGGTTGCTAAAGGCATTCAAACACTACAGTGGTACTGAGACTATTGAGCCGAAGGACATGAACCATCTTGTGTTCAGATTCGTTGAAGGGCTGAGACCAGAAGTTAGCCAGATGATTAAGAATCACTTGATTTGTTGGCAAGCAAAGCCGATTGATGAAGTGTTGCAGTATGCAAAATACTGTAGCGACGAAATTGAGTTAAAACAGAAAAAGTTGAAAGAGAAAGTAATGGTGAAGCAGATAAGGGCTGCACAGGCAGGAATACAGGGAAATGGAGTTCAACAGATGATACAGCAACAACCGCAAATGAATGGTGTGTTTCAGGCGCAGCCGAGAGGTCGAGGCCGAGGGTTTGTGAATCGCGGTCCAGACTTGAATACCATTGTGGTTCAAAATGACATACAAGGGGTGAAAAAGGTGTCACCATGTCACGCATGCGGGGGCTTGGGGCACTGGAAACGGGAGTGCCCGAATGTGGTGCAGGATGGTGTTGTTCAGCAAAGCACTAATGTCGGTACATTGCAAAATGTGAGAGGTCCAAAACAGAGACATCAAAATCAAAATTTTCAAAATAACCTGGCACAGATGCAAGGGGTACAGCCCATGCAGAAAATGCAAATGCCGCGTTTTCAGCCAGCGCAGATGCAGCAAGTACAACAGCAGGTTCCCTTGGTACCTAGACAGCAAATGCAATTACCAATGGCTCCAATGGGACAACAGCAGGTCATGCTTCCTCAACAGGTCACAGGTCAGGTAATGAGTCAAAATAATACAGTGCAGCAATTCCCATTACGAGGTGAAAATGGCATGAATGAAGAATGGTCGGATGATAGCTCAGATAGTGAAGAGTGCAGGCTTGCAGCATCCCTAGAGGTGGATCAGAGGGGTCCCTATGTGGAAGGAAAGGTAATGGGTTACAAAGTCTCATTTTTGGTCGACACTGGAGCTACATGCTCTACAGTCAGGAGTGCAGAGGTTCCGAAACTACCACTTTCAGGGCGTACCATAAGGGTAGTTGGAATAGCAAACCAGTACCTGAAAAACCCGATTACAGATCCAGTGCAAATTGAGATCGGCAACTTCCAGGGACTGCATAGATTTGTAGTCTGTGATTCAAGTCCAGTATCCCTACTGGGAAGGGACTTACTGTGCAAGACAAAATGTTCAATTACCTGTACCAATGATGGAATCGAAGTACAGACAAATAGTGATGATGAAGGAGACGAAGGTCAGGTCTCAGAGGGAGAGACAGGGACCGCAAATGAGGATTAACCTTTAATTACCTTGTTTCCAATGCTTACAATGATTGAGCTACCTTTCAAGTTACAGGGAACAGTGACAGAGAGAGTGTGGGATCTGACAGGAAAGGAAGTGGGACTAATAAAAGGTGTGGCACCAGTTAAAGTACAAGTGAAGCCAAATACAGTGTTTTCCCCAGGTGCCACAATATCATATGGCACAAGACGTTCTTATTGAAGTGTCACAAATAATTGCAGATTTTCTGAAACAGGGAGTCCTGAAAGAAGTTTTGAGCAGTCCATGTAATTCTCCAATAATGGGTCTGAAAAAGCCCTGTGGGAAAGTCTGAATTGTGCAGGATTTGAGAAAAATAAATGAGATTGTGGTAAAATGTTGCCCCATAGTGCACAATCCAGCAGTAATCATGTTTCATGTTCCGTGTGATGCTGAATGGTTCACCATTATAGATTTGTCACAAGCATTCTTTTCGATACCTCTTCATGAGGACAGTCAATTTTTGTTCAGTTTCAAATTCTTGGATAAGGTGTACAGTTGGTGCAGAATTCCTCAGGGGTTTTCTGAATCACCGTCCATTTTCAATCAGATATTGAAAAAGGATTTGGAATCCTTAGTACTGCCTTTTAACTTGACTCTAGTGCAGTACATCCATGACTTGCTGATTGCATCCAAAACAAGGGTAACTGTAAATATGATACAATTGCCTTACTGAATCATTTGGGAAAGAACGGACACAAGGTGTCACCCAAGAAGCTGCAACACTGTCAGAAAGAGGTGAAATACCTAGGGCATCTAATTGAAAGAGGGTCCAGGAGAACATCGAAGGAAAGAATTACAGCCATTTTGCAAATGAACCCTCCAACGACAAAAAGGGATGTCAGGATGTTTCTGGGAATGGTGGGCTACTGTCGCCAGTGGATACCCAACTTCTCGATCATCTCAAAACCTTTGATAAAACTGACAGGCAAAGAGATCAAGGATGAGCCATATACCATAGCTTTGTCCAAAGAAGAGCTTGAATCATTCATGGAATTGAGAGCGTTAGGTATGCCTAATTATACTAAGCCTTTTCTACTGTTTTGTCATGAACGTGATGCTTGTTCTTTGTCTGTCTTGACACAGGTCCATGGAGGTGCAAATCGCCCTGTAGCGTATTTTTCAGCTACCTTGGACCCCGTCGCAGCAGCCTTACCGGGTTGTTTGCGCGCAGTTGCAGCAGTTGGTCAGAGCCTTACGCAGTGTGAAGGCATAGTCATAGGATACCTCCTAACAGTAATGGTTCCACATTCAGTTGAAATTTTGTTGATTCGGACCAAAACTCAGCACATGACAAATGCTCGTCTTACCAAATATGAGACAATCTTACTGGGGTCACCTAATGTTTCGCTGAAACGATGTACTGTATTGAACCCGGCAACTTTACTTCCTGCTGAGAATACTGAAGTTAACAATGAGGAAGAATTTGAACATGATTGTCTTGAGGTAACGGAATGATGTACCAAACCACGACCAGATATTCAAGACACACAGCTGAAAGAAAATGATTGTATCATGTTTGTTGATGGGTCCTGTTTAAGAGATTCCGTCGGAACACTGAGGGCTGGTTACGCTGTATGTACCATAGCTGGTATCATTGAAGCTTCCTGGCTCGAGAAAGTGTTTTCTGCACAAGTGGCAGAATCAATTGCCCCTACTAAGGCATGCCATGCAGCTGTGAATCTGAGAGTCACTATCTATACTGATAGCAGATATGGATTCGCAATTGTACATGATTTCGGCCAATTATGGTCACAGAGAGGTTTCTTGACCTCTTCTGGTTCTCCTGTGAAAAATGGTGAACAAATAAAGGATTTGTTACATGCAATTCAGTTACCTCTTGAGATTGCCGTGGTGAAATGCAATGCTCACGTTAAGTCACAAGATTTTGTGTCCATGGGAAACGGTTATGCAGATCAGGTCACAAGGTTTTGCGCATTGAACTGTATATCATTCAAGGAACAGTGGGAATTGTTAGCGCAAACTGAAAATGACACATGTTTGAACCTTGCATTAAGGGTGGTTGATACCCTAGATGAGCTAAAAACATTACAGGGTCGTGCTAGCAAAGACGAAAAATGATCCTGGCAAAGAATGCAATGTGTACAGAGGGCTGATGATTTGTGGGTCTCAGAAGAGGGGAAATTAGTCTTGCCAACAGCCTTCTGTCCCAGTTTGCCAGGCTATACCATGGACAGGCTCACCTTGGGAGAGATGCAAAGATCAGGTCATTTAAAATCTATTGGTTCAACCCAAAGTTCAGACATGCCGCAGAGGTTACCTGTCACAGGTGCATCATCTGTCAACAGATGAATGCTGGAAAAGGGACTGTGGTAACTTTGAGCCACATTGGGAGAGCTGGTGGTCCTTTCAGCAAAATGCAAATGGACTTCATTGAGATGCCTGTTTGTGGAGGACTGAAGTACGTGTTGGTGATTGTGTGTTTTTTTCAGTCACTGGATTGAAGCCTACCCCACACGTAGAAATGACAGTCTCACAGTTGCAAAGCTGCTGCTTAGGGAACTAATACCAAGATTCGGGTTTCCGGTCTCTATAGAGTGAGATAGGAGCAGACACTTCGACAATGAGGTTATTAAACTCCTGTGTGCCGCATTAGACATCGAACAAAAGCTGCATTTTAGCTATCGCCCTGAAGCATCAGGACTAGTAGAGCAAATGAATGGTACTCTGAAATCAAGAATGGCAAAGATGTGTGCAGCTACCAATATGAAATGGCCAGATGCATTGCCCTTAGTGCTGGTGTCAATGAGGAACACCCCTGACAAGAAAACAGGACTATCCCCCCCATGAGATCCTCATGGGCAGAGCTATGAGGTTGTCAGCAGTACCTGTGAATGCTCTAGTGAATATCACAGATGATATGGTGTTGGACTACTGCAAAGGTTTGGCTGATGTGATTTGCTCTTTCTCTCACCAAGTAGAGGCTAACACATTGCCACCGATTGGAGATCCAGGTCATACTCTACAAGCCAGTGACTGGGTGGTTGTCAAGAAGCACGTGAGAAAGTCGTGTTTGGAGCCACGCTGGAAAGGGCCGTATCCGTATCAAGTAATCCTGACAACAACCACTGCCGTGAAATGTGCAGGTGTTCCAAACTGGATACATGCCAGTCACACAAAGAAGGCAACGTGTCCAACTGACAAGGAACTTGAAGTTTCCGGCACAACACTTCCAAGAAGAGAAATCTCAGGGCCAGAAAACAACCAAGAAGGAACTGAGACTGCAGGAGAGCCCACTGAGAACAGCCTTGTCCCTCAAACAGTGAATGAGTTCGAAAGAAGTGACAAGGTGCCTATCTCAGTAGAGGCGACAGGAGAACTAAGTCAAGGAGAGGTTCTCCCAGAAGTAGATGGATACGGGTTAGAACTTGAACCCGTTACAGATCAAGAAGAAGAAGGCAAAATAATAGAAAGAGATCAGAGTGTGCCAGCATCCCGTGAGCCAGTTGCAGGTCCATCAAGTGACAACACCATATCACAAGAGGAGGGTGCTGTCCAACTTCCTGAAAAGACATGTCAGAAGAAGACGCATAAAGGTGATAACTGGACAGAGAAACCACTCTTAAGGATAAGAAGCATACCAGATGAAACAATAATAGAGGAAACTGTTACATCCCGAGTGGAAGATTTGAGTGAAGGAGAACTGCAAGGTGAACGCAGGTTGAAGAGAAAGAGTCGCAACCAGAAGATATACAGGTCCTGAATGGGCGTATGCTACAACATCTGAGTGGCAACAAGAATTCCTAGCATTCTGTTTTGATCCAGAAATACCAGGCCAGTACTACGGTACCTGAACTAATTCAAAGGAAAGACTTTGTTGGGAAAAAAAATCAAAATTGAAAACGAAGAAAGAGACTTATAAATTACCGGATGTGACATTAGTACTGGATTCAACTTTGAGAAACCCGATTACGACAAGCTGCTAACCTGATTTGACAAAAAGGGGTCCTGGAGTGAGTGAAAACGCCGTAAATACACGCAGAGAGCAAAAGAAAAAGAGTTCTAAATCATCCTCTAGTTGATTGTTATTCTGCTATCTGATTCTATACAGACATGGCTTATAATAGAGGTAGTAACAAGGGAAGTAAGGTGTGTGGTTGGTTAAGCCTTATAATAGGTATTGTGTGTGCAATAATAATTGTGGGAGTGATTGTGGGAATGCTGTGGTTGGAGAAAAAGACTATTAACGCTACTTCAAAACCTGAAACTACAACACTAACACCGTGAGAAAGGTTTGAGCAGGATGCAAGACACTTGCATGAGGGAACTAATTCAAAGGGGGAACTTTCTACTAATGTCTTCTATCGCTTACTGAATGAGTATGTAGAAAACATAGATGCGAAAGACTGTTATGTGTGTACCAAGATTCCTTCGTCTGTGCAAGAAGGGGTCACATATCATAGCCTTCCCCTAACGTATGGGATTAGCTGTAGTTTGCTACTAAAAAGATTCTATAATCAAGAGCATGTGCAAATCTTTTATTCAAATCTGGATGTTGTGTTTTCTTTTGTGCCTGTGATTGAATTCCTGAACAAGCTAGCTAAGGAACATGATATAAAAATAGTTAGAGGATTCTTTGAGACAACGCTTACATTTGGAACTGCTTTTGCACATCGCAATAATCTGACCTGCTTACTGTCACCTGTAGAGAAAAGCTTTTTAGATCACACTGATGATAGACGCAAAGCATTGAAAGAAAGATTAGAAAAAGGGTTAGAGAAACGCACATATGCAAATGATTATGCTTATACCGCAATCAAAACTCAAGGCAAACTAGCTATAGATGCATTACATGTAGGTAGGCTTTGTGTATATATAGGCCAAAATCTGAGCAGGACAATTTGTTTGTGGGAACGAGTGAATGTAGACATGTGTTTTTGTTTCAGAGTAAGTGGATATTTATGTTGAATGGACAAAATCCAGCGATCCCTGGGATTTATTACATCTGTGGACTTAATACTTATTACCGTCTCCCTAAGGGATGGTATGGGACATGTTATTTGGGAATAGTTTTCCCAAAGATTTACCAGATTGATGACTTAAAACAAATACCTAAAACGTCTGAATTACAACATGCTAGACAAAAACGAGAATCAGTGGCTGCTGTCATTGGTGATATATTTGGAGCTATAATCCCTTCAGTAGGGGTTATCTTGAATTCTATGAAGATTCAAAAGTTGTCTACTATTGTGGATAACATGCTGACAAATTTTACAGGGGCCATACTCCTGATGGATACTGAACTTGCTGCAGAAAGAGCTATGACTCTTCAAAATCGGCTTGCTTTAAACATTCTTTTAGCAAAGAGTGGAGGGGTCTGCAAGATGCTCAACGAGCGCCATTGTTGCTCGTTCATTCCGGATAATAGTAAAAAGATTAGAGGTATGCTTACTAACCTAACTAGAGATAGTGCAGATTTGAAGGATTTGAAGGAACCTGGAGTTTGGGAGAAATTTGGGAAGGGAATTGCAAGAGTAGGGAGCTGGTTTACCAACATTTGGAATGGGGTACTTGCAAAAATACTAATGGGTTTATTAATTGTTCTGGCCTGTCTATTAGGATTATGGGGGCATGCAAAATCAATGATAAAATTAAGAGAAATTGGACCAAAAGAACCAAGAGAAATGAAGATAGTGAAAGAGAGAAAATGTTCAATGAAATTTGGGAGAGTTCACATAAGGGACAAGATGTGGAAATGCGCATTATGCGTAAAGTGAAAAATTAAAAATGAAAGGTTAAAGGGAAAGGTTTGTGTGATGACGAGCGTCATCAGAGGAGGGACTGAGAGAGCGTAGCTTACATAACCTATATTAAAATGAACTGCTTATATCAATGTGTGATGATGCTGCATAGAAAAGAATAATAATAGCGGTTTTGCTGAAACGTGCACCTGAATCGTGACCACAGTAAATGGCCACCAATGTATACGTAAACTAAAAATGATGAATAAAATGTTCATGTTATGATTAATTAAGTTTATATTAACATTTAGGTTACTGCATTTATATTGAAAATCTTTACAGGCCTTAAGTTAGCGTGAGCTGTGGGTTTTAGCTGCTCAGCTCTCATATTAAATGCATTTTTCTGTTTTTCCAGTGTGCTGACTCGCAAAGGGCCATGACCCTGCAAATGTTATTTTTCTTCAACTTGGAAGACAAATGTATCTATGTTAATTCCATTCCCAAGCGCATATTCGGTGCCTTGGTTTAAAATTTGAAACAAATGTAGATTAATGAAATGTGCAAGGTCATTTAGACGGATGGACAATGGATCTGCTGACCCAAAAGACGTGCCAAAGAGTGAAGTGACACCGGATGTGCCACCTCCGAAGACGTCAATTATGAAGACCAATCAAAGTGCTATGAATTAATGTGGGGTGACAATTGGGATTACCTAATGCTAAATTTGATAGGTTAAAGATAGTGGGGTATAGTAAATGTCCAATAGAATTTTGGGGGAATGTACTATGAAAAAGGGATAAAAACCCATGTCACAGAAGGGTCATTAGAACTAGGTAGGGAATGCTTTTGATTTTATCCAGAAACTCTTTCACTCTGTTTGGTGACTTTGAGACTTATTAAAACCATCCTCACCCATAGGCTGCCCATTTTACACTTCTCCTCCTTACGAGGGAAGTGTCCCCTATGCCCTTTAGTTGAGCTTAGACTGATGGCATTTTGACTGATGTCCTGAAGACGAAGACTGATCCTGTGTGCTGACCTAATCCTTGGAGGGTAATTATGACAATGCAATTTGTAATTTGTCTGTTTGCTTTTCCTTTCTAGGTACCAACTGCTTAATTTTGACAGAGACCATAGTCAGATGTTTTCCAAATTGGTGTTCTAAATTGTTTTGCATGAAGCCCAACATGCCAATGGTAATTAGTGGTTAGGACAGGTAATCATCAAACTGCCGCAAATAGACAAATGACTGACGTTATGCTATGTTGAACTGACGCACATTTGACACTTTGCTGTATTCTGATCTATGTTTGCGCTGTGTTATATTCTGATGTTTATAATTCTTGCCTTGTTGAAATCTTACAAAAGTTGCCATATCGTAACTATGCTATTGTGTTTCTTGGCTTTGAGATTGACGCACCTAATCTTAGATTGTAATTAATAGGGAATAAACTTCATAAAATTCTATTAAAGGTGTGGTTATTCGTGGCTGAAAGGTCATGGTTGCGTCGTCAATTTGATTAATGTCCTTGACCGAAGTGAAGTGTATTGTTGTGATAAATATTGATGACATTATTGATATATTGATTGACATATTGATCAGCTCTCTCGTCCTACGGTGTCTCTCAACTGGGTCAAAAGATTCATTGGCCTAAAACGAATCCTAATGTGCAATAAATTAACATAAAAGGATGTGTTATCAACATCATTGATGACAACTCTGTGCCGATGAATTGAATATGTGGTATTTCGAAATTGATCAAATTATAACCATTATGTTATATTTTTTCAGTTTGTTTTCACAGCTTCAATACAGTGTTTACAGAAATTACAGTGATACATCTAGAGGCTGTGGGCTCCCCCTACAATTCTCCAGTGCTCTGCTCTTCAAATATAGTTTGTGCAAGGCAGTACCCATGGGGGCCAGGGGGTTCGGGCATTTGAGGGCTGGCAAGCCCATTTAAATTGATGCCCCCCCCCCCAAACGACCCAGGCAGCTGGAACAGTATTTATAAAAAACAAGATTATTTAAGCAAACTGCATTCATATTTGAATGTGTGTAATGTAAAAAGAAAATATTCTGCCTTAAAATGCAGTCTTACAGAAAGAAAAACGTTGCAATATGACCACCCTTTAGAAACACAGTATTTTGTTGATGACAGCCAGCCTGCAGAAGAAGGTGGGCGGATTGTCTTAGCTATGAGTTCTGAAAGGGAGGCACAGTAGATCACCTGCATGAAAAGTAACAGTCCCTCACCATTGCTTCCGCTAAGTTCTGCAAGTGTGTGCCAACCTCTGACCTGTACTAGAGAAAAAGAACGAGCAATTCCCGCGGCAGACAGAAAGTGTCTCTCTCTGTGTGCAGCTTGCCTGTATCTTTCCGACGTGGGAAATGGAACTGAAACTTTCTGCAGAACAGGGCACCCTTTTAAACTGTGGCGTGAGTAAGTTTGCATTTCCTTCCCTTATGCAGCCCAGGAGGAAGGGCCACACTGAACAACTTTCATGTGTCAGATACATTGCAAAGATCAATACAATAACACAAATGTTTGAACTCCAGGATTAGTCCTGCAGGCCAGATGCCTGAAATCCTTGTATGTTATATTTTGGAGCTGCAATCTTCATTTTAATAACAGAAAATGGACTGCACTGTCAGGATTACTCAGCTTGATGTTCTAATGTATTCACAGGGTATCAGTGTGTTAAACGCACACTTCAAAATTGTTGCTTGCACATCTATAGCTGCAGCCAGTGGGCCCCATTATGTGTAACACCATCTACCATGCTACCTTTTAATGCAATAGTACTTTGCATTTTTGTTTTACCCCATAAAGCATGTCTGTAAACATCACAGCATGTAAGATACTGTTGGGTAAAATCAAACACTGCTCTAGAGTCTGCCACATGATGCCCCTTTGCAGCGTTGCACACCTGTCCCTGCTAGCAGTGTGTGGACATGTTTGATAAAAGGCTTGAAGTTATGATTGCTTCCTGTCCTTAATCTATTTTGTTAGTGAGTGAGGTTTGCAGAGTTGTTGTCCATGCTGTATATTTTGTGAAGATGAGTTTCAGTTCCAGGACACCTTCTCAGGTGATGGTGTGGTCTACAAGTATGCATAACATTGTTTCCAGTGCTCTAACTGTTTTAGGAGCTGCTTCCCATTCTGCTCTTGTTTGTTGTGAAGGTTTATAGTTAGCTGACTACCTATATTGTGAAGGAGCTTTCACCTCCTCCTTCATAGTTGAAGTAGACTTGCACAACTGTGCTTACTGCAGTGCACCATGTTGTGGGAAAGATGCCTGCACGGCTTATTTCTGTATTGCAGTTACTTTTTCTGATAGTGATCTTCATATTTGCTGTCTATACTGTGCCTTTTTTGTCCTTGGCTAAGAGAAGGTTGCACTGCATTTGCCAATGTTTCTATGTTTGAAGGAAGCCTACGTACCTACTTTTGTGGTTTACTACTACTGCTTGTGTGAATGAAGCCAGTAGTGCTGTTGCCTAAGGTATATCTCTTCTTTATATTTAGAAAGATTGCCCTCTAGCCCATGCTGTGCCTGTTTTATGTGGGAATGAAGAATGCAATGCTGCTATCCATGCTGTAGCAGTACTGCATACGAGTTAAGATTAAAATGATGCTGCTTGTGTCGTCTAGCATCCTATGAGAGAAACCTTATTTTTTTCTGCGTTGCCATTCTGCTGCAAGCATTTAAGAGAACTCTATACTACCCTCACACCTCCCCAAACCTTTGAGCTCTACACTCAGTCGCAGTGTCATACGTAATCTGGGTGAGAAACTGATGACTGGCCTGAAGGACCACAGAGATGGACTTCAGAGAACAAGGTGAGAGAGAAGGACAGACAGGGTGCTGTTAAGGAAATGGGAAGGCACCAGGCGAAGGGAGGATGAAATAAATGAAAGTGGAAAGGAAAAGTAAGTAAAATGAAGAAGCCAACCCTTGATACGATAGACCATTAAAACTACCACCCTATTTCTCTCCTCAAACCAATCAGTATCGAGTATGAGAGCAGAGCCTCCTCCATCATGCACATGCAGACTTCTTTAGGTGACCTGAGAGGTGTATGCTGGCTGTGTCATTGTCCAGATTTTTTCTAGATCTGTCAACATCATTCACAATTAGCCTCTTTTTAAATGGATTTTACAGACCTTAGGAGGTCATTACGACTTCGGCAGACGGAAAAGGCTATCCACCGCAATCCTGATAGTCAGGTTGCCCCCAGAGCGACCGCCTTCCTGCGGGCCCCATTATGAGTTTTCCGCTGGGTCAGTGGGTGGAAATGGCGTTTCCGCCCACTGGCCCAGTAGTAAACGGCATACAGCATTGTCTCTGGCTCATAAAAGAGCCGGCAGCAATGCTGTAGTGCATAGCGTGCACCAGAGCCCGTTGTGATGTTCAATGTTTGCATTGCACCACTTTGTAAATATGGCGTGTGGGCAATGCCACCTTAACGTCACATTTGCGTCAAAATAAATTCCGCAAATGTGGTGCATGGTGGTGCTGCTACAGGCTTAAAAATATGCCCCTTAGATTTTCTGCTGGACGATGCACTGTCTAATGGACCTTCAATTATCAAAGTCACCTCCACTTGTTTTTTGATGCTCAAATAGCTCAGAAAAATATGCCAAATGCTCCCTTTTCCTGCTTTAAGATCAGTGATCTCGGCAATGGTATTATCCCACCTAGGCTATGGTAATGTTCTGTACATTAATATGATTTCCACTTGCTGTTTGGAGCTGGTGCAGAATTTGGCCTCAAGGTTACTTTTTTTGACTACCGAAGTTTGCTTCTGTTTCCCACCTTTTTTATGTGCTGCATTAGCTTCCAGTTCGCAAACGTATCATGTTCAAAACAATATGCTGTATGTTTAAGGCAAAAAATGGCATTGGTCCCCTCTACATTAAAAAACTGGTGGCTGTTTACCATCCTTCAAGACCTCTCAGATTTCCTTCTACCTCTCTTTTTGCGGTACCAAGGTTCGCCATTCACGCATGAAAGGATGCTCCTTTCCTTATCTGGGCCCACAATTTTGGAATTCTCTCCCTGAACATCTCAGAAATTGTTCATCTTTGTTGGAATTTCGTGAAGGTCTGAAGACGTGGCTATTCAAGCAGTAAGTCTTTTCTTAATTCTGCCGCTGCCTGCACTGGGAAACTGTTGTAAGTATAAATGACGGAAAATCAGGATGAGTACACGAAGAAGATTTATTCAGGAAATAACAACCCAAAAGGAAACGGCTGCTACTGGGCTGCCAAGCAATCCAACTGACACAGAATCATTGTCAGTGCCTGGAACATCAGCATCAACCAGGCTCCAGAACGTGAGTCTTGATGTCACCGAGGTTCCAGGCCCAGCATACACATGCTAGGAATAGAAGTAAAACATTTAAGATCACAACACATCCCCCTCCCTCACAATAATCCATACGACAAACTACGTACTAACAGAGTCAAGTAATATAGTCCTTCACCCAGAATGGTTTTGAACGTGATCTGGATGAAAACTTTGAGCATGGTAATGACTTCTTGGATGTTTCCATGCCTGGTGATGATTCCTTAGATGTTTCCATGAAATCTCTACTTTGATCTTGCAAAGTGGGAAAATAGGAGTCGTCTTTCACTAGACCTTCCCACCTCGCGATTCTAGACATGCTCCAAGCGTCACCATTATCAAGAATCACAATGTTCCCTTTTATTTCTTTAATACAATACGGGCCCTTGAAAACAGCCCTTCCCTTGGTTGTGAAACAGGGATTCCTCACTAACACTAGATCACCAATCTTCCACTTAACACCAGACACACCATGTTTAGTGTCAAATCGCCGTTTGTAGTTACACTGATATTTTTCCCTGAGACTGGGTGCCATATCAAATCTTTCACGATTGAACTTGGTTTGTGCAACCTTGTTATTAAACCATGCTGGAAATAGTTTAGTGCAACCCATCTTTCCCCTCATATACTCAAAAGGAGCTATGTAGGTGACATTGTTTGGGGTGTTACGATAGGCCCACCACAGATCCCTTAGTAGATTAGTCAGAGGAGTTCTAGTCTCGATGGCTTCCTGCACACAAGCCTTAACCATCCTGTTCATGCGCTCAGCTAGACCATTGGCTTGTGGTAAATATAAGGCAGTTTTCAAATGTACAATAGCCAGGGAATCTAAGAAACGTTTCATGTCCATCGAAGTCAATTGCACACCATTATCAGTGACTAATTGGCTAGGTATACCCTCCTTAGAGAACTCCTCCTCAAGGAAGTCAATCACTGTATGAGTATCAATTGAACTTACACACTTGGTCACCACCCACTTGGATGTATAATCCACCAAAAGCATGACATATTGTTAATTCGCTGGTAAAAGATGAAACGGACCCATAAAATCCAAACCTAATTTCATCCAAGCTTTCTCTGGCACATGTACAGGAGACAATGGTGCCTTCATCACAACCTTGCTCTTGTCATTGCTCGCACAACTCAAACAATCCTTCACAACCGCCTCAGCCTCACGGTCTAATCCTGGCCACCAGTATATAGCCCTTAGTCTAGATTTAGTCATACTCCTTCCCAAATGCCCTTCATGAGCCAGCTGGAGAATTCTGTTCCTCACACCCACTGGTGGTATGGATTTACTCCCTCTAAACAATTCTCCTCCACTAAGAGAGAGTTCATTTTTTACATTCCAAAAACTTATCGAAGAATTAGGGACCTCTTTATACTCTGGCCAACCTCTGACAATGAACTTTTCAAGTTCACGCCTACCCTCATCACTTTCTACAGCCGCCCTCCACTCTTCTTCACTAATTACTGCTTCTCTCACCCAATTGATATTACAATCCTCTACTATCTCTTCACCACTATCAATTGAAGAACGGGACAAAAAATCTGCCACAATATTCCTTGGTCCCGGCACATATTCTACAGTGAAATTGTACTCCAACAATCCCTCCACCCACCTTCGTATTCTTGGAGTTAATGCTTCATTTTTCTTAGGAGTGAAAATTTGAACGAGAGACCTGTGATCAGTCCTAACCACGAAGGGTAACCCCCAAAGGTAAAATTTAAAGTGTTTGACTGCCCACATACACGCAAGTGCTTCCCGTTCAATAACTGAATAATGTTCTTCTGTCACTTTGAGAGCACGGGAAGCAAAAGCAATCACCTTATCTTCACAATCTACTCTCTGAGTAAGTACCGCCCCCAACCCTTTAACACTCGCATCAGTGTACAAGTAAGTCTTGGCACGCACATCAAAATGCCCTAGAGTGGGCATCTTTCCAATACAAGTTTTTACCAAGGAAACAGCAGTTGCACAGCCCTCATCCCACACAAATTCAGAACCCTTCTTTAAAAGAGCTCTCAACGGTTGGGTCACACTAGCAAAATTGGAAATAAATTTGGAGTAATATTCCGCCAACCCTAGGAACGACTTCACATCATCCTTGTCCTTGGGTTCAGGAGCACTAACTATGGAATCAACCAGCTCCAACTTGGGTTTAATCCCCTCACCAGAGATGGTGTGCCCCAAATACGTTACAGAAGAGACCTTGAATCTACATTTTTCTTTTTTAACAGTAAGACCTGCCTCAGCTAATTTGCACAACACCTCTCTGAAGATTTTATCATGTTCACTCACCGTTCTCCCATGAATCAATATATCATCCTGGAAACACAAAATGCCAGTGGTTCCTCCTAAAACTTTCTTCATAACACGTTGGAAACATGCAGCCGCAGAGGCCAACCCAAAAGGCATCCTCAAAAACTGATAAGCCCCTAAAGGTGTTACAAACGAGGTGAGATGCCTGGATTCAGGGTGCAATACAATCTGGTGATATGCCGAGGATAAATCCAAAACACTGAACACTTTAGAACCTCCCAAGGAAGACAATTCTTCCGAAATATTAGGTAGAGGTTGACGATCCACCCAGATAAACTTATTAAGGTCTCTAAGATCAACACACATTCAGATCCGTTTCCCATTATCCTTCGATGCTAGAACAACAGGGGCCAGCCACTCTGAGGACTCTATCTCTTCAATGACCCGTGCCTTCAATAGTCTATCAAGTTCCACTTTGAGAGGTTCCAGCATTAACTTAGGCACTCTTCTGACTTTGTGTACAACAGGGGTTAAATTTTTCTTAAGAATGATCTTGTGTTCAAAATTTACTAAACAGCCTAATTCTTCACTGAACACACTTGGAAACTCTTGGTAAATATCTAACTGGTTATTTTCTTCAGACACTACCATGACCTGGTCTTTAGAATTGGGATCTAGTTTAATGCCCATGTCGCGTTGATGGCGCCATCCTAACAAATTATTGCCACGTTTGGCCACATAAACCTTTCCTACAGTAAACTTGTCTCGAAATTGAATTTTCATAATCTTGTATCCAACTACATCTATTCTAGCGCCACCATAACTGACTGGGTTGATATCAGGTTTAGAGAGAGAATCTAGATTCTCACCAAAAATCTCCTTCCAATTTTTATCACCGACCATGGTGTATGGAGAACCAGAGTCCGCTAGAACTGTAATGACTCTGTTGTCAAGTTTAATAGCACACTCAGGCATGACTACAGGTCCCTCATCAACCATGCTAGTGTTGTGTCCTACCAGATCGATCTCTTGCCCTACATACAAAACAATTTTATTGATATTCCCAGAGACAGAATCTATGTTGTTTTTGTCATTGTTACACACTCTGGCATAATGGCCTTTCCTTCCACACTTCCTACACACAGAATTTCGTGCAAAACAATTAGGACTATTAGCAACATGACCCATGTTACCACAGCGGTAACAACGTAATGATTTACTGTCCCTTTTTTTATCCTGGATAAGTGTTTGAGACTTATTGTCCATGCCGACTCCTAAAACTTCTTCCTGGATTTTTAATTCTTGTATAGTGGAGAGCCCATCTCTATCAGAATGATTCATTTCCTTGATCCAATTACTGGTACTTTCCATGCCTTCAACAATTGCAATCGCTTCTCTCAAATCAGGGTTTCTAGTTAAGAGCTTCTCCTGCACTCTTTTGTTATTGGTGCAACGCACTAGTTGATCTCGTATAAGAGAGTCTGTAATGTCACCAAAATCGCAAGTGCGAGCTAAAGTCCGTAAGGCAGCAATAAAATTACCTACACTTTCATTACTGCCTTGAGATCTGGCAAAAAATGTGTGCCTTTCAAGAACAACATTCAATTTAGATTCAAAATGAGATGCCAACATCACCACCGACATTTCATATACATCTCTGGGTTCACCATCGGTTCCACCAATAATTAACGGCTCCAAACTGTCATATATATTTCTGCCTTCAATCCCTAAATTATGTAAAAGGACTGCTTGTTTTCTTGCTGGAGAGAATTTTTCTCCCCCTATGGCTATTAGATATGAGTCAAAAAGATTCTTCCACCTCTTCCACGGAAGAATAGGATCACCTTTGTCTAATAAAAAAGGTGGTGGTTGAGACATGGTGGGTGTAGCCATTGTTATTAACACGGAAACTGTCAAATTCTGTAAAATGCTCTCTCTTTTATCCACAATAAAAAATTGTCTTCACATAAGGAACAGAAGTCCAAAATCTCCAGTTAATTTATTCCAGGATCTCTATGGCAACCCCTAAGCCAAAGAGCCAGAAAAATTTACGAGGCAGTCTAGTTTATTTCTACAGTCTCCATGGCAACTAAAGTAACATGTGACGTAGCTCCCATTACATTTCCTGTTGCCAACAGCGTTTTCTTCCCACAACTCCTCCTGGCTTCTAAAGAAAAAAATATATATATATTCGTCAGACCAAGCTGGGAACTCCTGCTATAAGTGGCTGTGTCACTGTGAACACGGCCGCGCACTGAACGTTAACACCGTGAGGAATACGGCCGCGCACGGAGCGTTCTCACCGTGAGAAGTGCGGCCTCCGTTAAAACAACGTATACACGGAGCGTATACGTACTTGAGCGCGGCGAGACACAGCAATAAAAAATTGACTGACCGTACCTGGAAAAGCGCCCCTGAACACGGCCGCGCACTGAATGTATTTACCGTGAGGAGTGCGGCCGCGCACAGAGCATTCTCACTGATGAGTGCGTTCTCCGTTGAAACGGCGAGAAACAGCAGAAAAAATAAAAACAAATAGGCTGCCCGTACCTCCAAAAATAGACCTAAGAGAGCAAATCCTTCCGAAATAAACACAGAGGAGAGTGAACAACGAACATCCAATAACCGCAGTGCAGCTCTTCGTTGAAAGAGAAAAAAAATAAGTCCGTGGGTTCTGGGTTGTCAATCCCATCCTCGTCGCCAGTGTTGTAAGTATAAATGACGGAAAATCAGGATGAGTACACGAAGAAGATTTATTCAGGAAATAACAACAAAAAAGGAAACGGCTGCTACTGGGCTGCCAAGCAATCCAACTGACACAGAATCATTGTCAGTGCCTGGAACATCAGCATCAACCAGGCTCCAGAACGTGAGTCTTGATGTCACGAGGTTCCAGGCCCAGCATACACATGCTAGGAATAGAAGTAAAACATTTAAGATCACAACAGAAACCTTTCGAGGTAGCTGTGTGCAATAAATATCTCTCAATAATATTAATACTAATGCCTGGCTTGATCATTAGACTTATACATGCATTGCAGCTGCCTTTGTTTGATCCCATGGTCAAACGTTTGAGCCCGACTTCACCAAACCAGTAATTGCCTTTCAGAAGGAATAAAATGAATGACATTGAGTGAGGTGATATTAAGCATTGGTATTTTATCAAGAGGCTGACTGTGTGTACATTGATGCTCCAAGTACGCCTTTTATATTACCTCTATGATAAAGCAGCAACACTGGGAAATGTTCACAATGTTTAATGTAATAATGTGTACACGAGAGCTCAACTCTGCTTTCTCTGTTTGTGACCTGCTGTACTTAAATATATATCACCAAGGTGGTCTGTTTGCTTCTCAATACCGACTGGCTTGCACAAATGACATTGAATTTTAATTGTCAGTTTATTAATTGTCATAGTTTTAACACACATTAACTTGATGAACAAAACACTGAAAATAAATGGATTACAGAAGTATTTCAATACACGAATCACACTACACTAAACAGGCAAGTTAATCCTATTTCCAAAAGTGGTCAAGTAAGAGATCTGATGGACCTCGTAGAGAACATCAAACTTAAGTACACTACTGCAGGCTAGGTGGTAGATGGCTTGGGTTGCTCCCATGGAGATTGACCCAGGCATTGGACTCTGGAGCTGTACCTGGGAAGGGTGTACCCAGCTCTGGAGGCTCAATTTACGTATTGGAGACTAGAGGGAATCTTGCACTGGACACTTGATGCAGGAGTAACACATGAATTGAAATTTATGAAGGCTGGACATAAAATGGCTGTGCCCAAGTGTTTTAGGCTGTACCTGTATATAACTGTGTTAGGAATATGATGGCTGTACCCAGACAAGCAATAATGGAGCCCTTGGAATTTTGTTGCAGTACTCTAGCTAAAACATAGGGGGTGTAGAAAAAAACAAACTGTACTTTAGTAACTACAAACTTTGCACTTATTATACAGTTCTTAATTCTGCCAATGTGTGTGATGGTGCGCACTTAAAGGTCATGTGAAGTCATCTCCTGTGACAATTGCTGTCAAAGATCATGTGATGACAATTCCTGTGATGTCACTGAGGGAGAGAAGATATTTCTGCTATATCTAGTATTTTGGTGAAACGAGGTCCATGATGTTTCTGTAAAATTTTCGTGCAAGCAAATAAGAAAATTTTTAGAGCACACTAACATTGGGCCCAGAATTCACCTGGTACCAGGGGAAGAAAAGAATGAAGGGAAATACAGGCACTAGTTAAAATAAAAAGTGCTCAATCAAAATTGGTCTCCTTTTTTAATAGAGAAGAACTTGTATTTGTAGTTGACTTTTTTCTCAACCAGGAAAAAATACATTCTTTTGGAGAAACCCTTTTACCATGTGCCACCCCATTTTTGCAGGAGCCACAGGCCTACTGTGCTCCAAAAAAGGAGTAAAGCTCCAACCATTCCTACAGAGGGAATGAGTCAGAAAAATATTTGTAAATATTTCCAAAAGCGTAAGTTCAAAACATTCCCTGTAATCCAAATCCTCAAACACCCATTCCCTGCATCTGTCATAGTATTTATTTAAGAGCAATTTCATGCTACCTTAAATAATATTAGACATAAGTAGATGGATTTAATACTGCATGGTTACTGTTTGTGAATGCCTTGTACATGTAAATGAAACTATTTACGAATGCGCGATCACCTGTTTGACTCATGCTTCAGCAGGAAAATCACTACCTTACACATTGTAGACAATGCCTCCTGACAAACAGATGAAGATGACCTGTGTCTCCTGATATTGCTTGACCACTCAACTGCCTTTGACACAGTTATGATACACAGCCCTGCTTTAAAGTATTTTCTGCTGCTGATATACAATGCCTTCAACACTGCTCGGGCATCAGCCAAACCTGGATCCACAGCGCCTAAGAAAACTAAACCTAACGAAGACAGAATTTCTGTTGTTCGGAAATAACAACAAACAAAAAATATTACAATATGAAAAATGGAAAAGAGTAGTCAGTACTATTTCTACAGACTGTTTTGATAATCATCAGTATTGTGCTTTGAAGCTCACAGGAAATAAGAATCTGTAAATTTTGGTGAATTCTCAATTCAATTGTTTATTTTCACAATTTTCCATTCATAGTTCAAAACAAAACATTGTTTGGAATATCATGAGAAAAGCAGCCAACCTGTTGAGTCCCTTTTGGCACACAGGCCTTGGGCGTTCGTATGCCTACAACCATGTTGTCTCAAGGGAAACTGTCCCTTGAGACAACGTAGTTATAGACTTGAGAATGAATTGTGGAAACTTGATTGAGTGTGCTTTACTATGTACCTTAAACATTCTGTGTATTGCTTCAAATAGAATCACACCAATAATGAACAAGCATTTGCAAAGCAATAGGTTTCACATTTGTGAGAGCTAGAGCTATTGGCTTTGTAAATGACAATGGGGGTCATCATGACCCTGGCGGTCTTTTGAGGCAACAGGGTGGCAGTACATACCGCCACATTATGAGTGTGGCGGGTTGGCTGCAGCCAATCCGCCACTTCTGCACTCATATCGCCATGGCGGTATGAGCTGCTGGGTCGGAGATATCAATCTCCGACCCTGCGGCCCACAGAGTACCACTGGCGGCATTATGAGCCTGCCTACCACCATGACTTTCGTGATGTTAGCAACGCTACTAAAACCATGGCGATAGGCCCTACCGGTGACAGGGAATTCCTTCCCTGTCACTAGTAGCCAGCTCCTCCACACCCTCAACAAACACCTGACACCCCCAACCACCCTCTATCCAAACACCCATCCCGATTCAATACAAACACCTCCGCCCCCACAAAACGCACACACAGGCAGACACACACCCCCCACACACTTGCCACCACCCCCAACAACCACACACGCATTCACTCTTTCAGTGGCATACACGCATTCGTCCAGACATACTCACACAAATTCTTACACACAGGCACACTGACATATAGACATGCACTCACTTCACCATTCATACACGCATTCACCCACACGTATACAACACAACAGACACAGGTACATTCACACATGCACTCAGACACTCAGACACACACACACAACATATCCCCCTCCCCTGTCGGCCCCCCGAATTACCTT
Organism: Pleurodeles waltl; assembly: GCF_031143425.1. Lineage (NCBI taxonomy): Eukaryota > Metazoa > Chordata > Amphibia > Caudata > Salamandridae > Pleurodeles > Pleurodeles waltl. Next base: position 736,447,408 of record NC_090437.1, on the reverse strand, counting down.
GGGCGAGGAGATCTGCCGGTAAGAAATGGGATGGGGCGCAGCTACCACCAGCAGAACACCGCCAGGCTGTATTTCAGCTCAAAATACGGCTGGCAGCGTTCTACTGGCTGGGCGGTGCTGGTGGTAGCAGCACCAAATCACCACCATCCACCAGTATGAACACTGCCGGATTTCCACCCTTATTGTGGCGAAAGTCAGGCAGTGCTCATAATCTGGCAGACGGATGGTCGCTGCTGCGGTGGTATGGTGGAGGCCGCCACCGCGGAGGTAGACGGTTCTTACCACCAGTGTTAAAATGACCACCAATGCCTTTTATTGAAGTGTTTTGAAGTGGAGTAGATGTATCTAAATGCCCTAAATTTAATTTCACACAAATAATGAAAACAAATGATGTAAAAATTGCTTAAGGCAGTAATGACATTTCTCAGGTAATACAATTGTGAAATAAACACTTCCATGTTTTTTTTCAACATGTGAATTTTTGAAAAAGGCTCTAAATTGCTATTCAAAAGCACTGATCTCGCCATCCCCAGTTATTTTTTATGCTGCTCAAGTGAATGTAGATACTCCCACTTGGAGGGAGAGACATGACATTATACTTGGAGAATCTAAGGGGGTCACAGACCTTTGAAAGCTCCTAAGGCAGTGAGAGGAAGTGCTTTGATAAACTGTGTAACAAAATCAAACCAGTGGCTAACCCTGTTCTTAAAACTGTGGAACGGACCTGCACAATGCCATTCACATTGCAGCACAGGGGCTGAAAGGACGGTCTTACAAAAGAAAATTACGTTCCTCTGTACAGACGTGCCTCAAAAGTGTAATTTGAAAAAAAAAAGATGTGCAAGCAGCTGTATGAATAACACATTATGTATCAGTATTGCCTGCACAGAGATATGTGTGAATATCCATATGCCCACTGGCACACTGTAGACATAGGTGTGTCTAAATGCCTACAATCCTTTGCGGCAAGTTTCGGTTGGTATGGTGGAGGCCGTCACCGCGGAGGTAGATGGCTCTTACCACTAATTTTACAATGACCACCAATGTCTATTATTGAAGTGTTTTGGAGTGGAGTGGATGTATATAAATGTCCTGAATTTAGTTTCACACAAATAATTTAAAAAAATGATGTAAAAATTGCTTAACGCAGTAATTACATTTCTTAGGTAATACAATTGTGAAAGAAACACTTCAATGTTTTTTTCCAACAATGTGAATTTTTGGAAAATGCTCTAAATAGCTATTCAAAAGCACTGATCTCGCCATCCCCAGTTATTTTTTATGCTGCTCAAGAGAATGCAGATACTCCCACTTGGAAGGAGAGACATGACATTATACTTGGAGAATCTAAGGGGGTCACGGACCTTTGAAAGCCCCTAAGGCAGTGAGAAGAAGCGCTTTGATAAACTGTGTAACAAAATCAAACCAGTGGCTAACCCCCTTCTTAAAACTGCGGAATGGGCCTTCACAATGCCATTCACATTGCAGCATAGGGGCTGAAAGAATGGTCTTACAAAAGAAAATTACGTTCCTCTGTGCAGATGTGCCTCAAAAGCGTAATTTGAAAAAAGAAAAGAGCAGCTGCATGTATAACAACATTATGTATCAGTATTGCCTGCACAGAGATATGCGTGGATATCCATATGCCCACTGGCACAATGTAGACATAGGTGTGTCTAAATGCCTACAATCCTTTGCGCAAGCATCAGTTTCATTCTTACAGAAAGAAGTACATTCTTTTGGAGTAAAAATCACAATGTTAAGGTTTTCAGCCTTTCATTTTTATTCTATTTGAGAAGGTGTATTTCCCCAATTTATTTCTATTAGGACCACTGTGCTGAGTGGGAGGTGCTCGTTGGAAACTGCTATTCAAAAACCACATTGTTTTAAATGAAGTACGGTGGCTGTGAGCTGGGTGCAGTGCAGAGTGTGAAGTGCTTGTTAAGAATCTCAACCCAAAAAGATAAAACAACAATGTAAAATAGAAAAATCACTAGCACTTGTGAACATGCACCCACATCGTAACACGAGCAGGCAAGAAAAAAAACATTGTCCCCGTATACAACAGATGAACACAAAAAGTGCAGAAATATAGTACTTGGCCGGTGCTCCTCAGCTAAGATGGGAAGTGAAGTACCGGCTGTGTGAACAAGTTAGGAGTCAGGAAAGAAGAGCAGCACTGGAGTCAACCTATGGCAAGCAGCAGGAGGGATCGAAGTATCTCTATTGAAAACAGCAGGTCTTGCAGACAGTGCATGCCCGCTGCCTAGGCTCAACCTAAAAAGCAAAAACGAACATTGTGTGCTTTAAAACCTTGCATACTGTCCATTTTGCTCTATACATTTTTTTTTAAAGAATGTAGGTATAGTGTACAGCTTTAATGTTTAGTCAAAGCTGAGGACCATGCCCCCTCAAAACGTACCTCTGGCTATGGGCCTGGGTTTGTGTTGAGAAAACTGCAGGCTCCATTTTAGGTCATGGCCTTATTTTCAGGCAATCTTGGGCACACTTATCAGATGCTTTGTCTGCTCTATATTTATCAACATTGAAAGCTTCTTACAACTGAAAGTTTAGATTAGGGTGTGGGTATTATTTATGATGGTCAAAACAGTGCTTTTGCAATTCTGTCAAATAATATACAGGAGAAGGTGGCTCTGAACCTCCAAATGAGTATTACTTGAACATTGTGCTATGCCTGACAATACAAATCTAGCTGTATTAATGAAAGGTGCCAAGCCCAATGATGAAAATTGCTTAACATCTATGGCCCTGATTATGAGTGGGCTGGTAAATTCCGACCCGTGCTCAAACTCCTGTTTACACAAAGGTTGGAAAGTGAAAGGTATTTATCTTACAATACAGATTTTGGCATGTTAACCAGAAAAACTTTCATGTTATTCCCCAAAAACACGTGATAGGTGTTTGTTAGAAATGGGGTCTTTGGTTAGAAGTCAGGTTACCCTATGTCCAAGCAAGGACCCTCACTCTAGTCAGGGTAAGTCACACAGAATCCAAATTATCCTGTGCCCACCCTCTGGTAGCTTGGCACTGAGCAGTCAGGCTTAACTTAGAAGGCAATGTGTAAAGTATTTGTGCAATAATTCATACAATAACACAGAATAGCACCACAAAAATACACCACACAGTGTTTAGAAAAATATATAATATTTATCTGGTTAAATGCAGGTCAAAACGATCAAGATTTGATAAGTACACATTAAAAGATCACTTTAGAGAATGATAAAAGGAGTTTTTAGTCTTTAAAAAGCAACAAGTGTCTTGCAAGCACAAAGTAACTGGTTTGCATTCAAATTCTCTGCAAGGGACCGCAGAGGAGGAGATGCATGGAAAACGGGGAGGTGTGCGTCAGTTTCTCCGGGCGCACTCCAAGGATGCGTTGATAATTTTCCACACAGGGAAGGCTTTCCATCGATTTTGGGCACTCTGACTTGGATCCTCTTTGGGTTGTGGAGTTTTCGGACACCCCGGGGATGATGCAGAGAAATCCTGGGCGTGCAGGATGAAGTCACAGAAGCTACGTCAATCCGGTGGGCGATGCGGGGAAGCCTGTGTCGCATGGCAGGTGCTGCATCGATTTATCTTGCAGGAATTCGGGCTGCGTCGTTCTGGCTCGGCTATGCGTCGATCCAGTGGGCTGTGTGTCGAAGTTCTGGTCGCAACGGTGGCGCTGCGTCGATCTCCTCTCGGGGAGCCGGGCTGAATCGTTCCAGTTTGGCGTGTGGGGATTTTCTCACCATGATGCAGGTGGTGAGTTGTTTCTGGCTGGCTGTACGTCGAATTTTCACCACACAAGGAGTTCTTTGCAGGAGGAAGTCTTTTTGGTCCTGAAACTTCAAGGAAAAGGAGACAAGCTATATCCAAGCCCTTGGAGAGCACTTCTCAGCAGGGTAGAGGGCAGCAAGGCATCAGGGTAACAGCAGGGCAGCAGTCCTTTGCAGAAAAGCAGTCAGGTGAGTCCTTTGGGCAGCCAGGCAGTTCCTCTTGGCAGTTTGCAGGGTCTGGTTCAGAGTTTCTTCACCAGTGGTATCTTGTCCAGAGGTGTCTCAGTTAGTAGGGTCAGAGGCCCTGTTTAAATACCCAAATGTGCCTTTGAAGTGGGGGAGACTTCAAAGAGTGGCTTAGAAGTGCACCAGGTCCCCTTTTAATTCCAACCTGTCTGCCAGAGTCCCAGTAGGGGGTTGGCAGTCCAGTGTGTGAGGGCAGGCCACTGTCCTTTCAAATGTATGTGTCAGGCCCTCCACTCTCCCAGCCCTGGAAGACCCATTCAGTATGCAGATGTGTGCAGGTGTGAATGAGCATCCTCTGTTTGGGGTTGTCTGAGTGGAATGCAGAAGGGAGCTGTGAAGTAACCTAGCCAGATGTGGATTGGAAGACACAGAAAGTGTTAAGTGCGGAGAAATGCTCACTTTCTAAATGTGGCATTTCTAAAATAGTAATACTAAATCCAACTTCACCAGTCAGCAGTATTTTATCTTACCATTCTGGCCATAATAAATATGACCTTGTTACTCCTTTCAGATCAGAATCTACCATTTAAACAGTATATGAGGGTAGCCCTAATACTAGCCTATGAAAGGAGCAGGCCTCACAGAAGTTTAAAACAAATTTAGGATTTCTACACTACCAGGACATGTATACTACCCAGGTATATGTCCTGCCTTTTACCTACATAGCACCCTGCCTTATGAGTTACCTTGGGCCTGCCTTAGGGGTGACTTATGTGTAGCAAAAGGGGAGTTTAAGGCTTGGCAAGTATTTTTAAATGCCAAGTCGAAGTGGCAGTGAAACTGCACACACAGGCCTTGCAATGACAGGCCTGAGGCATGGTTAAGGGGCTACTAATGTGGGTGGCACAATCAGTGCTGCAGGCCCACTAGTAGCATTTAATCTACGGGCCCGGGGCACATGTAGTGCACTTTACTGGGCACTTACAAGTACATTAAATAAGCCAATTGGGTATGAACCAATGTCACCAGGTTTTAAGGAAGAGAGCATATGCACTTTAGCACTGGTTAGCAATGGTAAAGTGCGCAGAGTCCTAAAACCAGCAAAATCAGTGTCCAAAAAGTGGAAGAAGGCAGGCAAACAGTTATGGGTGAACACTTTAAGGCTGTCAGGTCTAACAGTGTTATTTATCGCACACAATAAATAATGTACCCTGTGGCAATGGTATTTATCATGTGCAATAAATAATGCCTGAACTCGTAATCAGGATCTATGTGTTTTTTGTAAAACAAAAGTGAAAAGAGCTGATACTTTGCCAGTAAGTGATGCATGTGCTTTGAAGTAATGAAAGAAAGGGTCCCCGTATAGTCTAGCCAATAAAATGACACATAAACGCTGAAGAGTACTATCTGTGTCTCCATTTGAGTTTACAGCCATGTGACATAGGTGGTCAGGAAGGTAGATTTAGTACAAGAGTAATTAATAGGGAAATATGTAACTATGACCTATGCACACATAGCAAGTGACGAAGAAACAAAACAATGCCGTTTGTCTTTAGCAAGTTTATCTGCCCCTTGACAGACCTTGGTAAAGTGACATGTGGTTAGATGCAATACTCAGTCTTGGTTGAGCGAAGACAACAGATTTGTTAGTGGATTGTCTGGGGAACCTTGTCACAAAGGTCCCCCAGTCAATTAAAAAAATTCACATAATAGCACAGATTGGACTTGTGAGCATGGCACGTCTGTCATATACATGTGTGTAAATAAATGAAGGTCAATGGTTTGACATCTAGTTTAAGGAATTACTTAATTAACATTGACTTGTTGCGTATGTCATCTCGAAAGGCTAGGGAATATATATTTGATTCGACCATGCTTTCCAAGGATGGAGTTTGAATAGATCATAAATACTTTAACTGCCTCATTTAGGGTTTAGCAGAGTGAGAGGAATGTGTAGTCCTCCTAACCCACCAAACCTGTACCCCGCCACTCTATGTAGACTCGGTCAAACAGCTGTATTACCTTTGACCTATGCTTTGTATCATTCCAGTGCTGGGCTGCCAGTGAAGATTTAAGGACTGCACTACATTGTGTATCGCTTCCATGGAAAAGAGAGAAACAAGTAAATGGACGCCATCAGCAGAGCCTCCTCTGGTTCTAGAGGCGGTAACCTTTGACTCTGTAGCCCTATTGAGGAAGGGACTACTGTTATTCGCTTTTCCTCACCATGTCCACTAACTTATATTTTGGGAGTTGTTTTTCTCTGAGCAAAACATTTTGGTAAGTGGGTGATTTAAACATGGCACATACTCAGCAAACATTCAGTGCTGGGCTGGGAGCCACCACAGCATAGAAATCCTGTAGTTAGGGGGACATCACTAAATCCACCGGATGGCAGTGGTCATGACCTCTAAGGTGGACAGCGAAACCATCAATTAGAGTCTAAGTAAGACCCTTTATCTCTTAGATTGCTTCCCCTGTTCATAGGTATGGAATGCGCCTGTAGTATACTCTTTCTGTCACCACCGATTGTACCCCACCTGGCAACTCTTTTTAAATGCTTCTGTAGATATACATAAATAGGAGCAGTATAGGAAGACAAATAGGTGTGTCTGAATGAATAGAAAATATCACATTGGGGTGATTTCAATGCAGTCATAATGGAAGACATCCTCAAGATTGTGTCCCATAACAATATTATAGAAGAGCTAATGAGCAGTCCTGTCCCAACAAACTAGCCTCCTCAAAGTTGTTTGACCTGGTTTATGTAAGCATCATTGTTAGAAACTGGCTGACTGGGGTGTGAGCCCTGGTCAAGCAGCAACCACTATCCTAGTCGGGGTTAGGCACAAGCAATCCCCAAATTAACCTACGGTCACCCCCTGGTTGCTTGGCACAAAGCAGTCAGGCTTAACTTAGAGGCAATGTGTAAAGTATTTGTGCAACACTTCAAACAGTAATACACTGAAAAACACCACACAAAAAGTATTCCACACCAGATTAGAATAATAGAGCAGAATTTAATAAATAAAACAAAAATAAAACAACAACAATTCAAACAGCAGAAAAGGAATTTACACATTTTTAAAGATTAAACTGCAAAAGTGTACCTAAAAGCATAAAGCACCAACAGTGCCTATCTGGTCCCTCTGCACCAGGTCAAAGTCAAGGGTTCAGGCTGACCACGATGGAGCGCGGGTCCGATACAGTCCTAGATTGTCCTACTGAAGGTTTACTTTCTCACGTTTTGTACCAAGATTCCTGTTTGCGGTGGAGAGGGTTGCAAGGAGCAAGGAGAGCATCACTGGTGGTGGTTGTCATGGTGCGTGGAGCAGTCCTGGAGTCGTGGATCAGGGGGTAGGTACTTTGCATTGGTCGACCTTTGCGGTGAACGATGCTTGCTGTGCATATAGTTGGGCTTGCAGAGGTTCATGCTTATTTTCAGTGTGAGTGGCCTGGTTGCAGTGCGGAAGGACCCGTTTACAGTTGCAAAGATCCCAAAAGCTCGAATTTAACAATGCAAGAACAGGTATGGCACCTGAGAGGCACCTCTTGGGGGTCAGAAACTTGCTGAAGATGGCTCCAGAACCTGTTAGGAAGCCTGTTATGCTCCTGAGGCTCAGGTGAGGAGGCCAGCAAATTAGTCCTTTGAGTCACTCTGAAGTCCTGGGTTCAAGATGGGTTCCAGGTCCAATTCTTAATATCTAAGCAAGAGGCAGCAGGGAGCAGGGCAGCACAGCAAGGCAGCAGCTCCTTCACAGTAGCAGTCCAGCAAGGTGACAGTCCTTGGAAAAACACAGCAGTCCTTCTTCTTGGCAGGGTATCCACAGGTCCAGAAGTGAACTGAAGTGGTGATGTCTGAGGTGTCGCTTTTATACACTGGGATCCTGGTTCTGGAAGGTGGGACAAACTTCGAGACAGTGGCTTTGAAGAGCATTGAATTTTCTGCCTCCCCTGTCCTGGCTCCAGGGTGGCTAAAGTGGCAAAGCAGGGTCAATAGGCCCTTTGTGTGGAGGCAGGACACAGCCTATTCAAGTGTAAGTGGGGCTGTGCTGGACTCCACCCTCCCATCCACCAGTTATGGCTCATCCAGTCACACCTAAGCTCCCTATTGTGTGTGTCTGACTAGGAGGAATATATACAAACCCAACTGCCAAATACACCAAATCATGTGATCAGAGGCAGGCTGCAGGTACCAAATGGCTAAAGCAAAAAAATACCAACTTTCTAAAAGTGGTATTTTCAAAATCACTCTTTAAAATATGACTTCACCATAGGTTAGGATCTTAAATTATGATTCCAGAGACACCAAACTTGAAGGGGTAATCCCACCCATTTGGAAATTACACTTCCAAAATGCAATAAGGTGACTCCAATGTTATCCTATGAGAGAGACAGGCCTTGCAGGAGTGTAAAACAAATGTAAGAGATTTTCACTACCAGGACATGTAAAACATAAAAATACATGTCCTACCTTTTATATACACTGCATCCTGCACACTGGGCTATCCAGGGCCTAACCTAGGGGTGACTTCTATGTGTAAAAAGGAAACGTTTATCCCTGGCAAAAGGTTTATTTTGGCAGGTTGACATGGTAGTTTTAACACGCTCTGCAATGCAGGCCTGAGACATGTTTAAAAGTCTACTTTGGTGGGTGGCCCACTAGTAGTGCTTAATTTACAGGCCCCGGGGAAATTTAGCGTACTTTACTAGGAACTTATATGCAAAATAAATATGCCAACTGGGGGTATGCAAATGTTAGCATATTTTAAGGAGTGAGCACATGCGCTTTAGCACTGGTTAGCAGTGTTAAAATGTTCAGAGTCCTAAGGCCAACAAAAATAGTTTTAGCAAAATGGCAGAGGAGAAGCAAAAAGATTGGGGAAAGACCACCCTAAGGCTGACATGTCGAACAATCATGTGTGTGGCAACAGCATAGAATGTTTTTATGCCATTGTTGTTTTTCATTTACTCTGTTTGCTAGTCTAGTCCTAGTTCTGGGGAATCTCTGCTCTAACAATGAGGTTGAAATCACCAAGTCCATCCTGCCTTCTGCTACAGATTTTGCTGCTGACTATCGATGGCTTCACAAACTAGGGCCTCATTAAGCCCCAATAAAAAGCAAACGCTCACGTTTTTCTCCTCCAAATGATCTGCCAACATTCACCTTGGGAAAATAGTATAGAATGTTGTTATAACTGCTAACCTCTTGATTATGATCTTAGTACAAACTAGTGTTTGCCTAGGGATTGGAAGCAAATCAGGCAATCATAATGAGGTTAAAGTCTGATTGTGTTCCTTAGAATTTGATTAGAACTATTCTACTCAATACCACATCATACTACCCCACACCACATCACATAATACAGCATCATAAAGCTCATTAACTCCCTGCTTCACCTGTAGAGGAAGTTAAAAAAAACACTGATCCCATAGTACAAGACCACTCAGCCCGATTAAAAAAATACACAAGGCCACAAAACACCATGAAAACATTGAATGTTGTGTTGCATAAAAAATCCAAAATATGTAACATTTTAGATCTAATCTAGTGCCTGCTGGGAATGTTTTCTAATTATATCATATCTCAACAAGTTATTTTTAGGGTGGCTGAACTCTTGTGCTTTCCCAACCGCCATTTTCGCATACCTTTTCGGACAACCTGTTAAACTCTATTGTCCTATTGTTTGGGGGATTATAGACTGCCTTTTTGGTATTTTGAGGTCTAAGACAGTATCTTCGGGTGTCTTGAGTTTTTCTGAGGTTTTACATTTTCTAAGGGGATTGCATTTGTAAAACAAAGGGCCACAATTAGGGTTTGTCAGAGAGGGAACACAGCCGTAAATGGAGGCTCTTCTAGTTTGATAATCTTGCAATTCTCCTGCTCAGTTTACAGTTGGAGAAGTGCCAGTTTTCTGCCAAGCCAACAGGGCATAAGCAGGCTCCATCAGGCCGATCCAGTATGGGTCCATCAATCAAAATACATCAAACCATCTGTCTTATTGAGATGTACTTTTGTTCTGTTCGGGACCATCAGGGAATAGCTGGAGGTCCCAAACTGCAAACAAGAGAAATGATCACCTTGCGCTTGGAGAAAATTCTCAGAAAATCACTGCAATCAATGTTTTCAGTTTTTTCAATAGCAAAGTTTCACTATTTCCTGGCAAGAATTGATGTAAAGAGTCTTTAGGCATCTATGACAAACTCAGATGTGACCACAGCAATCCGATAGATCTTAGCCACCAGACGTGTACATTATATAACGTAGAACACCATGATCCTGGAAATGAGGTATATTCGTCTCCTTAACAACTTCTTGACTTTCAGTGGTGAGATATACATACAAATACAAGGGACAGCTATGTCAGTCAAAGATGCCTCAGACAATGTCTAAATCTTCACAGGACAGAAGGAGTGTTACTGGGAAAGCATTGAAGACTTTACAGAACACACCCTGTAGGAAACCGGGCCTCTTTGCAGATTCCCCCCAATTTTTGACCCATTTTAGAAGTACTGCTACTGGTCTTTATATCTGACAGTGCAATGAGGCCTGCTAATCATATCTCAGTGCAAGTGCTCTTGTCTTAAAACAAAGTGTGTTAGATTGTTTCACAATTGATACAGGACTTTAGCACCCCTGTAAGTCCCTAGTAAGTGGATCCATACACAAATTGTGCACAGCCTGCTATCGCAGGCTACGTGTCAGGGTGCAAACCCTGTGTGAAAGCCTGGACATGGTACATTAATTGTGGCCATGCCAAAGTCACTGCATGCATTATATGTAAGCCACCCCTGCACCAGGCCTTGGGAGTCCTAATGCAGGGTGTATTATAATACATGTGAGGGCATATCTGCATCACCAGATGTGCCCATGTAATATCTAGTTCTATTACTAAATATTGCAAGTGACGAGGCAGCCATCTTAGAACATGTACTGGACATTGGTCATCACAAGTGCCATTGGCTGCACGGAAAATAATGGGGTTTGGTATCAAATACCTCATCTTAATAAATCAATAATGATGTCAGGAATTGATTTATTATTACATGCACCCAGAGGGCACCTTGGAGGTGCCCCCTGAAACCTTCTAGTCATCTAGTGTGCTAGCTGACTAGTATTGACCAGCCTGCCACCACAGATGAGTTTCTAACCCTGTGGAGATGAGAGCCCCTGCTCTCTGAGGTCAGAAACAATGCCTGCTCTTGCAAGGAGTGTTATACCCTCTGAAATAGGATGGCTTGTAAATCTACATACCTAGGCCAGAAACCTCAAAGTCCCTGCTGCTTTTGATATGCAACCCCAGTTTCCCCCAGACCTGGGAGAGGTAACTCCCTGCCCTAAGGCCCATTGGGTACAAGAACAGGGGATAATTTAGATAGTCATGGGGTGTGTTGCACTTACAGGCTGGACACACCCCTAGAGGGGGTCAGCCTGATGTGACTAGAATTTCAATATCTTGTGTGTGGTGGAATTAGGAACTCTGGAAAAGGGTGCTGCTCATCCCCACAGGAAGTGGTTATCTAGGGGGTGTAGTGACCCCAAGGGTAAGTAGCCCATTGGCTATTATCCTTCACTCCCCTTAACACCCCTAAAGTCTGACCGCGAGAACAAGTCAGGACTTGACTACTGGGAACCGAGGAAAACAGAAGAAGGACCAAAGAGAGTGAGAACTGAAGACCTGCACGAAAGACTGGCATAGAGCCCCGCCAAGCTTCCTGTGCTTCGAAAATCACTGGACCAGCTTCAAAAAGATCTGGACACCTTTCCTAGGACACTTGGAGTACTGCCAAGTGCCTCAACAACTGGGAAGGAGCTCCCTTGGAGTTGAGGAGCTACTCCCCTGCATCAACAGGCACTGCCAGCAGTGGTCCAGTGCACTGTGTTGCTGACCATCGGTCCTCTGAGGGATCAAGCTACTAGGAAAAGGTCACTAAGGATCTAAAAGGTCAGCCACATCTCCCCTGGGAGTTTTAAGATGCTGACCTCTCCAGCACCAATACACTGGATACTGGAGTAGTTGCAGCAGCCAAGGCTTGTCGTGTCCAGTGTAGGCACCAACGCAGAGGAAAACCAACCTGCACATCAAGGGACTTCAAGGACAGTGAGACTCACATCAAGAGTGGCCAAGCTGTCCTGTTTTGACCCTCTTCTGCAGAACCAAGAAACAGAGGAGTTTCTATCTGCTATGACCCGGTGCCTCAAAGCACCTATGCACACAAGCCCTGCAGCCTGAGTCTGAGGGAGTTAATGATGCTCACATAGTCTGAGACCCTCTGGATCTGAGTCAACCCCTGGGTTTAGCCGGACGCGTCCCCCAGTCACCGCCTGCAGCCGCTTTCTGCAGGATCCTAAAACTGCAAGGATCTTCAGCAGCGTGACACAACGCTTTTAAACCCCAAAGCACACAAGCTCCACAGCCTGGGATCAAGTGGACCAATGGTGTTGCTGCATGCCCAAGACCCTCAAGACCTCAGCCACCTTTTAGGTTCAGCTGGATTGGTCACCCAGTCCCCATTTGCAGCCTCATTCCCCCATAGTAAAGTTAGACTTTAGGTCTAAACTTAAACTTTTGGTCTAAGCTTAGACTTTTGGTATAAGTTTACCTTTCTGAATCGGGACCTTAGTGTATTTTTCTGGGACTTGAAAATTGATACCTCAAGAAGTACTTACCCATTCATGGTAGTCTTGGGTTCTAAACTATTATAACAATCTGTGTTATTTTTATAAATTGGTGTTGATTTCTTTTTGAGTGTGTGTCTCGCTTACTGGCTGTGTGTGCAGTAAATGCTTAACACTATCCTCTGATAAGCCTAACTGCTCTCTCACACTCCCACAAAAGAGAGCTTTTTGGGTTCTTGCTTTAACCCCTGTTAGCAAATAAGGGTCAACCTGAACTATCTATCATACTGTCCCCTTACATTGGGACACTACATAGATATCCAGTGTCCTACACACACCACGCATCATGTACTGGGCAAGCTATATCAATGACATCCTATTGATATTGCAAGGCAACAAGACTCTACTACAGAAATGTATGTAAAAATGAATGGTAACAACCTCAATGCTATGCTTACGTACAAGAACTGTAAGACCAAAGTGGAATTCTTGGATGTGACAGTCTAGATCAGTAACAGTGTACAGACCAAACCACATTGAAATGACACAGAAGCAAATGCCAGATTGCATGGATCCAGCGTTTACCCACAACATATCTGCAAAGAAGAACTACTAAAGACCAACCAAAATTGTAGTGAAGAAGATATGTTATGTTAATTAGATTTACTTATCATCATACCTTAATTTCTACTTTTTACTACTTCAAGGACGCATAGATTATTCAAATATGTCTTCCAGACTAACATATAACAAATGTAATAAACCAATCCAATTTCACCACTAGGGAATCATCCCTTACTTCTGCTTTTTTCAGACACAATTAAAACTAACATATGATTATAAAAGAGAATGCATGAAAGTCACCTCCATCCACACTGACAAAAGGCTATGCTGAGTTTGCATAGGTGGTATGTCATATCCGCTATAGAAATAAAAGCTGGATTCCATACATTTTTCATGCATCACCATTTCTCCAACCAATCTAGAGTGGAGTCAGCCACTTCGTGAATTTGGAAAGTGCACAAGTCTTTTTATTCGTAGCATCCTCCATCTTAGATGAAAGCATAGAAGGCTCCTGTGGCTATCTTTGATGTGGATGTGCTTAATTCAGAAAAACATCCGAGATGGAAAACTGCTAAGAAAACATAGTGTTAAGGAAACAAATGTCATTTCGTAACTATCCATAAAGCGCATTGTGCCCCATGTAGCATGAATAGCCTTGGTAGCATCATATCTTGGCCAACAACAGGTATACCACAAGTGCTGATGTTCCTCATAAAAAACAAACCTCACAGAACAATATTATGTTAATATGTGACCTACCAAATTGATGCTTATCAAATTTCTTGGTATAAATCAAGTGAAGGCCAATCACAGAGGGCACAGAGGGGACTTGTCAGTGGTCCACATTCCACCTGCAACAGCCATATCTTTTAATTATTGACTGGATTTAAGATTTGTCACTTATATTAAAGCTGTTAATTACTAGAAGAATTTTGATTGCTCTTGCCAGTACTTACATTCGAGTCAACTCATAAGTGATACATTTTGCAATTCTAAGTAATTTCCAAAATGGGCTCTGGTAAGGTAAAATGTAAATTTATATGCTAAAACAAACTTTACCAAAGGAATTGATATGTCATTTAGGGCCAGATGGAGCAAAGTTTTGCGAGTCGAAAATGGCCTGATTCGCAATTTGCGACCTCGTAAAATCCAAAATGGGATGCAAAAATCCCTTTTCCGAAGTGCAGATAGCGATGCGAGCCATTACCGACTCGCAAAAATTGCGACCTGATTGTGCGACCCGCAAAGAGGAAGACGCAATTTGCGAGTCCCAAACCATATGAAAAAGCCAGTCGCAAATTGCGACTAGTTGCAAAAAGCCCATTTTGCACACCCAAATTACCACTAAGTCAGAGCAGGTGGTAACCAGAACCAAAGTATAAAAGGAGACCCAGAAGGCATCTGGGTTACTCAAAATGGCTGAACTGTATGTGATAGCATGGAGGAGGAGAGTCCATGCCGCCCAGCAGAGGAGGAGGAGGAGCCAGAGACAGGAGAGGATATACCGAACCAGGCAGACACTTTTCCAACAAACTGAGGAGGAGATTTATGACAAATATAGACTGAGCAGTGCAGCAATATTAGAATTAATTGAACTACTCAATCCGCAGCTTCAACGACGGACAATGCACGGCAGCGCCATCTCCACACATGTGCAAGTGCTATGCGCGCTGTACCTCTTGGCAAAAGTGGAGGTGCGCTCCAGTATGCCCCAGAAACAGCATTCAAGATCGTTGGCGCATGTGCAATCCTACACAACATTTCCACCAGACATGGGCTACATCTCACCCCTGAAGGCACAGATTCAGAGGATGAGGAGCAAGCGCTACCACACCGACAGCCTGGGGATAGAAGCATTGCAAGTCAAGGCAGACAGAGACGGGACCACATTGCAACCCAATACTTTGGCAGGTACGTGGCAACTGTCACCACACTCACTGATGTCAGACAAACAGAGCCCAGTTGTGTAGTGGAACAAACAAAGGGGGTCATTATGACCCTGGCGGAAGGCAGAGAAGCGGCGGTAAGACCGCCAACAGGCTGGCGGTCTTTTTTTTTGTATTATGAGCATGGCGGTTACCACCATGGTCATCCGCCGGTTCTCCGTTCCGCCCGCCGGTCTGGAGACCAGGGTCTCCAGCCCGGCGGCCGTGACTATACCGCCGGCGGTATTTGGACCCGGCTGACCGCCATGGATTTCATGGGGTTTGAAACCGCCATGAAATCCATGGTGGTAAGCACTATCAGTGCCAAGGAATTCCTTCCCTGGCACTGATATGGGGTCTCCCCCACCCCCAACCCCCACCCGACTCCCTCCCCTACACCCCCCCTTCACCCCTGCCACCCCCTAAAGGTGGCAGGACCCCCCTCCCCACCCCGACCCCCAACATAACATCACACATACACACACGATACGCACGCAGGCACCACCAACACACATACACGCACACACACCGACATACATGCAAACATCCACACACACAGTCAGACACGCACATCCACATTCAAACATACACGCACACATCCATACAGACATACCTACAGACATTCACGCACTCATTCCCAAACACACTACACCCCCGCATGCATACACGCACTCACACACCCCCTCTACATACACACACGCACACCCCCATGCACCCACACAACACACAACACCCCCTCACCCCCCTCCCCTCACGGACGATCGACTTACCTGGTCCAACGATCCTCCGGGAGGGGACGGGAACCATGGGGGCTGCTCCGCCGACACCACACCGCCAACAGAACACCGCCACGCCGAATCACAGGACGTGATTCGCTGGGCGGGGTTCTGTTGGCGTGGCGGTGGAGGTGGAGCAACCTCCACTTCCCCGCCGCCCGCCAGTATGGCTGTTGGCGGCTCTCCGTCTGTAAAAGGACAGAGAGCTGCCAACGGTCATAATAGGCCGAGCGGCAAACCACCAACACTGGCGGTCTTCCGCACGGCGGTGCCTCGGCGGTCTTGGAAAAAGACCGCCGAGGTCAAAATGACCCCCAAAATCTTTTTATTAGTAAACTAAATGATGAAAGAAATGTGCTGTCCATTAAAGTCTGTACATGTCCAAATGTAATGGGTACACATTAACATCAAGTGCCTCATGACTCATGCTGTCTGATGGCTTACACCCTCCTCCTTGTGCGCTCAGCATGGCTCATCCCAGGTGGGTCAGCTGACCCCTGCTGTGCACTTGCACTCCTTAGCACACAGGAGTCACTGGCAGACACACTACTTATTATGGACCACTCCTCACTGTCATGAGGGGTCTCACCTGTGCCCCTTGCCACCTGCCTAGCTTCCATCAAGTCCACTGTGTGGCTGATGCAGCCAAGTCCACGTGCCACATCCCCCGCAAAGTGGCCAAGTTCCACCTGTAAACTCACTGTCCGTCTAGGCAGGCCAGTAGTGTTTGTTGCAAGACGCCCAATTGAAGCTGTCATGCGGTCGAAGCGTGCCAATGTGTGGTGCACCCTGCTCCTTGCCCTCTGTCTGTCTGCCACCAGTTCCATCACAAGTTGGTGGATGGCCTGGGTGAGATCCCCCACATTTTCATTCAGTCTAGTGAACTGCGTGTTCACTTCAGCCAGGCCAGTGGTCATGTTGCTCTCCATCCTGTGCAATGTACTTGAGATTGACCTCAATTGTCTGTTTTGCAGGCGCTGACCGTTAAGGTGGGATGCCTCTATTCCTGCAATTCCTCCCCCCCCCCATCTCCTCCTGGAGCACCGCCAGAACTCTGCGTCTGTGTCTGCGCCTTTGTCGTGCTGCTTGCTCTGGACGACTTGCTGTGGGGCTGGGGCCAGGGGTCGTATCAGCTTCCCCCATTTCCTGCTCTTGTTCCTGAGAGGACTCTGTTGGTGTCCTGCTGGGCCCAGGAATTTCTCCTGCAGCCTCCTGCACTGTCTCTGGCCCGTTGTCTCCTCCCTGCCTGTTGTCGCTGCTGGGGGTGTCTTGTGGGAGACCTGTGGGACATAGGGAATACACTGTCAGTCTCTCACATCTGTTTTATGCCTCATAATAAACATTTGCCTATATGCTCACTACTGTACTACATTGCCCATAATGCACTATTCTAGTGGTTGCTAGACTGGAATGGAGCTAGTCTGGTTGTGCCTGATGCTGTGTACTGGGAGAGTGTGGATACTGCATTTGTAGGTTTGAATGCATATCTCATGGTACTCACTTTTGGATGTCCCTGGTGCAGAACTGTCCACTTCTCCCATTCCGAGTACGGCCTCAGGCTCCAGGGTCTGCTCCACCATTGCTTCCTTGGCTGTGGGTGGTGGGACAGTGGATGGTCCTCCTCCGGTGCCCCTCATTTCTCTGAGCCGCTCTGCTACCCTCTCCTTTGTCCTGGAGCGCAGGTCATACCACCTTTTCTTGATTTCCTCCAAGGTGCGGTGGCTCACCCCGGTGGCATTAATCTGGTCCTGGATTTGCTGCCAAATCTTCTTTTTTTCTGTGTCTGGGACACTCAGGGCTGCCTTCCCAAACAGTTTGTCGTGGTGCTGGCACCATTCCTCTGTGAGCACCTCCAGTTCTTTGTCAGAAAACTTCAGTTTTCTTCTTCTGCCAGCACTGCCTGTTTCCTCCATTGTCGCAGCAGGTCCTCTCTCCTGGGTGTTGCACAGCAGTTTGGAAAGGGTGTGGTCCTCCCTCCTCCCAGGTGTATTTGGTGACTTCCTGGTTCTGATGTCATCACCAAGAGCCAGGAAGTGAATTTCCAAACTGTTGTGCTGCACCTGCAGGCAATTTGCGGGCCAGTCGCAATTTGCGACACCCTACTCGCAAATTGCGAGCTCGCTTTTAGCGAGGTCGCAAAACGCGACCTCACTAGAAGCGAACTCGCAAAATGCGGTGCAACATCTTTTGCGAGTCGCAAATTGGTGTCGCACTTTTTTCTTGGATCCCATTTTGCGAGTTGGAAATTGCAATTCGCATTGAATCGTAATTTCCGACTCGCTATTTTTTTCCTACCTACATCTGCCCCTTAATGTACCATAGTAAATATTGATTGTTCTTCTTTAGGCATACTAGTAAGTTTGTTTTTAATACTCAGAAAGTTATAGTAATCCCTATATTCCATAGCTGAGTATAGCAATTAGGAATTATTTATGTACATGTTGACAATGCGTCCCTCACCTTATTTCCCAAGGCTACTATGTATAAGTCACTTTCAAATTTGACATCATCTACCTCAAAAAGGACTTTTATGAAACAAGTGGATTTCAAATTTGAAAGAACGCCTATCTTAAAAAGTACCTTTATACAATAAAATGCCCCAGAATCTGTATTAATACTCATACATTGGAATAATTCACATATAACATTATTAGATACAAAGATCGGATGTTATGCTTGTGTAACTTGATAATCCAAGATTACCTGGTTTCTATTACGTGATTTTTTGTTTTTCACAAATATAAATGAAAATCTACTTTGGTGCCATTTTGACCATTGTATACATAGAGAATGGAATAGTGTGTTTTTTATTGTGATGATATTGTGTGTTATTAACATGACAACTCATGATGCGTCCTGAAGTTGGTTTATTGTATTATTGTAGTTGTTCCTCACACCTTATTATATCTAAGCAGTATTCTGGTTGGGTGTGATCTTGAATTTCCTATGAATTCCCACTCAAGACATAATGAATCAGAGCATGATAATGGTTAATAAAACAAAGCACTACATTATTCTCAAATTACCCATGCAGTAACCATCCATTTGGTTTAATGAAAAATGTAGCATTATCATTGTTAGCCAAAAGAGTGTTGTAGGAAATTTGCTGTATCTGCATGCTCACGCCAGATTTTACTCCTTTTAACCCCTTCGCTGCCAGGCCTTTTCCCCCTCCTGTGCTGAGCCTTTTTTTGGCTATTTGGAGCAGTTCGCGCTTAGGCCCTCATAACTTTTTGTTCACGTAAGCTACCCACGCCAAATTTGCGTCCTTTTTTTCCAACATCCTAGGGATTCTAGAGGTACCCAGACTTTGTGGGTTCCCCAGAAGGAGGCCAAGAAATTAGCCAAAAAACAGTGAAAATTTCATTTTTTTAAAAAAAATTGGAAAAATGGGCTGCAGAAGAAGGCTTGTGGTTTTTTCCCTGAAAAGGGCATCAACAAAGGGTTTGCGGTGATAAAATCACCAGCTTCCCAGCTTTCAGGAACAGGCAGACTTGAATCAGAAAACCCAATTTTTCAACCCAATTTTGGCATTTTACTGGGACATACCCCATTTTTATGATTTTTTGTGCTTTCAGCCTCCTTCCAGTCAGTGACAGAAATGGGCATGAAACCAACGCTGGATCCCATAAACCACAACATTTCTGAAAAGTAGACAAAATTCTGAATTCAGCAAGGGGTAATTTGTGTAGATCCTACAAGGGTTTCCTACAGAAAATAACAACTGAAAAAGAAAAATATTGAAATTGAGGTGAAAAAAACATCAATTTTTCTCTAAGTTTTACTCTGTAACTTTTTCCTGCAATGTCAGATTTTCGAAAGCAATATACCGTTACGTCTGCTGGACTCTTCTGGTTGTGGGGATATATAGGGCTTGTAGGTTCATCAAGAACTCTAGGTACCCAGAGCCAATAAATGACCTGCACCCTGCAGTGGGTTTTCATTCTATGCCGGGTATACAGCAATTCATTTGCTGAAATATAAAGAGTAAAAAATAGCTATCAAGAAAACCTTTGTATTTCCAAAATGGGCACAAGATAAGGTGTTGAGAAGCAGTGGTTATTTGCACATCTCTGAATTCCGGGGTGCCCATACTAGCATGTGAATTACAGGGCATTTCTCAAATAGACGTCTTTTTTACACACTGTCTTACATTTGGAAGGGAAAAATGTAGAGAAAGACAAGGGGCAATAACACTTGTTTTGCTATTCTATGTTCCCCCAAGTCTCCCGATAAAAATGATACCTCACTTGTGTGGGTAGGCCTAGCGCCCGCAACAGGAAACGCCCCAAAGCGCAACGTGGACACATCACAGAAAACAGACCTGTTTTTAGCAAAGTGCCTACCTGTAGATTTTGGCCTCTAGCTCAGCCGGCACCTAGGGAAACCTACCAAACCTGTGCATTTCTGAAAACTAGAGACCTAGGGGAATCCAAGATGGGGTGATTTGTGTGGCTCGGACCAGGTTCTGTTACCCAGAATCCTTTGCAAACCTCAAAATTTGGCTAAAAAAACACATGTTCCTCACATTTCTGTGGCAGAAAGTTCTGGAATCTGAGAGGAGCCACAAATTTCCTTCCACCCAGCGTTCCCCCACGTCTCGCGATAAAAATGATACCTCACTTGTGTGGGTAGGCCTAGCGCCCGCGACAGGAAACGCCCCAAAGCGCAACGTGGACACATCGCAGAAAACAGACCTGTTTTTAGCAAAGTGCCTACCTGTAGATTTTGGCCTCTAGCTCAGCCGCCACCTAAGGAAACCTACCAAACCTGTGCATTTCTGAAAACTAGAGACCTAGGGGAATCCAAGATGGGGTGATTTGTGTGGCTCGGACCAGGTTCTGTTACTCAGAATCCTTTGCAAACCTCAAAATTTGGCTAAAAAAACACATGTTCCTCACATTTCTGTGGCAGAAAGTTCTGGAATCTGAGAGGAGCCACAAATTTCCTTCCACCCAGCGTTCCCCCACGTCTCCCGATATAAATGATACCTCACTTGTGTGGGTAGGCCTAGCGCCCGCGACAGGAAACGCCCCAAAGCGCAACGTGGACACATCACAGAAAACAGACCTGTTTTTAGCAAAGTGCCTACCTGTAGATTTTGGCCTCTAGCTCAGCCGCCACCTAGGGAAACCTACCAAACCTGTGCATTTCTGAAAACTAGAGACCTAGGGGAATCCAAGATGGGGTGATTTGTGTGGCTCGGACCAGGTTCTGTTACCCAGAATCCTTTGCAAACCTCAAAATTTGGCTAAAAAAACACATGTTCCTCACATTTCTGTGGCAGAAAGTTCTGGAATCTGAGAGGAGCCACAAATTTCCTTCCACCCAGCGTTCCCCCACGTCTCGCGATAAAAATGATACCTCACTTGTGTGGGTAGGCCTAGCGCCCGCGACAGGAAACGCCCCAAAGCGCAACGTGGACACATCACAGAAAACAGACCTGTTTTTAGCAAAGTGCCTACCTGTAGATTTTGGCCTCTAGCTCAGCCGCCACCTAGGGAAACCTACCAAACCTGTGCATTTCTGAAAACTAGAGACCTAGGGGAATCCAAGATGGGGTGATTTGTGTGGCTCGGACCAGGTTCTGTTACCCAGAATCCTTTGCAAACCTCAAAATTTGGCTAAAAAAACACATGTTCCTCACATTTCTGTGGCAGAAAGTTCTGGAATCTGAGAGGAGCCACAAATTTCCTTCCACCCAGCGTTCCCCCACGTCTCCCGATAAAAATGATACCTCACTTGTGTGGGTAGGCCTAGCGCCCGCGACAGGAAACGCCCCAAAGCGCAACGTGGACACATCTCAGAAAACAGACCTGTTTTTAGCAAAGTGCCTACCTGTAGATTTTGGCCTCTAGCTCAGCCGCCACCTAGGGAAACCTACCAAACCTGTGCATTTCTTAAAACTAGAGACCTAGGGGAATCCAAGATGTGGTGATTTGTGTGGCTCGGACCAGGTTCTGTTACCCAGAATCCTTTGCAAACCTCAAAATTTGGCTAAAAAAACACATGTTCCTCACATTTCTGTGGCAGAAAGTTCTGGAATCTGAGAGGAGCCACAAATTTCCTTCCACCCAGTGTTCCCCCACGTCTCCCGATAAAAATGATACCTCACTTGTGTGGGTAGGCCTAGCGCCCGCGACAGGAAACGCCCCAAAGCGCAACGTGGACACATCACAGAAAACAGACCTGTTTTTAGCAAAGTGCCTACCTGTAGATTTTGGCCTCTAGCTCAGCCGCCACCTAGGGAAACCTACCAAACCTGTGCATTTCTGAAAACTAGAGACCTAGGGGAATCCAAGGAGGGGTGACTGGCGGGGCTCGGACCAGGTTCTGTTACCCAGAATCCTTTGTAAAGCTCAAAAATTGGCTAAAAAAAAAAATGTTCCCCACATTTCTGTGGCAGAAAGTGCTGGAATCTGGGAGGAGCCACAAATTTCCTTGCACCCAGCGTTCCCCCAAGTCTCCCGATAAAAATGATACCTCACTTGCGTGGGTAGGCCTAGCGCCCGCGACAGGAAACGCCCCAAAGCGCAACGTGGACACCACCAAAATTTTGGAAGAAAACAGAGGTGTTTTTTGCGAAGTGACTACCTGTAAATTTTGGCCTCTAGCTCAGCCGGCACCTAGGGAAACCTACCAAACCTGTACATTTCTGAAAACTAGAGACCTAGGGGAATCCAAGGAGGGGTGACTGGCGGGGCTCGGACCAGGTTCTGTTACCCAGAATCCTTTGCAAAGCTCAAAAATTGGCTAAAAAAAACACATGTTCCTCACATTTCTGTGGCAGAAAGTGCTGGAATCTGGGAGGAGCCACAAATTTCCTTGCACCCAGCGTTCCCCCCAAGTCTCCCGATAAAAATTATACCTCACTTGCGTGGGTAGGCCTAGCGCCCGCGACAGGAAACGCCCCAAAGCGCAACGTGGACACCACCAACATTTTGGAAGAAAACAGAGGTGTTTTTTGCGAAGTGACTACCTGTAGATTTTGGCCTCTAGCTCAGCCGGCACCTAGGGAAACCTACCAAACCTGTACATTTCTGAAAACTAGAGACCTAGGGGAATCCAAGGAGGGGTGACTGGCGGGGCTCGGACCAGGTTCTGTTACCCAGAATCCTTTGCAAAGCTCAAAAATTGGCTAAAAAAAACACATGTTCCTCACATTTCTGTGGCAGAAAGTACTGGAATCTGGGAGGAGCCACAAATTTCCTTCCACCCAGTGTTCCCCCAAGTCTCCCGATAAAAATGATACCTCACTTGTGTGGGTAGGCCTAGCGCCCGCGACAGGAAACGCCCCAAAGCGCAACGTGGACACCACCAAAATTTTGGAAGAAAACAGAGGTGTTTTTTGCGAAGTGACTACCTGTAGATTTTGGCCTCTAGCTCAGCCGGCACCTAGGGAAACCTACCAAACCTGTACATTTCTGAAAACTAGAGACCTAGGGGAATCCAAGGAGGGGTGACTGGCGGGGCTCGGACCAGGTTCTGTTACCCAGAATCCTTTGCAAAGCTCAAAATTTGGCTAAAAAAACACATGTTCCTCACATTTCTGTGGCAGAAAGTTCTGGAATCTGAGAGGAGCCACAAATTTCCTTCCACCCAGCGTTCCCCCATGTCTCCCGATAAAAATGATACCTCACTTGTGTGGGTAGGCCTAGCGCCCGCGACAGGAAACGCCCCAAAGCGCAACGTGGACACATCACAGAAAATAGACCTGTTTTTAGCAAAGTGCCTTCCTGTAGATTTTGGCCTCTAGCTCAGCCGCCACCTAGGGAAACCTACCAAACCTGTGCATTTCTGAAAACTAGAGACCTAGGGGAATCCAAGATGGGGTGACTTGAGGGGCTCTGACCAGGTTCTGTTACCCAGAATCCTTTGCAAACCTCAAAATTTGGCTAAAAAAACACATGTTCCTCACATTTCTGTGGCAGAAAGTTCTGGAATCTGAGTGGAGCCACAAATTTCCTTCCACCCAGCGTTCCCCCAAGTCTCCCAATAAAAATGATACCTCACTTGTGTGGGTGGGCCAGGTGCCTCCAACAGAATAAGGCCCAAAACTTGTAGAGATACAGGGGATAGTACTGCGAGTTTATAAGGACATATTCTTTTATACATCTTTAGACTGACTCTGCTTTGGGGACCCACATACGTGAGGTGTCATTTTATTTGGGAGACTGAGGGGAACACTGGGGAGTAGGAATTTTGTGCTGGAGTGGTGATCGTACGAAGAAAAGTCAGGAAAATATGCTTTTTTTAAGCACATTTTGAGGTTTACAGAGGAGTCTGGGTAAGAAAATGTTGGGGGATCCACGCAAGCCACACCTCCCTGGACTCCTTGGGGTGTCTAGTTTTAAAAAATGTCTGGGTTTGGTAGGTTTCCCTAGATGAAGGCCGCACACAGGACCAAAAACATAGGTGCCCTCTCCCCCCCCAAACACAGGTAGTTTTGTAATATATCGTTTTGATGTGCCCACATACGTCCGTGATGTGCCAAACACTAAAATTTTGAAAAGAAACACACTTAGGTTATGTGAAAAAGACCCCTCACCCACCAACCAAGTTGGTGGCATGTTTCATCATCGGGGTCCCACCTGAGGCACCTAGCGTGTCATAGGTGTGCTGCGACGCCTGATTACAGCGGAGCAGGTTTGGTCATTTTTACCACACATACTGGTTGGATTTGGCACGAGGGTGAGTGATGGTTCAGTAGATCAAATTTTACTAACAAGAGCTTTCACAAAAATGAAAAGCACTGTTAGTAACTGAAAGGCAAAAAACTGAACCAATGACTCACAGCTCGTGAGCTGTAAAGCCGCGACAAGGCACCAACCGCTTTACAGTCCATTCACACAACTTTCATACATGACACACACAAGGCCATTCACACCGCCAGCCACGGGCCCAGCACATTACAACACTCACATCGACAGACAGCGCCACTCAAGGGCCCATCACTTACATACGCCCACATGCCTGATACAACAATCACACCAGCTGATGGGAGTGTGTGGACTGGTGTTTGGCTGGCAGTGTGTTGCAGTAGCCAACATCAAGTCAATATGTACAGTCTCAGCCAAGCCCCACTCCACACACACTGGCATCATATATATTTTTTTTTTTTAAACAGAGGAACCCCTAACTAAGTAGAAAGAATTACAAAACAACAAACACAAAAGCTCTAACTAAGAACATGACAGAAATGCTAACCATGAAACTAAACACATGAAAATACAAAACAGACATGAGTTTACACTCATGGTTGTTCCCAGAAATTCTTCTGGGTGTGGTAATTCTTAAAACAAGCACCGACACACAGCCCAGGCTTTGAAGGACAATCTGGGCAGTACATTCGAGACTCCCTCCGGATACCTCTTCGAAAACACACTCTACATTTCTTAGCTGGAAAGTCTTTTTTGGGTGTGGGAGGAATGTGCTCAGCAAAGTGGCGATCTTTCAATCTAGCCACATCCTCCACCACTGCTTCTCTAGGAACTCTGGCCTGTTCCACCACAATAAGGCTCTCTATCACTGACTCCTGAAATTTCACAAATGTCATCTTTGAGTCTGGAGACCGATCCCTAAACACAATAAAAGCATTGAAGGTTGCTAAGTGGAAGAGGTGAAGTGCTAACTTCTTATACCAAACATAAGACTTACGAATAGCAGTATAAGGTTCCAACCTCTGGTCAACTCTATCTACACCTCCCATGTGCTTATTATAATCTAAAATGCACACAGGTTTGCGCACTTCAGCAACCTGGCCCCAAACAGTCACAGGGGAAGTACTCTCATCATGGATGGTACTTAGCATGTAGACATCCCTCTTGTCTGAAAATTTCAAAGCTAGCAGCTCCTCGTTCCGCAAGGCACAGCACTGTCCCCTCTCAAGTTTTTTACAGACAAGCTCCCTTGGATAGCCTTTCCGGTTAGAACGGATTGTGCCACAAGCAACTGTGTCCACTCTAAACAATTCCTTGAACAACTGCACACCAGTGTAGAAGTTATCTACATACAAATGGTGACCTTTGTTGAACAGTCGTCTACCAAGATCCCACACAATTTTCTCAGTAACTCCAAAAGTGGGAGGACAACCAGGGGGGTCAATATTGGAATCCCTACCAGTGTACACACGGAAACTATACACATATCCTGTCCTACTTTCAGACAGCATATACAATTTAATTCCATATCGTGCCCTTTTGCTAGGAATGTACTGCCTAAAAACCAAACGACCCTTGAAGAGGACCAAAGACTCGTCCACACTTAACTCTTTGCCTGGAACATAGACCTCCGAAAACCGATCTACAAAATGATCAAGGACAGGCCTAATCTTAAAAAGACGGTCAGAATCTGGGTGATCTCGTGGCAAGGCTAATGCATTGTCAACAAAATGCAGCATCCTAAGAAGAAGCAAATACCGATTACGACTCATGGTAGCTGGAAATATAGCTGTTGCCATCAAGGGACTAGTAGACCAATAAGAAGCCAGTGACAGCTTCCTTATCAACCCCATCAAAAAAGTCAAACCCAAAAACTTTTTTATCTCCTCCAAATTTGTGGGAATCCACTGGGCAGCTCTAGAGTGTGGCCTAAGTCTAGCAGCGTTGTCCCTCAAATGCTGCTCCGCATACAAATTAGTCTGCTCAACAATCTCTTCCAAAAACACATCATCCATGAATAACTCAAAGAAATTGATAGGCATAAAGTTCTCTGTATTGGCGTTACACCCCGGGAGACCAGTAAAGGCAGGCAACTCTGGCTGCTCCATGTTTGGGGCAACCCAGACATCAGGTCTTCTAACGGGAAACCTTTCAGCCCCAGGTTGCTGCACTATTGGCACATCAATGTCCTCCTCTAAAACAGAACCTTCATCTGCACTGAGTGTGGCTTCATCATCAGAAGATTCCCCTCCAACAGAAACATCACTGCCAGAATCTCTGACTTCCTCCTCTGCCTCAGATGCAGAGTCCGTCTCATAGTCATGATCAGACTGTGACTCAAAAAGCATACCAACCACCTGCTGAGCGGTCATCCTGCGGCTAGCCATGATCTCTCCTGCTAAAATTAACTGGACAAATTCACCACCAACAACCAGCACTGTGTAAGACAAGTAACAAAGTGTAGCTTTGTTAGTAAGAGTTACAAACTCAAAAACTATACCGCTCACTTGCCTGAAAAAGCTTGATTCACCAGCAACTACACAGCAATCACCAATGATATCCCACTAAAAAGAAAGAAAGAAAGGCAAATTAGAAATAAGACAAAACAAATATCATTGTGCACAAACCTAAGGACAATTTCACACACAATCCTGCATTTCGTACACCCCCTACAAACATGTCATTCATGCATGGCAACAATACTCCTTTGGAGTAAATTGTTTTTACTTACCTAAAACATGCAACTGTGCAAACTGCAGGTCAACCACCGCCAAAACCGCAAGGAGCCACAGCAAATAAAGCAAAAGCTTTGAACTAGAACAAAAAGGAGGAAAACATTTTTTATCACAAATGCAAAGACTTCTTCAGTTGACAAACACCCCACCATCAAACATTTTAGAAATTGGTGCCTAAGTGGATTCTGCCATAGGGGCAGATGGGCCTACTAAAAAAATAGGCCTGTCTGCCCCAAGGAAGCCAAAAAATACCTTTAGTACTGTGTCCCCATGGAGAGCGACCCTTGCCAAAGGGGACAGCCCTCAAACAAAAAAAAACAAAAAAAACACACACAACACTATCCCTGGTGCCTAAGTGGCTTCTGCCCCCTTGGGGGCAGGTGGGCCTAAGAAAATAGGCCCATCTGCCCCCAGGGGGTGTAGAAATGGCCAACAGGTCAATGCCCCCCTTGGGGGGGCGCCCCGTGACCAAGGGGACGCCCCCCCACAAAAATAAACAAATAAAAAAAAATCCCTGGCGTTCTAGTGGTTTCTGCCCCCCTTGGGGGCAGATCTGGCTAAAAAGTAGCCAATCTGCCCTCAAGGGGGGCAGAAATGGCCCTAAAGGACATGCCCCCCACAGGGGAGCGACCCTTGCCCAAGGGGGCGCCCCCCCATTCACTACACACACAATCCCTGGTGCCTAAGTGGCTTCCGCCCCCCTTGGGGGCAGATGGACCTAAAAAAAATAGGCCGATCTGCCCCCAAGGGGGGCAGAAAAGGCCAACAGTTCTCTTCCCCCTTGGGGGGGGCGCCCCTTGCCCAAGGGGGCACCCCCCCCCAACATAAATGCACAGAAAATATAAATCCCTGGTGATCCAGTGGTTTCTGCCCCCCTTGGGGGCAGATCCGCCTAAAAAGTAGGCCAATCTGCCCCCAAGGGGGGCAGAAATGGCCGTAACTAATTGCCCCCACAAGGGGAGCGACCCTTGCCCAAGGGGCCGCTCCCCGCAAACAAGAAACAGTGAAGAAAAACAAAAAAAACAAATCCCTGGTGTCTAGTGGGCATTCCTGCTGCCCGATCGCAATGCGATCGGGCAGCAGGAATGCTCAAAGAGACACCGGGGGAAAGGAAAAGCCTTTCCTTTCCCCCGGTGCCTCTTTAGCCCAAACCCCCCACCCACCGGGAAGAGGAACTCACCTCTTCTCCGTTCGCCGCACAGGAAGCAAATGGCTTCCTGTGCGGCGAAATCCCCATAATGAAGTCAGCGCGCGATCGCGCGCTGACGTCATTATGGGGGGGTGGGGGGGGTCGGGGGTGGAAGGGGAAGGGCTTCCCCTTCCATCCCTGACTTTGGGGGGGTGGGGGGAAGCACACAGAGGGAGCGAGAGCGCTCCCTCTGGGCTGTGTGCCGAGGACGTAGTGGTTACGTCCTCGGCACAGCAGCACTGTGCCGCAGGACGTAACCACTACGTCTGCGGCACAGAAGGGGTTAAAGATCCTATTCTTGTTGGTTGTTGAACTACATACACTTTATCAGTGCTAAACAGGAGTAAAGCGCGTGTGCTTCATCTTTAAACATGGTTACATTGATTTATCCTTGATTGACATGTTTACCCTACCTTAAAGTAGAAAATGCACCAAGGTCTCAACATTGAATGACTCCTGTGGACTGCAGCACCTTTTGTAATATCAATGGGATTAGTCTGTGAAACGTGGCTTCATACATGCCAATGAATCCTGACTGCTTCAATTCAAACCTGCAGTCTGACCTGTCAAAATAATCATTTTTGGCAGGTAGGAAACCCTACTTTCAAATATTTATAACTCATCTCTAAGGACACCTTGCTGTCTACATGTTAAGGTGCCTGATATTTAAAAGAAGGACATGTGCAAAAATAAAGTTGGTGTGTTCCTCCAGTGCCAAGTCCCCAAAGCTATTTTAATGGCAGGGCTGTAGCTAGAAGCTAAGAAAATACAGATTATACATTTTAATTAGTAACCTTTCAAGGAACTGGCTAGATAAGACATTTAAAGACTAGATTTTTTTTTATTTAATTCATTGGTGAAGACAGATTTTATAATAAATATTTATGAAACGCAACTGTTAGAAAGTTGCCATTTCACTGCCTGAACCTCCATGACGCTAATTTGCATTAGTCTGATAGCAGCTTCCAGTCTGTACTTGACCTTAATGATCTGTGAAAACTACACTTAGAGCAGGTACAATGCCTGGGCAGAAATTGGCAAAGCCCAGAAGGAGTGCCATACTCTTGAGGGCCTGTGGTGGCAGAACGAGGCCCACAGCTATTGACACTTCTGGTGATCACCTGGTTTACTGGGAGAATGGCCTGTAAAGTGAGGCTAAGGTCCCTCAGTGCTACAGGGTCTTTCTACTGGGACTGGCTCATTATGTACCCATGGCTAGACAAGACCTTCATGAGGTCTGCCACCCACTTCTATTGGCCACAGATGAGAGTAACCTTAGATGCATTCTGCAGGTCCTGCCCTACCTACCAGGTCAGTAGGAAGTCAGGGGGAAAGTGGAAGGATCCCATGGTTCCCCTTCCTTTCGCAGGCACCCCGTTTAAGAGGGTGGGCATCAACATTGTTGAGCCCGTGGACCCCAAGACTGCCTTAGTCCACAAGTTAATTCTGGTCTTGGTGGACTATGCCATTTGGTGAGAAACATCACTTACAACGTGGCAAATTCAACGCAGTACATTTACCAGGATGCTTTTACCACACATATGCGTTTACCATGCATGGCTTTATCACGCATGCCTTTACCACGAATTGCCTTTACCATGCATGCCTTTACAACGAATTTCAGTGTAAAGGCATGAATGGTAAAGGCGTATGTGTGGTAAAGGTTTCAAAGGTAAGTACAGGTAAGTTTTAAGTGGGTTGAGTGATACACACACATATATACATATATATCTATAGATATATATCTATATATATCTATAGATATATATGTATATATATATATATATACACACACACATATATATATACACAAACATATATACACACACATATATATATTTATATATATATGGTGGTGTTTAAGGTAATGGTCATTGGTGGTAAAGGCATTTTTATGTTTTAGGGTGGGTATGTGACTTTGGGTGGTAAGGGCATTTATAGGTTTTAAGGTGGGTATGGGTGTTGGGGTGCTAAGGGCATTTTTTGGTTTTAGGGGTCATGGGTTTTTGGGTGGTTAGGACATTTTTAACTTTTAGGCTAGGTATGGCTTTTGGGGTGGTATGGGCATTTTAGGTTTTAAGGTGGGTATGGCTTTTCAGATGGTAAGGGCATTTTTAAGTTTTAGGGTGGGTATGGGTTTTGGGGTGGTAGGGGCATTTTTAGGTTTTAGGGTGGATACGGGTTTCGGTGTGGTAAGAACATGTTTAGGTTTTAGGGTGGGTATGGGTTTTGGGGTGGTAAGGGCATTTTAGGTTTTAAGGTGGGTATGGCTTTTGGGGTGCTAAGGGTATTTTTAGGTTTTACGGTGGGTATGGGTTTTGGAGTGGTAAGGGCATTTTTAGATTTTAGGGTGGGTATGGATCTTGGGGAGGTAAGGGCATTTTTAGATTTTAAGGTGAGTATGGATTTTGGGGTGGTAAGGGTATTGTTAGGATTTAAGGTGGCTATGATTTATTTGGGTGGTAAGGGCATTTTTAGGTTTTAGGGTGAGTACTGGTTTTGGGGTGGTAAGGGCATCTTTAGATTTTAGGATGGGTATGAGTTTTGGGGTGGTAAGGGCATTTTTAGGTTTTAGGGTGGGTATGTTGTTTTGAGGTGGTAAGGGCATTTTTAGTTTTATGATGGATATGGGTTTTTGGGTAGTAAGGACATTTTTAGGCTTTAGGGTGGGTATGTGTTTTGGGGTGATAAGGGCATTTTAGGTTTTAAGGTGAGTATAGCTTTTTGGGTAGAAAATGCATTTTTAGCTTGTAGGCTGGGTATGGGTTTGGGGTTCTATGGGCATTTTTAGGTTTTAGGGTGGTAAGGGCATTTTAGGTTTTAAGTTGAGTGTAGCTTTTTAGATGGAAAATGCATTTTTAGCTTTTAGGGTGGATATAGGTTTGGGGTGGTATGGGCATTTTTAGATGTTAAGGTGGGTATGGGATTTGGGGTGGTAAGGACATTTTTATGTTTTAAGGGTGGGTATGGGATTTGGGGTGGTAAGGGCTTTTTTAGGTTTTAGGATGGGTATGGGATTTGGGGTTGTAAGGGCATTTTTAGGGTTAAGTTTGAGCATGTGTTTTGGGGGTGGTAAGGGGTGTTTATGTTTTAGGTTGTGCATGGGTTTTGGGGTGCTAAGATCATTTTTAGGGTAGGTAGGTTTTTTTGATCGAAAGGTGTGGTATGTATGTTTTACTTACCTCTGCTTTTTACCACAAATATGCCTTTACTAACCATACGTTCACTATGAACTTTTCATGGTCAAGACATGTGTGGTAAAAGCATATGCATGGTAAAAACATTTTGTGGTAAGTGCATGTGTGGTAATGACCATGCGTTGTACTTACCGCATTGTGAAGGCATGCCTGGAAAGTGCATGAGTTGTTCCATCATACATCACCACTTGGTACCAGGCAGCCGTACCTCTGAGAACAGTGATTCATCTGCAGTGGCCATGGCACTGGTGGGATCTTTACCAGGGGGGATTTCCCCAAGGTACTAGCTTCTTGTCAGCGTACATAAAGTCGATTTGGGACAAGTCAAGAGTACCCTTCAAATTATCTACACCATATCATCCCCTGCCCAATGGGCTAGTTGAGAGGTTCAACAAGACCATCAAATGCATGATCATGCGCTTGTCAGACCCTTTGGGGTGGAAGTGGAAGTGGGACTTCCTTTTACCACTCCTATTGTTTGCTTACAGGGACGTACCTCAGAAAGGAGCAGGGTTCAGTCCTCTTGAACTTCTGTAAGGCCACCCTGTAGGCACAAGTTCCCAAAACAAACCCACAGGATGTAGCCAGCTACATGTTGGCTCTCATTCAGATGAAGAAGAAAGCCACTGAGAACCTGGAAGCCAGACAGGAAGTCATGAAACTCTGGCATGACTAAAAGCCCATTCTTGTTGAGTTTCAGCCTTGCCCTAAAGTCTGGGTGATGGAACCAGCAGACCCCCAGGCTTTATATGGCAAGAGCACTTGGCCCTATGATGTGCATGAGCAGAAGGAGAAGGTCACCTACTAGGTAGATCTTAGGTAGATCTTAAGAACTCCAGCAACCCCTTAAGGGTCCTGCATGTCAATCGCCTGAAACCTCACTTTGAGAGGTCTGAGATAATCATGTTCCTAGTCATAGATGATGGGTTGGAGGAGGACAAAGGCCCTCTCACCACTGACCTATCCTCCAAGGAGGAGGTTGGGTCAATGGAAGGTGTTGTCATTCCACCTACCCAGACTCCTGAGCAACAGAGGTATTTCTGACACTTGATGGGGCAGTTTGCCTCTCTATTCTCACTTACCCCAGGCCTCCCCCTTGGTGCACCCACAACATCGACACATGAGACAGCATGCCTGTCAAGAGCAAAATCTACAGCCTGTCTGAGAAAGTAAGGGCCTGCATCAGGGATGAGGCATCCACAGTGCTGGAATTGGGGTGATTGAGCACTCCAACAGCCCTTGTTCGAGCCCAGTGGTTGTGGTAGCCAAGACACTCCCCACTGTGTGCCACATCCGAACCTCGATTCTGTGTGGACCATAGAGGTCGTTGCATTGAAATCAATGGGAAAGGTCATATGTTGCAAAAATGCACTTAAAGGATGAGCTGCATGGAACCCTTGGGGAGTTAAGCTAGTGCAGTCCCTGGAACCCCATCACAACAGTAAGAGCAGTTTTACCAATCCAGTGGAGCCCGGGTGCAGAATTATCCTGGCTGTCCATGGTGCTGAACGGGACTTGCGTTGAAGTCAATGGCAGGAATGTCACTGGTGAAAACTGACCATTTGGTGGTCGAGGAGCAGGGAACCCTTGCAGGGTTAAGCTAGTGCAGGCCCTGGGACCAGGCCACAACAGTCAGTTCACTTCAACCAGGTCTGTGGAGTCTGGGAGAATAGTTGTCCTGGCTGCCCATGGTGCTGAACGGGGCTCGCACTGGTGCTGATTTTACCACTGGCATGACGCCTCTGACAAGGAGATGCAGAATCTCAGCTGAGGGTGGGTTGCAGATGTTGGATGCAGATTGCATGCTGTGACCTGCACCTGCAGCATTGGGTAAAGGTGCTAGTCACTGGGCTGGTAACTAACAAGCCTTGGTAGCAATAAGGATGCCAGAATCCTTTGGGAAGTTATTGGGGTCTGAGGGATTGAGGTAGCAGCCTGAAACTTGGAGGAAGACTGGACTATGTGGCTGACTGTGCTCCCTAGCAGGTGGCACCAGACTGTTGGAAGCAACTTTGTAAAGCCATTTTGATAGCCCCAGTTGAAGCTATTATGTTTCTAAGCGCCGTGCTACATTTAATCTTTGACAATTTCTATCTTTACTTGTGTATGTTTGATTTTTGTTGTTTTGGTCTTGTTTTACTCAGCTACATATTGGCTATTGTTCTAAATTGGTGTGGAGTACTTTTGTGGTGTTTTCACTGTATTACTTTGTGTGTGTACACATTTCTTACATGTTGCCCCTTGAGTCAAGCTACCAAGGGAGTGAGCAGGTGGTATCTTAGCTGTGCGACTCCCTTGCCCTGTATAGAGTGAGGGTCTCTACTTGGACAGGGTGCATGCCCCTGCCAAATAGAGACCCCATTAGTAACATTGATGGCAGTGGTGAGAATAGGACTTGTATTTGTACTTTACATACAATGACTGGTGTACACTACTTCAACATCGCAGACCATTACACCCCAACATACTAGTTTGATTTTTCTCTCATAGCAACTGTTGAGTCTTATTCACAGTCATGTCTCAGTCTGGTGAGCCTTCAGTTGGAGCTGCAGATTTGGTGTTTGAGCAGGAGAAGTTGGAGACCTTTTCGGTACCTCAGTTCAAAACGTTCTGCAAGGAGCTCAACTATCCTATTAACAGGCTCACTAGGAAGAGGAGCTGTAAAAGGCACTGAGGACTTGGTTGGCAGCAAAGAAGGCTAGTAAGCACACAGAGGAGGAGAATGCTTTTGTGGATAGGGAGAAGTAGAGCCTGAATGGTGATTTTGTGAATCAGAACCTACCTGGGAAGTGAAGGACAGGCGGGTGGCTAGGGAACTCCAGTTTTAACTAGCCATGCTCAAAAGAGAAGCAGAGAAAGACAAATTACCATGAAGGATATCAGATGAGATACCCTGCCATGAAAGAAGCCCTAATCAGGAGGTTTGGTCTCACCCCAGAAAGTTACAAGGTAAGGTTTAGGGAGCATCTTAAACTTGATTCTCAAACTTGGGTGGAGTATATTGACTCATTTTACAGACCACTGGATGGTTTGGTTAAGAACAGCCAGGTAACAGACTTTCAGGGGCTGTACAATTTGATTGCATTGAAACACTTGTCTAGTCATTGTTTTCCAGAGTTGGGCCAGCACTTGATTGAAAGCAAGCTTACTGATCCCAGGAAGCTTGCTAAGGAGGCAGACCGCTGACTCAGCAACAGGTTCCAAAAGAAGTTTTATGTGGGAGATTCAGACAACGGTGGGCAGGGTCCCCAACAGAAGAAGGAGGAGGGAACAAAGATAAAAGTAAAGAGTTTTCTAATGGGCCCCAAACTAGTTCCCAGGCTAAGGATTCCCAACCCCCTGTTGAAAAGAGGAGTTGGTTCCCTTCAGGAAAGCCTGAAGGCAAGGGATCCCTAAAGCGTTTTGCCTGTAATCAGGAAGGACATTTCCTGGGGAGTCCCAAGTGTCCCAAGTGGGAAACAACCCCCCACCAGTGGGCAGTTACTAGGGGTGCGGAGTGTTGCACTTGGGGAGGAGTTGGCACCAGTTGTTGGTGGGTAGCCAGCTGGTATTACCCTAGTCTCCCTGGGTGAGGCTGAGGTGGTCCAAAGAACTCTCATGGCTGACAACACTAAGAAGTACAGGTAATAGGTGACCATCAATGGAGGCGGGTGGAGATTCTAAAAGACACAGGAGCCAGAATAACAACTGTATCTGAGGAGCAGGTAATCCCTAATGTGGTCTACCAGGTTGTAACAGTAGACAACAGTGAACGCCAATGTTTGGTAGCTCAGGGACTCAGGGTCCAAGAGGGTAGCGGTGAGTCCCTTCTTGCCTGTTGAGTGTCTGCTAGGCAACAACCTGGAGCAGACCCCTTGAAGGAGATGGAGCTCAGGTTGCATTTGGAAATGTTGGGATTGCCAGACAGGGCATGTATGACCACAGGGTCCCTGGCCACCAGAGAGGGTGATCAGAAGGGCCTGGAGCCTGAAACAGTGGCCCAGGTGATTGCCAGGAGGAGAAGAGACAAGGGGCATGGGAAACCTGCTCCTGACTTTTCAGAGGCTGCCCCACTCTTGGGGTCTTCAGAAACAGGACGAGGCCCAGGCAGCTGGTGACGCCTCTGAATCTCACTTGATTTACTGGTATATTAATCTGGGGTGGATAATGAGACCCAGGCTGTCTTACGTGCAAACATGGAGAAGTACAGAGAAGGGCCAAAGAATGGGACTCAGGTAGAGGCTTTGAGGGATACAGGTTCCAGTGTTGCTATGGTAGCTGGTTTCCCCAGTCCAAATGTTGGCTGGCGTCAGCCACTGGGTTGCCAATGCTGACAATGAAACTAAGCTACATCTCATGCCTTCGGTGAGCTTAGAATGGGGAGGGGTTACTGGTCCCTTGCTAGGAAGCCTGGGAACCCATTCTTCTGGTCACCTCCACCCTGGGTCTTTTTAGACATCCTGGACCTGACCCTTTTGTAAGCTATCTTTCCCAGCTATCTGGGAGAAGATAACTCAGAATCCGCCAGATGATGACACAATTTCTCTGTGGTACAACTAGTTAGGATATGCTCTTGCATAATTAAATTGCACAACCCATCATAAGTGCCCACCTTTTTGCCTTCAATCCAGCACTCTAGTGCTTTGACTGTACAGTCCACAGAGTCTGCCCAGGTCTGGTTTTGACCTTTCTGGGTGTCCCTAAACTTCTGCCGGTACTCTTCTGTGACAAGTTCAAACCCTTCTATGAGTATTTACTTCATATGTGTGTTGGGACTCTTGGCATCGATTGTGCTTTTTAACCTAAGAGTTGAGATTTTATTAATAGAACATTTGGAATACAGACCACCTAACTCACTAGCCCTATTTGCTCATAAAATGGAGTGGGGGTCTAACTACAGCCCTACAAGCCAATTATAAATATTTAAAACAATTTACAAAAATCATTTTTGATGTTAAAGTCAATTTAGTTGATTTCTCATGTAAAATACACTTATGACCAAGTGGTACTGTGAAACACAAGTTCACGATTCCACCGCTGAAACACCAATGTAGAAAAGTGTAGTATTATGTGGTGTGGGGGTTAGTCCTCACCATGTAGTACTCTCACAATAACACAGAGATGGTTCTTGGATTCACACTAGTAAATCCTTATCTCAGTCCTGGTAGTGTGGCAAGGAGCAGTCAGGCTTTACATACAGGAACATGTGTTAAGCATTTCACAGCTCAAACATTGACAATAAGTAAAAGGCATGAAATGGAAGAAATCCTACACTAATTTATAAAAATAGAGCTTACTTTTATATAAATTTAGACACCAAAACAAACAGTATAGGTTTGGGAGAACCATAGATATTAATTTTAGGAGCACTAGAAAATAATTGCAGAAATAGCATTTAAATGTTGCATAGAAGTTAGTGGGAAAAGGTCTTATGTTGCAAAAATGAACTTAAAAGGGTTGTTGCATGGAGCCCTTGCGTAGTTAAGCTAGTAGAGTCCCTGGGACCAGATCACAACAATCAGAGTATTTTTATCTGGCCTGTGGAGTCCAGGTGTATAGTTATTCTGCCTGTCCGTGGTGCTGAACGGGACTCGCATTGAAACCAATGCCAGGGACGCCACTGGTGAAAAAACATTATTTGGGGGTTGAGCTGCGAGGATCCCTTGCAGGGTTAAGCTAATGCGGGCCCTGGGACCATGCCACAACAGTCAGTTCACTTCGATCAGGTTCGTGGAGTCTGGGTGTGGGGTTGTCCTGGCTGTTCGTGGTGCTGAGCAGGGCTCATACTGGTGCTGATTTTGCCACTGGCACAACGTTGCTGACAAGAAGATGCAAAAACTCAGATGGAGCTGGTTGCAGATGTTGGATGCAGGTTGCATGCTACCTGCAGCATCAAGTAAAGTTGTTAATCACCGGGCTGGCGATCAACAAGCCTTGGCAGCGGCAAGGGTGACAGAATCCTTTGAGATGTTACTGGGGTCTGAGGGAGTGAGGTAACAGTTTGAAACTTGGAGGAAGGCTAGACTACAACTCCCAGAAGACACTGGACCATCTGGGTTTTCATGATTCCAGGCCCGATGGCTGATGAAACTTTGGATTGGGCGCTCGTTTCTACCTGCAGTTTGCAGGGGACTAGTGCCACTAGTCCAAGGGAGACTGACGATGCTTCTGTCTTCCACAGGTGTCCTTCTGGTAGGGAATGATGAGTTTCAGCTAAGGATGAAGGTCGATCACACAGTTCCCAGTCTGTTTCCTCAGGGACAGAGTTTCCCTCTGTCGCTTTGTAACAGTGTGCAGAGCCCAGTTGTTGGTAACGCAGGGCTCCTTCTGGTCCTTCTTTGAAGTAAGTCTAGCAAATCTGAGGTTCTGATATCAGGGGTGTCCCTTAAATCCTGGATTTAGGAGAGTTAGGGGTGTGGAGAATGATGTGGAGAAGCTAACACCCTACTTGTTTGGGACTTACTTGCGGGTTCAGACAGATCAGAGGCCCCTCAAATGGTTAATGCAGATGAAGGGTGAAAATCCCAAACTGTTGAGGTGGCCCATCTCCCTACAGGGAATGGACTTTATGGTGGAACACTGCCCTAGAACAGAACACACCAAAGGGCAGCTAGCTCCTACAGCTAATCCACCCCTGAGGTGACCACATCCAGTGGGACAGGTCACCTTAAGCTATCCAGGACCCTCTATTCTGCCACTCCTAAGATGGCAAAAACTAAAATATAATGCGCAGACCGGGCTGCTTACTCTAAAGGTGAGGTCAATAAGCTGGGGGTGTGCACAGTCCTGCATGCCTAATTTCCCAACTGACCATGAGCAAATGTGCCAGGGGAAGGGGGAGGGCTACTTCCGTACTGAAGGACAGTGCTGATGGCTATCAGGGCAGTGCAGCCTTTGAAGTTCACCACCCTGATGCTCTATTCACTAGCCTGACTGAGGGGCAGGATGTGTGACCTCCTGCTTACCTCAGCACTTTGTTCTGACATCTGATGGAACCCAGGCTACCTGGCAGTAGGTCAGAACTCTGTCTTGGTGGCAGTAAGCGTGGGCTGTTCAACTCAGCACAAAGGAGGGTGACAAACAGGTGGAAAAGCACTAGCGTGTAACCTGGGTGCATGCTAGCCATCCCTTGACATACGAATTGTGTTGGGGGAGTGAAGGCAAGTTGTTTTACACCAAACTCAACATATGTAGGCAGCACCATAATGGAGCTACCAGCCCTGGTATACTGTGGCTTAAGTCCTATGTTATCCTAAAGACCGGTTTGCACTTATATTGTACATTAATGGAAAGGACGGAATAGAGGCGTAAAAGCTTGTGCTTAAATGTCTGTACCTAAAATATAATGCGCCCTGCCTCCTGGGTTGCAGAGTCCTACCTTATGGGTGTATGACATATATGTAAGGCAGTGCATTGGACTGTGGCATCAAGAAAATGTTTGCGGGCACAAGAGGCACACCACTCTGTACTCCTCTGGGTGCATAGTTCTTCAACATATCTAGAATTGGTAGATTTTCCTTAGACAAGAAGCAAGCACGCTACCAAGTGTCTTACTTCTTTGGTGGCCCAAACATTCAAATTGTGATTTTTTTTTTTAAAAAGAACCCTCACCCACCAACCTGGTTGGTGGCATGCTTCATCATTGGGGTCCCACCTGAGATACCTACATGCCAAGGGTGTGCTTCAAACCCTGATTACAATGGAGCATTTTTTTTTTTCCTGAGTTGAATTCCCAACTGAGAGAAGTGGAATAAAATGTCTTGTGGTTACCACCGATGTGGTGTGTTTCTATTCATATAACATTGAATGGAAGTAGAAAACAGTGATTTTCATATTTCAGTGTTTGGGACTTCACAAAAGTAATTGACTTGGTAGCATGCTTGCTTCTTGTGGTTGTTGAAAGTAATTTGAAAAGGTGAGCAAGCTCTCTCCCTTCACTCTCTTTTTTTGGTACAGACACATCATGGTTGGATTTGGCATGAGGGTGAGTGAAGGTTCAGAACGTAAAATGGTATCAACAATAGATTTCACTAAAATGAAATGCACTGTTAATAACTGAAAGGTCAGAAAACTGAACTAATGAATCACAGCTTGTGAGCTGTGAATGTCAAGGATCCAACCACTTTACAGTCCATTCACACACCTTCATACATGACACACAGAAGACCATTTGCGCTGACAGCTGTGGGCCCAGCACATTACAGCACTCACATCAACATAAAGCACCATTCAAGGGCCCATCACTTAAATACGCATACATGCCTAGCACAGCAGTCATACTGGCTGATGAAGTGTATGGACTTGTGTATGGCTAGCAGTGTGTGTAGTGACCAGTAGCAAGTCACTACTCATACTGCACCAGCCAAATGCCAGCTCAAACACACTGCCAGCCAAGTGCCAGCTCACACACACCTCCAGCTAAGCACCAGTCCATGCGCACCGCCAGCCAAGCACCAGTCCAAGCACACAGCCAGCCAAGTGCCAGTCCATGCACACCGCCATCACATTTTTTTTAGCGAAAATGAAAACACAAACCAATTGTAAGTAAATACAAAACTACAATTACAACAGCTCTAACAAAATACATCACACTAATGCCAACCATGAAACTCAACAAAAAATATAAAACAACAGACCAGGCAGTTCACGTTTATGCTCATGGTTGCTCCCAAAAACTATTTTGAGTGTGGTACACTCTAAAACATACGGGCACACACAGCCCAGGGTTAGAAGGACACTAAGGGCAGTGCATATGACTCTCCTACATGTCCCTTCACATACAGACTCTACATCTCTTACCAGGATTGTCTTTTGAGCTTGGGAGGAATGTAATCAGCAAAGTGGTGATCTTCCAAACTGGCTACAACCTCCACCACCCCAACTGTAGGAACACCATCTTTGAATCTGGAGAGCTATTCTTGAAGACAACAAGAGATTAGAAGGTTGCAAGATTAAACAAACAGATAGCCAACTTCCTATACCAATGTAAGCCTTATGAACAGCGTTGTAATGTTCCAACCTCTGATCTACTCTGTCTACACCACCCATGTAATTATTGTAGTCTAAAATGGACACAGGATTGCACACTTCAGCAACCTGACCCCAAACAGTCACAGGTAATGTACTTTCATCATGGATAGTAGTCTGCATGTAGACATCTCTCCTGTCAGCAAATTTCACAGATAGAAGTTCATTACTATGCAAGGCACTGCACTGTCCCCTCTGAAGTTATTTACAAGCCAGCTCCTTTGGATAACCTTTATAGTTAGAGCAGACTGTGCCACAAGTAACAGTGTCCACTTTGAACAGTTCCCTGAACAATTGAACAACAGTGTAGAAGTCATCTATGAATAAATGGTGACCTTTTTTGAAGGGTCCTATATGAAGTTCCTACACAATTTTCTCACTAACTCTAAAAGTGGATGAACAACCAGGGTGTCAATAGTGGAATCCCTACCAGTGTACACCTGGAAATTATAAACATATCCTGTACTACTCTCAAACAGCATATACATCTTAATTCCATAATGTGCCCTCTTGATAGGAATGTGCTGCCTAAAAACCAAACAACCTTTGAACGGGACCAAATCCTCATCCACATCTGTTTCTTTTCCTGGAACAAAGATCTCTGAAAATAAATTCACAAGGTGATCAAGGACAGGCCGAATCTTTAAAAAACGGTCACAATCAGGGTGATCTCATGGAAATGCTGAAGCATTACCAGCAAAATACAGCATTCGAAGCAGGAGCAAATACCGATCATGACTCATGATTGCAGGGAATATGGCTGTTGCCATCAAGGACTGGTAGACCAATCGGAAGACAACCCCAAGCAGGAGCTGCAGAAAAGGAAAACAAAAGCTTTACACTAGAATAAAAAGGACAAAGAAAACATTACGATCAGAAATGTAAATGATGGCAAAAAATAAAACAGTTAACATCATAAAGCA
Organism: Pleurodeles waltl; assembly: GCF_031143425.1. Classification (NCBI taxonomy): domain Eukaryota; kingdom Metazoa; phylum Chordata; class Amphibia; order Caudata; family Salamandridae; genus Pleurodeles; species Pleurodeles waltl. Next base: position 736,405,845 of record NC_090437.1, on the reverse strand, counting down.
CTATGGAGTCTGCCCACCACCATCCAAGCGCCAGTCCACATACACTGACAGTAAAATGCCAGTACACAAACAGCCAGACAAAATCCAGCACATTCAGACCGTCAGCGGAACTCCAGTTCACACACATGGAAAGTTTTCCTGGATGCTAGTGGCTTCTGCACTCCTTGGGAGCAGATTGACCTACAAATATGGCAGATCTGCTTCCAAAGGGGCCAGAAATGGCCAAAATACATGCCCTCGAATAAAGGGCCTCTTCCTGACATGCCCACATAAATTACTTCCTGGCAGCTAATGGCTTCTGTCCCCCCATTGGGGACAGATGGGACCTAAAATATATGGCTTATCTGCCCCCAAGGGGCCAGAAACAGCCAAAACATGTACACCCTAAAGGGATGTGACCCTTGTTCAAGGGGGCACTCTCCGAAACAACGAACACACAGCTGAAAACATTCCTTGTGGCCCAGTGGCTTCTGCACCCTCTGGGGCAGATGGGCCTTAAAAAAAAGGTGGACAGAAATGGCCAAAACATGTTTCCCCTAAAGTGGAGTGACCCTTGCTCAAGGGTCCGCTCCCCAAAATAAGTATAAACATCCTGCTACAAAAAACCCTGGTGGACTAGTGGCTATTAAAAATATATGGTCGATTTGCCACTCAGGGGAGCAGAAATGGGCAAAACATGTATCTCCTAAAGGGGAGGAACCCTTGCTCAAAGGGCCACTACCCAAAGCAACAATAAACATCCTGCTCCAAAAATCCCTGCTGGTCTAGTGGCTTCTGCACCCCTTGGGGGCAGATCGGCCCTAAAATATGTGGCTGATCTGCCCCTAAGGGGGCAGAAATAGCCGGAACATGTACCCCCTAACGGGGAGCAACCCTTGTTCAAGAGGCCGCTACCCAAAACAACAAAGATCCAAAAAATCAAAGCATCTGGAAATTCCGGTGGCTTAGTGGGCATTCCTGCTGCACGATCGTGGCCCATGCGTAATTGTATGGTAGGAATGCACTACAAAGAGAGATCGGGGGAAAGGAAAATCTCTTCCCTTTCACCCGATGCCTCTTCCTTTCCCTGAACCCACCCTGAGAAGAAACTTACCTGTAACTCTAACGCACTTAAAGCAAATGGATTCCAGCATGTCCCCGGCTGCATTTGATGATGGCGTGCTGACATCAGATGATGCCGGGTGGTTGAGAATGGCAGCAGAGGTGGGTGATGGGTGACCCACAGGGGGAGTGCCAGCACGTCCCCCATATCTGGGTGCCAAGACGGCTAGAAGCTGTACTACACACACACCCACTGTGTCATCTGGCTCCCGGCAGTACAACGCATGGAAGGGGTTAATGGTAAAGTCCGATTTTAAGCCACAATTCTTACAATGCCACTTTTAGAAAGTTGTCATTTTCTTTTCTCAACCATTTGTGCCTTCTGCCAGTGTCCTTGGTCACATGACTGTGAATGACTCTACTGTTGGGGGTTGGTGTTTTGCTTCTAGACAGTAACACAAAGGGGGAATGGGTCTGAACAGGATGGGCCATGCTGGCAGAATAGCCGGGATGTGGCTGTACCCAACCCCATTTACACTTCAAAGGGCTGTGCTTCCTGCACACACAAAAGAAACTGACATCAGGCCTGCCCTGTCTTTTGTTTCCCTCAGACAGTTTGGAACCTTGACAGGGAAAGGTTAAGCATGTTTCAGAACTAGATCTGGGGGAAAGACAGGGAATCTCCCCACACAAAGGTTGGCACCAGGTGAAAATATCTGACCTCCAGAGCCAGTCATTGGAACACGTCTTGACCTGTGTAAGTTACAGAAGAAGAAGTGCCCTGCTGCCTGACAATTGCCCTGCTGCTTAAGGGATTGCCTTGTTGTCAGAGAAGGAAGATTGGACTTGCTTGCCTTCATCCGGGCTAACCAGAGTGAATCCAAGGGTCTGTTGGCTGACCTCTTGTGTGAGCTACAGGGTCAAAACAAGTTTCAAAGGCCTCCCTGCAACTGTTCAGCTAACCTGCTGCAACAGGACCTGCCTGGACCTGCAACTGGACCTGCCTGATCACTGGGGACCGCTGCTGGAATACGACCTGGATCCCCAAGACCATTGGCTGCATCTGGCCTCAGAGTCCGCTCCTCCTAAAAAAAGGTGAATAACATTTGTTTGGTCTCCTCACAACTGCGAATGGGCCCATTCATGCAAAGACTCTGTCGCATGCGACGACTGCCAATGTGAAGGTCCAGTGACAGAGGCCACCAGTGACCACTGGCAAGGCGAGCCCTCACACTTAGAGTGACAGCAATGACAGCCAGCAATGTGAAGCTACAGCAAAGACCATCCATGATGCATGACCGGCTCATCTCATTCTAGTGATGACTATCCATGATCCCCGACTTGCTGTTAGTGCTACAGCACGATTGTCTGCAACTTCAGCCTGAGCCTCGTTGCCTCCTCCACCGTGAATGAAATTCTTTGAGCCAGACTTTGAAGGTAACGTTTCAGCATGATTAAGCTGCTACCTGTATCCATCACAGCCAACCTGAAATTGTGACTTGTCCCTGCCTAGCGTGACCAGATAATCACAAGTGACACTTTCTGCTATTAGGGGCTATTTTCACTAAAAACTTTAAAACTGAATGTCCCTGGTTCAACTGATTGGATTTTTGTCATGCTAGCATCATTTTAATTAGAACAGTTTTCTGTAGTTTTGTAAATTGGATTGGTTCTTGTGTTCTGTTTTACCTTGATTACTATTTGTGAGCTGCATAAATACTTTAAAAATTACCTCTAAACTAACCTAACTCTTTGCATGGAAAGGTACCAGAGGGTTAAGCACAGGGTAATTTAGTGACTTTAGTGGCTCACTGTGAGGACCATGGTTGTTGACTGAGTGGGGCTTCCGCACCCTCAACTAATAACCCAATTTCTTACACATTATTTATATTATGTAAAAATCTTATTAGAAGAAATAATAGCATTCATGCTCAGAATAGTGTTCCTTCTCTGCTGCTCCTAAATGTCTGATCCATATTTGATGTAATATGTCCTAACCCAACTCATGGAACCTGGACTCAGAAGTGTTACTACATTGTTCTATATAGTGTGATGACATTATCTTATCAGATGATCTAAAGATAAAACGCCTGCGAAGAATTGCGAGTTGTCCTCAAGATTATCTGAGGAAATGTATTACTCAACAGATTAGGATTGTCAATAAATTAAATAGTTTGTCAGGTAAAAAAGCCTTCTTGAGGCAAAATCAGGAAGGTTTAATAAATGATTAAAACTACATTACAGAAGGCAAAATATGATTAACAAGTCAATGTTATACTAATCTCATATACAGGGAATTAGCATAAACCTCAGTCAAATGCAGCATGAAGTCTGTCTTAAAATCAGGCTTAAGATAGATATGTGTCTGCTTTTTAAGAATCAGGGCAAGTAACTCTTCACAATGGGCCAGATTTACGCAGATGCAATTTTGCATTTCCTAAATAGCGACTTCATAGAAATCGCTATTTAGGAAATGCAAAATGCTATGTACCCAGATAACGATTTCCTAATAGCGATTCCTACAAAGTAGGAATCGCTATTAGAAAATTGTAAATAAGAAATCCTATGCCATTTGCGAAAATGGGCCAGTTTCGCATTTCCCAAATAGCGATTTCATATTAGGAAATCATTATTTGGGAAATTCAAAACCAAGGATGGCTATGGGCTAGAGACCCCCTGAAATGCACCCAAAAAATAGTGGTGCACATGTAGAGCACACATATGCCCAAGTAGCATGTGTGTGCTCTATTGCATTCAAAAAAGCATTTTGGAGTGCTTTGTTTAAATTGCACATGGTTACCATCGACTTGAAGTCTATGGCAATTGTGTTTCCTAAATGCCCAAATCGCATTTAGGAAATGCTTTGAACATGTGAATTTGCAATTTTCTATTCAGAGGATCGCAAATTGTGATTTCTACTGGGTAGAAATTGCAATTTGTGAATCCCTAAAGGCTTTGTACATCTGAAAATCACATTTTGCATTTCTTAATGGCCCGAAATAGTGATTCGGACTGTTAGAAAATGCAAAATGGCTTTGTACATCTGGCCCAAAGACTCTATGTCGTGCTTCCAGAATTAGCCCTCTTCTATAGCAAAATAATCCCTCTTTTATAGCAACTTCATATTGGCAGCATGAGGTGAGTCAAATGATATTTAGGATCAGCAAATCACAATACAGAATAAAATGCAACAACACCCACTACCAACCCATAGGTGAATAATAATTCCCTTCTGCCCTAATATCACTAGATGCGACATTCAAATCCTGTTATGCTTAAAATGATTACATGCTTATGAAATGAATAGACCAACTACATTTCAAACAATACCAACAGGAAGAACCCTAAGTAGTAACATTTTGAGAGGAAATATTTTTCTGTGTGTATGAAGACAAGGAGAATAAATCATGGTCCATGTCAAAATCCAAAATGGAGTTAGGCCCTGGCCAACATATGGAAACACGGTTCTGTAGAATGCAGTAAATTCATTTCAAACGCAAATCATGTATGCCACTAAATAATCCTTATGTATTAATTAAACATATGATATACACTGTTAGGCCGTGAGATATTTTTAATTTTTTTTAAGAACTCTAATGTGTTCTTGGATTCAAAGTTTTAGTTTTCTAGTAGCCCTTCTAATTAAAATAAAACTACATTTATAAATCAACACATAAACAGAACAATTTGTTTTGTAATTGATCAACTAGTTGATTTTACATCGGGCATTGGTGATGTAACATAATTCTATGATTTTATGAATGCGAAAGATACATATATTGGAAACAATGTATCTAAATAAGTCTTTAGGTTTCGATGGCAACTAGCTGTCATTGGTCTTAATGGTAGATGACTGATTCTGTCTCTAATCATGATGCTCCTAGGTCATCTTAACGTTTAATTTAAGGGGTAATGTTTTAATCACTCTAAATATAACGCTGCTCAGCATGTTTTATTTAGGTAAGGATGATTCATGTTTAAGATATCTTTAGCTCAACAGAATATCACACCTCTTGAGCTGTTTCACTCTTACTTCTGCCTAATATATAATCTCTTTATAACCTCCAGTCTGATACTTATTTTTAAGGCTATAATATTCCTTTCAAAACCATGTTTTTCACTACATGTTTGTCCATACTCTGCCCATTTCTCCACATGGTATGCTCCTAATTATTGATTACTATAGCTAATAGTTATTCATCTTGCTCTGTTTTCTTTGACTGACTTTATACAGTTCTAAACCATGAAACTATATTTTTCCGGATCATGATTCATAGTCCTAGTCCCAGTGTATTGACTGTAATTTAAGGAATTGTAATATTCAGTTGACTGTCATTTAAGGAATTGTAATATTCAGTTGACCTACATGAGTATTAAATGATCAAGAACCGCCCCAGAAAAAATGTAGTCTGTCAATTTTTTTCACATCCTAGGCCTACGCATCACCCATCTCATACCACTCTCAAAAAAAGGTTGGCATAGTAGAGAAAAACATAGAGCTTATTGCTCTATTCTACAATAGGTGATATCAAATATTATGATTCAAATGGAATTTATAATAAATCATTATATATACCATCTTTAAGAGCATGTCTGTAGATAGGCTGGATGTAGCAAACATTGTACTATGTTCTTCATAAATAATACCCTCAAATGTGTTGAATTAAAAACAAGTATTTACAATGTAATAGGTCTCATGTTTGCTCGAGTTAGAGCTATTAGTGTTGTAAATTTCTAACTGGAACTTTCTTGCCACACAAACTGAAAATAAAAAGTAAAACAGTTGACATAAGCAAGACTATTCAAAGCGCTTCTGTAGGGAAGTCCTCCTTTTTGCCCTGGTCACCCCCAAACTTTTTGGACAGATGCTGGTGGCTACTGACTCTTGGCTGTGCCCTGGGTACCGCTTCCCAGTCCCAGGGCCAGAGTGTAAAGTGGAAATGCAAATTAGGCTAATTATAATTGGCAGTATTAACCTACCTATATGTCCCTAGTATATGGTAGGTCATGTAGGTTTGGGGAACCCAGCAGAGGTAGTGCACCCATAGGTGAACTGCTGAGGTGCCCAGTGTCATTATAAAGGCAGGCCTGCCTTGCTGGCTGCTTTTAAATTAAAGCTACATGCACATTTGGCTTTGGAATTAAAAGTACTTCCAAAAGCTTAAACTACCTTATTTTTACACGTCACCCCTCAGGTGTGCCCTATGTGTCCCTAGGGTTGGTTCCCATATAACTATAAGCAGAGACCATATAAAAATAGTTTTATAAGCTCTGGTGAGGTAAAACAGCCACCTTTGTTTTTCCCTCATTGTAGTGAATAGCCTTCATAGGCTAGAATTAGGAGACTTTATTTTAATTTAAAAAGTCCCCTTAAGTGACAGATACATCATGTTTGGTATCAAACTAATTGGTATAATCAAATCAAATCAAATCATTAACATTTATAAAGCGCGCTACTCACCCGTGCGGGTCTCAAGGCGCTAGGGGGGAAAGGGGGGGTTATCGCTGCTCGAACAGCCAAGTCTTTAGGAGTCTCCGGAAAGCGGAGTCGTCCTGGGTGGTCCTGAGGCTGGTGGGGAGGGAGTTCCAGGTCTTGGCCGCCAGGAAGGAGAAAGATCTCCCACCCGCCGTGGAGCGGCGGGTGCGAGGGACGGCAGCATGTGCGAGGCCAGCGGAGCGGAGGGGGCGGGTGGGGACGTAGAAGCTGAGGCGTCTGTTGAGGTATTCCGGTCCCTTGTTGTGGAGGGCTTTGTGTGCGTGGGTGAGAAGACGGAAGGTGATCCTTTTGCTGACTGGGAGCCAATGCAGGTGTCTCAGGTGTGCGGAGATGTGGCTGTTGCGGGGTACGTCGAGGATGAGGCGGGCCGAGGCGTTTTGGATGCGTTGCAGGCGGTTTTGGAGTTATCCCACAACTTACAATTGTTGAACTTAATATAACTTGTTCAGGTAAATAGTTTTAAGCTTTACCTAAAATGTTGCCAACTTCAGCCCTGTAGTGCTTTGCTCTGATTGACCAGTGTCTGGCAGCCTGGCCAGGCTGCCTTGATAAGGTGTGAAGTAACCTGGGCTGAACACACAGATATGTGTCTGGAGGAGGAGAACTTCCCTCAGCAGATTGAGAGGCAGGAAGGGGGAGGGTGGTCAAACTAATCTTCAAAGGCAGGGAAGGACATTTGGAGAAACCCAACACCTCCTCCACATCCTGCAAACCCAGACAATTAGGGGCCCCTTGATTAGAATAAGAGAGGGCAGGAGAGGGGTTTGTTTAGGATTTTTAGCCACACCAGTGGGTGTGTTGTGCCAGATGTAACCTTCAAAAATAAGTTTCAGCCATGTTGGATTTTTGAGGAATGTTGCTCCCTGGGATTGATTTTTGCCACACTTCCCAGGAAGTAGTCACCACAGAGGGAAGGACCCTGCACCTGATTGGAGAACCAGGACCCCCTGTTTTTCACCCGGGAGCAAGGATAAAACTGGCAGAGCTACATCACACCTCAGATCCCTACAAAGGAAGAACTACAGGAGAAGAAGGACTGCCCTGCTGGACACCTGACCTGCACTTGGACACTGTACTCTGGAGGACTGCACGAGCTGCACACTTGGGCTTCACCACAAGAAGGACTTTGCCTGGCTTCAACTGGTTCAAGGAGAGACTCCCTGCTTGCTACAGGTGAGAAATTGCTAACCAGAGTCCCCTGCACCAACTCGTGAAGAAACTAACCAGCTGACCACTGTCCAGGGGTCAAACTGGAGTTTGTGTCAGGTGCATTCTGGGAGTTGTAGTCCACACCCTCAAGGAGCATCTCAGAACTTCTGGAACCTTGGGTGAGATGTGGACCTCAAAAGAACCTTAAAAGAACATCTGGTAGAAGATCCAGAAGTTTGGAGAAATTTGGAGAACTTTTTGAAAAAAGCTCCACAAAGGGACTGACCTGCCACGACAACTCTAGCCGGCTTGCCTCAACCGCGACCCTGCCTGACTTGCAGGTTCATTCCAGTGAAGAAAATTTCGGGAAAAGCAACTAGGTCCGATCGAACAAAGTTGACCGGGACCTCCCAGGCAGTGTGTCCGAAGAGGGCTCCAAGGATGTCAGATCAAGATTCAGATTTGCCCTGGTCGAAGGATTTTCATTAAAAAAAATGACTGAGTCCGAAGGTAAAAATCTCCACCAAGGGCTCCCACTACACTTATCCAAAGAAGAGTTCCAGGAGGTCCGATTGGACTGGCGACTTGGTCCCACTGAAGAAAATCTTCAAGAAAATGACTAAGTCCGAAGATAAACTTTTGACCGAGGCCACGTGCAGGCTGTAGCCAAGCAGGGCTCCATCGTGGTCGGCCTTAAACTTTGACTTTTGCCACATATTTTATCCACAAAGAGTGTTGCTGTCACATGCTTTTCTTCTCTCCTGTCGTCAATGCTTCTCCAGTAGTCACTTGTTTCATTCAAACTAAACACTTTTCAAGCTCATACAGTACAAGCGGGGACCACACAGTTTTGAGAACAGGGAGCAAAATAACAGAACTCCCTTGATCTATTGGCGGTTGTTCTCTAAACTTCAATTTATTTGGGACAGGAGATAACAATGTTGCGTTCTGCAGCGCCAAGAGAGCTTTGAGGTCGATCACTAGTACCGGATAAGTAACAAAAAATATTTCAAGTACTTGAAGTTGTGCCTCTGGAACGCTGATGCATTGACAAAGAAATACAAAATGGTCAAGTTGCCACCGTGGTTCTTCCCTACACAGATGCTGTTTATGCACCAAGACTGCTGTACCAAGGTCTCAAAGGTTATGAGCTTTCCAAACACCAAACAAAACTTCCATGGGAATCACAGGGTAGTGGAAACTATTCAGTTTCAAATTCTTTATTATGTGCTTTCGTAACAACTGCAAAACATGTCCAAATACGTACTTTACTAATTACATTTTTAAAAATTAAATTCAATAGGGCATGTCTTACATTGCGATTCATGTTTTTAAGAAGGATTGCACTCATCTGACTTTTGGTTGTTATTAATTTCGCTGTTTGTTTAACATATCCCAGTACACACATACTCTCGCCTTATTCATTCTATCCCCATTACGTTGAAATTATTCTATTGTAACTAAAATCAATAAGCCAGCAAACGTTAAACTAGGGGTAATATGTTTGGTTCTAAAGCTATATTTTTCAATATAACAGTAATAACCGACACCTATATAGCGCAAAGTTTGATTTTTTAGCACTGTAAAACATTGATATGTTGTTGGCTAATTCAATGATGTTCAGTTTAGTGACCACGGGGGCAACACCCGTCCTGCCGGTATTAGAATATGTCGGCATGAAATTACATGGGTCTCAGCAATAGGTCCCTAATTCAATGAGTTATCTCACGAACTTCCATGAATAAAACCAAATTGCCAGACCACACTTGAAAACAAGTCTAGTTGTCTCCCTGCGTCTGTCCTGTCTCGTAACCCCATTGTCTTACTCTTCTGTCATGCATGAGGTTCCCCAGAGAACAATATATATATTCTTTAATGAGCTATATTTGTTTCTTTTGTGCTTGCCTTTATAAAGGCCAAAGAACAAGTGACTCATGGATATAAAAATATAAAAGTAACTCTGCAGATATTGGCAGTGGCGTCATGATTTGCCCGTTTGTGTTCAGAAACCATTTTAGAACTGACTCCTTGGTCCTAGAACTACCGCTAATAATAATAATAATTTATATAACAACTCATGTTTCTATCTTTATTTCGTATTCAACCTTATGGAATAGGAAAATACACTCCACAGCAATAATGTGCGGCCTTTGTGTGAGGAGTTCGATTGGGTTAACGAACGGGCTACACACCCTTGTTTATGATGGTCAACCAGCTGGCGTCTGTGAGCTTTTTCTATGATTTCTAGTTTTTGTGGATATCGGTGGCTGGGACTCATGCTTGGGTGTATTCAATTGGGCCTATAAGGGGCAGTGGTGCTAGTGACTGAGTTAGTTGAAGATAGAGGTGCAGCGTGTAGACACATGGGCTGTGTGGAGCATTTTTACCCGCTGAAACTTTTTTGGATTAACACTGGCCATCAAGGAATACTCCAATGAAGATTTTTGACCAGACCTTGGGCCTCATTACGATTTCAGAGGACGCAAAAGCCCGTCCTCCGAAATTCTGATCGGGAGTTTGCCACCATTGTGGCAGCCTCTCCGCCTGGCCCATTATGAGTTTCCTGTTGGGTCAGCGGGCAGAAACTTCAGTTTCCACCCGTGGAGCCAAGGGGAAATGGCCTACAGCATTGTCTCCAGCTCGTAATAGAGCCAGCGGCAATGCTGTAGTGCGCAGGGTGCACCAGCACCCTCGCAATGTTCACTGTCTACAAAGCAGACAGTGAAAACTGTGATGGAGCTGGCCAGGGGGACACTGCACTGCCCATGCCTAGTGCAGGGGCAGTGCAGGGCCCCCCTGGACCTCCTGCACCCATTCTCCACCAGCCTTTGCATGGTGGTGAAACCACCATGAAATCGCTGGCAGAGAACGAAGTTGTGATCCCCAGGGCAGCGCTACCCTGGTGGATTAGGACTGCCATGACCAGCAGACTGGCAGGATGACTAATCCTGGTGGTCCGACTGTATCACAACCGCAGCGTACACCACTGCGAGTCCGTCAGTCAAGAGACAGCCAGACTCGTAATGAGGCCCTTTTTTAAGGCAGCATTGAATTGCTTCCTGTGTGGTGTAATTTCTAAGTGGGTTCCACCCGCGGTCTTAAATTTGGCATGTTACTGGAAACTTGCCCCGTCTCCAACCCTTCATCCTTGCTTGCCCTCATTCACTCCCACTCCGTCCGCATCTTTCTTTTTTGCCCCAACATTAGAAAAACAAATGCTATGAAGTGGCCAGTGCTGGCTGAATCACAGCCCTTTTTTCCTTATTCACCCCATTCCTCCTACCCCCTCCCTTGTCCTTCCAACCCCCTCCCACATTCTTCTTGTCCCTCTTCCCCAGTCAATTAAAAAAACTCTTGGCGACCTGGAGGAGAGCAGACAAGGTAGACTTTAAAAACATAAACTGGCAAAGCCAACAGGTTTTGCATCTGCAAAATCTATTGGCTTTCTCAATATTTTTTAGACATGTTGCACAGCATTGGCCACCTCATAGTGCTAACATTTCTTTATTGTCAGCCATGTTGCACAGCAGCTTGCATTGCTATGCGATATGTCTAAAAACCTTGACAAAGACAATAGATCTCACATAGGCAAAACCTATTGGCTTTGGCAGTGCTTGTTAGGCTTAAGGCATAAGATTAACACAGTGCTATCCATGCTGAGGTGAAAAATGACTAAAGCCTTTTACCACTACAGGCACAGTATCACAGCTTTGGATTAAAGAAATACAATCCAAGCTACCCACAAATGAATAAAAGTAACCCCTGACACAAGTATTTCACTCTAGTTAGAGCTCTTTAGAGAGGTACAGCCTTATAAGACACAAGGGAGTACCTAGAATAACTCAAGTCATTTCCCTGACAGGATTAGAGTGCTTCATAAATTATGAAAAAAGAAAGCAGGGAACTCTTGTTAGTTCCCAGGTTTAGGTGGTGAGCATCTCCTTTATATGGAGCACCCTACAAAGCCCTGAACACTCTGGATCTGCTCACCTCAAATATCTGTTCCTCTACCAGTGATTAGCACAGTGCTATCCATGCTGAGCTATAGAATGTCAAGGCTAGACTGAAACATGTGTCAGGGGTTGCTTTTATTAATTAACAATGATGCCCAAATCCTCCTGGGCCGACAACAACAGTGACCCTGGGGATGAGGTCCCCGGTACGTAGCTTAGATCTGCCCCTGGGCTGGGTATTCCGGGGCTGATCTGTGGCACAGGGAATGAGGCTGGACGCCCTCCTCACCTAATTTGGTAATGGCCATGGGATGTGTGGTTCCTGGGACCTCTTTGAGGCAGTGAAGGGGGGCCCAAGCCCCCTCACCTTTTACATTAACGGTGGGCCCCGTGGATAGGGTTCCAATGCTGCAATCATTTCTAGATATAGTTATAGATATAGATAGATTTATAATATTTTGGGGGGATTACTACCCCTAAACTCAACCTTTTAAATGTTTCTCATTTTGAGTGTAAGCCCCAACCCCCTTTTTTATCTATTAACCTCCCTTCACCTCTACCCTCATCTGAACCCAAACACCACTTAATTCCCTTTACTTCTACTCACCCCTGAACCATATAATTCCTTAACCACTTCACTTCTACCCAACCCTGAACCCTAAAAAAAACGATTTTCCTTTACTTCTATACACCCTTCAACCCTACAAACTCCTACCTCCCTTTACCTCTTCCCATGACTGAATCCTGAAAAATCTTTGCCTTCCTTTACCTAGACATGTTCCTCAACCCTAAAAATGTTTTACCTTTCTTTACCTCTACCTGCCCTAGTCCCTACTATCTTACCTTCCTTTAGATCTCCCCGTACCCTGCCCATCCCTTAATCCTTTCCCATCCCTTAATCCTTCCTTTTTTAATTAGATAACACTTATGTCATTTAAAAAAGCATTTACTTGCATTGTAAAGTACTGCAGGGTAGAGTAACAAAAAGGGCTTGTCTGGTGCTTACCTGCATGGTATTTACCCATTTAGTAACGTTCTGTGGGGTACAGACCACACGGCAAAGACTACATACCAACAGACAACCATGCCAGCCATTTTCACCAAACAGTCAAACCCCACCACCATGGTATGGCATCCTGTCACTTCAATACCAGTTCCACAATGCACCCTCGTCTAGCAGCACCATACAATTACCTCTTACCAACAATCTGCACCCACCACCAACACACTGCCAACCCTTAACACTGCCTTACCGAGCCAAGGCACTCTGCATTGCTAAATCACAATTAAGAGAACTATAACCACACTAAACTAAAACCCTTCAAAGAAAGCTGCTGTTGAGGTACAACAACATCACTCTACAAACAAAATTACAATACTGCACCAAAACAACACCAAAGGCAATGCAATGGAACACCACAATAAAACAGTAAAACACTACACAAGACACCATCATAATACAGCAGCACTCCAATACAAAGCAACACCACATGAAATGAACACATCAAACACAATGTAACACTGTTCTATAACAGCAAAATAACAACACAACAGCATATAACATGACAAACAAAACAAAATATCACAAGAACACACCAGCGCAACACAAAATAAAGCAGCACAAAACTCTAAACCCAACAATAACAAATATATGCCCACCATAACAGAACACAGCATGCAAAAACTCATGAAACTCATAAAGGTAATAATACAACACTTCAAATCAATACCACAACACAAGAACAACACAGCAGTGACAATGTACAACACAACCACAATAACAACAGCGCCACAAACAACAAAGCATTTACAAAAATACAAGATAGAACATATCACAACACACAATGCAGTAATAATGTAGCTAACAAGACTACAACACAATATTAACACAACACACATGAAAGTAACAGCACAACACCAACAACACAACCTACACATAATAACCATTAATAAAAGCACAAAGCAGTAACATACCATGACAAAACACACCAAAGAACAATGCAAAAGAACAAACACAACTGCAGCAAGCCACACAACACAAAACAACATAATTGTGAGACATAGGGTTGCAACAGCTTTTGGTGCTTTTGCCTTTTAGGTGCTAATATATACTAAGAACTTTAAAAATTCAGAACTCAGGTTCTACTGATTGGTTTTAGTTGTTTTGGTGTTAAATAATGTATTACATTTTACTCTATTTATCTAAATTGAGGTGAGATTTTTCTGCTGTTATGTTTTCAATGTATTACTGCATTTGTACTGCATAAATACTTTACACATTACCTCTAAGTGAAACCTGACTGCTTTTTGTGTCAAAATGTCTAGGGTTCAGCACAGGTTAATTTAATGACTTTTGTGGTTCACCCTGCCAGGGATTGTGGCTATTGCTTGACCAGAGCACACACCCAAGTCAACCAACCCCCCAGTTTCTCACAGTGTGTGTTTGTGACAGGCAACACATCAACCTTTCTATACAAAGGTGTAAATGATAGGTAAGAGGAGTATGAGCAACCAATGATTTACTAACTCTAGAGCATGATGGTTTCCATCTACAGAAGTATGACAGCTCTGGCAAAATAGTGTTGTTTCTTCAAAATCTATAGATACCCATGTCATGATGTTATACTCTTCCACATACTACTGACCCAGGCGCTGTGGTGGCAATTATTGACGTAATGGGTGAAATGCTTGACACACTGTCAGCATCCATAGCATAATCCTTGGTACTGAAAATAGTGTTATTTAATGAAGAATGACATAACACTAAGAAGCTTATGAATCAAAACATAATACAATTGTGTATATTGCTTATTTGACATGGTAGAAAGCTAAATCAGTTTAGCGATCAGTCTAGTTAATGAAAACAAAATGATGACAAATTAATAGAATTTCAAATTCATGTCTCTTGCATGGATGTTTGAGGTCTAAATTGCCAATACATTGTTCCCTTTTAATTCAATACTAGGTAGCACCCAGTAATCAATGTGTTATTATGACTCAAGTTAATTCGTTATACAACATTGCATATATTCAAATATACTCTTTAGGTCAAAATGTATTTTGAATTTCATGTCTTTTATACTTTTTAATTTTCCAAAATTTCATTAAGAATCAAAATTCACTATTTTTCATTGCCAGCTGATGTCTTTTGTCCCCATTTGTACTTCTTCGTGGCTGTAAATGACTACTAAATACATATAAATGCCACATCAACTGTTAAGCAAAATAGCTTATCTATAACCAACACATTGGGAAGTGTCACTAATATTTATAATCCTGGGGTTCTAAACATCACACCACTTCATAGCCACATTATCCCATGTACACATATATTAAAAAGTATATGCCTCAAAAAAATTAAAATATCCAAGAGTTCCACTTGTTATATCACTTTATATCAACACTGTTACATGTACAAGTTTATCCAAGAAGCATAGTCCTAAAAATCAAAATTGCAATATATTGTCAAAATTATATACTTAATACATAAACTCATAATTCACATGCAAGTAGTACTCCTCTATGGTTACAAATTATGAGCGAACTGTGCGATAAGATGCTCCTTACTGTACTCGTACATGAACCTCAAAAAAGGGTTTAACGTATTCAGCCATAGATTAAATGAAGTAATGGAAATATCAAGAACATCTATGGGCAGTACGTTCACCCTAAGTCTGGCAATCTGTACATGCACCCTTTTGAGACAGGACAGGTTCTTGTGCCTGAGAACCCATACCGCTCCCACACACAGTAGTGAAAACACTACATTGACGATATTGTCATAATTTGGCGTGGCAATCAAACGTCCTTTATTTTGTTTAGTCTATGACTGTATATGTTAAACCCAGTAAGGATTGTCTTCCATTTTTAGATTGAGCGTGCAAGCGGTCTGACCTGTTGTAATCTATCTGTGGGCTTTTAACCATGCCCACCACACGCCCATCACTATTACCCATTCATGGGCTTGCCTTTCAAAAAAAATTTGTCCCTACTTGTGCCGGTTTTGTTACTACCTTGGACAGTAACCCTTTTACATGGATTATTTCACTTTTGCCAAAACGTTTGACTGCAAGTGAATCTCCTTTTTCCTTTTGTATCTCTCCTTTGCACTCATGCTCATGGCAGCCGTGGCACTTTGAATTGGCTCACTTATATCAACTGTGTATATAAAGAAACCACCTACAGCACGTACTGCACTCTTGTCTTATAGGAGTTATCATCCTAAAACTTTAAGAGAAAATCTTCCATTTGGACAATTTTTACACCTGCTGCACAACTGCTCCCAGATGCAGAAGTATAAAGAACATGCCCAGACCCTATCCTCTCAAGCGGCAATATCCAAATTCGCTGGTGTGGAAATCAGCAAGAAGAGCACGGAATGATAACTGGGATGCACTCTTGTATATTTGACCACCAAAACCACCAACCGAGAGCTTGGTGTGTGTAAGCAGGTTCTTTAGCTTTTCCGGACTAATTAAGAAATCTATCTCTCAGAACTAGCACATCCAAAACAAAGGGGGCTGGTCACGTTCAAGTGCAGCAGCAACCTAAAAGAGCAACTGGTACATACAGGACCAAGGGCGACTGACTCCATCAGACCAAACACAGTTTGGGGGTTACCACTGGTGTGAGGCCATTTCCCTGGTGGTTCTTGTGGTGTATGTGTGCAAACAACACATTCTACAATGGTTGATACCAGTGTTGACAAAGCCTAGGAACAGAGACTACACAATAACTGCAACAGTAATGAGCTGATTTATCTTATCTCCTGCCCTTGCGGTATGCGTTATGTCAGCATGACAACATGCAAAGTGAATATGCTCATCATTGAACATAAGAACACAATTAGAAGCAGAAGACAGGCAACAAGGTTGACAAACCATTTCTTAGAACAGGTACATGAAATGGATGTTTTACATTGGCAGTACTTGACAAACCCAATATACAACCATCAGTGATGAATATCTTGGAGTTTCTGTTTATAAAGGAACAAAGATGTGTCTATCTAGTACATAGTGATAGGAATGGATTGAATGATAAGTTCCCTTGTGTCGCGTAGGCTCTCATTATCTTAATGAGACTACTGGATTTTTGGGCGGCAGGATCGTTCGCAGTGTGGGGGACTAAGTCTGACCCACGGTGAAGGACCCTTGTCACCCCAAGTCCGGGTTATGCTCCGGCTAACTAGCAGTGCCTCATCTCTCCCAAAGGGAAGAGACAATTGGGTAGCCGAGTGCAAGACATCTTAGTGCTTCCCAGGGAAGTCGTGGTCACTCAGGTCACAACCAGTTCTTTCGTACAAAGTGCGGTCTCATATATATATGACAAAGGCAGTTTGAGTTTTAAATATTGGTTTAATAAAACGACTGCATTTTAGATAACAAGGCGTGAACCGCAATAACCAGAACCATACAACACAGTAGGATTGAAATAGTAACGAGGAGAGTGAAACATAAGAATAAGGCTATCATATTGCAACTAAATTATGTTCTCTCTAAGTTCTATTTTGAGAACAGCATGTGAAGCTCTAAGCCTGCCTTTCTGGTTTCCCGGGAGGACATCAACCCTTATACCTGAGCAAAGGCCTGTGATCTGGATCAGCATCTGCAACAGGGCAGTCAGCATCTAGTTGTGGGTTCCTGGTCGGAATCTCCCTCTTACATGTACCGGGACTAGAAAGTGTTTTTATACTATTCATGTGAACTAACACCCCAATGTTCCGTACGTAAGGATGTGTACTGTCTATGAACCATAAAGACTAAACTTCTACCACGTCTATCGGCAATTTACCAGACTGTATCCTTGACTGAAGCACAGAGTGAGCAAGAATGTATTGTTTGAGAACACAGTGCTGAAGTAAGCTAAACAGTGTGATAGAAGGAAATAAAACAAGACCGTGAAACTGGTTATTGTAAAATAACAGTGCGAGGCTAAATAAAATGCATCTAGGGCAGAGTGCACAGAGGCCTAATACGTTAAGCTAACGCGCATAAAGCTACAATACAAATGGCCACACTACACTTGGTCATCCATTCCTTAAATGATCCCTTGACTACGTCTGACGGTACTCTTCCATGGGGGCATCAAAGTTGTCAGTTATGACCCTTTGCCTGTAATTGAATGTTTACAAAAACACTGCAAAATACCTGGACTACAAGTTCCAGAATTCCAGGCAAAAGCGGCTGAACACACACTTTTGAATACATTCAGAATTACTGGTAGAATTGTCATAGAAGGCCTGGACTACAAGCCTCCACACCCTGCATGACTCTGAAGGCTTATTTGCACATGATTTTATAATGGTATTGGGTGCCTGAACACCCACTTTGGTACACTTTAGAATGATGTGTAGGAGTTGAATACTCTGTACATAAGTACTCATGCATATATTTCCGAACAATTCTGAAATGACTGGTAGGATTACCATAATATTCATGAATTTTAATCCTGAGAGCATCTATCCCTGAGCATTTACATGCACATGTTTTGAACACCTTTATAATGACCAATAGAAGTACTCTGGGCTCATGTGGCTCTGAGCGCTTGAACACTCAAGAACACACATATGAATGAACACACTCCTTTGAACACCTTAGAGCAGTAGTTTCCAACCTGTGGTCCGGGAAACCCTTGGGTTCCCCGAAGCATCTTCAGGGGGTCTGCGACTGCTTAGAAAATGAAATACTACTAACAGATTAGGTGCCTAGCATTCAGCAATGACTCAGTGAAGGGGTCCCCAAATTTCAATAATGATTCAGTAGGAGTCCCTGTGTTCCAGTAATGATAAAGTGGGGGTCCACAGAAGTCAAAAGGTTGGGAAACACTACCTTAGATGTTAAAGGAGTGCCAAGAAGTATCCGGGCCATTAGCTGTTACATCAAGTGGCTCCGAGCGCTTGAAAACACAAATAAATGAATGTGTATTTTTGAACACTTAAGACGGACTAATAAGCGCTAAAAAAGAAATGTCTAGGCTATAAGCCCCTCCATCCATGGCTGTGTGAGGTTCCGAGTGCCTGAACAATGTTTTGAATAAATTGTAGGAGAATGTCTGAAGTACGAGTCCCAGCATTCCTTGGCTTACGTCGCCCTGAGCGCCTGCAAACACAATTGCTCCTACTTGAGGACTCACCTGCTTGCATTTAAAATGACGTACTTGAGGGCATTCTCTGCCCTTAGATCCTGGTGAGCAGAACAGCTGCGATAGGCAACTCGTAGAGGTGAGAGAGTCTGTTCCTTCTTTCTTTCTCTCTTTTTACTGGCCCTCACCTGGTTTGTTGATTCCCCAAGTGGGGCCTTGAATTGATTGAGGTGAAAGTTACCAGAGGGAGGAGGCTTTTGTATTTTGTGTGCTTTGATTTCATTTCAGTGGGGCATGCGTATCCGCACATTGGGAACCCACACTTTTGCAGGTAGAGGCTGGTAACCATGAGCCAGATGTACTAAAATGCAATTTTGCATTTCCTAAATAGCGACTTCATAGAAATCGCAATTTAGGAAATGCAAAATGCTATGTATAAAGAGACTGATTTCCTAATAGCGAGTTCTACAAAGTAGGAATCACTATTAGGAAATCACAAATAAAAAATCCCATTCCATTTGAGAAAATTGGACAGTTTTGCATTTCCGAAATACCAATTTCCTATTTAGGAAATGCAAAACCAAGTATGGCAATGGGCAAAAGACCCCCCCTTGGTGCACCCCAAAAATAGTGGTGCACATGTAGAGCACACATATGCCCAAGAGGCATGTGTGCTCTATTGCACTTTAAAAAAAGCAACTTGAGGTGTTTTTTTTCAACTGCACATGGTTACTATCAACTTGAAGTGGATGATATTTGCATTTCCTAAATGCTAATTTTGCACTTAGGAAATGCTATGTACATGTGCCAAGAAATCGCAAATAGTAAATCACTATTTGTGGTTTCATATTTAGTGAATCGCAAAATTTTATTTTTACAGGGTATAAATCACATTTGGCAGTTCCCTAAAGGCCTTTGTACACAGAAAAGGCTGTTTTGCATTTCATAACGGGCCAAAATTGCAAGTCGGGCAGTTAAGAAATGCAAAAGGCCTTTGTACATCTGGCCACAATATTCTCTGCAGTCAAGCTCCCCGGTTACAGGAGATGGGTAAATAGTGTAGCCTACGCTTTGTTCTGCAAAGGGGCAGAATTTACTATTTTAGTCCTGTTTTCGTATCTATCTGGGCTTTGTGGAGCTAGGCAGCATGTAGCACATTCTTGGTTGTGCAAATAGATAGTGTTTGAGCTCATTTTTTATGTATATTTTGGGTCTTTTAGATGTCAGTGCAGTGGGTACTACTAGCTGTGGTGACTCCCCAAAACTCTATTCATTTTGAATCTGTCAAGTGAAAAAAATTTCTCTTTATACCAAGGTGTTTGTGTTTGTTGTTTTTCTTTGTTTTGTTTTTTGTGGCTTCCCTATCAACGATTTGTAGGGTGAATGCGCCCTTAGCTCCACGCCAGGGCCTCAGTTGAGGCGCTACTCCCGAAAGCTGCAGGTGTTAACGCGTAGAAACCCTAGCTATATTTTTAGTCACCTAGGACTGGATAGTGGATTTCACACACTAGGTTGGTGAACCGAACCAAATTTGTTTTGAGAAAATGTAATTCGGAATACGTCATAGACATCACATATAACATATGCCAATTGATTCAACCTTAATAACCACACCAGTTTATTAAGCAGTTAATAAATTATTTCCCTATATTAACAAAGCTAAGATGACAAAAATAATTCTCAAACACAAATGATACATATAGAGAAGCAATAAAGGCTGATTCAAATGCCAAATATATCTGAGTTTAATCAAAGCAAAAAGACAAATTATCTCAATTGCTGTAACACAAAACCATAGCAATAGAATCTGAATACATCAGAATAATGATACGACAAATAAATATCAAAAACAAATTATAAGCATGTTAGTAATACCCCACTAACCAATAATTAGCATTGATATGTTGGGCTTCATGTAAAAAGTTTTAGTACCACAAATTTAGAAAACATCTAGCTATGGCGCTTTCAAAAATAAGCAGCAGTAAATAAACAATTGCAGCTGGTACCTGAAAAACAAAAGACAAATAACAATTCACAACTTAATACTTTACCAAATCACTACAGTCATCAGCAACAACGTCTACTTTGTCAGTGAGACAATAACATGAGGCACCATTATTGGGATAGGAACAGGAATATGGACAGGGGTAATGGTTTAGAATTTGGACTATAAGATACACTAAACCATTTAAGTATCGATTCTTCATAAAGCAAGTAGAATGTCAAGGACTCAGGATACACGAAAATCCCAAAGAGGAAAATGACCCCCAAACAATGGTGACTGAACATTAAATTAAACTTTTCAAATGAAAATGATTGGATAAAGTGTGAGGTGAGAAAGTTATGACCAATTTACAGGTATCAAAATTATACAATTAGTTTACTCCAAGTTCTTCCATTTGCTGTTATTCCATTAACGAAATCTAAACTAATACATTTGTATCCTAGACTTCCTCTTCTTCCGCCTCATATGTGGATCCTTTGCCTCAACTCCACCGAAATACAAAGTCACAGGAAGTACGATTACAAAATATGTTACTTCACCATTTCTTTACCCACAAGGAAAGACATACAAGTTAGAAACATATCTTCAAACAATGAAGTCAGTCAAACTACGGAACACACTAGAAACATTTTATACAGCTTGCATTATACAACGACCTTGCATCTGCTTCTACTTTAGTTCAGCAGAAGCCACTAAACACACATTTATTTCTACCATTTGTTTTAGTTAAGAAACACACTCTCTCGTAGTCTATCAAAGTAACTTTGCGGCCTATATATATATACAAAGCTTCCCTACATGTTGTGCATCTAATGCTAACTTCCCTTGTTTAGAAATGTCAGTGTAAGCATGATTAATCCCAGGTCTACGGTGAACTACTCCCTTCTCTATCTTAGCTTTGATTGCTCTTCTCCTGTCCTCCGTGTTATCTGGAAACTTCTTTTCTACAGGTGAAAGTAAACAGGTGAGATTGTTCCTGTGTGCAAAGGCTGTTCCAAAGGTTAATGTAGGTTCAAAGAAACCCCTTACTAAAACTATATCATTTTCCTTAGCCAGTCTACTTAAATATCTATTGATAGGTACATAGGAAAACACTACATCATAATTAGAAAAGAAATAATGAATATATTCCTGGTCATAGAATCGTGTTAGTAGAAGACTACAACTTACGGCAGAAGTAAGTGGTAAACTATGATAAGCAATTCCTTCCTCAACAGAGGCTGGAATCTGCGTACAGACATAACAATCTTTCGCATCCATTATATCAACATACTCATGCAATAAGCAATAAAAGAATTTAGAAGAAAGTTCTTTCTCTTTGTGTAAGTATTTATCATTTATTTTAAACCTTTCTATTGCTGAAAGAGTAGTAGTTAACTCTAAAAAACTAACAGTTGTGAGTGTTTCTATTGTATGGGTGGCTCCATTCATCTAAAAAACCATCACACTCACAATTAAAAACAGACATACTATTACACAAACAATTGCCAAACCAATACCTATACATTTACAACAACTATTTTTAGTGTGTTGATTACTAACGTTTTCCATGGTCTATAAAGAACCAAAAAAATAGAAATAAAGTAAATGATGGCTATGCAGCAAAAAGCAAAACAAAACAAAAAGACAAAACAAAACATTTTCAAAAATCTTCAACTTTCAACTTCAATCTTCAACAAACCTTCAACTTCAATCTTCAACAACCCCTCCTAATTTTTGCCTTTAAAAAAAAAAATATTCATTCACACTATCAGGATTCTCCTTTGTCAAAATTCGGCAAAAATGTGTCAAATCAGTTTAGCAGCTTGTCAAGTCAGGTTATCAAAGTCTCTTTAGGTACGACTTTATCAAAGTCTTTTCATTTACTTTCTCAAAAACTCAGCATCAGTTTTTCCCATTTTCTCTTCCCGTACCAAAATAGAAACTCGGAATGTCTCTATCAAAACAAAAATTCAAAAACTCTTCTTGTCATTCATTTGTAGTTACACATGCCCATTCTGGACTAGAATTTTTCCGATTTGCAACTCTCTTTTCACTCTTTGACTACTACCAGCTTCTTCTTCACTGAGATCTTCTCCTTTGTTCAACTTGTTTTCTTCTTGAATTGGTGGAGCCATGTTTATCTTCCCTGCTTCTGAGCTCTTCTCTGGCCAATTGTCACCTTTCAAAGGCCTGCTAATACTCTTTTCAGAATTGAACTCAAACTCTTCTCCTTCGACGTTCCTGCAACTGGTTCAGGAGGAGTCAAACCCTCTTGGCTTGGATCTGTCTCAACTCCCTTTCCATTGTGGTCAGTCACCTGTTCAGTTTGGTTCATCAGACCACCAGCTTCTGAGGACACCCTCCTCTGCGAAGTGTTTCTCTCACCCGGTACTCTCTCTTGTTCTCCTTGGACTGGTTCTTTTACCACTCCATTCGTAGATGATTCACCCTCCTCTTCCGGGATACTCTCCACTTCGTCTGATACATGAGTAGGTAAATCAATTGGAACGCTTCTAGGTCGATCTCCAGTTCTTCTCTTTCTCTCTGTTGCCCTTGAATACGTTTAGCTGCTGGTAATCTCAACAGCTCTTCTTCCATCTCTGTTGGATTGTTCACCTTCCGAGTGTGGTTTGCATGTCCCCAGTTCACAAGTCCTGCACACTTCATAGCTGTTGTTGTTATTAATATCACCAGGTAGGGTCCTTTCAACCTTGGCTCCAAACACGACTTCCTCATGTGCTTACTAATGACGACTCAATCACCAGTCTTCAAGGTTGTGTCCTTGGCCTTGAGATTGTTGAAGTGTGTTTGCGTCCACCTTATGAGAAAAAGATCGAACCACATCAGCTGGGCCTTTGCAATAATCTAACACCATGTCATCTGTAATATTTATAAGAGCATTTGCAGGTACTACTGGTAGTCTCATAGCTCTACCCATGAGGTTTTCATTGGGCGACAATTCTGTTTTCTTGTCAGGAGTACTTCTCATTGACATTAGAACCAACTGCAAAGCATCTGGCCATTTCAAGTTTGTGGATGCACACATCTTTGCCAGTCTGGACTGCAGAGTTCCATTCATCTGCTCTATGAGTCCTGAGGCTTCTGGGAGGTAACTGCAATTGAGTTTGTTCTCAATGTTTAAAGCTGAACATAGCAACTTTATCACTTCATTGTTGAAGTGGCTTCCTCTATCTGATTCCAAAGAGACCGGGAAACTGAAACGTGGAATTAACTCCCTAAGCAGTAATTTTGCTACTGTGACACTATCATTTCTCCTCGTAGGGTAAGCCTCAATCCAGTGACTGAAAATACACACAATCACTAACACATACTTCAAAACAGCATATTCAGGCATCTCAATAAAATCCATTGGCAGCCAATGTGTCCCATATTGACTACTGCCCCTTTGCCAACATTAATTTGCTGGCAAACGATGCATCTATGGCAAACTGTTTCGGCAACTTGTCTAAATTTTGGATTGAACCAGTGCTGCTTAAAACTTCGAACCATTGCATCTCTCCCTATGTGTGCTTGACCATGATAGTATCTAACCATTTGAGTGAGTAGACCATTTGGCAGAACTACCTTCCCTTCTGCAGTCACCCAGATATCATCATCCCTCTGGACATGTTTGGGGTTTGATCCAATCCTTCCACACTTCTTTAGAAACATTGTCTTGCAGAGCCTTCATCTCTTCCAAAGTATCAATAATTTGCATAGTACAATTTGCATACACTTCATCATTTTCAGGTAACAATTCCCAATTTCCTTTGAAAGATATGCCATTCAGGGCACAAACCTTTGCAACCTGATCTGCAGAAGCATTTCCCAATGACACATAGGGCCTCATTTTGACCCTGGCGGGCGGCGGAGGCCGCCCGCCAGGATTCCGCCCTCCATTATACCGCTCCGCGGTCAGAAGACCGCGGAGGGTATTATGAGTTTTTCCCTGGGCTGGCGGGCGGTCGGTCTCCAAAAGACCGCCCGCCAGCCCAGGGAAAAACTCCCTTCCCATGAGGATGCCGGCTCGTAATCGAGCCGGCGGAGTGGGAAGGTGCGACGGGTGCTACTGCACCCGTCGCGTATTTCCCTGTCTGCTATGCAGACAGTGAAATACTAGCGGGGCCCTCTTACGGGGGCCCCTGCAGTGCCCATGCCATTGGCATGGGCACTGCAGGGGCCCCCAGGGGCCCCACGACAATCCCTACCGCCATCCTGTTCCTGGCGGGCGAGCCGCCAGGAACAGGATGGCGGTAGGGATTGTCAGAATCCCCTCGGCGGCGCAGCGAGCTGCGCCGCCTTGGAGGATTCTTACGGGCAGTGGAAAACCGGCGGGAGACCGCCGGTTTTCCCGTTCTGACCGCGGCCAGAGCGCCGCGGTCAGAATGCCCAAGGGGGCACCGCCGGCCTGTCGGCGGTGCTCCCGCCCCCGTTGGCCCTGGCGGTAGAGAACCGCCAGGGTCAGAATGAGGGCCATAATCTTGTGACCTCTGATGCGCGCTGCATTTCACCACAGCAGTTTTCTCTGGCTTTTGAACAGCTTGTAACAACTCATGAATTTTCTCGCCATTCCTTACTGGCAAACCAGAAAAAGTTAGGAAACCTCTGTGACCATATCTGGCCAAAGTCATGCACAATGCAGAATCCATAATGACTATCTGTGTAGATCGTCAGTTTCATCTGACTTGAAATTTGCCATGCTCTAGTAAGAGCCACCAATTCTGCTACTTGTACTGAAAACACCCCTCGAAGCCATGAAGCTTCCAGTATGCTAGTGATAGTACAATACTGCAAATCCAGCTCTCAAAGTGCCCACATTATCTCTCAAGCAGGAACCATCAAGAAAGATAATTTGATCATTGTCTTCCAGGCAGGTGTCTCTAATATCTGTTCTGGGCTTTGTGCATAACTTTATCATTTCTAAACAATCATGTTCAGTATCCTCCAATTTATCTGAATTAATGTTTTTAACTGGAAGTGAAGTTGCTGGGTTAAGTACTGTACATATCTTGATCATAACATTGAGAGATCCCAAGATTGCTGTCTCATATCTGGTCAGTCTAGAACTGGTCAGATACTTTGTCTTTGAACAAGTCAACAGAATCTCTATTGAATGGGGAACCATCACAGTAAGAGGGTATCCCATAACAATATTCTCACTTTGAGCAATACTCTGCTCTACTGCTGCAATGGACATCAAGCATCCTGGTAAAGCTGCTGCGACCAGATCCAAAGTAGCTGTAAAATATGCTACTGGATGATTGATACCATCATGTGTCTGAGTCAAAACAGACTAAGAACATGCATCACATTCATGACAAAACAACAGAACACTCTTGGTATAATCAGGCACACCCAAAGCTGGAGCTTGACACAAATTCTCTTTCAGATCAGTGAACGCTTTCATACAATCTGCATCCATTATTATAGGTTCGGAAACATCTTTATGAGTCAGTCTCTGTAAAGGCTTTGAAATAACTGAGAAATTCGGAATCCACAGGCGACAATAACCAACCATTCCCAAACACATCCTCACATCTTTTTGTGTACTTCGTACTTTCATCTGCAAAACTGTCACAACTCTCTCTCTCTAAATTCTCCTAGTTGCTTTCTCAATCAGATGACCAAAATATTTCACCTCTCTCTGACAATACTGCAATTTGGTAGGGGGCACTTTATGACCATTGTCTCCCAGTTAATTAAAAAAATGCAATTGTATCATTGAGTCAGACCCTGTGGTGTAACATTATCAGGCTGAACACTCAGTAACTGCTGCTGCATTGAACTCACATGCTGGGGAGTTAATAATCTCCTTGCCTGGCCACTGCATGATCCAATTATTTCAGAATTTCTAACAGGAGACAGATCTATTAAGGACCTTGTTCAGGGTCTGTTCCATAGATTACATCAGCCCAATGTTTCCATTCTGACTTTGAACTCTTTGATTCACTACACCCTTGTTGCCCTGCATATATAAAGGCTTAGGTGGACCAAATGTAATTGGTAATGAAATTGCATCTGGGCTTCTAGTTTCTTCATTCTAAGGCTACATTATTCCCATATTCTGCATCTCTGGTAATAATATCAGAGTAGGCTCTTACTGAATCAATCTCAGCTCTTGTGGATTCTGAGCCTAAGATAACAGTAAATTAGACTTAGGGGGTCATTCTGACCCTGGCGGTCACCGACCGCCAGGGCCAACGACCACGGAAGCACCGCCAACAGGCTGGCGGTGCTTCCTGGGCCATTCTGACCGCGGCGGTAAAGCCGCGGTCAGAAAAGGGGAACTGGCGTTTTCCCGCCGGTTTACCCCTGGCCCAGGGAATCCTCGCCATGGGGATTCCGACCCCCTTCCCGCCATCCTGTTCCTGGTGGTTTTTACCGCCAGGAACAGGATGGCGGGAACGGGTGTCGTGGGGCCCCTGGGGGCCCCTGCACTGCCCATGCCACTGGCATGGGCAGTGCAGGGGCCCCCTAACAGGGCCCCACAAAGATTTTCAGTGTCTGCTTTTGCAGACACTGAAAATCGCGACGGGTGCCACTGCACCCGTCGCACCCCTGCAAATCCGCCGGCTCCATTCGGAGCCGGCTTCCTCTTTGCAGGGGCTTTCCTGCTGGGCCGGCGGGCGATCTTTTGGAGATCGCCCGCCGGCCCAGCGGGAAAGTTAGAATGACCGCCGCGGTCATTTGACCGCGGTGCGGTCTTTTGGCGGTTTCCGCCCGGCGGGCGGCGACCGCCGCCCGCCGGGGTCGGAATGACCCCCTTAGTCTTCACAATCGGAACATCTGGATAAAACTCAGGAAAATTAATCTCTGGTAGCTGTCCATTGTCTGTTAACTGATTAAAGCTACTCTGCATTGGTGTTTGCCCATAAGGAATAGTCTGTCCTGAGCTTTGTAAATTCTGTCCTAGTGAATTCTGATTTATATTAGTATTAACCTGTACATAACTCTCAGTTGTGCTATGATCACTCTGAACTGAACTCTGTGGCACTACAGCTGGTATTGGTGCAGTAGGAGTTATACCACTAGTACCAGAACCTTCTTGAGCCACATATGGTTATGAACAATTTCTCAAAATCTGTGTAATAAACATCATCATCTGATTCATCATCATTAAACAAAACCTTTTAGGGTCTTTGATGTCTAATCTTCTTTGAAACCTTATTTGTATCTTTTTCATTGTCTTTTGCCATTGCTGGAAACAATCGAACACCTTGTAAGGTATCAAGTCTCCACTGTCTCTGCTCACTGTACCATCTAGCTTCCACTACTGACTTTTCTGCCCTTTCATTCTTCTCTCAAATTTCAAAGACTGTTGCTGTCTAGCTACCAGCTCCAAGATCGCTAAGGCTTCAAACTGAGCTAGACTCGGTAGAGGTCTTAGACCATACATCTTCTGGCTCAAATTCTCCAAA
Source organism: Pleurodeles waltl (assembly GCF_031143425.1). Classification (NCBI taxonomy): domain Eukaryota; kingdom Metazoa; phylum Chordata; class Amphibia; order Caudata; family Salamandridae; genus Pleurodeles; species Pleurodeles waltl. Next base: position 736,377,720 of record NC_090437.1, on the reverse strand, counting down.
ATCATCAAACTAAATGTACCATTTTCAGGAAAGCTAAACAACCTTCCTTTTTTGTGATCTTAATCCAGTGTTTTAACCAAAGACGTGCTCCAGTACCTTTCTTCTCAATTACAATATATGCTGAAGTACCTGCTGGCGGACAAATTTCTCCTTCCCTTCTCGGAATATATTCATCCCTTCTAAGAGCACTTTTTAAAGCTTTGAAAAACTCAATTTTCCACAAAATCTATTTAAAAATCAATGATCAGGAAGTGACCACAAACCCACAATCCTCTTTGACACCCTTCTTATCCAATTGCACTTCACGATTGTCCACCAACCAGTGTGTGACCCTTCTCATTAACCAACCTATCCCAGTGCGGCACAAAACTGATAACACACTTACACACAGCGGCTGACAAAGTCTTACGGCTTGCCCTCCTAAACTCGAAACACTCAAACTAAATGCAAAAAATATTTATCACGAGCACTGCTTCAAAACCAAAAGAAAACAAATGTGTCTATTTACTAAAGGTAAGGGTAACACAATCGCTTCAGGAACCTTCTAAATTTCACTGTCGGCTTTCACTCTTGCAGTTATTCTTTTTCACAGTTTCCCAGATTCACAAGCAAAATTCGACCTGCAAATTTCACCCCCAGCTGATCAATGGAGACAGTCCTGGTCCACATAGAACTCGACAAATCTCAGTTGAAAATTTCAAACACTCAATTTAACTTGCATACTCAACTTACCAACCACGCCCGATTGGTCTACTAAATAGACAAATTACAACTAAAACCAAGTGTCTCATTACACTTTTCAATATACTCCGGAGTCTTAGACCTCTTCCATCAGGTCTGTCTTATCAACAACCACGTGGACAATTTTTCTGAGCACCAAGCACCACACATGTGAAGTTTGCCGACTTCCCTACTCACATACATAAGAGTACGCCAACTCTCTTTTTAACACTATTTTCTCTTCTGGAGTATGCCAACTCCCCTAGAAACTCACAAACAACTCAATCAACGGCAAATTAGCTAAGGCTGAGCAAGTGCATATTCTACTCACTCAGTCTAACAACAGAATTCTGAGAATATACTCCTTCAAGCTAGGGAACCTCCAAAGGCCAGGGAAAGTCACTTTAGACATCTAGCAACTCATTTTTATCAAATGTGAACAACAACTTCAAAAATTAATAATCAAAACTCACTAATTAATTTTCACAATTTAACAATGCAAGCAATGACATTATCAAACAAATACGTAACCGAACTCTGCTACCAAAACTGTTAACGTGGAGAAACCCTTGCTATATTTTTAGTCACCTAGGACTGGATAGTGGATTTCACACACTGGGTCAATGAACCAAACCAAATGTATTTGGAGAAAATGTCATTCAGAATACGTCATAAACATCACATATAACATATGATAATCGATTCAACCTTCAATAACCACACCAGTTTATTAATCAGTTAATAATTTATTTCCCTATATTAACAATGCTAAGATCACGAAAATAATTCTCAAACACAAGTGATACATACAGAGAAACAATAAAGGCTGATTCGAACGCCGAATATATCTGAGTTTAATGAACGCAAAAAGACAAATTATCTCAATGGTTATAACACAAAACCATAGCAATAGAATCTGAGCAGGAGTAACTGAATACATCGGAATAATAATATGACAAAGAAATATCAAAAACAAATTGTGAGAATGTGAGTAATGCTTCACTAACCACTAATTAGCATTGACATGCTGGGCTTTATGTAAAACGTTTTAGTAACACAAATTTAGAACACATATAGCTATGGCGCTTTAAAAAATAAGCAGCAGTAAATAAGCAATTGCAGCTGGTACCTGAAAAACAAAAGACAAATAACAATTCACGACTTAATACTTTACCAAATCACTACAGTAATCAGTAACAATGTCTAATTCGTCAATGAGACAATAACATCAGGCACATACATCAGGATAGGAACAGGAATAAGGACAGGGAAGGACAGGGGTAATGGTTTAGAATTCGGACTATATGATACACTAAACCATTTAAGAATAGGTTATTCATAAAGCAAATAGAATCTCTAGGACTCAGGATACATGAAATTCCCAAAGAAGAAAATGACCCCCAAACAATGGAGACTGAACATTAAATTAAACTTGTTAAATGAAAATGATTGGACAAAGTATGAGGTGAGAAAGTTATGACCAATCAGAACATTAACAGATATCAAAATTACACAATTAGTTTACTCCAAGCTCTTCTATTTACTGTTATTCCATTAACGAAATCTAAATTAATACATTTGTATCCTAGATTTCCTCTTTTTCTACCTCATCTGTGGATCCTTTGTCTCCCCTCCACCGAAATACGAAGTCACAGGAAGAACGATTACAAAATATGTTACTTCACCATTTCTTTACCTTCGAAGAAAGACATATAAGCTAGAAACATATCTTCAAACAATAAAGTCAGGCAAACTATGGAACACATTAGAAACATTTTATACAGCTTGCATTATACAATGACCTTGCATCTGCTTCTACTTTAGTCCAGCAGAGGCCAGTAAATACACATTTATTTCTACCCTGTGTTTTAGTTAAGAAACACACTCTCATGTAAAGACAGAATAATTTCATCAGCTTAAGTTAGCATGGACAAAATAAAGGCCTTACATAAGATGGTGGCCGCTCAATTAGTCACAGTTTTGTAAACATAATATTATCTAATTAATTCACACATTAATCTGTAAGTATAATTACATAAAGACTCAACATTTTATCAGGAAAATCTCTGCTCTCACACGGGTAAGTTTCTATTTTAAGTCTCTCCCGTTTACCCCACACTGTGTATTTATCTGTTTTTATGACACAATGTTTGATCACAGTGTAATGAGTCACTGAGACATGGGGCTTATGGGGTAGATTATTTTTGTTACTTCACTTTGTATGGTATGGTCTAGCAGCAGAAATTATTTGTGATTTGCCTTTGTATTTTACAGGTGTCCGCCAGCAGATCCCTTCATTTTCCTCACCTGGTTGGATGTTAGAAAGACCTCTAGATGGCTTTGTATACACCATTCCTTTTCATCCTTGTTGTTTTTTGAGCATTTAAGCAGAAGTATTACTATAGGTCCTGAAGAATACTGCAACACCGCTTTTGACGTTGATAGGTGGAAACACGTTGACCCTTTTCTAGTTACACCCATAGGCAGGTCTAATTGTTTCTCCCTGCTTTCTTCTGTTTCTTTCAATCTTAACCCAGGGAGGCATTAATAAATTCTCAGCGTACACTGCAGTCAGTTTTAGCCTCACATTTTTTGTTATACTCTGCCTACCTCGCCAGGCCTGGTTTACCATTGGGCAATTAGCATACCTTTTAAAAACATCTCTAGAGCTCCTCCCTCTCTGCACTCCTTTCTCTCCCTCAGCGCACTGTAACTAAGTGTCACGGTGTGAGGAGGTTCTGGATGATGAAGCATGCCACCTAGGGTGGGTGAGGGAATTTGTCCTTTTAAAATAATACTTTTCACTAGCTAGATTTGTCCTGTCTCCTTTTGTTTGTGTTCTGGTCTTTGCTATTCACACTCTCTTATAGAACCAGTCATTTTTCTTCAGTGTACTATAGTGAGTTAGTTGGAAAATAAATTTCTGTCTTCTGTCTCTAAACTTCCCCAGGCCCTTTATTGTGATGAGGAACATCTTTCTTTTAGACCACTTTATCCTTTTTTTTTATAATAGCTGCCACATTAGAGAACCCTCTTTATGGATGAATGGCAGCAATCTCAAAAGAATTTTGGGGTGCCCAAAAAATAGTTGAACTATTACTCAATGAAAAATATCAATCGTCTCAACCACGTCCATCATGCTCTAAAATTACTCAATCTTCTTTGTCAGTAGTGGCCATTAAACTTTCCCTGTCAGTGATGGCTTCCATTTTAGCAATCCATCATATCAGCTGGTTCAATGTATACTCTTGACAATAATAGCAGCCATTTAGAAAATCCCCTTAGAAGCCCAACGTAGCATATTTAACCTAGTTCCATCCACTTTTATTAAAAAAAGGAACCACAGGTGTCCCTGCTTATTTAACATTCTTATATAAGACCAAATTTATTCTATAACAATATATGCAGATACACTCTGTTATATGCCCCATGCTTCTTCCTAAACCCCCATCAAATTCTCACATCATCAATACAAATATACTATGTAAAAACAAATTCAATTCTTCAATTTACGGCTTACCACCAACAAGTGTAGGTCTTGTTTGACCACACCAGAAATCAGAACAGTTAGTATGCGCGGCTTTTCCGACACCCTTTTTATTCAACAACCCCCTTATTACATGGAGCACTTTAGAGCCGAGGAATGGTGGCTGCCATCTTTACAGTCCTTTCTACTCTACAAGCAAGCAAATACAACATAGACAGCAGCTATCTTCTAACCCTTGGAAAGATAAAGATGTACATACATAAATCACTCCTTGGGAAAGAGTATATTCTCTAGCCTACAGTCTAGAACTTCTATACTAGAGATAGAATTACTGTACTAAATTTGCTATAGTAACACGGCAAAGGCAGCATGTGCCCTCTGACCCGACACTTTAACTCCATACCCAGGGTCCAGTCCTGGTGCAATCAATATCGTATCCACCACTATTAATCCCCACCCTGTCACAAAATGGAAGATTTTCAAATCAATTCAATACTAGTTTGCACCCAGTAATCAAAGTGTTATTATGTCTCAAGTTCAATTGTTATACAACTTTACACTTGTTTAAAAACGCTCTTTAAGTCAAAATGTCTTTTCAGTTTTCATTCTTTCTTTTTACTCCAGCATCTCCTGCTCGCCCTACTGAAATAATAAGATTTTTTAGTGAAAATTTCCATGCTTTGAAAACCCTATGTTTTACACATTGAGGCCCAAATTTACTAGATTCCCAGGCAGCGCAGCAGGCAAACAATCTCCACTGCTCGGCGTGAGAAGGAGAGAGCAGGAGAGTGCCATATTTACAGAAATATGTCTCTCTCTTCTCCCGTCTCCCTTGCGCCAGCACCGATTTTAGCCACTGAGTGCTACCACGCACCTTCGCACCATGGGCTAGGGTGTGTGGTGAGACTAACATAGGTTTGCACTGGCAGGTCACCCTTGCAGTACAAAATACTATGCGTAGACACTTTAAAACTTTTCCTACATTGTGTGTGTGTTGCACAATGCAGCATGCATGCAAAGACGAAAAAGAAAGGAGAAATGAAAACACTTCTCCTTTTGACACCTGCTTTTCAGCAGCATTCATTTTTGGCAATAAACTCTGTCTACTTATGTTAGTGGATGAGATTTATTTTCAGACAGCATGGATGGTTGCATGGGAATGCCCATGTACCACCCATGTAATACCCTCTAGGTGCTAAGCAATGCAAATCAGTGCCTTGCGTTACTTTTCGGGTACTTTCCAGTGCAAAAGTAAATGGGTAAAAAATATTTTGCATCGATTTGTATCACTTTTGTGATGCAAACACAGCATAAAATCTTAATAAATATACTCCTTTCTGTCTTGAGCACACTGTGATGATACATCTTACTTTATGTCCCCACATTTGTGCGGAAGCAACTCTGTTACAGCCTAGTGCAAGGGCAGTTTGCAAGTGGCTGGGGAACTGAACCTGGAGAAATGTTTCTTACTGCTTATGGAACCTGTTCCACGGCAAAAATCGAAACCTTCCATAAGAAAGCCCAGAACTATTGCAACTTGTAGATGAGGCAGCTACTAGAATCTGACTGGGAAAGACCATCTTTTCCTGTATCATATTTTGGTGTGTCCTAACAGGAAGGTGCAGCGGTATCTGACACAGAAAGGGTCTGAAAAATCTACCCAGATGTTTTTCCTGAACACTGATATTTGCACAGTGAGCTCTCTTGTTACAGTCTCTCTCGTTATGACCGCAAACAAGCTTTCTGTGGAATCCTGTTATGGTGGAGACTTCTAAGCCAGACTGTGCTTCTTCTTAATACTGCCTCTCGTACTAGCAGCCTCATCTTCCTCACTATGGTGTCTCACCAAGCTATGCTCGTGCCTTTCCATGGTCCAGGACACAATCCAGAAATCACGATGCACAAAAACTCCACTTAAGAATTTGAAACCTGCATGTTCTGTTGTGTCACCTCCATGACATCATTACCTTAACGAATATTGCTGCTGGCAAAAGGCACTTGGCAGAATTTTATATGGTCATTTACGTCCCCATCAACATGATCTCCTGTCTGTTACTGTCAGCCCAATCTAAAAGAGCTGACTGCAATGGGCAGGAGGTCACGTTATTGGCCATTCAAAATGGCTTATTTTGCAGACACCAGCATGAGGTTGGATGTGATGATGCCATGATGAGTAACAATGGTTTATCTATGCTAGAAGTTGGGTCTCTAGATGGCAGTGGTATGTGAACGCTGAATTTCCACTAATAATAATTCATGTATTATGAATTATGAATCTGCATAGAATTTGATGAATATTGAAAATAATGTGCAATTTGGAAAATGTGCCCACTTGAGTAGCCACAATTAAACACGAAGGGGGTCATTACAACATTGGCGGTAAAAGCCGCTTACCGCCGTGCAGAAGACCGCCAACACACCGCCGCGGCTGCGGAATTCCACCACAGCTATTATGACCCACATAACGGAACCCGCCAAAATTCAGACACCCACACAAGTCCGCCACACCAAAGGTCAGTGATAAACTGGCGAAAACAAAACCGACACCCTCACGCCAACAGAAATACGCCCACACTATCACGACACACGAATCCACGCGGCGGTCTTTCAACCACGGTATTCCATTGGCGGTACACACCGCCGCGCTCAAAATACACACACATTTACAAAACACAACCACATTGGACAATTCGAAAAACACACACCTGAGACACATACACACACCACTCCCACACACCCAATACAATATAAAACACACACCCACATCACCCACAAACCCCTACGACAAAAATTGAGAACGAAGCACAGAGAGAGACACCACCAGCAAGTACAACAGCATCCACAGGCACATAACACCATCACCCACACAACTTCCACGCACCTCACACAACACACCACTACATATCACCACACTTATCACCAAACACACCACCCCACAGATCACCTACACCACCCCATGGCACGGCAAAGACACCCCAGGTTCTTGGAGGAGGAGCTCAGGGTCATGGTGGAGGAAATAATCCGGGTAGAGCCACAGCTATTTTGATCATAGGTGCAGCACATCTCAATTGCATGGAAGATGGAGCTATGGCGAAGAATAGTGGACAGGGTCAACGCAGTGGGACAGCACCCAAGAAATCGGGAGGACATCAGGAAAAGGTGGAACGACCTACGGGGGAAGGTGCGTTCCGTGGTCTCAAGACACCACCTGGCGGTTCAGCGGACTGGAGGTGGACCCCCACCTCCTCACCCACAACTAACAACATGGGAGGAGCAGGTCTTGGCGATTCTGCATCCTGAGGGCCTCGCAGGAGTAGGTGGAGGAATGGACTCTGGTAAGTCAAATCTTAACTATTACATCCGCCACCCTACCTGCATGCTATCACATACCCCCACCCTCGCCCTCACCCCTATCACTCCAACTCCTCACAAATGTACCAGTATCACAAACCAGCCATCCCAACACCAAGCCCTGCATGCAAAAACAAAGCATGGACACCCATCACCAAAGCATGCACACTGCACATAGCCATACACCCCCCTAAACCATCATCACATAAGGTCCCACACAGGAATGCCAGCACTGGGGTACACGGTCACCCACCCATTGCACACCATGCCACACACATATGCAATAATCATGCCTTTCCACCCCTGCAGGACCCCTACCCAACGTCACCAGACAGGAGGATCCACACATGTCCACTCCACCCACAGAAGAGGCCCACAGTGATGACAGCACCTCTGTCCAACTGGATCTAGATGACCAGCCTGGCCCATCAGGGGCGTCGGGACAGTCGGTTCCCCTCACACAGGCACAGGCCACCACAGACCTTCCCCCCTCTGGAAACACCAGCACAGCACCCACCCAGCGGGCCCATACCTCCGTCCCCAGGACACGTCAATCAGCTGTGTGTCCACCACTACAGGGAACCCAGGATAACCCACCACCCCAACAACAACAGGGACCTGGGGCAGTGGAAGTGGGCACACGGTCCAGGAGACGGAGCCCCAGGAACACAGGGGAACTGGGAAAGCTGCCGTGCGACAATGGGCGGACAGGCCAAGGGAACCCACTCTCCACGAGGCCCTCTCCTCCATCATGGGAGCATACCACCACTCCCAGGAGACGATGGCAACGGTACTGGCCAAGTTTCAGGAGACCCAGCGCGTGTAGGAGGAACAGTATATGGGCTTCAGGGAGGAAGTCAGAACCATCAGCTCCACCCTGGGCACCATCGTAGGGGTGCTGAAGGAAGTACTCAACACCAGGAGGGACACTGTGGCACTCCAAGGGGCCCCTGACGCTAGCTTGAATGATGAACTGCCCACCACCTCCGCTGGCACTAGTGGACAGGATGCCCCGCCACAGGACCACCACACCAGCACCCCACCCCCTGCAGAGGGAGAACCACCCGCAAACGGTCCCTGAGATCCAGGAACAAGACAGAGTACGATGCCAAGACCCCCGCCAAGAAATGAGACCACCCTTATTGTCATCCCACTGTCCCACTTTGTCACCCTGTCCATAATTAAACTGCCCAAGCTCCACTTCCTATGCCCATATGGGCAATGCACCTGTGAGACTAATAGACTGGACTCTGCCATGGACACTCCTCTGCCATCACCCCTCACCATTTAACTTCCCCCTCCAATAATTTGCATTTAAATAAACACACCTAAAGCACAAAATTATCTGGAGTCTGTCTGTGATTTCGAAATAGTGTATTTGCAATTACAGTGACAACATTTTCTTGAAATAGTAATGTCAACATACCTATGTCACACAGCTGTAGTCCATGAGGAATGTAAGCAGATGAAACACGTTGGGACCCACATCTGTGAAACCGTAAGGGAAAGTGACAACTCAGTGACCATACACTGGGTGAAAACGACAGACAGGATAGAGGTAGTAGTGTAAAAGTACATGTAGTAGGCAGGAATGTATTCTCACCTGTGTTTCACTGGAAATATTGCTGGATCACTGAGTCCCTGTTCTGCATGTCTTCTTCCTCTGCTTCATCCTCATCACTGTCCACAGGCTCCACAGCTGCCACAACACCGCCATCTGGACCATCCTCCTGCAGAAAACGCACCTGTCGTTACAAAGCCAAGTTGTGAAGCATACAGCAAGCCACGATGATCTGGCACACCTTCTTTGGTGAGTAGAATAGGGATCCACCTGTCATATGCAGGCACCTGAACCTGGCCTTCAGGAGGCCGAAGGTCCGCTCGATCACCCTCCTAGTCGCCCATGGGCCTCATTGTAGCGTTCCTTTGCCCTGGTCATGGGATTCCTCACTGGGGTCAGTAGCCATGACAGGTTGGGGTACCCAGAGTCACCTGCAAATGGCGAGGGACAACTGTTAGACACACACTAACCTGTAGGGATAACCCCAGACAACCATTCCCACTGTCTTGCTTCCAGGGGCTCACCTAATAGCCACACACGGTGCCTCTGGAGTTGACCCATCACATAAGGGATGCTGCTATTCCGCAGGATGTAGGCGTCATGCACTGAGCCAGGGAACATGGCATTCACATGGGAGATATACTGGTCTGCCAAACAAACCATCTGTACATTCATAGAATGATAACTCTTCCAGTTTCTGTACACCTGTTCACTCCTGTTGTTGTAGTTTAGCAGCGATTAGATTAAGCATTAGCAGAAGACATCTTGTATTTAGTAACTATTGTAAACATTTTGCTGAATCCATTTTGTATTCATGGCAGGCATTTACTCTGCCACATGCTGCCATGTGCTCACCATGTGCTCTGTCCTACCTTTCTGTTAACTACTCTTAAAAATCTGCCTAGTGACAAGTTATATTTAGCATCTCCTCCCACTTTCGCACATGCTCAGTAAGGTCTGCAGCTGGTAGTCCTTGAAAACTGTCAGCTCCTCCTACCTGTCGACTGTGCATTTCCACATGACCTTACATGTATGCAAGTCTTGCTTCTATAATTGTACCACCTCCTTTTAGCCCCTGCGTGGGTATAAAAGGACCATGCTCTCTCAGTTCAGTGTGCTACTTCAAACATTACTGAAGGGTGCTGTTTGAACTGTAGTACCACCTCATGAGGTTAATAAACTTTGTCTTTTATTTCAGTTTCTGTGCCAACTTCTTCCTACATTGGTCTGAGGACTTTGTGCAGAGAAAGGTGAACCCCCTTGCACTAGTAGGCCTTGCTGAGGCTTACTTCAACAAATTGGCACCCGAACAGGGACTCATCGGCGACTCGGATGCCCAACGGATTGGTTGCGATGAAGGATTGGGATCTCGCTGCGGACGATCAATGCCTGAGGAGACCCGAGTCTTGGCAACCACGGCATTTTTCCCTTCTTTATGATTTGACCATCCAGGTGGCGCCGGTCCTCGACTGAGATCCTTTTTGTTCATTCGTCATGCAGTGACCATTTGGTCGATTTTAGAACTTGGCAGTTGGAACCTGGACACCCTGTGATTGGTAAGAGCCGTTTTACGGCACTTGCTGTGGGTTTTGATGCCTTTGTTTGGTAATGTAGTTTAGCACTACTTGTTTTGGGTGACTAGTCAATTTGTGTCCTTTGAGTTGATATATAAATTGCAATTTATATAGGCAGGTAATGAGGAGAATTTTCTCCAATTTAATTTAGATTTGAACGGCACCTTAAGTGCTACTTTGATTATAATATTGCATATTTTGCACTATTTTGGCATGCCTGTTTTTAGCGCACTTCGTAGGATGTGTTGCTTTTGTAATGGTACCAATTTGAGACTGGAAGAATCGCAACCGGCACCCCCAGAGGGGACGCCCAATAGAGATATGTATGTTAAACATGGTCTTTCTTCTATATTGTACAGCACATTATGGAATAAATACACTCGTGCTGATCCTGAGTTACGTTGGCCTATGCATGGGTCATTTGATTTGCGAAAGATTGAGTATGTGGAACAATGTATGTGTAAGCGAAAGTCTAGGCAAGATATGTTTGACTGTGTACGAATGTGGGAGAAAGAAGTGCTTGGACGAGTGAAGCGTGAGCAAGCCTTGCTTGAGAAAGAGCAGCGGAAGAATGTATATGTGAAAGCATTGGAAATGAGAAAGAAAGAAATAAATGACTTAAAGGAGCTAGAAGAGAAAGAACGTAAATTACAGGTAACTGGCCAATAAACCGTTAGGCAACCTCTCTATCCTATCCTTAATAAACCACATGATGATTTATTGTTACTAGATCGCCCTCCACCTCCGTATGTCGTTCCTTCTGCCCCTCAGGAGTTAGCTAAGGTCTCCAGTTCGGAGCAATAGAAGATGCGAGACAGTCGCTCTATGTTGCCTGCTGACCGTGCGTCTGAGCTTAGATCTATTGCTCGTAAAACAATTCGTAGCGTTGTCTCTGCTTCTAAACTTTTAGACAACATGAAAGGGTGGACGGAAAAGGAGCAGCTATATTTTACTGAGGCATTTGGCTCAGAAGTTATTAAACTATATTGGAAATATTCTGATGAGTTAGAGCCGGATGATTTAGCAGCTGATCATAAGCAAATGCGTGATGGTCTTTTTGTTTTCTCCCAGGTGGCTGATGCAATCAGGCGTTTGGTGAAATTATGTGTTACGGCAGTCCGCTTGCAAGAGGAGAAAAGGGCTGTGGACGTAGTTGCACGAACATCTCAGACCGGTCGGGTGCAAGCTTCCATCTTCGGAACAGATAAGACTATGATAGTTCACGCGAAACCAATGCGGGAGGCCGCGCCTTTGTATGTTCCTCTGAAAAGGATTGGGTACAAGTGATGATAAAACTTCTGTTGATGCTAAGGGTTATTTTATTTATAATTGGGTGTATACTCCTTGGAATAGGGCAGATGTAATGGCACTTAAAACAGCATTACCTGACCCGCGGAAAAATCCAGCACCCTTTTATGAGGAAGTTGAGGGAGCAATTAGTTCTTGTACTATGACTTTGGCTGACATTGATTTATTTTTCAGATTGATATTACCGCCAGATATGTGGAGAACTGTTCGTAGAATTGATGATCGTGCAGTTTTTGGGGCGTCATGGAAAGAATTAGAACAGATGGACGGGGATAGGGAACCTGTGAAAAAGCCATATCAGTTGATTCTAGATCTTCCTGCAGCCATATTGGTTAAGTTAAAAATGCTTATTCACCCTAAAAAGATAGATTGGACTGTTTTAGCGTCTTGTATGCAAAAGGCAGATGAATCGGTCTCTGATTTCTTTACACGCTTTGAAGAAGCATTTCATGATTTTAGCGGTCAGTTATTGTCAGATGATACGGGCAGACATTTGTTTGTCGATAAATATGTTGCAAATCTGTTACCAGGAATAGCTAGTCGTCTAAAAGCTAGTGAAAGTTCATGGACTACCTCTACTCCGGTTTCTCTTTTGACTATGGCTCAGTATTATGAACGTCAGGAATTAGAAGCAAAAGGTAGCGAGGATAAAACGATTAAAGAATTAAAGACGAAGGTTATGTTGGCTCAAGCTTATGGTCCGCCTTTTAGAGGTAGTGATAGAGGTGGACGTGTATCTTATGGTTCTTCTTACACTAGTTCGAATTTGTCTGTTGATCAGTGTGCGTATTGTAAGAAATTTGGGCATTGGGCTGCCGATTGTCCAGCACTCCGTGTTCACCAGTGTTCAAGTGGTCGGGGACAAATGAGAAATCGCTCAGGATATTCAGGACCTAGAAGAAGCACAAATGATCATGCTAGGGTTGATACTAATGTACGAGGGCAGGATGGGTTTAACACTTTTGATAGACGGAACCAATACCAGATGTCTAACCATGTGCAGCCTGATTTCCAAGATTCTGCTTATGCATAGGATTGCCTAGGATGGGGTAAGGAATCAGTTGAAGTTCCAGTAGATCAGAGGGGTCCCTATGTTACAGCACATGTTTTGGGTTCTACTGATCAGTTTCTGATTGATACAGGAGCTACTCGTAGCGCCTTGTCTAAACAATTGATTCCAAGGGCTCCCCTGTCTGGCTTAACCATTACATCGATAGGTTTCGATGGAACACCTTCCCCTAGCCCATTGTCACAACCACTTGCATTCCATGTTGATAAATTTACTGCTCCATGTCCATTTTTGCTTTCTCCAAATACACCAGACAATATTGTGGGTCTTGATATGCTCAAGTATTTTAGGGCTACAATACGATGCTCTCCTGAAGGGGTGCGTATTATTTTAAATGATAATCATCCTGTGATGGAAAGAGTTTGTCTTGTTAAAGAGGATATTGCATTAGCTTCACTCCCTAGTACTTTGTGGGCTACTTCAGATACTGATTCATTATTGATTTACGAGAAGTCAATAAGATTGTGATACCACAATATCCTGTGGTATCTGACATCACGACACTTCTTACTTTGGTTCCCCCGACAGCAACCATGATCTCTGTGATAGACTTGAAGAATGCTTTCTTTTCAATCTCTATTCATCCTGACAGCCGATATTTGTTTGGTTTTAATTTGAATAAACGATCATTTAGATTTTGCAGAGTTCCTCAAGGCTATACTGAGAGTCCAAGTATTTACAGCCAAGCGTTAAAATGACAACTTGATTCTTTTGTTTTGCCTGAAGGTGTGTCTCTCATACAATATGTCGATGATATTTTGTTGGCGGCTGATACCCCTGAGCAATGTGAAAAGTGCACTTTGTCCTTACTTTCTTTTCTTGCTTCACACCATCATAAAGTGTCACGAAAGAAATTGCAATATTGTAGACCAAAGGTAACCTATTTAGGTCACCTTTTGTCTAAGGAGGGCCATGCACTTACATCAGATCGTATTCAAGCAATTTTAGACACACCAGAATCCCCTCTACTCAGAAAGATGTTCGTGCATTCCTTGGTCTTACTTCTTTTTGTAGGCAATGGATATTAGGGTTTTCTCACATTGCCAAACCTTTGCTAGCACTTTTGACTAAAGATACTCCAATGCCCCTCCCATGGACAGATGAATGTGAGACTGCTTTCCGGCAGCTGTGACAAGCTCTTTGTTCAGCACCAGTGTTAGGTACTCCAGGTTACATGAAGCCTTTGGCACTTTACGTACATGAGAAAGATGGATGTGCATTGTCAGTTTTAGTACAGACACATGGCGATAAGCAGCGTCCCTGTGCATATTTTTCAGCAGTGCTTGACCCTGTCGCTCGAGCGTTGCCTGGGTGTTTTCGTTCAGTTGCCGCAACAGCTGTGTCAATACGTCAGAGTGAAGGGATAGTTTTGTCACATAAGCTATTGGTGTTAGTACCCCATGCGGTTGATGCTCTTTTAAATCAAACAAAGACACAACATTTAACTAGCGCTCATATAACAGGATATGAGTTGACATTGCTAGCTCCTCACATTACACTGAAGAGATGTGCAACACTAAATCCAGCAACTTTGTTACCATATCCGGTGACTCAGCCTCAGTCACAAGAAACACATGATTGTATATTCCTTACCGAAGAACAGACAAAGGGTCGTATTGATTTACAAGATACGCCCCTTCCAGATGTAGAGGGGGAATTGTGGGTTGATGGGTCTTGTTTGAAGTTGCCAGATGGTACGACCTCAGCTGCATATGCAATCACCACAATACACACGGCAGTGGAGACAGCTCGTATACCACAGAAGTCAGCTCAAGCAGCTGAACTAATAGCTTTGACACGAGCATGTGAGCTTAGTACTGACTTATGTGTGAACATTTATACAGACAGCCGCTCTGCTTTTGGAGTGGCTCATGATTTTGGTTTGCTTTGGAAGGAGAGAGGTTTTCTCACATCCCACGGGATGCAGATAATGCACGGAGAATTAGTGCATAACCTCTTGACTGTATTGACATATCCAAAGAAACTAGCTATTGTGAAATGTAGTGCACACAAGAAAGTGACCGATAAGATAGGGCAAGGTAATGCTCTTGCAGACCGCGTATCACGTGAGACTGCGATGCAGCGAAGTACTACTTCTATGTATGTAGTGAAGTCACAAGCTGAACGTTGACGTAATGTTAGACAAGACGTATTAGATATACAGAAATCTGCTTCTGTGAAAGAACGTGAGCAATGGTCTGAAGAAGGAGAATTGGATGATGAGGGCTGTTGGCGGAATAAGCAGATGGATAAATGGAAATTGCCTATAACTTTTGTACAACCTATGGTTCAGGTGGCACATGGGCTGGCACATGTTGGAGCTTCAACAATAACGAAGTTGCTTACGCAAGTTTGGGAGCATCCAGAAATTTCCAGTACAGCTAAGAAAGTAGTACAGTCTTGTTTGATCTGTTTACAATACAATCCTGGAAAAGGGACACGTACCCCTGAGGGAGGGTTTGCTACACCAACTGCACCTTTTTAAGTTCTACAAATGGATTATATTCAGCTTGAACGCTGCAACAATTTAAAGTATGTCTTGGTGGTGGTATGTGCCTTCAGTAGATGGATAGAGGCGCACCCCACAAAGGATAATACGGCCATTACCACAGCGAAGGTGCTTTTGAAATAATTTTTCCCTAGGTTTGGTGTTTGCAGACTTTTATGGAATGATAACGGACCTCATTTTGTTGGGGAAGTTATTAAGTATGTCCTGAAAGGATTACGGATCAAACAGAAGTTCCATACGGTTTTCCACCCACAATCAGCAGGGTTGGTGGAAAGGTATAATGCTACTTTGAAGCTGAAGTTACCGAAGATACAGGCTTCCACATCCTTAACTTGGCCGGATTCATTACCATTGGCATTATTGTCTATTAGGTCAGTACCACACTCTCGACTCGGCCTTAGCCCATACGAAGTGGTTTTCGGGAGGCCAATGAACATTTGGGGAGTTCCTAAGCCAAATTCTGTATATGATGTACCTTGTGTCCTGATGAATGATTATGTGGCACAGTTAACCGACAATTTGGTTTCTATTCATCAAAAGGTTCGAGAAGCACTTCCTGACAGATCTACAGGTGAAGGCCATGAACTCCGACCTGGTGACCAGGTGATGATTAAGTCCTTTGAAAGATCAAGCAGCTTGGAACCAAGGTGGCGAGGCCCTAAACAGGTGCTCCTTGCGACAAAGACAGCAGTTCGAGTGACGAACCGAAAGAATTGGGTCCATAGTACTCACTGCAAGAGAGTGCTATCTACCTTGGTGGAACCTGCTGTGCTGACCGATCATTTTGACTACGGAGAAAGGCCGTGCTATATCACCTGACGAATCTGCAGAGGTCTTCCCGGACGAATACGACTTCTGGAGTGTCGCGATATAATTTGAGACCGAGGAAAGAATCTGAATTTTTTTTTAAAAAAACTGGTTGAGCTACCGCCCTGGGTTAGTGAAACGGAGAGCCAATGTGGCAAGGGGGGGGATCAGCCATGCATTAGAGTAGTGACACCCGTCTTGGCCCGTGGTGAAGAAATCAGCGGCTGCCCAGGGATAAGACCTCCAACAATTGTTTTTAATTAATTTCTGAAAGGGTCGATTATCACTGTTGCTAAAATGAATAACAAACTGATCATTAGTACTATGGGGTTTGTTGTTGTTTTGGTGGTTACAGCAACAATCACTTGGTTTGTTGAAAAGAAGGCTCCTGCTCGTGAGTTTTGTGTTGCCGCTACTCCAGTACCAGAGGATCACTATTACTTTACGCTTCCCTATCAGGAGCAGAAGCACCGTCAATCGTACCTCAATAATACCTTCATTCAGATGTTGCATCATACTCATAATGCTACAAATACTACTAACTGTTGGGTATGTGGAATAATACCTGCGCATCAAAAGAAAGGAGGAACACCTTTCATTCCTCTTCCTTTTTCACACAATGGTTCTTGTCAAGCTTGGTACACGCTTTTGTTTGCATCTGGAAAACGTACAGAGGGCAGACTTCTTTTTCGCCTTAATAAAGTATGCTACCAAGACAAAGATGGGTATCCCCAAGCCAAAGGAACTAAATGGGAATGGGAAGAGTATCAACCGGACAATGTTTCAATACCATATGTCTTCACAAATATAAGAGACTTTGACAAGAAAGAACAATTTGTGATTTCTGTTACAAAAACTAAAGCAGATTTATGTATACAAAGCATTGGACGAATTCCAGTAGGGATAAGCGATTGTACCTTGATTTTAACTATTGAGGGTGTAAATAATAGTAGTTTTACAGCTTCACATAATACATATTTTGTTTGTGGTAACTATGGATATTACCAACTACCTGTTGGGTAGTCAGGTGTGTGTTATGTATCTTTTCTATTATCCCCTGTGTTTTTGGCCCCTGCATCATATCACCGAGATTTTAAACTGTTCAATGACATCATTAACAATAGATATAAAAGGGCAATAAGTACAAATGAGGTAGACCAAACGGATACTAGCCTGCAACAATATGTTGATTTTAATTTAGGGTTGTTCCCCTTTGTGGGTGCTGCTTTAAACAGTAGGAAAGTAAGACGATTGACTAGGGTTGTGGAAGCTGTTACCAATCAGGCAGCTCTGGCACTTGGGAATATTACTGAGGAGCTCCAAATTGCGAGGATTGTAGCGCTCCAAAATCGTATGGTACTAGATGTGATATTAGCTGACCGAGGTGGTGCATGTCGCATCATCGGTAGTAGTTGCTGTGCTTTTATTCCTGATAACTCACCTTCAGTATATGATGCAATATCTAAATTGCATAAAATTGCTGCAGAAATCCACACAGAGACTGGTACTTGGACTTTTTCTGGATGGTTTTGGGCTCTTGTTTCCGCCTGGGGCTGGAAACTACTGACTATCCTGTGTGTAATGATTGCAATATTTTTCACATGCTGTATCTGTATTCAGTGTGGTCCAATGTTCTGCTCCATGTGTATTACTGCTTGTATGCCTACCAAAAGAAATATTACAGAAATTAAAGCACAACATATGTTAGATAAGGATATAGCTGAAATGATGAGCATAAATATACAAGATGAATATTTAGATTATCCTAGAAAGACGAATGTCTTCAGCTAATGCTGAAAGTGTTGTCTGTTGTAGTTTAGCAGCGATTAGATTAAGCATTAGCAGAAGACATCTTGTATTTAGTAACTATTGTGAACATTTAGAGGAATCCATTTTGTATTCATGGCAGCCATTTTCTCTGCCACATGCTGCCAGGTGCTCACCATGTGCTCTGTCCTACCTTTCTGTTAACTACTCTTGAAAATCTGCCTAGTGACAAGTTATATTTAGCATCTCCCACTTTCGCACATGCTCAGTAAGGTCTGCAGCTGTTAGTCCGTGCACACACCTCACCACACAAGGGAAGCTCAGGCAAACATAAGCACCACACATCCCACAGGCACTCACGCAAGCATCACACACATGCAGACACACCATCATCCACTGCCTCCACTGTGTACCCCTCCTCGTCGTCTCCCTCCTCCCTCCCAGTCTCGTCTACACACACACCTGCATGCACTACCTCTACAGCCACTACGTCCCTCACCAGCACACCCACCAGCGGACCCTGCTCACGTGCAGTCACCACCCCCACTACCATTCACACGTCCCCTGTGTCCTCTCCCAGTGTGTCTGTGATGCCCCCTCCGAAGATACACAAACGCAGGCACACACCCACCCAACAGCCATCCACCTCACGACAGCCTCCAGCGCATGCACCTGCACCCAAAGTCACCAAACGTACACCTCCTACTACCACCACCTCTTCCTCCACTCCCATACCCCCTCCAGCTACCCGTCCCAGTGTGTCCAAAAGAATTTTCCTGTCCAGCCTTGACCTTTTTCCCACACCTCCCCCACCCCGTCCATCTCATATGCCCCGAAGTAGCACCTCAGCCACAACATCTCCGGGACCAGTGGTGCCTGTAGTCACAGGTATGTGGAGTGCACCGGCCACCAGGACAGCCAGTGTGGCACGGAGCCACAGCACAGCCAGTCCCCCCGTGAAGCATCAGAAGTTGGCCAGTGCCTGGTGGGAGAGGGGGAAGACTCCAGCCACCAAAGCCTCTCCCAAGGGTCCCGTTGGGAGTGTGGAGTCAGCTGTTACACCTCCCAAGGTGGGGAAGGGCCACAAGAAACCCGGCAAGTCTGGGAAGAGCAGCACGGCGGAGAAGACCGCATTCATCCCCGCTGCCCAGGAGGGCCCTGCCAGCCCCAGCCCAGCTGCCCAGGAGGGCCCCACCAGCCCCAGCCCACCTGCCCAGGAGGGCCCCACCAGCCCCAGCCCAGCTGCCCAGGAGGGCCCCGCCAGCCCCAGCCCAGCTGCCCAGGAGGCCACCGCCATCACAAGCCCCGCTGGGCCATGAAGGACCACCAGCACAAGCCCCGCTGAACAGGGCACCGCCAACTCAAGCACCGCTGAACAGGGCACCGCCAAATCAAGCACCGCTGAACAGGGCACCGCCAACTCAAGCCCCGCTGGGCCATGAAGGACCGCCAGCACAAGCCCCGCTGGGCCATGAAGGACCGCCAGCACAAGCACCGCTGAACAGGGCACCGCCAACTCAAGCCCCGCTGGGCCATGAAGGACCACCAGCACAAGCCCCGCTGGGCCATGAAGGACCGCCACCACAAGCACCGCTGGGCCATGAAGGACCGCCAGCACAAGCACCGATGAACAGGGCACCGCCAAATCAAGCACTGCTGAACAGGGCACCGCCAACTCAAGCACCGCTGAACAGGGCACCGCCAAATCAAGCACCGCTGAACAGGGCACCGCCAACTCAAGCACCGCTGAACAGGGCACCGCCAAATCAAGCATCGCTGAACAGGGCACCGCCAACTCAAGCACCGCTGAACAGGGCACCGCCAAATCAAGCACAGCTGAACAGGGCACCGCCAACTCAAGCCCCGCTGGGCCATGAAGGACCGCCAGCACAAGCACCGCTGAACAGGGCACTGCCAACTGAAGCCCCGCTGGGCCATGAAGGACCGCCAGCACAAGCCCCGCTGGGCCATGAAGGACCGCCAGCACAAACCCCGCTGGGCCATGAAGGGCCACCAGCACAAGCACTGCTGAACAGGGCTCCGCCAACTCAAGCACCGCTGAACAGGGTACCGCCAAATCAAGCACCGCTGAACAGGGCACCGCCAACTCAAGCCCCACTGGGCCATGAAGGCCCGCCAGCACAAGCACCGCTGAATAGGGCACCGCCAAATCAAGCACCGCTGAACAGGGCACCGCCAACTCAAGCACCTCTGAACAGGGCACCGCCAAATCAAGCACCGCTGAACAGGGCACCGCCAACTCAAGCACCGCTAGCCCATGAGCAGCAGGGGCACTAATGCAACTGGGTCCGTCACGGGGTGAGTGATGCACTCTGGGCACCAGTCCACCTCCAGAACCAGTGGAGAGATCCATCCACTACCTCTGTCCTTCACAGGATAAAGCACTCTGGGCACCAGTCCCCCTCCAGAACCAGTGGAGACATCCATCCACTACCTCTGCCCTTCACAGGATGAAGCACTCTGGGCACCAGTCCCCCTCCAGAACCAGTGGAGAGATCCATCCACTACCTCTGCCCTTCACAGGATGAAGCACTCTGGGCACCAGTCCCCCTCCAGAACCAGTGGAGAGATCCATCCACTACCTCTGTCCTTCACAGGATGAAGCACTCTGGGCAACAGTCCCCCTCCAGAACCAGTGGAGACTGTTATCCACTTGAGAGACTATGGCTTTGCACTCCCCAGGATTGAACAGTGGGCAAACCACCCACTGGAGAGACTTGAGAGACTGTGGCTTTGCACTCCCCAGGATTGAACAGTGGGCACCCCACCCACTGTACAGACTTGAGAGACTGTGGCTTTGTACTCCCCAGGATTGAACAGTGGGCAACCCACCCACTGTAGAGACTTGAGAGACTGTGGCTTTGCACTCCCCAGGATTGAACAGTGGGCAAACCACCCACTGTAGAGACTTGAGAGACTGTGGCTTTGCACTCCCCAGGATTGAACAGTGGGCAAACCACCCACTGTAGAGACTTGAGAGACTGTGGCTTTGCACTCCCCAGGATTGAACAGTGGGCAAACCACCCACTGTAGAGACTTGAGAGACTGTGGCCTTGCACTACCCAGGATTGAACAGTGGGCAAACCACCCACTGTAGAGACTTGAGAGACTGTGGCTTTGCACTCCCCATGATTGAACAGTGGGCATTGAGCCCCCTCATGGATCTGGCGTTGTGCACTCATCCGGCAGAGGTGCCCTCTCTTCCCTTCCCCCTGAGGTGCCTGTTATATTTCTATCTGATGCCCCTGCAGTGTTCTCTTTGTTTTGATCTGGTATCGAGTGTGGGCCTCGCCCATGCATTTTGGGCCCAGTGGTCCACGGACTATAAATGGTGCAATACCTGGACTTGTATTATTGGTGTATATATTTGTTTATAGTGTATATATATTTTGGAGTACTGTAGTTTAATCGATTACAATGGTTACAAGCATTTCCTGTTGTCTTTGCATTCTTCTGGGGGGTTTGGGGGTGTAACTGTTATGTATCAACATGTATTAGTGTGTGTGTTGTAGTGGGTGAGGGTGGGGGTGTTGCTTGTGTGTGCCCCTGTTTTTCCCTCCCCCCTCCCCTGTGTTGTAGGTGCAGTACTCACCGTGGTCTTCGCCGCCGGCGTTCATGCTCCTGGTAGAGGAGCAGAAAGACTATTGCAGGTAGAATTTGGAGTTCTGGTTCCATGGTGTCCTCGTTCCTCGTGGAGTGTGATGAGGTGAGCATTTTCCCTTCGAAATTCCTGTTTCCGCCGTGTTTTTATCCGTGGTGAATCCGCCCCGGAAAAGGTGGCGGATTGGCCTGTCATATTAGTGTGGGCGGTACATTGTCTCCCGCCTGTCTGTTGGCGGTGACCGCCGCGCTGTTTGTTTGTACCGCCGTGGCGGTCTGAGTGTTAAAGTGGCTGTCTTTGTTGGCGGTTTCCGCCACGGTCGTAATTGCTAATTTTTTACCGCCAGCCTGTTGGCGGTCTTACTGCCGCTTTAACACCATCCGCCAGGGTTGTAATGAGGGCCGAAGTGTCCTTATTAAATGCTTATTAATATTGATTGATGTGCTCATGTTTAGGTTATTGTAGTAATGTGTCATATTAATAACTACAAAGTATGTATTTGCTTTATTAATTTTAGGTCGTAGGTTAGCGAGGTTTGGGCCTAGTTTGCACAGTCTCATGTTAAGTTGCTCTGTTTAAATAAATTGTGAGAAATGTACGCTTGAAGAAATTAATACATGCATTGTTTTCCACTGTGTTGACCAAACGTTAGCAGATGCCTTTAACTTTCTCATGAGAACTGCTTGCTAGAATATCTTTTAATAGTAGGAGAAATATTATATAGTTTAGTGCGTGGGACGGTGATGTTCCCAGGAGCTAACAATGGATGCACTGACTGGAATATGGGATGGATACAAAAACTGTTACCTGATGAGCCTGACGGTGGGAACAGGAGAAAAGGAGCCATTCATCGACATGAGAGGAGAAGAGGCTCATTCTCATATCACCCTCATTTTATTCCGTCTAAGGAGATGAACAGATCCTAGTGATTTTTTTCTACTTTATCTTTATTGCTTAATTCTAATGCTGAATGTTGATTCCTTAGACCTTGCTTTCCCAATGGTTCAGATTGCTTATAGTCCCCTGTATAAGAACCATTCCCTTTCATGGCCCGATGCAGATGCTGATAGAACAGATGTCCAACTGATGAAGATAATCACAGCTTGTTGATCCATATGAGGAGGGTTATAACAAAATATTATTGTTCTTGTTGTAATTTTGTCTTTTTGTTTCTAGATACCAACTGCTATTTTGATAGAGCCATAGGTAGATGTTTTCCAAATTTATGTTGACTCAATTGTTTTGCTTGAAGCCTAAACATGCTATTCTAATCAGAAGGTTAGCAAGTGAAGTCCTGAAATGTTAACAGGTTGCTATTAACAAATAATTGAAATTGCTCAGTTGCTGAACTTAGATGTATGCCATTTCTATTGCACAGTTATTCTTACTAT
The DNA here is from genome assembly GCF_031143425.1 of Pleurodeles waltl. Classification (NCBI taxonomy): domain Eukaryota; kingdom Metazoa; phylum Chordata; class Amphibia; order Caudata; family Salamandridae; genus Pleurodeles; species Pleurodeles waltl. The sequence continues at coordinate 736,354,554 of NC_090437.1, read as the reverse complement.
TGCTGTGTACCCTAGCTCTCAAATGTTTAGTAATCAATGCCCTAATTAGATTGAGATTCTTTAGAAGATTGGTCAACCAGTGTAGTTCTTATATGTCTATCAGATGGTTTTGAGACTTATTTACATGACATTAGCATTGTTAATTTAGGGAAATAAATATTTTAATGTTTACATAAAGGTGTGGTTTTTCATGGCCAAAGGGGTCATGGTGTGTGAGATTATTGACTCCAAAAACTATTAATACTGTTGATTGATAGTGTTTGATGGTTTGTATTGAATTTGTGACTTATGGCGGAAATTATTCTAAGCACAGTCAAAAGGTCCATCGCACCTCTAACGTGTCCCCTTATAAATTAAAATCAAGAAACCAAATAAGGTCAGATGCGCTAACAGGTATGCACCCTGTCCAAGTAGGGACCACAATCCTAGTCAGGGTAAGTCACAACACAACCTAAATTATCCTGTGCTCACCCTCAGGTAGCTTGGCACAGAGCTGGTAGGCTTAACTTAGAAGCTAATGTGTAAAGTATTTGTACAATAACTCAGACAGAACACAGTGAAAACACCACAAAAGTACTCCTCACCAGTTTAAGATAATAGATAATATTTATCTGAATACAATAAGGCCATAATGACAAACATCCAATATGCACAAGTCAAGATATCACTTTTTAAAGGTTTAAATGAGTCTCAATCCTTACGAATCAGTTGTTGTATCCTTTTAATACACAGTACCTTGGCTGCGTCAAAAATAACAACACAGAGGGGCCGCAGAGGAGAAAATGCATCAAAAAGTAAAGCGATGCATCAATTTTTCTGGCGTGACAAAGGCGCTGCGTCATTTCATTCCACACTGCCAGGCGATGTGTCGGTTTCCTGGAGTGCAGCCTTGGTTCCTCACTGCGATGTGGGAATACTTTGACACCCAGGGATGATTCGTGGAAAACTCAAAACGCATTGAGCAGAGGCAACAGGCTCTGCGTCAATCTGGCAGCCGATGTGGTGATTTTTCAGCCATGGGGCAGGTTCTGGGTCAATCCAGCAAGCAAAGTGAAGTCTTTAATAGGCCTGAGAACACAGAACAGGAGGCAAGCTCAATCCACACCCTTGGAGAGTACTCGAGGAGGAAGGTAGAGTCTTTCCAGCAGAGTCAGGGGTCAGCAAACAGCAAGGTAACAAGTAGGCCAGTGGTCCTTCTAGCAAAGCAGTCCAGATGAGTCTTTTAGGCAGCCAGACAGTCCCTCTGACAGAGTCCAGTTGTAGGTCTAGAAGTGTCTGCCTTGGCGGGGTCACAGACCTAGTACATATACCCAATACTGTGTTTATTGCTGTCTGGTGGAATGCACATGGTAAACTGTTGACCAGCACAGACCAGATGTGGATTGGAGACAGGCTATAAGGCACAGATGGCAGTGAGGGCAGAGAAATGCCTACTTCCTAAAAGTGGCATTTCTAAAATAGTAATGTAAAATCCAACTTCACAAGTAAGTAGGATTTCTCACTACCATTACAACTATACCAAATAAGACAAGGCTACTCCTCTTAGATCAGATATGATCCCTTAAAAGCATATAAGAGAATTTCTAATGCTAGCCTGTGAGAGGAGCAGGCCTCACAGTAGTGAAAAACGACTTTGGGAGTTTTTCACCACCAGGACATGTAAAACTTATAAGTATGCGTCTGCCTTTTACTTACATAGCACCCTGCCCTGTGGTCTACCTAGGGTCTACCTTAGGTGTGACTTATATGTAATAAAAGAGACGTTTCAGGATTGGCAAGTAGTTTTAAAAGCCAAGTCGAAGTAGCAGTGAAACTGCACACACAGGCCTAGCAATGGCAAGCCTTAGACAAGGTTAAGGGGCTACTTATGTGGGTGGCACAATCAGTGCTGCAATCCCACTAGTAGCATTTAATCTACAGGCCCAGGGCACATGTAGTGCACTTTACTAGGGGCTTACAAGTAAATTAAATATGCCAATTGGGGATGAGCTAAAGTTTCCATTTGTTAGGGAGAGAGCACATCTTTAGCACTGCTTAGTGCACAGAGTTCTAAAGCCAACAAAAGCGAGGTCAGAAAAAGAGGAGGAGGAAGGCAAAAAGTTTGGAGTGACTCTTCAAAGAGGGTCATTTTCCAACAATCCAAAATTGCAATCTTTAATTTAATTATATATTCCTGGTAAAGTGCACTACCTGTGCCCAGGGCTTGAAAGTTGAATGCTACTTGTGAGCCTGCAGCACTGATTGTGCCATACACTTTAGTAGCCCTTTAAACATGATTCAGGACTGCCATTGCAGATCCTATGTTTGCAGTTTTAAACTGCCATGTCAACATGGCAAGTTAGACCTCTTGCTAGGCCCAAACTTCCCATTTTAATACATATAGGTTATCCCTAAGGTAGGCCCTGAACAGTCCCAAGGACAGGGTGCAGTGCATGTAAAACATTGGACATGTATTTTTAAGTTTTACCTGTCCAGGTAGTGAAAATCTCTTAAATTTGTTTCCACTACTGCAATGCCCATCTCTCCAATAGGTTAACACTGGAATTGCCTTATTACATTGTATATGTGTAATTTCCAATTGGGAAGAGATGGAACCACCAAGTTTGGTGTCTCTGGAATCGCAATTTAAGATCACAACTGATAGTCAAGTTGGATTTTAAATTGTAATTCTGAAAATGACACTATTACAAAATTGACATTTTCTTACCTTAAATCAACTAGTGCCTTCTGCTTTTCTGAAAACACATTAATGTGGGTGACAGCTAGGCTTTTGTGCATTCCCTTCAGACAGCCACACACAAACAGAGCTTTGGTGTGACTAATAGACCATCAACATCCTGATGGCCTATCCTGGGCACGATGGGACGGTACAGCTGACACTTATACCTGAATGGGCTTTGTCCTGATCACACACACAGGACTGCATAACCCCCTGGATTGAGTCTGGAGTCAAGACAGGAAGGGCAGGGACTCTATGCACTTCAAATACCTCTTTTTGAAGTCTCTACCCCTTCAAAGTCATCCCTGGGTGTAAGAACTGGACTTCTGACCCGACCATTTCAATACACTTCTGCACCTGATGACATTCTGCCAGGGAAAAGGATATCTTTGCTGCTGGAGGGACTGTCACTCTGCTGGACTTTGCTGGACTCCTGCTCTGCTGTGCGTGACATGCTGCCCCCCCCCCTTGCCTGGGACTGAGAAGGACTAGACCCTCATCTCTACATCCCTAGAACCAAAGTGCCTCCAAGAACTTGCTGGCTTTCCTCCTGTTCTGAAGTCCCAGGAACATTAAAGACTTCACTTCATCAGGCAGCAGTGCCTGTACTTTGCTTGCTGCAAGTCATGCCCTGCCAAGTGGTGCCAAATCATTCCTAGGCCCTTGGAAGTGGGTATGAAGTGCTGCAACTGCAAAATCCATGCATCACCGTCGATGTGCCTGTCAGACCCAACGCATCTCCCCTCAATGCCGAAACATCACCGCTGACACTGGGGACAAAGCCATTGCATCTCTAGCTGTGGAGCTCAACGACGATGCATCGCCTACATAACTAAGAAACTGCCGCCGCCAAGGTAATTTTTCAGTGAGACAAGGTTAGTCCTTGTATCTCACCTCCATTGCGATCTGCCTGACTTTTCAGATTTCACCTGGTCTAGCGCAACCAGTTATCCCCGGTTGGTGCTTTATGCTTTTAAGCACTAATGGCCAGCTCTACAAAGCCCTATTGCATTTTTCAATGGTCTGAATCAGCATTTTGGGCCATTAAGAAATGAAAAATGGGCTTTTCTCATGTACAAAGCTCTTTATGGAATGGCAAATTGCAATTTCTACCCTGTAGAAATTGCAATTTGTGATTCCCAGGATAGGAAATCGCAAATAGGGATTTCCTATTTGCGATTCCTACTCTGATGTACCATGCATTTCCTAAATGCAACTTGAGCATTTAGGAGATGCAATTACTTTTGACTTGAAGTCGAGGGTAACATCGTGATTTTTTTTTAAAAAGCATCACAAAGTGCTTTTTTTAATTGAAATAAAGCATGCACATGCCCTTTGGTCATATGTGTGCTCTACAGATTCACCCCTATTTTTGGGGTGCACCAAGGGGGGCCTTTTGCCCATAGCCATCCTTGGTTTTGCATTTCCTAAATAACGATTTCCTAATAAGAAATTGCTATTTGGGAAAAGCTAAACCAGCCCATTGACTCAGATGCAATGGGATTTCTTAATACTGATTTCCTAATAGCAATTTCAACTTTGTAGGAATTGCTATTAGGAAATCGGTATCTTTGTACATTGCATTTTGCATTTCTTAAATAGCGATGTCTATGAGGTTGCTATTTGAGAAATGCAACATTGTATTTTCTTACATCTGGCCCTAAGAGCCTGATTTTGCACTCGTCAGATGGGCTACTCCCTCATAACGGTGAAGTATATTCTGTCCGCCGAAATCTAAATCACATAGAATGTAATGGGATTTAGATTTCATTGTTGCGACGGAGTAACCTATCTGCCAAGCTCTAAATCAAGCCCTAAACTGCATTTTAATCTTTATAAATTCACATCCCGACTTCTACTTATTGGATTTTTGTTTTCTGTGTTTCATTTTGTTTATCAAATTGAACCCTATTATTCTTACCAGGTGTGGTATCTTTTTGTAGTGTTTTCACTGTGGTACTGTTTTAAGTGTTGCACCAATACTTTACACATTACCTCCTAAGTTAAGCCTGCCTGCTCTGTGCCAAGCTTACAGAGGATGAGCGCAGGTTAATTTATGGGATGTTACTGACTTACCCTCCCTAGGATTGCAGTCCCTCATTGGACAGGGTGCATGCCTCTGCCAATTAGAGACCCCATTTCCAACATGCCCGTCATTTCAAGGCAGGACTGAATAAGTGCATAAATATCATGCAATGTCTCACTTGGGTTTGCCTAGCACAAACTGAGTGTAGAGCTCAGGCTAAGCTTGATCTGAACTCTCAAGATCAGAAGCTGAAGATGATATAAAAGTGCTTTCAACCTTCTACATTTTGGAGAGTTTACAGGATCCTCACCTCCCATATTATCATCAAGTTGAATGACAAAAATCAAGAGAGCATTAGGAGTTAAAGGAAGCATCTTCTATAGAACCAAATCATATAAAAAAGGGAAAGCTTGGCAGCAGCACACCTATGTTGAGTAAGGCATAGTTATTAGTTAAGTTATCAGAGTAAGAGGGAAAATATATGGCAGGAATGCCATTGTATTCCTTGTGGGAAAGATGTTTCATTCTAAGTTCTAAATATGAGTAGGGGAGTTCTAAGGTAGAAAATACCTTACTCTGTCCATTTGTAGACCACCAAAGGTCTTCCCTTTGAGATGGCCTCTTGGCATTTTGAACCAAAATAAACCTTGAGCGACTCAGCAAGGCCAGCTGCCTTGTGGAAGTTCTTGCTGTTTGGAGCTCTGCAAGACTGAGTGTGATCCCTTATTACTGTTAAATGGCCTTTAATTATTACAAGCTTGATCTCCATCTATGCATCCAGGTTCTGGAACAGAATGCTCGTATCCATAAGGACCATCCTAACACACCTCCAATTTAGAAAGGAGCTTTGAAGAACATTACAACACATTAACACATGAAGCAGTAACTACCACCTCTGCTGTCACTAACACTCTGGTTACTTACCAGTCACTTATGCCCAGAGGGCCACACCTCAGGCATGGCATTAGGGCCTGGGAACACCGTGGGCCACACCATCTCCCACTCATGTGACTCTCTGGCCATGGACAGAGGTGGGTTAAGGATTCCCTTCCATGTTTGGGCTTCCTGTCGCCTCTCTTGTGAGTTGCGACAGGAAGTGGATGTGTCCAACGCAATTTGCGTGCCACATCTTTCCCCACTGCCATGATGGCCAGGGGTTATTTAGGCCAGGCAAGCAGTTGCCACCCCTTTTTCTTCAGTGGCGATTGCAACAGCTGAGTAGCACCTTGGCTTTGGGAACAGGGCAATTTACCCACCCACTCAACCTTCTTTATATTCTGTGAGATGGGTAACTATCATCCAGATTACTTCTTAACAACAGAGGGGCCCTGCATCTCATACTTCTTAGAGCAATACTGAAGGTGGAGACAGCAATACTGATTCAGAAATAAAGGACGGTCGCTCTCGGTTGGGGTGGGGGCTTATGGTTCACCAGTGTAGATCATGGGGCTGCAGCTGCTGGTCACACTTTTGTAAAACATGAGACAGGCTAGTGATGGAGGGGCGGGACCAGGGAACATGGAAATCAGCACAGTGAGTTATGACTTTCCCTCATAGATACAGGTGGTTTGACCTGTACGGTCCATGTGAGATAAAGGATTGCCAAGCCCTTAGTGTTAGGGTGTTATTAATGAAGACCCCTTTGTAATATGTGTATGCTCATCCTAGTTTTTAGGTTCATGTATTCAAGTGCTTAACTGGGATGTATTTTAGATTTTTGTGCTAAAGACATAATCACTTGCTGATATTTTAATTTGTATTCCACTTGACAATGTATGATGTTTGTGTTATGTTGTGTTTTCTTCACATTGTAACAAACGTGACCCATCTACTTACAACCAGTCTAGTGGCTTGTAATTGATTGTTTGTGTTTGAGGGTGTGTGGTCCAGACTTGGGTCTCCAGGTCCTGTTGCCTTTATTTTTGCCTTTGACCCCATACCCCTGCACTGCACAATGTCTCAGTTTGCTCTATATGAGTGATATTCAAAGTATGGCCCCGGAATGCAGCCCCTGACCTTAACAAATGGCCCCTTGGTCAACAGCACCACTGGGCTTCTGTTTACTCAACTTAGCATTAACATTTAAAAAATGCTAAAGAAAGAGCCAGGTGTTACATGCACATGCTTGACATTTTGTCTATGTTGGGCTTGTGCACCTGGTTCCCTTTTCATATAATGCGTTTGTAATGAAATAGACATGAGCGTGACATGGCTCATTTGGTGCTCATACCTAATTCATATAATGCCTTACTTGTATGTAAATGGGCTGTGTCCAGCTCATGGCAAGTGGAGTGTACATTTGAATGGAGCTGAGTACAGAAGGAGGGGATGCTAGTGTATATATTCGGTAGGGGAGGCAGTTATTGGTATCAGTTGGTTTCTCCTTCTTGCCCGGTCCATGCTGTCTTGTGAATAAACTTGGTGTTCATTATTGAACCTTGAAGTTGCCTCCTTTACATGTGCCTTACTATTTTTTCTACACTGGCGACAAGGATTGGATGGTGACGTCTATGAGTCCTTTTTGAATTATTGAGAGGGAGCAAACCTAGCACTAGGCTAGTGCCCTGGTGGCTGAAGAAAAAAGGGGAAATTGAGGATGAAGTTGCAAAGATGGAATTTTGGGGGATTGAAGGTTGGTGACATGGCTTGCCTCATAAAAGGGAGAATAGATGGTAAGGGATATGCAAATTGGACCAACCCCACACAGGTTATTGAAGTCTTTAGGAATGCTGTTCCAGTGGATGGGGGGGGTGTATGGAATCTAAATAGAGTATCGCTGTTCAAGGACGGGTAAATGTGTCCTGGCAAACACGTGAGCCATGTTTTTTTTAATGTGGCTGAATAGGGGTGTGTCAAGAACACAGAAATGAATGTTGCAACAAGCTCTACAGGAGCAAATATTGTCAGGATTGCACCTAGGAGTGCAAGGTCATGTCAACCAATGCAAAATATCTATTACCTGAACATGTACAATCGTTTCTCCTTAGTACAAGAGATTATATCAGTGCATTGAGAAGTATAATTTTAAAAGAGATAGTTTTCAAACATGAATTTAGAAACACATTCTTCCCCACACTCTGACAACAATGCCAATGGTAAACTAAGTGCCAAGTCAAATGTTATGCGCACCCTCTGGGTGGCCGGGGTTCCTATTTTACATGAACAACACTATGGTTTATTAAATCAAACACAGGAGAAGATTTTGTACAGTGCATATGTTGAAGTCATGTATTTTTGAGGTTCTCATATGTAATAATGATGAAAAAAGGAGAAAAAGTGAAATGCCGAGGATCACATAATTTGGTAAGTAGGAAAGCAATGATTAATCCTAGGTTTCCTAGTTTCACATTGTGCAGTTCAGCCACTAGATATATACAACTGGCTGTGAGAAAGATCTCTTTGAAATCGAAACGGATCACCATTAAATTATTCTCTGCATACAACAAGCTTTGGACTGTGAGTTTTTTAAGGGTCTGCGGCTGCGGCACTTACGTTGTCATTGTTAAGCGGCTGGTGGCATCCGCAACTCGCACCGACCCCATCATGGTGGATGTAGCCGGGCGACACCGGAACTTTGTTATTTTATATATATATTTATATATATATATATATATATATATATATATAATTTCTACTATACACGCCATACCACCAACATGACCTCCCCGCAAGCAAACACAAAACAATCCCACCCCCGCTCAACCACCATTCTGCTGGAATCAATGTGCCCTCGGACACATCACAGACCAAACATTTTGGCCCATGGGAAAATGTTTGCGAGTAGCCTTTCTCTTTATAAATACCACAAACATATATACATGACTTGAAGGAGTTGAAACTGCTAGCCCGCCTGGTCCTTAGTAAGTAAACTTACAAGGGGATGCGTATAGCTGAATGAACCTTTTGATTCGCATGGAGTATCATAGCTACAGTGTAACCAATGTGCATCAATAATCAATACACAAACCAATAACCAATAAGCAAAACATTAGTCAACATTATGAAAAACCACAACTCAACATACTTTTAGCAATTTTATTTCCCTATTGGTTACAATACTAAGTCATGAGGTTAAATCAAACTTTATTCAATTCCACTCAAGATTAATTCATTATTGACCACCAATAACATAATCTAATCAGAACTTGAGAAAACATGCATTCTAATGCCTCAATATAAGCCAATAGCGATGAATAAGTAGCAGAGTTCAGAAAATCAGTCCGTCAATCATTTTTCACCGTTTATGTCAACGTCTCTGTATAGGAACTCTACCTAACCCAGATTAGCATTAGCATGTGGGACTTCATGCGAATACAGTTTAGAACGTGAATTTGGAAAAATATCTAGCTTCAGTTCAGCACATTAGCTTCTCTACATTACAGTAATTCAGCTTCTGCATGAGGCCTGGCAAAACTAGGCCACATCTTCAGCTAAGTTAATTCTATAATATATTGCAAAACATGCGCTATATATCTCAATATGACATACTACTACATTATTTTAAAACATTTTCTATATTTCATACATTATTCATATTATTAGTACATTTGTGAATCTTCGTGACCACTGTCCGAAGGCACATTTTCAAATGTGCATATTAATTCTGTACATTATTTATTTCTACAATTTATTATTATTATTCAAAATGCATGAACACTTATTAATATCTTTAATTAAAATATTGGCTTCAACAAAACCAAGAGTCGAGTGAGGTCAACGGATTCCCAAAACGGATGCAACCGTTTTTCATATACATCAGTGCATCTTAGGTGGGGCTCTTTTAACGTGACTTGATAGTTCACCTTTCCCCGCCCTTCATTTTTCAGGTGCTGAACGCGGATGCTGCCATTCTTCACGCTTGGAAAGAGTGCTTCAGTGCACTGGATTTCTGTGTTCTAGGCCCTTCTTTCTGTCTCATTACCAGAGCACCTGTTGTGTGTCACCATTTGGCAGCATGAGTTTACAGCCAAAGTCAAGATGGGAGCGGGAAAGGGAGACCTTGAGTAACTCCCAGCCCATCATTCCTCCCTGCAGGGCTGTGCCATGTGCTGCCTACGAGGAGCAGAACATTTGGCACGGTTTCAGTCTCCCCACCCTTTCCCCTCTCGCTGACACTTGCACAAGCCAACGTCAAGGGGGAGAAGGAGCGAGCAGAGCTCCTTGCAGCAACTTCCAGTTGTGCATTCCTCCTCCCCACAGGGTTTTGCCCGCTGCTGCCTGACAGGAGAATATTTGGCAGGGCAGCAGCCTCCTCCCTCTCCTCCTCTGACCAATGCACATGTCTCAGACTTTCTGCTCCGAGCTCTGGGAAATCGAAGACTGGTGAAGCCCCTTGTCCCGAGCGCACTGCGGGCACCGGCGCACCCACTTCAAGGGAGGGGGTGACAAGCAGCGCAGCGGGCCCATATCAGCAAGAGCCAACCTCGCTCGGGAGGGGCAGCTCGAACTTTTTTTCTCGTTTGTTGCGTTTGTTTTGCTCCCGCATCATGAGGAACTGGCGGCGAGAAGAAAGGCAGGAGGTGTGTGAGGAAAGCCCTTGCTTGCCCGCAGGGCATGTGTGCTGAGGGTTACATTCTCCTCCCCCCGAGGGAGGCAGCAGCCGCATTCGAGCTTCCTCGGCGCCCGTTGACGATCAACACGTGAAAACTTTGCAGGAGTTTAGTGCCTCTTGACCCTGCTTTCGCTCGCTTCTTGAGGATTCTCTCTGCCAATTTCGCCACTTGAAGGTTGTTCAAGGGAGCAGAGTCACGATCGGTGGAAATCCATTTGGTGTTTTTGTGAGCATTTCGCCAGCTCTGCGCACTGTTGCCCACAGCTCCTGTGACAGGTGTCCCCCTCACAGCAGAAGCGGCATCCGGTAGCTCGCCAGGATTTGGTGGCTTTTCCCTCAGTGTTGGGCAGCTGACCTGGTGGTCGGACGGGTTCTCTGACCCCCTATTTTCGCGTCAAGCTGGAGAGAGGAGGGGGCTGCGAGATCGAGAGCGGGGTGGCCTTGGATGGGAGCCCGGCAGCGTCCTGCCCCTCTCTGCTGCCCATGCTGCCAGGCCCGGCCAGGCTCCCAGGGTGACTCTGAGTGCGCAGTCCTCGAGTGCCTTCCTGACCTGTGTGCAACCAGCTCTTCCAAATGACCCCGCTGGCGCCTCTCCTGCTCCTCCTCCTTGCTTCTGCCCTGCGCCTTCAGCAGCATGGATCCCGGGCAGAATCCAATCTCAGCAGCAAGCTGCACTCCAGCAGCGCCAAGGAACAGAACGGTAAGGTGCCACCGTGCCCTTGTTTGCGTTAGAACTTTTGTTGCCAGTGTATGTGTCCTCAATGTATCATAGAGTGTTTTGCGAGTGCAGGGGTGTCCCATGTTGATTTTGGGCTGGCGCGCCTTTCCTGTGTAGGTTATGCCGCAATCTTCTGTACTTCTTTAGGAGCGTGCACTTTCCTGAAATAAAAGGCGGACAACTTTTATTCTCATCTCTCCGATAACCCCAGGCGCGTGATTCTGGTGTCCAGCAGGACACTACACTTTATATACGGCTGCTTTTGCTACATCCCATTGTTTCTTTGTTTCATTGATTTGAGTGCACAGTGTTTCAGAGCGCTTACTTTAAGAACCCGATGAAAGCGGACGCGGTAAGGTAACAGGATGGGGCACCTGAGGTGTGCCTTCGAACTGGGCAGTAGTCCTGTATAGCAGCCAGCCAAGTCTTTCCCATCTCTGCCGGGGACTAGCCCTAGTTAGAAACATTTTTTAGGCTGGGTGAGATCCCAACAGTTTACTCCTTTGGAAGAATGCAGTCGATCGTTGTGAGGAGACGGCATGTGCCAGCTTCACGTGGCACCTTCTTTGTGGGCGGGAGTCTACGTTTGCTGTTCTGGTGCTTTCAAGTGTTTACCTCCATCACTCTCTGACACCTCCTTACCTCCGTCTTTTATGGCGTGGACTCCCTCACCCCGCTCTCACGCTACTTTGGAAAACTGTCTTCTTTGCGTGTGTTTGTTTAAACTCAGGTCGGTGCCCCTCGCCCCAGATCCATTTGAAAGAGATGTATTTTGTCCTTGTGCTGGAAACGAGCTAATCCTGCTTAGGAAATGAGAATCGCCCGATCTTTCAAGTGTACCTGAGCTGTATGGAAAGCCCTCTGGTGGCAGCTCCCAAGGGCAGGGGCGCAGAAAGGCCCTTTCATACTTTCAGGGCATGCTCCAGGGTGTGTAATTTGTTTAGCCTCTGAACTTTCTATGATTCACATTATTCAGCTTTCTATGAAAACGGCTTTGTGTCCCTTTTAAACCATATAGGCCTTTTTGTTAAGAATGCATTTCACGCATACCTTGGGGCACAGGGATCACTAGTTAAAAGTGACAGCCTGACACAGAGGCCCTGCCCTTCATTGATGCTTTTTTGCAGGGCGGTTGCTAAGTTTACGCTCCCGACGGTGCCACTGCTAAGAAAGTATAGAAAAATAACTGCTCTGAAAGAGGTTCCTGAAAATGTAGAATGTTTAAACACAACTATTAGTAATAGAAGTAAGCGGAAGGTGGAAGCATTCGTTAATACAACATTTTAACAAAGCGTTGTGTTTTACTGCCGCTGGTTTAACAGTCCTTGGGGGTGCTTTAAACCACGTGTAGCAATAAGGTCCAGGCAGAGTGGCCATTTGCAGGCGTTTTTTGTGAATGACTTGTGTGACGCAGATAAGTTACTTGAGCTAGGCAGATTAATAGTGCAGCTCGCTAATGTGATGACACGCGGCACCTGCAGGCTGCCTGGCCTGCTGATCAAAGAGCAGCCCCTGGATCAGCCTCTAATCAGAGCCGCGGCAAATGGCGAAGGAGGGCGATCAAAAGAGCCAGGAGTCCTGCCCTGCTGCGCAGGAAACCGAGCAGACTGACCTTTGTCCTCACTCAACACTCGGGAAGGTCGGTACCTGTGCTGCTGCAGCCTGATCAAACCAGGCAATCACCGGGGAGAGGACGGACAACTATGCATCGCTCTCCAAACAATGCGCCACTGGAAAACGTACCAGCACACGAAACTGTCTCAGACACACACGCACACCCACACAAACGTCAATAAACGCAAACGTACACAGTCATATGGACAAAACACTGTTCCACAAAAGCATGAAAACAATAGCACAAAATGCATATAAATTAAAACACAGACACAAATATATTTCAAGCACATTCACACAAACGTGAATTGACTAAAAATCGAAATATACACCTAAGCAATCAGAAAAAGAGACGCATTTCAAAACAAGTACTCACGCATAAACACTGACATATAAACACCTGAGGGTCAACACAGACAGACACTGCATTTAAAAGATCACTCTATTAACGTACTTGTCAGTTCTTGGTACGGGATTCCGCAGAAACACACAAAGAGGTACAACAATCAAACACACAAAAAGCTACAACAAACACCCATATGATGACACACACAAAATAAACACACGCATAATGCAGATGTGCACACACTAACACAAACAGGAACCTACAGCAACGCACACAGGCCTGAACATCAACACAGAGCCACACAGAGAAGCGACCCCAGAACAACCCTGCCAGGTTTCCCGGGTCCATGCTTGATGTCCGGCTCCAGCCCAGGTTTTTTCTTTGAATTCTGGAACATGTAGTCTTGTTTATTCGATAATAAAACAAGTCCCAGAATTCAAAACAAAAAAGCTGGACTCGAGAAGCACATCACGCATGGACCTGGGAAACCTGGCAGCTGTGCCAGAAGCAGATATAGCACCTATTAATCGTGCAGCAGGTGCAGTGGCACTAGGGCACAGTGAGTTCAGAGCCCTTCAGGACCAACTTTATGGCTGTGTTTTGCTACCAAACAGTGTCTAGGGGAACAGCACCAGGGACCAGGACACCCTCCCTAAGGCACTGCACGCACACATTCCATGTTGGCACATTAATTTTATTCATGTTGTGAACAGTTTTAATAAAATATGGGCCTCAATCGAGGAGGCTGCAAAGAAGTGTAATAAAGTCAGAGAGCACACACGTACATAACCATCGACGCTCACCGACTTACACGGAGAGGCACAGAGACTCACAAAACACATACGCAGTAGCATGCAGTGAACCCAAAATGTCTCGCGACTATACAGCTGTTGTGGCATGTTGCTCTGAAGTGGTTTATTGCTTCACCCAGAGTATTTCATTTGAATGCACCAATGCCACTAATCATAGACAAGTGAAAACCCGAAACTTCCACTGGCAGCCCCTTCACGGTATTCACGGTAACACTGCCGTGAAGTAGCCAGCACAACCGGCATGTAGACAAGCGTCAGGCAGTTCAGAGAACCGTGGGCGCCTGCCAGAAGCGTCCAGGCCGGTACATTACACGCTTGGGCCGCGGAAACGCCATACTCCGATAAGGCCTTTGTTTGGGTATTTGGTTTCAGACCACTGGAAAGCCTTCCCTTATTATGAGTCTAAAACAGTAAACAGTTTCCATGGGGAAGCTGTGCTCATGTTCGTCCTAACTGAGGAATACCATGCTGCAAACATTTTCAAAGAATGTCCCAATTCATTGGCAGTTGAAACACCGTGTACCATGAGCAATAAAAAACATTGTTTAAAGTTTTTATAATCTTCTTGGGCAGTAAATAATGCTGACAGCAGTTCAAGCTAGCTGCAAACTGATAGGAGGGTTTAAAGCTTTTCAGCTTGTGCTTGAAAAAGCAGCTTTTTCCCCTTTGTTCGCACTTTAGCCTTTCTTGACTATGAAGAAGGGCGTGACCCCACTACATAATTTTGTGTGAATTTACACCACAGCGAGTTAAAACCTGCTTTGCTCTTACCTTTGTTTACATTCCAGAAGCGTGTTTAATAGAAATGGTTACATTTTGTGTGTGATCTTCCAAATTAGGGCTGCGTTCTGTGTGTCGTTGTGATTCATTGTTACCTGAGCACAGCTCTCTGCTGCCATAAGGAAGATGCAGGGGCGATGAGGGCATTCCCAACCTGTGCATGTCTGCAGAGGGGCACTGGCCTGTGCCCGCAGAAAGCCTGTGGGCAGGGAATAGTTTCAATGCATGTGGAGCACATATCAAACATACTTTTTTCTTTACTCAGTGGAACAGGTATCAGTTAGCAGGTGCAGTGGTATCAGGGCCTAGAGGCCCGAGGGGCCGACTTAACTGTGCATTGAGAGCCTCTGGGTGATTAGCTGCTCTTAGAGATCACTGATTGATCTATGCCTACTGCTGAATTTGACCAGCTATCTAGCAGTCAGGGAATCCATCTTCCTTGCACCCTTACTAGCCCTGGTCTTTATCTTAGTCCAAAATCCAGGGAGATGTGTAGGTACTTGTCTCAGTCTCAGGGAGATTTGTACAAGGAATCATCAAAACAATCAAGTCCAAGGACATCTGTGTTTGAGGCTATCCATTTTTGGAATTTTTCTGGATGCTTGCATCAATTTCAGAGGGATTATTGGGTAAACCTATCCTTTTCTATCAGCTATGCAGGTAGTTCAAGCAATTACAATGGAAGTTGTAGACTCTGGTATATTACAGGGCACATTGTGGGCAATTGGATCCATTTCAGGGAGATCTGGAGTATTAATGAATGTTCTGATGGTATCTTTGGGTCCCTTTAGGAAGACTAGTAGAAAATTAGGGAGATTACATTGACTTCATGGAGGCCCGAAGTCTACCTAGAGAAGAGTTTTTTTACCATGGCGTGCTTGGATACCCTACACATGGTGTGCTTGGATGCTGTAATACATGGCACTAGTTGTGTCATTCCTTCACAGCACAGAAGTAGCTTGCACACTGAAAGAGAAGTTCCGGTTGGCAGAGAGCCAATCAGCAGCTCTACTGGCAAGAGGACCTTGCTCCTCCCAGAAGGTAAGCCTGCAGGACATCAAAAGGCTCCCTTCACAAGAATCCTTTTGCATCAAGTCACCCGCCCATTCATCAGGATTCTATCACATTCAAGAATGAAGAATTACAGCAAACTTAATGCAGCACTTGTGTAGAATTGGTTTTCGTCCACCCTCCATTTCATTATCTTCCTCCATGTTTTGTCAAAAGCACAATAATCAGTTAGTGGAATATAATGCTCCTCTAAAATAGGACAGTGACACCAGCTATGGAAGTAGGACTTCCTAGAGGGAGTTGTTGGGGGAACTGACAAGTACTCATGGATAGAAAAGCCTAAAAATCCTAAGGCTGAAACATGGTTTGTCCTTTGTTAATGCTTCATTCCTAAAGTGTATAGTATTATTGTATCTCTACAGGGATCATGCATACTTGTTTGAGAATTGAGAAATAAGGATCACATCTCCAGTTTAGAGATGCCTGGCAGCTGCACAGTTTACGTTTACGAGCTGTTTTTGAGAGCATTCAAATAAAGATCTCTTCTTGGTACTGAGAAATCTGACAGTGGATATAGGCAGTGTTAGAAATGGGGTCTCTAGTTGGCAGTCGGTTTGCACCCTGTACAAGTAGGGACCCTCACTCTAGTCAGGATAAGGGAGATACCCGCCCAGATAACCCCTGTTCACCCCCTTGGGAGCTTGGCACGAGCAGTCAGGCTTATCTCAGAAGCAATGTGTAAAGCATTTGCACATAACACACAGTAATAAATGAAAACACTACAAAAGGACGCCACACAAGCTTTAGATAAATAGCCAATATTTATCTATATAAAACCCAACTACAATAAAAATCCAACATACAGTAATAAAAATATGAATTCTGAAAGATTTACTCAAAAATACAGTTCCTTGAAGTCAATAGCTCCACCTGGCGCTATCACTGCGTCATGATCAACAAAACCAACAGTTCAGGCCAGCCATGGCTTCGCAGGTCAGCTATGGTGTCGGGAAGACCCGCAAACAGTACCTTTGGAATTGCAGGGCATCGTGATCCTTGCGGTGAGCTAGCTCTGGAGAGAGGCATCCCTGGTGTCACAGTGTTGGTTCCAGAGTCGGTGCAGGAGTCGTTGGGCCCTTGAAGTCCCATGCGTTGCGGATCGAACTCCAGCCTGATGAAGTCAGGAGCGCTGCCGTGGATGGCGTTGGGGCTGCGGTGCGAAGTGGGACGATGCAACATGTGGTGCCCACAGGTCACGGTGCAGGCAGTGGCTCGGTAACAGCGTCCAGCCGCATTGGTCAGACCAGGGCTGCGATGTGAAGTGGAGCGGTGCAACGTGTGGTGTCACTAGGTCACGGTGCAGGCAGCAGTGTCGTCATTGCTGAAGCGCTGTCGTCGGTGGGCCCAAGCCAACGGTGTGGGACTGGAAGGTACTTTGTGACCCTCACGAGCGGTGTCCACAGGCCACGGTGCAGGCAGGATGCCTGGTGACGACACTGGAGTTGATGATACTGGCATAGGTGGACCGGGGCTGCGGTGCGGGACGGGACGGTGCTTCGTGTACCTCATGAGCAGTGTCCACAGTCCACGATGCATGCAGCAGCACCGTTGTGTCAGCTGGAGCAGCATCGTCGGGGATGCCCAGGCTGAGGTGTGAGCAAGCAATACGGGAGGTCCACAGGTCGTGGTGCGAGCAGTGGCTCAGTGAAGTGTTCCAATGACGGTGTTGGTGAGACCAGGGTCGTGGTGCAAAGCGGGGCAGTGCGGCTCCATGCGGCGTCAGCAGGTCACGTGGCAGGCCAGTGGCTTCATTGGCAGTGTTGTGGTGGTTTCTTCTCTGGAACAGCACAAAACACACAGTTCTCAGTGCTGCAGGTCGAGGAAACTGAAGTCTTTGGTGTCCCTGAGACTTCCAACAAGAGGCAAGCTCTACTCCAAGCCCTTGGAGAACTCTCTCAAGCAGAACACACAACAAAGTTCACCATTTGCACTCTTTTCAGGCAGAAGCAGCAACTGCAGGCCAGTCCAGCATAGCAACACAGCAAAGGGACAGTACTCCTCATCCAGCTCTTCAGCTCTTCTCCTGGGCAGAGGTTCCTCTTGATTCCAGAAAGAGTCTAAAAGTCTGGGGTTTTGGGTCCACTACTTATATCCAGTTCTGCCTTTGAAGTAGGCCTACTTCAAAGGGAAGTTTCTGTCATTCACAAGATCCTGCCTTGTCCAGGCATGGCCCCAGACACACTCCAGGGGGACGGAGACTGCATTGTGTGAGGGCAGGCACAGCCCTTTCAGTTGTAAGTGACCACTCCTCCCTTCACTCTAGCCCAGATTGCTCATCAGGGTATGCAGACTACACCCCAGCTCCCTTTGTGTCACTGCCTAGAGGAGAGGTGTGAACAGCCCAACTGTCAAACTGAACCATACGGAGAATCCACAACCAGGCAGAGTCACAGAATGGTTTAAGCAAGAAAATGCTTACTTTCTAAAAGTGGAACTTTCAAACTCACAATCCAAAAACCAATTTCACTAAAATATGTATTTTTAAATTGTGAGTTCATAGACCCTAAACCCCCCTATTGCTATCTGCCCTCAAAGGGAATCTGCTCTTTAAAGAGTTTTAAAGGCAGCCCCATGTTAACCTATGAGGTAGATAGGCCTTTTCCACAGTGAAAACCGAATTTGGCAATATTTCATTGTTAGGACATGTAAAACACACCAGTACATGTCTTACCTTTTAAATACACAGCACCCTGCCCATAGGGCTACTTGGGGCCTACCTTACATGTACCAAAAGGTAAGGTTTGGGCCTGGCAAGTGGGTACACTTGCCAGGTCGAATTGGCAGTTTAAAACTGCACACACAAACACTGCAGTGGCAGGTCTGAGCCATGTTTAAAGGGCTACTAATGTGGGTCGCACAGCCAGTGCTGTAGGTCCAATAGTAGCATTTGATTTACAGGCCCTAGGCACCTCTAGTGCACTTTCATAGGGACTTACTAGTAAATCAAATATGCCAATTAGGAATAAACCAATCAACAATACAATTTACAAAGAGAGCATATGCACTTTAGCACTACTTAGCACTGGTAAAGTCCCCAGAGTCCTAAAGCCAACAAAGACAGGTCAGAAAAATTATGAGGAAGGAGGCAAAAAGACTGGGGATGACCCTGCAAAAAAGGCCAGGTGCAACAGACAGATTTCCTGTGACGCAAATAGGCATAAACCGTAATCTTAATCTGAATTTTAGAAAAAGGGAATAATTACGATCCATATTCACATAAGGGAGCTGGCTGGGACCAGGGTTGCCTTGAGGCTCCCCCTGTGATCCCAATCCTGCACACTGGGAGCCAAAGTAAACCCAGGAGACATGACCAAGCCCCAGGGGGATGGGGTCTCCGGGGCGAAAATTGGTTCTTGGTGATTTCATAATGAAAAATGATCTAAAATCCTTTGTGGAGGTGGATGCATTGTTAATCTACAGAAGCACAATCTGTATGTGACTGTGATGATTGAGTTCTTTCTTGTCCTCTCCTGGTGTGAGTATATTTCATGATCCTCCATTTAAATTGCTAAGAGAATGCAGATGTGCAGATCACCTATAAACTCCGGCCACTTGGCCCCACACTGTCCACCTTAGTAGTATGCAAAGCTCATCCCGCCTTTTACCAGGATGATGGACAGATTACCAAAGGGCCCCCCAGTGCATTTTCCATTGATAGGGGTGCGTTTTTAAATCTGAGGAATATGAGGACATCTGGTCAAAACAAAGAAGCACTTATGTCATATACATAACAGGAAGCACCCTAGTTTGGTGGAGATTTATGTCTTTGTAGTCTTTTTGGCCTTTCTATAGGAGCTCTATATATGTTATCACGTATTTCTGTATAAAGACATACCAGGGACTCATATTGCAAAAACACACACAAAGTCACTGGTGACATTTTCTTTGTGCTCCATTACGATGCTGTTTTGTAGAATACATACTGGGCATTTTCCAAGGAGGCTGATAGAACTCCACTTTGGTAGATATTTTTTGCAAATCTGTGGACTCTTGTTGGATAAAAGGCAGGTGAGGTTCCTTTATGGCCGAATTACTCACACAGCTTCTGACACACCGTCACTCACACACCCACTCACAGATGCACTCAGACACTCACTCAGATACCCATGCACTCACTCACAGACCCATCCAGACATTCACACACCCTTCTGAACCCACTTAGATTCACTCACTCACTCACTCACAGATCAACTCGGAGACTCACAGACACACTCAGAAATTCAGGCACTCATTCACAGACACACTCAGAGACTCACACATCCACTTAGAGACCCAGTCAGAGACTCATGCACCCACTCACTGACCCACTCAGAGACTCACACACTTACTCAGAGACCCACTCAGACAGTCATGCATCCACTCACATACCTACTCAAAGCATCATGCATCCACTCACACATCCACTCAGAGACTCATGCACCCACTCACAGACCCACTCAGAGACCTATGAAACCACTGACAGACCCACTGAGGTACTAATGCACACACTCACAGACCAACTCAGAGACTTATGCATGCAGGGTTGGATGGCTAAAGGGGGTTGGCTTCTGGGGATTGGGTGGTTATTAAGGGTTGGCTACAGGGCGTGGCTGCAAGCCAGGTCCTGTGGCCAACCCCCACCATGCAGGGTTGAAGGCTGTGCGTGGCCCGGAGTTAGGTAGTTATAGTGTGTTGGCCATGTGCGGCAGTGGTTGGATTAACGCATAGTACTTAAAATTACGTTAAAAAAAATAGAAATTCACTGAAAAAAACAAAGGGTACACGGATGTTATAGTTAGGATCTGAATTAACTTGCACAAAACTATAGAAATTCAGCAGTTTTAGCTATGGTTAGCTCAAGTAACTATAACTCATGCCCTAAGGTAACTATAACTCACACACTCGCCATGCACTGCTAATTACCCCACATATTATATCACTCATGACATCTTTGATAACACAATTGAAAATATAAATGTAAAATTTGCAGTAAAATGATTTATGAGAAAACCGTGCACGGTGAGAGTGCAAGTTATAGTTAACTCAGACTGTTTGCTCTCTAGTTGTTCTTTATAACACTCTGGCAGACTGCAGTAGAACACAGGGGAATCAACTGACAGGCTGCTCTTGTTGGAAGTACATGTTTTACTGAGAAGGTCTTACTTCATTCTCATGTGGCTCAGTAAGCTAATGTGAATTTACAGAAAATGTGCTCTCATTTTTATCTCCTGGATCACTTTCCATAACTTCTATGGGAAAATCATGAGAAAACAGCTTCTCTCAAACATGATTATTGAACTCCCAGCAGGGTAAAATTACCGTAGCACACACCACAATTCCTAAAATTAGTATGATACCCTCAACAAATGATTTATATTGCAACTAAAATTTGTTATCACACTTTATCTCCTTTTAGTGACACTCAAAACCTGTCATTCACTACAATATATTTCAATGAGTGTATTCATGTATATTGGTCCCAAGATGGCTGCCATCACTTTTTGATTGAAGTGCTGACAATCAGATCTAACCATGAGATCTGTGCTTAGGTTCTGCCCAGATATACAAATGCCTTTTTACTTTAATTTCTGGAAAACTACTGAATGGATTTACACGGAATAACAAAAAACACTCTTTCTGGACCAAGAGCTACTTTCCTGCCAAATCTGGTGTAATTCTGTCCAACAGTTGGGGCTGTAATCATGTCTAAAATCTCTGTGGGAATTGAAATGGAAAACACATTTTTTTGATCACCCTCTTTTTCTTGGCCCCAGCTTGACAGATCACCCAAAACCTTTCATGCAGAACATGATTCTTGGACACACATTTTTTGCAAAATATTGTGAAGATTTGTCAAACGGCACCAAAGATACAGCCAAGTCAAAATATGCTTTTTCTATGGCAACTAGGTCTTAATTATAACTATCTAACTATCTACACCAGTAGGTTTTAGATATAAATATAAATATGTATATATATATTATGGGGAACTAATTAGAATGAGAAGAAACTGCTCAAGTGAAAAAGAAGTACAAAAATATAAAGAGACTGTATCTAGATTTATAAAAAGAGGTTACGACAACAAAATGTTAGTAAAAAACTTAGAAAGAATAACAACTATTGATCTGGAAGAATTATTATTTTCAAAACATTCTAGCAAAAAGGACAAGTCATTTGATGAGAACAGATTTAGGATGATTATGAATTATACCAAGGAAAGTGGCTTGATAAAGAGTATATTATGTAAACATTGGTATGTGATATACAGGGATCCAGATTTGGGACCCAAAGTAGTCTCAGGACCAACAATCACGTATCGGAAAGCCCCATCAATTAAAGACTATCTAGTGAAGAGCCACTTATCTCTAAAAAATCCAAAAGATCAAATATCCTGGCTAACAGAACAACAACAGGGTTTCATTAAGTGTAATAAGTGTGAGGCATGCAAGATTGGAAAATCAATGAAATCTGTGAAAATGCCTAATGGAGATAATATGCATATAAAGCACAAAATAACTTGTAATACTAAATTCACTATATATATGATTGAATGTCACTGTGGGGCAAAATATGTGTGAAGTACTATATGCATGCTGAAAAAGAGAATTTTAAAACACATTAGAGCTATTAAACATAATGATCCAACTTATGCTGTAACTAAACATCTAAAAACACATGGCAATAATGATTGGAAAACCTTAAGATATTATGGGTTGGATCATATTCTGGAACAAGAAGGAGGTGGTGACAGAGTCAGGAAACTTAGACAGCTGGAATCAAGGTATATTATTAAAATGAGAACTAAGATACCGTTTGGGATGAATAATGATGAGGAACTTTTTATACACTTGTGAAGAATAAGTGGAATAATAAGAATGAGATTGTTGTTGTGGCAATAATAAGTACATTTTTATTTGAATGGGACATTAATATATTATGTAATTGCAGACACTTTTTTGAGTACATAAAATAATTAATAATGGTAATCTAAAATAATAGTGCAAAAAATGTTTTTACCATTTTTCGAGTGAATTTAGGACATGTAATTAGAGCACAGAAATGTATTGTTTATTTTGAGTGGTTCTTTTCTCTATGTTGGTAATATAACTGTTTGTTTATGTGAATTAGGGTATATATTTAAATGCACGTTGGAAGATTGTGTTGTTTAAATTTGTTATATTAATACTAACTCATTGGTTCAAATAGTGGTGGACTATAATAACCATAATGCATTGTAAAAGATTTTTGAGCACAAAAGTATAAATAATGATAAAGAAAGAAAGGACTCTGTAACTATGAAGAAGACTGGTTAGTCGAAACGCGTTGTTTCTTTTGTCCTTTGCATTCAACAAATAAATGCAGTTAAGTAAATCAAACTTAACAGTGTGCGCTGCCATCTACTTTTGGATTTTACATATATATATATATATATATATACATTAGGTTCTGGATTTACTCATCAAAATCCTAGAAAATCAGCAGTTATAGAGTTCTTTCACGTAACTGGCGCCCTAAGGTTACTATAACTCACACCCTCGCCATGCATAGTTGTCTCATCAAATAACTTTATTGCAAATGTTGCAGTGAGAATGTGAAAGATGACATAGAATATGTCATCAGTGATATAATATGTGGAGTGATTAGCTCTCTATGGCGAAGGCACGAGTTACAGTTACCTTAAGTCGCAAGTTATAGTTACTTGAAAGAAATGTAACTAAAATTGCTGAATTTCTATGGTTTTGTTCAAGTAAATTCAGATCCTAACTATAAAGTCCCTCTAACCTTTGTTTTTTTTAGTGAATTTCTATATATTTTTTTTAATGTTTAGTAATTTTCATTACTATACATTAATCCAACCATCCCGGCGCACAGCCTTTGGCTAGGCCCTGAGGCCAACCACCTTTAAGCACCCAACCTCGCACCGTGCACGGCCTTCGCCCGTGCGCAGTGGGGTTTGTCCACAAGTGCTGGCCTGCACCCAGTCTCTCCGGCCAACCCCTTAAACACTTAACCCCATGCTGTGCACTGCCCTATGGCCGTGCACTGTGGAAGTTGGCCGCAGCCTCTCTGGGTGTGAGAATAGGTGTGAGAGGCTGTTTCTGGGGGTGAGAGTGAGTACATCAGTGTTTTAGTGGGTGCATCAGTG
This sequence comes from Pleurodeles waltl, assembly GCF_031143425.1. Lineage (NCBI taxonomy): Eukaryota > Metazoa > Chordata > Amphibia > Caudata > Salamandridae > Pleurodeles > Pleurodeles waltl. The sequence continues at coordinate 736,330,792 of NC_090437.1, read as the reverse complement.
TGTGTGTGGTTCTGTGAGTGGGTGCATGAGGGTGTCAGTGGGTCTGTAAGAGGGTGAGTGACGGTCTGAGTGAGTGTGTGAGTGGGTGCCTAACTGTCCAAGTGGGTCTGTGAATAGGTGGGTGAGGGTCTGACTTTGACTGTGAGGAAGTGCATGAAGGTCTGCGAGTGTGTGCATGAGTGTCTGAGAGGGCCTGTGATTGGGTGTGAAAGTGTCTAAGTGAGTGTGTGAGTGGGAGAAATTGATTGAAAGATAGCGAGAGAGAAAGAAAGTGAGAGGGAGAGAGAGAGTTTTTTAGGCTTTGAGGTCTGATATACTTAGAATGAGATATTTGTGTACAATTTCAAATTAAAAAATGTATTTGCCACTTTAAAAAAATATAATAATTTGTACTCTATAGAAAAAAAAAGGAAACAAATCCAGCTGGACTCGAGCCCTCAATACTCTGTGACCTTCACACTGAGCTATTACTTTTCTTTTCTTTTTTTTTTAACCCTTTATGGGCTATCTGGGACCACGAGGGAGCCCTCAAGGGCTCCCCCCCGGTCCCTACATATATATATATATATTTTTTTTTTATTTTAACAAAATTCTCTTTATGTGCTTTCTCGCACCGCGGGGGAAGCTTTCAGGCTTCCCTCACAGTGCCACTGCTTCAGCAAGCAAGGAGCTGCTTTAACAGCAGCTCTGTGCTTCCTGAAGCAAACCTTTCATCTCTGTTCCCTGCATGCGTGCAGGGGACAGAGATGAAAGGTCCACTTTCAGAAAGCCAGACCTGCTTGATAGGCCCGCTGTCTGAAAGTTTGCTGTGGCTTGGCTGCAGCTTCAGAGCTGCAGCCAAGCCACAACAAACAGCTATGTCCCGGGGGTGGGCACCCTGGAGCATAGCAGGAGCTGGCACTGGGGGGCCCATCCAAAGGGCCATTAGTGGCTCCACGAGGGGGGCCATGTGCCCTGCCCCTCCAATGTACACATGGATGTTGTGGTCCCCAGAGCTAAAGGGCTCCAAAACTGACCACCTTTCGATATTTTTATTGTTTTCCCAGGGGAGGTGGTGTCCCCGGGGCTCGGGGGGGGGGGGTGGTCGACAGCTACACATTCTCCTATAAGTGCCCTTTAACTTGACTTTCATACTTGCCTTCTTTTCCCTCTAACCTGTACCAACAAGCCATGGTGAACTGAAAGTATGAAAATTCATAAAGGGTGGCTTTCAGAATTATTACTCTTAAGTCACCAGGATTGTCTAACTAATTCTTTCATTTCCCAGAGTCATAAAACTGAGCAGTCAATGCTTCCTTTCTGGACTTTAGTTAATGATTCGGTTTTGTACAGACACTATTTACGTTTTGCCGTCCAGCTGCCCAAAATGCACCGTTGTACTTTGTTTTTCCTTTAATGTCAGTTCATGAATCCGATAATGTTGCAAGCTTCTAAAGGTAGTGCGGGTGACCAAATCTAATTGTCTGCAGACCAAATTATTAACTGACAATGTCCAGCAACAGAGAAGAACCTAAAGCAACATTACATAACAAAGTGACATTGCAATAACACAAAACCTAAAAGAACATTAAATAAAACACAACATGAAATATAGCACATGCCATAAAACACAACAAAGCACAAGACACTCGTTAGGTTGCAACACAAAACAACATAACAAACAACATTACATAGTGCGTGCCAAAAACATAATGCATTACACAAAAACAACACAATACTTTAGGACACAGCACAGCTTGATATAGTAGAGCACAGCACGAAGATCTATATTTGGATATGCTTCATGCCACCCGTTTCGGAAAATTTTAAACAAACATGGATTCAATGTTGAATGGCCTATATTGTTTCGAAGACCCTCTTTGGATGCCTTTATGTCACCAGTTTGGGACAGAGTTTGGAACCTACAGATGTGAAAACTTGACTGTGTGTTTCTTGCAGCTTTTAGTGCCGTTGCTCTTTTTTTTAATTCTGCTGAATCTGAAGGACTGTCACTAAATGGGTTAATTCAGTTTTGGCCGTTTTGCCATACCCATACAGTAACTCGTACAATTATTTTTTTCCGGTTCCTTCATCCCAAGGAAGATGAATGAATAAAGGAAGATTACATAAAATTAGCATAACATAGCACATAACATGAAGCATAGCATATACAACTTAACACATATTAGGACACAGAATAGCATAACTTGGCACAGCAGAACACGGCACTAGACAAAACAACACAATATAGAAACCTTTCTGTTTGTTTCCATTCCAGTTGTCTGGTAATCCACCAGGTGTCTAAGTATCATTACTAGATTCCTGTTGTGAGCGCTACAAATCTGGCAGCCTATCATGCTGGGCAACTGCTTTCATGCGGGAGATCCTCTTACCATGTCACACCGAGTCAATGGCTTTTTCACACCAGGCTTCTTCTAACACTGACATTTCGTGACAGCGGAAGAAGGGCCGGAGGAGCGCTTTAAGGATCCCCCTAGACATGGAGCGCTGCGCACAGAGACGCTCACTTTACGCGAATTTTCTAAAGCATCAAAACTAGTCGCTGAAATGCAGGCGGACCTAACACCGGCACTTTCAGTGGGGTACTCGGAAGGCACTCGCAGGGCAGGGCCACTCTTACACGGAGGATTAATCTGTGTGCGGGATAGGTATGGTTTATCTGGTCACGCCCTGCTTCCAAATCATTTATTTAAACCTGTAATTCTTGTTATTTTTTTATACACACATATTTTGGGTTATTGTCGTCTTTCTTTACTTTAAAAGGTAAACAAAAAGTTATGTGACCTTTTTGTTGTGTAAGAAAGACAATACCCACTGTAGCAGACAAATTAAAATCAATAATGCTCTCAGATTTCCAGGTAGTTTTTATTAGGTCTGGCCTGAGAGCACATCTGATTTCAAACCTGCTGTTGCCAATACTTCAGCACATAAAGAGAGTGTCCTTTGTCTTCGCCCAGGGGAGTATTACTTTCTCACCTCATGGTATTGACCCGTCGCATGCTTCTGCCGTCCATTACAGTGCATGAGGGTTTATTTTACATCTTCAAAGTACTCTCATTTATTACAGATTAAAATATTTGTCTCGTCATGCACGGGGTAACAAACCTTCATATATTTGTTTGAAAAAAATCTTGCAGCATGACTTTTTAACTTCTTTTTGTTAGCTTGAATATGAGCCTGACCCAAAGGTTGCCCTCTATCATACATTTTCTGGGGACTGTTTACCCCAGAATGACTACCTGAATTCTCAGTTTCTTATCAACATTTCAGACAAGTGTCTTCTTGCTACAGCTACTTTTCGCTTAAAGTTCTAGTGAGAGAAGAGGCCGCAAGCAAACTCTAGAAATGGAGGGCCTGTTAAATCCAAAAAAATCTCACCTAGAAACATCCTTTTCACCTGTTCTTTTTGTTCTCTCCCTTCTTCAGAAAAAAAAGATCACCATAAATTAATTTAAGAATGCTTTGACATCTCACATATCCAGAGATACTTTATTACAAAGTTTTGGAAATGTGTATAACAATCAGCTCTGGGCTACCCTGCCTCCACATGTATTATGTGGAGAAGTGTGGCTCAATGGTTAGAGCGGCAGACCCTGCAGCAGAGATCTGGCTCAAGACCAGGGTTCAAGTCCCGCTTCGGCAGGTCTTGGGCTCAATTCCCCTTGACCAGATAATTCTCGCCTCAGTGCCTAATCTAATTCATGGGTGCAACTCTGGGCAATAGCTTGCTTAATCTCCACAACGGCCCCCAGGAGTGGGTGCCTCACAGGGAAAAAGCGAGGAGGGGTTCCATAGCGGTATGAGTACAGCGCCTTGAGACCCTAACGGGTGAGTAGTGCGCTATACAAGTGCTAATTTAAATTTTTTACACCGATTTACTAATATTCCAGGGGTATCATGACCCTCTGACATCTCCAGCCATTGCTGGGTATTCCCATTCCCAGCATCTTCTCAACAGCCTTCTATTGGCTTTTTAAGGACTATGGGAAGGGCACAGAGTGAAAAGCAGATGTGGCAGTCACAGCCATTTTACATCTGGCTTCTGAGTCCTGCTGCAGCATGGGCTGTGCCATAGTATCACCACCAGTACCAAAGGACAAACCAAGAGTAGATAGAACCTGCTATCCCATGCTACCCCTACATGCTGTTCATATATTAACACGTGCTTTACAAAGGTGATCCAGTAGGCAGATTCTGTAAAAAGAGAACTGAAACTAGCCTTGATTGAGAAGCCTTGTCTCCCTTAAAGATTTTACACCATTTTCACCTTTTCTAATTTGAGATTCGGAAAGCACTACTCTTTTTTTCAAATTGGACATTGCACAATATGTTGCAAAATTTAAATGAATACTTTAACAATAAAAGAACAAAGCCTAATTTATTCATAAAACTTTACAATAATGGATATTTTAAATAATGCGCTAGCCCTCGGGGGCGTTAAGAGTCTCTGGAAAAACTAACATGGAAGGCCTCACTCTTGAGGGCAGGCAGTGTTGGCTCCAGATGCACATTTTATTTTTTAAAGTGCTGCAGGTTTGGTTCCTTGGTTGCTATCCCTTCTTTGGGGAGGGTTGCTGGGTGGAAGCAGGATGCATTGTGGGCCAGGGAGGTAGGGTCTTAGGTTTTATAACCCCAGGCAGAAGTCATCTATGTGTTCCTGATGTGTCGCTCTGGTCTTTGACATTTCTACTCGTCGGGTTCCATGTATGGCAGGCATCCCGTGAGTTGCAATAGCTCTAGAGAGTGTTCAATGTCATGGGACTTCTCACTTGAGGGAGACTTCCCTATTTTTGGACGAATACTGTAAAAAAGGATGGCTCCAAAGTAAAGAGCGTGAACCTTAGTTTGTTAGAATCAGCTGATTCCGGTACTTTTCAACCACACTGGGCTCGGCTGAGCCACAGAATGGCAAAATTCATATGGGGTTTCAGAATAACTTTTAAACATACCAGTAATTGCTACTGAAATGCCTTAAAAGTTAAATGGCCTCGTGCATGTTCGTTGTGGATAAACTGAAATCTGGCTGTTCGAATCTGTCTTGACGAGTCTCGTCCTACATTCTAATGTATAATTTGCCTATTTCTATAGTATATCATATGGACCATTGCCCACAGTCACCCTCACATTCAACCTTCCCTCCCTAGTTGCTTCAACACACTCTCTTTCAGTTCAAGCACACTCTGAAAATGGAGGGCTCACTAATAATATCAGTCACAGAACAATCAATGCCTGTAATGTGATAGCTATTTACCAAGACTGCACACGTTTTACACCAACATCTCATGAAACCAAAAGAAAAGGAAATAACTGAAGACACTTCCTGCTCCTGAGCAAAACAGACACAATAGAGGTCATGGTTTACGGACTTAATATAATCGAAGGAAAAAAATAGTGTTTCGTCCAGTCTTCACGAGCACCCATACTCTAAAATGTAATTGTAAACGCTCTGTACTGAACCAAGGCACTATCAAAGAATAGCAATAATTACTATACGTATCTAGCATGATCACAGAAGATTCGGGGAATCCTGTATAGAGTTCAGACCCTGGCCTTCAGTGGCACACCTGAAGTGAGGTTTATGTGCCTGGAAAGATGCAGCATCAGGGGAACCACCTTAACATCCATTCGACTCAACTGAGCACAGTTGCAAACTTCTATCCCATAAAAGAGCTCTCCTTTACAAATGATATCTCTGCCTACTTGTGTCCTGCACATTGACCACACCTGCAGGCAAGAGACAATGTACATTGGGTGAAGAATCTCAGAAAACGAGCCGTCCCTTTCTGTGGCTGAAAAATGTTACTTTTTCTGTCACCGGGACGGGAGCTCCTGTGTGTGTACCTTTTCCCCAGTTGCAACTTCCACAAAGGCAGTGGGGGGCAGGTTGGCCTGAGTCTGGCCTTGCCAACATTAACAGCAGAATATTATCTATCTCTGTCACATGGAAAGACTCACACTGTATAGGGAATCTAGTGGAAAGGATAAAGATATAGTTATCTTGTTTGCACACACCTCAGCCCTCCAGTGAAGGTACTGCTGACAGTGTTAGAAGTAAAATATTGTTGCTGGGCCTTAAGGCTCTGCCTTGTGTGGTAGTTGTGGAGAAATTCAGCCCATTCATCTCATGAAAGGACTGTGTGAAAAAGCACATCACCATTATAATATATCTGCACCACTCATACACAGAAGGCATTCTGATATTCATATTGCCATTTGCTCTATCTTCACTGCTTGTGGCAATGACAGGCTCACAGTAAGAATCCTTCTCAGATGACTGCGGTGATTGAGGCCTTTTACTCCTGATGTCTTGGCGACTGACCTAATATAGATTCTGACCAACTGGACCAAGTGCCCCTACTGCACTCGACTCTCAGTCATAGCTTTGTATGAGCAATCAAAGGCTCCCTCTTGGAGGGTGAGGGGAGTGTAAATACAGGTTAGAGAAAATGACCCATAACTCAAAGTGCACTTAGCAATGCCAATATATCAGGGAAAAGTCAAATACTTATTTTTGTTTTAAAAATAAGTATTTTATTTCTAACTCTATGCAGTCAAAGAAATAATGCCATTCGTAAGAAACAACACAATCTACTTGAGGTCGGGGCTCTAGTGTTTCTTTTGCGAATCCCTGTCCCACCCTCGTCCTTGCGGTGTGGTTAGGGGTATTCCCCAATCACCAGTGGCCATATCCAGGGAATGCTCACAAGTTGACCTTACTCAAGAGTTCCCCTGTGACTCTTAATAATTAGTCAAAAGTGTCTATGGTGCCACAGCGCCTTCAGCAGCAAGGCCCCAGGGCCAGATTCGTCTTACCCACACCTGCCACACTAAAGCGTTCATTGTTTCAGCAGGTGTCCTAATTTGGGCACCTGCAAGTTCTGGCTCTGTTCAGAGAAGTCAGGCTGCTCACAATACACATGGCAGCTCATGGCAATTGCAGGCTCTGTACCAAGCAATGCTGCTGGCTTTCGCAGTGATTGGAGATGCTCCCAGCCTTCATAGATGCTGTAAGTCTGTGTTCACAAGGTGGTGGGGGATGATCTTAGGCTCTCAACCTAAGCCTTACAGTGGTGCAATGTCCTCCTTGGCATTCTCACAAAGACCTCAGGGTCTGTATGGGGGCGGTTCTTGATTTGTGGACTCTACCCACCTGTCGCAGCTTCTACCCTTCCCAGGAAATAAGCTGAACTTTTGGCAAACACAGTACTGACAGCCCCTCATGGCATATGGGGCTGCCACTGTACAGGCAAAGTAGAGACTCCTCTGGTGCAACTTCCCATACCACAGTAGTCCCTCATGGCATAGAGAGTTGCTGCTTAGACACACACAAATCTTGGTGCACATGTCAGCATAATCATTCAACGGTGCTCCACCCCTGCATATGGGATCACAGCGACATCTTGGTGCTTCTGCTACTGCAATCTATGCACTGCTCCGTCCATGGCAGCCCTTTCCTGGCATACAGGGTCACTGAATCACTTCTGCACTGGGCAGCATTCTGATCTGTGCACAGCTGTATCCTCACACCTTGCACAGGGAGTCCTCTTGGTAGGGCTTCCCACTGGAGAACGCTCTTTCCTATACTCTCCTCTTCCTCACAGGACACACTAGTCTTTTTAAGCAGGTAGACACTGCTGCTCAGGGCTACTGCTCAGGTGATCTTGGTTTCCCTAGGTGATGTTACCTCACCCAGCAGGGAGAATAGCAAGCCTTGACCCCTAGTCATGGTCACAGGCAGAAGTCTTTCAGAGCTTCCCACTCTCATACATGGCATCTGGCTGCTTGGCAGATGACAAATGTTAGGGACTCAACTTTCCCTTCTTACAATCCATTTCCAGGCACCAAATGTGATTCAGGGTCTGAGTCTTTGATGTTTTAATGTTGGGGTTCTGCTTCTCTTGAAGTGCACTTTTCTCTCCCTTCTTTCTTCTTGAAAGGAAGTCTGTCACAGCAGGAAAGACTCTGAAGCTGATAGTCGCACAACACAGGCCATGGCAGTGACTAGAGTTCACACATAGATATCAGCCAAAATGATATGTGCATCACAAGGTTAATTCTAGGCCCCCGGATGTTCTCTTTATGATTTCCTTCTCAGCCCTCTCACCTTCCTGAGATGTATTTAGGCCCCTTCCTTGTGATCTATCACTGAATCAAAGACCACCCCTTTGAAGTGTGAAGGGGGAGTTTCTCTCTCTCCCTTCCTCCAGTGTGTCCTTCCCAGCTCACAAGAGTGCAGCAGTCCACAAACTTGTTTGGGGGATTCCTCTACTCCTCATATCATCACCAGGACTGGGCTTCCCAAAATGAAATCCAGGGTCTGCCATGTACTGTACCATTGCAAGCACACTTGCACTCAGTGCACATACACAGCACACATACTATCTAGTACTGTCACCTCCATGTATTGTGCCGCCCCAGGTGCACACACATCCAGTACACATAATCACTCTGTGTGCAATGCCCAGTACTGTACCTTTTCTGTATTGTGCCATGGCGTGCTATTTGCAAACACCCACACTGCTAGGACACACACTCACTATCCACACGCTGCACAACACTTCACTCTTCCGGTATTGTTCTTCTCACAAGCAGACATACACCCAGCAAATGCATTCAGTGCACAGCACTACATCACTTATGTAATATATTCCTCAAGGGAATACATACACTTAGTACATTCACTAAACATTCACCTGCACAGTACTACTCTGTTCTTGTACTGTACCCTTCGCAGGCACATGTACATCCAGCTCAGTGTCACTACTCCTGTGCTGTGCAGCACTCTGCATGTATCTGATGTAGGTAAAGGGTGAGTTAAGCACATAGAAACAGAACTTTAAAAGGTGAGTGAACCTGTAGATCTCACTCCAGTGACACAGTGTAAAAATGACCTTTTTTCTCCTGCTGATCACTACACGGTATGCTGCCACCACAGAGCTTGTGCTGCTCAACTCTTGGTGAAGGTGGGGGCCTTGCACCACTATAAGGCTAGCGCTTTAGGTACCCCTTCCTAATCCAAGAAGATGGCAATCTGTGAGACAGGTCTATGTCATGGCACACACGCATAATCCATGTTTGCCTATGATAACAAAAATCATCATAAGGGATGCAGACAAAAGTACAGTTGGAAACTCTGTACAAGTGTACACGTATTTTACCATGCTGAGGACTTTTCCATCCAGTCACTCTTCACTTACTATGTTTGAATGTAAGGAACTATGTTTTTTTTAAATGTTAAATGCATTTTGCTATTTGGTAGCATGTTACTGAATCACAAAATGGGTTTAGAAAGGCATAGTGAATCGCTGTTTGGAAGGGGCATGTTTAGGGCATCCCTTCCAAATCGTGATTCGTTATGGTATGTATTGATGCATTATGACTGAAATACAGTCTCAAACCATTGAAAAGTTACTGACTCCGGAGGTGGGATTGTAACCATCCTCAAAAGAAAAAACGTCCCCTTCTGGCCCACTATCCCTTGTGAATGTAAAAAAAAAAAAAAATGTTAAGGAGCAAACAGTAGTCCATGGGACCACTGCCAACTATCAAACCAATGAAAAAAAATATCTTTAAATGCAGCCCCATTTCTTTTAACTTAAACTGGCTGCATTTCAAACAAGTTTACTTTATGTTTACTTCATTTAAATTTGATAAAAGATGTTGTGGTTTGCTAACCCTATCAGGTCACCATCCCTGTGATGGCATCCAATCATAGTGAGTTGCAATTTGTGACCTAACTCATGAATATTGATTTGGAATTAAATAAAACAACGTTTTAATACATAGGTCAGTTTGCAAAATTCTTGTCCATTGGCAAAAGGTTGGTGCAAAGTTTACGACCACATTTTTCATACATCTGGTCCTAAGTTATGTACAGTACATTGTACATCCGTACATTTATTGATAACCAATTAAAAGTTTTTGCTGTTTGTGAAAGCTAAGTATTGTGATTAATGTCCATTCACTATTTTGAATAACTTATATTAAATCAATATTTAAGTTTTTTAATCGTTACTTTCATATTTAAAATGTTGCAACTCATTTTATGAGTTTTTAAAAGTTTAAAGTGTGAACCATAAGAATGTTGAAGATAACTTCTATATTTCATTTGCCGGTGTAGTTTATGGGACGTGTTCAAGTTCCCCGCTTAAGTAAATTTGTCTGACTGACTGTGAAATCAGTGCAGACTGCTCTCTCTTGGGATCTGGGTCCCGGTGTGGCATCTGTCTCTTGTCATCAGTTGGCGCTCTCCTCTTGTTTCCTGTGGCATACTTGTCCCTTGGCCTCCCTTGGCCTACCTTCCTAAATGAGGCCTTTGTTGTTTCCGCAAGGCACAGCATAAATGAATGTAAACTATTTCCAGAATACTTCACAAAGTCCTTTTAAAAGGCATATAATATACCTGGTTCGAATGCCGGGAACATTGAAAAGGAAGCGTGATGAAGAGACGGACTGGCATTCCAGCATAACCTATAGGAATTCCGTTTAGTCGCTTCACACATTGCTTTCCTTTGTAGCCAAGTCTGGGTAACAAACGGCTAAAGCGGGAGCACTCACTGAGAGCAAAATGTAGACTGTTTCTGTGACGAGACCTTGAAAAACATAGCAGGGAATCCCTAGTACGACCCTTATTGTAAATTCGGCGCTAAATTCATAATCACACATTGATAGGAATTCCGAGTTGGGTTATAATTACCATACATGCGTTTTTCCCTGATAGATTCCAAAAAGGTCAAATCGGCCAACATTTATTGGGGGTGGGGAAGAGGAATAGTGGGTGTGGGTGTTTTATTGGGGCGGAGAAGAGGGTTGTAAAAAAGAAAAATGTGGAATTCGCTGTGTTAAAAATTGATTATTTATGCCGTATTCTTCCATACCCAGTGAATAACTCACCATTGGTTAATGTGTTTGCTAGGTTTGGTAAATACTCTCAATTCTGCATACTTATAATGAGAACACTAGGCATACAGAGGTCAGGCCTGACGCCTCACCACCACTAAACATTTTATAGCAACATACAGCTGTTCTTGCTCATGCTTCCATTTTCTTACGATAATGGCATTACTCCTAGTCCTACTCCCTCGCCTTCCTTTTAACCAATGAGGCCTCCTGCCTCCACCCTAGACCCTCCCTTCCCCTTTCAAAACCCCCCCCCACCCTTATCCCCTCCTGTACAAAAACCAAGCCCAAGCCGCAACTCGGACAGTCCGTACCGGGAGGGTGGGAGGGAACGGAAAAGGAAGGCGAGGGAGTAGGACTAGGAGTAATGCCATTATCGTAAGAAAATGGAAGCATTACCTCCCGTCCCTCCCTCGCCTTCCTTTTAACCAATGAGACATAGCAAGAAAAACACACAGGAGACGGACATCGAGTTGCAAGACCCTTAGTTAATATCCTGCACCAAGAACATCCCAAACATTATCTCATAGAGGATAAGACCCGGTGACCAAACACCGACTCCAAACCACCCAAGTCTGATAGCCTATAATGACGCACAAACGCCGAAGGAGAAGCCCAAGTGGCGGCCCTGCAAATCTCCACCACTGAAGTCCCCTGAAGCTCTGCCACCGTCGCCGCCATGCCTCTGGAAGACCTCCCCTGAATCCCTAGAGGAGGAACCACCTCTTTCAAGGAATAGGCCAACAGAATCAAAGATCGAACCCACCGACTCAAGGAAGCCGTGGAAGGTTTCTCACCTTAGCGCGCCGGACCAAAAGTAACAAACAGTGAATCCCCTGTACGAAAAGGAGCCACCACCCGCAGATACTCCAACAAAACCCTACGTACATCCAACAAATGCAAACGGACCTCCTCCCCAGATGAGGGATCCGGACAAAATGAAGGAAGGATGACCGCCTGCCTGGAATGGAACGAAGAATTGACTTTTGGAATAAAGGAAGGCACCGGAACCAGAACCACCCTATCGGGAAAAATCTTACAAAAAAGGAAAGGAACATGCCAATGCCCCCAATTCCCCCAACCGACGAGCCGAAGTAATGGCGACCAAAAAGAACGTCTTCAAAGATAGACGTCGCAAATCATAGTCCCCCAATGGGTCAAAAGGGGCCCCCGTCAACACATCCAAAACCAAGGACAGATCCCCTGAGGGAAAAGAACGTACCGGGCGAGGAAATAAATTAATAAGCCCCTGAAAAAATCCAGGCATCAATCGCCCTTCAACTTGAAGATTACGCCATGGTCCCTAAATGCCTGAATAGCCGCCCACTGTACCCGAAGAGAAGCCACTGACAACCCTAAACGAGCACCGTCCTGCAGGAACTGCATCACCTCAAAGAGAGAAGCGCAGGAAGGATCCAACTCACGACTTAAGCACCAAGACGAAAACACCTTCCACTGTCTACCATAAGAAAGCAAAGTTGAACGTCTCCATGAAGCCAGCAAGGTAGAACTCAAAGCCACTGGCACCTAACAGAAACGCCCTGAATAGTTGAAACGGAGGGAACGCATATAAAAGGCCCTGCGGCCAAGGACATGACATCCCGTCCACCTCCCATGCTTGGGGACACCGAAACCGGGAGCAGAAGCACTCCACTATCGCATTCTCTACTGACGCAAACACATCCAGCACTGGAAGACCCCAAAGCCGAACCAGATGCCGAAACAGAGACCTCCGGAGAGAGAAAAGTTGAGAGGAAGGAATCACTCTGCTCAGTAGATCCGCCCGAACATTTACCACTCTCGCCGAATGACATAAGCCTCGGCCACTAAGTCGTCTGTGCGAACCAGAACCGCCAACCCCCTCAGGGAATCCTGGAAATGGACCCGAGCCAGGAATATAGCCCGCAATTCTCGCCAATTAGATGACCGACTCGCCTCCCGAGGGGACCAAAACCCCCGAATCTGAGCTGACCCCATCCATGCCCCCCAACCGGAGAGGCTGGCATCCGTCGTCACCACCACGGGTCTCAGAGGTGACAAAGACACCCCTACCCTCAGGTGGTCTGCATCCAACCACCATTGCAACTCTCTGTGAATCAATCCGGACCCTGGAACCCCGTCCTTCAGAGAACCGGACCCTGGATCCCACCTACTCAAGAACCACGTCATCAAGCACAGGGGATGGAAACGTGCCCAAGAACCCAAAATATCACTGACGCCAAATGTGCAGTCGCAACCATAGAAGAGCTCGGGGAGCAGACAGTAACCATACCTTCTTTACCAAAGCCTGGAGAGCATCCAACCTCTTTTCGGACACAGTCACCAACCCTGGAATAGGCTGAAACCGAGCCCCTAGAAAAACCAGATCCTGGGACGGCACAAAGTCTGATTACACCCAATTGATCAAAAACCCGTGTTATTGCAGGACCCCCAGAACTTGGGCCACCTGCCTCTGCAAAAGGTCTCGTGAATGGGCATGAATCAAAATGTCGACTAGATAAGGGTGCAGAAACACCCCTTCTGAATGAAGCAAAGCCACTAGAGGAGCCAGCATATTCCTGAAAATTCGGGGAGAAGATTTCAGACCGAAAGGCAGAACGCAAAACTGGAAATGATCCTGCCCCACAGCAAACCTCAGGAACTTTTGAGAGGACCATGCCCCCGGTACGTGTGGGTAAGCATCCGGCAGATCCAGTGACACCAGAAAATCCCCTTGCCTGACCAATGGAAAAATAGTCCGAATGGACAGCATGCGGAAATGCACTGTCCTGATCCAGGTATTCACCTCCTTCAGATTGAGCACTGGTTGAAAATCCCCCTGAAACTTTCCGCACAAGAAACAAGACCGCATAAGTGCCCTGACCTCGGTCGTCTAGCGGAACATGGGAAATGGCCCCCATGACCAGTAAGTCCCGCACTCCGTCCAATAATGCTCCACTCCAAGACCCCTCTGAAGGCAGAGGTGTGGGATGCACCCCGGAATCTGGAGGAACCGCCACAAAATCTATGACATAACCATTGGTCACCATGTCTAGTACCCAATGATCGGTTACACTGTCCTCCCAAGCTGAAAGAAAGTGACACAGTCATCCCCCAACCGGCCCTCTGCCAGGCCCACAGCGAATGCCAGGACCCCTTCTTGAAACCACCCCGGGTCTCAGGAGTAGACTTCTTAGGTGAAAAACGCGGATGAAAACGCCGTCTCCTAAACGAAAAGGATTTAGCAACCCTAGTAGGAGAAGATCTGGAATGCTTCTTCCACCCTTTACCCGAAGAAGAAACCCCTTTATAAGGTAAGGCATGCTTCCGCTCCTTAAACGCCTTGGAAAGTATGGATGGTAATAGTTCTCCAAACAAGTTACAACCCTCAAACGGCAGTCTCAACAAGGCCGCCGTTTCCCCTGGATCAGCCTTCCATGAACGCAACCAGAGGGACCTACGAGCCCCAATCAAAGACCCAGATGCCAGAGCCGAAGTACGGACTATATCTGAAGACACATCCGCCAATAATCTGGCCAGCTGTTCCATACCAGCCAGGAGCTCCGAACACTCCGCCCCTTCCTGTACAGCCACCGCCAGTTTATCAAAGCCTTGAACCAATGATTGTGACGCATAAGCAGAATAAATCCCTGCCTTCAGCGCCAGATTCTCCGCCGCAAAAGCCCTCTTAAGACCTGAATCCACTTTACGGTCTGTGGCATACGTAGGCACACAATCCTCCGGATTGACTGCCGTTTTGCCAATTAGAGTAGCCAGAATAGAGTCCAGGCGTATTGAAGGAGGAAAAACCCCCTCACCCTCCAGTAAGTAAAGTTTCTGAAGGAATCGTGGAACCTGAGCCTTCTCCACATCCTTCCACTCACGAAACACCATATCCTTCACAGGTCCCTGGAAAGGCATGGCAAACATAAAAGGCGTCTGATATTTGAGGAAATAAATGAGACTCTGAGTTTGTAGGTTGAAACACAGGGAAACCTAAACTGTCCCGAACATGTGTCATCACTTCCCACATTACCTCTTCTGGAAACCTATTTCCCCCCAGATGACGTTGATGGGGCCTCATCCTCACTCTCCGATGAGGATTTCCTTGCCGCTACCGATGAGTGCGCACGCTTAGACTGATCAGTCCTGGCCACGCCAGCTTGCAGTGCCCTGGTGACAGCCATTTCACCCATATCCTGCACTTCCTCACTAGACATGAGGGGAGTACCCCTGCCAGGTACCTGTGGGTTCTCAGGAAGAGCAATGCTACCCTCCCCTCCCACCTCCGAGGAGGAAGAAGAGACAACCACGTCTCTTTGCTGGAGCTTTAGGCATGGTAACCAAAATAACACTGCCTTTCATTCCAAAACACTACCCTACATATAGGACCCTGGTCCACCCTAACAGGGCTCCACCAAACCCTAAAAAGGTCACAATCCTTTTAAAAATCCAAAAAACCACGGGCAGAACGCCCGTCCTACCTGACCAGCATCCAAAAATTGAAGTTCCTCGGTCCTCGCGGCTCCGCGGCGCGGAAACCCGGAAACTAACGCCCCAGCCACAGAGGGCCGGCTGACCCCGTCAGCCGGCCCCCAGTACACGCCTCTCGAGCAGCCATGCCGTTCGCTCAAGATGTGACCCAGCCATAGCACTCCTCGCGGAGCACCGCGTCCCGAGGAGTGCCTCCATCGACGACCTCCAGGCCCCGCCGTGCAGGTAAGAAAGGGAAAGAAAACCGTCTAGCGTGGGCTAGACAAAAGAACAGGAGGGGATAAGGGTGGGGGGGGTTTTTGAAAGGGGAAGGGAGGGTCTAGGGGGGAGGCAGGAGGCCTCATTGGTTAAAAGGAAGGCGAGGGAGGGACGGGAGGTAATGATCATTCCTTGTGCATGAGAACAGGGCCTACTTCAGGCTGTGCCTCAAATGGTAAATATATGTAATGCATATGAGTATGTGTAATTGTGTAGGTAAAATAATGTGTCCGCCACTTGTTACATGTTAACACCCTCCTCCACATTTTAACCTTTTTGCTGTAGTCTAGTCTCACCAAGCCCTCCATGCACAATATCTTTCTCCCTGCATCACATCCTTCGCAGGATGCGCCTGTGGAACAGGGGGCAGGGGCTCTATAAAGTTCTGTGTTACTTATTGGAGCTCACTCTGTACAAAATCAAATTACCTAAATGAAATAAAAAAAGCCTGTTGATCCAAGCCTGAAAATAGAGGCTCATGAACCAAATGTCATGTACAGTAGGGGCTTTTAATGAAGGCATTTGCGATTATGCGTTGTAGAACTCCTGTAGTACTCCTTTGTGTACTAATAAATGCTGTTCAAAAAGGTATGTGAAATTACCTATTCCATTCCTATCTTATCTGCAAAGTTCTCTTACTAGAGTATGTAGAAGTACGTACACAGTTCTAAGTTTTGGTGTAAATTTTGACATGGCATAAGAAAGTGGTTGCAAAATAGAGAAGATCTACTACAAAGTGGGAGGAGGAATAGGAAAATAAAGTAGGGAGACAGGGAGAGATGTGTAAATACAATTACAAAAACAAAAATGTGAATCCCTTACCACTCACCAAAGTTACACCCATACTTAGTTCAGTAGTATTCCAGCCCAAAACATGCTCAAATCTAAAAGCTTTGGAGTAAGTCCCACATACCAGACGGCCACTCAAGGTATTGCAAGGAATCACTCCTAAAGTAATATTTCCAGGGAATAACACTACCAGGTCAAAGATCAACATCGTAGAAATTGAAAGAAAAATACAAAAAATAAATGTAAAATAACTTAACATACTGCAGAATTGCATACTACTGGAATTGAAAAAAGTGTTGATAAATGCAAAAGCTACAAAGAAATTAAATATGAAAAATTGAACTATTATAGATGCACACATGTAGAAAATTCTGAAATTATATATTGTTAGTTAAATTAAGCACCAAATGACTCTTCCCACATCTACACATTACCTGACAGACACACACACAATAACGTAGTGTATGTCCTAGACCATGGGTACTCGCAAACATTTTCCCAGGGGCCAAAAAGTTTGGTCTGTGGCGTGCCTGGGGGCCGCATTGATGCCAGGGCTGTGGCGGTCAAGTGGGGTGACTGGGGGAATTGGGGGCAAGGTAGGTGTAGGAGAAGCAAATGATATACATCTAGTGGCTGAAATAAACAATAGAAAACCAGAAAACCAGGAATGAATCCCGGCTTGCCCACTTTTCCAAACTGTGTGATCCTAGCCAATTGTTTAGTCTCACTCCACTCCTTTTTCTGCATTATCGCATTTAATATGACCTCGAAATACATGATTCATGGTGTGCGCTGCACCTAACCTGCTTCTATGTTTGATTTAATAAACTATAATGTTGTTAATGTATGATAGGAACACAGGCCACCCATAAAGTGCACATACCAAGTGACTGGCCTCTTCAATTTACTATTGGTTGTGTTCTCAGGATAAGGGAAATAATTAATGTTTACAAATTTATGTTTCCAAATGTATGTTTGAAAACTATCACTTTTAAAGGAATACATCTCAGTGCACTGATAAAATAAATTGTACTAAGGCAAAAAGGTTCTGCATTTTAACTAAATACACTTTTTTTAATTTTAAAGAGACTGTCTTAGTTTTACACTTGTGCTGCAAGATGTCTTTAAAAATGAAGACGTTTCTAAAGTTAAGTGCAGGAGTCCCTAGTTACTTCTTTTCTTTAACACCAACTACGTTTGAAATAAATGATTGTGTGTGTATTTAATATTATTGTTGTTAGTGCAGAATCGTGCAAACAGCTGCCAGTGCTCCTGTTGCCCAAGGGGCCGCATGTAAAGGTCAGAGGGGCCACATGAGGCCCGCGGGCCGTACTTTGAGTATCCATGTCCTAGACAGACATGCACCCATATGATTTCCATGAGTGTAACTATTGCCTGGTTCCAGGGGCGGCTCCTCCTCTACGGCGGGGGAGCATCCCCCCAGCAGCAGCTGCAAATTGAAAGATAAAACGATAATAAACAATGTTTATTATTGTTTTGGTTTTGAATGGGCAGGGCTATGGGGGATGACAGGCAGGGAGGGGGAGTGGTGTACGCGCCCATCAGTGCGCATCTGTGTTTGGCTGGCCATCTCAGGATGGACAAACACACATGCGCACTGAGCTCTCTCTCCAACCGGAGCTATGTTGCCGGGTTGGAGACAGCAGGCACAGCCTCCCTGCCTTCCAGGTAGTGCAAAGCCAGGGCGCTCAGGCCAATCCCGATGCTGCTCTCATGCTGCCAGTGGCTTGAGAGCAGGGTCAGGACTGGCCACAGGGCAGACTGGGAGCCTGTGCCTGGGAGCCTGCAGTGAGTGCAGAAGAGCGGCGATGCAGCGTGATACAGCAGCGGGCCCGAGACACTTTTTAAAAAAAAAATGTTATTCCTATTTTTGTTGTCTTTTTGTTTGTGCCCCATCCCGCCACAATGCCCCGAGGGCAGCCGCCACTGCCTGGTTCTGTGTTCTTTTTATTTTGTAGCTCTACAAAGCATAGGCAGAGATATCAGTTCATGCTATGTAGGACTACATTTGACCGTTATATGACTAAAATACACTGGTAAAGGTCTTAGTAAGAACTTTAAGGTTGAGTCACCAGTATTCCCACCCCTTCATATAAGGGGTTGGTGGACACATACTCCAACTGCTAGTTAAAAATCTCTGCCAATTGTTAGGGAACTCTAACTATGTGGAGATTTACACGCAGGCATATATATAAACAGAACTGGTTTGAGGCAGGGCCAGAAATGTATAGCCTTGCAGCGTCCTTTTCCTTGCCAAATCAACTTATGTGCTGCTCTGAAAATCACAGTCTAGAATTACAACAAAAAATCTTTGGAATTATGGGTCCTTATGTGTTTGATATATAACATGAAAATTGCGTTTTTTATGGCTCATGGCAATTGCGTGTTTGCTGAACTTTAAAATTATTCATCTAATTCGCTCAGCTAGTATTTTTATTTGTTTATTACATTACTTTATTACCAAAACAACATTTTCCGCATTTATGATTTCTGCCTCATTAGGTTTTCTGCAGGACAATTTGGTTCACCCGCTGCCTCTAAGTAGTAGCGTTTTTATAACATTATTTCTGAAACATTGGCTTGCTGACAGGTTTTAATGCAACAAAGAGGAATATTGCAAACATGTGTTTGAGTTTAGGAAATTTCTCGAGCTCCTAATCTATTTACGTGCTCCCAAGATCAAATGTGTAATTCCCATGGTCACTATACATTTTCTGCATATATTAAGCAGGGCATGGCTGGTGAGCAGAGGGCAGAATGTGCCAGCGGTGCGTGGTTTCGTAATAGTAGTTAGTATAAAGCTAGCCAATACCAGACGGAGGCAACTCATTTCAAACAGGGCCAAGCAGGGAACCCAGACCAACCCCCATAGGCCACAGAGCGAACGAGCCTGACCACTACAATGGTACTTGGGGCGGGGCTTAAAGAAAATTTGTGGAAAATGGCAAAAACGGTGCATTCTACAACACATTTTGCATTATATATTTGATTGCATTCGTTTTTAAAGCATAGTAAATGATGACCTACCAGTTCCCCCAGAATATTGGGATTTTTCACTAATTCCCTCCCCACCACCCTCTAACAGTGCCCCTGAGCTTTCCATAGCCCCTCTCTCACATGTATTTCACTTGTTTTGTAGCGACTCTTGTACCAACATTGACTGTTGGAGTACTTTACATCACACAACAGCGTAGGGTGTTGCCGCTCTGTGACAAAAGCAGTATACCACTGAGCTAAGACATAAAATATTGTTCTGTGATCTGCATAATATGCTTTCTTTGTAGCAGGCATATTAACCCTAAGCGCTGTCTTAGACGAGTCCTTTAATCATCAGAGATCTTGGTATTTTTATTGTTGCCTCACTTGCCTGCAAACTGTTGTATACACATGGAACTCTACAGTGGTTTTAAAACTGCTACACTGCTACAAAACTCTTCCTCAGTGCCCTTCTCACCTCCTGGGGAAACACCTGATGTCCGGTATGGCCAGTTTGGCCTTGATGCCAAATTAGCAATACTAAGTATGCACTTACAATTTCACTTTGCAATTCCTACAAATCTACTAGAGTTTGGGGTATATTTAAATGTGATCTATATGAAAGGTCTGCACAGTTTTAGACGCATCAGCCTGTCTGAGCAGGGCTGGACTGGCCTATTGGGCAATCAAGCAGAGCCCGGTGGGCTGGTCTGATAGGTCAGTGTGTGCGCCAGTTTTTCTTTAAGATGCGTGGTCTGATGGGCTGGTTTTCACTGTTGATTACACTGATATTACCCCAAACGTTTCCTGCAGCAAGCACAAATGA
The DNA here is from genome assembly GCF_031143425.1 of Pleurodeles waltl. Classification (NCBI taxonomy): domain Eukaryota; kingdom Metazoa; phylum Chordata; class Amphibia; order Caudata; family Salamandridae; genus Pleurodeles; species Pleurodeles waltl. The sequence goes on along the minus strand of NC_090437.1, from coordinate 736,310,550 downwards.
ATGCTATCTCCCATAGCTTGCAAACCATCTACACAAAGTGTCTTTACAAGTTAAAAACTGCCATATTTGAAAATGTGGGCCCACATTTTTTTTTCAAGGCCTATTTTCTGTCCCAGTCTGACCTTGCCTATTAGTTGCTTCAGATGGTTAAAAACGGCACCATGCTGCATTGCTAACATTTCACTATTTTCCAAAAAGACACTTTCTGGACTGGGGGTATTGAAGAGGCATTTTGAATACTAGCACGCAGTTTCTGTAAGGCTAATCTCCCCAGTTCTTCTACAGCTCCGCTGTGCCGCTGCCTCCCTGATATTATTTCTCAGTTATTGTCAAGGTACCAACTTTGAAATTTGCTTTATTAAACTAACTGTGCACGTGAACACATCCACTTTCCCTCTCACCAACCATCAAATTACACCGAAGAGCGCATTAACGGATTTCCAAAAAGGCCCTGCTCTAAATTCCTGTTGACCAATGCTGCAAAATGTTTTTATCTTGACCCAGTTGGACATTTGTCTATTATTGGCACCCAGACGAAAACAAATCCAAATAAGTAATCTTCAAGCCCTTAAAAGGAAAATAGTAATTGAAGCCAACATGCACCCTTGCACAATAAATTCCAAGAAAAGTTCATTATATTGCTAAACACCCACCTGCTACCCAGTGGATTGTGTGGAATATGTTTGCAATTGGTCAAATGGATTTACCGCCGTAGTAAGGATCCGGAAATCCAGCTCCTTGTATCGATAGGTCAGGGTTCAATCCACATTTTCGTACCACAGTAGAAAACTAACGCCGCCCCCATCCCTCCCCCCAACCCACACACACAGCCTCTTCTCCCATCACCTACAACCTTCATGCCTAGCTGTTGCTGATATATTAACTACTTGCCTATGACGTCAAAATGTCACAGATAGCAAGGAGTTCTGCTGTGGCCCTCTTTGAGTGTGTTTGTCGAAATGCGATGAATTATCCAACCCATCTAGCTTTTTAAATTATTACTTCCGGGGATACTGCATTAGTGAAAATAAAGGTGCGGATGCCTTACTTCATAAACTTGCAGCTCATGAATTCTGAGTGTGAGGCCACTGTGTACTGTTGGCGGTTATACGCTGCACGTACATTCCAAGGGGCGAGTTCACTTCGATAATAGCCCAGCCTCCAGTCCCGTGCTGTACATGTAACATTTCATTTTTAATCCATTGCTGGCAGTGATACAGGCGAGCAGTCCTGCTGCACGCTGATAAGCGTTGTAACCTGAGGGAGGAAGAGTTTGCTGCGCTGTGGGAGGGAAAATGCAGAGGTATGCAGCATAATTTCAGTGTGATTGCCAAGGATGCGTAGTTTAGGATTAAATACATTTATAGAAACTTCTCCCGACGCGTCTGGCACCGGCTGGTAGTGGTCCTCGGCCATTTTGGAGCAATTTAAAAGATGAAACGGAGATGTTTTGCAGTGTGAAAGGACACCTCTCTGTGCGTCATATTTTATTCTATTTTTCTATATCGTGTTAAAAAGTGGACACGGAAAACGGTGGCATTATGCCTCCTCTGCTAGATTTTTCTATCTTCTAATGAGTTGTTTGTAGTAAACATGTGGCTATCTAGGAATGCTTTTTGTGGACCTAGGAAACGTTTTATTTCCGAAGACTTCACAAATGGTATCCCAATCTTCAGAAATACTATCACCCCCATTGTTCGATTTAAAAAAAAAAAAATCCTAGGAGTTGATACATGACTTGTGTCAGACTCAAAACTAATGTGCGTGAAGTTTTTGCACCAGTTTTTACACCTGGGGAGAAAGGCTCCTTCTACAATAACAAGTCTGCTGGGGCACTATTTCAGTAATGTTTAGGGCAGTACATTGACTTAAGCTACGGTTCGCATTTAAATACATAAATGTGGTTGGCACACTGCAGTTGTGTTGCTGCTGACCCAGTCATGGGACGGGTGTACAAAAGGTATCTGGCCCTGAATCTGCAGCATAGTTAATACCTCACAGTGAAGGCCAAGTCTATCTGACCACTGACTGTGGTGCAAGTCAAGTCGTGGAGATATTTTAGCTAGACCACTGATTTGTGAAATCGTAAGCCATCAATAGTAACTGTTTAATCCAAATAAAGCACTAGATATAGGGTGTCTTCTCAGCGCTAATTAGGTGATCGTACACCAAACAAAACATAAACACGAATTGGCAAATATATCAAATATACAGTCATGGGCATGTACAAATTTACACAGGGTATTTGTCCCTTGTCCCGCTGCAATATGCCACTCCCTGGCCTCCACTCCAATGACTATGCAATAGTTTTTATTCCTTAGGCTTGCTATGAATGCATGCACCAGCACTCAGTGCATGCAGGAGAACCTAAAGTCCGGAGAATTAAAAATAGCAGCACACTCAAGCTTGCAGAATGAAGCACAAACATTTGCCTAAGCAACTGGATATGTTTTAACCAAGGGAATTTCAGTGCTCTGTTATTTTTAGGAGGATGGAGTACTTCTTTACTTTAGATGATGTTCATTTTAGTGCCACCAGTTATTGCAATTCATCCAGAGTCTTTCAATGTTCTCCTTTCTCTCTTACCTCCACTGTTACCAGCTTCTGATACTTGATCTGGGGCTTTGATTACAGTTTTTCCAATCGTTTTTCTATCGTTGTTTATCTTATAGCTTAAAGAGACCTATTGCTCTAACATAACTTCACAGGTGACCTCAAGGATTTCTCTTTTGATGTCTGCTGACAACCTTCTTGAGATTCCTGTATTTTTCCACTTTGTTGGTTATGGTTGTGGACTATGTACCCTGTCTTCCATAAGTTCTCATCCTTTCCTACTCCTTCTGCGCAACATAGCTGGACTTTTCAGCCTGTATGCTCAAAAAACAGAGGCAGAAACATCTGATTCTCCCACAGAGCCCACTCTTCATTCATCTTTTCTTCTCTCTTGGGTGAGTAGCTGGTAGTGCTTCTAAGACAGGGTCAAAGTTGGAGATAGCCAAGTTTGAGGTGGAATGTCTAGACCCAGTGGTACATCAGGTACTTCCATTAATTGGACTCATCCCTTTTTCCAAGGCATGCTTTGCTGCAGTTTAGCACTAGGGTCCTGTTTTCCAACATTTTCATAACTTTACTTTAACCAGTTTACAAGGGAGGGATGCCAATTTTTAGATTGGATCAGGTGTAAAGGTTGTGAGTATAGAAGTAACTGGAAACTGTATTGCAAGTGTAGGTTTCTTTCCCTTTTTGCAACTGCTAGCATATTCTCTCTTAATAGCTACTTTGTGGGTGGACAAGGCACTGGGGGTTCTATGAGGGATTTTATCAGGGTGCGATCTGCCCCCTTTAGACCCTCCAGGTGGTCACTCAGTGCAAAGTCAGGAACTTTTTCACAACAATCAACACCCACTCCTGTGAACCCTGGACTTTTCTAAAAAAAAAAAAAAGTTTTTCTACGTGCTAATGAAGTGAGTGGAGATTGTACTTTCTCTGTCACAGCCAGTAAATTCGTCCAAGACTTACAGAGGTCCCACTGCTGCCTGGTTTACAGGTGGGATTATAAGTACGAGTGGAAATCAGTAGATACTGCAGGAGACCAAGACACTAGGATGAATTAACCAATGAGGGGCAGAGCACTTCATATGCAATGCATATAAACCAGAAGTGAGAGCATATGCAAGCAGGCCAGTCACTTCTGGCCACCTTCCTCTGTCTAGTAATAAGACCATGCTACAAATCGAATAAATGTCTCATATGTTCAAAAATACAGGCAATCAAAGCTAGTTCACCCTTAAACCTAATAGGCATCCAAACTGTACGTGTCACTCAATGAACTTTTTTAATTGGAGCTGTAGGGGAAATTAAAGGGTAATTTAGGCCCATAAAGGAGTTCTGTGTAGCTTGATTGTATCTACTTTTACCTTTTGTGAATATACTGAAAATCTAGCCTGGATTGAACCCTCAGAGATCTATGCTTAGCATTCCTGTGGATATGAGCTAATGGGAAACCAGAGGTTTGTATGGCTGTGGCTAAAATATCGCATGTCTTTAAGCTCTTTGTTAGAAACTGCTTTCAGAATTGTGGAAAAGAAAGATAGCTAATGAGACGAGGGTCTTTTTATTTTCATGGGGAACGTACATCGCGTCAGGAAAAAAAAACTCTATAGAAAAAGGTAAAATACAAGCACAAAATATCCGAACAATGGTACATACAGAGGCGTTGTGAGGTGGACTTCTTGATGGGCCTTTTCAATTGGAAGCTCAGCAGGCAAAGGCTCATAAGTGATGCGCATGCGTGGGTAAGCGAGTAAAAGAATGGATAGATGTGACAGTGCAAGGGTAGATGGATGGGTAAGTGAAAGGGTGGATGGAGAGATGGCCGGCTGAACGAGAGAAAGGGTGGATCTAAGGAAGGATAAATGAAGGGATTGATGAGTGAAAGGGTGATGGATGAGTGAAAAAAATGGATGGATGTCTGGAAGGGTGAGTAGTTGAATGGATAAGTGAATGGATGAGTGATAGTATGTATGGTTGAGTGAAAGTTTGGATGGATGGCTGAGTGAAAGGGCGGGTGGATGGGTGGTTGAATAAAAGGACAGATGGGGGATTGGATGGATGGGTGGATGAATGAAAGGGAGGTTGTATGGATGGATGGATCATTTTGATGGATAGGTTTGGACCCGGGTGTTGGGATGCCCCTGCTTTAGCAGCTAGAATGGATGTGGGGTTCTTCATGGGCCCCGTCAGTCTGCAACTCGGTGGACAAAGGGTCAAAGGTAATGTGTATGAATGGGTGAGTGAATGAAAGGATAGGTGGATGGATGGAGACGTGAGCGAAAGGATGGATAATGATAGATGGATGTGTGAGTGAAAGGCTGTATGGATGGGTGAGTGAAAGGGTGGATGGAGTGATGGCTGGATGGATGAGTGAAAGAATGGACGAATGAAAAGATGAATGAGTGGGTGAATGGGTGAAAGGGTGGATAGGCGGGGTGAGCGAGTGAAAGGATGGATGCTGAGTAAAATGGTGGATGTATGGCTAAGTGAAAGTGTGAAAGAACGGCTGAGTGAAAGCTTGGATGGCTGGCTGAGTGAAAGCTTGGATGGATGGCTGAGTGAAAAGGTGGATGGATGAGTGTATGTATGAATAACAGGATGGATTGCTCAGTAAAAGGGTGGATAAGTGGCTGATTGAAAGGTTGGATGGGTGGATGGCTGAGTGAAAGGATGGGTGGATAATTGGATGGATGTATGAGTGAAAGGGAGGATCGATGGATAGATGAGTGAAAGGTTGGATGGATGAACGGATGGATGGATGATTGAAAGGATGGATGAATGGATAAGATTAATGGATTGGTTTGGAGATGGGTGGATAGGTTTGGACAGGGGCGTTTTGAGCCCCCTGCTTTAGCAGCTGGTGTGGGGGAAGAATTCTTGATGGGCCTCTTCTGTTTGCAGCTCGGCACACAAAGGCTCATAAATAATGTGTATGCGTGGAACAGTGAGCATGTGAATGTAAGGGGGGTTGGGGGAGTGAAAGGGTGGATGGATGGAGGAATGAGTGAAAGGATGGGTGCAAGGATTGATGAGTGAAAGAATAGGTAGATGAATGAAAGGGATGATGGATGGGCTGATGAATGGATTGATGAGTGTAATGGTGAATGGAAGGATGGGTGAAAGGGTGGATGGATGAGTGAGTGATTGGCTGGATGAGTGAAAGACTAAATGGATGGATGAGTGGATAGATGGATGGGGAAGGTGGATGGATGAGTCAAAAGGGAAGATGGATGAGTGAAAGGGAGGATGGAATGGAGGGTGGGTGGATGGAAGAACGAAAGGATGGATGGAGTGATGGGTGACTGAAAGGGGGATAGGTTTTTGGAGAGGGATGGATAGGTTTGGATATGGATAGGCAGATGGTGAGTGGCCCTGTGTGGTCTTGTGCTCTTTGAAGTATTGCTAGGCTCCTTTTTTGAGCGAAATGTAGGTGGTATTGAAAGGTTCAGCAAGACTAGTGTGCAGCTCTGCCTTAGTCTCGGATAAAGAGGAACTCTCTTCTATTCTAAATGTGCTTTCGGTTCCAAATAATAGTCAGAAGCCTGACTGGAAGTCAGTCACCAGATTATTAGATTCAAGATGTGCAAAGAGTTGCATGCATAACACAAGCATTTGTAATGCAGACTTTAGCCTGGATGGAGCTGTAGTTGTCAGAATGTTGGCGTGTCATCATATGGCTTTTTAAGAGTGGCTTATTCCAAGCTGGAGGTTAATGGGTATGTCTGTTTTGATATGGAAGGGTCGATGAGTTGACTGATAGTGGGGATGAATGTGTCTAGCCCTAAATTGATTGCTTTGTCATTATAGATTTTACACGAATATCCTTAAATAGTCTACACAATGAAGGATTGGTTTAGACAGAAGATCTGTGTAACTAATTGTGAGATGAAAATAGTGTTTTCCTTTAACACTCTGTAGTTCTGGAAATAATTTGTAATGAAATAAATAGGGAGGAAATGTGCCAACCCAATTGGATGCATCAGAAAGGAATATATTTGTTCTCACAAACACCGGGAGATTCAAACGGACCCTTCCGATTTGTATTCTGATTTCGTTACTAGAGCCAAATCGGAGTCATTGTGAATGAGTGTAAAGCGGTAAGGTATTAAGGAGATAAGTCTACAGGATGTAAGATAATTGTCACCTCAATCTGGATTGTGTGAGAAGAAGGATTTTAGGATTAGGAAATCAATTGGCTCTTCTAACAAAGTGGGAACCAATTTTGAGATAGGCAAAACAATTTCTCCGTGGTTAACCGGACAACACAGTTGTTTATATCCTGACACATATCATTTGTGCAGAGAACAGTTAAAGGGAGAGAGGAAAGTTTTAACTATTTGTTGAAATCCCACAATACACAATCAGGTTTTGCTCGGGCACCAATATTGTGTTGCAAAAGCTTGGATTTCGGTGAAGATACAGTTTGTTAGAACCAGATCAGAATGGAAAATATTCTGATTGAAGAGAATTGGGATGACCAAAGAAAGAGTCTGATGGGTTAAAAAAAAATCAGCTACTGTCTTGGATATGGCTTCTCCTTTATGTGTCTAGCTTATGCTATGTTATTCATCCTACGAGTAATCCAAACATTGTTTGGAAAGTGTAAAACCCCACTAAAGTTCCAGAAAAATGGTGTGAAGAACAATTTCTTGAAAGAGCTTGCTCGCTGTTGTGAGCAGGTTTGGGAATGGGTTTGGCACTGAATAGCCCATCCCCAAAGACTGATTTATTTTGATTATTAGGCATGGAAGCTCTTAACCCTTACCATGTCATTTCTGGATATGATGTGTTCTAGACACACAAAAAGTGTTTTGTGGTTGAGAGGAACGAAGCCTTTGTAATAATAAACAGCACTGAGATTCATGTATTTGATCATCTGAAGAGCTGTACTATGTGGGAAACCATGAAAATGTCCCTGTAGACTGAGTTAGAGAAAAGCCCTTTATTGGTCAGTTTTTATTGGAACCCATATAAGGTGTAGGATTCTCTGGTGATATTGGAATATGTGGACTAATAATTTAGTATCTGACGAGGAGAGCTCAAGATAAGATAACAAACATACCTCCCTAAGTATCCTTGGTCTTGCTAACAAGAATAGAGTCAGAGGAAACAGGCAAAAAGCGGAAAAGCAGCTGGAAGATCAGCCTGTTTGTGACAATATGTCCACCAGCTTGACAATCCACTCCAGAGAGATACATCAGGAAGAGAGACCCACCTGTTTATATGTGTTGGATTGTGGGCGGTGTGAAGCCACAAACAATTTCTACCCAGAAACAATGAATTAAAATAAATGCATAAAATTATTATAATGCTAAAATCCGAGGGAAGCAAACTCATTGAAGGTTATTCATCAAATAATTCATCCAAATTAAGGTAAACACTGATCTGCTGAGAAGGAGCAAACTTTGTAGGATGCAATAAATATACAGAAGGTGGGATGGTCTCTGAGAGCAATTCGTGCAGCTAAATATGTTGTTGCAAACTCCACGGACCAAAATGTGGGTGATTTTGGGACTCGCCTGATTTTTTTCAAACACTTGTATTCTCGGGTGATTCAGATGTGTAATTTTAAGGGAAGGCTAGAAGAGTGTTTCTTGTCATGTTGGAAGTGACAGGCTTGTGAGCTCATTGTAAATATATTTACATTAAAAATGCTGCTTTACCCTACGGGGGAGGGTGGTGTTACCTCCTTTAAAAGACTTTAAAGGTTAAGCAACAAATCACCTCTGGCAATACATGGGTAGCTTTGTGTGAGCCAGTTCGATTGCAGGTCCTGTGAGTCAACCCCATCCTTCAAGGGCTATATGGAGATATTTACAAGTCACCCTTCTTACTCTATCACCAGATCGAAGAGCCATTATTGTTTGCTTTTTCAATTACACTTTTATGGTTACTTGGGATTTGAACTTGTTTAAATGCATTCTTGAAGTTCAAGAAGCAGTAGGGTGACATAATGAAAACAATATGAAAACTGTGGGTTTGGTATATAACTTTATTTATGTTCTCAGAGGTGTCTGAGTGTTTACCTGCAAAGCTCCTTTCGATAAGAAAAGAGGAAACGCTGGCCTGAAAGATAACGCTGATGTCTGGCCACTGATGACAAGGCAATGTTCACGAAGTGCCCTTGGACCGTGAGTATCATAGACGGATGGCAAACCGGGTTTGCAAAGGTTCGCCGGTAGTGGTGAATTTATAAGAAGCTGCTTCCTTGTGAAGAATGGCTGGGTAACTCACATGTGGTTAGTGGCCTTATTCAAACATTGACTACAAAAATAAAGGAAAGGGATGTTAGTCCTCTTTATGGATCTGCCATAAAAAGACCACAGAGCTACACAAATAGATTCATTTAATAGAGGCTACACTGGTAGATTTGTAGTGAAAAGAACCTAAGGCGGGGGTTAAGCTTCACAGGCTTCCCAAATAAACTGGGCTGTGGCTGTCGGGGCCCAGACCTACACTAGTGGCTCCTAAGAAGTATACTGTAACGTGCAGGCCGCTGAAAGTCTTTCAGCCTTTGCTCTCTGCACCCCGCCGTGACAAATGCAGCTGGCAGCCCCGACACTTGCTACACCAAGTGTTCCGTTTCATTGAGGAACGATCAAAACACTTCAAACTGCAGTGGTTTCCCTTGAAATGGGAAGAATGCATTGCATCAGAGGAACATTAATATCATCTGACCTGGAATCCCAGTGTGCCTGTCCAAAAAGAATCATAATTACAGAGTTCAGCATCTGTGCTTCTGCATGTCTGGGCTTGTCTTAAAACAATTTGGGTCTTGCTTGCTTGAGTGTTTACACAGGATGTATTTCGAGCACTGAAGAGAAGAGCTGCCCAAATGATGACCCGAGAACGATTATTTAAGTCGCAAAGTGTTTGGTTACTGCACTGAAATAATAATAGAACAGTCTAATAATAGTCTGTTAAACACAAAGCATGCGGGTTACATGGACCAAGTGGTGTCCGTGCAATTAGGCGCCGACAACTGCTTAAACAACATTTGCACCAACTAACCAGTGCACGAAATACATATGGCAATTCTTTTTCAGCCTTGGTATTGCAAAGTTGCCCCGTTTTCAAGACGAGTGATATAATCCAGAAATGTTAACACTAATTTGCACAAGAAATAATTCCATCTAAATAGTCAAGCCTAGATCTCTCCATCTTTCCGGGAGCAGTCTTGAACATATTTTCCTGAATACTGACATTTGCATTTACATGAAGATGCTTATGTTTCTGTGGATTTTCATCTGAAATTTGGCACTGCCCTCTAACATAGAATGTTTTGCTTTTTCATCTTCCTTAATGTTGGTGGTTCTGTGAGGGCCGCAAGAAAAACCAGTTGTGACAAGTAGACACATTCTTAGTTCACACACAGTAGGGGCACAAATGTACATTGCAACCATATTTTCAGTCAATCGATCATAAAAAAAGAAAAACAAGCATTTGCAATGCAATAGGTCTCGCATTTGCCAGAGTTAGAGCTATTGGCATTGTAAATGACAATGTCTTTTACCTGTGCTATGGTTTGGAGTGCAGTGGATGTGTGTGGAATGGAATTACGTAGGATGAATTAGAAATTGTATTTATGGAATTGTGTGCGGCTGCTGAATACTGCGGAGTCAGCACAGGCAAGAACTAAAGATTTGTTTCTCTTATCGGGCACAGTTTTTGTAAACAGAGACCGACGTTAGTGTTATGTTTAGCGAAAGTATTCCTCAGACTAACGTTTTTGTATTTATTGGCTTATAGAGTGTTCCACAGTCGAGGTGACAACCACAAAAACATCTGGAACTGCAGCTTATAATGTTGGTATACGCAGTGCTTTAAATGGAAAAATAGAAGTGCAGGTACTCTGTGATAGAGTACCTGCTTGTTTCCGAGAAGTGCCGGTACTCTCCAATTAAAAGTATTACGTTTATCTTGAGATATGTCGGTACTCTCCCTCTCAAAATAAAAAAGTGCTGGTACTCCGTACCGGAGAGTACCGGCCCATTTAAAGCACTGGTTACGCAGAATGGTGCTGTAAGGACACAAAAATAAGGCATGATAAAGGCAGTAATATGTTCACTTGGTACACGTGTGGCAAAAAGAAGGGGGGACTGCTTATAAAAAAACAAACTCATATTTGCTTACTTCACATCTCATAGAGGCTGTAAACAGTCTTATTTTGGAACATAAGTACTTGAAGAGTAACACAATTTATGGTCCAGACCATCACAACACAAAACAATCTGGTTCTGTGGCCCTGCACATGAAATGTGGAAGAGATAAGCGCCTGCCAATCGCCAATTATTAGCCAACATTGAAGAAGCACTTCCCGAATCCACTTTCTTTACTACTGCTACCAGCACCATCAGCTCCATTGCTTAAAACCTCTATGCCCAATTCACATCAATCTAGAGTAATAAACCATAACTCCATAATACTCTGATAAAAGAATTCAATGTACAGCTCCTGGAAGCCGTGGGCGCCCCAGAACCGCAGTCACGGCATGCGCATTGTCTCAAAAGCTCTTAAAATTGCACGCAGATAGACATGTTTAAACAAATTTTATTGTCGTCACAAATGAAGGTGAATGACGGACATTGTCTGCATCGATGTTTTGAAGGCACTATTGTTTATATGTGTGCATTTCGAGGTGCCAATTTTCTGTCATGCTTTGGCACTCATTCGTATGTGAATAAAGTCCTAAGGCAGGGTGAATCGGAAGGTGATGGGAGAAATAATAACTGATCAAAGCTGATGACCACTAATTAAGGGTAATTAACCTGTAGTTGAGTGGTGCTCCACAAACCAATCAGGAGCCAGCAAAGAAGAGCGAATCTGAAGTCAATTTATGGGAAGCAGCATTGGGATCAAAGGCCTTTTAGTAAATACAACATGTCTTGCAGACAGCACATGCGCTCTGCCAGGCTGGACCTTAAAAAGTATGGGAACTGTGATGCTTCATACAGAGGGAGCGGAGTCCATGAGTGTTGGGGTGGGGTCAAATGTGTGGCTAAAAAAAACTGAATATTCTCCCTTAGGTAGCTACAGCTTAAACCTTAAATGAAAAATACATTTAAAAACGTTAGGTTTACCAGTGGCAAGTGCACTATTGTACATTATTAATCCTTTATTAGTCAATGCAAGCAGAAGTCTGTGTGTATTCAGAAAGCCACAGAATAAAATCTTGGTTGGTGCATTGGAGAATTGTGGTTTGTGAATTGTTAGGGCTATGAGGGCCCACACTGTGACAGAAAGCACTGAGAACATGTAAGTCATTTTGTTAAACTTGTATTAAACGCAGGTTAAGACAAACTGCTACAAATTGTTCACAAAGCTTGCATAAATAAAATGGTGCTTCAGAAATATAGGTTTTAGTAATACCCAGACTGTATGTAACAATTTACTTTTATTTAACAGCCCTGAAAAGCACACACTGCACAGCTCAGCTGGTAACTCCCATGCACTACCGGTGGAAAAGAATCCATTTTTGTCATCGCAATGCTTAATCTGATTCGATCTATTAAACTAGTATCTGCTCTGAAGCCCCCTTTACATTTGCAGATTAACCAGTTGTGCAAATTTGCATTTCTATCAGACAAGCAAGCAACCTGTCAAGAAAGGTTGTTTATTGTTAGGCTGTCCCCCCCCTTCAGTCTCACAGCACAGGAGACTCAGCACAAATTAATTCAGATGTAATCTATGACTTGTGTTCATGGAAGACACTTGAAATAGGTTATGAATTGATAAATTAGGATAACTAGAAAGTACTGGTTAAAAATACAATCTATCCAATCAAGATTAAATAGTTACAGAGTAGAAAAATATGTTTTGCATACCGAAAAATACTATACACAAAGCATAACCAAGATGAAACTTAAACGGAAGCATTTGCACGATCCGAGTCCCGGGACGGTTGTCTTTTCATAAAAAGTACGGGAATGTTTCATAAATTAAAAAAGTAGGGGCACATCCTGCCCCTCCGATCCCGCCCACTACGATCACTGAATGTGTGTAATCCCAGCAGCAGTGAAGGTGTGAGGGCGGAGTCTGTCTATAGGTCAGTGTTGCTCACACAGTTTGTACATGCCCCACCATGATTACTACCAGTGCCAGCGGAATCTACCCAGTACTCAACCAGTGATTTAGCTATCTTTGGTGCAGTTAATTCAGTGGCACCGGGGTATATAGCCTTTTGGGGCTAATTGAACCCTGATCCGCAGTACTTCACAGCCCAAGAGCAGACAAAGAGGGTATTTTTGCTTAATTGTATCAGGTGCATTAGCACCCTTACTAAGCTGCTGTACCTGCCTAGATACAGTAATTACTTTCTATAATTTATGCTCTCTGACCTTACTTTGGTCTTGCAAAAGGCAGGTTTTTGAGTGGCTGAGGGCGATACCTTGCGCTGACCCCATCATAGCAGCCATGGTTAGACACTGGTGTGTAGCGTCGCACAGTAACTGCGCGTAATGGCCACTGCATTCATCAGCCACCTGCATGAAACAGAGCATTCGAGATCCCCAGGTCCACATGACAACAGATGGTCCAGTCTGGAGCTTGCTTTGCATTCTGGTACTAGAAGTCCCCTTAGTTCCATTATACTTTCAGGACTACGTGGACAAGAAAGGAAAGAAGAGGCTTAGCCAAGGTCGGATCGCCAGTATTTATTTAGGATACTTGAGTGCGCTGTTGGAAATACATGTGAACTGGTGGGGGTGGCACAGCTTCCACGTTTCCCAGATCGATGCGTGATGGGCTTCTCCAGTCCAGGTTTTTTCTGTAGAATACTTGGACTTGCGGTACTGTTTTATACTATAAGAAACAAGCATACAAGGCCAATAATTTAAGGAAAAAACAGGCTGAAGCAGAGCATAACAGCTGGACCTGGGAAAGTTGGGAGTCACACCATGTGTCTGCAGACTAATTTAGAGCAACATGGAGGCATTTTACAGCCTATGAAATAGGATTCGAAAGTACGGTTGCCCGATTGAAGTCCCTCTTTGCCATCAAGACGCCATGTTTACACTCCAGGGTACTCACTCCAGGGTACTCATTTGCCAAATCAGTGCATTCTGGGATTTAGAGTTTTTTTTTCTTTAATTTGTTTTAATTAAACTACAGTGCATTCATTAGTTGAAGAAGCAAACCCCCCAAGGTTTAGAATTGCTGACCTGTCCTGCAGAGATCTGGCCACCTTATTATGAAAGGATGGGTGGGGTGATGAGGTTATACTCCTCAATCCATTGCCTTTACAGAGCTACAAAGCGGCTGCCTTAGCACAATGTTTGATCCCTTTCACCAGTTTGTGGGAGGTGGAAACCTGCTATGAGGACATACCACACAAAACAGTACTTCATATTAGAAAACGCCAAGAACAAGTCACAAAGAAGGAAACTAATCTTCCCTATTAATGTAATCTATCAAAGGATAAACTTTCCAACACCATCACTGACCAAACAGAACAACTAGGTATGGAACAATGTACAGCACTTGACTACAGGTGACAGCAATCTTTCTTCTTTATAGATCCTTAGATAGAATGCTATTTCAAAAAGACTTCTCCAAATCAATTTCTAAAATACTGCATTAAAATGGATCTTGAAATAAGTCTATTGATTTTCCTCTCCTTCCCTTCTATCCAATGCCTCTCTCCTCACCCTGCATCATCAGCATTCCTCACTGTCTTTATTTGCAGCCTAGTCTGTTGCACTCCAGGCTGCCTTGTTCTCTATTATATTTCTGCAAACTGGTCATACCTCTCCTCATGCATCTCAGATTCTCCTTCTGTGCGACCATTCCTTGCAACTTAACAGTAGCTAATCTCCATTTGCCAGAATTCACATTAATGATCACACCAAACTCCAATCAACTGAATTTATGTAAAAAATGCATGGAACTGCATCCTGAGAGCACACAAGTAATTTCAATTACCAGCAATAGCTAAGAACTACTGGATTCAGGAGTGGCATGCTACTTGCCTTAAAGCACTTCAACAACTTGTTTGGGATAGTACTATATGACTGGAATTACAGTATGATACAATTTACATTTTCTTTCCTTTAATTTTGTTCTTAGATTATGAGAAACAAACCCCAGAGGTTTGATTAGTCTTCTTTGACATATATTTTCAAAATGTTTTAATCGTCTTGGTTATGCTTTGTGTATAGTATTTTTCAGTTAATGAAACATATTTTTCTACTGTGTCTCTAGATTAGAATAAAATAGTATAATTTTACTACTCTAAATTCAGTGATTGATAAAAAATCATGACTGGGTGGGTTTGTGATGTGTTGTGTTATCCTGCGTAATTAATGTGTTAGATGAGGAAGCAGATTATGAGAGACATGGGTGGGAAGGTATGTGATGTGTTTTGGTGGTCTAGTTATAATGTCAGCTAAGGAATGAGAATGTGTGTGACTGCTACTATGTTGAGCGTGAGTGGAGGAGTGGGAGGTTGTGTGTTTATGGTGAAGGCTAATACAATTGTGAGATAATATTGGATTTCTGATTTGTTATAGCCTAGATGTGTGACAAGTACAGCAAGAAGGTACGAGAGTTAAGAAAGAGAGTTGTGACTTAAGGGTAGGTAAGAAAGATTTGGGGGGATGTAATGCTCTAGACAATAGTTTATTGTGCTTCTTTTGGAGGAAATTTGATGGGAAAAGAGATTGGAAAAGGATCACAGGAGGTTGGGGTAAAGTGTTGTAGAAATTGGTGGAAAGGTGAACAGATGAGGTAATAGATGGTAGAATCTTAGTATATTATTGGTGGTAGTGAAGTGTGGGTGGGTAAAAGGTAAGTGGGGTATTCCACAGGGATAATAGTAGTTAGCAGGCGTAGTCATGTGGTAAAAGTGTGGGCATGAGTGTATGGTGGTGCATGAAAGAACAGGAAGAAAGAGGGTGC
This sequence comes from Pleurodeles waltl, assembly GCF_031143425.1. Lineage (NCBI taxonomy): Eukaryota > Metazoa > Chordata > Amphibia > Caudata > Salamandridae > Pleurodeles > Pleurodeles waltl. The sequence goes on along the minus strand of NC_090437.1, from coordinate 736,295,103 downwards.
AAGGGGTAGGAAAGATAGGATGAGAGCATGCATACATGTCTGTTTAAATTGTAATGAAGACAAATTAGAGTGAGATGGTTTTGGTCTGTTGGTGAGGTTTTGCAATGAGCATGTGAGTGAAGAAGGAGAGTGAGATGCACCCCAGAAGTAATTATCTAACTTTACTATTAGAGGAGCTATGGACAGTAACTATCTCTGCTTTTCTTGTGGGTAGGATTTTGGGCCGAGTTTTTTATCTAGGCCCTTTCCAAGTCTTAACAGTCCTAAGCACACAGTGTGCTTAATCTAATACCTTGACACTCTTGAGGCTCTGTTTAAATAAGAGTGGGAGCCCAGGTGAGCAGGCACCTTGTACCAATTGGAGCCCAGATTCATAAAGCCAAGGGAAACCCAATCAATAGTAAAAACTGTAGACCCAAGAACCACTAGAAAGCCAAGCCCTAAGCCCTCAAACCAATAAAAACCCTAGCCCCAGGAACAAATATAAACCCCTGCCTTAAGACCTAGAATGAATAGAAACCCTAGACCCAGGGCTCAATAGAAGCCCAAGCTCTGAACCTTAGAACTAACAAGAACCCTAGGCCTCGCAACTAGAATTCATATAGCACCTTCATTAAACTATTCATCTCTGGGCACATTAAAGGAAATATAATTCTAAACATGGCCAACTTTCTTGAAAGAAGATATCATACCTGGTCTTGAGAAGCCATTGAGCATGGATTGCCACAGAGCATAAGTAATGATGTAAGGACTTAAAAATTCAGTCTTTCATATTTTGGGCATCATGTTCTGTCGATAACATTAAACACAATTTTATGCATCCTTAAGCAAGCACTTGCATCCCCATGTCGTTTTCAGAAAATCAAGGCTAATAAAATCATATGTGTAAAATCATAGGTGATAGGTAAATACAACATACACATCCAACCACATTGGCAAAGTGTTTTTAAAAACCTTCTGACCACTCTGATTGTAAAACACCTGGACAGTGGCCCACAATTATGAGCTTGAGCTCATTAAAATATAACGTCTTTAGTAACACCACTGATTATAAAGTTGCTATTGTGCATGCCACGGGAATGAAGTCGCAGTCAAATACACTCTGACAGGGTTAAGAGCTACAATTTGGCCTGATGTACTCCACATATTCTAAGCTATATTCCCCAAGAGGGGCTGTCTGAGCATTCCAACACCTCAAACTGTGAAATTCTCTTCTCACATTTTACTTCTTATCGACCTTGCCTAATCTTAATTTCAATCCTGTTTTAAATAGTTCTCTGTCTCCAATATCCGCTTCCTAGTCACCCCTGGTGCAAATCTGATTTTATAGTTAATTCTTCTGTTGATATTACATCTCTCATACCACTTGGCCACCCAACTCTTAAACACGATAATTAATCAGTAAACACAATCTGCATTGGTGCATGCATCTTTTGAGAATACAATCACCAATGAAATATCCAAGTAAAAGTATTATTTTGTTGTTGCTCTTTCTTATTGCTCATTACTCATCTACAGCCACTGAGAATTCAGAATAACAGGGAAATACTAACTTTGCTTTCCAGCTGGTGTTTAGGAGGACAGCTCTCTTGGTATAAGATCTCACCTCACCATGAGATGTGCCCTTATGTTTAGTGTAGAAACATCGAACCTCTGTATTTGAACTAATAGAGAGAGTGGTTGTAATCATATAGTTACAGCATAATGGACTTTCTTAATAACGAAGCGACCCTAGTCTAAAGCACATGTTCGTATTTCTACACACGGTACAGTTTCCACTTTGGAAAAGGCTTCTGTTTTGTCTGGATGCCAGCACTGAGGACTGCGGTACCTACTGACAGCCTGAAACCATCAGGCCTGTGAGTTAGAGAAAAAGGCCAGACATTTTATGTATGATGGAAAGATGACTGGCGGGGTTGCTTAATACTGTTTGCCATGCAGAGTGACGGATTCCTTCCAGCTGGAGTACAGTAGCGCAGTTTGTCTGAGTGTGGGGCATGCTTGACCTGGTTCCTTTAGTGGCACAGAGGTGGTGATGTATATTGAAACTACTGGAGGTATATCATGACAGACACAGTGTGTTGGCTGGATTATGAACACATTTAATTTTAAAGGTTGCAAAGATGTATTGCACTCCATCTGTCAAACGTAAGGCTTCCATTTGACTAATTCTGTTGAGCATCACAGCGCTATGCAAATTCTAAAAATGAAAGGTGACATTGATGTCAACAATAAACCCAAACAGCAGGAAAGCAAAGTCAAGGAAAAGCTTGGCAGACGAAATTTGTTCGACTGAGATAACCAAAACAAATAACACATTGGGCCTGATTTGCAAATTCAGGAGCATGCCTTGAGTAAATCATAGCAAAGTATTTGTGATCCAGAGTCATAGTTACCAGCTGGCATTCTAAATTCTAACTGCTGTGCTCAGGGAGGAGGAGATATTAGGGAAAACGTAGGTGTAAAGTTGATATGGAAGAAACAGTGATAAAGATATGGTATAAAAAGGTAGCGCTACTAGGGCAGGGAAACGGATAAAAGTGGGTGTAGGAAGCAAAACAGGTAGTGTAAGCAGGGAAAAAGACTCGGGTAAAAAATGTACTGGAGGGAGCAGAAGAGAGAGTGAAGGATGCAAAGTGGAAGAGAGAAACAAAGTGGTGGGATCAACAGGGATTTTCTTTGACGTGAAGAGCACTCACCAGCCAGGATTAATCATCACTTGAAACGTTCTTCAAAATTACATATAACCCATCACATAGCCTCAGAGATCATGCATATCATTATTGTAGAAAAAAGACTTACACATTCACTATACAGGGTCCCTAATCCTGATTCAAGGACAACTCCCTGTTCGACATTAATACCACCCTTTGCAGGTGTTTAGCTGCATGAGTTTTTGTAAGATAAAATTTGGCAATAATTGTGTGGGCAAATAGCCTTTAATTTGAGTTTACAATGGGGGAGTGCAAAAAGTGTGTAATTCCTTTCTTGGAAACGTTTACAAATTTTGTGGACGAATATGTGTAAATTAAATCAAAATGTACTTTGGGCTATGTCAAGTGAAAAATGAATGTGAGGTATATTTTCGAACTTTACTTAAAATATGAACCCTGGGACTTGTTTGAGGAAGAAGTTTCTCCTACAATACATTGTCTACTTGACCTAGTCCTCCACAAGACATATCCACCATCTGAGGTGCAAAACGTAGACTGGTGGGCTACAACACTGTGCAATGTCATCCAGTGATAGCACGTTTAATAACGTATGAGTATTTTCTTGACCCCCTTAAAAGGTAAAGATACAACTTGAGTTTATTAGTAGAAAAACTCGCATTAGGTCAGTTGCTGCATGCATCAGTATGGTATCATGTTGCAGTGCCCTTTCTCAATAATTATACCTTCTGTATCAATGGCTGACCTTTAATTATTAACTTCATGGATCACACATAGAAACTTGATGCATGGTGTGATATTGTAACATGTTTTGTGCTAAGGTTCGTGTTATGCTATGATCTAGTTACAATTCATAAAGTCTACAAAGCGTATACCAAAGCTCACATAGGATGGTACAAACAAATGATCATTTATAATTTGGAACCAGGGGGCAGCTAGGCATGCAGTCTTCCTATTTCGTAGATTAGAGTTTTACATTAGAGAAGACAAGCACAGTTCTGCAGGGTAGTGGCTTCTGGAACAAATGGTTCTGTTTTAGTTTTTTGGTCTCGCCTTGCAGGGGTCAAACCAGAGGCTGGACCTTACTAGGTAGGTAATGAAGACGAAAATGTAAAATACGTAGAAGCGCTGGGGCATTGCTCTAAGCGTGTGATGGTTCAAACAAGCAAAATGTTCAGTGAAGTAATTGATTCTTCGTATCCTGAACTTAGCATTCGTTTTTTCCGTTCTGATTGCTGTCGGCAGATTATTCAGACTTTACCACTACCTGACATCAAGCAGTTGAATTTCGGACTGACAATGCATTAGCTAATCTGAGCCATATCAAACATTTAGCTTTGCAAGGCCTATTGATAATGTGATGGGCCTTTCCCCTAGCAGGCACTGTGGACAATGGTTAGTATCTTAAAATAGCTTTGTGTAGTTACTGGAAACCAAAAAGGCCAGGCTAGCTTGAGTGTTATGTGCTATCTCCTTTCAGACATTATATTGCTTTCATTGATCAGCTGTATCCTGTTACAGTTTGTCATTAAATCAGATATTTTACTTTGATAACACTGTGGCCCATAATAAGTTTGATACAATGCCATGTATGATAGGAGGCCTGAATTAGTAATTCCAAGAGTATTCAGCTTTCATATCTGTTTCATAAAAGTGGGGCTGCGATCAGATCAACCTCATAGATTTTAAAACCTGGGGTGTGTAAATTGTTTTGTTACCAGAAACTGAAACAATTTGAAAGAATTGTAGCCATCATATTAGTATCCAAGCATACAGCTTTCTTAAATGCCACCAGATCTTTTGGAAATACTGAGGATGTTCTCTAAAGATCTGTGGATACTTGTAGCCTTTAAGTAAAAAGGAGAAAGAAGTTACAGGATGATTTTCGAAGGGAGTGTTCATTTGGTTGGAGAAGACCCAAAGTAATTTGGACTTTTGTCCTCCACATAGTCCTTCACCAATTAGCCTGCTCCCCACTTCCAACCTCTCAATTAACAGCGGAAGTATCACAATGTCAAAGGCACTTAACAAGTGTATGCTAGCTAAGATGTCAGATAGGGCCTAACCTCATAGTTGTTTCTCTGTGATGTCAGTTAAGACTGATTAGTCTCATGAAGAGGACAGAATCCATTCTTTTTGAGATTCAACAGACAACTGGAACCTATACCTACAAGTCTTATCTTCATGGTAGATATTTTCATCTTAGACCATTGTCTGCAGCATTCAGACTTTGGCACACAGAGATGGATGGACCAGTTCAAGGCTGCACAGAGCAAGACTCAGTCACTTTGCCCACACTTCACACAAAGCATGGCAAATGTGAGGATTTACCAGGTTACACCTGGAACACTCGTTAGTCCCTTCTTTGTTTCTTCAAGACTCCATTTACCCCTGCTTCATACAGCTACAGAAAGTCAGGCAACACCACAAACAATGCAAACCAGAAGTCTTGCATCTATGGCCAATCAGAAAGCCAACACGCCAATTGAATATGTTTTTGACACGACCCAAGAGACAAAATAGGAGAAGGCATGAGAGGGAGAGGAGAAAGCAGCAAGCGAACACAGTACTGACAAAGACACTAAAAAGAAGCCAAAGCATGGAATGACCAATGCGTAGAGAAACTCTGCGGCTGTACTTGTCACCCTTGGAAGGAAGTGTGGCCATGCTGAAGGAAACAGTCTCTATGGCAAAGGGCCCACAGTTGTATGATTATATTGCTCGTCTCTATAGCATACTCTGAAAATGAAGCGAGGTGCCGGATTACACAGGTATTAGCCAATGATTTTCTTCCTTTTGTTGTTTTTTAACCACCTGGAATAATAAATCTAGTGCATCCTTGTGCCTTCCTTCTTATTTGCTGACTTAAATGACATATTTTATGCATAATTTGAAATTTATTTTAGCACAAATGTAAGGATTAATTGAAATAGCCAATTTGAAAGAATATCTTGCTTGATTCCAACCATTCTCATATCCACTTTATTTTTTCTGACCAGGTCAATTATAGTGTGTGGGTCATGGAAGAAGCTGGGCAGTAAGAGGGTTACTGCACATTTCTATCATTATTGCAGATTTAGAATTTTTATTTTATATAACAATCTATCTCAGAGGTAACGACTAATTTATGTAAGAAAAATCCATATAGCAACTTTTTGCAAATGTATATGGAAAATGTGCAATGACAATTACTAGCCTTTTGCATGCACAAAATGCTAAATTAAGATTAATATGGCACAGTTATGCTTTTAATATGTAAATGTATCTTCTCCCGAAGTCTGTCTATCCCCTGCACAGTTCTCCTCCAACAAAGGAAACATGTTCTGGCAGCTTCGTTTTAAATCCCTTTCAAGTTCCCTCCTACGTTTTCCTACGAAAAATAGTTGGGGGATCTACTAATAAGCAAAACATTTCTTTTTTAACAGAACTTGATTTTGGCTTTTGCACACCTCTGCTCTCTTCTAAGATTGCACTAACTAGTTAGTATCTTCAGTTGTTTACGTGCTGTGAACTCTAAACTTCGAGATAGCCACAGCTTTAGCCAACATCAGTCACTGCCTCTTTAGCACAGCTTGCTGTTTATTTTTCTAATGTGACTCCTAAAAGACTCACATACTCTCTTTCCAATCAATTTTATTTTATATTTAAACTGATAATTATGTGCTTTCACAGATCTCAGCTTTGGGTAAACATGTTTTGATTGCGTATGTATTATGGTAGGGCATGTCATTTATGTGACAAATAATGTTTAGTCTTTTCTAAAGTGACCATCAAATCTTGCAAAATAGATGTTAAATAAAACGTTTCAATAGGGAGGACGTATGCTCTTTTATTTTGCTAGAGCACTGAAGGAGTGCTTTGGTCTCGTAGTAGTATTACGACCAGGTGCAGAGACATTTAAAGGCATGGCAGAGTGGGCAATTGCCCAGGACCTTATTTTCCAAGGGGTACCCCTGGAAAGTGTTTTTCTATCTATATCAAACCTATTTCTCGAGCTTATGCTCTTCCATTCTGTCTATTCCTACCCCACATCCTGTCTCTATTCCCAGTGATAGCTTAATAATTTTGAGACCACAGCCAAGGTATCTTTTAACTGCTGTTGTTTGACCCCATTTCTGAAAATGTAATGTACAATGCAATATTGTTTGGCTTCGAAAGAGCAGAAAATACGGAATACAATTCAAATTTAGAAATTTAGTCTGAACAGGGTGCCCCAAATTATGTGCTGCCGGAGCTCCTAAAATTCACAAATCCAGCCCTCACACATTGTGGCTTCTATAGATAGACAATTGATTTTTGTGCGCTCTTTTATACACTGAGATGTGCTGCCATGGGTATTCCCAAAGGACATTTTCCATGTCTTATTTTATGGCTCCAGAAAGCTTTGAAGACCCATGCTCATCTGGTCCAATCCACCCGGGAATAATGGCAAGTTCTGAGAGTGTCAACACAGTCCATTGCCAGCCTTAGCTCTCACAACATAGCTATCTGTAGGCAAGACCTAAAATCAAATAGAATCCATGTTTTTGGAATAACACTGTGTGAGCATGAACATTATCAGAATGTCCTTGGTATGCTGTAAAAAACATTTTGATCATTTTCTGAGATTTTTGATGAGTAAGAACCAGTCGTGCGAAGCCACATACTGTTGACAGATGCCAGTGGCACTTGTGGTAGCCGTCTCAGACTACCCAAAAAGAGGAAAAGAGGGCATTATTGTCCTTGCTTTAAAAAGTGGCCCTTGACCAACCTTGCTAAATCGCCGATAGAACCACATTAGGTTCCAATTATGTCTTTATACACCTATAAGTAAAGCACATTGTTTTCCACTTTTCAGAGTTTCTGATTTACATAAGCTTTATGATGCTACGGAAACATCTTGCCCATTAAAAAATTAAATATCAAAAAATTGATATTAAGTGTCAAAATTGATTTGAGAAAAGCTTGGTCTGGTTTTAGTCAACAGTGAATACATTTAAACGTGTTTCTGTTCACAAGTAACCTAGATAAACGCTTTACGTTGTCTGCTTCCATACTTTAGTAGATTAGATAATTCTTTCGTCATTTTTTGTGAAACTTGATGTATTTGGTTACACAGCCGAAAAAGTATTATGAGCGCGTAGTTTCCTGTCACCTACATTTTTGCAGCCTTCTGCTGCGTAACCTTCTAACCTCTCATTAATAAGTTCCTGCCTCTGGCTTGCTACAAAGAATCGAGTATTTCCCGCACAGACCATTGGTGTTTTTATAACTCTGTAATGACTAACTTTAATGGTGTTAATGCTCTGAAGGAATGGAGTTATTGAGCAGTGGACCCATTCTGAGTCCATTTCACTAGCCTAATCAAAGAGAACACGAATGCTTAAAATAGTTGTGTGTTTGCGCCTGCCTAAGGCCAGGCATGAAAGAGCAAATGCCTACAACTTTCCCCATTGCCTAAAACAAATGGCTCGTTGTGTCAGCATGCCAACGCATAGTTGTTTATAATAGAAAAACCCTTTGTCTTTTGCTGCTGGACTTGTGCTTTTGAAAGTTACCGGGGCCTGTGCCAGTTTGCACTGTTTTGCTGCATATTTCAAGCAATTATAGGGCATGGTCCTACTGCCATTCACATACCACACTGAACTGGAATTACAGGTTGGCATGCGTGCAAGAATATTATCTTTTTATGCTCATAACCAAAAAAGGCGTTTTTCAAGACTAACAGCAATTCGAACGATAGAGAAGTTGTGGTTGAGGAAATCATTTCTCCCTTTACAGAATATTTACTTTTTCTTATTTCTACGAATGTGCAGTAGAGGTGTTTACTGAGCTTTGATGCAGGGAACCAACCTACTGCTTTCATTGTTATCCAGCCCCATTCAGTACATACAGAGGCAGCCCCTTGAAGCAGTTTGACAGATTATTCGTGTTATTGTCTGTTCTGTGTATGTGTTCCTGCGTAAAACAATTTAAAATCAGTTCACTCCGCATCCCATTTATTGCAGCACACATATTAGGCTTGATTCATAAAGGTTTGTAAGTGTGCAAGTGTGACATGTGAACGGAAAACTTTATAACACCTAAATCGGATTAGAGTTTCATAAGGTTGCAAACATCTGACCTGCGTATTTAAGTTTCCCAGAAATCTTTTATTTAAATTTTTTGGCTTATTTAAAAAAAAATTAGTTAGCTTACTATGGTGTGAACCCCATAACCTAAAAACCCTGCTCCCCCTTCTACGATCCATGCCCTCCATTCTACTGCCCCTCGTATCCTCCCTCCCATTACTTCTGTGGATTTGCTTAAATAGGCCATTGTTTTATCTCTCATTTTCTGCTGTCTGCGTCTGAAGGTATCACTTGTGTTCCTTAGCTGTTTCTACCACTTGCTCCAAAAGCGTCTCTCCTCTAGTGTTATGGGTACTTCACTGCCATAGCTCTCCCTCCTCCTGCACCTCAGTTTTTTAACTTCTCTACCCGGCCACCTCTTTACACTAGCTGTTAATTGTTTAGTACCTGCAATGCTTTTACAGGTAATTGTGACACATATCTGATTTTGTATTATGTTTTGGCTGAATGGTAACCATTTAAATATTTTTTTCCTTATTGTGATCCTGAAGAAAGTATTGTTTTAAAATGTTGTCTCAATTAAATTTTACAGCCATAATAATGGTAACGATTCTATGACTGCATAGCTGAATATATAGGAAAATAAATTGGACACACTTTTTTTGATGGCCATTGATGCCATGTTCATTGTTTATAAATTCATGAAACTAAAACAATGATATTTTAATCAGTTAAAAGGAAGGATCAGTGCCCTCCATCTTCCCATCATGCAAAAATTCCAGCATCCCTTCTCTATGGCTTAGAACTGATTCATACCTCCAAATGGGGCTTTCTGAATTCGATGGAAGGAAAAATCCTTGGAAAGCTTACAGCGGCCAATAATGCTACCTCCGTGGCAGCTCTAAGGCTGGATATGTGTTTGAAAAGTGCGTTCGCCCAGGGATTAGCAGGGGTGGTGCGCTGGTTTGTATGCCTTGCAGGGAGTGAGGAAGACACATTGAGGTCCTTGTTGAGGAAATACATTTTGGCGGATAATAATAAAAGTAGGGTCACTATCTGTAGAAACTTCTCTTATGCATTAAAGATGTTGAAGTTAGAATGTCATTGGGGATTGGCTTTAAATCTGACACAAGTAAAAATCTGTTTGAAATGAGCCACGTAGTCCTTAAGTTTTCGAGCAGGTATGGGAGACTGTATAAAAAAGAATGGCTTCCAGAACTCAATGGATTCTATATCAGTAAAAAAAAGTGCAACCCTATATTATATGGAACTTGCTGCATGGTGTTAGGCGGTTCTGGATCCTGTTGCGGCAAGGATTGCTCCAGTTGAATGCTCTTTTGGCAAAATGGCATGGTACTGCAGCAGACTGTCATCTGTGTCAAGCCAAAGTCCAAGATTTAAAGCATGTGTTGTTTGTTTGTCCTGCTCTTTCACCATCCCTTCACAAATGGCTAAGACCCATCTGTCTTCAGCTGTCTATTTTGTCTGCCACGGAGCTACTTCAATCTTTGTATGCCCCTCCTAAGGAAACGTTCTGTTTATTGATTCTTAACTCTTTTTAAGTGTTTCTTAAATTTGTATTAATTGCAATGAATTTGAATGTGGTGTTTTATATGAGTGTAATGTTTGTTGGGTGGTTATTCATTTAGTTATCTGTGTTTCTATTTATTATGTCGTTCTTTTATGTGGATCTCTTTGAGAGTCCCTTATCATAAAAAAAATAAACTTGAAATTTGTTTTTGTATTATGTTTTGGATGGATGGCAATAGTTTATATATTTTTTATGATTGTGATCTTGAAGAAAATGTTGTTTTAAAATGTTTTCTCTGTGACATTTTACAGCCATAATAACGCTAATGAATCTATCATTGCATAGCTGAATATATAGGAAAATTAATTGGACAACTTTTCTTAGATGGCCATTGATGCCATGTTCATTCTTTATAAGTGCATGAAACTAAAGAATGATATTTCAATCAGTGAAAAAGAAGAATCGGTGCTCTCTATAGAGATTAGTGGGAATTATATTCCAGGAAGTACATAGCTGAGTGGTTAAAGCCCTCCACCTAGCCTCTATTTGCTTCATCAAACGTTTCCTGAGCATTGGTTTGCCAGTAAATGTAAGTGGCCTTAGTTTGATGTAAAGCTTTAGTTGTTTTTTTAGGTAGAGCCTTGCTTGCCATATATTCCCTTGTGTGAGAATGAATGTCCTATATTTCACCCTAGAATTTACTGGCACCCATTGCAATTCACAAAGTACTGGGGTTATCTGGTGTATCTTTGGTACGTGCATATCTACTGTGGTTGCAAAGGTTTGTAAAATCTGGAGTTTCTCCTTGTGTTTGGGCAGGCCTACCTGTGTGAGCTTCACTTGTGGTCGATAAGCAGAGCAGCCTTAAAGTGGGCAACTGTAGCACCTGTTATTTACAGCACTTAGAATCTCAGACATGCAATATGCAGCACTATATTCAAATGTTATTACTGTTACAATTATTGCATCACCTAAATGCTATATGTTTACATTTCATTAGTTTTTATATAATATGATAATGCTCAATTGAACAGGTGAAGAAAAGAAAATTACAAATGTCAGTTTGCTTTAGCTGTTCAGTGCAATACATTCTACTTACCACAATTTTTATAAGGTGGTTTGTGGTGAATTTAATTGAAATTGTTCCTTTTTAGACTTTGTGGTTAATACATAATCCTGCATGTTTTACATATAGCCACTCTAAGATTTTGTGTGAATTAGATCCTGTGGCCATTGAATACAACTGTAATGAACGTGCAAGAAGAAAGCAGTATTCACGTCACTCTGTCATTAAATGTAAACATTGACGGTGTAAGTTATACATTTGTTTGGAGTATATACATACATGTCAGGTGTCTAGAAACTCCACATTTTATTTGCTTTAAACTGTAATTCCATTTCCACATACAAGCCCTTTTCTGGCCACATATACAGTGTAAAGTTTAAATTATTGCATTTGTAACATTTTTGTGTTGAAATTAAATAATGAACTATTGGCTGGAAGTCTTTAGCTAAGTAATAAAGCTGGAGAAGGGGACTTTTATGAGGCAGAAATAAATCAATGCCATGCTGTATGTAGATGTGATGTAGGCAAAACGTGGTAAGGGTTCATTGGTGCAAAATTTAATTTCCTGCTTATTGAGCTGCTATACAGGATCAACTTGCAGTCATCTTATGAGCCGGTTTACCGGAACCAAAGTGGTTTGGCGGATCACAACTCAGGCAGTTCCATGGGCTCTGACAAGTCAGACAAGCTTTTCCCAGATTGAAGGCTGATGTCTGTCTTTTACTGTAGGATGCTATTTGTGAGCAAACAAGTACTATGGTTGGTATTTCATGTGATGGTCCGGGAGCAGAAATGCATTCGAGTTTGATTTTGTCTGTAGCGGAATAAGCAGCATGCATCTGCAGTGTCTTCAAAGCACTGTTTGGTCCATCCCCATCTTCATGGTGCAGAAATATAAAGTACAGGTTCTAAGGGCCGAGTATTATGCAGTATAGAGAAGGGTGCTAAAAATGTGGCTGCCAATCAGAAAGAAACTTTGTGTGCTTTCCAACCAGTCAGCCAATCAGGAAAGTGTGTGGACATTCACTTGAGCACATCAAGTATGGCAGTTTAGCTCAGCAGGAAGGAATGTGTATTGCAAGCCAAAGACAGGTATCTTAAAATGAAATCCATATTTGTTCATGGCTTCTGGAAGGCGGTCATGACCACAGGCTTGTACTCTAGTGGAACAGCCCTATTCTTCATGCAAGCTTTCCCCCAGCAACATTCTTATCCATTTCAGCATTTAAAGCACATTTGAGGTTAAAGAGGAGGACCGTGTTATGGGGTACGAAAATACATTTCTCATTGGATGTTTGGTAGATATCTGCCCCTGATATACAGTAAAAAGACAATTGTAAAATCAATTACACTACCTTCAACCATGTAATTTATTCACAGCCAAGCAAAGGAAGTTTCCCGATCATATCCAGCCAGAGCCAAAAGCTCTGTTGACAAACACTAATTCCTGACACCAAATTAATTTCCTCAATCAGAGACGACAGTGTGAAAAGAAACAAAGATAACTTTACAGAGCAAAAATAAAAACAGAATATCACCTGCCACAAATAGTCCAGGTTTTTTATATGACTTTTAGAAACATCTTTATATATAGTAGCATCATTACAAAACTTTGTTAATGCAATCAGGCAAAGCTGGAAAACATAGTGCCTAGTTTTCAGTTGGGCAGGTGGTATACTCTATCGCAAAGGTGATAGTTATCCTGCATGCCTTATTACAAGTTCATTATAGCCTATGACATTTATAATTTGAGGAATGGGACCTCCACCACGTTTTTGATGGGGTAGCCATCTGCCTAACTCTAAATCAAGCACTTGGGGGCATATTTACAAATCCTCACTTTTTCTGACTCTCCGGTGGCGCTGAGCCCTTCACCATATTTACAAGGCAGTGGTAAGTCACTTTTTGTGGCTTAATGACGCCTTGCAAATATGGGCCCGCTGATGCAGTTTTCTGCAGCAGAGGGGTGTGCAATGGGTGTTGCTGTGGGTGAACCCATGTAACACCCATTGCCCCAGATTCACAAGGAAACGTAAATCTGAGGCAACGTTAAAAACTAACGCCATTTTTATTTCTCCTCATATTTGCTTTTTCTATGTACGCTGCATTCTGCAGCACACATAGAAAGAGCAAAAGAACATTAATGATTGCCTATATGCAGGAAGTTGTCCCTTCCTGAACCTATCAATCAATAATAGTGATGATTTGCTACTTCAATGTGTGCTGCAGTCTGCAGCACAGATAGAAGTAACAATTGGCCATTGTTGATTGTTTATGTGCAAGAAGGGACACCTTCCTGTGCATAAACAATAATTGCCTGCAAAGCAGACACCATTGCACCGTGGTACAAGGATGCCTGTGTTGGCACTAGGCAGCTAAATTTAGCTCCAGCGCTAAGGTAAACACAGGGGTGCACTGTATTTTTGTGAATATGGCACATCTCTGCATTTCTGAAGTGACACAGCACCATGCTGTGCCACTTTCTTGTAAATATTCCCCCTTAGTCTTTCATCAAGATTGGTGAAGTTCATTAGCCTTGGATAAGGCGATGTTATAAAAACCTTCCAATATCCTCATTGTAAATGGAACATGTGAAGGATTTCAATTGGATGGGAATTATTTCCCACTCATTTATTTAAGACTAATAGCCGTGACTGACAATAGTGAAACAAAGTAGTTGCATTGGACATCAACATGAATTACCTGGTTCATCTGGAACCAGTAAACTGCTGCAAGTGAATGCTACACTCACTTTTATCATAGATAAACACATTTTGTACCTTCCTAAAAGGGGTGCTTCCTTTACTGCCCATGTTAAAAACACATTTCTTCCTTTAGTAAGAAGATTAATTCTAATACCCACAAACACATGAGTTTGTCGGTGCTCACCATTTGTTGTTGTCACCATTCTTAAATGCCAACAATCCATCCTTGCGAAGATTTAATCAAATCTATTATGCAGTATTAGAGCGATATACAAGTATTAGAGCAATATACAAGTGGCAATTGATACTTTGTAAATGAGAACAATCACTTTGTACAGCTGACAAACTATATTATTTCATTTCCTAATTTGTAAAGTCATGCGTTTACTCACTCTGTGTGCCTCATGGCAAACTTAGCACAGTAAGACAAGGAGGACTCAAAGACTTGAATCCAACACACTCTCTACCCATCTGTCCCACACCTTCCACACCGGGACTTTAAGAACTGTGAAATGCAGTTGTGAAAGTGCACGATCTGGCCATCTTCAGACTCTGATCATACCTGATGGATTAGGATGCAATGTGGCAGCAGTATTTCTCAGTAGAGAAAGAGCAGTAGCTCTTTGGCCATTTGTTATAAGAATACAGACTTTGCTCCTTTCCTAAATGTCTTCAGCAGGTAAGAACCCCAAGGATGATTTCATGGGCATCAATGAGTAGTAGCCATTGGTAGGTGTTGCTATGTTTGTTCTGCCCTTTATTGAACCAGATACTGTCCTTACTGCCTTTGGTCTCAGGTTTCGTGAAGGCAGCAACACAAAGTAAATAGGGTTCTTACTATGTTTAGTTGCTATAAGCTCCAATTCTTGCCCATATTCTAAGTCCTCGAGCAGTAAGTAGCCATCCCTTGAGGGTGTATTTGTGGGAAAGGGGTCAACTCTATGATGACAGTGGTAGTCATAGTGTGCATAATAAACTGGCTGCCACCCCTGCACTTTTGTGAAGTGAGGTACATGGCTGACAGTGAGGCCTTTATTATGAGTGTGGCGGTCTTAAGACCACCACAGTCGCGGTGGCAGTCCGACAACTGACAAAGTGGCGGTCCGACTTCCACATTATGACCGTGGTGAAAGCGCCACAGTCAGACTGCCGGCACCACCACTTTTCGCCTGTCTGACAACCTGGAGGTGGTCTTAATCCGCCAGGGCAGTGCTGCAGGCAGCGCTACCCTGGGGATTTACGACTCCAGTGTCCGTCAACTTTTGCATTGAGGTTCCACAACCATGCAAAGGCTGATGTAGATGGGGTGCATGGGCAAAGAAGAGGCCCCCATGGATAGCCCCATCGTGCTTTTCACTCCCTGATTTACAGGCAGTGAAAAGCACGATGGGTACTGTCGCACCCGACACACCGCAACATTGCCGTCAATGTTGTGGTGAGTTTCCCGCTGGCCCACCGGAAAACTCGTAATAGAGCCAGCAGGCGGAAGACCAGAGTGGAGCTCTTCTAACACCGCCAAACTCCTAATGAGGCACTAAGTGCCACTTTCTCACTCACAACCTATCTATTCCTATGCAGTTTATAGCTTGAAAATCGTGTGTGTTCTGCTGAAACCAAGAACAGGCTAGTCCATGTATGTAGAGGAACCTGCTCTGGATTTAATGCCTTGATCAGAGAATCGAAGCAAAGTAACATTAGTCATTACTCGGTTGGGTGAAAAGAAGGACAAGTGGAAGTAGTGCTTCACGCCCACGCAATATACTTTTTCTTACATCCGCTTGTGGAATCTAAAGACAGGACCACACCTTCAACCATCCATCACGTCAGCAGCACCATTGATTACATTCTGATTTTACTGCTTGCCACAGGAAAGATTAACAAATGTAATGCATGTGCTGTTTTTTTCACATCCTGACCCGCACTAAAACAAACACAGCCTTGTTTGCCTCCGCAGTGGTTTGATTGGAGAGCCCTCGTCCAAACACTGAAAAGCTCCTACTGCTACAGTGCATTTCTAAAGTGTTAATCACTAAATAAAAACAGCATTCTGTTTGGTACAACATGCTGGTTATTGCAAAGTGATAAAAGGCAAAATAGCTTTCTTTGTGAAGCTTGACTGTTAGTAAAGCATTGAGAGCATTGTATATTCTCAGCATGAGGGCATACTCTGAAGATTAGCCCTATTTTATGGGCATAGCAATATGCTTTTATTGCTGTGAAAGATTCTTTTGTCCAAATTGTTAAGAACTGACTTTATTTTAACTTCACTCACTTAATCTACAGTGTAAATACGGGCCTTATGGAAACTCTTGAAAGAAAGCTATTATTTCCTCTCTTGAGGTCTTAAGCAGTTATTTCCATGCACATAAAAATATATACAGGTTCTGGATACTTTTTATGTGTAAAGCACCTGGATTACCCTCACGTGTTTACTGTTTTATTTCCAAGAGTACAATAGTATCCACCTTGATTTTTTCCAGTCCGCGGGAGAAATGTTCTTTTATTTACAACACATGATGTGCATAGAGAGTAATAAGTTTAACTTAAGTAGACAGTTTGGAAGTTAGGGCCTGGGGCATAAAGCTCAGACAGTAAGGTTAAAGAAGAGCACCACTACAGGAGCAAGGTTTGATGATGGATTAAGGTTTTAAACCCAACCACAAATGTGTCCTAAATTATTATGCTTACCCCTGCACTCCATGTTGCCCTCCATAACGAAAATGTCTTTATTTGTGTACGTCTGCCTCACTTTGAACCTGGTGGTTGCCGCACCTGCGTTACTGATGTATCATGGTTGCAGTAGTCACAGGCAGTAGATAAAGTACACCAGAATCAAAGTGAAGGTCTTCTCCTTTCAATTTAAGTGTGCAAGTTGTTTGCTTTGTGGACAATTTTATTTCCAAAGCTCTTGAATCATGGACCCCTGGGCTCAAGTCACTGTATTATTTTGAGGTGATTTAAATGGCTTCTGCTTTTCAAGTAGACTCCAGGTTGTCCCATTTTGCTTCAGGTGCGAGGAGGGTAGTGACACTGGTCCTATGTACAGCGCTGCGAGGCCATACTAATGGCCAAACAAATTTCAGTAACATATCATATATCGTATGATCCATTGCTTTTGAAGAAAATACAACCAAAAAGATCCTACATACTTTTGGACGGCAATCCTGCAGCCTCTTGTTATTCCATCTTCCAGTTTCATGAGGTCTGGTTCAACCCCTCGTCTCGTACGTGCCATAGGCAGTGGAAGGATTAATCTGAGGCGAGAGGCTCTACTGAAAGCTATGGTCAATGCCAGGCCTGCCAGTCTTAAGCACTATTAATTGGATAGGCGTGCAAGAGTTGGAGATCGGTTTAACAAATTACTTTGAATGAAAATACTCATATGTTGACCTGAATTTTAATTTCATATGTTTGTTAGACGTCTGTCTTCAGCATACTGCATGAACCAGTGTGAAGGACTTATTTTCTTTAGATCATAAAAAGTTTTTTTTATTTTTATATAATGAGCACCACGTTGTCATGTGTGCAACCGGTGTATTCACTATGATGTCACACGTTTGCAGAAAGCCTGTCATCAGACAAAGGGCCTCAAAGCGGTGGAGGGTCAAGGAGTTAGCGGGTAAGAGGGTGGCATGGAGATATGAGAGGAGTACGGTAGAGACACGTGAATTTAATATCCTGAATATTTGCTAACTCTTCTTCACCAGAGCATTTGACTCACACCATCTACGAAAGGGGCGGTGGGGCTCTGCAGGTAAGGGTAAACTTCTGGTCTCCAGCAATAAATACATGAATGCAACTACACCTGCCCAAGAGGCATCTGAATCTAACCTTCAGGGTGGCTCCCCACCTCCACAGTCGAGTCTGACTCGAGGTTATCTTCTGCAGAAATCAGTGTTTAAACGACTCACTGAGTACTCCATGTGCGAATAATATGCCAATAATAGTAGGTCAGTGAAATTCTTCAAAATCAGAACGACGTTACAGATATTGACACACAAACATTGCAGTTATATTTTGGTGCAATTTTATATAGTTTACAGCTTGCACCATTACATATGGAGATTCTTCAATAAAAGTTATATATTGCAGTGAATAAGACTGTCTGCAGGGGTTTTCCTAACGCTGTGCGCAGGGAGCTGAAGTGCCTGAAAAACATTCGTTAAAAAAGACTGACATATCCGACTTAGGAACTCTGACCCAGTCCTTCCACAGTCAACAAAGGCGTGACTTCTTGTGCCTGCGTATATTTAGAACAAGACATGGCTGGGTCGGACCAAAACACATCACTTTATGTATGAAAATAAGCAGGTACAGAGTTTTCTTTTCTGTAAGATTTATGTAGGGTCTGTAACGAAACTCCGACTTTGTTGAAATGAAATATTTGACATGGATAAAGTGGTAAACTATTCCCTCCTTCCAAAAATAGCAAAGAAATTAAACAGTCCCGGAGACATTTCTCTCATTCTTCCATCTGTCAGAGACCGAACCAGCCAGGACAGAAGTCTGGCTCTGGGGATGCAGTGAACTAACACAACCTGGAAGCAAACCTTCTGCTACATGTTCTGCTTTATGAACTGAGATGCAGTGGCGTAACAAAGGCCCCTGCAGCCCCGTGGTGCGGGATGGGGGTAAGCTCCAGCACCCCCCCCCAACCCAGTACTCTGACCTGCGAGCTCCTGAGTGGGCCAAGAGGGGACCCTTCCATGTACTGTGCAGGGGGTCCCCTCGAGTTACACTTTGTGCAGCAGGTGGAGTGGCACTGGGGCCCAAGGGTGTGAAAGGGCCCACTGCACACTAATTACGGCGTGCTTGACTACCATTCCGGAGCAGGAGGGCCACTTTGCTTGCTTGCATAATGGCCCGTGGCACACTTGCGACTGCACTGTCTACACATGCATAATGCTGAAGCACAGTGTCCTGGATTAATACTGTGTATTGGAACACCTGGCTTTGGTTTGTTGCAGTCACTGCGCGTGCAGTGATTGTTAGCTATGGTTACCACAGGAATAATCTTGTTCTGCTGCTTGTTCCTTCGGAACCTTAATTTACGCTGTTCTTTTCTTTTCCTGCTGCTCCACTTCCAGCAGGGTACATTAGCTGCTCCTAAGAGCAGTCTGCCCATCCCTCCTACCCCACCCCGCAGTGCCAGTAACTTGCTCACATAAACTGAGTTCTTTGCAGAAATTGTACTACTGCTCCTTTGAGAGGATGTGCATACCCTGTGCATTCGTGCACAGTAGCCAGTGAGCTGTGTCCAAAGGAATGCATGAGAAACCGGGTGCATGTAAAGGACGTACTTAACATGTAAACTGTATTTGATAATTGGCCTCCCAAAATATCGCTCATCCTAAATAAAAGGACGATCTCACAACACCACAGTACACCGCCATTTAAAGTATTCAGAGGTAATTGCTATTCGGGTCTAAATCTGAGATGTAACTGAGGCCGGTGTTACACAGGTAGAGGGGGGGCAAAACCTTCCATCACAAAGCGGGCAGTAGAAATCTGCAATATTCTGCCCATTTCACTTCTGTGGAAAATTGACCATTCCACTGGAGTTATTGCACCAATATCAGCCCATCCAGCCCTCGATTTCACCACTTCCAGTGTAGAAATAGTGGAAATTGCACTTTTAGCATCAAAATCATTCAAGTCACTAGTACACCAAAGTTGAAAAAATTCTTGACGATTGTGTTTTAAAAAAGCACTTCCTTCTGAAGATATTTTTCACTTTGTAGCACTGTAAATGTTATGCGTTTATGTTTTCAAACACAGCAGCGCTCCTATTATCATCCTCAGAATATGATAAGGATGAGAGGGCGGGCCCTTCTGGAATTCACGCGTATGCCCCTGAATTTTCAAACACTACAAACTTAAGTCTGTATATCTGTTACAGCATTTTTCAGTATTAGGAAAACCCTATTTATAGACCTATTTATATACCTATATCAACCCTATTTATATACCAATGGACATTTGCACCTATGTATAAATGGGTAGTTGTAGAGCACAAATCTTGCAACAGAGCAACAGGGCGCCCTAGCTTTCTCATGAATAGTTAGATTGTTGTCACTTAAATGAGTGAGCTCATATCTGTAATATAAAATGAAAAGGTGGAGTTTGTCAATGTTCTTATGTCCTTTGGCTTTGTGACAGTCCTTTGGGATATTTTGGCACCTGCCAGGCCATCAAGTGAGAGGAATATCTAACAAGTAGGGGCATCTTTCATTCTGCTTCTTTATCACTGTGTTACATAAAAATCATAAACTGCTAATCATGTATTGTAATGAAAATAATTAATGGAGATTTAGCAGGTTTTGCAATGTTTGGCCCCTCCAAAGCAGAAACAACAGCCCGCTAAAATATTTCATCAGTAAAATCGCAGGAAGAAGTCCGAACTGTAATAGATTTGTTATGGGATAGGAGAATTCAATATTTGTTGCCGCTTCAGAGCTGTGGCACAGAGTTCCAGGTCACCAAGGAAACATTTGAGAAAGCTGAGGCAGCTTTGTAAATCCTGAATTTGGGCAAGGTACACACCTGCGAGGCAACAGATTAAGCATTAGTACGATTCAAGCAGTGAGGTTGTTTTGCAATTAACTTGGCCTTAAGTCAAGAAAAGCATTATATGGTGGGAGGCCTGTTTTGAACTGGGCCCTGAGATGCACGTAAAGCCACGGCAGATCATACAATGGTATGCAGTCATAACAGATAAAAATGATATACCTGGAGTACAAAAACGAAAAAGTAAAGCTTGGAATGCTTTCATTTATTAAAAACGTGAGTAAAACCATAAAATCTAACTAAAATTTCCCGAATTTGAAATATTATATAAGTCAGGGTTAGGTGCCAAAATTAAGGTTAGCGTTTGTCTTTGGCATCAGTTTAGTTTAGTTTAGTTTTATGGGTTTGTAGAGCGCATAGCTACCCTAGGGCATCCCAGCGCTAACAGTACACAACGACTCTCGGAAAGACCAAAGAGAATAGATTAGCTGCAAAAAAGGATAGTTTTCAGCTTCTTCATAAAAAGAAGTTCTGAAGGTTCGTGGCGAAGTTCAGAGGGCAGAGCATTCCAGAAACGGGCAGCCCTGATGGTAAAAGAATTACCTCCCCATGATCTCTTTGCACAAGGTATATAGATCTGTCGAGAAGATAGTGATCTCAGGTATCGCAAAGGGGCATAAATGGAAATCCGCCTTCTAAAAAAAAGAGGGCCCCTATTATGTAAAGCTCTGTAAACAATACACATAGATTTAAAATAAATACGCTGTTTGATCGGGAGCCAGTGAAGTGTTACCTGTGCCGGTTTGGCAGAGAGATGACTGGGGGAGTTAGTAAGAAGTCTAGCTTCCGCGTTCTGCACAATCTGCAGCCTCCTTATTATGTACTCTGGAGAACTAAGATACAGGGAGTTCCCATAGTCCAAGCGAGAAAGAACCAAGGCTTGGACAAGAATTCTTCTGGCAGTAAAAGGTAGAAGATTAAGAATCTTCCTAAGAGCTCTGATAAAACCAAAACAGACCGCAGAGATTCTTTTTACTTGCAGCTCCATCGTCAAACGAGGGTCAAGCAGGAAGCCTAGGCTTTTTACCTGTGCCTTTGGAGGAGGCAGACTATTAAAAGCCTCCGAATGCAGTGCCAGAGGGGAAACCGGGGGACCATTGCCTAAAATCAGTACTTCCGATTTACCATCGTTAAATTTAAGTTTAGATTGGGTCATCCAATCACCGATATCCTTCATACAGCAAGCCAGATTAGCGGAGGAGGAATCCCCAGTACTAGAAAGGGATACCACCAATTGGGTGTCATCGGCATAGGTGACCATTGAAAGATTATAGGGAGTGACTACTTTGGCCAAAGATGATAAATAAATATTAAAAAAGAGTTGGGCTCAGGGAAGAACCCTGAGGAACTCCACAAGTCAGAGACACAACGTCAGACATAAAGGAACGATCAAAAACTTGGAAAGATCTTCCAATATGGAAAGAGGAAAGCCAAGAAAGGGCCATGCCTCCTATCCCTGTCTTAGAGAGTCTATCACAAAGAAGGGTGTCATCAACAGTATCGAAGACTGCACTAAGATCAAGAAGGGTAACAGCAGCATGACCTCCTTGATCTAAAAGTTGACGAGCCGATTCAGTCACCGTAAGAAGCACCGACTCCGTGTTATGTTGAGCTCTAAAACCCATTTGAGTAGGGTGTAAGAGCTCATGACTCTCAAGATAAGAGGTCAGTTGCAAATTTACATGTTTCTCCAGAATCTTAGCTAAACTAGGGAGAAGAGCAGTAGGTCTGTAGTCGTCCAAAGCAATGGGATCAAGCTTTGGCTTTTTCAGAAGAGGTTTTATAATAGCATGTTTGAGGGACTTAGGAAGAATGCCTGAAGACAAGGAGCTATTAAGTATTTCAGTCAGAGGTGAGACAATAATGTCAGCATCCTTCAAAATAATAGAAGGGGCAGCTGGGTCCAGGGGGAGCCTGATTTGATTTTAGAGGGAAATTTAAGACTTAACGCGTCTGTCAGGGGTGAAAAATTAGTTAACTGGGTCCCAGCAAAAAGAGGATTCATATCAGGACATATGGCTAGTGTTACTTCTAGGATGAGAATTAGGTTTCGGGTCAGAACTATAGTTATGTTTGGTCTTACAACAAGCATATTTAGTTTCAGGTCCTGGGGTAGATGTTACCTTTAGGCTTATGGCCTTTCATTACATTTCATTTTTTGTTTTTTGATGCATTGGTCTTATGTCTTTTACGAGATTGGTGTCATAACCATCTGAACCATCTTTTTATGGATTACAGATTTGTTTTAATTATAACAGTTTTTATGCATTACAATGCAAGTTTCATCATCCACAACCTAGCGTACATTGACATTGTAGCCACAATTTGTGGACACATGAAACCATTACAGCTTCTGTGTTTTGTGCAAGCCAATGCAGTGCCATAATGACGAATGCAATCTCATTGCATGTTGAGGTTATTCACTGAGCTGCTGATTGGTCATCGCATTGCAAAACCCCTGTATAATTGATATATCTGTGGCGTGCTGTAAACTCTAATGCCATTTGAACACCTTAATTTAACACAGGTACACAAATGACTTAACCCGCGAGTCATATTTGGAAGTCACAAAATGTGAATTTACGCTCGAAAATTCATTTCACTCACATAAAATGACACCAGCATGTTGTACCTTGATGTGTGTGTGAATATCCTCCCAGATAGAGAAGGAAGTCTCCAAGAGCGTGGATGCTTCAAAAAGTAAGTAAACCTTCCACAAACCAGTGAGTTTGAGGGTATTTACAAACTTAACTGATGCACAGCCCCACCCGTGGCAAGGTTGAGGATTCATTCCTGTGAGGAAAACGGGAGTTAATGTATATGCATATCGGGAATGAGAGGAATAGCTGCCAAAGTGTGTGGGAGTGTAGAAAAGGCCTTTTCTAAAAAGTGAAACCTCCCTTCCTTGGGGTAAGAAACGAGAACTGTTTTAAAGTACGGCTGCACGTTTTTTCATTATTTAGGCATGCACAGGTTGTACACCTACAGCATGAAGTCATGCATAAATGCTTAACATGTGAGTACTCTTGGAAGGGTGCTACTGTTATAATTAACACTTTTCTGGGAATTAAAAAATTGTATATTTATTCCAGACCCACTAGTATACTTAGTAGAGTGAATCAGATGCTTAACCTACAAAAATGCCCTTGTGCATGCTAAAAAATTCTAAAGCTGTTATCTGATAAACTATTGATTTGGAGCAGAGCCACTGGAATTTTGCACCAATGGATGACCACATTACAAGTCGGTTAGCTTGGCATATCCAAAGGGATCACCACTCAGCCAATTTCAAGTGACCCCAGGTTTCTGCCCCTAGGTTTTTTTGGATGCGAGACTACAGGGCCCTGTTTTACTGGGTAAAGAAAGGTTCAAGGTAAAACAGAAAGGTTACTGTAGACAGTTTACACCTACTTAGACTGGTAATTCCAGGTTCTGCCGGTTATGTGCTATTCCGGGGTCTACATCTCGCGACAACTGAAAACTCACCCAGAGATAACTCTTGCTCCAGCTGCTTCCCTCACGGCCTACAACTATCTCGTAATGAAGGCCTGTGGGTGTACATTGACTAAATTATGTAGTGACAAAAGATAAATTGTGTTGCAGGGTGTGGTGCAGTCTGTGGCAATATTATTACATTATTTTTTCAGATTAACACACATAGGGGGTCATTTTGACCTCAGTGGTCTTTTTGAAAGACCGCCATACGGAAGACCGCCAGTGGTGGCGGTTTTCCGCTCGGCCTATTATGACCGTTGGCAGCTCTCCGTCCTTTTTCGGACGGAGAGCCGCCAACAGCCATACTGGCGGGAGGCGGGGGAGTGGAGGTTGCTCCACCTCCACCGCCATGCCAACAGAACACCGCCCAGAGAATCACGTCCTGTGATTCGCCGTGGCGGTGTTCTGTTGGCGGTGTGGTGTCGGCGGAGCTGCCCCCATGGCTTCCGTCCCCTCCCGGAGGATCGTCGGACCAGGTAAGTCGATCGTCCGTGAGGGGAGGGGGGCGGAGGGGTGTTGGGCGTTGTGTGCATGCATGGGGGTGTGCGTGTGTGTATGTGAAGGGGCGTGTGAGTGCGTGTATGCTTGCGGGGGTGTTGTGTGTATGGGAATGAGTGCGTGTATGTCTGTGGGTATGTCAGTATGGATGTGTGCATGAATGTTTGAATGTGGGTGTGCGTGTCTGCCTGTGTGTGTGTATGTAGGCATGTATGTTGGCGTGTGTGCGTGTGAGTGTGTAGGTGGTGCCTGCGTGCGTGTCGTGTGGGAATGGGTGATGTGATGTTGGGGGTCTGGGTGGGGAGGGGGGCCCTGCCACCTTTGGGGGGTGGCAGGGGTGTTGGGGGGGTAGGGGAGGGAGTCGGGGTGGGGGTGGAGGGTAGGGGAGACAGCTATCAGTGCCAGGGAAGGAATTCCCTGGCACTGATAGTGCTTACCGCCATGGATTTCATGGCGGTTCAAACCGCAGGAAATCCACGGTGGGCGGAACGGAGAACCGGCAGATGACCATTGCGGTAACCGCGATGGTCATAATTCCATGAGGGGAGACTGCCAGCCTGTTGGCGGTCTTACCGCCGGTTCTCCGCCGTCCGCCAGGGTCGTAATGACCCCCATACTCATTTCTGATCTATAACTTGAATACAATATCTAAAAACTGAAAGATGACTAGATATTCTTTGCAAAGCGGGTTGCAACAGTACCACACCACATTTGGGGCCTTTTTAAACGAAAGTTTGATCCATTTGAGGTAGAAACAACATTTTCTGTGTGTGCATCATACAGGATATGGCAAATTATGTGGCAGCTGCGGTAAACGCTTACCTATTAAAAAATGCTGCAACCGCAAAAACACATAACTCCTATGACCCTGATTTGGAGTCCAAATAACATATGTTTGTAGGCAATAAATGGATCTGTAAGAAAAAAAATAACCACATTTATTACTGCATACTCACAACTCAGATTGCCTTTAGCATACCAATTGTTGATGTTTTGGTCAAATCACATTATTCTGAGCTCCCTTAGTTTACTTCTTGAATGTTGGATCATATGGAAGGTTTCTTTTCCACTATGCATTACATTTGTTTTCATTTTGATTACACACCATAACGTTGTAATATTTTTACATAGGGGGTTATTACAACTTTGGAGGAGATGTTAATCCGTCCCAAAAGTGACGGTAAAGTGACGGATATACCACCAGCCGTATTACGAGTTCCATAGGATAAAATGGACTCGTAATACGGCTGGTGGTATATCCGTCACTTTACCGTCACTTTTGGGACGGATTAACACCTCCTCCAAAGTTGTAATAACCCCCATAGTATTTGCCTCCCTGTGCCTTTGCAAACCTTAGTCTATCTTCCATCTGAGCATACCTTTAATTTCATTATATAATTTATGGTCGTCCTCACTGTCTTTAATGTCTTAACCTCTGTAGAAATGTAGACTGTTGTTTTGGGGACATCTTGATATTTACTCTCAGCACTATGTCAATTTGCTAGGAATTATTTTGCAGATTTTCTTGCCAGTTGCTTTTTCTTCTCAAATGTATTTTTTATGTTTCAGTAAAATTGCAATGCAAAGGCACACCGGCCACTACCAAAGGTGTAATTAGAAGAGTTTACTTGGGTGAGTCATAAAGAACACGACTCAGTCCAATTGAGTTCAGTAACATGGACGAGCCAATTTTTTGATTGAATGGAATTACCTGTTCCTTGAAAATATATGCTGTCATCTGGAACTGTGGCCTAAACATTTCTGTTTTCTTTTGTTTCATCTGAAATGTTATTGAATTCATTTCAAACCAGTAAGGTTTATTTAGGTTTAAACGCCAATCAGAAAAACATGCACGTAACATAAAACTGTCAAACCTGTGCCTCCGTTCTCTTTTCCTTCCAATTTGGATCCAGAAGTGTTGTCCATTCTTGTGCTGGAGCAAGGACAGATCTCTGCTGGAGTGGAGCAATAACATGTCATTTCCACTGCACATCGACTGGACTAAGATTTATCCTGCAGTGGAGAACATTTCAGAGTATTATTGGAAAGAAGATGCCCCCATGGTATTTAGTAGTTCTTGTGAGGGCAACAGAGATTCTGTTCATGGTGCGAAGGAGGAAAATAGGGAAGAGCTCTGTTCCAACACAGCTGGGTTCATGCTTTAGAAATACCCAAACATTCATACACACAGACTCAATATTAGCTTCTGATGTGGCCACACTAATTGGAGTGTGATAATGACATGTGGCTCAATTCTTAAAACTATGTGCACAAATGAGTTCATCCTAACTGTACACATCATGTATTTTTGAGGGCAAAACTTCATTTTTGTTTCCCAGTATCAGAATGTGTGGGATTTTACCCTCACGAATGGGACTTGCTTGCACAGATTCTTCTTGCATTGGAATTCCACCTGTGTGTTCTATTATTTACTAAACTAAACTATTGAATGTAGTCTGTAATACATTAACTCTTGTAGAAGTATATTCAGTTTTGGTTACGAGACAACCCCAAAAAACATTAGTTTGTAAGAGATAGATGTCTTCACAGAAAAAACTACTTTGATCTGAATACATATGAAACAAAGTTTGCAATTGCCCTTCAAATATGACATTTTCATAAACCCACCTTGTTCAGTTTCCACAGCAATTATTTCCACTCAATCAACGTGGTTATTGTTCCTTTTCCTTTGAGGTAAAAGCAGTGCTTAATTTGTGCTTGTTGTTTCCGGTGCGGATCACCAGCCCTTCGTTCTGCAGGCCGGCGCTTATTTTTCTGCCTCAAGGATTTACTGCGAGTAAAAGACACATATGGGAAAGACGGAGGAAGAGAAAAACAAAAAGCATCACAAAGGGAGAAAGCAGGAAGCTGAAAGAGTGAGCTGAAGGGCGAGGGAGTGGCTGTAAATGGAATGAAGAAGCCCGAGATGGCTTCAGGATTATCTGCCTCAGTATTCTGTGCTCGCACATTTAACTTCAGCAGCAGCGTGTTTCAGAGGAGGGCTTTGAGCACCGGCACGTTTTTATTTACAAATTAAGCACTGGTTAAAAGACAACGTCAGGATTGCTGAGAGCTTAATGTGTTGAAGTAGATCATCCGCCTTACAAAACAAGCTAGGATTTTTCTTGTAAATGGTGCATAAATAAAGAAGCTTCACATTTTGGTTACTACTATTATGTGATGCTAGTGCCTATTGCACATATGGTATATACACATATGGTGTCAACATTGTGGGTTTCAGCAAAGAACTGTCATGTGGAGCACTCACTATGGTCTCATTTAAAGCTCTGTGGTAAATGCTACGTGATAATATTGATGGTTTTACCAACAGAACTGGTATCAGAAATTCCATCATGCAATATTGTTGGAGATTATGGGGGTCATTCCGACCCTGGCGGTCATGGACCGCCAGGGCCGGGGACGGAGGAAGCACTGCCAACAGGCTGGCGGTGCTTCAGGGGCAATTCTCAGAAAAGGGGAACCAGCGGTTTCCAGCCGGTTTTCCCCTGCCCCAGAGAATCCTCCACGGCGGCGCTATTCCGACCCCCTTCCCGCCATCCTGGTCCTGGCGGTAAAAACCGCCAGGAACAGGATGGTGGGAACGGGTGTCGTGGGGCCCCTGGGGGCCCTTGCACTGACCATGCCACAGGCATGGGCAGTGCAGGGGCCCCCTAACAGGGCCCCATTAAGATTTTCAGTGTCTGCAAAGCAGACACTGAAAATCGCGACGGGTGCCACTGCACCCGTCGCACACCAGCAACTCCGCCGGCTCCATTCGGAGCCGGCTTCATCGTTGCTGGGGCTTTCCCGCTGGGCGGGCGGGCGGCCTTTTGGCGGTCGCCCGCCTGCCCAGCGGGAAAGTCAAAATGACCGCCGCGGTCATTTGACTGCGGTACGGTCTTTTGGCGGTCTCCGCCCGGCGGGCGGCACCCCCCGCCCACCGGGGTCGGAATGACCCCCTATGTTCTTTCATAAACCACCCTGTGAGGGTGGCCATTAACATGCAGAAATAGGTTTTACCACACAGATTCTACATATTTTTTAAATCCATGCCCCTCTGTAGGAACCAAATCCAGTAGGTGTGACCCTTGGGATTTGCCATAAGTAACTTACAAAATTACCCTATACATTAACGCTACATTTAGTAACTTGCAGTAATATCACGGGTAGTAATAGACCTCTCTGGCTGGAAACTCCTGTTTAAATTCAGTATTAAATGGTGATGCTTAATGGTGACCTAAATGTTATTTGAAGGTTTATTTACAAGAGGCAGGCATAGGAACTGCAGTTAAGGGGAAATGGTATAGACCACCCCTATTTTTGTGTAGGTGAGGAGAAGTAATTTCACCAGGTATAAAAAATGTTTCCCATTTGTAGAAAGACAAGGGTAAAACGAAAGTGCATTTGCACATCTATTCTAACTCTGTGTTGCTAGATTATCTGCTTTGCCGGGGAACCACAGTTGAAGATTATAAACTGAGTTTCACTGAGAATGTTTAACAAAGTGCAATACTACTCAAATCTTTTGTGGATATCTGTGATCTGTTGGCATTTCCCATTTTCTAGATAATCGGTCCAATTGATTGTTGATCACTAATCAAGGAATGTGCAGCCACTTCATGGTATGCCGTGTTTTTAATTACAAAAAATAACTGCCTTCATCCCCCACCCTTTGATCCTATAAGAGTTTAGACTGTGATGGGTTGAAGGAACTTGGGGAAGACTCATCTCCAAATAGACAGCTTAAAGCTCAAATCAACCCACAGTTAGAAAACGATTAGAATGATGTTGGGGATTCTGTGCTCCCTCAACCTCCATAGGGCATTTTGCAATGGCCCTGGAAGGAGATGGTTCGTGCCGCAAAAGATCTTGGACAGGGCACCATCATTTATGTGGGTGACTATTTCTAAACCAGTTTTATTACTGCTAGCTTAAAGCTTTGCCCATCGTTACAGAGTGCTTCTACACTTATCTAACAATGTTTATTGAACACATTGCTAAAGAATCATTTGAACAGCGAGCCTTTATGGAGGCGAGAAAAGCACAAAGGCAGTTGTGCATACAGTGGTGTCTCCTAGGAGCAGTACTGAGCTAGTGTTTGTCTTAAGCCATCGTGCGCTGATCCAGTTTTGTGCATTCCAGTTAATTGTTGATGTAGTCCTAAACTTTGACTTTCTGATGAGCACAGAGAGAGTAAACCATTACCAAGTGACCATTAGGGGCAGCAAAAACCTGACCTCAGACAGTGTGCAGGTATTAGTTTGTTATGTAGAATCTGCTTTTTGTTCAACAAAAAGCAACCTACTGTGGGATGTACAATGCGGGAGTATAAAACAGAAGGCGATGTCTCACCACAAAGCAGTATCAGGAGAGCTGGTGTAGGTGTTACTACTCTAAGTTGGCAGGTGTACCTAGGGTAGCAGTCTGCCAAAGAGGTCGCTTGTGCAAATAGGAAATAATGGGAGCACGATCTGTATCTTCATTGAGGGGTTTCCAAAGCAGCTTCCAAGCACCAGCGCGAATACTGTGGTATTAGAATTTTAAAATGTTAACTTTGTACTTTATTCGTTTCCCAGAACAACAACCTCTCAGTGACTGGAATTCGGATGCAATATATTATACAAATGCCTTGTTGAATAATCCGTAAAAGCGTGCAACAAGACAGTATACTCCAAAAGTTGTATTCTACAATGTCGAGAGTCTATGTAGTTATGCAAGCCTGGCAATCTGTTTGTCTATTGTTCAAATAGTTTAATTACTGATGCTGCAAATAAGTTAATTGAAGCAAGGTAAGCATGTTTATATCCTATTTTCATTGTAAAGCGGCCTGTGTGCATGCATTATAATAACATGATGAATTGGTGTAGTTTAGTTTATGGCTGAAAAATGGTTCGCTATTGAAGTTGGAAGCTCTGAAGATTGGTTTGTTAATCATCTTGGCAGTGGATCTTTCATTAGTGCTGCCTAGTTAATTTCTGGAGTTGTTTTCATTGCTAATGATATAATGTAGCATATGTTCTTGAGGTCTGATTCATTGTTCAAGATTTCTTCATTTCAGGATTCTAGCTCATTGTTGAGGTTTGGTTCATTGCTGCACTTTGGGTGATTACTGATGATGGTTCATTGTTAATGTTTAGTACCTTCCTGGAGCTTGGGTCTTTGCTGATGCTTAGTTTATTGTAGAGTTTTGTTTATTGACAGGAATTTGTTTGTTGCTCAAGTGTTGCTTGGGTTTGTTTAGTGCTGACATATGGTTAATTGGTGAAATTGGTCGAATAGAGATCATTGGGATGTTTGAGGATGTATGTATTCCACTGTTCATACACTAAATTGGTTGGATTGGTCTTATTGGATGAAGCCTGCTGCTTAAAGGCAGGATCAGTTGTGGCAGCCAGACCATGGGTGTGCTAATGAGTCTGACTATTTTTATGGCAGAAGTAGGTGCTAGTCATCAACAAATAATTGCCTGTTTCTTTTCTTTAAAACATTTATTGAGGAGGCAAATGAGGATAGCACACAGAGACTCGAACGTGGAATACATGATCTGCTCTGATTGAGTCTCAGGTAATGCCACTCGACCTAGAGATAGGCGTCCCATGTACGGACTGACTTTGTGTGTTGCAATCTCTGTGACCTGGGATTTTTTTCTTGCATGACTTGATTAATCTTGGCAAGTGTAGCTATAAAAGTCATATCAAATAATATAATATGTGTTCCTGTATCATATGACTGTCCTGACATCATAATATAGGGAAATTGTGCATAGAAAAGTATGCTTACCTTTTAATTAATGGGCAATGAAGCAAAGAATAGCAGGAAGTGACATCTTTGATTCAGATAACTTTACATCGTTTCCAGTTGTCCCATTCCTGCCTCTCAACATCTTCCTATTTGTCATTGAAGGTATATCTAAGAACTGCAAAATAAAAAAGGCAGAAGTGCCTCTTGGCCCCTTTTTTACTTACTGTTCAAGACACTGTTATCAATTTAAAGGTTCAAAAGAGAAATCTGGGATTAGAAGCCATTACCTCTGGCTACCTCTAATTGACATTCATGTGAGAAAAGCATCAGTGCCTGTTCTGTGGCAAAACCCATCATGGCAGACCTCAGGGGAGTGTCATGAACTATCCAGGCAGTTGGTAAATTCATGACACTCACCTGACTGCCTAAAGGGTGTCTTGTCATGCTACACTTGTGACCAAAGCAGAATAGCCTGAGAGGAACACCAATCTGAAGCACAGAGCTAGAGGGCCCACCTAGAACAAACCTCTCATAGTGCCAGATGCACAAAAGCATTTAGCATTTCTTAATGGACCAAATTGCCATTTCTGGTCCTTAAGAATTGCTAACTGGCCTTTTCATATGTACAAAGGCCTTTAGGGAATCTCAAAATGCGATTTGTACACAGTAAAAATCGCTTTTTGAGATCCCCAAATAGAAAATTGCAAATAGGGATTTCCTACTTGCGATTTTCAAAGCATATGTACAAAACACTTCCTAAATGCGAAACCGGCATTTAGGAAATACAAGTACCATTGCCTGCAAGTTGATGCTAACCATATGCAATTTTAAAAAATGCACCCAAAGTGCATTTTTTAAAGTTACATGTAGCACACACATGCCCCTAGGGCATTTGTGCATGTTACATGTGCACCACCTGGTTTGGGGTGCATCAAAGGGTGCCTTAAGGCCATAGTAGTGCATTGGTAGTGCAAATTGCAAATTAGGAAATACAAAACCATTCCTACCAATGAGCCATTAGGCCCACTGGAAGGAATAGTTTAGTATTTCTTAAACAGCGATTATTTGATAGGGATTCCTACTCTGTAGGAATCACACCTAGGAATTCACTATTTTTGTACATTAATTTTGCATTTCCTAAATAGCGATTTCTAAGGAGTCGCTATTTAGGAAATGTGAAATTAGAATTTTGTACATTTGGCCCATAGAGCTTTCACAACTCTGTTGTAGAACCTGAGGAACCACACTATTGGTGAGGCCTTTCACAGTGCATCCGGAAACACTGCATAGGAAACATTGTTTCTTTTCAGAACAATAGATCTAGTGATCTGGAACTGATGAACATTATTAACACCATTGCAATATACGAGGTACAGAAAAAATATGATATTACAGACAGACAGCATCCCTAGGTTTTGGAGTGAATAGGCAGTGTGTTTATTTATTCATATATATATTTTTTTATTTGTCTAAGTGTGCTTTGTTCCATAAGGAAAAGTGTGCATGAGTCTTCATAGTGCTTGTTTGTTGTTAATGGTTTGTAGACGTGTAAATGTAAGTAGGATGGGGTGGATGTTGGCACAGGAAGCGTCAGAGCGGGACATGCTGAGCTCTTCCATCACTGGCAGTCAAACTATGTGTATTCTGCGGTGAAGTCTATGACTTGCGTTCATCAGTTGTTGTGTGCTCTTTACTCCGTTGCATTGTAGTCTCTCTTTCACCATGGGCCGGGTTCCCACTGCGGCATTTCTTTAATTGAGCCCCCTTTTTCCTTCATTGATGTAAGTCATGGAGGGGTACTTCATCTGATGCGGGTACTAGTGGCACTAGCCTCTATGCCGTCTGTGCTCGGGTGATATTTAAAATGTAGTTTACAGTTTGATAATTGCATTCCCGTGTAATTATTTTTGTCAACCCTTTCCTGAACCAGAAGGGATGGGGCTCCGCCCTCAGTGTCAGCTTGATGGCTGCTAGAACTACGGACCTTAGGCCCATAATGCTTTTGTTCTGTGCTTCGGGTATTTGAATCTGCCGATATGAGGGCTCAAGCTGGTATGTAGCGGGATGCTAGCTTCGGGAGATAACCCTGCCTCCTGCTCTAACAGGTCTTTTTCATCACGGTGCACTGACAGCCTGCGGAGGGCATAAAATCCACTTTACATCTTCATCACGGTGAACTGACAGCCTGCGGAGGGCATTAGATCCACATCATGTTGTTTTCTGCATTTGCTTGTATTCTGTTCAGGTATTTTCTGGAAATTGTCGTTTACACTACATTGCATGAATCCACTCAGACCATCACCACGGCACCAGTTAGCTCTTTCTAAAGGTTTTTTTTTAGGAATCTGCAAGTTTTAAGCTAAGCTCTAATTGCATAGTGTCATACTATCTAGAAGGGGCATTTTACCATTTGTTAATAACTGTAGCCCAAAGTTGAAATTATTGCCCCAGTCCCTATATAAATGCATAGGCCCTAGAACATTCTCCTGATACTGAATATTGACAAATTTTGTGGTTGTAGAAACATTTTGATTGAGCATGCTTCTAAGTACTTCTCTCCTGCGGATGCTATAGACCGGGCTGTCTCTTTTACTGTGCAGAAATCCACGAAAAGATCATTCCATGTGTAACACTTTGTTGCAAATCATAAAACATAACTTCTAATTGCTTTCACGGTTGAGAAAATAATTTTAAAAGTCTTTTGGAATGTGAACTTTGTTAGGGTATTTTGTTGCAGAGACGCTGTGATGTATACATCTCTGGGAAGGAGAAAGTATAAAGGGGCTGAAAAAACAAACTTCCTTTGGCAGTAACAGGAACCTTAATTCAGATAGTGAATAGATTACCTATTTTAGTAACTCTGCAGTTTTCAGAAAATATCAGTACGGTAGCTTCATAAATATTTACATAGGCTGCACCCACAGAACAAATATATGAAGATGGACCGTCACCCTCCACCATAGAGGGGATACCTTCTCTCCCCCACAGCACTTAGAAGCTATTACTCTATAGCATATTAGCCCTGTGATAGGCACTATAAAAATTGGAATACTGTTAATGTATTGGGCAGATTTGGCACTTGCGCTTTGATTTGTGAGATTAGGATAGTGCTGTGAGTGGCAGGGTAAGTTGTAGGTGAAAATTGTGTGATAGAAAAATGAGGAAGTGTTTTATACCCAAAGAAACACATTTTAATTTGTACACTTGACACCAATCACTTAATTACAAAATGTGCAATTACGTATTTATGCTAACAAACGCTTCCAATGTTTGCTGTTAAATTGAACTTCTAAGTATTTTTTTTTAGGAATGTATGCCAGAACCTCTCTGCCCAGTTGGGCCACAAGAAGAGCTGGGAGTTTCAGTCTCTGACTACCCTCTCACCTCAGAGGCTGTTTGCTGCTCCCTACAGAGGCCATTGATTGTTGTAGTCCTGCTGCACAACCTAAGAACTATCAGTGGATTGGGTAGGACTAGTGGTACTGACTACAAAGGGCAAAAACATCTTTAATCCCTCTGGGAAAATC
The DNA here is from genome assembly GCF_031143425.1 of Pleurodeles waltl. Taxonomy (NCBI): domain Eukaryota; kingdom Metazoa; phylum Chordata; class Amphibia; order Caudata; family Salamandridae; genus Pleurodeles; species Pleurodeles waltl. Next base: position 736,260,251 of record NC_090437.1, on the reverse strand, counting down.
TGACTATGAGCTGCCCCCTCCAGAGCGAGACCTGCGAACTGTCATTTGACTTCTGCGGGACAGCAGCAACTTACTTGCTGTGTGAGTTCAATAGAATAGTGTTTTTAGGTCTTGTGTTAGGCAGTGCATGTGCTGTCACTTGAGAGACATTAGAGCTGCCCATTGCTTACCATTAGTTGGCTTCACCATCACTCTCATTCCCTCAGATTCTCTTTTGCCAGCGTATGCGGAACTTACTTCCTCCTCACACGTTTGTCCGTTCCAGGAAGCATGGCCCAAGTACTGCTTCCATGCCTGGTGGGTGACCTTCCACTGTTAGTGCTCGAATTGAGGTACTTATTTGTCTTGTTGCATCCCCAGTTGACATTGCCTATCACCTCTGCTTATTCCCTCATTATTTTTACTTGTTCTCTCATCATTGTTGCTTCCCCCATTGTTGGGGCTTGCCCTGCTGTTGTCGCTTGTTCTGCAGTCATTGTTGTTTCCCCATCTCACTTCCCCATGCATCGTTGCTTGCTTCCCTGTTGTTTGCCTATTGTTGTGTGCATCACCATTGTTGCTCACCATGTGCCCATCCTCACTCCCATGTTTTTGCTTGTCCTGTTGTTTTTTGCTCATTGTGGGACTTGCCTGCCCCACAGTTGCTTGCCTTGTCCCACCTGCCCCCGTTATTGCTTTCCCCATTCCCCAACCTCTTCTCGCCATTGTTGCTTGGCCCACACACCACCCTTCTATCCCCTCCCCCAATTGTTGCTAGCCCCGCCCTGCCATGAAAGAAAACATTGGCAAAACGAATAGGTCTTGCCAACAGCAGAGCTATTAGCTTTGTCAAAGTTTTGCTTTAGCAGTGCTGTACAGCAGGGTGGGTGCTGTGCAGCAAGGCTAAAAGTAAATAAAAAGTGCCATGACTTGCCACTGTCCTTGCTTTTCTTTACTTTGCACCATACTACAACACAACATGGCCAAAAACACATTGACAGAGTCAATAGCTCTCATGTAGCATTGGCATTGTCAAAAAACCTGTTTCTCCAGCTGAATGGTGGCTCCTCACCTCTTGGCCCATGCCCATAAAGATAAGGAACTGGACAGTCATTCAGTTGCAACCACATTAAATTAATAATCACATTATAAAAAACAGAAACTGGACAAACCATATAGACACAAACTATATTTTGTACTGATTGAAAACGGAACACATTCCGTATGTACCAGACTTTAACCTTAACAATTGAATTCTATATGGTTAGGAATAACGTTACAACAGGAAGGTGTTGAAACATGTTTATTCATAACATGAAGGACTCCGACACAGGACAACATCAAGTAAGCGCCTCCAACCCATCAATCTTCTCCTCAACTCACCCACATTTGATCCCGTTCCCTAGCAATGCTCGAGCCCAGTGACAGCACAATTCCATACTATGCACGAGCATCGCAACACATCTTCCCCTTAACCAAAAGAAAATACACAAATAAAGGAATAAAAACAATTCACAACAGAACAATTTTTACCAGCAAAGAATAGTAAGTTCACATCCATAACCTCGTGCAAAACAGACAAAATCTTGAAATTTGCTTGGTGTCTTGACTATACGACCACATCTGCTCGTTTTCCTTGCAGGCAAACCCATATGATTGCTAACACTTGGAACTGTGGGCTGTTTGTTTGAGTTATGACCAGGCTCATCAGAAGGCGAATTCTTCCAGTCATCTAACCAGTCAAATTTGCAATCCTTTCGTCCTGGACTGATTTCTTTTCCTTCCTTCCCAACCAAACCACAATTGACATTTTTACACAAGGACAACGATGACATGTGCCAAACCTTACCATCACTCAATAATGCAGAATTGCAAAAAATTCTATCTACTCTAAGAGGATCTGAAAATCGATTGTTACCTTTGTTATTGAAACCTGGTTTCTTGACTTTCACCAGATCACCAACTTTAATGACATGATCTTTACATTTACGTTTTGTGTCATAATACATTTTGCTTCGCACTTGGGAACATTTAATGTTATGTTTCACTTGTTTAAGTGTCCAATCAACCTTCTTATCCCCAGCACTCCAATCCACATTATCTTTTCCAGTGGGAATTCTACCTCTCATCAACACAAAAGGAGAAAACCCTGTAGAAACACAAGGTGTCGTTCTATATGACCATAAATTCTGCATTAAATCACATCTCCAATCTAAATTGTTACAATTTGCCAATTGAATGACGCCTTTGATCACCCGATTGAATCGCTCCACAGCACTGTTCCCTGCTGGATGATATAAAGCAGTAGTATTATGTAAAATACCTTTCCTATCCACAAAATCCTTGAAAATACGAGAAATAAATTGAGGACCATTGTCACTGACTATACATTTAGGTAAGCCCTCTTTCAGAAATACCTTGTCCAGGAAGTGCACAATTGAATCCACATCAGCTCTATCAACAATCTCAACCTCTGGCCATTTTGAGAATTGGTCAACCAACACTAATAAATACTTCTGCTTATCACCATACATTACTGGCCCTGCAATGTCTATGCCTATCCTTTCCCAAGGTCCATCCGGACATTGAATAGGATGGAGAGGTGGTCTTAATGTAACCTGAGCCTTGTCGGACGAATTACAGGCATGGCAATATCTCACCTTCCTTTCAATGTCTGAGTCCAAACCTGCCCACCAATACGTATACTTAATTTTGTTTTTGGTTTTACCTATGCCTAGATGTCCTTCATGACAAATGTCAGTAATCCTATGTCTTAAAGATGTGGGAGGAATAACCCTGCCATTCCTAAAAATAAGACCATCTTCAAGAGAGAGTTTGTGTCTCAATTCCCAAAACACACGCATGCCATGATCTAATAAATGTTTTTTAGGCCATCCATTCTTGATAAAATTGCTTACTGCTCTGAAATTGTCATCCTGAGCCAGAGCTTGTTCCCAGTCCTCTTTGGTTATGCCTGGACAATCAGCTAACACATTGGCTACTGTAAAAGTGTCAATATCAGTATCCTCACCACTCAAAACAGATAAAGGCATTCTGCTTAAAAAATCTGCTACCACATTTTTGACCCCCGGAACGTATTGTACACTGCAATTAAAATCTAAAAAGTCTAACCGACATGCGAGCTATACGGAGTGTTGCTGAAATTAACCCTTTTGTTGTCAACACCTTGGTGAGCGGCTTATGGTCACATCTTAATAAAACATGATAACCCCAAATGAACTGTCTGAAATGTTCCAGACCCCAAACACACGCTAGTGTCTCACGCTCGATCACAGAATATCTTTCCTCGGTTGGTGTAATCGAACGCGAGGCAAAAGCTATGGTCCATTCAACTCCCTTTTTGTCAATTTGGGATAAAGTTGCGCCAATGCCTTTAGAACTGGCGTCCGTTGTGACAACACTTTGCAAAATGGGGTCAAACCCATACAACGGTGGGGCATTAACAACATCATTTTTTATTTCTTCAAATGCTTTATCACACAACTCACTCCACACAAACTTAACATTTGTTTTATGAAGTTGACGAAGAGCATACGTTTTTTCTGAGAAATTATGAACAAATTTAGCATAAAATTCGGCCAACCCTAAAAAAGCTCGCAAATCATCTTTAGATTGAGGTCTAGGGGCATTTTTGACAGCATCAATTAATTCCAATTTGGGTTTAATACCAGCATCTGAAATCTTATGACCTAAATAATTAATTTTGTTTTCTGCAAATTTGCACTTGTCAATTTCTGCCGTTAACCCATGTGTGCTCAGTCTATGCAAAACACTATCTAGATTACGATTGTGTTCATTTCTGTCTTTTCCCATTATCAAGATGTCGTCCTGAAAAATCAGTACATCCTTCATGTTCGATAATACCATGTGCATTAACCTCTGAAACATAGCTGCTGCAGAGGCCAACTCAAAAGGTACTCTTTTAAATCTGTAACAACCAAAAGTTGTCACAAAGGTTGTTAAACTTCTACTATCAGCATGTAAAGGCACCTGATGGTAAGCAGCTTTAAGATCAATGCTAGAAAACCATCTAATACCTTTAGTGCGAGCTAACATCTCGCTTATTTTTGGCAAGGGAAATTGATCAACTAAAATACTCTTATTGAGATCACTGAGGTCCACACATAGTCTCAATTTACAATTTTTTTTTTTTTTTTACTACGACTAATGGTGCGACCCATTCTGCGGAGTCAACGGGTTCAATAATGCCGTCTGACTGTAGTTTTTTAAGTTCTTCTTCTACCTGGTCCCTCACAGATAGAGGTATGTTTCAAACTTTGTGAATACAGGGTGTGGCATTAGTTTTCATTAATATTTTGTGTTGGAAACCCTTTAGTTTTTCAATTTTGCCAGAAAAGACATTAGGGAATTTTTTTGCAATAATTCCTGAAAAATCTTTGGTATGTTGTACTACAGACACGGGTGTAGAACTACTGGGGTCCAAAATAATACCCAGCTCTCCTTGGTCTTTCCAACCCAGCACGGACGGGCCAGAATCCGATACATATACTTTGCAGTGCGCTTGTTTGTGTTTAAATTTAATTAGCAAATTTCTGTAACCCACTATCTTAATGGGCTCACCCGTGAAAGTTTTTGGAGAGATATCTGTTGTTTCAAAGCAATTAACTAAAATGGGTTCAAAACATTTCTGCCAGATTTCCTTGTTAAGGATTGTGTAGGGAGAACCAGAATCAGCAACAACAGAAATATCTATACCAGCAATGGTGATATGGCGTAAAGGTCTACTAACGTTCCCTTTAACGTTCTGTGCATTATCATCAACATTAAGAATACATAAATTAGAATCTGACTCCTCCGATGATGACCTGCTATCGCATTCTCTCATGCATTTAACACACGCGTCATTGCCCCCAAATTTTCTTCTGCGACACACTTTAGCAAAATGCCCCAATACACCACAATTAGAGCATTTTCTGATTCCGAGCCCGACATTTCCTATTGTTTGCTAGATGAAACTTGCTCCCACATCTGAAACAAGTTCTTTTGTCTTTCAGATTCACATTCTCTTTCTCCCTACGAGTAGGATATATTCCCTTAATAGGTGATTTGTTGCTCTTCTTAACCATGGCAATAGTCGCATTATCTTCCAACTTCGCAAATGTTTTATCCTCATTGCGCAGAACAGCCTTTGCACACCTTCCAGTGAGTTCAGCGCTCTTGACCATATCAGTAACCTCTCGTAAAGATGCTTCTCCTCTAGACCAAAGTTTCTCTTGGATGTGGGGGTTGGCTGTGTGCATTATAATTTGGTCTCTGATGAGGTCGTCATGAAGATTCCCAAACTTGCACGACAAAGCCAAATTCTTGAGTGCAGCAATGTACTCTTCCACAGGCTCCTCAAGTTGCTGCTTCCTGTGATAAAATTTAAAACGATCAACAGCCACACACACAGCAGGCCTAAAATACTCTGTAAGATCTTCAAGAGCGTCACTGAATACATCGCCTTGGTCAGGTGCTCTAATTTTTTGTTGATACTGTTGTAAATTTTTAGGCCCTTTGCACCTAAACAATGTAAAAGAATTTTCTTCTTCTTTTCTGGAGTAAGTTCCTCTTCATCTTCAAATGTAGAAATGTAATTTACAAAATATTCTCGCCATTCCTCCCATTTTAAAGTAGCTTCTCCATCTTTAGGCATGAATGGCTCAGGAGCGGTCAGATTCCATGCATTTCCAGAAGCCATTGCGAAATTTATGATAAAATAAACTTCTTAATTCAAATCTTTCACTATTACAGAGAATGAGAATGTTTTAAGAAAAATGCGTATTTATACTACCAGGTTTGGTCACTAAACAACCACAATTAATCTCTGCTTGGGCAACGAGAAAAAAACCCATAAAATCCTTCCTTGAAAAGTTGCTAGGCAACGGTAAATAAATCCATGCGAAGGCACAGCGTGCGCGGAGCGTGAGCGGCAGCACGAGGAGTCACAACATAAGATCCTTCAGAGCGTGAGCGTGCGCGGTAGCAGGAGGAGACAGCGCACACAACCATAGAGCAACGGCCGAGGAGCGAATGAAGCAGCGCGAGGACGTTTAACTCAAAAGCCGAAAAAATACCAGAGAGCAACAAAAAGTCTAAATATCACAAATCCTACCGCAACTGCAATGACCTGGAGTAAACGCCAGTCAAAAAAAATAAAAATAAAATGAACATCCTTACAGCCTGGAGTTCCAGCGTCGAACTAGGAACACACAAAAAAAAATAATGCCGGACGCATGGGTTCTTCGTCGGGGTCGATCGTTGCCAATTTTGTTAGGAATAACGTTACAACAGGAAGGTGTTGAAACACGTTTATTCATAACATGAACGACCCCGACACAGGACAACATCAGGTAAGCGCCTCCAACCCATCAACCGTCTCCTCAACTCACCCACATTCGATCCCGTTCCCTAGCGATGCTCAAGCCCAGTGACAGCACAATTCCATACTGTGCACGAGCATCGCAACAGTTTAAGTAAACAAATATATAAAGCTGTAAATAACGAAGGGGTCTGGACAGAAGTAAAGGTGCGCCTTTAAACTACATCTAACTGTCGGAAAGACAATCAGATATTACAAATTAAAATGGGAGCACAGGTTTTAGGAAAGCATGGGACTGAAGACCTAGCTTTAAACAATGTATTTCACATCACTTTCTTGTTTTTCTTCAGATATTAGATGATTAACTATTGTTAAAGATAAAGGTGTTGTCAATCTCTGTATTTGGGCAAGCCGATCAGTGCACTGTCCCAATCTTTATTTCTATCACACCACCTTCTCCTTTCTACCTTATTTCAACACTAAACCAAAAAATATATGATGTTATATAAGTGCTAAATGTATAATATATTCAAAATACCGATTTTAATCGTGCTCATTTACTAGATCTTGGAAGTTTTGAGGCCTGAGTTGGCCTTGCTGAGGTGCAGACTTATGACCTGCAGATCACAGCAGATGTTAGTCGTGAGTGTTAACTCACGGATCTATTTTAGGTGCACAAATAAGGGCTTTCTCTGTTTACTGAATAGCTAGTGTTAATGAATATGGTAGAAGCCTTAAGAAGAAGAGGAAAAGGGGGCACAATGAAGAGAGTGTAAACATAATGTGGAAAAAGGAAAATAAAAATGCTGAAACGAAGGAAACGATGGAGAAAAAACAAGGGACAGATTACACAGAGGAGATTCCAGATGACTGAACGAGTAGAGAAGGGCAAGAAAGCTGGTGGGTGGTGGAGCGAGTGAAAGAAAAAAGAATACAGGAAGCAAATATGAAAGGTGGAGGGTGTGATGAATGGAGCAGTGCCATGTTTTCAAAGGGAGCAGGTATGGAATGAAAGTATTCAATGTGCTTGTTTTCAGACTTCTGCATCACTTTGAGTCTAGTTGTTTGTGAGCTGTTATCTGTCTTTCCAGGTCCTTTACCGTGCTACTTATAACAGCACTTCTGTTGATGTCACTTCTTTGGACTCTCATGTTTTTAAAGGTTGCACCTTATGGTTTACGGGAACTTTCCTCTAGAACAGTGGTTCTTAACATATTGTCCTGGGACCCCTGAGAATCTGTGAAGCCTATTCAGCGGGTCCATGGCTGCTTAGAAAATGAAATAACAGATTAATGAAATGTATATGAATAAATAAAAAAATGTACAATTGAAAATTTTAAACAATTTGTAAATTTGAAGGAATCTAAAATCCGAGGCTAAATTTAAGTAGCATCCTCGGCTTGATTTGTGAGAGTGGTGCAAGTGAATCAAACAGAGTATAGGATAGACGATGAGTGGCCTCAACTAAATTTAGAAATGCTCCAAACTTCCTACTCAAATTAAAAGTAATTTGTTTTATATTTGATTGTAAATTAAATAAGATGTTTCATCATGTGTGTATTTGTTTGATGAATGCTTGTTTATATATTCCTTGTGTATGGTTTTGTGGTTCAAATAATTGTTTTGTGGTCCATTTATGACTCATTGGTGGTCCCCGGTTTCCAAGAATGATCTATTGGGGGCCTGAACAAGTCAAAAGGCTGAGAACCACTGCTCTAAAACAGTAAACTGCGCCCTTGTGGCCTTGACATATTCTTGCCACCCGCACAGGATTTTTAGCAAAAGTGGCTCTTGTTCCTAATGTCTGAAACACCGAGAAGGTCTTTGCTCCAAAAGCACCCCGCACAAAACCAAATTTGATGCATCCACCCTCTTGTTCTTCTTAATTTTCTTTGCATACAATGGCTCCAACATCTTTCAGAAATGTTAAAGTACACTCTGCTTTGGGCCTAAGTCATGTGGAGTTTGCCGAAGGCAGCTCCATTACCCCTATGGAGGTCAGTGCCCTGGGTGTGGGCCCAGCTCGCACATGCAAAAGGCTAGCCCTGGATAAAGATATAATTTTGGTTGACTTTGAAGAAACCAATTCAATATGGCAAGGAAGATGGGGACTTTGAAAAGGAAGCTCTGTGACTGAAAATGGAAAGCCATTCACACAGTAGTGCTTGTGCTCTTCCAGCGGGAACCCATCCATAGGCAGAAGCATGACTCACCAATGTAATAATAAATGAAAATCAATCTGCTGCTGTCAGAGCTCTGCTGTACACTTCTTCAAGGTTGGTGCTTACAAAGGCTGATTGTGGCATGCCAGGTTCATTGGTCTTGTTTCTGCTTCTAGTATTTGATCTCTATTTCTTATAACAGCTACTTCAGCTTCCAGAGGCTTGCTTTCAAGCTGTGCCCATGTGGAATAACCCTGAGGGAAGACTGGCGGAAAAAACAGATGGCTCTTCTATAAGTGGCTGCCTCTAAAATTATATGAAATGATTTAACCCGCCACCTTCTCCTTCTCAGTGTGTGCACTAGTAATTGAAGTCCTGGTCTACGCAGAGCTCACTTTAGTGGTGCAGAGAGAGTGAGTTACCCTCATTCCTGAAAGTAGTTTAGTATTTATTTGGTGTTCTCTTGCATTTGGCTACTCAAAAGCAAACCACATGTGTTGAAATATATAAATGTATATTAATGCATAAATGTCTTTTAGAGCAGTTTAGAGACATATGATTATTGACCCAGTCCTCTTTGTTAGTGTATGTGGTGTAAGCTTTACAAATGTGTTGGGTTAGGAAACATAGATATCGTGTATTTCTATGCATTTTTCCATAATTTAATTTTCTTTCATGATATGGTATTCCAGCCTGTGCACACTGTTTACAAATTGTATAGATGGATGTACTTTCCTGCACTGATTTAAGTTATATTGCACCAAATTTGTCAACCTTTGGCCAATTCACAGTGCTTGAAATTCTGAAGTCATAAATTTCTCAGGCAATATGGACTGTACTTGGGGACTGATGCTTTGTGGAACTAACGCAAGGATCCCTAAAGTCGGATTTATTTAAGTAGACACTTCATGCTTAAATAAGTAAGGATTACATCCAGACATATTTTTGGAAAAACTATTTTGCATTGCATTATCATAGCCATTTCTCTAACACTCCCACAAGCCCGCCCACTTTTCAAGTCTAAGTCAAAATTCATTTACACATTGCATGCCATGCACAAGAAACTGGGACACATCTACCCCCATGAAAAATCCAAATGCTTTGTTCTGTTATCAACTCATGATGAATGTGATTTCCACAAAGGCTGCAGTATGGAAACCACGACGGCCTAGATCATAAATGACTGGCATCACATGCTGTATGGTGGAGAAGCTTCTTTGCTGCGCCTTCTCAATTTAACTGCCACTTTCGTCGCTATTGACCTTCCGAGGCTCACTGAGATCCTCGGATCTTTCATGGGGCTTCAGGGACCATTTATGCTGGTTTCCTTCTTATCTAGAAAGCAGAAGACAGATGATGAAAATTGGAACCTCTTGCTATGAAATCCATTCTGTCCCCTAAGGGGTTACCCAGGGCTCCGCAGTAGGCCCTAAACTATTTAATCTATATATGGAGCCTCTTGGAGCTTTGATGGAGTTTGAGGTGTTTTTCCACCAATGTGTGGAAGATACACAACTGTACACGAAACGCAATAAATACAACAGCGTAATAACCCCGAATAACTACTTAACAAAAATTCTAAAGTGGAAGTCAGCCAACCTTTTAAAACTCAACCTCCTACAATTGACATAGGCAGGATGACTATGCTGAAATGTGATGGTTTTTCTCCTAAACTAACTCAAAAAGTCAAATCCATGGTCTTTCAGATGTTGACTTTTACCTCTCCATGAAACGTCACATTGACTACACAACAAATCTGCTTGAACACTCCTGTGCTCTCACAGCTCAAACCAATCCTCTTACAGTCTGACTTTTGCTTCATCGTTCATACAAAATTGATTACACCAGTGCTTTAGTCATAGAAGCTATGGAGCTATGAAAACCTCCCTAGTGCCTTTGAAAGCCTCATTCTGGTGCTCGCTAGAAAGTTTCATTATATAACCCCCATTCTTAGAGGCCTCCACAGGCTTCAACTCTAGATAACGAATAAATTCAGACCTATCTGTTGATTTATAAAGCCTTAAACCTTGAACAACCCATTTACGTTCAGTTCCTACTTCACACTCTGGTGGGACAAGAAATCTGAGGTCTTCAGCTTGAAATCAAGAAATCCAACTCCTAGCATAGAAGTCGTTCTCCAGTGTGGCTCCCAGATTAGAGAACTCTTCCCAGATGAGAAGAGATGGGAATAAAACCTTGACACCTTCAAAAAACCTGAAACGCTGTGGGGGGAGTGGGAGTCTGGCTGGTAATTCTGGCTGTTAAGTGAACAATGGGCGTTTATAGTTTTTAATGTTGTTTTGTGTTATAATGATACAGTGTTGAATGTAACTATAAAACTGAGAATGCAAATGAAAATGGTCAATAAAAGGATATACTAAAATTATTTGAAACGTTTCTTAGCAAACAGCATTTACATGTACAAAGCACTCTTCTTTTTGCTTGATCTTCACAAAAAAATCCTATTTCAATCCGTCCTTCCCCGTTATCTTCCTATTACCTTTTTTTCTCTCCCCTCCCCAGCGATGTTAACTCTCTTTAATGTTGTGCTGCCAGGGCATTTTGTTGCTTCTTACAAATAATTGTGTGCAGCCCTCTGGTTCCTTTAAGATAATATATTTCTGCCACAGTAAATTACTCTGACACAACCAGAGTAGCGTAGCTCTAAATAAATAAATCCATTAATATCAATATATGCTTGATATTGCACCTTCTTCATTGCCCATCACATATATTAGTCTGAGCTATGCCTGGTAAAATATTTATGTCAACTAATTTATGTTCATGTTGTAATACATTGACTTACGTAAAACACACTACCATGAATTATATTGATTGCATACATTGTGATTAAGTATGTTTTACGTAACACCTGTTAGTTACTGCTCGTACAAAGGGCAAAATAGCAATAATAATAATAATAGTAATAATAAAAATAATAATAAAAACAACCATAAAATTATATTTGTTATTATTATTATTATTTTGATGTTATTATTATTATTATTATTATTATTATTATTATTATTATTATTATTATACGCTTCATATAATATAGGCGCTGTCTTGCAAACTATCATTCTGAATCATTGTGGCTTTAATTATAAAGCTATTGTAAGCTAAGTGGTGAATTGCTCTCTAGCTTTCCCTGCACTCCCTACTTCAATACAATTTTAGAGAATGCCAAAACAAAGGGTTAAGAGAGGCTTGACTAATACCTCCACTGCATGGGCCAAAGCCTGTAATTTTCCTGATTTTAGCAGAAACATGATCTGCTCTGCTCCATTGCTTCAGGGCACTAAGCCGCCTTTTATATTGTCACTTCATTCAGTTATCATCTTTTCAGAATTTCCACCTTCCAGTTGGTGGAGATGGTAATCCAGAAAAGCATTTTTAATAACATGAAATATTTGCCATTTCACCTTCAACACAAAAACAATTCCTGCTAGCTGTGCGGCAGGGCCGTGCATCTGGTCTCAGGTTCCCGGGGTCAGAATTCTCAGCCCGACACATCTCCTTCCTTCTCAGTTCATGTCACATTTCTGTCCGCAACCCACCGCCTCCAAAGTCCCAAAAGGCAAATCTTTTTTTTGAACTTTAACATCAGACAGGAATGCCAGAGTGCGAAAACGTCCATTGTTATGTGTTGGGGAATACATTATTGTCAGACTTAACAAGAAAATGAGCCATGAATTAATTACTGTATCTCAGTTTTACTGATTTGCTTGACCCTTCTTTAGTTACATGACAGTTTCACAGTCAATGCGCAGCGAAACACCATGGCCCAGATTTACCAACTCTTTGCGTTTGGTTTCCCTTGCCATTGTAAAGCAAACCTGATGGAAGTGTTATTTTGGGTTTCCTATCCAACGCAAATCAGTTGTGTTCGTTAGTTTCCCAAAGTAATGCAAAGTTGCTCAATACACTGCTTTGCATTATATGGCATCAAGAGGGTGTTCCGTGAGTAGTGCATGGAGTTTGATGCAAATCTCTGACTATAAACTATTGTAGAAAGGGATTTGGGCCAAAATTCTATGTCTTCTTGATGCAGATCCAAGGAGGAGAAATGTTTCCATTTCTTCTTGTTTTGTCTACTTTGCATGCATGGTGCATGCATATACAAAACAGCAAAAGTGTTAAAGAATAGTTTTTGTACTGGAAGGGTCACTTCTGGTACAACAACTCTTCCTTACAGAATGCCCCATCCAGTACAAAAACTATTCCTTACAGAATGCACACACCCTCACACTATCGGCAGCCAAGGGTGTACCTGCACAGGGTGACAGGAAAACTGTGCCATGTCTTAGTAGATATGCTGCTGTTCTGTGCTCTTCCTTTCACTGTGTGTATTGCCGTAACTTGAATTGCAGTGCTGCATTATTTTTTTAATAAATCTGGGCACATGTGTCCATATATTTAGAATATCTCAGAAAAGTTGTGCAGGTTAAGAGTAGTAGATAAGTCATGGAATCACTTTCTTTTTGGCACAAAAGTAGCATTTTGATGATTTTATCTACAGCTCTGATTCAGACAGTGACTCACATATTGCAATAAGGAAGGCATTTATAGCACTAAACTAATTTCAAATCAGGTCTGCTAAGTGACAAATTCTGTAATGTGGGCTGAAATAAGGGAGTTGGTGTATGTGGAATCGTATCACAAATATTCCAGTCTTTGTGACAGCTGTATAGCTGGAAATAATATTAGTATTAGCTACTTTCATGTTTTTCACAACTCTCAGGCCCTTATTATGAGTCTGGCTTATTATGAGTTATTATGAGTCTGGCGGTCCTCGTGATCAGACCGCCGCCAAAGCAGCGGTCTGACCTCCACGTTATGACCGTGGCGGCCGCCACGGTCTGACCTCTGGCACCACCAGGTTGCCGCCGGTCGACAGCCTGGTGGTACCAGAGGTCTTAATCCGCCAGGGCAGCACTGCTTGCAAGCAGCGCTGCCATGGAGATTACGAGTTCCCTCTATACTGACTTTTGCATGGTGGTTCCACTGTTTCCGCCCGCTGGCCCAGCAGGAAACTTATAATAGGGCCAGCCGGCGCAAAACCAGAGTGGGGGTTTTCCGTCTTAAAGAGTTTGGTGGGAGGCCTCTGCCACCTGCCAAACTCAAAATGAGGGCCTCAGTCTCACTCCATTTCTGAAGCTGGTTATTAACACTAAGATTGCTTGTCATTTTTATCCACTAAGCCAAACCCCAGAGGGAAATTTGTGTAGTCAAGTGAGTACTCCATTTACTCTGGATAACATCTGCTTATAGTCAAGTGGTTTTTGATGGTGCTGTTCAATTTTGGGGAATTGTTGCTTCAGACTCACCAGACCTGTCACAATATTCCAGTATTTTTAAGGAACTACCAGTTAACTTCGACAATTAGAAAGCATACATAATGAATCCAAAACCTCTTTCAACAATCACAAACCTGGAGTATAATGACCTAGTCCCACTCACTTCGAAATTCTAAGGGATGCGAGCCCCTTTGCTGCCTCTATAAGGTCAATACAGTGTAAGTTGGCACTCCCCTTCACCGCAAGCATGAACTTGTCTTCTAATCTACTCATCCCTGTGTGGACTCCAGTATTGACAAATTAGACTACTTCCTAGGATACTTCCCAGGGCAGCTTTCCAAAACTGCAAAATCCACCATTTGTACCCATAATGAAGTGTTTGGACATGAAAGAACAAGGCTGAGGACCCTAATTACTATCTGCACATGGAACATTTGTGACATGTTGGCAAACTGAAAAATAGCATAAACCTGCGTACACAAAGCCATATTAACCTATCCTAAAACTCTGAGGTCAGGTTCATGAATAGACCTCCAAATGGCCTGTAAATCTACACCTAGAATATGCCCACTGATCCAACCTGTCACCCGTCTCTATTATTCTTTCAAGATTGCTCTGAAGACCCAACTGCTCTTGATTGACCATTTAAATATTTGATGATCTCCCACCTTCCCTATTGCATGATATATATCCTCATCCCACCTTCCCCGCACCTGGTGTCTCATTTGCTAAGGTAAATTCTGTATCTAAATTCATAATTTAAATATATTGTCAATGTCGATATTTGACAGACTACTCAGTCAATACTTGCATCAGCCTGTATTTCTAACTAATCAAAACAACAATTAGGCTACTTACTGTATGTTGCTCTTTCCTTGTCAACACTATACAGCATGTTCACTATCACTTAGTCTAAGTCCTTCGTTAATCTGTCTCTTTTTTAGGTCAAACAGCTCAATTATGGAAATACCAAAACTTATAGTAGGTTTTGGACCAGCACTTTACATACCATTGGTTAGTTTTCTTGACAATCTCGTTTGCTTACTTCTTATTCAATGTTTTCCTTCCTTCTCTTGTGTTAATCCCTCTCCTGGAGCACAGCTTCTTTATCTTCCTTTTGAACGAATAATATGTGTCCTTCGGCTACTCAAATACACACCACATTTTCTGGGGGGTTTCCGCACTCCATAAGAGGCCAGATGCTTTCTTGGGCCTGGTCTCATGTGCTGCTGCCCTCTCACATGACCATCTCCAGCACACTCCATGGTATTCCCTCCTCCCATGATGCTTAGTGTGTCCTTTGCTTCAAGCATCAAAGATTTTTTTTTTCATTACTCCGTCATTACTTCATCCGTCCCACTCTCTATCCACTCCCCATGATGACTTTCCTCTACCTGCTCCCCCGTCCGCTTGTCCAGTGCTCCGCCATCCATCCCATCACAGTGCTTTAAAGAAAACATTTTTTTAAATAAAATCCTGGAGTTGCAATTTTCTCTGGACCATTCCGTTTTTGAAAAGTGCTTTCGCACATATTTAAATTATTGGTTTTTATGTTCTACTCCAAGTAAATAAACAAATAACACCGTAACAAAAGAAATAAACAAAATGGCAGCTGTGTCATGAGACGTACAAGTATCATCAAACATTTCCCTTTGACAGTATTGCACAGAATTAGCAAATAGTAGTGCTAAAGGCAATAGGTCGAAGAAGCAAGACCTCTAGACTTTGCCAGTGGTTGTTTCCCGTACACAAAGACTCTCATCATCCTTTCACCGACAACTTGCTTCCAGAGGAAATTATTCTTGTGTATTTATAATGGAACAAGCAAAAAGGATGATCAAAATCTCATTTCAAATAAATGTAATCACAAAAAGGAGATATTGTTTAGCTTAATAATTTGCTAACATCACAAATAGTAATATTAACAGTAAGTGCCATAATAAAACTTTTAAAGACAGATGAATTAATAGGTTTTTGAGAATGTTTTTCAAGAGATATTATCTTGCAGATGTGAACAGAATTTGTATTAGAAAGTATACATTTTTTGGAATCACAGAATCAAAAAACGAAACCTCCCCTCTTCCTACTAAGCAATGTGCGAGAGATACTTATTTGAGTCTGACTCGATTAAGCAAAACCCTGTGTGCAGACCAGTGTTAAACAAGTGTGTCTTCTTACTTTTGAGAATAAATCGTTGAATTTATGCTGAGGCTGCATTTTGTGGTTGGAAGTCAGTTGCAGGAAGTGGTAAGTGGAGATCGTGGTCACGAGTACTCAGATTACTCAGTAGTACTTTCTAACTTATTTTAGCGCACCTACTTCTGGTCGCCTTGCTTTCCGAGTTGCTTTCCGCGGCGAAACTCTCGAGGGAGGGATCCAACACTTAGCTGGAAAGAGCAGTCTTGCTGAAAGGCACAGGGTTATGCTCACGTTGCGCATTCCTTTTACAGAACCTTGCACTTTCTAAAGTTAACCGTGCACAACAACACTATGGAAGGATGCACAGGAATTGTGCGGATCACATCATTATTGACTTAAACATGTACAATCACTTCACTAGGACGGTACACGCCGAAATTGGCCAGCCACTGAAAAATAGGTCCTTAAAAGGATTCGTCCTTGCCAATAGCAATGCCTAAGTTATGCCTATACCTATAAGTTGTGACTTATAGCCTAGCACCGAACTTTTCAGTGTGCAGGCCGTTTATGCTTGTCTGACATATGCAATACTGAAAGCAGAGGTAAAACATAATGTATCCTTAAATATGTCTTCCAGAGCTGTATTTCTTAAACCTTATGGAAGCATAAATTCTGCATTGTATACATACCGCGTGCATGAGGTTAGATATATTACATATTGAGCTATTTATTTCATAAATGTACTTCTTTTCTCCCACCTAAACACCTTTAGTATGCATGCCATCTCTTTTTACACTTGTTTTATTCATACTGTGACAGGTGCACTCCACCTCTCTTTACACAAGACTTGTGAGCTATATTTAAGTGTAAGGTATGTATTCTCCTAATTGTACCGATAGGGTTCTGCATTTTAGGGATTTTATTGAAATGCAAACTGCATGCCCTTGAGGACGCATCTAACGCTCCTTTTGTCCATCATAGCAACCCTGGGGATATCCACCACTTTCCATGAGCTCACAACTTAAGGACCCAATCACAAGTGAGAAAGGAGGGGTTGGGAAAGTTTACTGCTCCAAGTAATTAAATACTGCCACCACGAGGTGTAAAAATGCCTCCTACTTTTTTTACTCGGAATGTGGGGCGACATGTGGAATTTGTTGCAAAATAGACTGATTTCCACATGCGTTTGTATTTACCTTGCATTAGCCACCAGGTTTGATCTGCCAAAATTTATGTGGGGACAATTGCGGACAGTAATAATGACTGTGCTACTCAGCATGTGCTGTAGCAAGAGTTATTGCACCTATGAGAAGTTTACACTTCATTCATGATGAGGGCTAAGTCTGTATATACTTTTCAATCTTTATGTATACTACACTTGTTTACAGAGCAACCAGACTCCAGACATTTGTAATTTACGTTTACCTTGCTTTGTGAATTGTGCCTGAATAACATTTTTCCATCCATAGGTCTAACGTGCCGAACATGTTTTGTGAGGTGTCACTTTTGTGAATCAAAAACATTTCGTGGTTTCCACCAGAATAATTGAGGTGCCTGCTGTGTGCAAATTGGTTTGATGACCATAATCAAAAGGCTACCAGACGTAGTTGGAAAAGAGGACAAAAAGACTAGAACGATAGGTTTAAGACCACTGAGAACATTTGATGCCAAACTTTGGAATAACATTCTGAAAATGTCCCTTCCAAACTATCATCTTTCAAAGTTCAGAAGGGAGGTATAGTTTGTGCTTAGTTTTTAAAAGAATGAGTGCCAGCCCTTAAACTTAAAGCTTTGTTCAGACGCCAGTTGCCAGCACTATTAAAAATATATTTACCTTACTTTTGCCTATTTTTTTAGCCCTGCTTCCTCCCTTTGTACAATTTTCCTGTCTTTCCCTTCCTCCTACTTTCTTTTCATTCTGCCTTTGTCTCTCTTGATGTGAGTCAGTGTCTGATGGTGGGAAATAAGTAATTGACCCCAAAAATGAATTTTGGTGCCCACCACCAGCACCTGCCACCACAATTATGCATTGGTGACCAGTCGTCGATATACAGACTGATTATGAGATGAAATAACGTTTCCATAGGTTTTTAGGTAAAAGAAATGTTACACAAAAATGCATGCATAATGAACATACATTTTGTAGTTAGGATGATAAACAGTGTATTGAATATATGCTCTTAAGAATCATCATCTTTGAGGTCATAGGTTCGATTTGGGAGTAGAATTAGAGTGTTCGTTGGATCAAAGAAATTAAATAAAGAAAATTCCTCTATGCGAAAGTTATGCATGTAGTGATTTTCTGTCTTAGACTATATTTAAAACACTACATAGAGAATTCAGCAGGAACCTGTGTGAAGGTTCAGGGTAAATGGGGATGGCCAGCAATGATTTAAGTGCTGTATTTTTAAAGATTATTAGTTCACAATATTGTATCGCCTTGATTTGTATGATGTCGAGGAACCTAGAAACAGCTCAAGGCTTTTGGCTCTATTTAAGAAATCAATCTAATTAACCCGTGTTTATCTTCCTGTGATGTCACATTGACTCAGTCCATGCGGGGAACAGGTCTGCAGACGCCTTGATTTGTTTGTCCAAGCCAGTGGAGACAGCCACTTGCCCATGACTGACACATAAAGGTGTTGAACATGTAAACAGACGGCTACAAACACAGTCCTGGAAAGTATGAGATATTTCAGCCCAGCAAGTAATGTTTTCCTCTACTTGCATTTCAAACAGGACATCTTTTTCCATACACCGAACTCAATTTATTTCAAATGTGCCTACACAACGGATAATAGTTCTGTAACTGTTTTCTTATCTTTCACATGCCACCAAATTATGCTACATGTGCTCAGAGTGGAGCAAGGATTGGCCTGTATGAATTTGCAATTACTTTGCATAACAAATCACCCCACTTGCAGAACTGGTGCTACTGCAAAGCAAAACTAGGCAGCTGTCTGGGGCTCTACCAACTAGTTGGTGCCAGAGTGCATGTGGCAACATTGAACAGTGGGTAAATTGAGAGAACTAGGTGATCTACCTTCAGCGCGACCAATCTAGCCACCAACCCTGCCACTTGGCTGCTCAGCTCTGCTCAGCTATGTTTAGAGCACGAGCACTGTGCCGTGAAAGGGCAGGTTTGGCATTTTTTAGGCTATTCTCTAAATCACCAAGTTAGGTCGTTACACCTACATTTGTTTGGGGCATGTGTTCTTACATTTTACTTGTCCTGACAGTGAAAAACATCCAAAGTTGTTTTTCACTGCAGCAAGGTTGGCTCTCCCTTATAAAAATATTGGATTATGTTAGACATCCTTATAAATAATAACTTCAGTTTGGAAATAGCTAGAAAAATGGTTCAAGGAGCCATTGGAATGGGAATCTCAAATCCAACCTAATGGTCAAGTCGGAGTTTTAATTACTATGGCCCAGACTCTGGACTTCAAGAGAGCTAAACCAGTTTTTGTTTGTGTACTCTGTGCACTTTACCCCTGCCAACCAGGGCTAAAGTGCTTGTGCTCTCTCTTCCAAAAACAATAAAATAGGTATAGATCTGATTGGTACATTTAATTTATTTATAAGCCCCAAGTATAAAGTACTATATGTACCCATGGCCTGAAAATTATATATTACTAGTGGGCTGCAGCGGTCAGTGTGCCACCCACTAAATTAGCACTGTGAAACATGTCTCAGGACTGCTATTGCAGCTGGTAGTCTAGTTTGAAGCTGCCATTTTAACCTGGCAAAACAAATCTATTGCCAAGCATAAACTTTATTTTTTAATACTTATAACTCACCCCTGTCTTGACAGTGAAAAAACCTCCAAAGTTGTTTTTCAGTGTGCAAAGTCAGGCTCACCCATAGAAAACCCTGGGTTACATTTAATTCCATAACATGTATAACTTTAGTTTAGGAATAGCTAGAAGAATGATTCAAGGACCCATTGGAGTAAGAATTTAAAATGTGGCCTAATGGTCAAGTCGGATTTTAAATTACTATTTTTAAAATGTCACTTTTAGAAAGTTATCATTTTTCCTACCTAAGCCAAATGAGCCTTTCTGCTAGCGCCCAGGGTCACCTGACTCTTATTAGCTTTCCTGTGGTGTGATGTGTATTGATCCCAGACAGTATACAGAGTACCTGGGCGTGAGGAGGTGGTGGTCTTCCTCTCAGAAGGAGTGGGGAGGATCTGTGCCTCTGCCCTGATTGAGCTTCAGAGGATAGCCTGGGGACTGTACTCAGCACTTCTTGCCTTCAGAAGAAGCCTACACTGTCACTGGCAGAGTCATCTCACACCTGGGCCTCCCTGGAATTTGTTTTACTGACCAGGCTGGAGCTAAACCCAGGGAAAAAGAAGAACTGATCAAAACCAGAGTCAGGGCCCCCCACCCACAGGAAGGCACTAGGCATAAAAATGGCAACACCAGAACCTGAAACCAGGGAACTGTTAGACCTGTGAAGACCCATAATAAGGAATGCACTGCTGTCTGAACCCTGAAGGAAGACTGGACCTTTTTGCCTTGAATCCAGAACCCCAGACGTGATCTAAAGATCAGTTTGCTGGCCTCCTCATGAAACACAGGGATACAAGAAGTTCCAGATGCTTTTCCTTCCTCGCAACTGACCAGACACAAATAGACCTGACCTAGTCCCCTCTGCTGGCTTCTAAGGGAGTGAGTCCTGATCCCCAAGTGCAAGCCTCGAGGTCTTGGACCCTTGGCTGGAGTGTGAGTGCAATTCTCTCTGAATAAGTGAAGGCTTTACTGGATCCAACACTGTAGGGGCATCATGTCGTAAACACCTCAGGGGGACGGGGAAGGGGGGGACACCTCAGCCGGAAGATGGTACAATGACACTTCTCCTCGAGTGGGCTCCATGCCCACTGCTTAGTCCTGGGGAGTGCAAAGCCACAGTCTCTCTAGTGGGTGGTTTGCCCACTGATTGGTCCTGGGGAGTGCAAAGCCACAGTCTCTCAAGTGGGTGGGTTGCCCACTGGTTCTGGAGGGGGCATTGTCCCCAGTGTGCTTCATCCTGCCAAGGATTGAGAGAGTGGATGCATATCTCCACTGGTTCTGGAGGGGGCATTGTGTCCAGTGTGCTTCATCCTGCCAAGGATTGGGTGAGTGGATGCATTTCTCCACTGTTTCTGGAGGGGACTTTGTGCCCAGTGTGCTTCATCCTGCCAAGGATTGGTCTGAGTGGATGCATTTCTCCACTGGTTCTGGAGGAGGCTTTGTGTCCAGTGTGCTTCATCCTGCCAAGGATTGGGTGAATGGATGCATTTCTCCACTGGTTCTGGAGGGGGCATTGTGCCCAGTGTGCTTCATCCTGCCAAGTATTGGGTAAGTGGATGCATTTCTCCACTGGTTCTGGAGGGGGCTTTGTGCCCAGTGTGCTTCATCCTGCCAAGGATTGGGTGAGTGGATGCATATCTCCACTGGTTCTGGAGGGGGCATTGCGCCCAGTGATGCAGCACTTGGGGTGTGTCAGTTCACATTCCACCACCTGGGTGTCTGAGGCACGATATTTGCAGGGAACTGTTTACATGATACTCCATGACCACAGGGCCAAACTCCATCCTGTGGTGACTAAGGCTGCAAATTGCTGGTAGTGTCTGTGCTGGTGGGGGTGCTTCCAGTGATGGTGGGAGCCTTCAGTCCGTCTCCTGCAGCCTTGAGAGGCTGCCCACTGGGGATGCTGCTGCTGACAGTTGTTGTCGCAGCGGCGGGGCAGGTGGCGGTGCTGGTGGCAGTGCTTGCGGCGGTGCCTGTGGCAGGGATGCTGGCGGTACTGGCCATGGTACAGGTGCTGGTAGTGGTGGAGAGAGGCACCAGCCTGTCTCCTGCAGCCTCGGACGGCTACCCACTGGGGATGCTTCTGCTGACAGTTGTTGTGACAGCAGCGTTGCAGGTGGCGGTGCTTGGGTTGCTGCTAGTGGTGGTGCTTGCCACGGTACAGGTGGCGGGGCTGTCGGTTATGATGGTGGGACCCAGGCCCTCACCTAGAGCCTCCGAGGCATGAAGTACCTTGCCTTGGCTTTTCTGCCCCTTCCTCACCTTGGCAGATGCTGCTGAGACCTTGGCACTGGCAGCTGGAGTTTTGGAGGAGGCATTGCTGGGTGGGTCGTGCTCCTTGGCCGTCCTGCATGCTGGTCCCTTCTTTACCTTGGCAGGTGGCGGAATGGGTTGGTCCTTTGCAGGGGTCGGTGGCACACTGGCTGGCCTGACAGGTGCCACCTATGAACTTCTGGGAGTTGCAAGTACCACAGCGTCCGCCGACTTAGTGGCTGAGGTGCTGGCCTGGGATCTGGACACCCTGCCCCGAGGGGAAGGACGGGGAGGGGTAGGGAAGAAGTCAATGTTAACCAGGAACAGTTTTTTAGACACACTGCGACAGGAAGTTGGAGAAGGTTTGGGAGTGGAGGAAGAGGGAGTGGTTGTAGGAGGTGTCTGTCTGCTGACTTTGGGTGATGGTGCATGGGCTGGATGCTGTTGTGAGGTGGATGGCTATGGGGTGGATGGGTGCTTGCGTTTGTGTAGTTTGGGAGGAGGGGTCACAGACACACTGGGAGAGAACACAGGGGACGTGTCTGATTGTGGGGGTGATGACTGCTCGTGAGGGGTGAGTTTTGATGGGCGTACTGGTGATGGAGGTAGTGGTTGAGGATGTAGTGCATGGAGGTGTGAGTGGAGACGCTACTGGAAGGGAGGTGGAAGACGAGGAGGTTGGGGACACAGTGCAGGCAGTGGATGTTGGCGTGTTTGAATGGGCATGGTGCTTGTGTGAGTGCCTGTGAGATGAAGTGTGGTGCTTATGTTTGCCTGAGCCACTTGTGTGTTGATTTGGGTGAATGCTGGTCTGAAGGTGTGCTTGGGATAGGCTGAGGTTGAGGGGATTGGGTCTGGGTAGAGGAAGTTGATGGGGGGAGGCTAGACACAGGGACAAGGGCTGCCATCATTGCTGAGGCCAGAGCCTGAAATGCTCTCTGTTGGGCCGCCACGCCAGAGTGAATGCCCTCCAGGTATGCATTTGTTTGTTGCAAATAACTCTTGACACCCTGGATGGCATTCAGAATGCTTGACTGCCCAACAGTGAGGGATCTCAGGAAGTCAATAGGCTCCTCACTGAGGGCAGCAGGGCTGACTGGGGCAGGGCCTGAGTTGCCTGGGGAGAAGGAGATGCCCACCCTCCTGGATGAGCGGGCACAGGAAACACAATGAGGGGCTGCTGGGAGGGTGGTGCTGGTGGGGGGGTGGCAGCAGTGCCTGTTGTTTGGGTGAGCACAGAGGTGTCCACCACAGCCAGGGAGCTTACATCTGAGGAGGAGTCGGTGGTCTCCCCTCCTGTCCCTGTTGTGATGCTCCCCTCGCCCTCCGTCCCACTGGTGCCTTCACCCTAGGTGGATTCGGCCTCCAGGGCCATGTGGGATGCAGCTCCCTCCATCACCAGTACCTCCCCTCCTCTCCCAGATGATGCTAATGCACACAAGGACAGGGTGACAAAAACAAAAAGGGAGGGGAAGAGACAGAGGATACACTTGGTCAATGTCAGCAACAACACCACTGTTGCCTACACTACACACAGGGATCTGCCCTATGTACTAGGCCACGCCCAACCATTTACTGAGACAGTCACCAGCCCATTGGGTACAATGCCTAATGCCAGCATCTGCACACCAGATACCCACAGGACCCTGCCCAGTGGTAGATGGCCACTTACACCATTGGGGTAGGAGTGCTTGGGACCCTGCCCAACAAGGGACCTACCCTGCCATGACCGCCCTGGCCTAGGGGTACCCACACCCACATCCCTCACCCAGCTACCTACTAACGCGCGCAAAGTCAGCTTTCAGAATCTGTACTCACCCCCTTGTGGCTGCTGTGATGTCCTCAGGTGCCCATCCAACTCCGGATAGGCCACCGCCAGGGTGCGGAACATCAGGGGGTCATGGTGTGACGGGCATCCCTTCCACATAGGGAGGCCAGCCCCACCTGGGCCTCCCCGTCTTCTTTGACCAGTGGCGCAGGTCCTCCCATCTCTTGCGGCAGTGGGTGCTCCGCCTGTGAAAGACCCCCAGGGTCCGCACCTCCTTGGCGATGGTACGCCAAATACCCTTCTTCTGGTGGGCACTGACCTGGAGGGAAAAGACAGCAGAAAAGGAAATTAATCACCCGTCCGGACCGTCATACCCATTGCCCACCAGTTTCCATCCATGCCCTGATGCACATGCACTAACCACCTTACATGCTGCACTCTGGCCTGGATGCCTCAGCACCCCCCAACATGTGGCTTACATCCACGCATCATGCTCACAGTGTACTCACCTGTTTGTCTGGAGGACTGTAGAGTAATGTGTACTGGAGTAGGACCCCATTCACCAGTTTGTCCAACCCCTCCGCAGTGAAGGCAGGGGCCCTTTCCCCAGACACATGAGCCATTGTCGCTTGCAGACACAGGTCACAGCAGCACTTGCAGTGTAGGTCCTCTCTTGTTGAAGGTCAGGTAGTAAGTGAGTGAATAGTTAGAAAATGGCGGTCACATCCATGGTGGTGCGTACCGTCACCGCCGGCGTACATCGCCATTGGCTCTTGGAACCTATAGGGCCCAATAATAACCAATGCGAAGTTCAGCGGCGGTCATCGACCGCCTACTGCGACGGCGCACATCGCCAGCGCAATTACCTCATTTCCATATGTCCCTCCTCACAGGTCAGGCAGCCGCCATTTCAGGGGGGCACAGGGCATGGCACCTAACTGCGTCACAGCAGACACTGGCACATCAACTGACTCTCGAGTTCACATACTTCTTCTGTAAAGTAAAAAAATCAAAATTAGTGTAATAGATGTGGAAATATGACCCTCTGCTCACCGTTCTCTTCCATAGGCTTCAACCGTGAGGCAACATATGAGATGGCAGCATCCTCCGGTGTACAGACCCCTGGTGGACCTTGCGACAATGGAGGACAGACACATTATCATCACATACAGACTTGATCATGCCACAATCCTAGAACTGTGTGCCCAATTGGAGCCAGACCTGATGTCAGCTATCCACCAGCCCACAGGAATCTCCCTTCTGTTGCAGGTCCTTTCAATGCTCCATTTCCTGGCAAGTGGTTCCTTCCAAACAACAGTGGCCATGGCAACAGGGATGTCTCAGCCAATGTTCTCCAACATGTTGACCAGAGTGTTGTCTGCCCTGCTGTAACACATGTGCAGCTACATCGTGTTCCCCAAGGTGGAGGATTTGGCCACAGTGAAGGCTGCCTTCTATTCCCTGGGACATATCCCCAACATCATTGGTGCCATTGATGGTACACATGTAGCATTTGTCCCCCCTGGAGAAATGAACAGGTTTACAGGCATAGAAAAAGCTATCAGTCGATGAATGTGCAGATAGTGTGTTTGGCAGACCAATACATCTCCCATGTGAATGCCAAATATAGTGGATCTGTGCATGATGCAATTTATCTTGAGGAATATCAGCATCCCATATGTGATGGGCCAACTCCAGAGGCACCGGGTGTGGCTAATAGGTGAGCCAAAGGTCCCCATCCGAGTATATGTTGATGTCTGGGTATGGGATTGCCCCTAAGGGTTAGTGTGTATCTAACAGTTGTCACCCTATATTTACAGGTGAATCTGGTTACCGCAACCTCTCATGGCTACTGTCCCCAGTGAGGAATCCCAGGACAAGGGCAGAGGAACGTTAAAATGAGGCACATGGGCGTACAAGCAGTATTATAGAAAGGACCTTCAGCCTCCTGAAGGCCAGGTTCCGGTACCTACATCTGACAGGAGGATCCCTGTACTACTCACCAAAGAAGGTGTGCCAGATCATCATGGAATGTTGTATGTTGCACAACCTGGCCTTGAGACGCCAGGTGCCTTTTCTGCAGGAGGATGTGCCTGGAGATGGTCTTGTGGTAGCGGTGGATCCTGTAGACAGTGACGAAGAGGAGGTAAAGGAAGAAGATGTGGACAACAGAACAAACATAATACAGCAATACTTACTATGACACACAGGTAAGAGACTGTAACCACTTAACATTTCAGAAATCTGTTGGACTTTGTAGGAAGGTAGCCTCTTTCTAGCCTTGTTACCGCCACTTTTGGCCTGTTTGTGAGTGTATGTCAGGGTGTTTTTACTGTTTCACCGGGATCCTGCTAGCCAGGGCCCAGTGCTCATAGTAAAAGCCCTATGTTGTCAGTGTGTTTGATGTGTGTCACTGGGATCCTGCTAGCCAGGACCCCAGTGCTCATATGTTTGTGGCCTATATGTGTTCCCTGTGTGGTGCCTAACTGTATCACTGAGGCTCTGCTAACCAGAACCTCAGTGTTTATGCTCTCTCTGCTTTTAAAATTGTCACTGCAGGCTAGTGACTAATTTTACCAATTCTCATTGGCATACTGGGACACCCTTATAATTTCCTTGTATGTGGTACCTAGGTACCGAGGGTATTGGGGTTCCAGGAGATCCCTATGGGCTGCAGCATTTCTTTTGCCACCTATAGGGAGCGCAGACAATTCTTACACAGGACTGCCACTGCAGCCTGAGTGAAATAACGTCCACGTTATTTCACAGCCATTTTCACTGCACATAAGTAACTTATAAGTCACCTATATGTCCAACCCTCACTTGGTGAAGGTTAGGTGGCAAGTTACTTAGTGTGTGGACACCCTGGAACTAGCCAAGGTGCCCCCACATTGTTCAGGGTGAATTCCCTGGACTTTGTGAGTGCGGCGACACAATTACATGCGTGCACTACATATAGGTCAATACCTATATGTAGCCTCACCATGGTAACTCCAAACATGGCCATGTAACATGTCTAGGATCATGGAATTGTCCCCCCAATACCATTCTGGTATTGGGGGGACAATTCCATGCATCCCCGGGTCTCTAGCACAGATACTGCCAAATTTGCTTTCCGGGGTCTCCACTGCAGCTGCTGCTGCTGCTGCCAACCCCTCAGACAGGTTTCTGCCCCCCTGGGGCCTGGGCAGCCTGGTCCCAGGAAGGCAGAACAAAGAATTTCCTCTGAGAGAGGGTGTTACACCCTCTCCCGTTGGAAATAGGAGTGAAGGGCTGGGGAGGAGTAGCCTCCCACCAGCCTCTGGAAATGCTTTGATGGCTACAGATGGTGCCCATCTCTGCATAAGCCAGTCTACACCAGTTCAGGGATTCCCCCAGCCCTGCTCTGGCGTGAAACTGGACAAAAGAAAGGGGAATGACCACTCCCCTGACCAGCACCTCCCAGGGGAGGTGCCCAGAGCTCCTCCAGTGTGTCCCAGACCTCTGCCATCTTGGATTCAGAGGTGTTGGGGCACAATGGACAGCTCTAATTGGCCAATGCCAGCAGGTGACGTCAGAGACCCCTCCTGTTAGGTGCTTACCTTTCTCAGTAGCCAATCCTCCTTTCTGGGCTATTTAGGGTCTCTGCAAGAGCTCACCAGAGTTCCTCTGCACTTCCCTCTTTGACTTCTGCCAAGGATCGACCGCTGACTGCTCCAGGACGCCTGCAAAACCACAACAAAGTAGCAAGACGACTACCAGCAACATTGTAGCGCCTCATCCTGCTGGTTTTCCTGACTGTTTCCGGGTGGTGCATGCTCTGAGGGCTGTCTGCCTTCACCCTGCACTGGAAGCCAAGAAGAAATCTCCCGTGGGTCGACGGAATCTTCCCCTGCCAACGCAGGCACCAAACTTCTGCATCAGTGGTCCTCTGGGTACCCTCTCATCCTGATGAGCATGGTCCCTGGAACACAGGAGCTGGGTTCAAGTGTCTCCCACAGTCCAGTGGCCCTTCTGTCCAAATTTGGTGGAGGTAAGTCCTTGCCTCCACACGCCAGACAGCAAACCTGTATACTGCATGATTTGCAGCTGCTCCAGCTTCTGTGCACTTTTCCAGGACTTCCTTTGTGCACAGCCTAGCCTGGGCCCCCAGCACTCCGTCCTGCATTGCCCAACTCGCTGAGTTGGACTCCGACATCGTGGGACCCTCCTTTGTGACTCTGAGTTGACCGCTGTCCTCAGATCTTCTAAGTGCCTGTTCTGGTACTTCTGCAGGTGCTGCCTGCTTCTGTGGGAGCTCTCTGAGTTGCCGAGCACCCCCTCTGTCTCCTCCTCCAAGGGGCGTCATCCTGGTCCTTCCTGGTCCCCAGCAGCTTCCAAAATCCTCAACCACAACTCTTGCAGCAAGGCTTGTTTGTGGTATTTCTGCGTGGAAACACTCCTGCATCCTCCAGCACCCTCTGGGATATCATCTGACCAAAGGAGAAGTTCCTGGCACCTTCCGTTGTTGCAGAATCTTTGGCTTCTTCCACCCAGAGGCAGCCATTTTGCACCTTCATCTGGGGTTTAGTGGGCTCCTGCACCCCGTCGGACACTTGCGTGACTCTTGGACTTGGTCCCCTTCTTTTACAGGTCCTCAGGTCTAGGAATCCATCTTCAGTGCTTTGGTAGCAGCTGTGGTTCTTGCAGAATCCCCTACCACGACTATACTGTCTTTCTGGGTTATTAGGGTAACTTTACTCCTACTTTTCAGGGTCTTGGGGTAGGGTATTTTGGACACCCTTACTCTTTTCTCACAGTCCCAGCGACCCTCTACAACCTCCCATAGACCTGGGGTCCATTCGTGAATCGCATTCCACTTTTGGAGTATATGGTTTCTGTTGCCCCTAGGCCTATGTCTACCTATTGCATCCTATTGTGATTCTACATTGTTTGCACTACTTTTCTTACTGTTACTTACTTGTTTTGGGTTTGTGTACACATAATTTGTGTATATTACTTACCTCCTAAGTGAGGGTATCCTCTGAGATACTTCTGGCATATTGTCACTAAAATAAAGTACCTTTATTTTTAGTAACTCTGAGTATTGTGTTTTCTTACGATATTGTGCTATATGATATAAGTGGTATAGTAGGAGCTTTGCATGTCTCCTAGTTCAGCCTAAGCTGCTTTGCCATAGCTACCTTTAACAGCCTAAGGTGCTAGAAACACTTCTATTCTAGGGATAACTGGACCTGGCACAAGGTGTAAGTACCACAAGGTACCCACTATAAGCCAGGCCAGCCTCCTACAGACATTGTACAAGGCAGCCTCGTACCCTATGTCTATGGCCACTGCCTGTTCCCTTTCAATTCTCTATTTTCAGATCACTGTGCCCCACTCTGGCTCCTTCTATATGTTCTGCTGCCCACCAAAGGTCATCCTGTAGTATATTTCACTGTACATATATGTTGCAATGCTTTGATAGTGTTGTACTAATATATTTGTGAATCATTAGACTGACTCCAGATTGTTATATGTTTCAAGAATGTTTATTTAGGTGCTAATAAGTATTGGGGTATGTGCAAGGGGCTGGGGTGATGGTGAAGGAACGTCCATGGTAGAGTCCAGTCTCTTGGTATCACAGGTGCATTGTCCCAGGGCGCATTGGAAGGGGAGCAATGGCAGTTCAAGGTGGACAGGGTAACAGAGTGGGACAGAAGGGTGACTATGAGGAGAGTCCTATTTCCTGGCGGGGGTCTTGCCAATGTTCTCTCTCTTCTGCCTGGATCACAGGGACCGTTTGTGGGGTGGTTCTCCTTCTGCAGGGGGTGGGGTGCTGATGGCCTGTTGGTCCTGTGGTGGGACCTCCTGTCCACTAGCGCCGGCAGAGGTGGAAG
Organism: Pleurodeles waltl; assembly: GCF_031143425.1. NCBI lineage: Eukaryota > Metazoa > Chordata > Amphibia > Caudata > Salamandridae > Pleurodeles > Pleurodeles waltl. The sequence goes on along the minus strand of NC_090437.1, from coordinate 736,230,655 downwards.
GCTGTTACTCGGTTTGGCTAGTGTCAGGCGCCCTTTGTTGTGCCATTGCCTCCCTCATGGTCTTTCCCATGTCAGCCAGCACCCCTGCAATGGTGACCAGGATGGTGTAGATTTTTGTTAGGTCATCCCTGATCCCCAGGTACTGTCACTCCTGCAGCCGCTGGGTATCCTGCAACTTGGCCAGTATCTGGCCCATGGTCTCCTGGGAATGGTGGTATGCTCCCAGGATATTGTAGAGTGCCTTGTGGAGAGTGCGTTCCCTGAGCCTGTCCTCCCCCTGTCGCACAGCGGTCCTCCCAGCTTCCCTGTTGTCCTGTGCCTCTGTCCCCTGAACCATGTGCCCACTGCCACTGACCCCAGGTCCTTGATCGTCCTGGGTTTGTGGGGTTGCCTAGGGTCCCTGTAGTGGTGGACACACTGCTGATTGACGTGTCCTGGGGACAGTGGCATGGGCCCACTGAGTGGGTGCTCTGGTAGTGTTTCCTGAAAGGGGAGGCTCTTTGGTGGGTTAGGACTGTTGCAGGGGAACCGACTGTCCAGAGGCCCCTGATGGGCCAGGTTGGTCATCCTGATCCAGACGAGCAGAGCTGCTGTCGTCCCAGTGGGCCTCTTCAGGGGGGGGACTGGATGTAGTTGGCACCTCCTCTCCGGTGACGTTGAGTTGGGGTCCTGGTGGGAAGCAAATGCATTGTTAATGTATCTGCGTGGACCATATTGTGAATGGGTGTGTTTCCATCTCTGGGACTTCCCTGTCGGGTTTGCCAGTGGTGATTTTGTGGGATGGGTGAGTCTCTCTACTGGGCATGCTGTGGTGATGGGTGTCCATGCAGGTCTGTGATGGGTTTTCATGCACTTGTGTTGCATGAAGGGCTTGGTATTGGGATGGGTGGTTTGTGATAGTGGGGTATATGTGAGGCGGTGTAGTGATGGGGGTGAGGGTAAGTGTAGGAGTTTGTGATGGCATGCAGGTAGGGTGGGGGGGATATAATAATAAAGATTTGCCTTACCAGAGTCCAGTCTTCCTGCTACTCCTGCGAGGCCCTCAGGATGCATGCTCGCCAAGACTTGCTCCTCCCATGTTGTGAGATGTGGGGGAGAAGGTGGGGGTCTACCGCCAGTCCTCTGTATAGCAATCCGGTGTCTTGATACCATGGAACGCACCTTCCTCCGTAGGTCGTTCCACCTCTCATGATGTCATCTCTGGATCTTGGGTGCTGTCCCACGGCATTGACCCTGTCCACGATCCTTCACCATAGCTCCATCTTCCTTGCAATGGACGTCTGCTGCACCTGTGATATGAAAAGATGTGGCTCTACCTGGAAGATTTCCTCTACCATTACCCTTAGCTCCTCCTCAGAAAACCTGGGGTTTCTTTGGGGTCCCATGGATGTGGTGTGAGTGATATGTGTGAGGATGTGTGGGGTGATGTGTTGTGGTGTATGCTGTGGTGTGCATGAATGGTGTATGGGTGATGGTGGTCTTTGCCTATGACTGAGTGGGCGCTCCTTGCTTGTCTCTCTGTGCTTGGTCTCTTTTTTTTTTGCTGTAAGGGGTTGTGGGTATTGAGGGTGTGTGTTTTATAGTGGTTTGGGTGTGTGGGTGTGGTGTGTGTATGTGTGTCAGGTGTGTGTATTATGAATAGTCCAATGTGGTGTAGTTTTGTAAGTGTGTGTGTGTATTTTGAGCGCGGCAGTGTGTACCATCAATTGTTTACCGTGGTTGAAAGACCGCCCCTGTGATTTGTGGGTCGTGATACTGTGGGTGTATTCCTGTTGGTGTAACAGTGTGGGTTTTGCTAACGCCAGTTTATCACTGACCTTTGGTCTGGGAGCCTTGAGTGGGTGTCTGTAGAGTGGCAGATTTCTAAGTATGGGTCTCAGTACCTGTGGCAGATTACCACCGCGCTCACGGTATGTTGGCGGCCGTCACGGCGGTAGGTGGCATTTACCACCAGAGTTGTATTGAGGGCCTTAATCTTCCTGTGCTGATCCAAAATGAATATGTCCTTGGGTAATGTAACTGGTGCTTATGTAAAGCACTCCAGTACCTTCGGGTTGAGTTCTCGTTGTATAAAACCGCAAAAATGAAAAACACACGACCGTAGACGTAGATGTTTTGTTCTACTTGTGATAGTCTCCCGCAGTATTGCACATAATGCGCTAAAATGTCACACGTAAGTGCACTGAAAACGTTTAAGTCATCACACATAATTAAATGGAAATCTTGACAGCTATCCATCATTGGCCCCATTGTGTCCCAACGAGAAAGAAGTTGTCCTGATATTGCAGTCGTGTTCGTCACTGTCTCCTACTGAAATAGTTCCTCCTGTTTCAACTGCAAATCTTCCCTTCTCAGGAATGCAGCCAATAGATTGGATGTTGACTGCAGCCAAATTCCTTTCCCTGGGAGCCATGCAATCAGAGTATGCCGTGCCCTAACAGGACTTTAGTATAAAATTAAATGTTGTGAAGTAAAATTGCTAGTTCAGACCAAAACATTTGCACATTTCGGTAACTGCGCCACCTTATCTATTCCTGGAGAGGACGTTCACAGCTACGTCATACTGTACGTAGCCGGAAGCATGCTTTTTAATTACCCATTGGCCTTCCCCGTACACCGTACACCCCGTGAAAGAGAATAGCTGTCGGACTCTGCAGCATTCGGTTGCTTGGACGTAAATTATCCGGCGTCGCGGGCACATTAATTTACGATGTGCAATATATTTAACATGTGAAACTAGGATCATACAGCAGCCACTGTTTTCGCTCTCCAATGAGCTTCTAAAACAGGAGCATTTTATAGCATGCGGGGGAAAATCCAATCTGGATTTAATTTTAGTTTTGTCAGGATTTTGGGAACAGTTATCCATTCAGAGTGAACGCTGAACCGACGTCTCCCCTCTCTGACAGAGCACAAGTTACGCCAAAGGTAAACAAAGGAGCGCAGTCTGGAGGTCGTGTAGCTGCTTGCCCTGTGTTCCCGCTGCAGAGCCTTGCATACCATCACTGGAGCTGTCTGACTGCAAGCAGAAGCAGGTCACACTGTGTGAAAACACATGTCTCTTTACCCCTTCTGGAATGCAGGGCTGCAGTTTATACACAGAATAGCAATACAGTAGACAGGCCTTCCAAACGCGTTTTCATTTAACCCACTTGACTTCCGAGTAGTTTCTCAGCAAGCGACGCCAGCTCTGCAGCTTTTGTTTGTGATCATGCCTGGAAGGTGTACAAACAAAACGCGACTGTGCGAAAGTTTACCTTTGTGTAACACCGAGGCTGGCCCGCAGTGATTGCTAGTATTTAAGTGAAGTGCAAAATAGTCTGCTCTGTACCTGTGTACACTCTAATTCTAGCCCGAGGATTACAGGACAAAAGTGTGTTTTTAATGATAGGTATACTACGTGCGAGCTATTCTTGAATGGTGGGTGTTTGATAAATAGCTGTGCAAGACGCATCTTGTGCTGTATTGAAAGCAAAATGGGGCATCCCGGAGGATGCATGCATGTATCTCCTTTTCAAACGGTTCAAAGTGTTCTTCAAACGTTATTATGCTACACCCAATGCAGTGGAGTAACGAACGTAAGCCCCCCCCCCCCTTCAAAGTACCCGTAGGTCACCCCTCCCTACTGGACCCAGTCAGGTGCCTGCCGCCCGTGCATTATGTACTGTGCTGAGGGGGGCCCTGGAGCTCGCCCCCCCCCCCGCACAGCGGGGAGTGAGGGGGGTCTTTGTTACACCACTGACCCAATGAGCAAACTCCTTTCCAGTGGGGCCTCCACAGACTGAGCGGGGGCAATATAGGTGGGTAGGGTGACGGTGGGTAGGTTTTAGGGGAGGCAGCTAACTAAATCAAGTATATGTATATATGAATGTAAATGGGTACCAGATATATTTGTCTGTTCACTGCATCCTTCTCCATGCTTTTCAGGCCTTCTACGTATTCCTCCTTTCTTGTTGCAATCTTTTTCTCCTTTCAATGAAACCTACAAACCACTCTCCTGTCTCGGCTCCCTGTGGTCTTATGCCTCACATTTCCTGTTACTGCCTGTTTTAAAGCAACCTTTGTGTAGTGTCCCACTCTCAGGGGTGGCCCCTACATGGTCGGGACATCTTGTCTCTCTCACCTGTCCCTGCTCTCTCAATTCATTAACCTCCTGCTGTCAAAGGCAGCTCTCCTGTCAACACTCCCTTTGGCACCTCTCCCATCTCCATCCTTCTCCCAGTCACAGACTACCCCTCATGTTAGTCTCCAGTCTTCCATCACTTCCCATTTCTCCCATCACTGTACACCTAGGGGCATATTTAAGAGCCCCTAGCACCACCTTATTGCCGCCATAGCGTAATTTTTTTACGCTAAGGTGATGCTGAAAAGTGGCTTATTCCACGCACCATATTTACAAAGTGCATGCATTGCGCCACTTTGTAACCCCTTGCGCCACATTATGCTTACGCCAGGTGCAATGTATTGTAATGGGGGGTGACAAAATGGCGTAAAGAAATCTAAAAGATTTCTTTACACCATTTTTTCGACATTTTTAACGCCTGCACAGAGCAGGAGTTACAATGAGGCTCCCGTTGTTTACAATGGGCCTCTAGGTGCTTTGCAGGATTAGCATCAACATTTTTGACGCTAATCCTCCAAAGCCCCAAAAATTTGACTACTGTCATGGTGTTCATCATGGTGGTGTTAGGGGGGTGCTAAGGGGTGCAGGAAAAGTGGTGCTGCTTATGACGCAGCACCACTTTTCTTAAATTTGGCCCCTCATTTTTAGTATTTATTTCCCCGGCCACTGTTCTCCACTATCATCACCACTCCTTTCACTCCATTTCTCCCCAGCCAGTACCCTCCACCCAAGTCATTCCATCACTCTTCTCACAATCCTCTCACATTCTTTCAACTTATTTGCTATCACTCACTGAATGTCACTCTTAATAGCTTTCCTATTTCTTGTCATTGGTTACTTTCACTGTCGCTACTTCTGCTTGGAAGGAATAGCTACAACATTTAATTATTTCTATTCTTATCTTAAATTAAAATGCACGCGATACCCCTGGCAAAGTATGCTTGGTATGCATTTGCCATTTTATATAACTCGATAAGTTGATTAATTTCTTTCAATTTCGAGCATTCTATTTCTTTCCTGCATCAAGTACTAAGGATAGGGAAACTAACACCACCTTGCATCTGAGGTTTTTGAGCTGGCACCTATCTGCAAAGCCTAGACTCTGGATGTTCCCTGTGTACACTGGGTACCCAGCCCTGACCCAGACCTCTTCCTAACTCATTAACTGCAGAGCATGGACTCCGTCCCTCCCCATGGCACTATATCTTAAGTGCTTGGCATCTAGGTGTTTTGTCTGCTGTATGTCTCTCCCGTCTAGTGAGCCTGGCTTTCCTAGCTATCACATTGGTCATAGTGGCTGCAGAGTGTGGCCTCTAGCTCTCACACCTGTCGCCTGGTGGTATCTGATCTTGCCTCTGCGTCTATATATTGTCAGATTTGCTGCACGGATTGTTTATTGTGTTTCTCTCCTGTGATACTGACTGCAGAGCAACCTCTGTTCACTGGTTGGAGAAATTGGGTTCAGTATCTCTCATCCTTCACACTAGCCGCATGCCTCTGCCTCTCAGTATCTTCAGTGTCACAACTGAGACTCTTAGCTCCCGGACAACACTGGCTGGAACATGGTCTCTGGGCTTCGCGCCTAAGGCACAATGGCAGCACATAGCTACGTTTCCTCCAGATCGCTCTGGCTGCTGACCTGGAAGATGGATTTCATTCTTTTGCACCCTGGCAGCAGGACAGTGCCTCAGGGTACTTCCCCTGTCACGCTAGCTGCAGAGCCTCTTCTCTGGGTTTCTCACATTCTTGCTGCAATCCTGACCTCCGGAATTCATGATGGGGAGTGGTTTGTTCCATAGGATTCAAGATTCCTAATTAATGTAATTCAAATGTAATTATTGAACAGTCCCGTTTTATATAGGAAGGTGAATCGAATGTCAGGTGTATGGAAAACCGGGAGAGTCAGAATTTAGAAGTTAAACTATTGTAGAAAAGAAGTTGCAGAGTTGCTGAGATTAGAACGCATTCCTTAATAGAAAACCATATACCATCAAAGACAGAAATTGGCTTAACTCAAAATGTTACAGTCAACATTTTATTATGACTGCCAGTTTGATACTGTGCAGATGCCTGTTTATGAGCAAGGCAAGCAGAATGACTCACACACCACATGGCGGAGTCAAAGAGTTCATTGTTCTCACTCTGAACATCAAAGTTCCACTGGAGTTGAAACTGGTTGCAATACAACAATTTTTCTTTGAATTATGGCTAATAAAGTTTAACGGAAACCCTAGCTTACTCTTGGCTGAGTCCTGTCAGCATTTGTGCATGGCATTAGCATTGGTTCAGGTCTCCAGACTTTCCTTTGAGATGGCAGGGTATGAAAAAACAGGAATGACAGGAAAGCCTTGTGAGAACTGACTTGGAAAAACATTCACCTCAAAGTTGTCAACATTGCATGGCATGTTGAAGATCGGTGATAATTTGCTTCTTAAGACTGACATAAGAGAGAAGGTGTAATTATGAAAAGTTTTGTGTAATTTTGTACAAATAAATCTTTTTTTTAGAGGTTCTTCTAGATGGGTCCACTGCCTTTGACACTGCTAATCATCCTACTCTGCCATCTTCTATTCACTCAGTAGTCATCATAGTCCTAGCGACCAAATGGCTTGCTTCCTATCTCTCTGATGGTTCTTCCTCATTCACTTATAGCTCCAAGTATTCAATGCCTACCTCACTTGAAATTAGTGCTCCACCAGGCTGTGTCTTTGGCTCTTTCTTTTATTACTTTACACCACCTCCCTAGGAGACATCATGTCATACCTTCCCTTTGAATATGACACTGTAATATATTTTTAATTTCATACTTTCTCTTTCCTCTGTCAGTCCTGTGAAACCAATTATCTCACAGCGGTCTTTCAATAGATAACATTATTGTCCCTCAAGCTAATTACCTCCCAAACTAAGTTTCTGTACTTCGCATACTCATTTTCACCTCCCTCTAATCGACTTCATCCACTCCCCGCTTACACCCTTTCATTTGTCTCCTCTGCTAGAAACCTTGTGGTTCCCTTTAGCCCACAAATAAAAATGAAATCTAAAATAATCACTGAAGTTACCACAGCCCAACGTGAGACCGGCCCACATATCTTAGTACAGCCAAGGCACTTGTCAGCTCACTAGTACTCAGCAGATTGTACTACTGCAATAGTGGTCCACCCCCATATTTCATTACCCCATTCAGCAAGGTTCTGAACTTTGTCATCAGAACATTGTTCAGTCTATCTCTGTGTAATCTCACCTCATCATTTCACAACAAAACTAGTTGGCTCTCTGACAAAATTAGGCCCAGGTGCAAGCTACTGATGCTTATATTCAAAACAGCGACTGATATGGCCACAGACTACCACTCTAACATGCTTTCCTGCTAAACACCAACCCGAAGTCTAAGCTGTCAGTCTGGATCTTCTACTCTTACCCACTTCCAGTTTGTGTGACTGTAACCATTGTTGCCCTCTAAGGTGAAACTCTATACCACTATACTTCTTTACGTTAGTGCAAGGCACTCCCTCCAAGAGTTGAATAATGCACTGAAATATCATCTATATCAATTTAAAGGACATGAGTCATTATTGCCCCATTTTCTGACTACGTTGTAAACATCTATACTATGGATCTCAATTGCTTTACTTCTTGCAGCAGTGGGTCTTACTAGATGTAGACATGTACTTTGATCTATATTTGCCTTCTTTGCCATTAGCCATACAACTGACACAATTTTCCTCACCACAAATGGTCACTTTGGCTTAATGTTAAACATTTTACCTCGCTGTGTAAGTTATAACTATTGTTTTTCTTGTACAACATTTCTGCCTAAATGTTACTAATGGTAAAAATAACCTATATAAATACAATAAAGAAATGGCAGCAAAGAAAATATTTAAATATATTTACAAACATTAACAAGAGTTGAACTAAAGTCAAGAGAAATCAACAAATAGGGTCTCCAAGGCACACACACTAAATAGACTTGCTTGTATTTTTGTGTCATAGCCTGCACGCAGCTATGATATGTCACTCTGTCCCCAATAAACCTGCATTGCTTTCCTTCATTTATTTTGTGTGCACGCAATATGATATCCGTAATTTCATAGCAAATGATTTGGCTACCTACCCGTAGCAACATTTCTGTTTTCTATTCTGCAACCAGCACTTACGAATAGAGGCGTCTCACTTCCAAGATAGACATTCACTAGTTAAGTAAATGAAAATAGTTGTACTTCCAGTGATAAAAAGTGCCTCACATCCTTTGACTACTTCTTTTATACCTACATATCTTTTTTGAAAGCGGTCAGAAATCTATCTACTGAAATTTCCCTCTAATAGAGGAGGGTAAACAGGACTTTTATTTATAAAAAGGAACCACATCTATAGCCAGAGCTCTCTCTCTCTAAAGGCAAACCAAAAACTGAGGGAGGAAGGGGAAGGTAAGAAATGGCCACAGGCACTATGATGGCCAGAGACAGAGGTGGACATCTTCACTTCACACCCTTTTCTGCTAAAGTTCACCTAGTCCCATCTCAAACCCTAGTTTCACCAATGACTGAAAGTGTGCACCTTTGTGTGGTTATGATATGTCTCTATTGTTGTGTTGCCTGTACAGATGGGTTGTATGACAGTATATCAACCACAAAAATATTGTGACAAAAAGTATAATTGTCAAAATATTGACAACCATTACATAAACTTTACATACATGCAATGAAAAGTACGAGAATATGGACTAAGAAAATATCATGGCCACAATATCAACATTATACTGGTAAGTATATGTACTTAATTGCAATTAACATCATGGTAATATATTAATATGTAAAAAAATTAACATTAACATTTATTTATTACAAAATAGTTGTGCAAATACATATAATTTGAAAATAATTTTATAAATGAATACTTTAAAAATGTAATATTAAACTGTAGATTAAAATAAACTAATCACATGAAAACTTATTTATGATACAAACAAACTAATTTATATTATATAATGAAACACAATGTAAACAAGTAATTTTTTAAATACATTTAAAAGGCTATATTCACTGAAAATTGTTACAATTATTAATGATTTGAGGAAACATGCATCACAATTTAATATTTTAAAATATTTAACCACACAAGAAAAATAGAAAATAATTAAAAAAATAGTCAAATATGCAAATAATTAATACATTAAAAACTGGAGAGTTTTAAATTAAATTCCAGTAACTTGTAGTACCCTAACTCCAAACCAAAATTAGTAAGCAATTCAATAATAGAAAATAAAATACACTATTCTTACTGCAATCTTACAAATATTAGGAAAAATATTTACTTTGTGTGTGGAGGGATGTCAGCTTTTCTATTCCATCTTCAATACAACAAACATTGTTGAATGTGCATACATGAGGGTCAAAGAGCAGTCACATTTACTGTCTTATCTACAATATTTACAATATAACAAAACATGATAAAAGTACATAGATGGGAGGATTAGATTGTCGATGCTAACTCCAGTCAAACAAAAACTGGGGAAAATGCATACTTGGCGGTGGAAAGGTTTACTATGCTAGCTCCAGTTTGACAAACAATGGGGAAAGTGCATACCTGAGTGGTGGTGATATTTACTAGTCCAGTTCCTGTACAACAGACATTGGGCAAATGACCTATGTTTAGGGACACGATTAGAATTACTGTTCTAGATTACGTTTTACATATACTTTGGTCTAGGTTTGGCGGGGGTCATATTTAATAATCAAACTTTTTTAAACAAACATTAGAGGTGTTCAGATTTATTATTCTAACTCCAGTCCAGAAACATTGAGCATAGAGCATGCATTTGGAGTGGGGGTGTTGAATTTGATTTACTATTCTAACTAATTGCAACAAACATTGATGAAAGTTCATAAATTGGGGATTATAGGTTAAAGTAACTATTCTCTCTCCAGTCTAACAATCATTGGGGAAAGTGCATACATTGGGAAGTCGTCAGATTTATTATTCAAACTCCAGCCTAAGTTACATTGGGATTGAGACATTTCGTGAACTGGGGCCGATTAACTATTTTTTCACATATCTAACGACATTTGGGAAAGTGCATACATTAGGAGCAGAGGGTTAGATAAGAAGGTTTTAACATGGGACCGGGTCAGAATAATTATTTTAGCTTGTGTTTAACAAAGATTGAGTACTGCATACTTAATGGAGGAAGAGGTAAAACAACCATTTTAACTCTGGGAAACATTTGGAAAAGTGCATACCTTAGAGTGGATCAGATGTACTATTGTAACTCCAGTCAACAAACATTCAGGAAAGTTCATACTTTAGAGTAGAGGACCCCAATGTGTTGCTCATGAGCAACATTTGCTTGCAGAACATTAAAGTGTTGCTCTCCATTTCTCTTTTAAGTCAGCACGCTACTGGCAGCACTGGATTTCCCTTCTTTGCTTTGAAGGTAGTATTTTTCTTTAACTGTCTAAATGAATGACTGGCTAAGGGCTCCAGTGGCCAGAAAATTGCTCTTTGCATGGAGGAAGCATGCTTGGTTTTGGTGTCCGCCTGTTTCCACTGAGAGACCACTGCACAACCATGGCCCAGTTTTGGCTGGAGCACTGCAATCTTTCAAGCCTGGCACAGATGAATGCTAGCATGGACCTTACTTACCAGTTGCTCTTTCTGTATTTGTCGGTGGCCTCATCTCAAAATATGGCAGATACTACTCAGCACCAGTGACAATCCCACACAGCTTCATCAGTCTACCATCTCTACAAAGCTTACAACCAACATCACTGCTTATCAAACCAGTCAGTCTGGGTCTGGTTTCTGCATACAAACCAGTTCTAATTTACAAGCATGCATGATCACAGTGTGTTAGTCAGATGGCTGCTCAGAGTCAGCCCAGCCCCAATGCATATGCAGTCCCAGCTAGAATAAATGCACTCTACATGAGCTTGTGGGCTTTGGCAATATTCTCACAGGAATTTGTTAAAATACTTACTTACTTGAGAGCTTTAAGGGAAAACATTAATGGGTCAGTTTGGATGTTCCTAGTCCTTCAAGAGCAGCACAACATTTTATGTAGTTTGCTTCCACTTGAAATCAATTAAAAAAGGCTTCCATTGGGAGAATTATTACCCCTAGTTATATTGATATTTTAACCCTATTACATTTTAATACAATTAGCCTGTGATATAAAATGTATTATTTATTAATACGCTTGCCAGTAATAAATTAAGATGAACACTTAAACTACATCATAAAATGATCCTTAAATCAGACCATCCATGTATCGAACTGTGTTATTGATCAAATATTATCCATAATATACCATGTCGAAAATCTTTCCCCATCAGTCACTGGGGAGAGTCTTCAAATCTGTCAGGTTTTCACAGATAAAACTGGGCTAACATGATTTATAATGCACTGTCGGTAAATGTAGCAGGCATTCCTTTGGGTGCCATTCCTCAACCCCTGTGTAAAGTGGTCTTTATATCATTTTAACAAATCTTGCTAATAACCACAGCAACATATCATTTTGCACCAAAGCCTCCAAACCATATGTGTTCTTCAAAACCTGTTTTGAATAACGGTAATGGCCTAATATTCTAAACAGAAACAATTGGCCACACAATTACACAGTGATTGATTGGAGAACACAGCACTCTCCTGCAAAGGGGAATTTAATTCCTACCAAGTATTGACAATGTTACTGGTGTGATGTTCTTTAAAACACACCATTTGCACGTTGTTCCCAAAGTTCCTAGGAGGGATAATTTCTACACACCCTACTTGATTTTCTTTAAATCCTATGATTTAGGACCAAGGTTGCTGATTTAGTGAGAGAATCAAATCAACATTTGTCACTATATTTCCTAACAATTATAGAATCCCAGATGCCCTGTAAAGGGATTTTACATTGTAACACTTACTGGCCAGTATATACTAGTTTAGCATATTAAAATACCCAGTGTGCTAATACATTTCCCTAATTTCTGTGGGTGTGGTGAATATTTTTCCCTCCTCTGCAAAGTGTTATTTAAATCCTAACAAGATGTAACGGTGTCACGTATATGCTTTCAAATGGACAATGCGCCAATAAATTTCCCCAAACTTTTTCGTTGGAAGGCGTGTTAGTTAATTCTTTCTTCAAATCCCGTACATGAACGATTGTGTCTCTAAATCATCAAATAAATTACTTAATTAGAACAACCAGCTTCTTCTGTAAGCTAGTCTTTAAACTATGCCTGGTGGGTCAAAATTACTGCATGGTGTTCTATAAAAAGCACTGTTTAACATTATGGGTTCCAATCCCATCTTGAGAAAGAACTACCTTTTCTTCTGTAAAGTGAATCCTTGAAATATGTTGAGTAAATGACTTAGCTTTTTTTGCTAACAAAATAAACTACATCCACCTAAAATCCGTTGTGAGAGAATGGCCAACTCATCTGTGAATCAGATATTAAGTAGGAATCCAGATAAACGTAATTGCAACTTTCGTACAATAAGTTATTTTGCATGTTCCATGTGATGAGAATGTTGTTTGTTCTATTTCTTATTGCAATCCATTGCTTTACTGCTATGTAATATTCTTGTTATAATATTAAGCTCTGGCAATACTTTTGGCATCATCTGCACAGTACTATTTTCAATTGAAGAAATATTTTGGTCACTATTTACTTTTATACACAGGGTTGCTCATAGCTAAACACAGGTTGAGGACACATGGTCTAAACTAAGAATTATATGGATTTGTATTTGAAAATGCTAAGGCAGCCCTTGGTACTTTGCAGATGGTGAACAATTTTAAAATTCCATCCAACGCTAGTTTAACCAACTAGAGTGGCCAAGATAACAATGGGATGCTCTATGTATATATTGTTTCAAAAGAGTTGGACACATTTGCTAGTCTTTAGCAGCATTTGGTAGATTCCAGGTTGCTTTAGAAGCATTTGTTTGCCCATTATATTTTTCCAAGGCAGGCAGAGGTGGGCGTGTATGGCACCATTATGTGTATAATACATGAGATTCCTCAGTTCCTGTATTAAAAACCCATCTTTGATTTCTTTGTAATCAGTGACTTGTGATGCACACAGTTGCCTATTATAAAACATGACATAACCGCTGAACTGTAATAACTTGTTACAGTTGAGTTGTGAGTCATAATGGCAGTTGCCAAAGCTAGCAGTAGAGAGGAAAGGCAGGTCAGATCAAGAAGCATAATAAAGGTAGCTGTTTAAAGAACAAAATAAAAAAGTGGCTTTTCTTTCTTCTGTTCTGATTTTCTAGCTGTACAGTGACAAGCAGGAAGGAGATGTTTATAGCAACATATTTCGTTTTTGTACTCCTTAAGTACTTAAAGCAACGTTAGTATCATTCTGCATGTTTTAAACATTCTGAGCTGCTGCACCGTTTTTTAAAACAACTGACTTGTAAACTGATTCTAATATTGATTTGCATCAAATATCTAACGGCTTCTTCTTGATGTGTTGCATGCTCCCTCTTTCAATGACAGAGCCATACACCAAAGATTTAAATGGTTTGTGGGAAAGGTGATGGTATACCAATCGTATTGTAAGGAATACAGTACAACCTGCTGGACATGATGAGAATATTGCAAGATAGCTCAGAGTTCCATAAGTTCATAAAGGAACTCAGCCTTCAGCCTGATTCTTCTATATGTCAATGGAACTCCTCAGTAATTTACAATATCTTTATAATGTAGGACAGGTGGTACTTCATTCTATACCATGCGCACTCATTCCTACGTGCATAGTGAGGCAGAGGTGTGAAGTTTTAATGTTGCTATTCTGCAATCATAGGGCATGGAGGGCAAGACCTTTAAATAACAAGTGAAATATAAGCTTCGTTTGGTGTAAGGATTTCTCTTGGAAACAAATTGGGTGCAGCATAACTTAATGTATCTTTAATTAGCAAGGTAATTCATCAAAACAATTTATCATGAAGAGTGTGAAAGTATGTTGCAACGCAGTGTAGTTTGTAAATAGTCATCATCTCATGAAGGTGGTCTTTAATTTAGGGGCGGGTGAAATTCTCAGAGTTTCACTCCATGGAATTCCATGGAGTAACATGAAACTCCACTAGATTCCCTAGAGTTCTGCGAAAGGGAAGCAATAGGCATGTTGCACTGCTCGTGCTGATTTTTAGTGCAGAGGGCTCGTTACACACAGAGAAATCACCAAAAATGGCACCACACAGCATGACAAAGGGCACTGCTTCTTGAGCTGGTTTTACTGCTGCTCAAGTAAATTTTCTACTTGAGCAGCAGCTTTCTGACCGCAAACATTTGTGACTGCACACGACCCCCACGTTGCAGATGTGTGTAAATATTTGAGCTGGCTCTCAGGGATTAGAACAGATGGTGTTGGCTTCATCAAGTTGACAGATAATTTATGACACAACAATATCGAGAGGCAACTGAGAAAATAACACCAATGGCAGGGTTATTGGATTCACTTAGAGGAGATGCTATTCAGCTGAAGTCAGTTTTAGTTGCTGAAAGTTAAGAACTATAAGAAATTGGAGTATTGGTTAGGAGGGGGTGGTAGTAGCGCCACTCAGGCAACTATCCCATTCCTTGACAGGGTGAACCACAAACATCACTAAATTAACCACTGCTTAACCCACTGGCAGCTTGGCACAAAGCAGTCAGGCTTAACATAGAGGCATAGTGTAAATATTTGAGGAGCAAGTGAACAGTGATAAAGTGAGCACAAAACATAAGAAAAATCCCCAAAAAGTTGGAAAACTAAAGTACATTTTAATAAAGTTTTTAGTGGAAACAGTGCCAAAAACAGAAAGAGCCAACCATAGTTATGTGGTTATGCCACATCAGGACGAAGTCACAAGCTCAAGCTGACCGCGATGTAAAGAGGGGCAGATACAGGGACCAAGTTAGTCCACTGAGAGTTGTATCTTATGTCCTTGATGCAAACCTTTATGTCGCTCAGTGTCAGTTCCCATCAGGAGTTGAGTGGTGGTGCAGTGCGAAGTCCTGCATCGAGATGTATTGTGCTGCATTGGTGGCAATCAGGAGCTCAGAGGCCTGAGATGGGAGTTTCTGTGTTGAGTTGCAGCACTCTGTGTCAGTTCCAATGAGGCCGCTGATCAGGAGCTGTGAGTGTTGAAGTAAGCCTCAGCAAGGCCTACTAGTGCAAGGGGTTCACCCTTCTCTGCACAAAGTCCTCAGACCATATAGGAAGAGGTTGGCACAGAAACTGAAATAAAAGACAAAGTTTATTAAACCTCATGAGGTGGTACAACAGTTCAAACAGCACCCTTCGGTAATGTTTGAAGTAGCACACTGAACTGAGAGAGCATGGTCCTTTTATACCCACGCAGGGGCTAAAAGGAGGTGGTACAATTATAGAAGCAAGACTTGCATACATGTAAGGTCA
This sequence comes from Pleurodeles waltl, assembly GCF_031143425.1. NCBI lineage: Eukaryota > Metazoa > Chordata > Amphibia > Caudata > Salamandridae > Pleurodeles > Pleurodeles waltl. Next base: position 736,215,139 of record NC_090437.1, on the reverse strand, counting down.
TGTGGAAATGCACATTCGACAGGTAGGAGGGGCTAACAGTTTTCAAGGACTAACAGCTGCAGACCTTACTGGGCATGTGCGAAAGTGGGAGATGCTAAATATAACTTGTCACTAGGCAGATTTTCAAGAGTAGTTAACAGAAAGGTAGGACAGAGCACATGGTGAGCACATGGCAGCATGTGGCAGAGAAAATGGCTGCCATGAATACAAAATGGATTCCGCGAAATGTTCACAATAGTTACTAAATACAAGATGTCTTCTGCTAATGCTTAATCTAATCGCTGCTAAACTACAACATGAGGGGCTGCAATTTGAGGTCCAGTGTCATGCTGCGTCATGCTATATTGGTTCTGATCAGGAATTATGAGGAGCTGTGATGCAAGGTCCTATGTCGAGCTGCATTGTGGTGCACTGAATTTGATGGAACCCACAATTAGGCAGGGAGGAGTATACTCTTATTACAGCCTAGGGTGCAGGATCTGGGGTGCACTTCTTGGGGATCAAAACTCACTGCACTCAGAAGCTAGGAGCAGGGCTCAGGCAGGTGCATTGCAGGTCCAGCCAAGGTCAGTCCAGGGGGTCAGAGGGGAAGATGCAGAGAGGCCTCTGAAGCTTGGTGTATCCCTGTTGCTCACTTAGGTAGTCTGACAAATGACCCTTGGAGTCACACTGGGTAACCTGGGATGAAGGCAAGCAGGTCTAACCTTCCTACTCAGGCAGCAAGGCAGTCATTCAGCATTTTCCGAATTTCCTCAAGTCCAGGAGAGTTTTGATGAGTGACTGTAGGTATAATACTTATACGTGGTGCCAGCCTTTGTATGGGGGGACTTCCTGTCCTATCCCCACATCTGGTTCTGGAAAGTTCTTCCTCATCAACTGTTAAACCTCCAAAGGTCTTCACCTTCACCTGTCAAGGCTCCAATAGGCAGTGCAGGCCAGGTGTCATATTCCTTTATGTGTGCAACTCATCCCCAATCATCATGCCAGGATAGACCCTCCTGTCCAAGCCTAAGTCCCCTTTGTGTCACTGTCTAGAAGCAATACATAAATCACAACAGCAGGTAGTTATGTGACTCAGAACACCGGCAGAAAGTACAGCTGGGTGGGGCAAGAAAATGCCAACTTTCTAGAAGTGGAATTTTTAGAATTGTGACTTAAAATCCAACTTTACTTTTAAAAGTATTTTGTATTACAATTCATTTGAGGGTGAAAGTATATTTCTATCTGTTCCCAGTCCAAAGTTTGCTCTCATTAAATATAATAAGGTACCCACTGTTAGACATCAATAGGAGAGATAGGCCTTACAACAGTAAAGAACGACTTTAGGAGTGTTTCACTGCAAGGGCACATAAAACTTAAGTTAATATGTCCTACTTTTTAACTTCAATGCACACTGCCTTATGAGCACATAGGGCCTAATAAAGGGGTGAATTATACATTTTTAAAAGGAAGGTTTAGGCTTGTCATAATGTTTATTTTTCCAGGTCGAAATGGTTCTTTTAAAACTGCACTACAGGCTGCAAGGCTACTTTAGCGTGTGGCACTATCAGTGCTGCTTCCCACTAGTATCATTTAATTTAAAGGCCCTGAGTCCATATTGCACCATTTACTAGGACTTATTAGTAAATTAAATGTACCAATAAGGTATATGTCAAATGCATCATGTTTTAGGGCAAGAGCACAATCACTTTACCACTGGTTAGCAGGGAAAAAAGGCACACAGTCCTAATGCCAACAAAAAAAAATTCAGCAACAGACGGCAAACATCGGAGGCTGACCCTACAAAAAAGTGCTGTGTCAACATGTTCCTGCAGAAGCCAAAAGCTAGGGTAGACTAATCAATACATTTACTTCCCTATTTAGGTGATAGAAAGTGGACAATGGCCCGCTTTTGCTGTGGCACTTGTCAGTTCTATGCCCATCCAAGCCTAACTGTGTTCCCCTGGCATTGTCCTCCAGGGTTACTACACTAGCTCTTGGAGAACCCTTTACCTCATCTGTGGGTCTCATCTGTGTAGCTCCTGAACTTAACTTGCTCACAGATGCATCCCAGTAGGCAAACAGTACTACCATGGCCAACAAGGTGATGTAACCGAAAACACCCCCTTGGCTCAGACTTCTGTCTTCAACCCAGGGAAAACTCTACCCATAAAGACAACAGCCAGCAAGGCCACTGACTGCAGTCAGTTCAAGGTCCAGACCCCAGGCCATCCACTGCCAGGTGAGGGCTCCAAGCGGGTCTGTTAGAAATGGGGTTTTTGGTTGGCAGTCAGGTTACCTCCTGTCCAAGCAAAAGCCCTCACTCTAGTCAGGGTAAGTCACACACTATCCAAGATTATCCTGTGCCCACCCTCTGGTAGCTTGGCACGAGCAGTCAGGCTTAACTTAGAAGGCGATGTGTAAAGTATTTGTGCAATAAATCATACAATACCACCATATAGCACCACAAAAATACACCACACAGTGTTTAGAAAAATATATAATATTTATCAGGATAATTGTAGGTCCAAGAGAATAAAGTTGCAATGGAAAATTGTAGAAATATCACAGGGAAGTGATATAAAGTGTCTTCAGTCTTTAGAATGCAATACAGTGTCTTTCAAGCACAAAGTACCTGGTTTCTGGTGGAAAATCTCCTCAGAGGGCCACAGGAGAAGAGATGCGTGGAAAAAGGGGTGTGTGCGTCGATTTCTCCTCAGCACACACAGACTTGCGTCGTTCTTTTCCACGCGGGGAAGTCGGGCGTCGTTTTCCGGCGCGCAGACAGTCTCTTTTTGTGGATCGCGGGGATTACCAGATGTCCCGGGTCTGTGCGTGGATTCTCCTGCTTGTTTTCCGGCTGCGCGTCGTTCTGCGGGGCTGCGCGTCGAAGTTTCGATCTCACGGTAGGCGTCGCGTCGATTTCTCCTTGGAAGTCGGGCGGCGTTGTCCTTGCGAGGCCGTGCGTCGAAAGTTTGGTCTCACGGCAGGCGTCGCGTCGATTTCTCCTTGGAAGTCGGGCGGCGTTGTCCTTGCGAGGCCGTGCGTCAAAGTTTCGCACTCACGGTGGGCGTCGCGTCGATTTCTCCTGGAAAGTCGAGCGGCTTTGTCCTTGCGAGGTTGTGCGTCGAAGTCTCGATCGTCCCGAGGGCGTCGCGTCGATCAGCGTCGGTGTGCGGCGTTTTTCTCGCCGCGAAACAAGCTGTGCGTCGAAATTTTCGGCGCACGGAGCGTCCAAGTGAAAGGAAGAAGTCTTTTTGGTCCTGAGACTTCAAGGAACAGGAGGCAAGCTCTATCCAAGCCCTTGGAGAGCACTTTCACAGCCAGACAAGAGTTCAGCAAGGCAGCAGGGCAACAGCAAGACAGCAGTCCTTTGTAGAAAGCAGACAGGTGAGTCCTTTGAGCAGCCAGGCAGTTCTTCTTGGCAGGATGTAGTTTCTGGTTCCGGTTTCTTCTCCAGCAAGTGTCTGATGAGGTAGGGCAGAGGCCCTGTTTTATACCCAAATGTGCCTTTGAAGTGGGGGAGACTTCAAAGAGGGGCTAAGAAGTGCACCAGGTCCCCTTTCAGTTCAATCCTGTCTGCCAGGGTCCCAGTAGGGGGTGTGGCAGTCCTTTGTGTGAGGGCAGGCCCTCCACCCTCCCAGCCCAGGAAGACCCATTCAAAATGCAGATGTATGCAAGTGAGGCTGAGTACCCTGTGTTTGGGGTGTGTCTGAGTGAATGCACAAGGAGCTGTCAACTAAACCTAGCCAGACGTGGATTGTAAGGCACAGAAGGATTTAAGTGCAAAGAAATGCTCACTTTCTAAAAGTGGCATTTCTAGAATAGTAATATTAAATCCGACTTCACCAGTCAGTAGGATTTTGTATTACCATTCTGGCCATACTAAATATGACCTCCCTGCTCCTTTCAGATCAGCAGCTGCCACTTCAACAGTGTATGAGGGCAGCCCCAATGTTAGCCTATGAAGGGAGCAGGTCTCCCAGTAGTGCAAAAACGAATTTAGGAGTTTTACACTACCAGGACATATACTTACACAGGTACATGTCCTGTCTTTTACCTACACAGCACCCTGCTCTAGGGGATACCCAGGGCACACATTAAGGGTGACTTATATGCAGAAAAAGGGGAGTTCTAGGCTTGGCAAGTACTTTTAAATGCCAAGTCGAGGTGGCAGTGAAACTGCACACACAGGCCTAGCAATGGTAGGCCTGAGACAAGGAAAAGGGGCTACTTAAGTGGGTGGCACAATCCGTGCTGCAGGTCCACTAGTAGCATTTAATCTATATGCCCTAGGCACCTGGAGTGCACATGACTGGGGACTTATAAGTAGATTAAATAGTTCAATCAGGTATGATCCAAGGTTACCATGTTTACAGAGAGAGAGCATATACACTTTATCACTGGTTAGCAGTGGTAAAGTGCGCAGAGTCTAAAAACCAGCAAAAACAGTATCCAAAAAGAGGAGGGAGGCAGGCAAAAAGTTAGGGGTGACTACCCTAAGGCTGTCAGGTCTAACAGGGTCCTTAGGCAGGCCTCACTTCCAGTCGAAGGGCAGTCTAGGAATTCCCTACTTGCTTCCCTACCCTCTTATAATGCTCAGGGTGGGGGCACCAGCCCCGGGTGTCAGGTACCATACTTCCATTATTTTTTCCACCAGTCCAGGGGTGTCTCAATCATGGGTCTGCACCCCAAAGCTGAAAAGTTGTCTGGCAAGCCAGGACTTCCAGGGGGAGTCACCACCTCCCTTAAAGGTGACACACTGCACCTGTGTCATGCAGGGGTCTGCCTGGTACAGGTTTCTGCCCCGTTTTCCCTGTGACAGCACAGTGAGCACGTCCAGGCTAGATGTGGTCTCACCAGGTTCAGTCTTGAGGTGCTCTGTTCATAGAGCTGGCTACTGGTTATCCACTGGTCCTCCCTTGGGGGACTGTGTCCACCTCTTGCCCTCACCTGGCACTCTGTACTCTATTTTTGGGAGTAATACCCCCAGAAACCTGACCTTTCAGGGCACCCTGGGCGGCCGCTCCTCCTAGCTTGTCTAACAGCGGTGGTAACTCATTTCCCAAAAGGAGTCAATAGGCATCTGATGACTAATTATGACCTTCTTCTGGGTCACTTCCCTACACCATTCCACGTACACCAAAGCCATAAGACGGAAGATGTCCTGTCTGTGGGCCTGAGCAACCATATCCAACTGTCCAGTGTATTGCTCTCAGCAAACAAGTGTTTCCACCACCATGTCTGACTGGCACAGAGCTCCCTTAGGTCAGTGACAGGTATCCCATGAACCGTGACCTGATGGAAGTGATGACTTCCACTTTCAGAGATCTCACGTCTACCCTTGGAGTCCACCTCCCAGCTAAGGGACAAAAAAGCATGTTCTATCCTCAACTCCTAGGGACTGCCTCCCCTTAAGACCACATTGGCCACCCCTATAGAGTTCCCACCTTTGGGTGGTTTTGTACAGTAGACAAAGTCCCCCTGCTTGTGTCCTAACCAAGAACAATTAAAGTACCAGGGTTGGAAATGGGGCACCCTGTGACACCTCCATCAGAACCTCCTTCTAAAATCTTGGGAACCCTTTACCCCCTAAATATTTTGGGACCTATCTGTGTGACTTTGGACTGCCCCCCACTCTGCAGGGGTAACCTGAACCAACCTCCTCAGAGGCACACTAAGGTACCTTCATGTGGAACCTGATACTGAGCCACAGGTCAGCTTGTTTGGCAAGCTACATGGGGTCAGTGAGCTTGCTATTAGGTGTTGGCCTAGCTCTGTCATACAATGACTGCTCAAGTGCTCTCTTTAAAACAGATTGCAAGTGCTTACCTCACTACCCTTCCCCCAACCATCCAGTGCATGCAAAGGTAATCCATAAAATCCAGCAAGACTGGTGGAGTGGCTTCTGGCTGTTCACGAACTTCAAGCTATTCTTCTCAGGGGTGAGACCATACTTCCTGATAAGGATTTCTTTCATGAGTGGGTACTTCATCCTTTCACCATTCCGTAGGTCCAACAAGGAATCCCTCCCCTCTGTAGGTGCATGCTTTCAAAGACTGGCTCCCCAATCCTCTGTAAGGACCCTATGCATTTCTAGAGTGATCTGATATGCCTCAGACCACCTGTCTATATCATCTCCCACTTCAAAGTTAGGCACCAGGCCCTTGGATCTGTGGACCATTCTGTCTCTATTTGGCACAGTGCAGGTGATGTGTCTGTTACTACTGGACTTCTGCATTATCAAGTCCTTTACCTTTAGACTCACTTCCGTGTCTTTTCCTCAAGAACTAGCTTCCTCTCCTCCAAGACATGAGCTGTCTCTGCCTCAGCCTTCCATTGTCCTCTTATTGCCTCATCCCTTGTTGCTTTTACAGCCAGTTCCAGCTGGGTCACCAAAAGCGTTCAACTTCCCTGCCCTTTACTTTGTCAGGGGATAGGAGAGTAGAGGACACACTGCTTCCTTTATTGGACCCAGTAGGGGACCACACTCCTGTGGGTCTCTCTTTCTTTTCTGGTTCTGGGACAGAGAGCAGAAGATTCTCATCTCCTTCAAGCTCTGGAGCTGTTGTAAAGATATCTACACTCTCTTCTTCTCCTTGTCGCCCTTCTCCCTATCATCATCATCATCATCACCCCCCTTGTGTTTCAGATTACATCCTATGGACCTCCTTCCAGGCCCATGGGACTATCTGTTAATACATCTGCTTTGGTGAGCCCTTGACTAGCATCAGCACCCCACCTCCCTGCACAATGTCTTCTGTTCTGCCATACTCCATCTTTCAAGGTTGTTGAGATCTAACTCTATCTTTACAGGCAAGAGTCACAGGTGCCCAAATGAGTTGGAAATTCAATTTTCAGCCCAAAGGAAAAGTAGCCAACTGAGGAGCCAAACAAGTTGAATTTGATTTCAGATTATTTATATGGGATTTCATTTTTGTTCAACTCACTGAGTGGCACTGCACAACACAAGTACTGGATCCTACAGCTGCCACCAATATATGAAATTGGGCTATTGATTGAGGGAAGTGGAAGCCCACTTAGGCAACAACCACAATCGTTGTCAGGGTGAACCTCAGAAGTCAATAAATTAGGTTGTGCTTGACCCTCTAGTAGCTTTGCACAAGGAGTCAGACTTAACTTAGAGGCAATGTAATATGTGTTTATGCAGGACACAAATAGTAATAAAGTGGAAATACAACACAAGAAAAATCCCAAACCAATTTTGAACAATATTGTGCATTTAAATAAATAAAATGATACCAGAACAACAAAAAGCCAATCAGCTGAACTGGACATATTGACTTATAAAGAATTATGAAGAAATAGTGCCAAAAGGACACATCTCTAACCGTGGTTCTGTAGTCACACCAGAAAGGGCCAAAGTCATTGGTTCAGGCTGACTACAATAGAGTGCAGCCTGGATAAAGGGACCAGGTAAGCCCTGCTAAATTTTTTACTTTATGTACTTTATTCAAGGCTTAAAGCCGCTCAGCATCAATTCCCATCAGGAGCTGCAGTGTGGAGATGTGAGGTCCTAGATTGAATCATGTCTCGCTGCATTGGTTTTGATTAGGAGCTGCAGGGGGTGTGATGCAAGGTGCTGCATCAAGCTGCGTTGTGTTGAGTTGGTCCCAATGAGGCTGTTGATCAGGAGCTGTGAGGGGCTACAATTTGAGATCCTTCATCGAGCTGCATCATGGTGCGTCGCTTTTGATGGAACCCACAGTTAAGCACAGAGGATGCTGTTGCCAGCCGAGACTCCATGACCGGGGGAGACACCTCTTGGGCATTGGGACTCACTCCAGGCAGAGGCCAACAGCAGTGCTCAGGCCAGTCCAGTTGCAGGTCCAGGCAGGTCCAATGCAGAAGGTCAGCTGGCCAGTTACAGGGATGCCTCTAAAGCTTGTTGTGTCCCATGTTGCTCACACAGGAAGTCTGCAAAATTCCCCTTGAAGTCACTCTGGGTAGCCTGTGATGAAGGTAAGCAGGTCCAATCTTCCTACCCAGCCAGCAAGGCAGTCCTTCAGCAGCAGGACAGTCCTTCTTCTCTAATTTGCAAAGGTCCAGGAGAGGATGAGCAGTCTGGCAGTCCAATATTTATACATGGTGCCAGCCTTTGTTTGGGGGTACTCCTTGTCCTACCATAACATTTGATTCTGGAAAGTAATTCCAATTCTTCTGTCAAGGCTCCAACGTGTCTGAGGGTGACAAAAGGTAGGGCAGGCCCAGTGTCAGATTCCTTTGTGTGGGCAAGAGGTGAATGCCTTTGAAGTATAAGTGAGGCTGGGTACAGCTCCTCCCCAGTCATCCTGCCAAGATGACCCATCCTGTACACACCTAAGCCCCCTTTATGTCACTGTCTGGAAGCAATATACAAACCCCGATAGCAGAGCCATTCATAGTCATGCAACTCAGTACACTGGCAGAAGGCGAAACGGACTCAGACTTTTCTAAACGTGGCATTTTCAGAACTGTGATTTCACAGCCAACTTTACCGTTAAAGACCATTATAAACTACAATGTATCTGAGTGTAAAGGGTATATTTCTATATGCTCCCAATCCAAAGTTAGCACTTACTAAATGTAAAAGGAAAATCAAGTGTTAAAATGTAAGAAGAAAACCCAGTATTAGTCAATAGGAAAGATAGGCCTTAGAACAGTAAAAGCAACATTTGGGGATTTTCAGATTTTCACAGCCAGGACATGTAAAACGTAAGTGTGCATTTTCTACTTTTTAAATACATCACGCCCTATGAGTCTGTAGGCTCTACCTTAGAGGTGACTTCTACGTTTTAAAAGTTTATGGGGGTGATTTTAACCTTGGCGGACGGCGGAGGCCGTCCGCCAAGGTACCGCTGTGAAATGACCGCACCGGCCATTTAAACATTTCCGCTGGGCCGGCGGGCGCTCTCCAAAAGAGCACCCGCCGGCCCAGCAGAAATGCCCCTGCAACGAGGACGCCGGCTCAGAATTGAGCCGGCGTAGTTGCAGGGGTGCGACGGGTGCAGTTGCACCCGTCGCGTATTTCAGTGTCTGCAAAGCAGACACTGAAATACTTTGCGGGGCCCTCTTACGGGGGCCCCGCGGCACCCCCTACCGCCATCCTGTTCATGGCGGGTTTCCCGCCATGAACAGGATGGCGGTAGGGGGTGTCTGAATCCCCATGGCGGCGGAGCACGCTCCGCCGCCATGGAGGATTCAATGGGGCAGCGGTAAACCGGCGGGAGACCGCCGGTTTACCCTTTCTGACCGCGGCTGAACCGCCGCGGTCAGAATGCCCTCGGGAGCACCGCCAGCCTGTTGGCGGTGCTCCCGTGGTCGGTGACCCTGGCGGTCACCGGCCGCCAGGGTCAGAATGACCCCCTATATGTTTTAAAAAGGAATGTTTGAGCCTTGCAAAAGGTTTATTTTGCCCATTTGCCTGTAGGGCCTACCTAAGGGGTGACTCATTCGTTTTAAAAAGGAAGTTTTTGGCCTTGCAAAAGGCTTATTTTGCCAGGTTGAAACGGCAGTTAAAAACTGCACTACAAGCTGCAGTGGTAGGCCTGAGACATATTTTACAAGGCTACTGTAGTGAGTGGTACAATAGTCCATGTAGTACCGTTCAATAGGGACTTACAAGTAACTAGTAACTTTATGTAAATTAAATATTCCAATAAGGTATATGGCATTTGTACCATGTTTTAGGGAGAACACACTAACATCTTACCACTGGTTCGGAGGGAAAAAGTTTCCAGGGTCCTAATGCCAACAAAAATAGGTTCACCAAAAAAGGCAAATACCTGGAGGTGACCCTGCGAAAAGGACTAGGTCCAACAAGACCCAAGTATATCTCAAGATTCCCCCCAGGTTTTTGTCTGTGTTTGCTAGATGATGAACGTTTAAAGTAATGCAGGGAAGAGAGGAATGTTTCAAGAAATTTGAGTACAAATTTGGGTCTAACTTTGTATTCATTACCATGTACATTTAAGCTGCCTAGGCCCTTCCACTTTTTTGAAGAGAATATGGCTGTATGAGATCCCATAAAAGAAGCTCCAGTTCTACTCATATGTATATAGTGCTGCATAACATCTGTATTGAAGTTGAAGGCAAGTTCCATGCAAGGTAGCAGATCCATGATGGAAGGCATGTAGATAATGAAATGGGAAGGAAAACCCACAAAACACCACAAGAGATAAGTGACAACCCAGAGATAGTAAGGGTGGCAATGAGCACTGGACTAGAAACCCTGGTAGCTGACCCAAAGTTATCCAATAAGATGCTATGAATTATAGCATTGTACTGGGTCTGCTAAGTCCCATAGAAAGAGGATATATTATAAGACATTGTAACATATCATCCATATATGATACAAAGTTGGTTTTGGCACCATGGCTTGGATGAAAATGCAATTTTAGCAAGGGTCAGTTATTTGTTTGGAGAAAAAAATACTCAGAATTGTCTTTCTAGAACTATGGAAAGCCAGGGGAACATAGCAGCATGTTATTATTATCTTAAATTGAGGAATTCCAAATTACATTCTGTCAACGTTATTGTGGACTGCTTTCTTGATGTTTACCTCCCTATAAAGATAGAAGAATTTGCTATACCAGTGAGCAGGATTTAAGGTCAGAGCAGTGCTTAATTTGCAAAAGAAAGAGTGCTGGTGCCTTAAACTCTGCTCAGAAGCCTGCGGCTGGTACAATACAAGATCGACTCATGGAATACCAGGGCTGGTCATGTTAAAACCATCTCATACCTTTTTAATCCACTATAAGACAGTCCCTACCCCTTCAGCTCACTCCTACAGGTACCTGACTTCTTATTTTGCGGTGGCTTTGCTGTATTTTTTTCTCTGTCTTTACGATATGTGTAATTTCCCTCGTGTGCACTTGATAAATAAATGATGCAGAAAATCAAGTTCCGGTCTCCAAAATTAAGATCTGGTGCCCCCACAACCAACAACCAGAACATATTAAGCACAGGGTGAAAGGAAAAGTTCCTGATAATTAAAAAATGTTCAAATTAATCCAATTAGTCTGAAAATACTTTTGGCTTGAAACATGAGGATTCTCATGTTGGTTCCAAAATTTTAGTAATCTTATGAGAGAGATATTGGCATAATAAATGTGATCCGAGATTTAAAATATTTTCTTAACAGGTATGTATGTTTGATAATTATTCTTATTGATCATGTATTGTTTAACATCTTGCATCGAAAGAAATTGAAACAGGGCCCTTGTCCTGCTCCCAAATTAGAACCTTTATGGATCTGAAGAATCATTAAAAAATAATTAGCATAAAACTGAAACCTACTTTCCATTTTCTCAGGTGTAATGTAGCATTATTTTTAATGTCATTGCTTTGCCAAAACATTACTAGGATCAGAGACTTCTTAATTCCCTTGAATGTCATGCTACGTATTAGCAATAATGTAAGAACAGTGCCTCTCCCCTTACACTCCCTAAACAGTTTTGCTCAGTTAGTCAGAAGATCTCGTGGCATATGTATGAGCCCTCCCCGCTACCATTCTTTCACTTTTTGTGATGCAATTGTGAACTCCTATCTATGAGGCTACGCAGAGCCACTTTACATGGCTTTGAAAGACCTCATACATATGGGGTAAGGCATGGCAGAGCAAATCGCTGCTTTGCCTTACTCTGCACAAGGGAGGCGATCCATGGGCATTGCAGTGGGTGTTCCCACACGACACCCATGCATTCTAACATATCCCCAGATTTACAAGACTGTGTAAACCTGTGAATGTGTCAAAATTGTACGCCCCCCCAGGGGAGAAGCAGCGAGGAGAAAGATGTTTATTTCTCCTTGTTCTTTTCTCTTTCTATGTGTGCTTCATCCTCATTGGATTGTTTTGTGCAGGAAGGAACCCCTTCCTGCACAAAAACAATCCCTCCTACAATGGTGCTAGGCTGCCAAAACGGCTCCAGCGCAGAGGGAAAGAACAATAATGCGCCATAGGTATTGCACACTCCTGCCCTTTCCCTTCAATGCAGGCATCGCAGCATGGTGACTTGCTGCACTGCCCTGCATCGCATCAAGAGCACTTAAATATGGACCATAGTGTCTGGTAAATCATTTTATTTATATTATCTTTAGGAAGATTGACGTTCTCGCCATCTGCTGGTGATCGCATGATATCTTAGAGTCTGCACAAATCCTGCTGCCAGGTTAAGAAGGAAGACTTAACTGAATGGATGCATGGATTCATTTTTATGTTTCATACTCTTTGTTGTAGTTGGTTTTATTGAAAACTAGATGTGACAGTTAACCTGACCATAGACTAATACATTTTAAGTGGAGGCCATGGTCCTAAGTGCACCCTGTGAATGGGTTGAACCAGAATATCAGATTCAGAATGTCATCTGACATAAACATCATGTCTTAGATATCATTTACTAAAATAATGCCCCTTTGGATATAATAACAGACAATCTACACCCAAGTGACCAATATATTTGTAAACGATATATTTAGGACACAATCTGAATGTCAGACAATATTTATGTAATAGTCTGGTAGGTGAATGTCATAACTATCTTTCTCAAAACTGAAAATCCATTTCTCATTATTCCAAATGACATGGCTGACTTTCTTCTAGCAGATTTCTGCCAGGGGTGTGTTATTTAATTACGTCGACACCTAATAATATTGAAGTGTGCGTCCCTCCTTCATAAACGTTATGAGTAACTGGAGGGCCCTACATAATGGAGAACATGCAAAGCTTGATATGTGACTCTAGGATAAGAGATCAGAATCTTTCCTGCAACAATTCATGGTAGAGGTTGTCCGTACTTGTCCCCTAAACTCCCTCAGTTTCTTGTTTTTGTAGACCCCAGTTTTGGTCTATTAGGAAGAATAACTTGAGCTACCCTGCCTCTTTTATCATCTATGTGAGCTGCATTTAATCAGCCACATTTCCTCCCTGGCCCTGGCAGTTGGTGTCCGGCCATATGCAAAACGTATTTAGAGTGACTGCAAATACGCCTGCGGTGAAAAATAAAATGACTTGATGCCTAAAGATAAAGTTAGTGACGACTGCAGTATTCACTGGTAAAGCACCATAAGTCAACAGAAGCAGCAGACAGTCTACTGTAAAATCGTGTTCGTTACAGGGTAAGTCGGTAATCTTCTTGTTCAACTAGAATCATAGTAAAATGCTCAAAAATACATACATAAATCCATTGCTATAAAGAATGCACACTGATAAGCACGTGTAAAGCTGCAGGCATAAATATGTCTCTACTGTAAACTGAGGCATACTGGAAATTAAAGATCCTCCCTCTTTCCCTACCTACATAAAACTGTCCTGAAATCACAGAGCGTAGCTTGAGAAGAAGTATCTGTTTTATGTCAGTGAATGTAAACAAATAAGTTAATCGTGTGGTGGATCCTGGCAGTGATTGTGGGTCTAGTTGAAGAGAATTTACTGACCCCCCCAGCCACTTTAGTTGCTGCAGAACTGATAATCTCCAATTTAAAGGAAAATATACAGGAGCTATTAGGCAAAATATGGAACAACGAGTACTTGGCCGTGAGCACGGGTAGATTGGCAGATTGATGAAATAAACTGCTTTTACGTATGTTGTGCTTGTGTGTTTCGGAAGAATCAACATATACCTGTGAAGATACTGGCGTATTAAACAGTTGTCAACCAAAGAGGAATTGTTGTACTTTCCCAGTTTCAGAATATAGTCATTCAAATGAGGCAAGCATGATAAAATCAAACAATAATATGTAGAATAAGTTACCAAAAGACTTGAAAGAGACAGGAGGCAGGATGGTGAAGTAGCTTATGATGCTAGCAACTGATGTCCACGAGAATGCCTTTGCTGCCCTACCTTCAAAATTAAAAGTCAATGCAAGAGATTGGGTTTTTGATTGAGGGAAGTGAAGACGATTCTCAAACAACAACCACAATCCCTGGCAGGGTGAACCTCAAAAGTCTCTAAATTAACAGTGCTTAATCCATTTTTTGGTGGAAAATTTTGTAAGTCACACGTTTCATGTTTGGGCTGTTTGGGCACCTTAGGCACCACTTCCAGTGTCCAGTACTGGCTGGGCACAACTTAGAGGGCAGGACTTCCTTCAGGCACAGTCCAAGTGCAGGGTTCAACATTGTTGGAGATTGTTCTGACCCTGTATCTCAGGATAGGAGGCCAGCTAACTAACCCTTGGACTCACTCTGGTAATCCTGTGTTCAGGCAGCAAGGCAGGTCTCAAGCATCAGGCATTCCCCGAGGTTACTAAGCAGGCTTCAGATGGCAAGCTAGTACTCTGGTAGCAGCAGGACAGTCCTCTGAGGTTCCAAGCAGGCCTCAAGCAGAAGGTCAGACCTATAGAATACAAAGCAGTAATTTGAGTGTCCTCCACAAGTCCAGGAATGAAGTGAAGAGATGGTCTAAGGGTCAAATATTCATACCTAGTGCCATCCTTTGAAGTAGGAGAGACTTCAAGGCTATCCCACCACCTAGTTCTGAAAATTTCCATCCTTCCCCTGCTCATGCTCTAAGTGGTATATGGTGACAATAGGCTGGTGTCAAGTTCTTTTGAGAATGTGCTGGAAGCAGCCCTTTGAAAAGTAAGTAGGGCAGGAAACAACTTAGTCCACCCATCCTGTCAGAATGGCCCGTACTGCCAACATTGCCCCATTTGTCTCACTTTCTAGGAGAAATACACAGGTCAAATACCAACTATTCTCGATCATGAGAAGCAGGTTACAGGCTGCAGGCACCAAATGATTAAGACAAGATAATGCCAAATTTCTATAAGTGGCATCTTCAGAATTGTGACTTAAAATCCAACTTTACCCTAAAATAGGATTTTAAATTACAGTTCCTTTGAGACCAAACATTACAGTTCCACCCTTTCCCCATAAAATGTTAGTTAATAATAATATAATAAAGCAATCCAATGTTACCCTATGGTAGAGGTAGTCCTCACAGTAGTGAAAAGTAAACTTGGGAGTTTTCACTATCTTGACAAGTAAAACGTAAATACATATGTCCTACCTTTTAAATACAGTGTGTCCTACCATACCAGCTATTTGGGGCCTACCTTAGGGGGTTACTTATATGTATTTACAGTGAGGTTTAGGCCTGACAAAGGGTTATTTTGCCAGGTCTAATTGGCAGTTTAAAACTGCACACAGGCTGCAGCGGCAGTCCTGAGACCTGTTTTAAAGGGTTACTTAAGTGGGTGGCACAATAAGTGCTCCAGGTCCTTAGCAGCATTTAATTTAGAGCCATTTATACATTTGGTGCCATTTTACTAGGCACTTATAATTAAATTAAATGAGCCCGTTGGGTGTAAGCCAATGTTACCATGCACGTTAGCACTGGTTAGTAGTGGTAAAGTGCACGAAGTACTAAAACCAACATAAATAAAGTTCGGCAAACAGGAGGTGATAAGGTAAAACATTTGGTGAAAGTCCACACCAAATTCGGTCAGGTCTAACAGTCAACATTCTAATATACCCAAAAGACACATTTCTTATGGCCAAGATATGAGTCCTAACCATACAGTTAAGGTAATGGCTAGGTTTTAGACAGTTTTGACCCAGTCAAAGCACCACTCAGCTAGACTTATTATGCAAAAAGCTGTGCAGGATTCCATAGGTAGCTTTGCAGCTGTCAAGAGAAATATTGTTGCTTGGGAACTTAAATTGTTAATTAACGGGCAGTACATTATATTAACCTAGGCATTAAGAGCTGTCATGATTGCTTAGACAATGCTAATCACACCATGCCCCTTACATTTATTGTCTCATCTCCTGAACTACAGAGATTCATAAGAAATACAGAGATACACAATGAGCAATATGGGAGAATTCCACAGTGTGTGGTATGTCTTTATTTGTATATCTACAATGGTGTCAAAGAGAATAGTACATAATGTTACTTACTGCATCTTGCTTCATTCTAGACTGTTCTTCATTTTGGTTAGAAATGCATTTACAAATGATGTCATAGATAAACAGATCAGACCACTATTTTTGAGCAGGTGACTGTGTGAACAGATGCATGAGCCTATTTCTGGCCTCATAGTTATGGAACTAGGCATTGAGATGCACTGTGTTTCCAGGCCTCACAGATCAAGATCTGAAATCCGAATTGGTGTGAATAAATCAAAGAAAGAAGATTAAAACACTGTTTCCTCAGTACAATGGACAAAGGAAAACCAGTAATGGACACCAGGCCTAACAAGCACCGTCATAGCCAATAGGCCTCGCCTATGAGAGATCTATTGGCATTGCCAATGTTTTTGTTTAACAAGTTGTACAGCAGCATTAATGAAAAATAAAAAAGTGCTATGATATGGTCAACCCTAGCCATGTCTCAGCATTTTTCTTTTACTTTCAACCAAGCTGCTGGAAAATGTGACTTAAAAAAGCATTGACAAAGACAAATTGTAAAGCTGACAGGAAGTACAACTACATCTTTGTCCATGTTCCACAGAAGGGGCAAACACAGGAAGAGAAAGTGAAACTGGCACATGCAGATCAATGAGATGCAAGGAAATAAGATAAGAGTTTAAATGAAGCCAACCAATGGTAAGAAATGGGTGACCTCTAAGCCCCCTTTAAACTAACAAAATGTCTCACAAGCGACAGTACATGAGTGGTCTCAGGCGAGACCTAAAAAGCATCTTCTTCCTAAAATAAAACTTTATGAAAAGGTGAAACCATCGCCAGAATATGCCCTGCTTGTGTTAGGGCATGAGATAAAGGTTATTATTGAACACTATTTTTAATATTCAGATTTCATATTTGATATTTAGCTGCAGAGTGAGGTGAGATTGCCCTCCTTTTTAAAAGATATATAATGTTAGGATCAAGTATTAGAACACTTTTAGGAACACATTGCGTGACCCATGTTTGGGACTTATGTATTGTTATTGAATCAGGTATTCGGAAGTCCCAGTGACCACCATCTCCTGATCAGAAAGCGCTATGACAGAATTTGTTAGGTGGCATGATGAGAGAAGGGACCAATTCTCATTGCACAAAATACATTGTGAGTAGGTCACCTTTACTTATATTGCTGGTATACAAATTAAGTTCCTTCACACAAAATAAGTAGAAAGATGGTATAACGAGAATCATTTAATAGCAAATCAAAGTTTATCTCAGTGATTAAATCAAAAGATATGCTCAGTGATAGAATAACACCAGAATGAGTTGCTAGGATACAAAGCAAGCTGAGCTTTCATGAGGATTCTGTAGGCCACGTACGCTCTAACCTCATGCACAAAGCATTAAAAACAAAGCGTTGTCCTTGGCTGTAAAATCGGGAGAGAAAGAGCTACTGCTGCAGTGGCTGAATTGCACAAAGTGAAACCGGAAAACCTGGTATCAGTCCCAGCTTCCCCACTTGACCAAAATGCATGATCCTAGGGAAATATTCTATCTCACAAGCCTCCTTTTATTTCGTATTCATATATGAGAGCACCTTGAATTATGTGAGCCTCAGATGTGCGCTGTACAAAACCATCCCATGTTTAATTTAATAAACTATAATGTTGCCCCCTGTGTATAAAGAATGCAGACCACATGTAGGGTACACATTACAACTGACTTGCCTCTTAGTACGCTAACTGTATTGTCTTCTTTTCATTGGGGTGTGAATCAATGTTTGTAACTTCACATTTAAAAACTAAATCACTTTTAATCCATGTCGCTCAATAAAGGGACATAATCTGATATACTAAGGTGAAACACTTCTGCACGTTACAGAAAAACTTTGTTTTAATTTTGAAGAGACTTTTGTATGTGGTAGTACTTGCATGATTAACATACCAAATATATATTCAGTGTTCGACTCATGTACGACCTCTTAGAGCCAAGCCAGACTACTGGTTCAGCTCTCTTTGTTAATTTGTTGGCTCTCTTCTTCCAGTCCTTCCTTTGACATGCAGTTAAAATTGAGAACTAAAAATGATCTGGCCCGTGTTGCTCTCTGTGTGAAAACTGAGGGGCATATTTATACTCTGTTTGCACTGAATTAGCGTATTTTTTAATGCAAATTCAGTGCAAACTTAACTCCATATTTAGATTTTGACGCTAGGCCTGTCTAGCGTCAAAATATTGGAGAGAAAGTCATTTTTTGGATGCGTGAAACCACCTTGCGTCAATGCGATGCAAGGTAGGCGTTCCCGTCCAAAGAATGACTCAAAGCCCCTAGCACCTTATTTATCTTCCCAGGGAAAAATGGTGCACGGGGAGAGGCGGGCCTAAGTAATGGCGCTAAGCCTGATTAACACCCTTTATTTAACGCCTGGGTCAGAGCAGGCGTAAGGGGACCTGTGGATCTATTTCCATGGTCAAACACCATGGAAGGAGCCCACAGGTGCCCACCCCATGCCCCAGGAACACCCACGTCAGAGGGACACCAGAGGATGGGTGGACCCCATCCCAGGTAAGTAGGGTAAGTAGAGGTAAGTATTTAAAAACTATTTTTAAAGTGCCACTGGTGGCCCTGAAATGGGCACCCCTACATGGCACTGGGTTCAATGCCATGCCCAGGGGACCCTTGTCCCCTGTGCTGGCCACTGTGGTGGTGGGCATGAATTCTGTCTTTTATAAGATAGGAGTCATGTGGTATGGATGGTTTTGTGTCCAGAAATTGTGCTAGGCTGGTTAATGGCATTTGTTTTTTCCCTCTAACCAGCCTAGCGTCATTTTTTGAGGCAAAACCCCCTACCCCCGTACCAACACCCCCACCCAGCTAACGTAATGTTTCCAGACGCTAGCCTACCCTTTGCGACGGCTTGAAGGATTCCATAAATTTGGCACCTGGCTGGCGCTCTAGAATGACGCAAGCCAGCGCTATACATTTTGGTGCAAAACTGTATTTGCGCAGTTTTGCGGCAAAAAGTATAAATATGGGCCTGAATGCCTAAATATTATGTGCAGCTACAAGTATAAGGACTGCAGGCCCCAGACTCTTCCGTCCTTTAATTTCAATTTCTTGGGCACCAGAAACCTCAATTCCTGCTTTGCTTCCCCTGCCCATGGTCCCAGCTGCGATTTTGGAGTTCACAGATTAAACAGTCACCAGCCTCCCTGCTAAATATTTGTGTGCATATGTTTGTGCCTAGGACTATCCATCTCCTGCTAGCACCAAACTGGGTTTTCTCACTTATGGTACATGTATCATTCGATATTGATTTGTAAAAGTTTTTTTATATAAGGGTTGTGTTTGGTTCTGGTTAGACTTGGGTGCGCAAATAGATGACTGAGAATCTTAGCACTCCCTGCACAAATAATCTGAGCGATCTTTGTATGGACACAGATCATTTTATTCATAACTGGTTCTGTAAACAAGTTGACTTAGTAGCCCTGATTAACCAAGCCATGTCCAACTGGTATATGCAAATAGCTTAATGTTATCAGTTGATTTAGTAGCCCTGATTAACCAAGCCATGTTCAAGTGGTGTATGTAAATAGCTTAATTTTATGAGTGCAATGAATATTTTGGAGTCACAAAATGCAAATTTACACTAGAAAACCTTTTACTCAGGTGTAATTTTACACCTGGGGCAGTATTACACATACAACACAATTTCAAACGTGCACCCTGCGCAAACAAGGAAAATGTGCCATATTAGAGTGAATGTGCTGCCCCCAGATCAGTCACCAGCTCGAGCTGCTCTCGGGGCAGTGCATTCGGAGTAGCAAATTTAAGATAAATAGGGAGCAGCTGTTTAAAAGCTGCTCTGTGTTTCTCTGTGCAGGTGACATTCTTCCTTCACTTGTACAAGGGATTAGAGAACTCCTTGCAGGCATGTGCAGTGAGTGACTGTAGAGGGCTGCCTTTAGAGACGCACAAAAAGTGTGCCACATCAGTGATACGGCCCGAGCGCAGAGGCAAAGTGATTCCCTCATTGCATGGGACCACAACCCCATGCAAATGAGAGAACATCCTCTAATGATAACGCTATATGTGTGCCATCACTATTAGTATTATAGAAGGGACCACACAAAAGTTTGTGGCCCCTTCTTTAATACCAAAGTGCCCCAGGGGTGTGCAAAGAGGGCAGTGCACTTCTACACTACGGCCCCAGGTTGCTGTAATATTCTATGACAAATATGTTTGCATTTCAATTCTAATGAAGGTAGGGCAATTTACATGTAACCTTAAAGTGGGCACCCAGGCAATGCAGGATAACTAAGATGTGGGTATACTTAATCTCTTCACAAATTGTAAGACACAGAAGGATTTCCTAAGAATGATTCCACCATTTATCTCTGCCTATGAAAGAGGGAGTAAACTAGTTCTTTTTCATTGACCCCAGTGGATGGCAACCAGCCTACATGTCCTACATTACTGTCATAAACAATTTAGAAAATCAGGGAGAGTGCATAGCTTTTAACTCTTTTCTATCACAGAAATGTAAGGATCGTGGATAATTGTGGGCACTGTGGGTAAAAATATCCAATAGGATCCACACAAGTCACACCATCCTGGATTTCCCTAGATATCTAGTTTTGAAAAATCTACAGGTTGGCTAGGTTTCCCTAGGTGCCGGCTAAGCTAGTGTCCAAAATCGAGAGCTACCCACATGGGAAAAAGAGGGTCAGTTTTCGGTGTTAAAATGTGCTGCATACATGTTGCGTTTTGGGCCATTTCCTGGCGCGGGCACTAGGTTTACCCACACAAGTGAGGTACTATTTTTATAGGGAGACTTGAGGGAATACAGGGTGAAAGGAAGTCTGTGGCTCCCCACAGTTTCCAGAACTTTTCATCACAGAAATGTGAGGGAAATGTGTTTTCTAGTCAAAGTTTGAGGTTTGAAAGGGATTCTAGGTAACATAACGTGGTGAGAGCCATGCAAGTCATCCCACCCTGGATACCCCTAGGTGTCTAGTTTACACAAATGAACAGGTTCGCTAGATTTCCCTATTTGCTGGCCTAACTAGGGTCAAAAATCTAGAGCCACCCACATTTGAAAGAAAGATCCATATTCTGTGGAAAAATGTGCTGCATACATGTTGCATATCAGGCTGTTTCCTGGTACGGGCACTAGACCTACCCACACAATTGAGGTACCATTTTTATCGCTAGACCAGTGGAAGCCCACAATAGTAGAACATTTGGAATTACCAATTTGATTTCACTGCATTTGTGCCTTTCAAATGTTAGCCAGTATATAAGAAAGATGACATTTTGAAAAATACCTTTCAAATCATACCCTACTATGGGTACCCACAAATTCAGAGATGTAGAAATAACCACTGATCTTAAACTCTATATCCAGTGCCCATTTCAGAAATACATAAGTTTCCTTGATACCCATTCATTCTGTCTATTTCACTGTAAGAATTGGTCTATAGTTGGTACCCAATGAAAAGCTATCGTATGGTGCTGCTCAGTTGTTGGCCTGGGCACCTTGGATTCTTGGAGAACTTACAAATCCTATATATCCCCTCAACTAGAAGCATCTAGTGGATATAATGGTACATTGCGTTTTCAATCGGCCATTATGACAAAAAGTTACTAATGAAAATGTTGTCACAAATGCCCATTTTTTCCTACTATCCTAGTACATTTCAATATTTCTTTAGTTCAACATTTGTTTTCCTTGAGAAAACTTTGCGGGTCTACACATATGACCCCTTGCTGAATTGAGAATATCTACTTTTCAGAAATGTATAGCTTTTCTGGATCATCCATGGGTTTACTCCACAAACTGGAAGTATGTTGAGAGCACAAAAAATAAGGAACATAGGCTACCTCTTAGAAAAATGCTAACATAGTAGTAAAAAATGTTTTTTTTATTCAGCTTTGCATGTTCCTGAAAGCTGGGAAGATGGTGACTTTAATACAGCAAACCATTTGTGGATGCCATTTCAAGAGAAAAAACAGACACTTTTATCTGGAGCACATCTTCCCTATTTTTCTCACAAAACGCAAAAAGTCGCTATATGTTGTCTATTTTCTCAGCCCCCTCCAGGGGAATGCACAATTTCTGGGTACCTTTAGAATCCCCAAGATTTCAGAAAAAAGACCCAAATTTGGTATGGATAGCTAATGTGCACAAAATGTTATGGAGGCCTTGGCACAAACTACCCCAAATAGCCAAAAAAGGGAGAGTCCTAGTAGAGAAAGGGTTAATTAACATACAATGGTCATTGACAGTAAATGCGGCTGACAGATCAAGCAGCACCAGGAGTGCTGCTTCCTCCAAGGTAACAATTTTAAAAAGTCAGTCCTCTACAACCAGCAAGCCATTTCTGTCTTGTGGCTAAGGCAAAAGCCTAATGTAATGTAAATAAATGAGATGTGTGTTATGATGTTAAGAAAGTTGTTTTATAATTACCTTCTCCAGTATTGTATTTAAGAAACATGTCCCACAAACCAGTGAAAAGTGTGCTGGTTCCTCAGGGTTTAATTAGAATTTTTATGGTCTGGCTTGACAGCGCAGCTGTTTCCATACAAATCTGTATAGATCACTAAAAAGGGGGTTTGGCTACGCCCACATGTTGGGAGCCCGGGATACATGTTTTGATGTTATGATTGGGCAGACATTGTGTGCTTCCACAAAAAAGTGCCTTCCCTCACAACTATGATAATTTTGTTTATATATCCAGCTGCCTGAACTCAAACTTACAGGGGCACACACATGACACTGTAATGCTGTTTAAAGGTCTTAGCAAATTAGGCCATTTGTGGTGTTTTTTTCTGGCAGTAACATAGATGGGAGGAGGGCAGTCAGTAACCTACATGGATTTTTAGGTCTGGTGTGATAGTGCATTCATAAGGCTGATCTATTGGCTTTGCCAGCAGTGGGTAGGGACGTGGGTAATCCACGGCTGGGGTACCCTGGAATGTATTTATCATGGGTAATTCCTAACCTGGAAATGGAGATTTAGTTGTGGAGGGGAAAAGAAGGAATTCATTTCATCATAAGAATATGATTGGAACACCCTCAAAATTGGTGGAGGTGTAGGGGAAGGGGTTTTCCGTTGGGAGAAATATATTACCTGTGGAGAAAAATGAAAAAAATCATGCATGTGATAGTACACTTTTGGTAAGTACTTAGATGGGGAACTGTACACTATGCACAATTACACAAATGCCACTGTTTACAATCATTGGCAGTAACACATACATGCTGTAAACTGCATGTAGCTTTCATCATGTAAATATTTGCCATTGTGAGGGCTCGTGAGAAGCTGTGATTGTCACAGCTTCATACAAACCATAACAAACATAAGAGTAAACCTCTAAGCGTACAGTCTTTTATGTGACTCAGGTTGAGTATCTTTGGTGCAATTAACTCTATTGGCTTGGTACACAGTCATCTAGAAGTAATTCAACACGTCGTTTGCATAACACTTTTTCAGATCCAAACTGCCTAAGGTGAAAGATGTTTATTATTCCCACTCATCAGATACATGCATTCCTTGCTTATCTGGAAGATATCCTTGAGTGTCACAAAAGTAAACAAGCATTTGCAATGCAATGGGTCCTGCATTTTCTTGAATTATAGCTATTGGAAATTGTAAATTCATAACTGGACTTTTCTTGCCACATAGATTGGTCAATCCTGCCTCATAATTTTGTTTTTTCCTGCCATATAATTCCAGTTGCCTAGGATATAACTAAAGCACTTCCACTTACCTTCTTCCTCTACCTGCAGCAAAAAATGAAATTGTTGCCATTTAGCATCTTCATTTAAATCTGCCATGGTAATTCCAATAGAATACCACTTTCACCACCCTACCATCAGAGTTGCTGGTTGGCTAACGCAATCCCCAAAAAAGACACAAGACAGCCACAGAGGAAAAATAAACTAGAAAGGTCACCCAAACATATCAAGAGTGTTTAAAAAGTCATAGTGTAGAGGGGCAGAGCCAAGATGGTGCTGAGGACGGACACATCATAATCGAGCTCCGTCCCGTGCACAAACTTATCCTGCCTGGTGATTCGTTAGCCTCCCAGCTGGGCCCCCCTGAGAGGGAGTGGAGGCATGGCAGTGCCCCCAGGGAGGATGCGACAGTGGGAGCAGCCATGAGGAGGCACCCCGAACTGCCTGGAGATCGGCCGCCCGATGATGCCTACATCGCCTTGAAAACGGGGCTGGGCCGAAGGCATCAATCGAGGTCCTGGAGTAGCCGGACTGGCCTCCCGGGCGGCGAGGGCTCAGATCTGCCCTCGGCCCTTCTCTTCACCCGCCCTGATGCCCCCCACCTGGAAAGAGGGTAAAGGGACTGAGGGGGCAGAGGTCCCGGCACAGCGGCGAGGAGCACCGTTGATTGGTGAGTGCATCTGGAGCGGCCCAGGGTTTCGCCAGTGGGGTTACGCCAGAGGGGGAGGGGCCCCTGGTGGATCCACGTTGCGGTGAGGCCTCTCCTCTCACCCTCATCCTATCAGATGATGCCTGTGAGGGGGGCTGGATGCCTGAGGTAAGGCGCAGGCGGTCAATGGTACTACCGAACTGAGGGAGGTGTGGTGGTGCCCCCGTGCCTTCCACTGCCCGCCGGGGCCTGGGCCCCCTCCACAGTCAGGGGGGTGCAGTGAGGGGTGCAGACTGGCACCAATAGAATGACGTGCCATAATGGCCTTGGCTCCCGTGCTCCAAGACTGGTCACCGGAGGAGCTACAGACCTGAGGAGGCAACGAGTGGCAACCATTGGAATACTTTGGTTGGGGATTGGGAGGTCCACCCCCGGCCCACACCTGTTGTCTGGAGAGACTGAACTAGTGGAAGGGGGGTCTGTCCGGAGCCTGCTTCTGAACATCGCAGAGACCCTGTTGGTGGTGATTGGGGCTGAGACTGTCGGCTAGCCCTCCCCCTCCCACCCAGACTTCGCTGGTGGGAACGCACCACAAAGGAGTGAGTTGGGGTGCAGGTGTCCGTGGACGACTGTCAGTGTCAGAGGAGATGGTCGTAGGTCATAAACGATAGGATGGCAAGAGATAAGGAACCTAAGCCACCCAGACAGGGGCACATGGACTGCTATACAAGGGTGGTGACCCCCTGCCCTGGCTGTGCACTCCCTGGCGAGGCCTAATAACACCACCCTTCTGTTGGCAATTCAGTCCTCAAGGGAGGCTCCGGAGGGACGAGTGGGACAGGTACTCTCAGAGGTATCCCTTCTGCACCAAGATCTCTGGAACCTGGCAGAAAGGGTCACTTCGGCAGAAACGCGAATAACGGACCTGGAGGATATGGCCCAGAAACTCTACAGGGAAATAGGGTCTTCAACAAGGATATTATGTGGCGGCTGGAAGATGCAGAAAATTGGATCTGCAGCAACAATCTGAGATTCTTGCCAACAGAGAAGCTTTTGTCCTGCTTTTTGATTGAATGTACCCACCGAGCTCTAGGGGGTGCCCCACCAGGAGCGCCTCAGAGGCCCATGAGCTCCCGTTTCCTAAATTTTCCGGACAGAGACATGATTCTGATGGAGGTTCGTAAGATGGGGGTGGTAAGGCATGAGAACTCTAACATCCTCATCTTTCCTGATTACACCCGGGAGGTGCAGAGGCAGCGGCGCACATTTGACTCTGTGAAGGCCAAACTCCGTAGCCTCCATCTACAATACATGCTCCTCTTCCCGGCCAAACTAAAAGTAATCTTCCAAGGGAAAATGCTTTTCTTTCAATTCCCAGAGGATGCATGGGAGTGGCTAGAGAAATGTCCTCAACTGTCTGTCTGGAAGAGGTGGCAGCGAGTCGGGCAGATGTTCCGAGGCCCTCCAGGCCAGTGGATGGCAGGACTGGTCACACCCCCTGAGAAGGAGCTGGAGGCAGTAGAGAGGTGATGGAGACACGCCATGGAGAGTGGGTCGATCGCCAAAGAGTGGAGCGGCATCATCCGAATCTTAGGACAGTCGGACCCCGGTTATCCAAAAGTGACACAGAAGGGAGGAACCGGCTCTGGGCATAGGGGGGATGGCCCTGAGTGTGAACACAGGGTCAACAGTGGGGTCTCCTCATCTGTTGGTGGCAGCCATCAATTGACTAGAAACTGAGGAAGAGGTTCTTAGAGCAGAAGGAGGCGTCCAGACTGTGGAGGCAACGCAGTAACTTGGGGTCAAAGGAGTAGGAACTGGATGCAATAGCACCATCCCGTGCAAGGACGACGAGGAGCAGTAGGTGGTGCTGGAACACTATCTAGACACTACGCAACTCTCTTTGTGCTGAGGGTTGTGTTGGATAGTCTTCCTGTGGAGGCTACCGGTGAGTCGTAGTTCTGTGTGAAGAGGTGGGGTGGGGGAGGGGTCCTACAGACCTCTTGACTCCTGGTGAGTTGTAGTATGGGGGTTAATACTCACAGAGGCCTATGGGAGGTGTGGAAGCTGACTCTGTTGGGAGTTGTTATTTGCCTGTTCATGTTGACTTTGGATACACCACAGACACATATGCATGTCTCAGTATGTGAATTGCTGGCAATTAGATGTCCCGCCCACACGCCTGAAAGTAGGGGACAGGGTTTCCCCCTCTGCTTAACGCTGTACCTTTTTGAGTACAATGACTCCCACAAGTGACATGGGACCCCCCCATAGTAACTCCATGGGCTTTTTCTGTGTTATCATGGAATGTAACCGGATAGGGACAGCGTTAAACAGGGTCTTGTGTCTCAGTACATGAAGAGAATACACCCAGATGTTGTGTTTCTACAGAAAACACATCTTAAAGGCACTAGGTGTAAATTTTTGGGTAGAGGGCCCTATGTTACGTTGGCACATGCAGGATATACCTCTGGCTCCAGGGGAGTGATGATTTTAATCCATAAATCCCCCCCTTTCATATCTAAAGAGAGTGAGTAGACTCAGCAGGAAGGTACGTGGGGGTACAGGGGCTTTGGGGTAGAAAGAAAGTACTGTTTATAAGTGTTTATGCCCCGCCTAGACTTCAGGCTCCTGTTCTGGACAAGCTTGCAGCGATTCTATTGTCAGCAGACTCCTCGACCCACGTAGTAGGAAGGGATTTTACTGATGTAATGGATATGGAGCTGAATCGCTCAGGAGTGTCTGGGGGAAAGGGCCCACATACTCTACTGTATCAATTTGCAGCAACACTGGGACTGTCGGATCTGTGTCGACGCACCCACCCCATAGATAGGAAATATTCCTACTTTTCTGGGGCCATAAAGTCTTTTCTAGGCTGGATTAAATTTTTGCCCCGCGGGGGAAGTTGAGGTTGTCCGCTAGATGGACTACTTGGCCCGGGGCTTGACGGACCATACCCCCCACTGCTACGGATTGGGAAGTCAGAGAGGATTCCCCAAAGATGGAAGCTCGAGGCTTGGGACTTACAAGACCATGAGGTGATGCATGGGCTCCGTTTAGACACTGAACTATACTTCTGTGAAAATCTGGGGAAGGTTGATTTGCTCAGTGATACTCTAGGAGGCGTACAAGACAGTGATAGGGACAGTGCACAGCAATTAGTTGTACGGAAAAAGAAAACACTGGAAAAATATGAGCAGCAACTCCTAGAGATGGAGGGGGTCCTGGCACAGGTTCCGGCTCCTCCCGCCTCGTTGCTTGGAGTTAGTTAGAGTAGAACATAGAGCAGTGACGTAGTAGGAAAGTAAAGCTCGATTGCGAGCTTCCCAGCACAGGGTCTATAAAATGGGAAATAAGGCAGAGAAACTCCTGGCCTGGCTGGCTAGGAAAGAAATGGAAGCAAGATGGGTGGATGAGGCGGAGACCCCGGAGGGGGTTCCGGTTTACTCAAATACAAAAATTGCGGGGGCCTTCTCCAACTATTATCAGATCTTGTACCAGGCCCGCCAGTTACAAGAGCTACACCACATAAGTGAATACCCACAAGGCATAGTGATCCCAACTTTGGATGCTGAGTCCCGAGTGACCTTAGAAGAGGACATTACCTTAGAAGAGGTCAAAACAGGCCTATGCTCAGGGAAAGCCCCAGGCCCTAATGGTTTCCCAGTGGAGCATTTCAGAAGGCTGGGTGATTTGTTAGCCCCCCCCCCATCTCCTGGCCATGTTCCTGGAGGCAAGAAACTAGGGCACACTCTCCCAGGACTTAAGGACAGCAGAAATAGTGGTTATTCACAAGGAGGGTCGACCTAGAACGGCTTGTGCATCATATTGGCCGATCTCCCCCACTAATGTAGAGGTGAAAGTGCTGGCCACAGTACTATTGACATGCCTCCAGGGAGTTATCACCCGTTAGTTCATAGGGACCGATCTGGCTTCATGCCGGGACGGTCCATGAGATATAACCTGAGGCGCACACATAACTGGATACATACCATCTTTCCACCGCTCGGACCCACAAATATTTCTGGCTTTCGGTGCTGAAAAAGCATTCAACGTGGTGCACTGGCCCTTCCTGGATTGTACTTTGGAGAGATTTGGGGTGGGTCCAGGAATGGATGCGGCTGCTCTACTGTAATCCGGTGGCAGCGGTCAGGGTTAATGGGACCCTCTCATCTAAGTTTCCTAATGCAAGAGGCACCAGACAGGGCTGTCCCCCTTGCTATTTGCTCTCACCATTGAGTCCCTAGTGTGTAAGATACGTTCCCACCCTGAGCTATATGGGTTCAGGCTGATAGAGGAGGGTAGGGAGGAAGAGCGCATCTCCCTATATGCATATGATATACTCCTCTATGTGGCGAAACCCCTAGACTCTCTGCCAAGACTATTCCAGATTTTTGCGGAATACAGGAGTTATTCTGGTTACCAAAGTTAGTGTTCTACACCGCACAGGAGGGCACGGTTCTCCACTCCCTTCCAGGTTAACTAAAATACTCAAGTGAGGGATTCAAGTACCTTGGCATATTTACGACACATGTGACGGGCCTCTGTCATGCCTGTAATTTAGGGAGGGTGACTGAAATATGCTGAGCTGATATGGAGTGTTGGGGGAGTCTCCCACTTACCCTGATGGGTAGGGTGGCCATGGTTAAAATGATCCCCCTACCAAAGTTATCATATGCCTTACCCCTGATGGGTAGGATGGCCATGGTTAAAAACGATCCCCCTACCAAAGTTATTGTATGTCTTACAAAACGCATATTACCGTATCCCCCTGGTGGTTTTCCCTGCTCTGGAATGGGATGTACAGGCCTTTTTATTGGAGAAGTAACACCTGTGCATTGCGCTTAAAAGCCTGCAATGTAATCAATATAATGGGGGCCTTTCCCTGCCGGATGTGGGAGCATATTATTGGGCGGCGCATCTGATCAAAATTAACGACTGGATGTTTGCCCCTGGTGATAACCCTACATTCAGGTTAGAGAGACTACAGTGGGAGCGGAGATCGTACCTTCATTACTTATATGGTGGTGGGGGAGTGTGGCGGCTATTGCCCGCTACACAGATGGCTCTTGGAGCCTGGGCTAGGGCTACCAAAGTTCTGGGTTGGACATGCAGACCCACTACGATGACCTCGATGTGTGATGGTGGCTGGCTGTCGGAAATTGGCACATTGACTGGATTCGAGGTGTGGGATCGTATTGGAATCTCAAATCTAGGAGATGTGTTGGAAGGGGGAGATCTTATGCCCTTTGAATCATTGAGGGTAGCATATGGGCTCAACGACTCAGTTCTTCTACCATGCTCGACTGAGGCATGCTTGGAGGGCAGAGGGTCTCCCTGGGATGGAATTACCAGAATATGCCCTGCTGGAAGGTAGATTGTTGACAGAGCAGTTAATAGTTAAAGCCCTCTCTATAGTATACCAGACCCTTAACAATAATATGCCAGATACCCTTAGAAGACTATGCACACGGTGGGAGGCCGACTAAGGGGACATGGAGGATATAGACTGGGAAGCTGCATTGATGTTTCCCTGAGAAGTTGCCATCATGTCCAGGCTGCGATTAACCCAGTTTAAGATCCTTCATAGGGTATATTATGATAGGCAGTGTCTACATACTATGGGACGGGCGCAACACCAGAACTGTATGCGATGTCAGGGGCAGATTGGCACCTTTTCCCATACCTTATGGGCCTGCCCTATATTGCAGGAATACTGGGGGAAGATTGTGGGGGAATTTCAGGGGGTGGTCTCGGAGCAGATTCTGCTTGACCCCAAATTTATCCTCCTTGGTATCCCCAATGATGTGGATGCCCAGGGCTAAACTCATATTCTGCAATCTTGGGTTGGTGGTGGCTAAGAGGGATATTGGCCGTTTGTGGGGTGTAGCGCCTGGACCCATGGTAGAAACATGGAGGAGAAGGATGGATGGCTTCATTATGACAGAAAAGATAACATGCACAAACAGAGCCTGTCTGAGAAAGTTTGGAAAGGTATGGAGCACTTGGATGACATATCATTCACTATCTCTGTAGGGAGGCAAAGTCTCTGATTCCACTGGAGTACGCTGAGGACTGTAAACTATGGATGGGAGGGTGGGAATGGGACTCATATGCAGGAGAACTGAGGCCACATCAAGAACTGTTTAAGGATATGTCAGAATGTCTGTGGGCGGCCTGGGGGGGAGGGAGGGGTTCACAGCTGTTCCGTTTCTCTATCTATGGTGCCAAAGTACAGTGCTGTTCTGTATGCATTTTTTGATCTGGTATGCACTGGTTAAAAAATGTAATAAAAATAGTTTTAAAAAAAGTCATAGTGCAAAAAGGATGTTAATTTGGGCTGAATTATGGTCATAATTGTAATAGGGAGAGATTATTTAAACATATACAATTATTATATAAACCTTAATCAGAAATAAACATTTGGCATTAGACAGTAATGCTCAAAACAGCCCCTAGAGAGCACCACAACAAAAATATAATTTGTAAGAAACATGGTCATGTAACCATATTGTTAGCCCCTACAGGGAATATCCCCTTGAAAAAAACAGGAGAAAGCAATGCAGTGTAACCATATACTTATCCCCTAGAGAGAGTTTTTAGGGCTAGCAGGACTACTGCAATGATATTACAAACAAGGCCTTTAAACCAAAACTTCTCCCAGCTGTAAAACAAAAGTTGTAGCCATGAGAAAGCTTAAAAGACAGTGAATGGTGGGAGGAGTATTCTGGGGTCCTCACTAACTTAGGGCCTGGTTTATACTTTTTTAGCGCTGCATTTGTGTAATTTTTTTACACAAAACTGGCACAAACATACAAAATAAAATTGTATTTTGTAAGTTTGTGCCGCTTTTGCGTCAAACAATGATGCAGATGCAGCACTAAAAAAGTATAAATCAGGCCCTTAGTGTGGGGACCCACAGATGATGTAGACAGGGCGTTTTGAAGGTGGCCCCATTGTCCTAGGACAACCACAGGCTGAATTAAGAGCAAAAAGGTTTTGTAAAAGTTATACCCTGCAAAGCATTATGAGGCGCGTTTTCGTGCCACAAATATTAAAGTATGTTTACAGCAACTCTCAGAACAGCTCCTAAAGGACATCACAATAAAAATAGCATTTGTAAGAAACACAGACATGTAATCATACAGTCAACCCTTAGAGAGCATAACCACATGAAAAAAGAATATGAGAAAGTAATGCAGTGTAAAAATATATTTAGACCCTAGATGACATAGTGCATTACACATTTTCAAGACTAGCAGGACTATTACAATGATATTACAAACAAGACCCAAAAAGCATAACTTCTCCTAAACTGTAAAACAAACGTTCCAGCCACAAGAAAATTTAAAAAGATAATGAGTGGTGGTAGGGGTTATTATTTTGGAGACCCACTCACATAGTCTGGGGTTCCCAGAGATGAAGTAGACAGAAAGAGCACATTGTGGTCAGTGTTTTGAAGATGATCCCATTGTCCTAGGACCACCACAGGGTGGGTTATGAGCAAACATGTTTCGTAAAAGTAATGCCCTGCAAAGCATTATAGATCAAGTTTCTGTGCCACGAATATTTTAATGTTGATATGAGTGTAACGCTTAGAACAGCCCCTAAAGAACACCACAATGAAAATAGCATTTGTAAAAAAAAAAAAAAAACATGGTCATGTAACTATATAATTAGCCAAAAAGTAAATGGCAATAAATAATGCAGTGGAACCATATATTTAGTCCTTAGAGAGCATAGCACATTCCATATACTCAGGTGTAGCAGGCCTATAACAAACAAAAGCCCTTAAAACAAAAGCTACTCCCAGCTCTAAAACAAAAACTCCAGCCATGAAAGAGCATAAACAGGGGTTATTATTTTTAGGTCCCTACTAACCTAGAGTGGGTACCCAGAGATGATGTAGACAGAAAGAGCACATTGTTGTGAACATTTTGATGGTGGGCCCATTGTCCTATGACCACCACAGGATGAGTTATGAGCCAAAATGTTTTGTAAAAGTAATGCCCTGCAAAGCATTATGGGTCCAGTTTTCCCAAGTGCAGTGAATATTGTGGTAACGCCTCTCCCGCTGTTCTGGGAGAGTCGCTTTCGCTTTGAGGATTTCTGTTTTACGTAACGCATTCATTCATTTCATGAGTTTTAAGGGGAGAGCCACAAGAAATGACTCTGATTAGGTAACTGTGCACAATGTGACCAGCGCTCCAATATCCCAGATCAAGTTCCCGCTGTTGTGTCTGTTCGTGCTGTGAGTGCCATGGCCGCCATGCAGCACATAGGGGAGAGACAAAAGAAATAGTTTGCTCACGCCGAAGTATATTGGCAATCTTGCAATAATCCATGTAACCAGGGCAGTCTGCAAAGGCGTGACAAAAACAGCCTCAAGGCCGGCCAAACATAAAGCATTTACCAATTACATCAAGTGATTTTTGAATGGCAAGCCCATGAACGAGTGAAAGTGATATTCGTGGTTAAAAGCTCACAATATTTACAACAGGTCAAAGCGCTTGCGCACTTGACCTAAAAAGTAACCTCCTCAGTTTCCTTCAAAACATATAACATGAATGGGTCTTCATGCTTACAAGAAATTACTACTATTAAACAATTCATAGACCATTTTATGTTTCTTTTATAGAAAAAAAAACATGTGATTGATAACAGAGCAATGCAGATGGCATATAAAAAGTCAACACTTCTACATTTGACAAAACTTGTGCAGCATCTTGAATTGTCCTCTACTGTGGGCTAGGGCATAGATATTTTTGATTTTTATAATTAAATATGTTTTATTTGTTAGTCATGTAAAAGAATGTTCATATTGATCAAAGTGGATAGATAAGCGCAGAGGAACATATACCATCCACACTGTGATGATTTGAGTAGAAAAAGATAGTTGTTGATGATAGCATAGTATGCAATAATCACATCTCAATCAAGTTGAATAGAAGCTTCGGAGTCGTAGAGCTTCTTGTCAGTCTTAACGATCCATGGCCCCCTTTAATGGTCTAATTTAATCTGGATATCTCTTCATAAAGAAAGGAAAATGTACTTAATGCTTCCAAGGACATACGGGCTGGTGTTTTTCTGATTTCCAACAAGAGCTACTTCAAATAGTGGGGTCTTTGATTGGGAAAGTCCTGAAGTGGGAAGTGTTATAGAAGGGTTTCAAGATACTGAGGGTGTGGAAGCAGAGGAAGCTATAGAAGGTGGGTGTTTTTGGTCTAATATATTATGATATATGCCAGGTAAGAAAGGGCAAAGCCGCAAATGGATTTGAATACCAATCGTATGAACTTACACAGAATGTATTAGCTCATACGAAAGCAAGCAGGGTGGTGATAAGGGAAGGTGGTTATAAAGTGTACAGTGTTGAAAAGGTTATTGGTTGAAAGTTGAAGAAATCATCAAAAGGCTGGATGGGGCCCTGAAGGTGACCAAGAATAAGACTGTGACAGTAGTCAAGGCTGCTAATTATTGAAGGGCTCTTGAAGGTTTTGGTTCTGATAAAGGTGTTTTGGGGCTGAATTGCATGATAGTGTAGTGCCCACTGTCAATCATAAATTACTTTGAAGTGATAGCAAGTGTGGGAAACTGAATTGTTGGTTGACTGGAGTGTGAGTCCTGGTCAAGCAACCGCCACAATCCCTTGCAGGGTGAACCACAAAAAGTCACTAACTTAACCTTTGCTTAACCCTGGGTAGCTTTACAAAAAAAGAAGTCAAGCTAAATGTACGAGGATGGTTGTTACAGAGACCAGACTGCGCGGGTTTTCCTTATTTTAGAAGGTGTAATTTATTTGGTTGAATGAGTATTATATAGAAATCAGTCTTATATGCAAGTTTTTTAGGGCTGATAGATTGTCGCGTCTTCTCCTTCTTGATGACAGCTCGCGTCCTCTTCCTCTTCTCTCTCTCTCTCTCTCTCAGGACCTCGCGGGAAGCATGTGGAAAAAGAAGAATATAGCACTGGTAAGTGTGGGGTTGGGGTTTCGTGGGTTTTCTTCCCTTTCTTTCCTTCACTAAGTATCTTTCTCTTGTCTTTTCCTTTTTACTCCCTTATTCTTTCCTGGTTCTCTTTTGGTGCTGTTCTGTTCCTGTCCTTGTTGTCTTTTCCTTCCTTTCTTATCGTTTTCTTGTTTTCCCCTTTGTCTCTGTTTCTCTGGGTTCATATATACATATATATCTCTCCTTGCTGTTTTTCTCCTTCTCGCTCTCACGTCTGTCTTCTTTTCTTCCCAGTGCTCTCCGTTTCTTGCCCCCCCCTTTTGTGTTCCCTTCCTCCCAGTGCTCCCCGTGCCGTTCCTTTTTGTTGCCCCTTTCTTGCCCCTTTCCGTACTTCCTGCCTCCCGTCTCCCGCCCGGTTCCTCTTGTCCCGCACCCCGTATCTGGAGAGGCCACGCTTCTCCTGAAGCGTGGCGGCTCTTTCGTTCGGCTCCCCGGGGTCAGCGGCCATCTTCCAGGGTTTCTGGCGGTACCGATTACGGCGGCGCTCCGTTCCTCCACAAAGCGGCGTCTTCATTGGTCGTCTCGGCGTCTTTTCCCTCCACGAACTTCGGTGCCTCCCAGCTCCTGTTCCCGGCGCTCTCCTCTTGAAGGGAAGTAAGCTGTCTTTTAAATCCCCTCAGCTCCCGCGGTGGTGTGAGGTATCCAATGCCAGCGCTGTGATCCTGGGCTAGCTCCGGTGCAACAAAGGCAGAGTCAGCACAAGTCCGGGAAGAGTGTGGGTCGGAGTGGAGAGACCCTTCACACTAAACTTACAGGCAATGTGTTAAGTGTTTATGCAGTACACTAACATCAACAGAGTGAAAACATGGCACAATAAAAATCCCAAACCAATTTGGAAGAATAGAGAAAGTTTTTATAAAATATTTGACACCAAAACCAGGAAAATCCAATTAGTTCTGAATTTTTAAATTTTAAGGATCAAAATAGCAAGTCCTCCGTTTTGGATATTGGCTACCTGGACACCCTTAGCACAGCAACCTAGGGCCCAGGAATGGATGGAGACCTCTTGGGGTTTCAAGACTCACTGAGGCTGGGTCCAGGTGCAGGTTTAATATGGTCAGAGCCTGTTATCTCTCTGTGGCTCAGAACAGGAGACCTGCTAAACTAGGCCTTGGAGTCACTTCTGAAGTCCTGGGTGCAGGTGGTGATGCAGGACTCTACAGCAGGACTGACCTCTGAAAGTTCCAAACATGCTCCAGGCAGCAAAGCAGTCCTTCCAGGTACAGCAGAAGTCTGGCAGAGTGCATAGCAGGTCACAGCAGCAGGCAACCCTCTGAGAGTGCTTCTGCATGTCAGTACTCAACTGAAGAGGTTTGAGAGCCCTATTTGTATATCCTCGTACCCTGTTCCTAGAGGTTGGTAGAAAATTCCAGAAAGGTTCTCTGAGGTTCCAGGAATTTCCTGCCTCCCGAACCCTGGCTCCTAGCTGGCTGCACTGACCATACATGGTCGTTAAGCCTATTGTGCCACAGCAGAGCTCAGCTCATTCAAATGTAAGTGGAACTGTGCTTAGCTCCGCCCCATGACATAAGTTAATGGCCCATTCAGTCTCTGCTGATCTCACTATTATGTGACTGCCTGGGGTGAATTCACACAGCCTCAACTGTCAGTTACACCCAGTCATGTGACCCAAGGCAGGCTGCAGGCACAGAGGGCTAAGGGCAGGAAAATTGCAACTTTCTAAATGTGCCATTTTCAAACTTGTAATGAAACATGTGACTTTCTCATTAAAGAGGATTTATCATTACAAATTCCTAGATACCAAACATGATATATCTACCACCTCACCTCTGGTTAAGGAATGACCGCTTATTAAATAAAACAAGGAGTCCCAAATGTAATGCTATGGGAGGGGTAGGCCTCATACTTTACCATTAAAGATAGTTTATCAGTACAGGTTCCTAGGTACTAAACATGACCTATCTACCACCTCTGGTTTAGGAAACACAGCTTAGTAAATAAAACAAGGAGTCCCCGGTGTTATCCTGTGGATCCTATGGAGAAGTAGGCCACATAGTAGTGAAACAAATACATTTGAGACTTTTTGACTTCTACGACATATAAAACTAAAAAGTACATGTCCTACCTTTTAATTACACACCACACTGCCCTATGGGCTACCTAGGCTCTACCTTAGGGGTGACTTATACGTAATAAAAGGGAAGTTTAAGGCTTGGCAAGGGGTTTTAAATGCCAAGTCGACATGAAGGTGGGATAGTGCCTTCAGGCTGCAATTGCAGGCCTGGGACATGTTTTAAGGTGCTACCTAAGTGGGTGGTAGAATAAATGCTGCAGGCCCACTGGTAGCATTTAATTTATAGGCCCTGGGTATATGGTATGCCACTCTGTGATGGACTTACATGTAAATTAAATATGCCAATCAGGTATATGCCAATCAAAACATGTTTTAGAAGGGAGCACAAGCACTTTAGCACTGATGGGTGCAGTGGTAAAGTACACAGCGTCCTAAGGGTGACAGAGCAAGAATCCAGCAACAAGTAGAAGAAGGAACACAGAAAGTTTGGGAATTGCCTCTGTAGAGAGGGCCATTTCAAACAGCAAGAGATTTCATATACACTGATAAATCAAGGCTCACATTTTCTGCTTCCGACAGACTTGTGAGGCTTGTGCTGGTAGGTTGTACTTTGGCATCAAGTGCCATCTTCATTATGTCGCTAATGAGTTCTCTGCAGCAGAGTTTGTTCAAGTCATGGGGCCTGTTTCACAATGGTAAAATACATATGTATATTTACTCATCTGTATATTTACTCCTCCACTTTTTGATTATTCCCCATTTCCAAGTGGAGATTTACACCTAGGTGTAGACCTTTGTATTTCCACATCCTCAAAAGGATGCCTCCTACAATAGAAATTACAAATGCAAAGTGTCTAATGAATATTTGTCATCGCTTGGTGGAAATCTCCACGGCCAGGGTGAAGATTCCCCTTTGGGAAAGTTCAGAGATAGTTAATAAAGATTGTTGTTGTTTTAAAAAAAATCTGTTAAAACGTTTTTCTGTATAATATAAATGTGAAATAATTGTGAATATGTATTATTAACCTGTAACTAATAAAATAAAATTGCATAACAGTCATCAAATTAAATGGCTTAAAGTAATAACATTATTTCAATATGTTAGTTTAATTTATAGATATTATCAAAAAAAATATTTAAAATAATTGTCCATCCTCACTAACATATTTTTTATTTCATTTCTAATAAATGTGGTTAAAGGTTTGTATGAATTTAACTTTTTAATACACACACACCCACACACACACACACACACATATATCTATAGATGCATAAGATTGTACTAATTAGTGATGCCTAAGTAACAATTGCGGCTATGCGAACAAGCCCATGTGGGCAACAAACAATGAAAGTAAAATTACTAGCATCCAAATTTGTCAATAATCAGTTATCCCAATGATAGTTGCATAGTATTGCATCAAGAGACCAAGTTCATGACTCGGCTGAGGTGTTCAGGAATACCATTATCTAAATGAAAAACTAAGTGTATACCATTAAACATTTTGAATTCATTCTATAATCTGTAAACGATAAAGCGTATTAAAATCTGAAGTGTCTGACTCTTCATAATCTGCAAAAGAAAACAAATATTAGGATATACATAGGATCCAGATCATACTGGCCACAATAAAATATTTATTAATCCAAATGTACTCCTCCTTCCTCATCTGTGTTTAGACCAACAGAATCAATTTATTGAAATCTATCATATACCATGAGTCCAACCTCCATAATTCTTAAAGTATTTTCCCTCTTCTGATATTCAGAAGTATTATATCAAACAAAACAAATTGCAATTGACTACTGACATTAGAATGAAAATGTTTGTAATGTTGTGCTACTGGCTATTGTTTGCCCTGATCAGTAATGACTCTCGTGTGCTCAAGAACTCATTTCTGTCAGGGAGACCGGATCCTCTGGGCTTGCGCCTGTTCCCAATATGTCTACCTCTTGGCAGCTCCAAACTCTACTAGCTATTATAGCACGGAGTTAAAGAATGGTCAAGCGGGGATGGGGTTTTAGGTTGGGAACAGCGGGGAAGGAGACCTGTGGAAGCAAAAGTTAAGAACACAAAAACAAGATTATTCACATTGACTTTCATAAACTTTGTTCCTAATATTTATATACTGATAACATGAATGATCAAGAGCTTTCTTATATCAAGACCTTATTAGCTCTGGATACCTGGAAAATAAAGAAGGATTATGCAAACTTTCATATGAGCGTTTTTAGAGTAACATCTTATGCTCTGAACACTGAATAGAACTGTTGGATCTGGGTTTCAAGAATACTATGAACATTGAATAACACTCTGTTGAATCTGGGATTCAAGAATACTATGAACATTGAATAACACTCTATTGAATGTGGGTTTCAAGAATACTATGAACATTGAATAACACTGTTGAATCTGGTATTCAAGAATACTATGAACATTGAATAACACTCTGTTGAATCTGGGATTCAAGAATACTATGAACACTGAATAACACTCTGTTGAATCTGGGTTTCATGAATACTATGAACATTGAATAACACTCTGTTGAATCTATACTGCAAGAGTTAAATGCCATGAAATGATCGCGCACTCTGCCGATCTGTACTACAAGAGTCAAATGTCAAGACTGAATTGCGCACACTGCTGTTGTTTCGTACATCAAAGTTCAAATGCCATGAAATGATCGGGCACTCTGCCGATCTGTACTGCTATAGTTAAATGCCAAGAATGAATTGCGCACACTGCTGCCGATTCAACCATTAAGGTTTAAATGCCAAGATACGATCGCGCACACTGCCGATCTGAACTGCAAGAGTTAAATGCCAAGAATGAATCATGCACACTGTTGCCGATTCAACCATCAGGGTTTGAATGCCAGGAAATGATCGCACCCACTGCCGATCTGAACTGCTAGAGTTAAATTCCAAGAAAAAACATTGCACACACGATTTCACCAAAAGGCCCAAAACTCAAGTAGTTCTGAAAACGGAGTCGGGGGCCTAACCCGACCTCTGCCTTACCGCCCTGCTTGAAGATCACCAAGGAAATGAGGACAGGGCCTGGAAATCCTAGATAGGCTTCCGGAACAGGAGTTCAGGAAAATGCTGCTGCTCTGCACCGGGACCTCTGAATAGTGAGTACGTGGAGCTGGGCTGGGCCCCTTAAATAGGCCCAGGCCCCGCCCACATGCCACACCCAGCCAGACTGCAGGAAAGGATTCTAGAAAGGCTCAGAATAGGGATCACACCCTCTAATCCTGCAGCAAAGCCTTGAAAATGAGCAATACATTGCAAACAGTATTAATGACATTTCAAGGTGAATCTCTGCAGTGCAAAAGGTTAACATATTGTTTTAACTCATAATGCATGAATTATTACATTACATAAGGATTGGCTTTTTGCATTACGTCGCCCGTAGAGTGTGCACTGTCCTGATGTTGACATTTCCCTGCTTGATGAATGGTATGGTCAACAAAGATTTTATCACAAGCACATTTCAAACCGTAGACACAAAAATTAGTGTTATTTGGAGCCACAGGTATTGTGACAGTAACACTGAATTTACATGCTTCGTATTTTGCATATCTCTCAAACTCTTCTTTTGTATTGTTGATGTGTTTAGATTAGCTATGTTAATTACGTTTCTGCATAAGGTATCCTTCAAAGATTTATTTTCATAAATATTACTTTAGGATCATTGTCTAAAGGTTTTGAAATTATGTCATCAGTTTAGAGAGTGTGCCACTGTTCATATATTTATATATTCCTTGAAACAAAAAAAAAAAATGTTAAAAAGATGTTCTACCTAGTTATGGTAATAGTATATTTCTTTACATGAAGAAAACTCAAAATTTCATTGAAAAAAATAAAGGTTAAAGGAATGTTGTATTTAAGTGAAAATGTCAGTTAAAACATAACAAACCTTTGGAAAATCACTAAAATTCACTAGTAGATATATATATTTCCCTGAGCTTACTAGAACTTGTGGCCCACCATACCTAGTGTTGTCATCAATGATGTCATTTGAGATATTATAAGTGATGTCATCAATTATGTCATTGAACATGCCAGAAGTGATGCAATCTATGTGGTTATAAGCAGAGCACGGTGGGGCACAAGTCCTAGTTAGCTCAATAAACTATAACTGATGAATTTCTGTGGTTTTATGAGTTTAAAATGTTATATTTTAACTAACATGTTCACCTAACCATATTGTCATGTTAACCTTTTATTTTGCTGTGAATTACAGAGGTTTTTGTAACATCTTATTACCATACTCAACCCTCCATGGTTGGTCACCCCACCAGCACAATGCCTTTTGTCTGTTTTTTGTTTTTATGATTCATTTTCCCTTTTCCCTTGGTAGTCCAGAGGGATTCCAGAGGGCCTCCAGAGGGAGTCCAGTGAGACTTCCATCAGATTGAGGTGATCCCAATTTTTTGTTTTTTTTTTATTTGGGGTCTGGCGGTGGGACATCTATCTGGGACACTTCTGCACAAGGGCCATGGGGTCACAGTACCCCTACCTTGCCCCATTGTATGGTATGAGGAACCAACTTCAATACATCCCTATTTTTGATTTTTCCAAAACTATTGGACAGATTTACAACAAATCATGAAAAGCATATTTTATGGCCAAGATCTAGATTTCTGCCCATTTTGATGTAATTGTCTTCAGCTGTTTTTTCTGTGTTGTTTTCTAATTTTCTCTAAGCAAATTGTTTGAGGAAATGATGTTATGATTCACCAAATTACACCAAATAAATTAGCAAGGCAATCAATGGTCCTCCTCTAAAAAGTCTGACTTAACTTTACTAACCAATTCCACGGGCACTGTCTAATATATAACTACACATGTACAATATATACTCATTCCCTAGAGTAACTATAGCTTGCGCCCATGCCATGCACTGCTAATTATCTCCCATATTATGTCACTCACTGCATGTCCTATGACATAATTGATAACATCACTGCAATATCTTAAATTACATCATCAATGACAACACTGCAACACTGTGTATGGCGAAGGCACAACTTATGTGTTTTTAAGTGAATTTCTAAGGTATTTTAATTTACAGTAAGATAATATTGAAATTTCTAAGTATATTGTCCCTTTAACCTTTGTTTTTTTCACTGACTATACACATTCAATAAAAAAAAACAAAGATTAAAGGGAAGTTATAGTTAGGTGAAATGTTAGTTAAAACATAACTTTCATACTAGCAAAACCACTGAAATTTACCAGTTATAGTTATCTCAAGTAAAAATAACATGAGCCCTGAAGTAACTATAACTTATGCCCCCTCCATATACAGTGTTTTTAACAATGATGTAATTTCAGATATTGCTGTGATGTTATCAATGATGTTATAGAACAAGTCATAAATAATGTATTATACAAGGTAACTGGCAGTACAATGATGTGCAGTACACCAAAAACTATCTATTTTTTAAAATTTAAAATACCACTATGAGTAAAACAGTGACACTGTTTAGAAAATCTATTCTAAATGTATTTATATCATTACTATTGGATGCAATATGGTGTTTTCAGCCTACCTGTTTACACCTACAAGCTTTCCAGACCATAGCAACATTATCTGCACTGTAAAAAACACAGACAACATAACATATTAATGCTAGTAGTTTTAGGCAGCTGCCATTGTTTAGTTCTGTTTGCCATTTTCTTTCAGAACTATAAAAAATAGCATATATGAAAAAGTATAATTCTAAGAATGTGTTCCTTTCCAAACATCTTTCACCATCTATTTAAAAATATTATTATTCCTTTACTAACTTTTTAGGCACACCGCAAAGTTAATTGCCTTCCTACACAAAATATTGTCCTCATTACTGCTCTTGGGATAATCCTGTTAAGTGTGCAAACTGTCATTTGCACACCGATTCGGGTTACAAATTGGGTGCAAATACCCAACGTTGCTGTTTTTTCACTCCTGGACGGAACCTCATTTCTAGGTCTGGTCTATAATAGTGGTAAATAGCAGGGGCCGTATTACATATAATGTCCCAGGGGTGCAATACACATGTGCACCCATTTGTTTCTCCCCAGGGCACTATAGTACTGCAAAAGGGACCAAAGATGATTGTGCTGCCCCTTCTGTACTACTGATATTGCTAGCTCACATGTTTTGCCAGACTAATCTTTACAGGCCTCATTTACATAGAGGTGTGGTCCCATAAAAATGAGGAAAACACTTTGACTCTGCACCTGCTCCCTATAATGGACGCAGGCGCAGAGGAAGACATGCCACTGCGCCCGAGGGTAGCCCTCTGGAGGGATGACAGGGGGGGTCACATGGAACCCCTCCACGTATCCCTCAGGACACGGATGCAGCCACTCAGTGCACCTGCCTTCAAGGTAAGCACTCTTCTTCAAAGTGCAGGTGTGTTGCCCCCTGCACTGTATGGGGCACCTTTGAAGCAGCTGTTCCATATTTCAGTGAATGCACTGCCCTAGGAGCGGCTCAGGTTTGTGGCTGCCTTGGGGGCAGCACATTCATTGTAATAGGGCACAATATTGCTGTTTGCGCTTGGTGCACCTGTTTAAAGGTGTGCCATGGTGCAAACAAAGACAGTGCGCCCTATCATTGATATGGGCCTTGGTGCATGTAATGTACACTCGATTGTGCTCTGTTTCTAATTAGAGCCTAAGTACTATGCTTGTTCCATTGTAAGGTACTGTTTAAATGCACCTCGCCTGTCAAGGAATTCGATTATTGCTGTTATCCCCGCCTAGACGCAATCCTTTGGCCTGCAAGACACACTGATATCCGTAAAAGGAGTATACTCTATTCTCCTGAGTTGACGTGTAGCTTCAGGGGGAATGTTTGGGGTGTTATACCCTCCACTCCACAGTAAAAACAATTGCTGGCAATTAGTTGGGTGCAGGTGCTTTCAGTCGGATATGGGGAGTTGTCTGTGGTCTGATTTCACCAGGTGTTTTTACATACACACAGGCAAAAACTCTCACACATTCTCTCCCTCTCTCTATTTTGAATGTCTTCACAAATGTTGGATATTTCACTTATTATTCCTTACCAATCCCCACTCCCCCCCCTAAGCCCCTCTCATGCTTCCTGCATGTTGTATAATGAATTTTAACATTATATGCCAGCGTACTTGTTGGAAAATCTGAAGCTCACATCCCCTAATGTTATTGGCCAAGCTACGTTCCTGACACTAGTTCTCCTTACATATATATATATATATATATATATATATATATATATATATATATATATATATATATATATATATATATATATATATATATATATATATATATATATACTTATATATATACATATATATATATATATGAAATATCTTAAGAGTAATTGAATTTAGGGAAGTCAAAACAACAGCCTCAAATGGCAGTCCTCTGGGCTCTGATTTTTAAGGACACATTCTTCTGTGGCTGTGGCGTCAGAAAAGGCTTTGAATTTCAGAAAGATGAAACACTTGTATCTAGTTTTGTCCTGCTCTGAGTGCAGTGCGCACATCTGCTTTCAAGTCTGCTAAACACATCTGCTTTCACACAATTTCAAGGTCAATGAAACATCTAACAAACCTGCGACTGACTTATTATCTTTCTGCATAGTTGCAGCTCATATTTTTCTCACGAGTAGGTCCTTCAGACTGCGCCGGCAGCATTTTTTCCCCATTTTTATCCATAATCCGCTGCTATGCTTCACGGTGCACTCAGTATCATGTAGTCACAATTAAAGAGAATGAAGGCGACCAGCTTGGAGAGTAGCAGGCGGCTGCCAAGTCATGTGACCTTGCAATGGGTACTGGTTCCTTCGTTCTGCTGGTAATACCTGTCATTTCACCTTTTCATACCGTTCGTGAGTTCATTTTTCATTTATTTGATTTTGTACACCATTTTATTCCTCACATTTGTGAATTACTTACCAATGAAAGGTAATATAGATTGATCATCAGACGTCAGAGGCAGAATGAACGCATTTAATATATTATCTGAAACTTACCACAAACCATGTGCACGGACAGTGGGAAGCAGGGATGCACCTATGGATATTATCTGCACTTTGCCCTAAAGCAAATGCAGAAAATACCTATTTATCTTTGTACTGTAGAATTTTAAGCACCATACGAACTTATTGAGGTGGTTTTGATTAGAGATGTTTTT
Source organism: Pleurodeles waltl (assembly GCF_031143425.1). Classification (NCBI taxonomy): domain Eukaryota; kingdom Metazoa; phylum Chordata; class Amphibia; order Caudata; family Salamandridae; genus Pleurodeles; species Pleurodeles waltl. The sequence continues at coordinate 736,170,705 of NC_090437.1, read as the reverse complement.
TATTCAAGGTGCAAGGCATTGATAGTAAAATGTTTGCATAATTATAGAAGAGACGAGTTCTTGCAATGAATTTCACCGGTATCTGTAAGGGCTCGAGGGCTCAAGAGGGGGATGCTTTGAATAAAATAGTCTCTGTCATTATTGCAAACATGGCTCTCTAGGGCTCTGCCTAGCTTACCTGCTTGTAGACAATTAGTTATTGGGACGTTCCTCTAAGAACAACAATGTTGACATTATTATTTTATTTCCTTTTTAATTGAAAAGCTAACTTCCTTTCACAAAAAAAATGTAAAGGGTGTTGTTAATTGTCAATTGCCCTTTTTCCTCACACACTAAAGTAATAGGAGTCATCAAAACAATCTCTATCATACCGGCATTGCAACAATAGGGCAAATCATCCACCTATTCAAGGACGCACATCATTTGTATGGTGTAGAAGGCAAGACATGGCTATCAGTGATGACCAAATTCTGTTTATGCCGCTGCAGGACACCTGTAGAAATCGCATCGATCATTTGACCCCATACATAGTCACAGCATATCCTTTTTTAACTGACTGACCACAAGTAGTGCATGTATCTCAGAACGTTGTGGCAAGGTTTTGTATTCTTTTGAATTGTCAAGATGCTTTTGTGTGTAGTGTGCCCCTGAGGTCACAGCCATCAACTGGTCATGTACTGTTATAAGACAGCTAATGGAGTGAACACCCACAAATCAGAGGAACAGGGAAAACAAGTAGTAGCTGCTTTGTAAAAGTACTGGTATGGCGGGGTGAGGGCAGAGGGCTCGAAAAAATAACTAAATAAAATACAAATTCACTTACCTGTGGACGGACGCCGCCTCTCCTCCATCTTCTTCTTTTCCCAGCAGCATGGAAGGACACATGCTCCCAGACTCACCTAAGCCAATAACAATGCTGCTGTCACCAGCATGACAGCACCAAGAGATCCTCCTACAAGGAACACATTGATAACAATGCACACAACAGCAAAGAGCTCTTCGACATCGTTAAGGAACTTGCCAACCCCAAGTCCTGCTCCAACGACACCCCACCTTCGCAAGACCTCTGCGACTCCCTCTCCACCTTCCTTCACCGCAAGATCACAGACATCCACAACAGCTTTAACACCTCGACCCCTATGACAGTCGCTGTTACCACAACCCCCGACTCACCGGACCCTAGCCACACCAACCTCCTTCTCTCCTGGACCCACATCATCGACGAGGATACCATCAAAACCTTGGGCACCATTCACTCCGGCTCACCCTCCGACCCCTGCCCTCACCACGACTTCAAAAAAGCAAGCTCCATCATCGCCCCTCAACTCCGAATGATCATCAACAGCTCCTTCAAGATCGCCACCTTCCCGGAAAGCTGCAAGCACGCCGAAGTCAAAGCCCTGCTAAAGAAACCCAAAGCAGACCCAAGAGACCTCAAGAACTACCGGCCCATCTCCCTCCTCCCTTTCCCGGCGAAGGTCATCGAGAAGATCGTCAACGGTCAACTGACCCACTTCCTTGAAGACAACACCACCCTGGACACATCGCAATCTGGTTTCCATAGCAACTACAGCACCGAGACCGCCCTCATCGCCGCCACTGACGATATCAGGACCATGCTAGCCAGAGCTGAAACTGCGGCCCTCATCCTCCTAGATCTCTTGGCTGCCTTCAACACCGTCTGCCAACACACCGTACGCACACGCCTCCACGATGAAGGGATCCGCCACAAAGCCCTGGACTGGATTACTTCCTTCCTCTCCGGCAGAACCCAGAGAGTCCGCCTCCCTCCCTTCGTATCTGAAGCCACAGAGACCATCTGCAGCGTTCCCCAAGGATCCTCCCTCAGTCCAACCCTTTTCAATGTCTACATGGCACCTCTCGCCAACATCGTCTGATCACACAACCTCAACATCGTCTCCTGCGCCTATGACACCCAGCTGATACTCTCACTCACCAAGGACCCCGCCACCGCCAAAACCAAACTCCATGACAGAATGAAGGCCATCGCCAACTGGATGGAGAGCAGCCGCCTGAAACTGAACTCAGACAAAATTGAGATCCTGCTCCTCAGCTCCAACCCTTCCACCTGGGACGACTCCTGGTGGCCAGCCACTCTAGGAACCGCACTGAGGCCCACCAACCTAGGATTCATCCTGCACTCATCGCTCACCATGACCCAGCAAGTCAAAGCCGTCTCATCTTCCTGCTTCAACACCCTCCGCATCCTCCTCAAGATCTTCAGATGGATCCCCACTGAAACCAGAAGGACGGTCACCCAGGCCCTCGTCAGCAGCAGTCTGGACTACGGCAATGCTCTCTACGCTGGAACCACCGCCAAGCTCCAGAAAAGCCTGCAACATATACAGAACGCCTCCGCATGCCTCATCCTCGACATCCCATGCTGCAACCACATCTCAGCCCGCCTGAGAGATCTACACTGGCTCCCCGTCAACAAGAGGATCACCTTCAAGCTCCTCACCCACGCCCACAAAGCACTCCACAACGCCAGCCCTGCTTACCTCAACAAACGACTCACCTTCTAAATTCCCAACCGTCAACTCCGCTCCGCCAACCTCGCCCTCGCCACCGTTCCTCGCATCCACTGAACTACAGCCGGCGGCAGTTAGTTCTCCCACCTCGCCGCCAAGACCTCAAACACACTCCCAGTCCACCTACAACAGACCCAGGACCTCCTGACCTTCAGGAAACGCCTCAAGACCTGGCTTTTCGAGCAGTAGCACCTCCCCCACCACCCCCTCAGCGCCTTGAGACCCTCACTGGTTAGTAGCGTGCTCTACAAATGATTGATTGATTGATTGATTGATTGGTCTGAGCAGCCTGTTTTGGCGCTCAGACAGGGAGTGGGCGCCTATGCATGTTCTCCACCCGACTGTGCAATACAGCCCAGTGGAGAAATGCTTAAGGGCACATGGCTGTTTGGGTGGCCCAAGATGGCTGGCCAAAGCATCATGCACACTTATAGTGCACTCCACTCCTCCAGCTCAGCCCCACCCCACCCTAACCTGGCTCACAATAAAAAATAAACTGATAATAACACTGTGTTATTATCATTTTATTTTTACTTTTTTGCACAGTGGGGTGACGCTCCTCCACCCTAGCAGAGGAGCCACTACTGGGGAAAACACAATTGCATCTCCAGGAAATAAGGAAAGAATAGGAGCCATGATTTATAAAGCTAAGCCAAGGTGTTGAACAATCAATGAAGATGGATGGTGGCCACACGAAACCCACTGAACACTAGCAACTAAGGAGGTGGGTTTTCTCATAGAATGAAAATAAACTCTGGGCCAGATTTACAGGGCCCTAGATCCTCCTTGTGCAAAAGTAGCATAATTTCTTTATGCTAATGTGGCTCAAGGAGACATTTTTCGCCGCACGATATTTACAAAGTAGCGCAATGCATGCATTGCGCCACTTTGCGATCCCTTGCGCCACATTATGCTTGCCTCATGCATAATGGTTGCAAGGAGGGCGTTCTGGCATTAGGATCACTGTGAAAATGGTGAAGTGGAATCTACAGGATTTCACTGTGTTATTTTTTACGTCATTTTTAAGGTCTGCTCAAAGCAGGCATTAAAGTGAGCATTAATTGTAATCATTGGGCCTTCTTGCACGTTGCTGCACTAGCGTCAACATTTTTGATGCTAGTGCAGTAAAGCATCACAGTAGCGTCAACGATATTTACACTGTTGGCCTAACATGGTATTGTAAATATGAGACACACATGGTGTTGTTAGGTGGGGCAGGGGCAACGCAAGAAAACTGGTGCATCAGCACTGATGCGCCGATTTCTTGTAATTATGTCCCTTTGTCTACAAAGACAGTGAGACTTAAAAACCTTAGTTTGCATATTTGACACTCTCTATGCAAAGTTCCCATTATGCATAACACAGGCATTAATGCATTATGCATAACATAGGCATTAATGCATTATGCATAGCACAGGCATTCACTTAGACAAGGTAGCCATTCAAGTTTAATTTTGTTGTCGATAAACAAAATTACGACTAATTTGTGGTAAAATTATTGATCTGTAGCTGTCTATTTGACACAAAAATAAATTTTCTTGGCAACTACAGTAAACATTCTCTTCGCCTGCAATTACTTGAGACCCAGATGGTCTTCGTCTAAGGCAGTGTGTTGTTAACTGTAGTCTGTCTTTCCTACTCCTTATGTGAGTACATCGAGTGTCACTGTGAGATACTGTTAAGGGCCGAGTAACACATCACATTACATTGGTTGATAGGGTGTACTATGTGGTGTGATAAGAGTGTGAGAAAGTCTGTTGTTCAGCTACTACCTCTACCCAACCCACACGAGTAGTCCCAGTAATTTGGAGTTTTACATTCTTAGAATTGCACTGTGAATTATGTGTGTACAACATTGCACCAAAGTTTAGCTTTTTTGCAGACTTTGGTGTTCGCTTTATTTAATCCATGACCACTGCTTTGAGCTTTTTCAGTGATGCATTTGCATTAAGCCTTTCCTCCGCAAACTGGAGATTCTTGCCAATTTTGACCGTACTTTTATTTATCACAATTAACAGTTTTGCTGCCTTACTATTATTTGAAGGCCATGCCATTCCACTTGCTTTCAAAGAACACATCAAAAGATGTGCAATATGCTAAGGATTAAGCCACAATGTCGGTGCAGTGAACCATTTCAATTTAATTTGAAAAAGTCCATTTTATCTAAGCTTTTTGTGGCAAAAGGTACAAAAGCTAGAGCTGAGTGAATTACAACATACACCCGATGACCGCTTATAATAATGGGAAATACTCTGGTGCCAAAACCATGATTAAACGAATTCTGTATCCTCCAGCCTTCAAAGAGAAACACGTGCCCTCTTTATCTGTTTTAAAACATCAATGTGATCATAAATCAGTTTTTTTGCAGCAAGGAGTTTTTAATCTTAGTCCATCTACAATATATTACACTGTTTACTTCATCATGTTTTCATTCTTTGGGGAAGCTGTGTCTGTTTTTATTTTGTTGCGTGAATCGTTGAAGCCTTGTCATATTTTGGGCAAACACCTTGAAGACTTAGGACGTACAACACCTTTATTTGCATTTGTTGTCTTTTTTTTTTTTTTTTTTTTTTAGTGTGTGGCGCTAGGTTTACTATTAAATATCATTTCTGCATGCAGTTCTCGCTATACATATCTCAGAAATATAACAACTGTTCATGTAATACCAGATCTCAAAAACAAGCTTCAGGATCTCAGCAGAACAGGAGGGGAGGAAACTATAGTAAAAATTAATGCAACAGTACAAGTTAAAATGTACCTGCATTTTATTCAGTGCTTGATCACAAAAAAGTGACACAAGTGCAAAGTTTTGAATTGGGATTTTTTTTCCAGTGCAAATAGTGGTTTGCATTGCAAAGTGCCTTGTGCTGCTTTGTGTTACTTTGTGACAAGGAATTGTTTTATATGCGGTAACCATAGAAATAGAGAAAGCAGTGTTTAGACAATCGCTGCACATCCAACAAAACAGTACTGGGCTAGCAAGTATTACAATAGACAGTAATCAAAGAACAGGTGCTGTCACAAAGACATATGCCCCGCTACCTAAGGGTAACTATAAAGCTTTCTGCCAACAAGGCCTTGACTACTAACTGTTAGAGAAAATGTATGTCAGAACACTCAGATCAGTTTCCACTGTAATCAACTTGTACACTAATTACAGTGCAAACTGGTTTGAGTGCTCCCATATACATTTTCTCTAACTGTTCTGTAGGATGCTACCTAGGGATTTCCCATATACCCAAAAATCAATGGATTTTATGCTTTACTGTACATCAGACATACAGAGTGAGAGAAGGGTTAAACTTTGTCTTAGCAGAATTTTTGTACTGGAAGGGTAGTCTTTCAGGACTAAACCTATGTTTGATATCAGCCACACAGCATTGCACAATTGCCCTTGCTTATAAGTATTGGCACAAGACAGCCTAAAATGCACAAGCGCATAGTCAGAGAATCAGCACTATGTCGTAGTAGGTATGTGCCGTTCTTCTCTTTCCCTTTCCTTCAGTGCAGTGCAGAAAGTGTGCAAAGATGCTCACTGAGACCCAGGGACATTTAGTGTAATACAGCACCTGCAGTACTATTAAGTTGTACTCTCAGACTGAATAAACCATCAAGCCCAAAACAGAGTCTTCAGGTTGGTACTAGGCCACCTGGACCAGTGGATAGTCAGTGATACATGGAAATTCAGGTAGTCATCTTTGAGCATAACACAGCTGATGAAGGAGTTCCGACCCAAATAGTGGATTCTTGTGTGTGAACTAGTCAGCTTGAAACTGCACGCATTTGATTAGATGGATGGTGAGTAGATTCAGATAGACTTATCGTAGTGACAGATTAGCTGGTGTTTTTTAGGAAAACGTTTTAGAAATATTCTTGGGATTTTCCATGAAAGCTTTAAAGAACAATTCATGACCCATTTTGAATTTAAAAAATAATGTATTAGTACATCACTTTTTAAATTCAAAATAGGTGATTTATTTCATGTATTGTTAAGTTACGTCCTTAATTCAAAATCGGCTATTAACTATTTCATAATTGAATAATTAATATGTGCTAGTTTATATAGGCTTTTAACATTAATTTAAATTTATTTTCATTTTTAACTATTTTAAAACATGAATTTACTTTAACAATATTTCATCTAAGGTTTTATTTTAAGTCCCTACCTCCCTTTTTTTCTATGTTAGTGTGCTGCAGTTCAAGTGGTAGGCCATGTGTAGTATTGTTCTTACTACAAGAGTGTAAGTTGCCACAAAAGCGCAGCTCGTGAATTCTAAAAAGTAACAAACATTCTCAAAAGTGTAAGTTACCTTTGTGAATCAGGCCCATTCTACAGAGTCAATTGATGGACTGTTGCTTTGCAGAGTTTCAACTTTTTAATAAAGCAAGACCAATAGATTATAGGTTGTCAGCAGCCTGTCTGTCTTAAACTGTTCCTTAGGTGAAATGTCTTCATCCACAATTATTATGCAATTAAAACCTGGTAGCGTAATATTTTGTTCTGGTAAGGTTACACTTGCACCCTGGTAGCAAGATTGAAGTGCCACACTGTTGACTTGCAATTTAGCCAATAACTTTATTGCTCCTTTTTTGACTCAGGTCAGTAGAGAACCAAGGTTTAACAACTGGCTGGTAATCTTGCACAAGCAGAGTTTGCATGTGGCAGCCTGACAGACCAATGGAGTCATTCCATTGTTTGGTGAGGTTGAGGTTAGTTGGCAGCCAAACAATGGGGATGTTTGGCTATTTGCTCTCTAGAGTGAGTTGTTTCCCCAACAAACACATCAAAGTCTATGAGAGTTATGTATTTATTAATTTTAAAATAGTTCTACAATGTCACTGGCATAGTTGTTTTAATTTCTGCCACATGTTGGCCATTCATGCTGGTTCTGGCTGAGTTTGTGTGTAATTCATGGCATATTGTCAACATGTAAGGCATGATGATATCAACCACTGGCATAATGCTGGCCCTGACATAATGGTTGCAATACTTGCATATTTTGGGCGGACCAGGCAGGATGGAAGCCTTGGCAGTATTGTTGTAAGTTTTGCCATATTACCAGAATCAACTGTATAATTATTTGCTTATTGTAGTTATGTCTGGCATGTTTGTTTCATGTCTAAAGATAAATCTTGTCCTTGATTTTTGGTGTAATTCCAGGCATATTGTGTACCTCCACAGTATGATAATGTCCATCTCTGGTATAATACTGGTCCTGGCAGAATGGTGGTATTTCTTCACATACTGGAGTCCCTACTACAGTGGCTTACTGTGTACTCCACAAGACCAGTTTGATGCCCCTGGAAGCGCAACTCTACTGCCTGGGGTCTACCTTGAACCACCAGAGGCCTACCCTGCTGCTTGAGCCCTGCTTCATCACTTGGACCCAGGACTACCAGGGTGACTCCAAGGGCTAGCTTGCTGGCCTCTTGTTCAGAGCTACAGGAACATAGCAGGCTCCCACCATCTTGAACCAGCACCTGGATCAAGCCTAAGTGAGTCCTGAAACCCCAAATGGCACCTGCCCCATCCAGGACTGTTGTTTGTGGTGTTAAATGTGCCCAGATAGCCAAAATCAAAAACTTGGAATTTGGAACATTTTTTGGCTAAAACTGCTCTGAGAACAGTGGGAATACCAGGACCAGCCTGCTTGTCTAGCCATCCAAGGTTCATTGCTGGTCCCCTTGACTTTGCTGTAGCTCCCACTAAGTTCTTCGCTGCAGCAGCAAATCCTGTTCAATGGGCCCTCTGTGAAGGGGTATGTGGCCTCCTGGAACTCTCATCGGCTACAGCCTCCAGCTTTGTTCTGCTGAAGATTTTCAATCTCCAATAAAAAGATTATGTCAGAACATAGAAATCTTCACCCCTACTTTATCCAGTGGCTCCCTTCCACTGACACCTCCTCCTGGGATACCACTTGCAGCCTTACCCCACTGAACTTTATCTTCTAAGAACATTTTCTTCAACATTTCTTCCAAGTCCGAAAGTAAGCACCGCTGGGCCCAGTCCACATTTTTCGTCTTTGACCCGGTGGAATGAAGCACACTTAGAAAGAGGAAACAGCTCAGAAAGAGGAAGATGTACTATTCTGATGCATTCCTAGGTCTAGCAGTGTTGGTAAATCTGGGAATGCATCAGAAGGCATGGGTGGATGTGTGGGAACACCCATGCTACACCCATGTAACGCCTCAACCATGCATTGTAAGGCAATTTAGCAACTTGGGCGGTATTACATTATACCATATTTACTGAGTCACTCAGGACCAAACACGCAAGGTGGCCTTGCATGGCTTCTAGGTTTTGCATTGCCCTACCTCTCCTTGTGTGCCACAAGGGTGATGCAAAACAACGATAAATCTGACCCCAGTTATTTAGCCAGGCTGATGCAAAGTAAAGAGATTTTATGGAGTCATTTATAGTTTGTTGAAGCAGCAGTCAAGTCAAGCCTGTGGTTCTACCACCTCATTTAGAGGAAGAATTACCAAGTTTCCAGTAAAGAAGTCCAATCTGGCTTTTTCTTTGGAAATCTCTGATAGGCAGCTGGTCTGTGACAAAACCTCCACTTAATAAACATTGATTGCCTTGTCCTATTTAACAGGCCTTTCAATGCACATTTTTCCTGCTCGAATTTACCATGTGAGGCATGGCGCTGCTGGACATGAATATACAGAAACGTTTCTGACTCACAAAGCTAAAATTCCCTGCACATCAGGGATATATATTTTTTTTCATTTTAGAAACAAATTGTCACTTTTGGCGTTTACTTTGCTACTACAAAAAGCCAATCAGACTGTATAGATTTGCAGCCAACTAACATTAGTGTTTTAACAAAAGTACTCCTGCTGTGTTTGAAGAAGCAGTCTCACTCAAATAATTCTTGTCATACATGGTGCATCTCTATTATTGGTGGGCAGCCCTCAGAAAAGATTAAGATCTCGGGCTAATGGTCCACGACCCTATCTCTGTATGAAATCGAAGGACTTCATCCTAGCAAGCACATGTTTATAGTAGGGCCTTAGTCTAGCTAGGCGTTGCGAGTAGTTGCCATTAATGCCAGGTGGATATTTGCAACAATGAAAGGGAGCATCTGGCAGAGTATATAAAGTTCTTAAAAGTAATGTAGATAGCAGTGGGACATTTTACAGACATTTAAAAACTGTTAATCACCACATTCTATATAAATGTCCTAGTCAAAATATGATGCCGCCTACCAAGATCAGACTGCTGGGCGGCCGCCAATGCGGCTGCACTCCCGCCGCAGCCATTTGGAGATCCCCGCTGGACCGGCGGGTGGAAACCTGGTTTCTGCCCGGCGGCCCGGCGGCCCGGCGGCCCAGCGGGGATCTCGGCTGCAACACAGGAGCCGGCTCCAAATGGAGCCGGCGGTGTTGCGGCTGTGCGACGGATGCAGTTGCACCCGTTGCGCTTTTCACTGTCTGCTATCCAGACAGTGAAAAGCTCCATGGGGTCCTGTCAGGGGGCCGCTTCACTGTCCATGCCGGTGGCATGGGCAATGCAGGGGCCCCCAGGGGCCCCGCGACTCCCCTTTCCACCAGCCTTTTCCTGGCCGTGGAAACCGCCAGGAAAAGGCTGGTGGGAGGGGGACTCGTAATCCCCTGGGCAGCGCTGCTAGCAGCACTGCCCAGGTGGATTATCACCACCAGGGCAAATGTGGCAGAATACCGCCGGCCCCGGCGGTGCGACCGCAGCGCTTCCACTGCAGTCGTAATAGGCCAGGAAGCACCGCCAGCCTGTTGGCTGTGCTTCCATCATTTTAGCCCTGGCTGTCTCGTACCGCCAGGGTCAAAATGACCCCCATAGTGTTTAGCAAATTAAGATCACCAACCTTTCCAAAGCAATGTCAAGATATACCATAACTCTGGAGAAAATCCTAATATCCAAGCCGCTGTTCTATTACTGCAAAGAGTAATTTACATTGAGTATGTTGTTACAACGGAGGATAGGTCCAAAATACATGAATAGCGACAAAACAAGGGCAAAAAAATAAAATATGGCTTAATGATTCTGCAACTAGTTCACAGATTCAATATTTTTCGAGGGTACTTGGTGCAAATAGCAGTGGTGATAAAGTTATGATTGGAAACTGAAGGAAGCAAATTCTCAGAAATGCAGTGCTTAACTTGTAAATAAACACGTTCCCGAATGCGGGGCTGAGGCAATTAAATGTGCGAGCACGGAATACTGAGGCAGTAATCCTGAAGCCATCTCGGGCATTTTCAATCCATTTTCAGCCACTCTCTGCCCCTTCAGCTAACTCTAGTAGCTTTCTAATTTATCCCTTTGTGACACTTTTTCGTTTTTCTCTTCCTCCATCTTTCCCATTTGTGTCCTTTGCTCTCAGCAAATGCTTGAGGCAGAAGAATAAACCCCGGCCCTCAAAAATAAGTGCTGGTGCTCAGCACGGGAAACAACAAGCACAAATTAAGCACTGCCTAAATGCCTCCCAGGCACAGGAGGTTAGCAAATATCGATATCTTTGAAGACTTATTTTGGTATAAGGACTACATAAATTGGACGTCAGTTCTAGCCTCGATAAAAATTCAATCTCAATCACGAATCTTAATTTAGATTTTTCAACTTTCAAACGCTTCTTAATCTGGCTTTAGTAGTGTAGTTGTCTGTTAACAGGTCAGTTTTTTAACACAGCTTCTCATTGTAAGATTTGCATTAATACACTCGGGGTAGGATTTCATATCCCTGCGCCTGCCACCTGTGACAAAATCAGTCATGATACTTACTTCTCCAGTTGTTCCAAAACCATACAAATGAAGCTTCTCAATTTGCTTTGATTGTTATACTTTGCCCCTTCACCCAGACTTAGCATGATTTGGCTAGACAATGAAGTGCAAGTAGAGGCCTATCATGCAGGTTTTATTGTTATTCATTTTAAAAGTTGTTAATCTGCAGGAATAATTATTTTTACTGGGAAAAGGGCTTCTTCTGAAGAATCAGTGCCCGGATTTATTCAATTTTTTTTTTTAGAATGTGGTGGCAATGCAATCAAGATTACCAGAAATAAGTGTTAATGATGCACGATGTTCAATAATTCTTAAAATGTTAAGACTTACTAGGAATGAAGACAGATAGAAAGAGGAGCCACGTGTAGATTTCCTGACACATATATTGCCAAAGTATACTTTTTCAGTTTTTTAATGTTGCTCTAAAAAGTATACTAATATAAGATGCCAGTAAAAGCATCAAATGTATATGCCATTGTGCATGCGTCTGCTCTTCAGAGCAGCATGGAAGATGAAACGTCTGCAATGAATGACCAGTGCAAAATGACATTTGCGCTGTCAGACTAATGCAAAAATATTATGGCATGGATAAACCGGTGCAACAATTGCATTCTTGCAAATGTCGTTTATGTGCTTGTCACATGTTGGTGCATAACTAGATTGCACTGATGCAATACCTAGTGTGTATCAGACTTCTAGTGTAGATTAGACTTGCCCACTGATGCTCAGGCTCTCAGGAAAAAAAGCGTTTTATGGGGGCTCTAGTACACTGGAACGTGTTTTTGTAAAGTGCACATACACCGTGTTGGGTTATTGGTTCGATATCACATAAGTTTTTTATTGCCCAAATCAGTGGTCCCCTTTGTATTGATCTTGGGAAGTAGAAAGGCTAAATTGATCTGTCGCTGTCAGCATTTGTATCCTAGGCCATTGGGTTATCACAGATACTTGAAGCGGATTATTAATCCAGTGAATCCTCGGGCTCTGCAGATGGTTTATCTAAAGAACTATCTTGTATTTGGCATTTTTACGCATACTGTGTGCGTATATATGTCAGAAACGCACGTATAAGAGAGTTCAACACATTGAATGTGTCTCATTTGTGAAGGATGGTGAAGGACTCTCTGTACCCTTATCCCTAAGGGAGCAGCCGAGTGATTCAAGGCTCAGGAATACCAGGTCCACAAATACCAGGTCCACAAGAAACCTGCTAATTCTGGGCCTGGAAACACCAGACACTGATTTCCATGGAGCCACCAGTGGCGCAGCAGGTGAACCCGGGTTCAAGAGCCCCGAGGAGCCCATTGAACCCCATTGCAATGGCCCTTGTGACAACTGCAGTCACAGGTGGCATTTTCCCTGCTTCCACCAGGGTCCATGGCATCCTTGCTGCGCAACTGGCGGAAATACTAGGGCTGCAGGTGTTTGCAGGGCCTGGTGGCAAACTGTGGCAGAAAAGGGCCCGGCAATTGTCCAGGAATTAGAAATATCTGTGAAAAGGAACTTGTAAAACTGGGTCTATTCCACGCTTATTTTCTTTGTCCGAGGATACCGTGGGGAATTGGAAATTCTGAGCCCCACCCTGCTTCTGCAAATTCCCGTCACAAATAACTCCCACAATCCCCAGGCCAAGATCCGCATCACTTTGAATAAACTCCTATGCCTGATGAGTCTAAATGTTGTGCTCTTGCCCGTGTAACCATTAAGTGACTGCATAAAGGTAATGTGTTCCCTGATGAGAGTTTACGTCTCCTTAGATTTGATAATCTTCAGTCTCAGTTTCAAAGACGCCTCAAATGAGACGGCGCTGATGGAGCGGCCCGCACCGCTCGCGCCGAGGGCGAGGCTTCACACACGAAGCGAGGGTAGCTTTGTTTTGTCTACCTCGCGAGACGTAAAGAAGAGAAACCAAACACTTGACAGCTATCAGCTTTCCTGTTATTCGTTTTGTTTCACGTTTGTCTTTAAATGGCGTGTCTCAATTACAAAGCCACAACACAGCTATCAGAGGACAGACTGAGACGGACGACCTAGTAAAGATTGCTTTCACACCATAAATCTGCTTTATGATTTACCGGCTGAAGATATGCTGTCATGCTTAAAGGCAGCTGAAAACGAGGTCTCACCACGAGAAATGCCCCGTTTCTGTTGTGCATGTCCTGTCGTTTCAGCAAGACACACAGGCCTGTGCTGTGCAGACGTATGTGTGCTTACTCCTGTCTCCATGGTGAGTTCCACACCAGCGCTGGTCGCTAATGAATATTTACCTGCATATTAATTGCTAGCCCTGCGAGGGAGCCAAATCTCCGTCAGACCTTGGTTTACCCCTCAGGTACTGTTGTTTGTCTGGTGGCGATGCGGAGGAAGGACATTTCTTGAACAGCTATTGTTTTTGTTGATACAAGAGTTCTTAATTTTTAAATTTAACATACTTTTCTCCTATGGCGATCTACGGTGCACTATGAAGAGATCAATATTTTGTGCAGGGTTGGTAACACAGTATTACAATACTGGAGGAGACTGTTAGAGGTGTATGTAGAACAATGATGTCCACACTGAGGAACGGGCGGCAGATGCTAGTGTCTGATAGGAAGACGAAGGTACTGTGAATATGTAATCGCCCCGTCATGGGAGGATGGACAGTGATGCACATTGATGAAATAGGCTACAGGTAAGGTATGGGAAATAAGCGCTTATTCTCAGCGGTTAATCAGGTCATTGCTAGAAAGTCGAACTGTGGTTCAAGTTAGTGACCAAGTTGTTGATGACGAGAAATCAAAATAGCTGAATCTATCCTATAAAGTGAACATCTGGAGTCATATTCAGAAATATTTTAAGTAAAGGAGCACTTCTGACCTACTCCTGAATTCCAGGATTAGACTGGAGTACAAGAGTGCGTCACAGCAAAATCTTTGTGAAATGGCTTCCTGAGGTTTCCCATGAGGGGTGTCTCTGGTGAAGTCGGCTTTGCGATAGGCGCTATTTAAAGGAAAGGGACATTCTTTTTGAAAGCAAAAGGCTCTGAAGCCACAAAGTAAGGTTAACTAACATGCATGCTCATCCATCTTTTGACTGCTCCTTTTGACTTTGTCCTTGGTTTCATGCGAGCAATCGCTTTGATGATTAAAGTATTTTCATAACTGTTACATAAAGTTAACATAGTGGGTGATCATCCCTAGTTAAAGGTGGTAAAGTAAGGTAATGAATTTTTACCTTAAGCACTCTGGCAGCAAAACATATTTTTGAATAAGATTTCGTCTAGAATAATCCATCTTCTTTAAAACGTTATTTTGAACGAAAAATCATTTTATCCTCACAATATTAAAAATACGAACATATTTTGCTGAGACAAATGCTCTAATGTCTACTTACTTCACTGAGCTAATCGGATAGTTGTTTCTCCGCCCTTTTTGTGACCTGACCTCTTAGCATCTACAGAATTTGAGAAGGTATTTAACAGTTGTCAATTGCATGCATTACTTCCCCAAACCTCTATCTGCTTCTGTCTGTGAGAAATTAGGACTCTTCATTGACAAGGACTTAATCTGTGAAATTCTAGACAGAACTTGGATCCACTAAAATGTGAAAGTGTGTGGGCAAAGCCTATTTAATTCTTGCATGCCAACCTCCTCCGGATTTAAAGGCAGACACCAGGCTAACCCTTATGTATTTAATTTAATGAGCACATCTTTATGGACACTGACAGAATAGTTGTTGTTTTAAATAGATTTAGAAATCTGTTATCAAAAGTATCAATCGTGGGACGCACAATGAACATTGCACAGGCACAGAATGGATGTATCTGCCTGTTTTCAAGAAAATCTCATTATCTACGCATTACTCACTAACTAGATTACACTATGAATTGGTGCACGAGCAGCAAACAGCTCAAAAATAAGGAGCGGTGGTAAACGTCCCATTGTTTCAGAGCTCTCATGCACACATTACTAGAGGTCCCATAAGTCATCATACAGGTTGAGATGTTGCTATATATTCACATCTCAGGATGGTATCATGATGATATGCCGAGTTCTGATTCCGTTTATTTGAATCCCCAGTTTCCTGAGTTAGTGCATGAGCTACGAACAGCTTAGAAACAGGGGACATTTGTTGCCGAGTTATGCAGAATGCAGCCCGTGCACTTACTCTGAGAATTGCAAAGTTGTGTCTTAGGAACAGATGCACAGCTGTCTGTTCCAACTCATCCGTTCCTGGTACGTCCTTGGATTAGTGTCTATGCCTTTGCTCACTTGACTCCATTTCCCCAGTTTAATGACTTTGCCAGAATACCATTTAAAATTTGGTGAGGATTGACTGCAAGGTGTGGTTTCAACATCACAAAGATATGTTAAAAAAACTTTTTGTATTATTTGCACAATTGTATTCAGTTATGCACATACACTGATTCTTTGGTCATGAGATTATTATTTGTGATTTTTCCACTGAGACGATGATCTCCTGAAACAGAGTTTTGTTCTTCTAGAGTTAGTGAAGTACATATAGGGAAAGTAAGAATAATGAATAAAACGTTAAATTACAAAATGTAATTTATTGATGAAAAAGGTCTCAGTGATTCAATTGATGAGTGAAATGGGAAAAACATCAGATCTTATAGTAGTTTGCAAGAGTCCCAACCCTCTAACACAACGCAAGGGCAGAATGAGCACTATCGAGCTCAAAAACAGAGAAAAATGGCACCAAAAGTAAGAGGCCATGAGGCAGGTTAAGAAACCTTGCTCATAGAGCTGTCAGGTCAGTGGAGGCTCTGGTTCACCAAGCATGAGAAGATGCATTGTAGAACCAAGAGAGGTCAAGCATTAGCAAAGCCAATAGGTCGTCTCTACAGTGCAAGAGCTGTTGGCTTTGCCAATTTCTTTTAGCCATGTTGTACACCATAGTGGCTGCTGTTCACCATGGCTAAAAGTTAGTGACATAGAGGAGAGTGCTGTGGAGTGTCGTAGACAGGAATGGCACAGAGTGGAGTAGAGTGTTTTAGAAAGAGTGGCAGAGTCTGTTGTGTATTGGAGTGGCATAGTGTGGAGTTGTGTAGAGTGACGTACACTGGAATGCCATAGAGTAGAGTGGAATAGTGTGGAGTGAACTTGTGTAGAGTGTTGCAGAGTATAGTGGCATAAAAAGTAGAGGCATTGAGTGCAGCAGCATTGAATTCAGCAGCGTACAAAGCAGCATCATAGAATGCAGTGGTGTAGATTAGAGTGGTGCATAGTAGAATGCAGTAGTGCAGACTGGAGTGGCAAAGAGTAGTGTGGTGCAAAGTATGTTAGAGTGGTATAGAGTGCAGTGGCATAGAGTAGAGTGGCAGAGAGTGGTGTAGATTGGAGTGGTGTAAAGTTGAGTGATGCTGAGGGCAGTGGAGCAGAGTAGTGGCATAGATTGCAGACTGCAGTCAAATGGCATAGAGTGCAGGGGTCTGGAGTAGTGCAGAGTAGAGTATAGTGCTGTAGAGTGCAGTGAAAAAGAGTGGACTGCCATAAAGTGGAGGAGCATAAAGTGAAGTAGTGCAGAGTTGAGTGGCGTAGAGTTCAGTGGCAGGGTGCAGAGTTACAGAGTGTCAGAGTGCAGTGGCGTAGAGTGGCATAGAGTGGTACATAGTGGATTGGTGTAAAGTTAAGCGATGCAGAAGGCAGTGGTGCAGAGTGGAGTGGCATAGAGTGCAGTGGCACAGAGTGCAGAGTACAGTCAAGTGGCACAGAGTGCAGTGGTGTAGAATGGTGTAGAGTAGAGTAGCACAGAGTGGTGCAGAGTAGAGTTTAGTGCTGTAGAGTGCAGTGACATAGAGTGGACTGCCATGAAGTGGAGTAGTGCTGAGTTGAGTGGCGTAGAGATGAGTGGAAGAGTGCAGAATAGAGTATCAGAATGAAGTGGTGTAGAGTGGAGTAGAGTGGTATGGAGAGCAGTTGCATAGAGTACAGTAATGCACAATAGAGTGCTGTGGCATAGAGTGCAGTGACAGTGCTGTTGTGGAGAGTAGAGTGTCAGAGTGCAGTGGTGCAGAGTGCAGTGGTTAAGAATAGAGTGACAGAGTGTAGTGGCATAGAGTAGCATGGTGCAGAGTGGAATAGCATGGAGTAGAGTGCAGTGGCATAAAGTAGATTGCTTCAGAGTAGATTGAAGTGGTATAGAGTGGAGTGGTGCAGGGTAGAGTGCAGCTGCGTAAAGTGGCATACAGTGTAATGATGTGGAGTAAAGTGGTGTAGAGTGCAGTTGCATAGAATGTAGTGGTACAGAGCATATTAGAGTGACATACAGTGGATTGGCATAGAGTGCAGGGGCATACAGTTGAGTGTTAGAGAGTACCGTGCATTGCCGTAAAGTGCATTGGCATAGAGTGCAGTGGTGTAGAGTACAGTGTTGCAGAGTGACATAGAGTACAGTGACTTAGAGTGGAGCAGTGCACAGTAGACCGGTGTGGCCTAGACTTGAGTGATGCAGAGTGGAATGGCAAAGAGTGCAATGGTGTAGAGTAGAGTGGCAAAGAGTGCATTTGCATAGAGTAGAGTTGTACAGGGAAGAGTAGAGAGATGTAGTGTGAAGTAGCATAAAGTGGAGTGGTGCAGAGTATATTGCAGTGGTATGAAGTGATGCAGAGTAGAGTGGAGTGGCGTAGAGTGGAGTATTCATGGTGTGGTAGTACACTGCCATTACAGACAACATATTTTCAATTGAATCACCATCGCATTTGCATAGGCATACCGTTTTACTAATAAAACTGTACAGTGCACAGAAGAAAATGTGTGGATATTGCATCACTTAGTGTAACGATTTTTTTATGATATTACAGTATTTGTTTTTAATGCACTTCAGAAATAACAAAAAATGTGCTTTATTTGTGTTCCTAATTCTGATATATTCTGAAATACTTATGACAGTTCATTTGAATGTCGTCATGTGCTAGAAAAACACTCTTTCCAGCAAGTTTGTTACATAAATTCTCTCACTTTGAAATCAGAGAAACAAAAGTAAACAAGCACCTCCGAAAGACATCACCTAACATTTGACCTCGGTCTTTGAGTGCCCAGCAAATGTGACAAGATAAGAGCAAGATTTACAGGCTTGTTAACAGAAAGGGAGCACTCGGAATGATACTGTAAATATAGTTTGGGCAAGGGAAGGTATGAACTCATGCTGGACAGCCTAAAACAAATACAGCCAGCAAATGTAAAGCAAGAAAATATGAGTTACAAACCACCAAGCCAATGGCAAGCAAAGAGCAGACTGCATTCCTAGGTCAGCTTTCTGAATGTCCCCAAGATGTCTTTAGCAAACCAGACAACTGAGTTGTGTGGTAAGCTACTACCTAAAATGGTTGAAAACATCGTTAAAGTTACAGTGCAAAGTGGTCAACTAAGCGAAGGATCACACAGCGGTCGAACTAAAGAATGCAGTGCTGTAAAGAGGAGAATTAAAAGATACACAGTGATAATAAGGGGTATTAAAAGTTATAATGCAATAAAGAGAGGTATTACACGTTATAAAGCACACCTTATCCCACTGAGGACCTTCGTGACATTATACCATTGCGCTGCTTGTGTCATCATTATTTGTGATGTAACTGACTGTCTGGTTTGTTGTTAATTATTTCACAATTGGATTTGTCTATAGTAAGTGCTACATATATGCAAAACCACCCACCACCAAGACTTTCCTTCATAGCAGTGAATAAGTTCTGTTTTGGCTGATTTTAGGCGGGTAGAAAGACAAAGATAGAATGATATAGAGAACTGACGACAGAGAAGTCTTTAGAAAGCTGTGAATGGAACATGAACAGAAGGAAGCAGGCTGAGAAGTAAGAGCAATAACTAGAATTTTAAAGGGGAAGAATTAATATGGGTGAGTTTGTATTGCATACACCTGTAAGAAATGAAAGCGACATATTCCCTGATTTAGGTGGCAAAGGAAAAACCCCTTATTTCTGGATAAACAGCTAATACCAGAAAGCATTGATGGAATATGATTCACACAAAGGAAGCTATGATGGAGGAAACTCCAAGGGTAAGAGAAATTCTTCTGGGTTTCAGGGGAAGTGCTTATTTCACATGACGAAGAAACAGTGGAATTTCATCTACCACAAGAGTAATATGGTAGGGGAAATGCCAGCGGTGAGTGAAAATCCGCTGGTTTCCAGAGGTATAGCTGAATCCAAAAACCACTGACGGAATTTCACTATTGACTATAGCAGAGGAAATTACACTAGTAAAAGAAATACTAAGATTTGAGGTGTGAGTGTCTAACCCAGAGGGAGATCCACCAGTGGAATATCCTCTGCTTCTGCTGTATTATGATTGAAAGAATTCCACAAGTGTTTTCTTTTCTAACTGTAACACTTCCTCCGGAAATCAGAGAATGTTCCATTACATTCAACTGTAAGTAAGGCCCATTCATGGAAACTAAATAAATGTACAATGAAGAAAGCATTTACTTTGGAGTGAGGGCAAGTGTACATTGTACATTACGGTGTTCATTAAAAAAAAAAAATGAAACTTTTTAAATAAAAATTGTATTTACCATGCTGATCCTTGGCCTGGCTGGAATATTTATAAGGACTGAGCTGCCCTATATTCTTTATGCTGAAACAAGATTTTACACAACCTTCTTTTGAAGTGTGCTGCGGAAGCTCCACGAGTATGGAACGGAATCATAAACAACAAAATCTGCCTATTTACAAAATGTGCTGTGCAGTCTCTGCTGGAAATGCTATGTATGATGTGTGTCCACACCACTGAGGCTGGTATTTAAATGGGAAGCACTCCAGAATTATAAGTGAATTTCTGTGCCAACTTTTCTAAAGACTTCTTTGACAATGAGGAGCTGCCAAGTTATTGTAGCTGGGAGGCATTTCCACAATTCGAAACTCAGGTGAATGAAAAGGGTTCTGTTCAATTTTCCTGTGACCTCCCCTTGCTTCCTGTGCCAAGATAAGTATGTGAACATTAAATCTATGATTTAAAAAAACCTCAAGATCCTTATCATGCAGTATAGAATGAGAAATTAGCTTGTTTTAACAAAGGAATGCATGCGCTAATATCCTGGAGTGATTACAGAAAGCATAAGGGAGTGAAAGTTCATTTTGGGGTTTAAAGACATTCCTATCTTTAATTTAATGAGGGAGACAAAACAACTTCCACAAAATATGGATGGAGAACGGCCTATCCAGTTTAGAAAGAATGTGAACTCTCCATCCAATAAATATTCAGTTATCATTTTATATGTGGTTAATACTCCTGGTGTGTCATATGCCATTGTTTAGGGAGAAAACATATATTGATGATATTTCCTCAGTGTTTCACTTTAAGCACTATGTTTTTAAAATTTATTTTCGTTCCAAAATGTATTTTAACAACTATTAACTTTGTTACACTCCTATTTTTTACGTTTTCCTTGCTTTAAAATCAACTCTTTCTAAGTCATTATTTTAATGCCATTGCTGCTGTGAGGGAAGTTAGAGATGTAGATATGTGCCTGTAGAAAATCACCTGCTAGGATGAAGTCCAATACCATGGTCGTTGTTAATTTTTACAGTTTTGCAATATAAACCTCTTTATTGAAGCAAGAAGCAAGATACACACTCCTAACACTCTAGTACAATTCCTCTTGTAATCATCACCACCTCCCACCCATATCTAATGTGTTCTTGAAGCTCTATGAAAATGGAGCAGCAACCTTGCACGTGGATAGGGGATGTGGAACCTGAAGCGACAGAGAGGACATAGTTGAGTGCTAGGAGAGTTGTTAGTAGCAGAGGTGAGACATATCTGCACAAAGTTGATGATGAGAGAAAACCTCAGTGCATTATAGTTAGTGGAATCCAAGATGCAGACCTTTATTGTAAAGAGCGTCTCAAAGAAGGTGGGAGGATACATCTTATTTACTATGTGATGCTGAAGTAGACTACGGAGAGAGAATGAAAGGAAATGGAGTTAGACTAACATCCAGCCTGTGAAGGATGAAAAGGACATCAACTATTTCTGGATTTGAGGAGAAACAGTTCTTGAGAGGGTAGTAGTGAAAGTCCAAGCAGGTTGGCCATGACAGAAGCTGCGAGTTGAGATATGTGCAAACTGAACACAGTTGTGATGATGACATTGTATATGAACTGATGGGGATAAATTCCCTGTACGTTGGCAGTGGAAGGTAAGGTGAAACAGAGACAATGTGAAAATAATCAAGAACAAAGTAAGTACCATATAACACTCAAATACATGTGGCATAGACAAACTCAATTATATGCCCAATCGACTAGGCCCTGATGTGGCTTTGAACAGTAGTGAGGTGATTATGTTATACAGCTTACATCTACTGCAGCTTTTTGCAAAGCCTTGGCCTCTTGATGCTCTGTGTGGGAGAGAGTGGCTGTGCAAATTGCCACGAGTGTTTGCATGCTGTGTGTGCAAGTGGTTGGTTCTGAAATACGGGCATTTAAGAAATTGGAAAGTGCATGATATAAATGACCTATCTAACTACAAACCAAAGTTAGCCTGCATTATGTAAGATGAGTTTTGATCTCAGTTTTGGTAGCAATATTTTCCTCATAGCTTATACCAAAATCTCATGATAGGGCCTGTTGTGAATACTTTATTTATTTAGCTGAGCACGTTTTGTTCATCCAAGCAAATGCGCATTACCTCTTAGTTTACATCTTGTTTGAAGTATATTGGAAGATCATCTCTATGGTGCATCATTTGATGAAAGCATTCAAAATAATGTACTCTGATTACATTTATGATTTTTTCAGATATAGTAATTGGGAGCCTCAATCGACCCCAGTGATGCTTCTTCACTCAACCCAAGAGTATTTTCCACCTCATTGCCTAAAAAGTGGAATTTCATGTGGAGAAATCCTCCTTATCCTAACCCTCTTCAGTGTTCCTTTTGCACCTCCCTCAGAGTTGCATCACATTGAGAGCCATGCCCATTCTGAATTTGGACAAACACCCTAAAACCCAGCCCAAGTGATGCAAAATCAAAGAGAATGATATTTTCAGATGTAGATGCAGGATGAGGGAACACTGAGCATGTATGTGTTCAACGTCATCTGAAGAAATGAAATGAGCGGATATGAGGCGTCTTCAGTGAAGTCATCCTTTGCACAGTGCTGGAAGGATCAGCAGTGCTTCCAGCAATAGACAACTCCTTGCACTACTTTATGGATGCAGCAAACTGTGATGGATCCAACTACCTCCTGCAGAGGGATATACTAGCCATTGTAACATGTTGGCCTAACGGCACTTGCAAACATTACACCAACATTTTACAAGTTCTAGTCATTATTAATACAAAGTTTTGCTTCCAAGGTAAGTTTATTTAAATTAAGCAGGACAATACAAATGAACAACCTTCCCACACAGGCTTCTCTTCCAACTGCCCTCTCCCGTCATCCACATTCCATACCCCGGCATTCCATTGAGTCTCGTGCTCGTTCATATGTCAACAAGCACGAGATCCAACAAGGACGGAGACCCAAGACCCAACAATTAACAGCATGTTTCTGCCCAAATTAAAACTCTGTGCTAATGACAGGTGGGTTTTTGGTGGTGGAAGGACATTTAGACTTAGAATTGAACTGATGTATGACTTCTGTGAATGCGTTTTTTTAGGACAAGATGTCTTGGTTTCTGTATGAAATTCTATGGTGTGTAGGAATTGATAGGCTCAGCTTTCTCAGCCTTTTTTTAAACATGTTTTACGTGCATGTTAAACTTCTACACTTTGGAGTGTTTCCTGATCTAATACAAGGTACAGTGAAAAGAACACTTGCATAATAGAGACACTTTTTTGAGGAGGACATCCCCATCACTCAATACTTACATATCACTATCTTCATTAGTAAAATGCTTTTTAAGCTTGCATGGTGAATTCATTTGGCGGTTATATGTACGCAGGAAAGCAGTTATGTTATTGCTAGAGTCCCAGCAGGTTGGCATATTGCATATGAAAAGAATGTTGCAAATTCTGTGTCATGAGGAGTATCATTACTTTTTTTTAATTTTACATATTAAATTGAGTGCAAACCTAACTCCAAATAAACCTTTTTACTGTAGGAGTGTTAAATCGAATGTGAGGTGACTATTGCACAGTAGACACAAGACTATAGATGCCAGGACATCATGGGGTGAGATTATGCAAAAACGGACAATACTAATCTTCACATATTTGACATCACATAAAAGTTCAATTTTATACACAAGAGGCACTAGCATTTTTTTAATTTCCAATCCTTAGATCAAACCTATGTATCCAGCATCCAAGGTCCTCATGTAAACCTTTAGCCCACAGCTCATCTAACTTCCCTACTGTTGATGCTAAAGGTTTGATATGTTGGCCATAAAACTGCAGTTTATTTCTCAGCAATAAATATACGGTAAAATATGTTGAAAGTCACTTTTGAGAAAGCATACTTTTAACCCCTCGGGTGCCTTGGACGCAACGGTTACGTCCTGGCAGCACCGCTCGGGTGCCCAGGACGTAACCGTTACATCCAAGTAGGGGCCCTCGGGGAAGTGCTAGTGCTGCCCCCGGGGACCTCATGCCCCCCTCCCCTGGGCTGGGAAGGAAGGGGAATCACTTCCCCTTCAACCCCCACCCCTGACCCACTGTGGCGTCTGATGACGTCAGCTTGCGATCATGCACTGACCTCATCAGAGGCCTGCCCCTCTGCAGCGCCGATCGGAGGTGAAATGCTTTTGCATTTCTCCTCCGATCACGTGAAGGGGCCGAGAAAGGCCTTTGATGTCTTTCTGAGCATTTCTGCTGCCTGATCGCAACAGAAATTCCCACTAGACACCAGGGAGTTTTTTAAAAATTATTTGTATGCATAAGGGGAGCGGCCCCTTGGGCAAGGTCTGCTCCCTAGAAGGGCAAATTATTTTTAGGACATTTCCCACTCCAAATAAATGGGGCCAAAGTTGTTCTGCCCACCAGTGGGCAGATGGGGCAATTACCCCCGATCCACACCCCGGGGATGGGGGGGCAGAAAGTCTACTAGATGACAAGGAATTTAAGAAAAAATAGTTTGGTGGTGGCTACCAAGCAGTATGGGCATGGTTATGCCCCCACCCCAACTGAAGGGGGTAACAGTCTTTCAGCTCTCCCCTTGCACACTAAAACAGTGCAGTCCCATGGCAAGCAAGAGGACATTTGATTATTTTGGGTTTTAGTTTTACATTTGGGCCATGAGAGTGTGGCTAACTCTCAAAATCGTCCCATTTGGAATGGTGAGGGCTGCACTTTTTGGACTTTGGGACGTTCCCATGTAGAAAAATCTACAAGACCTAGACACATCTGAAAACTAAACATCTGGGGTGAGTCCAGGGTGGTGTGCTTCACATGCACCCGCACCATTTTCTTACACACAATGCCCTGCAAACCTCCAACATTGCTAGAAATCACACATTTTTTCACATTTTTGTGATGGAACCTTCCGGAATCTGCAGGAATCCACAAAATTCCTTCCACCCAGCATTGTCTCATCTATACTGATAAAAATTCTGCCCCACTTGTCATCCTCAAACTGTTTTTTTTCAAACTGCCCTTTTGGACCCGCTTTGGTTGCCCCTCAATTTCAACATGTTTTTGGCTCTTCCCTCTCACAGGCACTTGGCCCACCTACACAAGTGAGGTATAATTTTTACCGGGAGACTGAGGGGAATGTTGGGTGGTAAAAAATGTGTCCTGGTGAGGTGATCCCACATAGAAATGTGGGAAAATGTGATTTTTCAGCTAAAATTGAGGTTTGCTGAGGATTCTGGGTAAGAAAACACTGTGGGATCCATGCAAGTCACACTTCCCTGGGGTGTCTAGTTTTCAGAAATGTCTGGGTTTGGTAGGTGTTCCTGTATGGCTGTTGAGCCCAGGACCAGAAATGCAGGTGCCCCCCACAAAAACAGGTAGTTTTGTATTTGATAATTTTGATGGCACTAGGCCTACCCACACAAGTGAGGTGCCATTTTTATCAGATGACTTCGAGGAATGCTGGGTTGAAGGAAATTTGGAGATTTGTGACTCCTCTAAGATTCCAGAACTTTCTGTCACAGAAATGTGAGGAAAAAGTGTTTTTTTGCCAAATCTTGAGGTTTGCAAAGGATTATGGGTAACAGAACCTGGCGAGAGCCCACAAGTCATCCCATTTTGGATTCCTCTATGTATCTATTTTTAAAAAATGCACAGGTTTGGTTAGTTTCCTTAGGTGCCGGCTGAGCTAGAGGACAAAATCCACAGCTAGCCACTTTAAAAAAAAACAGCTCTGTTTTCTTTGGGAAAATGTGATGTGTCCACATTGTGTTTTGGGACATTACCTGTCGTGGGCGCTAGGCCTACCCACACAAGTGAGGTACCATTTGTATCGGGAGTCTTGGGGGAACACTGGGTGGAGGGAAATTTATGGCTCCTTTCAGATTCCAGAAGTTTCTGTCACCAAAATGTGAGGAAAATGTGTTTGTTTGCCAAATTTATAAGTTGAGGTAACAGAACCTGATCAGAGCCCCACAAGTCACCCCATCCTGGATTCCTCTAGGTGTCTAGTTTTCGAAACTGCACAGGTTTGCTAGGTTTCCCTAGGTGCCGGCTGAGCTAGAGGCCAAAATCTACAGCTAGGGACTTTGCAAAAAACACATCAGATTTCAATGTAAAAATGTGATGTGTCCGTGTTGCGTTTCCTGTTTTGAGCATTAGGCCTACCACGCAAGTGAGGTACCATTTTTATTGGGAGTCTTGGGGGACCACAGAATAGCAAAACAAGTGTTATTGCCACTTGTCTTTCTCTACATTTTTCCTTCCAAATGTAAGACAGTGTGTAAAAAAGACATCTATTTGAGAAATGCCCTGTAATTCACATGCTAGTATGGGCACCCCCGGAATTCAGAGATGTGCAAATAACCACTGCTTCTCAACATCTTATCTTATGCCCATATTGGAAATACAAAAGTTTTCTTGATACCTATTTTTCACTCTTTATATTTCAGCAAATGAATTGCTGTATACATGGTATGGAATGAAAACCCATTGCAAGGTGCAGCTCATTTATTGGCTCTGGGTACCTAGGGTTCTTGATGAACCTACAACCCCTATATATCCCTGCAACCAGAACAGTCCAGCAGACATAACGGTTCATTGCTTTAAAAAATCTGCCAAAGCTGGAAAAAGTTATAGAAGAAAACGTGGCTGGAAATGGCTCTTCTTGTCACCTCAATTTCAATATATTTTTATTTTAGCTGTTAGTTTCTGTAGGAAAACCTAGAAGGATCTACACAAATGATCACTTGCTGAATTCATAATAATAATCATAATATTATGCCCGCATCCAGAACAGTCCAGCAGACCTAGCGGTATATTGCTTTAAAAAATCTGACCACAGGAAAAGGTTACAGATTATAACATACTAAAAAATGGCTGTTTTTTTCACCTCAATTTCAATATTTTTTTTATTTAAGCTGTTATTTTCTGTAGGAAACTCTCGTAGGATCTACACAAATTACCCCTTGCTGAATTTAGAATTGTGTATACTTTTCAGAAATATTTAGCTTTCTGGGATCCAGCATTGGTTTCACACCCATTTCTGTCACTAACTGGAAGGAGGCTGAAATCACAAAAAAATTGTAAAAGTGTGGTATGTCCCAGTAAAATGCCAAAATTGTGTTGAAAAATTTGGTTTTCTGATTCAAGTCTGCCTGTTCCTGAAAGCTGGGAATATGGTGATTTTAGCACTGCAAACTCTTTGTTGATGCCATTTTCAGGGAAACACATCACAAGCCTTCTTTTGCAGTCCTTTTTTGACATATTTAAAAAAAAAACGTAATTTTTGCTGAAATTTGGCTAATTTCTTAGTCTCCTTCAGGGGAACCCACAAACTCTGGGTACCTCTAGAATCCCTAGGATGTTGGAAAAAAGGATGCAAATTTGGCATGGGTAGTTTATGTGGACAAAAAGCTATGAGGGCCTAAGCGCGAACTGCCCCAAATAGCCAAAAAAGGTCTGGCACCTGAGGGGAAAAGGCCTGGCAGCGAAGGGGTTAAAAAAGAAGAAAAGACAACTTGTGGAAATAAATGCCTTCTGGTTTTGTTTTTGGCAATGGCTCTCGCCCAAACTTCAAGGTCTTAGGCTGACATATATTATTTGGCTTCGTCCCTTCACCAGCTTGCTGCTGCTTTGAGCATCCACGCATCCTTGTACTGACAAGAAATTGTTTTATTTAGAAAGTAACAAGTCACCACGGTAGGAGGCTGGTTGAAAGACGCAACCCTATTTGCAAACATGACCTTCTAGCTGACCTGAGGATAGTACAATGATTCAGGGGGATGTAAAAGACTGCTCATCTCTAACTCATCGTGAGTAAAGGCAGGGCGCCATTTTGTCCACGCTCAAATGGCCCTGTTGCAATACCTTGTAACTATTTTCTAGTTTATTGTTTGCTATTATTATATATTTCATAATTTTTACTTTAATGTTTTGTTTTTTAATATTAATATATATATATACATATTTACTTTATTGACTAGGCACCACTGCTAAAATGTCTTTGGGATTCAAAACAGCCCGCTGACTTGTTACTTTTCACTGCGTGCCTTCTAAGTGCGCCGGGGAGCGAGAGAATGGAAGTGCCCTCGTGATTGTGGTGAACATAGGCGCAGTTTATAGCGCGAAATCGGTCCAAGGGCGTTCGAGCGCTTTACATAAGAACCAGCTACATCACGCCAGGTCTGATTCCTTTATAGGCATGCTGTGATTGAGTGATTTGCCCAAAATCACAGCGTGTTGAGCAGCGCCTGGATTTGAACCTGGGGTTCCTTTCTGTTCCACAGACGGCAGCGCTGGCTGTAACGCCACGTCGCCCCTGGTCCAATGCTGGCAGGGAATGCAGATGAGATAATCAGTTCGTAGTATGATTTATATTTTGACCACTTCGGCCCAGTCTGAACATTTCTCAGCTGGATTGTGTTCTTCTTTGGAAGGCCGTGAGTGTAGACCTAATCTGCGGCTGGTATGCGGTAGTTTACACAGCCACCCAGGCAGATCAGAGATAGCTCAAATAAAGATCCTGTAGCCTTCTTTTAAGTGGCAGTCTGCTGCCTCGGCCGAAGAAACAGTATCCGTGCTAGCAGGGTTGTCGCGATGGAAGTTTATGTGGACTAAAAGGTGCTCTTGACTTGCTACAGATGAAGGAGTATGCCAGGTGTTCTCTATATATAAAGCAGATAGTGAGAATCTGTGAAAAAGCAAAGCCACAGACATTTGTACGGCACCAGATAGAGGCTGGTTCCGATAGATATGGGGAAAGATGCCAAGGGAGTTAGAGCTGAGAAAATGCAATTTCATTTATTGATAAACAGAGAATCCCTTAAATGCGATCCTGGTTTCTATGGATGTATATTTTATAATACATTTGCGTTTATGTAGTCACAATGGCCGAAGGGTCAGGGAGTGCCTGTCCTAGACCCTCATATGGCTGTATACTGTTTTTGTTAAAAACATGGGGATCATGCTTGTTATACTCGAGTGCATGAGTTCTGGAGTCCAAAATTTCTCTCAAGCGCTTGGCGGCCAGAGCTATTGATTGTTTGGGTGCTGAATCCCAAGGCTGTATTTACTCTTTTGATTTCATCTCTTGCTTCTTTCATCGACTATCGATCACCCCCTGCTTATTTTTCTGACTCTTGCAGGTTCTTTTTCATACCCTGCTTTTTCCATTTGTAACTGCTTTTTCGTCATTTTCTTCTTCATTCTTTCCCCTTTTGTGCTGATCTCTCTTTTGTTATAGAGCAGCACCTGGACCCCACCAGCTCCAATTGAGCACTGACCCCCTACAGGAGCTAATTCTCTCTTGTTTACCAAATCAGATCAATCAGATCACTTGGATATGCAGTACCAACTCTGAAATTGCAGGCCCTAAAGGAATGAAGGGAGAAAAGGCTTCATCATCCTATCAGTTCCTTTTTTTGGATTTCTGGATAAGCGAATCTCAAGCAGCACAGTTAGACAGAAGTGTTAACTTTTTAATTTCCAGTCAGCAACTTTTTAAAATCCTTACATCTCCATAGCTACTGAACAGATTTACACAAAACCAACAAAAGCATGCGTTCTGCTTCAAGTTCTACTTTCAAGTTTGGTGTAAAACCATTCAGGCTGGAGACAAGAGCAAACATTTTCTATGAGAGCTAAAATATGCAGGCCCATTGTTTAAAAGCACCCCTCACTTTTTTCACCTCATGGATCGGCATAAAAATTGCAGAGCTGGATCTTAACAGAATACACCATGCAAATGACATATTTGGTGCAAATCTATCTGTGGGCAAATATTATAGTCAAATCAACAAGTGATTATTAGATTTGTTGCAGATCCATCCACGGGACCAAAGTTCGAAGCAAGCCATAAACACCAGTGGTACTGAACCATAACAAAAATGCAGCCAATATACATCCACTGTCTGGGACCCTGCATGAAATTCTGACCTTGACTTACAACTTCCAATTCTTCTCTCTTATTTCTTCCTTTTGAATAACTCCCTCTTTTCCTCCATACTCTGCATGCCTTCCCTCTTTGGGTGCAGCCTACTTTAAGTTGCATACATGTCTCCCTTAATCTCCTTCACTGTGTCTTTGAAAATTGTCTATACCTCATTTCATAAGCCACAAAGTTCCCTCTTTGAAATTGTATCCGTTCAACCTAACAGTACCTAAACTCCTCTAGCCCATCTATTTATTCCAAAACCATTTGTATGAACTCACATCTTCAACACTAATTATCACACCTAACTCCTATCAATCTAATATATCACAAATAAACTAAATGCATGGAATAATCTCTTTAGTTGTACAAAACTAATGCCAATAAACAACAATCAATAACCTCTGGAATAACCACTACTCTTGGATTCAGATATATGGTGCTACTCATTGGGAATTGCTTCAATGCATCATTAGGGGTAGTAAGTGCTGAATCTTTGTTTCCAACTGAAAACAGGGTTATATTTATAATAAAACATGTGATTTTTATTAATTACTTTATGTTTCAGTTGTTTGTATTTCAAAATGCCATAAACAGTACATTACATCACCTAATGTAATGGCATTGAGAATATAAACCAGGAAAGGATGAAATGTTAAGCTGGCCTTGCCAGGATTAGAACTTGTGACCCAAAATGTACATCAGATATGTTTGCAGCTAAAGTGGTCTGCAATTGCATGGATCAGGTGGTTTAGTTGCTGTCACTTTGTTTCTTTCTCTGTTTGCCTGCACTGAAAATGTGTCAATTTTAGAAAAATATGAGTCATGTGTACTAAATCATTATCCCATAGCACAGAATGGGTAAAACCCTTTGCTACATCTGGCCCTATATTTCTAGTGCTTTCTGGGCTTGATATCATCAGATGTTTATGTATCACGTAAGTGAGCAGGGCCTGTCTATATAATTCCTAAAACCAATGTGTAGGAAATTGGGTTAATGGCTCTTCAAGCTGCCCCACAATTCTTGTCAGGTTGAAATTCAAGCAAACCCCAAACCTCTGGTAGCTTGGCACAAAACAGTCAGGCTTAACTTAAAGGCAAGGTGTAAAGTATTTATACAGCACTCCAAATGGTAATAAAGTGATAAAACAACAAAAGGCAAATGTGGCCATGCGGCCCCTTAGGGTTACACTACAGTGAGAGATACTCGGATTCTGTATTGGGACAAAAACCCTCAGCCTCATTGGTGACCAAGCAAAGAGAACATATTAATTTAACAAGCAAATCTGATCATAAACTTTTCAACTCTAGCACCAATTCTATTTTCATTGCCTGCATACAAAACACACATGAACTTTTAGGTCCTCATCTTGATTTTCTTGCCATTGGTTTCTCATCATCTAGTCAAAGACATCAACCTTCATAAGGTTCAAAATTTAAGCTCCATCATCTCCATATACAAACCACGTAATCCAAAGATTGTTTACCTTGAGCATACCATCCATCTACCATGATTAATACGTCTTTTAGATTAATTTTGAAATGCCCTGACCACTTCAATATATTTGCAGGGGCATATTACTCAAAAACAGATTAGTACCCTGGAATCATTCCTCGGTGTTCTCTAGATCACTCCCTGTCTTTTGGACCCCTATATCAATGTAGAAGTCAGATCATCCTTTCATATCTTAAAAGTACTGTAAAGCGAAAACCCTCCCTTTTCTGAAGACAATGTCACCAATACTGGTAAAGCACTAGTCACACAGGCCCCACTATGTTTTGATAAGGGGTCCCTTCACTATATAGTGCACAGTCTAAAGCAATAAAAATATCAACTTTTTCAGCCTGTAGTGAAATCTAATCGTCTCTGGGTTGAATCCGCTCTCTGGGACCCTGTCCACATTTAGGAGGGGAAATAGATTGTTTTTCCTGAATGCTAATTCATATACATGATCCTTCATCTGGATGAAGTGGGTATTCCAGTACAACTAACACCTACATTGTGCTGTCTCTTAAGGTTATACTATTAAATCGCACAGAGTAAAAAGTTTCAACTGGTGGCATTAAGGAGTCAAGGAGGCACCCAGTATACTAAGGCTGGATGTAAGAGCGCATACGCCAGTATTACAGCTGCGCCGCAGTCCACCTGTAATAATTTCTGCCTCATACACATGGTCCCCTACACTGCGCATGACTTACTGTTGCGTAAAGACAATTGTTGACAAAGATACTCATTCAGAAGGGTCACTACCTTAGATCTTGAAACCAAGACAAATACCTGAGGTGGCAAATTCTTCTTACGCCTAATCACAAGCCCCGGGAACTCCCTTCCAGAGAACATTAAACTAACATAGCATATTCTTTGGTGTTCCAAGTTCAAGGCCCACCCTTGCAAAGCTTCTGTCGGATATCTGGCCCACGCCTTCTTCCCAACCTCTAAAAAATGAAAGAGAATCGCTAGTCTATTGATTTGATTTACAGTATAGGCAAGATCCTACTTAGGCCACCATCCTAGCCATAACTATAAAGCTTGTTATCAACTATGAAGGCATTATGTGCCATTCAAAAATGTCAAGAAAAGGCTTGTTTTTTAAATGCAAAAAAAACCATAATCTGTGTGTCTATAGCAGAACAAGTATATTGCCTCCTCTGCCTTTTAGATGTTAAATTTGAAACGGCCAAGCCAGCAGGTAAATCATTTGGGAGAATTCACATGGTGCAAAGAGGCCCTCACATGAACATCTGAAACTGTGAGTTTTTTATTCTGCAAATATATTTCCTTTGCAATGCTGCCATAAAAATCTTCTGCCAGAATAATGGATACAGTCTTGGTATTGGCACCTCTTAAACCAAAAATTAAAACCAGAAAAAAAAAAATTAACCTGAGTAGTTGACCATTTGGATGCACCAACCAGAATCCTTGTTCGATTGGCAGAGAAAACCTTTTTCAATAACTGTGTTGCATTGGGTGACCATGTAAAATATGGAATGAATATGGGCAGCTGTAGACTAGGCTACACCTATAAACATATACATGGCTGTGGCTATGTAGTTTTGTTTTTACACATTTTTGTTTTTAATCTGTTTATTGAAGATTTTGGAATTTTTCCAGTTCACTTGATTTCACACAATGAAAATTAATCGGCTAATATATAGTATTTCATTTTGAGTTCCACATTAAATTCTTTATGTAGCCCACATAGATGAATCCATTTCTCAAATATAAAATATTATATTTATTTTTTCAAATACAAGAAGCTGATTAAGTCTCTGCCAAACGCCCTTCAATCTCTTGTTCCAGTTAATATACATTGACAATGCTTGTCCTGTTCATGTGTAAATAGTAAGGTTCCGCAGCCCATCGCATGCTCGCACTGACAGCTCCCGGAAGGGGCTGGAAACTAAGGCTGTGATTCTCGAAGGTTTAGCATCCGGTTAGTGTTACTTTTGTAACGCTAAACTAATGCAAAATCTTTTTGGGGATTCACAAACCAACGCAAATGGTTTGTATAGAATAGTAATGCAAAGCAGCGCAAAACTCTGTTTTGCATACCTCTGGGTTAAGGGGGTGTTACATCGGCGATCCCCTGCTACCTGTGCTTTTTGATGCCAAACACTATTCTCAAGCAATAATAGATAGGGGTTGGCACCAAAAATTAACGCAGCTGAAAAGCAGACATTAAAAGGAGAACTGTTTTAATTTCTCTGTGCTTTTCTGACTTTGCATGTGTGCTGCATTGTACAGCACACATGCAAAGTAGGAAAAGCTTTTTTCACTGGTCTAGGCATAGTAGTTATACAGGAAGGGTATCCTTCCTGTACAAAGCCTATGCTAGACTCGTGCACACACCCTACAACTATTGTGCTAAGATGTGTGCATGGTGCATTGCAGCTGAAACAGCACTGCCGCGACGGAGAGGGAGGAGAATGACATATCTATGTGAATATGGTTGTCTCCTGCCTTCTCCTTCTCATGCAGCGCAGCACAGCATTTTTGCCTGCTGCGCTGTGTGGCCAGTCACTTCTCAGAATCTGGGCCTAACTATATACTTGCTAGTCTCAGATGGGCAGAGATCAGACCAAATTTCTTTGTGTTCTGTGTTGCATGTTATATCCTGTCACATATTACTATCACAAAATTGCTGGCGCTCCGCTGTTCCCGCTTGGAACAATGCCCACGGTTGTTAAGATGTATTTATGGTACACACAATTCCATGAAATAAAGTAAGATGTGCATTCTGAAATATGGTTCAACAAATGTGAAAGCATTTTCATATAATAGGACTCATGCAGGGTCAGCCCATGCTTTATCATTTTGTTGAGGTCCTCCTTGTTATTGCTTTGCTGCTGACAGCTTACTGATGTATCCCCACCATGAAAACTGTTGTCCTATAATTGCGCCTCTAGAGTACTGCTGTCCTTCATGAAATCATCCATGCACAGCCCTATTCTTCACCATTAATTTAATAACCGTACTGCAGAGAACAACAGAAGATGATTAAGGGTAGGCTCAGCACATCATCTCTGTGCTTTTGGTCATTTGGCTTTATAGCTTGCACTTTTTCTCCTGGACTTATTAACTAACCTAGGAGAAAAAGGTTTCTATTTAATCCAGTTGTAGCATTTGGGGAATTGGACGCTCCTCTGCCTACCTCCAACACAAAAGGTCCATTGGTTGTAAAAAGAAGACAACTAAAACGAATTGCCACCAACCATAAGTTTCAAAGTACATTTTAAAAAGTTTAACCAACCAGAATACTAGAATATTCACCACCGCCATTTGTTACATGTCCAAAAATCGATAAGCTACCAGATGTACCCCGTAAAATACATTTGTAACTGGTCAATTAGAATTTTCACCAATGATAATTTCGATAAATGTGCAAAATATACTTGGTACTTCTTGATAGTCCTAAAAAAAAGACTGCCATGTAAAAAGATTGCATGGTGCTCAATATCGGAACTGCCTACCTTGTGCCATTTGGCACTGTGGATCTACTTATGTCAATTTATCATCACACTATAATTGCTTCGTGCAAATATACACATATCTCTAAGTGCAAACTTGTCCACTTGTATTCCTTGATATATTATGCTTGTCCCAATCAAAAAGTTCTACTTAAAAATAGTACTATCTACTGCCTTATACTTCCTCCCATATTTGAAGCAGATTTCCAACTTTCTTCAGACTGGCATCCACAGGAGTACTCCGGGAAATATATAAAAAAGATTACCTAAAGTTCTTCATCAAACCACTCTTTACACTTGCAAATTAGATGGAATTATTTTGCGAGTAATTCAGGACGAAATCAGTATTTTCATATTTCACTTTTTTCTTTTCCCAACCCTTTTTCCAACCATGTAAACACAATTTGTTCAGATTTCTTGAGAAACAAATTTATTTTTGTTTCCAGAGTGGGAATGGCCATGCATTTTTAGAGATACACCTCCAAACTGATGGGAACGGCTGCTGGGAGCAGACTTGGTGTGGCTCTCGGTTGGCAGGAGATTTAAAAATGATCCCACCGAGTGAGAGCAAACACAGGTTTCTCTGCCCTCACTGTTGCAGAGAGGTAAACCGCTATGTCCCTGGGTGGTCTTCCTGAGACATAGCTTGTGAACTGACCCCAGGGGACTGGGTCCCTCAAGCCCTAAATGGCTCTAGGAGGGAGGTCCCCCTCCTTTAAAATAATGGGCCCTGGGGATGGTCCTTCTGTGGCCTTTGCAGGCTCAGGGAGGGGGGCACGCTGCCCCCTCCCTATTTAGTGAACTTTCACTCCCAGGGGTGGGCTACCCAGGATGCGTTCAAGGTGGGGGGCAGCACAGCTCCCTTCCACATTTTACAAAATATCAGCCCCTTGGTGGGCTCCTCATGGCCTGTCAAGGCTCAGGGAGAATGCTGTGTGGTACCCCTTCCCTTCTTTAATCATTTTGGCCTCAAGTGGGCTCCTTGGGGCTTCTTGAGGCATATGGAGGGGGTGGCATTCAGGCATATGGGGGCCTCATGTCTGCATTTGCCACTCAAGCTGCTGTGTTGAACATTTCAGGGTGCTTTGTCAAGCGGGGCTGAGAAAAGGGGGGGGTCCCAAAATGCATTTTTCCCATGCAACGTCCCATTGGGATTGTGCATATGACTGCCTCCCCCAAACTGTTGGAGGGAATTACATCAAATTTGGCAGAAAGCTAGCTTTTGGTCCTGAAAGCGCATTGTTTGTCATTAGGTTTAAACACAACCATCAGACTTCCAGTTTACTTTCTGGTCATCAGCAGCTTTACTACAGTGTTCTAATGAGCAACTAGAGTGCTAACATTCTTAATTTATGCCAAACGTCTTGCACAGCTGACCACCATCTTGATGGAGTTGAAGTGGAAAACTGAAAGCATTTTCTAATGAGGATACTGCATAGCCCAAATGTAACACAAATATCACCCAAATGTACTCCAAGTATAGCCCAATATCATAAGTGTGGAAATCACTTTTTTCATGTTTTTTGTACATTTTTATACAGTGCAGACTTGACCCATAGGTATTGGAGTGCTTTACATGAGCATCAGTTGCATTGCACAAGGACACATTCATTTTAGTTTTAGGCATGGGGAGATAAAGTGATTTGCCCAGAATCACAAAATATCGAGCTAACAACGAAACTCTAACCTGGTTCCCCAGTTGAAAAGTCTGCAGCTCTGACCATAACACCACATCCTCTCTCCTAAGTGTAGCAAATTATCAAGAGATCAAGTGGATAAAAAACATAAAAATTGCAAATATTTTAAGAGTGCTTTGTCGCTATTTGAAAACTCAGAAAATATGTCCTCATTTTAGTTTTTAGAGCACCAACCATAATTTATATGGGAATAAGACCATCTCATTTTTATAATTTCTAAAGGAAATGCTTTAGGTATTACAGTTTTAAGCATATCAAGATGACATCAGGCGTGCCATACTTTTGTAGTAAATATAGAATGTTAACAAACTAGTTGTCCATTAGAATACTGTGGGAAAGCAGAGGCCAGGGGCACAGACTCTGATGAATAAAGGCAGGGAGGAGGGTGCAGAGGCAACAAGTTGACCATGCTAGCCAGGCAGGAGGGGCAGTGGCAACACAACAGACAATGGAGTGCAGGAGAAAGGCGGGCAGGGGCAACAAACCAACCATGCAGGATAGGCAAGAGAGGC
The DNA here is from genome assembly GCF_031143425.1 of Pleurodeles waltl. Classification (NCBI taxonomy): domain Eukaryota; kingdom Metazoa; phylum Chordata; class Amphibia; order Caudata; family Salamandridae; genus Pleurodeles; species Pleurodeles waltl. The sequence continues at coordinate 736,133,759 of NC_090437.1, read as the reverse complement.
TATGGCAATATAACAGACTCACTGAGGGCAGAAGGAAGAGTCAGTGGCAGTACATTGATACATGCCAACAGACCTGATTCGGGCAGGAGACTCAATGTTTTTAAGCCCAAAAGGGCTTAATTTTATCTGTCTCCTGCCTAAGACCTCCTCTTTTTCAATGTACGTCAATGGGGAAAATTAATTCCAAAGTTTTTTTTTCAAAATCTCCTTCTTACCAAGTTCATAATGTTGGCAAGTATGGTACATTGAATCACAGAGGGCAAAAGATAAAAGAGGACCGGAGTGAGATGGGCAGGAGCACCGAACTGACCTTACAGGGAAGGTGTCAAGGGTTGCAACAACACAACCCACCACAGGGTAAGCAGGATGGCAGTGCAGCACAACGGACCATGGATAGCAATAGGCAGGGGACAAGGCCATTCACATGGACATCAGAGGGGAAAGAGGTAAAGGCAGCAAACTGACCATACCAGACAGACAGGAGTGGCAGTTGCTGTATAACGTACCATGAAGGGCAGGAGGCAGGGGTAGAGGCATGACAACGGACCAGAGAAGGCAGGAGGGAGGGGATAGGGGCTTGCACATGGAAAACTGAGGGCAGGGGACAAGAGGCAGAGCAGTAGCAGCAAGCTGACCATGGAGGACAGGCTGGATGGGCTGGGGAAGCACAACATACCATGGAGGGCAACAGTGAGACTATAATGACTTCCACACAGAGGGAAGGTGGGAGGGGGTTAGGGGCAGCAAGCTGACTACAAGGGCAGGTGGGAGGGGCTGTGGCAGCACAAAAGCCCATGTATGGCAAGCAAGAGGGTTAGTGGCAGTGCAACAGCCATGGAGGACAAGAGGGAAGGGCAGGAGCATGCACAAAGAACAATAGAGGACAGAAGGGAGAGGTAGGAACTGGACACAGAGAAGAGAGAGCAGGGGAAGGGGCTTCACTAAAGACCACACAGGGCAGAAGGTAGAGTCAGCAAAATGGTCCATGGAAGACAGAAGGGAGGGTATAGGGACATGGAACTCGGACAAGGAGGGTGGAGGTGGCAGGGACAGGTGCCATTCATCTGACCATGCTGGGCAGGCGGGACGGGTAGTGGCTGCTCAACAGAATACTCAGAGTAGATAAGAGGGGCAGTGCCAGGGTCCATGGAACATGGTGGAGAAAAGGAGGGAGAAGGGGCATGCACACAGACATCGGAGGGCAGAAGGAAGGAAGGTGGGGGCAGCTAGCTAAGCATGGTGAATAGGGGCATGGACTCAAGCAATAAAGGACAGGAGGCGCAGGCACGGACATCAAGCTAAATGGAGGGCAGTGGCAGCACACCATGCAGGGAAGGAGGGGGGGCTGGTCCATAGAGTTGGATAACAGAGAGTAGAAAGGAGGCAGTTGGGGCAGCAAGCTAACTGTGTAGGGCAGGTGGAAAGGGCAGCGGGAGAACAACAGCCATATAAGGCTGTAATGAGGGAACAGGGGCTTGGACTTGGAGAAGGGATGGCAAGTCGGAGGGGGGCAGGAGCAACAAGCTGGGGTGGGGAAAGCACAATGCCAGGCCAGTCCCTGCATCCAACTCCCCCAGTCCCCACATGCATTGTGATGGGCATCTTAAACAAAACCCAGAAATTCACTGGGACAACCAAAAGGTTACAGGGACATTATAGTTAGGTTCAGATTTTACAGGCACCAAACCATATAAATTCAGCTGTTAGAGTTATTTCAAGTAACTATAACTCATGCCCTAAGGCAACTGTAACATACACTGCTAATTATCCTAGATATGACATCATTCATGACATCCTCAACAACATCATTGATAATGTCACTGTAACATTTGCAGTAAAATTATTGTTGAGAAAACTGTGCATGGCTCGGGCACAAGTTATACTTACCTTAAGGTGCGAGTTATAGTTACTTGAGATAACATAACTATAACTGCTGAATTTTTATATGTTTGTGCGAGTAAATTCAGAACCTATCTATCTATCTATCTATCTATCTATCTATCTATCTATCTATCTATCTATCTATCTATCTATCTATCTATCTATCTAATACATATATATATATATATATATATATATATCTATATATATATATATATATAGATATATATATATATATATATATATATATATATATATATAGATATATATATATATATATATATATATATAATTGTGCATGCCACTGGTGTTATTCAGCAGGAGAGGGTCAAATTATGCAGAGGGGTGGAATAAATTATGCAACAAAAGAAGGCAAATTATGCAGAATAATGTGGCACATTTCACAATAGTATTACTTCATTATTTCATCATTCTTAAATGTGATAACACTGTCTTGGCATTGGTTGCACCTCATTAGTATCAGCTTGACACCCAAATATAGGATTAGGCAACAGAGAGGAGACCAGTCCAAATTTGTAAAGGGCCTTCCACCACGCGGTAACGTGTTGCTGCATTTTTAGTAACTTTTGAACCGCTTGAGCTAGAAGCAATTTTTTTGATTAAATTTGCAGGTTATGTGGCAGATGATGGATTATATTGCATTTGCTGCAAATGTCTAATTTTGAAAAAATCGCAGCAGCTGCACAATCACATAATTTCAGTGGCCCTGCATATATATAGATATTTTGGTATGAATCAGCTTTGATGTGGTCAACCAAAATTATGGGAGGAGAATGTAGGAGGGGAATATTAGTCACATGTTAGATAGAATTAAGGATCACATGTACCAAAATAAACAGCTGATGGGATTGAGGAATTAAATGAGAATGTGATCCAGCATGTATTGACATAGGGGGCCTTTACATTAGATTGACAGATTTCAATATGGATTTAAATATCAACATTACTGTTCCTCTTGATCACATTGGGTCATGTGAGAGATCATTGATGGATATGGTCCATTGTTAAGCTGCAGAAGTATATGATGCACATGTCACTTTATTTTTCATCTATTGGGTATTTGATACATGAGAGTGAAATTCGATTTTAGAAAAATATCGGTTTATAATTGGTATACATCTTTATATTGCACAATTAGGTTTTATTTCAATAATGCAATTGTGAAATTTATATTTATGGATATGTTTGCTTCAGTTGACAATATCTTGATGAAAATATTATGATGACATGTAGACACTCAAATATGGGAGTTTAAATAGTACAATATTATTGTCATGCATATATATATAATTATAGGCAAGCATTATTTTTGCACTTAGAATGTGTAAGACATGAAGCACATTGAGGACAGTGTTTTTACTTGTGACCAATTGTCAATAATGATTCAATACGAAGAGCAGATGATGAATAACAAAAAAGAGCATTATGTTAAAAGATGGCTTCTCTATTAATTAACATCTGTATGTAACCGACATAGATGAGGGACGACTGTTTGTATTTGAGGAAGATTTTGTGCGATGTCGAATTGGCATTCGAATTTCTAGGCAGCCGTATTCTGAGTGAACTCTCAATTCTGTGTGAAGATATATATATTATGAGAAAGTATCATATATATTGAATTGGTGATTCTTGAAGTTATGACCTTAAGACAGTTACGTTATGAATAATAGGCTTATTTGATTCTGGTTGTAATTAATTGTTACTTCCTATAATTTATTCTTTGAGTGATTTCTCTAATAATTTTAAAAATATAATGTGTTTTTTTATATTTATGTTTTTTTTAGAATGATGGGGTCCGGCTGGATTCCAGATTTGTGTATTTATTAGTGATTAGTGTTCAGTTTCTTCACATCGTGATGGGTATTAGATCTATAGAAGCAATAATAAGTATTCTTTTTATTAATTATGTACAACAAAGAAATCGAAAAAGGAAGAATTATTTTTCTAATTTGTTTATACTAAAAATATACTCATGTTTCCTGATAGTTTGAATCTTTTTGCTGAAGGAAAATATTTAATCAGTATATGATATATATGATACTTAATTGATAAATTTCTGGTACATAGGAATTCGTTCTTTGAATTATGACATTAGTTCCAAATACATCTATAATAAATAATTTATTGAAAATATTTTAAATGATACAGATGAGTTGGAACTATATCTTGATTTATATATATAGTACATGGATATTTATGTACTTATATATTTATACAATTATCTATCTATTTATTTATATATTTATACTGATATTGTCTACTGATATAGGAATATATAATTTTTGATATTCTAAAGTCATCTATATCTATTTATACCATATTTATATATTTATATCGTACTTATTTATATATGATGATAGGTAGATGTATATGGATGAAATTGAATTGTATTCTTCAGTCTTACAGCTTGATATTTATTCTTTTTAGACTAACAGGTTAACTAAGGTTATATTTGAATTTCACAGGAAAAGAATAATAGTAATTTTGAGAATACACAATGGAGTCCTGTTTCTATGACCATGATCACTAGATATATATTGCTGTATGTATTGGTTGGATCATACATGTGACCAAGGCTGCTAGTCAGCCAAAACGCGTTGTGTTTAATAAACTTACTTCTTTTTTGACCTCCCGAGAGTGCTGCTATTATATAATATTTTGTGGTTGAGAAGTGACTAACTGGAGTGCTCTGCCGGTCTTTTGCTGCACCACCCCTCTTGGGCCACTTGGAGCTTGTTTGTGAGCATGTGTATGGAAGAAAGGATTTTGAGCTCCTCCGGGCCGGCCGAGTACACGCTGGGAGGCGTATGGACCTTTGAAAGATGTTAACGTTGCTGGGAGATTATCGAAGATCTTCAGATTGTCTGTTACAAGTTAGGAATCATACAGTTGGGTTCCGCGTTGTTTACGGAGCTGAACCTGAACACTGCGGAGTTCGTGTGATTAATTGAGAGGCTGAAGATTGCAGACCGTAAAACGGTGAGTGTCTTGTTTGTTGACACTGAGAGACGCCATTAATCTCGCGCTGTGAGTTACGCGAGTTAAATGTGAAGGAGCCGAGTTTTCCATCTAAAATACTCCTTTCAGTCGGCAATAGAGTAATAAGAAAGTTCATACGTAAATGTTTATTTACTCTAAAGCCTTAAAAAATAGTGTTTCAGAAACCGCTCCCGAACCGGCTGATTACAGCGTGTTGCGGTAAACATTTCTGCATTCTAATGAGAATACGATGACTAAAGTGTCATACGGAATTCTGAAGCACATCACATAACGGTACTCTCAAGAGCTTATCGAATTATCTAATCCAAACACGAAAGAGTTGATTTGTAACAAGACATTGTTTTAGGGTTTCGTGTAGTGTGTTTGGAGTTGGCTGGTTAGGGTGCGTTTTAACACACAAAGAATATCCTTGCAGTTCATACTGAAATAGGATACAACGTTTTCACTGGCGCATAATGATTACATTGACATCAGAAATATAAAAACGCCAATGCATACTCGAGAGGACATTTGGAATCAAGAAGCGACGTAACTTATGGCAATAAGTCCAAATAAACAATTGTACTCTACATGAGAGTTTAGATTTATCTCCAAGTATTCTAACAAATAAAATCCCTAAAGTGTGACGAGTGAAGGGAAGGGGAACTGGGTATTCTACCCAGGGGATCTCAATTGGGAGTGGTTTATTTGGTTCAGATTTTTTATAAAATTTGACACAATAATATTCTTTTGTTTAGTACATTTAGTTATTAATAGGATAATCATTATGGATGAGGATATCGACAATCAGAGGAAAATGGCTGCTCAAGTGTTATTTGCTAAGACTGCTTTGAGAGGAAAATTATCTGGGAATGATGCAAGTGGTAACAACGATTTAAATACATTACTTTACAAATTGGAGAAAATGTGTAAACAAGAAATATCTAAATGGTGTGAAGCTACTTCCTTACAGAACTATATCGATCAGAACATGGTCCCGAGAGGATTAAGAATTTTTATTACACCAGCTTATGAAACATCTAACCCTGACATGTTGAAAGAGTGGGCGGAGAATTCGGCAGCAAGTTCCAAACATATGCTTGAAATTTTGGTGAAATATGCTTGGCGTGACAGGGAAATCCTACTAGCAGATATTAAGAAAATGAAGGAGAGTTTTGCTTTGAGATCTGAAAAGGAATTGATTACTGGTTTCTATGAAACAATGAAGATAAAATTGAGAAAATATGAAGATGATATAAAAACAAAAAAAAACAAAAAACTTCATAGAGATATAGGTGATTATGAAAGTGGAAGAATCCTGACTTCTAGCAGGAAATATGATTATCTATATAAGGCTGGGTCAAGCTACTGTACACCTGCAGCTCAACCTCCCACTTCTGAAAGTGAATTGGAAAGTATGAGAGAGACTGATTCTCTGAGTTCAACAGATAGTGAAATTTCGAGTATTGATATTACCAACAAACTGGCTACTTTTTTAGACGAGTATCGACTGCTACGACATGGCAGACAAGTCTCATACAAACAGAAAGGAGAAGTGTTGAATCACAGAGGCAGACCCAGGGGCCGAAGAGGAAGACGAGCCGGAATCAAAAGAGGAGAGAGAGACTTAGAAACCGTATTAAGAAGAGATCCAAACTCGGAGCAAGTGGGAAAAACAACGAACGGCTCCGAGCTATCGATATAATGGACAGCGAAACGGTGAATAAGACGATCATTAATTTATCAGATCATCAGCTAACAGAAGATGATAAAAAAACATTATGTCTAGGCCTTTCCTTCTGTCCGATGGTACGGTTCAACTATGCTGAAACCCGTATAGATCTGTTTAAATTTATAAGGAAACTGAAATTTAAAAAATGGTTAAAACTGAAAGGTAATGTTAGCAATAGATCAGAATCTTCCATGATTAGAGATAGAGATGAACCTGTGTTATCTATAGGTGATGTTGATACACTATTAACTCTTCATGAATTAGAACAAGACCAATCGGTACAGACTAATGGAAAAGATCTATATCAAACTTTAGATGATATGGATATCGTATATGACCTGGCAGCCCCATCCTAGTTTAAACCTAAGTCTGCATTTCTTCCGAATATGTTACATTACAACATTGACACATTTCATGATATGGCAGCACAAAGTTTGACACATTTTGGACATCGTACATGGTTTAAACCTAGATCTAAGGGTAACATGGCATCTAGTCAAAATGAGACTATTAGATCATTAGCAGAGGACAATGACACCATTATCTGCCCTGATGACAAGGGAGGCAATATAGTACTCTGGAAAAAACAAAGATACATTGATGAGGTCATGCGCCAATTGAGTAATTCCCAATTTTATAAGACTGTGACTAAAGACACCTATATGAATAGCATTATGGGAATTTGGGACCTACTGACGGAATGGAAGGACAAGGGCCTTTTATTGTGGGAAGAATACTGTTTTCTGAAAAAGGATTATCCTAAGTTACCTATCCTATATATTCTCCCCAAAATTCATAAAGATAGAGAGAACCCTCCTGGGAGACCAATTGTCTCCTCTTGTGGGAATGTGTTGGAAAATGTGTCCAAATATGTAGATTTTTTCCTGAGGGAATTCGTTATGAATTTGCCCTCTTATGTTCGTGATACTAAAGATTTCCTAGGCAAATTAGAAGGCATTGTCTGGGAGGATGATTTTTTATTGGTCACTTTAGATGTGAACTCATTGTATATGATTATTGATCATGAGATGGGCATTCAAGCATGTAAACATTTTTTGCAGACAAGATCATTAAGATATCTGGCACATACTGATATGTTAATAGAGATGATAAGATATTGTCTGACAAACAATATTTTCTTATTCAATGGCACGCTATATAAACAGGTTCTCTGAACTGCAATGGGAACTTGCTTTGCGCCTAGTTTTGCCTGTTTATTCATGGGTTTATGAGAAGAAGGGATCTTCAAAGATGAAGAGAAAAATCCAGAAATCAATCAGGCCATATTATGGCTTAGATATATCGATGATCTTTTTATAATTTGGAAAGGCTCTGAGAATGAGGCCAAGTGTTTCATAGAGAAACTTAATAAGAATGAGTATAATATTAGACTGACATATGATATTAGTTACTCTTCTATTGATTTCTTAGATACAAGGATTAAGATCAAGGATAGGATGATCCACACTGAACTCTTTTGTAAAGCTGTAGCAGGGAATAGCTTATTGCATGCCACCAGTGGACAGCCGGATAAACTAAAATGGAGTATTCCCTATGGAGAACTATTAAGGGCAAAAAGAATCAGTAATACGGAAGAGACTTTTGAGAGAGAACAGGAAGACATGACTAGGAGGTTCAAACAAAGGGGTTACCCAGATTGGGTAATCAGAAAGGCTATAGATAAAGTCAAGAAAGTTGAAAGAATACATACTCTTTTTGACAATACTGAAAAAAGAGAAAATGAAAAGGGCGATGATATTAGACTGATCCTAACCTATAATGAGGATACAGCACAGATTAAAAAAATATTTTCTAAACATTGGAATATTCTGAAAAGCGATCCCATTATTGGTAAGGATATATAGAGGGGGCCCCTAATTACTTTTAGAAGAGGCCGCAATCTCCATGATAGATTGAGATCTAATGATATAACATCTATCGCCCAAATAAAAGAACATAATTTACAGGGATTCTTCCCTTGCGACCACTGTAAAGCTTGCCGTAATAGTGCGATGAAAAAAATAAGAGTACCCTATGAGCAAACCAGGAGTAAACAGACAAATTAAGCAGTTCATAACATGCAGTACCCCATTTACCATATATGTATTGGAATGTCCCTGCCATCTTAGGTACGTGGGAAGTACGAAACATGCTGTAAAAAAATGCATTTTAGAACACATGCGTGCCATTACAACAAGGGATTCCCACTATCCTGTAGCGAGGCACTTTCAAGAGAAACACAACTCTGATTCCACGTTATTATCTTACTATGGTGTTGAACATGTACTATCACATCATAGAGGTGGAAATAGAGAGTTGTTACTAAGGAAAAAAGAATCTAGATATATTGTTGATTTAGAAACTAAAATACCGAATGGATTAAACATTGGTGAAGAGTTGAGTACTCACCTATTTGATACCTGAGATAATTATTATGAGAAAGTATCATATATATTGAATTGGTGATTCTTGAAGTTATGACCTTAAGACAGTTACGTTATGAATAACAGGCTTATTTGATTCTGGTTGTAATTAATTGTTACTTCCTATAATTTATTCTTGTGCCCATTTTGGAAATACAAAGGTTTCTTTCATACGTATTTTTCACTCTTTATATTTCACCAAATGAATTACTGTATACCCAGTATACAATGAAAACCCATTGCAAGGTGCAGGCTCATTTAATTGGCTCTGGGTATCAAGGGATTTTTATGAACCTACGAGCCCCATATATCCCGAGTCCAGAAGATGTAACGGTTTTATGCTTTCAAAAATCTGCCAAAGCTGGAAAAAGTTATAGAAGAAAACGTGGCCAGAAATGTCTCTTCTTTTCACCTCAATTTCAATATATTTTTTATTTTAGCTGTTAGTTTCTGTTGGAAAACCTTGAAGGATCTACACAAATGATCCCTTGCTGAATTCATAATTTTGTCTACTTTTCAGAAATGTTTAGCTGTCTGGGATCCAGCATTGGTTTCACACCCATGTCCGTCACTAACTGGAAGGAGGCTGAAAGCACAAAAAATAGTAAAAATGGGGTATGTCCCAGTAAAATGCCAAAATTGTGTTGAAAATGTGGTTTTCTGATTCAAGTCTGCCTGTTCCTGAGAGCTGGGAAGATGTTGATTTTACCACTGCAAACCCTTTGGAAAAAAACACATGCTTTCTTTTGAAGCCCTTTTTCCCATTTTTCGGAAAAATAATGAAATTTTAGCAGTATTTTGGCTAATTTCTTGGTCTCCTCCAGGGGAACCCACAAACTCTGGGTATCTTTAGAATTCCTTGGATGTTGGAAAAAAGGACTCAAATTTGGATAGTTTATGTGGACAAAAAGTTATGAAGGCCTAAGCGCGAGCTACCCCAGATAGCCAGAAAACGGCTCAGCATGGGGGGTGACTTTTGCATCCACAGTAAACGTTTGGATGCAACCCACAGGGTATATGTTTGAGTCTTTTGAGGTTTTAGGAAACTGTTCAGTTATACAAAGACTGGTAGGATCAGTGACTGAGTTTGATGGTAATAAATAATTATTATTGCGTGCCTAAATAATTTTGTTCATTCTGTATGCTATATAGTTAGAGTAATTATAAGTAGTAATCACACACTTAGACCAACATCCCCACAATAAATTAAAATGAATGTTCTTTTAGAAGACTTTAGTTTCCTTTTCCATCTAAAACACTACATGCAACATATCTTGCAACAATCTCTGCTGTCCCTTATTGTTCACTTGACAGGGGCATAACGCAGAGGGGCCCCAACCATTCCGGGTTCCCCTGACCTTCAGGAAGGCGCCATTCAGCTCAAGGCCAATTAATATTTGCGACATATGGGGAACTCAGTGGCCCCTCATCACATTCTGTGGATGGTGAGGGGGCATCATTCCGAGTTATGCCATTGTGAAGTGACAGAGAGAACTTTGGTTCGCCTGGTGGGCTATTGAGATTCTATGGCGGCAGTCAGCTGAGCTCTCTCTGACTTAGGGCAAGTGCACCCAGTTCAGGCACTCTGAGGAAGTGAATCAATGAATATTTTTTAAGTGAGGCATTTGCTTGTATTGCAGTGAAAATAGGATAGCTGCATCTGCTGGCCGTAGCAGGAAAGTACAGCAGAAACACGTGGCAATGGTTCCTACTGTTTGTCCCAGCACACTACATGTGACACAGCATGTAAGGCAGCGGGGACACAAAGGGGCATATTTATCATTATGACACGCAGTGCAGCAAGTCATGCTGCTGAACTCCACTGCCAGATAGAGAAAGGGCAGGAAGGCGACATACTTAACATTGTGCAGTGCATTCCTGGCTTTTCCCTGCACTGGCTCACATTGTGCTGCCTAGCACCAATGCAGTCACCCTTACACCATGGTGCGAGGGTGACTGTGTTGCATGCAGGATTTTTTTTGTGCAGGAAAGGGTAAAAACAATCCTGGGAGTTTTTCTCTTTCCATGTGTGCTGCACACATTAAAAGAGAAGAAAATGAGGAGAAATAAATATATTTGTCCTCATTTCACCTCCCCTGGGGAGATATCAGGTTTTGGCACATCCCTACGTTTAAATGGTTTTGTAGATCTGGGGATGCGTAAAAATTCATGGGTGTTACATAGGAACACCCACCCCAATGCCCATGGAACACTACCCAGGGTAGAGTAGTGCAATGCAGCAACATGTGCTACATTGCATTACCCCAGATTTATGAGGCCACTCAAAGCCACACACAGTTACTTTGCATGACATCATAAATTTGGCTGTGCGGGGTGCAAATGTGATGCAACACTCTCATAAATATGCCCCGTAATTTTTTGCAGGGATTCTAACTATGCAATTTGGACCATGGTGGTAAACTTGAGGATACTTTATTCATGGTATGTCTTTTAAAATGCAGAATAACGTGCCTACTCTTTTTGTGCTTATTTTTTATATTTTTATATGCGTTAGTTATTCATTTACAGAGTTTTCCATTCAGTAATAAGACCCGCTAACAACTGTTGGTAAAACAGAGTGCATAAACAGAGTGAGTGCACTCGCTCCTCAAATTGTAATCTGTGCAGCAAAAATATGCGAGTTTAGCCCGGTGCGGGATTGTAAATGAGCTCCCGTGGTTATGGTACAGCATATCACTGTTACACATCCTTCTGGCTCAGTCCGTGCAGGCCTCACCTGCCGGGAAAGCCGTTAATCTCTTGAACGGCAAGCTCATCTTTCATCGCGCGCTTAATCACAATCTCACAGAAATGGTCACGGAGGGCAATGGGTTGAGGATCACTTTACCAGAAACTTCCACCGCATCCAAGGCAGACCACCTATGGGGAAATCAGTTAATCTAATCAGGAGCACAGTAAATCTCGTTAATGTAGTCAGCTGTTGGCAATGCTCATGTCACCACATGCGGTACCCAAATCTCTGACCACAACACAAGTAATGTGAAGGTTTTATCGATAATATGGTTTTCACCAACGTGAAATAAGACAATTTTCCACCTGCGTGTGGGTCCACAGGTTGGTTCAAAAGTCGTTGCTAAACTACAGTATACTGCATGCTCGATAAATCGGTGGTGTCGATTTAACATGGCCTGGTATGATTTTAGTAGACAAAAACTGATGCCGCTCTCCAACAGATCATAATAAGTGTTTAGGCTCGTGGTTGCTGCGTGCGTGTGGTGGGAGACTAACTCGGGCACTTATTTATAGGGACCAGCACTGATTTTACCGCATCAGATCAGATATTTACCGAACGCTGAAGAGTGAAAACACGTGGAAAGACAAAGGCAGAGGAAGACGACAAAAAATTCAGAAAGGAAGAAAGCAAGAACCCGAAAGAGACATGGGGTGGATTTAAGACAAAAGTAGCCTTGACATTCGGTGTTCCCAGAACTAATAGCTCCGGCTGTGGGCTTCTGATCAGAGCTTTAGGCACCAGATCTCATATATATTTTTTTTTAAACAAATTAAGCACTGACCACAATTGTAAAATCACGAGGTGTCTGTAACTGCATGCATGTTTACCAGGGGTGGGCATCCTCACAATTCTGGGACGGCACTCCTGTTCTTGCAAGGCTCCAGGAAGGTGGGAGCCTTCTGTCACTTTTACAGTATAGGCTTCATTATTTTGAACATATGTGATGTTGCATTGAGGTTTCTGTTGAAGGAAAACTGGTGGATTATAAATTGCATGTGTGAATTCGGTCACTGTGTGGCAGCTGGATAACTTTACAGTGGGAGGAGCAGAAACAAAATACCGGTCTACATCGCACAGCACTAGCAAGTCTATTTTTAATAAACATGTTTAAAGCGTTTTCGCACAAGAATGGAACACTCATATAGTACATCACAGTACATAGCAGGAGACCACAGAACACACGTGGTAAAATACAGTAGGACGAATACCCAAAGAAGATACATGGATAGAAAATGCAAAGAGGCAAGGGGCTCATCCCATCTGCCCCAGCCATTTCGCCCATATGCATTAACGATTCGAAAGGCACCCCCGGGTTTCTGAGAGTGTATTAAGTGAGCCTGAACATCTATAGGGACATATACGCCAACTTGTTCTGCTTAAATATAGTAAAAGAGTACATATTGGAGTCCATTTAACCAAAGAAAGGGTCTTACTCACTGAGAGTTTTGTGAGAATGCTCCTGGAAATAAATTAGTAAACCACACCTACGCGTACAGTGAGGGATGACTACTTTCAGAAAATGCTTTGTCACGCAGAGCAGGATATTGAGTTGCAATTTAGATGCAAGTCAGGATTGGGCACTAGATCTGAACGTCGGGTGTTTGGAGGTTTTTCTAACAAGCCAACCAATGGCTCTTGGCCTAACACTTCAAACAATGTGGCAGATCAATCCTTAGAAATAATGCAGGGAAATTGAGTGATGAAGTGCGCATTATAAACGTTTTGGCTAAACGTGATATGATTGCAATAAACATATTTTAGTGGAATTTGCTGTGTATAGACAGAGGTCCTTGGAAAGGGAAATGAATGATTTGACAGCTTTGGAATCAGTGTTTACAAAATTACTTCAAGATGACAGCCCCTTTTACCAATTCTCCAAAACTCCCTTCTGCAAAATGAGAATGAGCTCATGAAATATATTACATTCCATCATCAAAAAGATTCTTCAATCTGTCCATTGACCTTAGATACTCCTTCAGGCTGCTCATCACATTGCAACATATGCTTGTGTAAACCCGCATACATGTGCAGGTTTCAGAATATTGACCTGAGCTGGGTAATGCACGTGATTTCTGAGTGTGTGACTGGCAAGTATTGGGTTTAACTCATATTGCATCTTCCTAATGCATCTTCCATTCATCCTGAGAATGAATAAGTGAGTATCAACTAGTTGGCGATAGTACTATGTTAGGTACCATTCAAGGAATTTGCACTATTCTATATCACAATAAAATATTTGTTGTTAGCGCTACACATTGAGCAGTTCTCATATGAGATGTCTGAGCTTGTCAATGGAAGAGTCTGCCAAGCCTAAAGAACTGGCTAAAACCTTTGTTGCCCTGAAATAGCACAGCCATCTCTCTGTCTACCCATAGGTTATGCATCAAACACCTGAGCTATCCCTCAAATGGCAATGCTCCATCAGCAAAGGACAAGAACTACAACCCATCATTACTGCAGGATTTGTTTTTTTTTTATTGCTACTGGTACTGCATGTAATGCCTATACATGCAAGATATAAGTTGACTTGTTACTTATAAAGTACAGCAAATACCCTAAGACATTTTAGTTGAGGGCTAACTAACAACATCAGAAAGATATGAAGGTAATCAATAAAACAGATTAATGTTAAGAGTCTTCCTAAATATAGGATGGCCCTCTATTTTGTTAATGTAGGTGTCCCCCACACTCAGGGTAAAAGCTTCCTGCACTTTAGGCCAAGAGTGTTTTGTACTAATAAAAAATCCCACTTTAAAATTTTATTTTCTCAGTCAAAGAAGTTTGCAGAGTAGGTGCTTTAAAAATTAAGTCCACTTAGCTAGTCTGCAGTGGTCTGAAGGAGGTGTTCCCACTGCGCTCACAGCAGAACAGGAATCCCAGCCAGGTAGGTGGAGATATCTAAATAGAGCAGACAGTCCTCCATCTGAGTGACGAGTTCATGGGCTTATCTCCCCTGGCAGATCTGCTATTGTCCACCACATTCTAAATGACCCCCTAAGCATGGTCTGCAAGGATAAAGTTGGCATGGCATTTGACATAACTATTGAACGTGGTAGTCTTTGTATACCATCAATATCTATGCATGAACTTGATTAATTATTTAGCTATTCTCGGTATATGATGGACACCCAATGCAAGAGCAAGGACTAGATTTGGTGACTGCAGAACAATGGACAGAGTAGATGGGTCCATTCTCTTCCTTGCTCTTCCTCCACACAGTCATCCACAACCCTCCCCACCTCTACTGTTTACATATATATTCATATTGTGAGTGCAGGGACAGAGACTGAGGTATATTGGAGGCTGTGAGGTTACAGTAGGCACAAATATGAGCAAACTAGATGAGCTCTGTGACTCCAAACTGACACTAATATATTGTAAGCTATGTATCTTTATGGATATCATCTAGTATCATGATAGAAGCATTAAGACAGATTTGGAGACCAAGTGCATGGTTCCAAGTCATGTAGAATTCGGGTGATAATGTGCACAGTGAATGTCGCTACTCTGGTGTGGGGGGCATTGAATGGGTAACATAATTATCTTCTCCTGAGTTCCCTCCTCAAAATGAGGCCTATCATGTGGAATCAGTATTTATCACACCAATTACTGCATGTTTTGCATTTTTGTTGTAGCATTTTATCCTGATACATTTCCTCAGGCTTTTTCTGGTGAAATGTATCAGGAGAAAATTGCAGAATGCTGCAATTAATCCACAACTCAGAATTACAATCTGTTTGCAAATATCCATTTGTACATTGATGGGAATTTAAAACTCATCTTTAAATCAGGGTCATAGTAAAGTCTGCGAGTTTATAGAAGGCAGTGACAAGTCATATCAATAGGGATTTGCTTAGCTCTGTTTTGCCACCATTAAGGCCTTGCAGTGCTATTGGGCTTGTTCATGTTGTACTATATTTTAATTGTATTTATACAATGTGTCATATTCTTACTGAGACACCAAAGCTCATTTTCAGAGGGATAGCATGCTCCTCTGTGGAGTGCTACAGATGGACAGTGTGTGTTTGTTGTGCAGGCAACATGGGGAGTTCTTTGGTGTCATGCATCACATCCATAGTTATGCTCTTAAGGCACATTTTGTTTCTATGCCACAGTGTGAAATGAGTGAGAGAGAGATGGCTTAAGCATTCAACTCTAATTGATGGACAGAAGTGTGGAAGTGCTTTGGTCTATAGGTAGGACAACTGCTGAAACTGTCATAATCAAGCATGTAGCTGCTCTTGTTCATGTGTGTAGGAGAGAAATGTGATTACAGATGCAGCTGCACAAGTCAATAGCTTCCATTTATGGAGTGATCTTTGAATATAGAGACTAAAGCACATATAATATGGGTCTCAGAAAATGCACAGAGATGATGAAAGTTACACTTGAGAGATGCAAACTCAGAGATTCAGGCAGTTACGAGGCCCAAGAGTGCATCCAGTCAAGCCCAAAATAGTCCCTGTGGAAATAAAAAGTCTTATTATCTTCTCCGTACAGCAGGGCCTACAGCACCCACATTGACCTTGCTTAAGTCAGCAATTACTTGGGATCTGGGAAGCAGACAGATTTTGGAAGGCTGGGGCATTATTTAGAATCATTGCTAACACCCAATGACAGAATATATCGCTTTTTATTTTCATTTCTATTTAAATAGTGCCTGATGTGATGAATAGGTTCACAATGTTAAATGAATAAAACAAAGTAACATTTTGCCAGATCTGCACATTGGACCTCTCATATAGCAATACTCTATAATGTCACTGTCTCTTAGTATTACATACTGATTAAATCTTGCATTCCCTGCCTTTTTGAGGAAGTTAAGATGTGGTAAAGTACCTCTGCTATGTATTTGCAGACTGTGGAATGATGCGATAATTGGGCCTTTCATTCCTGTTGATCCTTCCTCTGGCACTTTGGATAGCTCACCATGGCCCCAGGTACAAGCTGCATGATACTGTTGGAGTGAAAATTCCACATCAGTAATTACTAATTGTGCTCACAAACAATCCTCCCGTAATATGCAATTAAGAGTTACTCTACATAGATCGGAGAATCCCTCTGTGAATCTGGATTTACCAGGTGATATTTTGCATGGTATTCCCATTTCCATGGAGTTTAATACACACATTTAGCACCTGCTGTAAACGGTAATGGTGGTAAAAGTGTGCAGGGGACTGTAATAATGTCACTAGGTGGCAATTTTTTGAATACAGCTTTCAAAATAAACTGAACGCTCTGAAGGAAAAAGTCAAAAACATTTAGTACTCTCTAGAACTCCCAGCGCCTCCACTTCGTGGTTTACAAGGACGTTGTCCTCAAGAACATTTAAAAAAGGGCCCAAAACGTTAATCTTGTCGCACAGTTATAAAAGTTCATTGACGAAAAGCCTTAGGATTTCCTATATGTCTACAGGGGAACCCTTCAAAAATGCCAGTGGTACAGGGCATGCAACCGCATTGAGGAGCAGTATTAATCCACAAAAACATATAATTCGCACCCTCAGAAAATGGACAGTGTAGACTCTGCTTGACAATGGCCATAATCAATTTTATGAAATGGAAATAGATCATTCCACCCTTCCTTCTCAACCCTGCCTCCCCTTGCCTCATTATCTGTGTGGGCGGGTCCCTTATGTCGTTGTTGCAAGACAGCTGACTGGAATTGGGAGCAATGAACTCACATTTGTCTTACTCGATTGAAGTCTTCGACTCTGATTGCAACAATCACCTCTTTAAAATAATATGTCAGGAAAAAATAATGTCAGTTATTGTTCCTTTTGCAATAGTTGCTGCTGTATGCCAGCATATTTCCTAAACAGAGCTAAGTATTGCGGTCGCATCTCTTGTTGCTAATAAGAATATATGAATATGTGACAGAACAACTAGGTCCTAAACAACTATAGCCTGAACCACTACTGCTAAACAACTAAAATGTATCCACAACTAACTACTGAACAACTACTGTCTAAACAACAATTGTGTCTGAATAACAATTGCCTGAACAACTAATATATATGTATATATTCTAAACCTAATAAACCACAAAAACCAAAAAGAAAACCTTACCTTAAAATTAGTTGTCCAAGCAATTGATATTCAGGCACAATTGTTGTTTAGACAGTAGTTGTTCAGTACTTAGTTGTAGAGACTTTTTAGTTGTTTAGCAGTAGTGGTTCAGGCAAGTAGTGGTTTAGACCTAGTTGTTCAGGATGTTTCCCAGAATATATTATTCAAAGCTCCAGCCTGCTAGTGGGTTTGACCCACAAATCAAATGCCCTAGGGAGCCTCCCATTGATGCCAATGTGCTACTAAACGTACCAGTCTGTCAGGGCACCTGCTATAATAGAAAATGTCTGATTAATGTGCCAACGACTCTGTTCAGAGATTACTTTTGTGCTCAGTATAGCAATGATGCTGTGTGATGCACCATTGGATTTGTGTAAATATCTGCGGGCTTCTAAATGTATTTACGATGTTGATCAGTTAGACTAGAACTGCTTATTGTGCCAAAGTGACCCCGGGGCCCTGGCTAGTGAAGGTCGAGCGACTCTAGCAGCAGAGAAATCCAGCAGGACAAATGTCAGTTTCATCATTTTACCAATACACCACACATTCCTGCACCAGAATCCAAGGGGATACAATGCAGCATTTATCAACATTGGTGATTTGGAGAAGAAGCATTTCCTGATGATTCTATTTAGTGGTGGCTTGTAACCGGCATTATTTGTTTTTGTTTTTGTGGCCACCGCTATTGAAGGCCAGGGTGCCCAACACCAAGGCCACATAACTTTGACTTCACCTCACGCCTCTTAATCCACAACAGAACACTCCCTGCCCCTTTATCAGCCTCTTGCAGGTTCTTTTTCATCCCTTCTTTCTCCAGTCATCTCTGTTTTTCAGATTTAGTCTTCCTCCTTCTTTACTCCTTTTTGCGTTTTTCTCTCTCTTGATTTGGGTGAGAGTTTATAGAGGACAAATAAGTGCCAGCCCCCCAAAATAAGTGCCCCACCTGCAACCACTGGCTCAAATTAAGCACTGCTTGCCTGTAACATAACCTGTCTTTCAGATGATGTGATATAGTGCAATTCTGTAATGGTTGGAGTGAGAAGCTCAAACTTAATAAGGCATTTAATGAAATGAAATTTAATATGAAATGTGCTTCTGCATATAGGAAGCCTTTCACGGGACACAGTGTCATATGAAGGTGGCTCCAGTGCAAGGTGTTGCCGTCACAGATGGGAAGTACACACAAATTGAAACGCACTTCTGTACGCTAAAACTGACGTTATGTAACTTAACTAAGATTCGGAAGACTAACAAGGGTGAGTGATTTCAAATTGAGAGACTAGTGTGGGAGCAGGATGCCAAAATACTTTGTGCCCCATGGATGTAATTTAGGTTTTGGTAAATTATCTTGTTTTTCTGGTAATACCTATGCTTATTAAACTCTCATTTTTAACTGGAGCATCGTTTCAGTGTTTAGCTCTTACAAGAATGTATATATTGGGGTTTAGGTGCACACCCTATGGCCACATAAACGGAGAAACTAAAGAACAGATATTATGTGGCACAGTAACAGAAGGCATTGACATCAATTAAGGTTACTCGCATCTGCAAAATCGACCCCGTGCTCCTCCTTTTGATACTTATGCCTTTAATTATGAACTTGTGTGAGAATTTGAAGTCAATTACTTTAAATGTTTTTCAATCAGTTCCTCTGATCCAATCGTAAAGTTAACACAAGAGCTTTAAAGAACCTGTGATTTTACTTTCTTCACAAAGGGCCTGTGCAACAGTAAGTCATTTCTACACAGTCATTGTGGGCTACACCGGCTAGGTTGTTCCAGCATGCTCATAGAACCATTAACAAGAAAGGGGGTAGCAAAATGTCACTTTGTGTAGTGTGGCAAACTTTACATCCAGTCATGTACATGCCCCAATGATTTCAGCAAATGACTCAAGTGTCAGTAAGTCAGTTTCCTCTGTTGAATTTTTCCTTGCCCTTCCGCTGGATCTTTCTCTAGAATAGCTTCTGCCTATGGGAATGATATGACATCTGCCTAAGGGAATGAGACCCATAGAGTCTTGTTAAACAACTCCCAAAGATTTCTCATCCAAGGGACTATATCTACCAAAGACAGGTTACACCTGTCCGGGAGAATGTACTGTCCTGTACCTTGTAGTGAAGGAGTAGACATCTGGTAAAAAGAGGGTTGCTGGTATGGAAGTATGCCAGATGTTATTCAGTGTGGCTATGCACCAGCCGACAAGCAGTAAAGAAGTAGTTAACATATACTGTTGAACTTGCTCTGCTCACAGGTCTTTGGGATTGTCCTCTCCTGGCCCATGAAATGAGGTCCACGGAGTAGGGCGAAGACAGATTAGAACTCCACTTTCAACATTTAAGTGATACATGTGCTTTGTGGCTTGCCTCCTCACAGCACTTTACAAAGCACTTCACACAAGCAAGCAAGTCAATGGTGCTCTTTCTCCTTAGTAATCTGCTCTTTTCCTTTAAAACTCATGGAATGAAGATTTCCTTTGGTGAAAATTACTTAACATTGATAGAAATTACCCGGGTTCTCGTTCCCATATCTAAAATGACTTCTTTTTACATATTAAGCTGTATTTTTTGTGTGACTATCCCTCCAAGGTTTAACTTTTGCAATGCTGCAGCCAGCCTTTCTGCCTACCGAAGGACAACACTTTGTAACTAGCAAAGTCAATAGGTCTTGTCATTAAAAGCGCTATTGGTAGTGTGTTTTATCCATGTCATACACCGTTGTGACTGCTGTTCAGCAAGACTAACGGTCAGTATTTAGTGGTGCGGAGTGTGCTAGAGTGGAGTGGGATAGTAGAGGGTCTTAGACTGGATATGTTGGAGTGGAATAGAGTGGAGTAGGGGGAGTGGAATAGCAGAGTGGAGTAGAAGAGAGCAGAGTTCAGTGGTTCAATGGCAGAGAGTGTTACATTGGAGTGGCATAGAGCGGGGTGCAGTGGGGTGGAATAGGGATTGAGTGGGTTGAAGTGGATTGAGATAGTGGGATTGATTGTACTGGGGTATAGTGTGGTGGATTGAGTGGAATGGGGTGGATTAGAGTGGGTGGACTGCGTGGTTTGGATTGGATTGGAGTGGAGTGGGGTGGGGTGGATTGAAATGAGGTGGGGGATTGTATTGGGATGGTGTGGATTAAAGTGAGGTGGATTGGAGTACGTGGATTAGATTGGATTGGAGTGGGTGGATTGGATTGGAGAGGGTACATTTGATTGTATTGGAGTGTTAGGAGTGGAGTGTGATGGATTGGATTAGGGTGGAATGCTTTGGAGTAGGGTGGAGTGGTGGGGAGTGTGCTGGAGTAGACTGTACTTGAGTGTATTGGAGTGGGGTGGGTCGATCTGGGGTGGAACAGATTAGCTTGGGTGGGATGGATTGGATTGGGGTAGAGTGGGGTGGATTAAGTGGAGTGTGATGGGCTGGAATAGAATGGGGTGGATTGATGTGGGGCACATTGTAGTGGGGTGGACTGAAATTAGGTGGATTTGATTGAACTGGGGTGTAGTGGAGTGGGGTGGATTGGATGGACTAGATTGGAGTGGGGTGGATTGGCGTGGGGTAAGGTGGCTTGGATAGAGATGGGGTTTAGTAGATTGGGGTGGATTGGATTGGGTAGATTGGAGTGGGGTGCATTGCATTACATTGGGGTGGATTGGATTAGATTGGGGTAGATTAATGGATTGGAGTGCGTTTTAATGGAATGGGGTTGATTGGATTAGGGTTGATTGAGTCGGGTGGGGTGGATTACAGTGGGGTGCATTGGACTGGAGTGAGGTGCATTAAGATGGACTGGAGTGGAGTGGGATGGCCTGGAGTGGGGTGGGTGGATTGGATTATAGTGGGGTAGATTGTGTTGGAATGAGTTGAAATCGACTTGATTCGGGTGATTTTAGTACTGTGGATTAGAATGGATTAGATTGGGGTGGATTGTATTGGTTGGAGTGTAGTGGATTGCATTGAAATGGGGTGGGTTGGAATGGAGTGGGATGGGTTGGGTTGAATTGGAATGGGGTGGGTTGGGTTGGATTTGAATGGGGTGGGTTGGATTGAATTGAATGGGTTGGATTGTAGTGGGATGGATTAGATTGGTGTGAGGTGGATTGGATTGTAGTTGGATGGGGTGGATTGTGGTGGAGCGGGGTGGTTTCAGGTGGGGTAGGGTGGATTAGATTGGATTGAAGTGAGGTCGATTGGATTGGGCTGGGTTGGAGTGGGGTAGATTGGATTGTTTTGGATTGGAGTGGGGTGGATTGGAGTGCTGTGGAGAGGAGTGGGTTGACTGGGGTGAATTGTATTGGAGCAGTGTGGTTTGAATGAAAGTAAAGTGAATTGGTGTGGGATGAGGTGGGTTTGATTAGGGTAGTTTGGAGTAGAGTGGATTGGATTGGGGCAGATTGGAGTGGGGACAATTGGATTGAGGTAGGTTGGGAAGTGGGTGGATTGTTTTGAATTGGAGTGGAATGCATGGGAGTGCTGTGGACAGGACTTAAGTGGGGTGGATTAGGTTGGAGTCGTGTGGATTGGAGTGGGTAGACTGATGTGGGATGAGGTTGGTTGGATTGGATTGGGCTGGATTGGAGTGGGGCGGATTGGATTGTGGCAGTTTGGATAGTGGTGGATTGGAGTGGAGAAGACTGGATTGGGTGGAGTGTTGTGGAGTGGATTGGATTGGGGTGGGTAGGGAGAATTGTAGTGTGGTGGATTGGAGTGGATTGGATTGGGGTGAGTGGTTTAGATTTGAATGGGGTGGAATGGAGTGGACTGGAGTGGTGTGGATTGTGGGGTGATTTGGAATACGGTGGATGAAGGTGGGGTGGATTGGTTTGGTGTGTGGTTGATTAGATTTGAGTGTAGTGGATTGGATTGGGGTGGATTGGAATGGGATGAGGTGTTGTGGATTGGAGTGGTGTGGACTGGATTGGATTAGGGTGGATTGGGATGTACTGCACGATTATGTGCTCAAGTATAATTTAGGAAATTACACGAGGTGGCTTTCCAATATTTAGAACACGATAATCGTCATCTTTTGAAAACAGCTAGTGCCCATGAGCAAAAACTAAAAGCAAATGCAGAGTGCGCTCAGTAAGAAGAGAAGACTTGACAAAATAAAATAGTTAACTATAGAAAATAAAACTCTGCAATTTTGTTTGTACTGCTGGGCACATTTTTGCCAGACACACTCCTTCTGTTTGCAGGGCTCTTGCAGGTAAAAAGAAGTACATTAATCACGTTTGGAGCAATGGACAGGCACTGATTAAGTTGAATCAATCAGTGGTTGATCCTTTCTCTACAGAAAGGAACGGAAATGATACTAGGCTTGCAGTGACTGATTACAAGGCTGAAGAGTGCCACGCAAGCCACCAACTAGTAAGCAATGGGTGGGCTCCCAGCCTTTTTTGTTACCAACAGTGACTCTTGCAAGTGAGACACATGTGCTAGCGCCTGCACTCGCAGGCTCAATCCTAAAAATGTTTGGAGGATGTTACGATGGCAGCATCAGATTTCGGCCATTTGCTGTTGTCTTGCCCGGACCATTACAGCCATCTTGGAAGAGCACTGTGCTGCATCAAACCGCTTACGAACTGAGCAGGCAGCCAAGGTACAAAACATTGTTATGCGAGTCTGTTTGTATCTCCAAGGCTATTGCTAGTCGACCTTGTTGATCTGGGCTATAAAGCGCCAAATTTTATTTCTTCAGCAGTTGGCAGGCCTCATAAATTTTGCTTGATATGAGTAAAATGGATTTAGAAATAAATAGCGAATTAAGTCCTGTGAATTCCAGGTAGTCCACAGTGGTGTGCTAATGGGCTGAAGCTGAGACCGGCAAATCTGTGTTATATGTCATCTGTACTAACGCCTCGCTCTCCTTTTGCTGACGGGCAAAATGTCTGAGGTATGCACGTTTCTTTTATTAGGATTTTGGCAGAGGTGTAAATTGGTTTTGATAGATTTATTCCATGCTTTGACTTGCTTCAAGACGAGCTGCCAGCTACTCAACAGATAGGATTCTCAAAATGAAGGTTTGTGATGTGTGTCTTTTATCAACGCTTTGCATTGTATAAAAGAGTCACGTTCAAAAGCCCATTTTAGTAATGTTTCACCACAAAGACACACACACTCACACATAACTGCAGTAGACATCTTGAAAACGGAGTACTCTTTTCCCAATGTCATTATATTAACATTAACAGTGATCAGTGCATAATGTTGCATGTGAAGACAAGGAACTTTAGATCGAATGACCGAGAAATATTCTAAAAATCAACCTAGAGTTGTCCTAATGAGTTTTTTTTTGTTGAGTGTCCACTAATGTAATAAGGAAAGATAGCAGGACATTGGGAGAGGATGAGGGAAGCAAATCGTCAAGGACAGTGATTCTCAACCTGTGGTCCGGGGACCACTGGGAGGTCTGCGACTGCTCAGAAAATTAAGTAATATGAACAGATTAGGTCACTAGCTTTCAGTAATGACTCAGTGGGGGGGTCCCCGGATTCTAATAATGATTCAGTGGGGGATCTCCAAGTTCCAGTAATGATAAAGTGGGGGTCCACTGAAGTCAAAAGGTTGGGAACCACTGGTCTAGGCTGTTGAAAAGATTGTGATGAAGAGTGTTGTTAGATCTTTGGTGAATTGCACCAAGCGAGGTGGAAGCCTGAAGCGAAAGGAAGAGTTGTTACAGTCTCTGTGAGACTACAAAGAAACTGCGTTAGCATGTATGTGCATTCTATGTGCACATTTTCAATATTCAGCCTCCCAAGGGAGGATCGCCAGGTTACAAAGGACACTGCGTGAATTGGAATGCAAGAAATGCATTGTCTACACAGATTCAGTTCTGCAGTGTCACCTAACACTGCGGATCAATGACCCGCGGGGTATCGATGGAAACTTACAACACTACAAAAGCTGTGCTACTCCTCATGGCCAATGAGTCTCAGGCACTCATATCCAACGATGTTCACTCTCCCAATTCCACACACTCTTGCCCGCATCACGTGCAGGAGCACTATGATAATCCCTCGCTCAATTTTGCTGAAAAACATCTGAAGTATGGCCACTTGAAGGACAACACTGAGTCACGAATCACTTACATGCTGACAGTCTTACATGTTCACAAACAAAAGTGACACAAGGGTTGAACCACTGGCACATATCTTATTTTCCTCAAAACAGAGTGAGAACCTACTTCTCAAAGCTGCTAAGCTCGTCCTCACCACGTCTAATATAAGAAATTCCCTTCCATGTCGAAATAGACCAGAAACATTTATTCACATCGTAGGCTTCAAGCTCCTGGAAAGACCTCGAGCAGCACCCACACTACTCATCCTAACAGTCATAAAGGCACATCTGCTAGTGTTGAAGCAAATTGACAAAATGATTTTCCATGACATCACATAATACAAACGAACAGTAAGACATTCCCGCATATCCTTCCTCCCAATCTACTATCACTATAAACTTACTTAAACTGTGGAACAAGCAGTCATTCACAAAATTAAAACATCTAGTTTGTCAGTTAAGTGGTGTTCAGCACCATGTATTGGAGAGGTCATCTCTACCCTATTCTAGAATATAACATACTTAGGCCCGTATTTATACTTTTTGACGCTAAACTGCACTAACGCAGTTTAGCGTCAAAAAGTTTAGCGCCGGCTAACGCCATTCTGAAGCGCCATGCGGGCGCCGTATTTATTGAATGGCGTTAGCCGGCGCTAGCAGACCGGCGCTGCCTGGTGTGCGTGGAAAAAAACCACGTACACCAGGCAGCGCCGGCGTTGGGGAAAATGGCGTTAGGGCGTCTTAAAATGGGGCAAGTCAGGTTGAGGCAAAAAAATCGCCTCCACCCGATTTGCGCCATTTTTAACGATGCCCAGACGCCATTTACATGACTCCTGTCTTAGTAAAGACAGGAGTCATGCCCCCTTGCCCAATGACCATGCCCAGGGGACTTATGTCCCCTGGGCATGGTCATTGGGCATTGTGGCATGTAGGGGGGCACAAATCAGGCCCCCCTATGCCAAAAAAAAATATAAAAACAAAACAAAATTATACTTACCTGAACTTACCTGAATGTCCCTGGGATGGGTCCCTCCATCCTTGGGTGTCCTCCTGGGGTGGGCAAGGGTGGCAGGGGGGGTCCCTGGGGGCATGGGAGGGAAGCTGTGGGCTCATTTTGAGCCCACAGGTCCCTTAACGCCTGCCCTGACCCAGGCGTTAAAAAGAGGCGCAAATGCGGGGTTTTTTGCCCCGCCCACTCCCGGGCGTGATTTTTGCCCGGGAGTATAAATACGACGCATTTGCGTCGCAGTCATTTTTTTAGACGGGAACGCCTACCTTGCATCTCATTAACGCAAGGAAGGCGTTCACGCAAAAAAATGACGCTCATTCCTCATACTTTGGCGCTAGACGCGTCTAACGCCAAAGTATAAATATGGCGTTAGTTTTGCGCCGAATTTGCGTCGAAAAAAACGACGCAAATTCGGCGCAAACGGAGTATAAATATGCCCCTTAGGCCCTTATTTATACTTTTTTAGCGCCGCATTTGCGCCGCTTTTTGACGCAAAAACGGCGCAAACTTACAAAATACAATTGTATTTTGCAATTTTGCGCCATTTGTGCATCAAAAAGCGGCGCAAATGCGCCGCTAAAAAAGTATAAATATGGGCCTTAGTGAGTACACCACTGAGTACAGAGTACTGGACTCACTAAAAGAAGCTAAAACGATATCCTTTCTCATGAAACCCACTGCATACCCCACCCAGCCACTGACGAATTTCTAGGATTGTGTTCCAGAGCAAAATCTTGGAAGGTGGTGAACAGGCAACTTCATGAGAATGAGGCACAGAACTACGTGTTCTACATACCCCAGCCAGTAATCCTTCTGACATGGAGAACTTGCGCAGCACAGCATGTGTTAGAGAGAGTATTTTAAATGTGCTGGAAGGATATCATAGCAAACAAGCTCTCTACTACTCAGTTACCCATGAGTCAACTCTCAAAGTTCTAAATAAGTGAAATGGAATTTCATGAATGATATACATTTATTTAATGTTACCTCCAATACCGAAGGATTTGAAAGCCAGGTCCATCGATCATATGCTGTCCTGCGGCATACTGCATGGGTCTGCCCCGTATCCCCTGCTGAAAGATTAAAACAAAATCCCAACACTCGTTTTAGCCACCTGTCATGTGAAACTAGCACGGACGTTGTGATGAAACAGCTGGATTAATACAACACTGCCTACACGAGTCTCCTAAAAACACTAATGGGGTAACAAAAATCTGGAAACAGATGTTAGGAGTCAGATGCAGCTTAAAACCACAAACCAATCAACACTTATCTTGGAATCTTTCCATGTGCCACCAATGGGACAAGATTCTGACGCCTGTGTGCCACAGTCAAGATGTATTGTAATAGAGACCTGTTGAAGCTACACAATCCAGCACCCTATTTGTCAGAAACCCCTTCAGAGGGCCACAGGGCACAAAGGTATTGCTGGGCCCAACCATGGAGGTTGAGACCCTTTACTCCTTATGTCCTGGGGCATGGCCTATTATGGATTCTGTGCAACTTGGCCAAGTACCCTTTCTGCACTTGGTGGTCACTGATAGATGTGGTCGAGCTGTCTGAGTCTCCTTTTGGGGGAGGTGTGGACATAGATCAGTGAACACGGGCTCACAATTCAAAATGTGCACAGCAGCAGCAATAAATCATTGTTCAGCCCAATACTCACTTTTATGACAAACTAGACATATTTTACTTCTACCGCTTATCCTGTGGTCAGGATTCTAGTCTCTTCTCTCTGGCAATTCCCTGTCCCACTCACTCCCCTGTCAATTGTGGTTACTCCCCATTTGCTGCTGGTAATGTCCAGGACTTGTCTCACTAGTAGTCTCACTAGTAGTCTGAGTCTCAAGACTTCACTATGACTGATTTAAAGTCAATAGTGTTCTGGTGCACACAGGCTTGATTTAAAAGCAAGTTCCGTCTTGGGGATATGAGGCGTGAATCAAGTCTTATCTGCTCCAACAGTCCTTAAGCGCACCCTGCCATGGGCGCACTCAGTGACTCCAGCATAAGTGAGGTGAGTCACTTGCACACAGACTCAGCAACTGTACTCAGTTTGCAGAGGCTTTCTCCCTTGCGGTCGCACTGCTGTAGAGAGCTGAGTTCTCAAGCAGGTTGTTGACAAAGTAAGTGTACTCATGCACACGATGGGAGGAAGGATACAAGGCTTCTGTTCTTGGTCCCACTTGTGTGATGGTGCTTACATGGCATCCTCACTCATCCAAAGGGGCTGAACCAGTGACAGTCCTTAATGCTCCAGGTGACCTATGGGCCATAGCTGCTCGCTGTCCATGAGCTCAGGCACAATTAACACAGCAAAGTTATTTAGCATACGCATACGAGGTTGTCACACTGCTGTCGCACAAAGCTTTGACCATTACTTCAAAGCAGTGTTTCACCACGGTGGTCCCTGCTGGCATATGAGGCCATCACACCCCTACCGTATATGACTTTGGTCCTTACCACACAGCAGATTTTAGCATGGCTATCTTTGTGGCAGCTCGCTCCTCTCCTGGCATACGGTGGTCACTAACTCAGTCCTGCACATGGGCAATGACCTAATCGGTGCAGCACCTGTCTCTCCACACCTTGAACTCCACTTGGCAGTGCTCCCCAGTGGATCTTGTTCCTTTCAACGTTCTCCTCTTCCTCAGAGGGCACACTGTTCTTGCTAATCAGGTCTTGGATTTACTGGGTGATGTCCTGTCACTCAGCAAGGAGACCAGCAGGCCTTGGCCCCAATACTGGTCACAGGCCAAAGTCATGAAAAACGTTCTCTCCTCACTTAGCCCATCAGGACGCTTGGCAGATGACACATTTTGGTGTCTAAACCTTCCCTTCATATTGTCCATTTCTAGAGACAAATGCAATTTAGGGTCAGAGTCTTTGACGTTTTATGTTGGAGGTCTGCTTCTTTTGATGTGCACACTCTTCTTCTTCTGTTTGAAATGTGGTCTGTCACAGTGGGAATGTCTCCGAAGCTGATAGTGCCACACTACAGGCCATGGGGATGACTAGAGTTTACACCTGGATGTCAGTCATAGTGATATGTGCATAAAAAGGTTAGCCCAGAGTTCCCAGCCCTACACTGTATGATTAACTTATTAGCCCCATCTCCTTCCTGAGGTGTGCCTAGACCTCTATCTTCTGACCTCATAATGGATTAAAAAGCATCCTTTGAAGTGTACAGGGGAGAATTGGTCCTCTGCTCCCCATTATGTGTCCCACCCAGCTTACAGAAATGCAGCAATCAGAAAACCTGTCTGGAGGGTTCTCTCTACCTCTACTCCATGTTTCAACATGCAGGTCTGAGTCTCACACAATAGAACCCAGGGCCCTCAATGTATTTATAATATTCACAGGCACACATATATCCATAACTTCTATTTGGCATGTGCAACACTGCATCCTTCATTTATTGTACCACTCACAGGTACACATACAACCAGCACATGCACTCATCCTTCACGCACTACAAACTTAATTTATTTTACCACTCACAGGTACACATATTCACAGCACATGCACTTATCCTTTATGGACTGCACAGCACTACATCCTTCAGGTATTGTACCACTCTAAGGAGCCTGCACCTCCACCACATGCATACACCATGCATGCACTACTCAGTACTGCATTGTCCCTGTATGGCACCCTCACCAGGCCCACGTACACCCAGGCAAGATACACACATCTGCACTGCACAGCACTTCATACCATTCTGATGCAGCCAAGGGTGAGTTAAGTATACAGCAGTAGAACTTTAAACAAGAATTGGCAAAGCCAACAGGTTTCACCTCCATGAAATCTATTGTTTTTGTAAACGTTTTTTAAGCATGTCACACAGCAGCACTAGTTGTTGTGCAGCATGTGTTAAAGTTTAACCAATCCCTCTGTAGGGAGCTGGCTGCTGTCCACTGCACAGGGACTAGACAGACATGCATTCCTGTAATCTGTGAGAGGCGAGCAGCTCTCAGCTTGACTGAAACTTTGAGGTCTGTCAGGATGGAGAAGTGCTGGCACACATGGCGCAGCCCTGATAAAGCTCACAGAGGTTTGTGAGGAATGATCATTGCTGTTCCAGATGGGGCTGTAGCAGCAAAGCTGTGGCATGCACGTGTGATGACGGGGACAAGCCTGCCAGACTGCAACGGGAGGAAGCCATGAATTACAGTTGTTATCTAATAAGTGCATGGCATGTTAGAAAGGGGGAGGGCTGGCACCACCATGAAATAAACCTAGGTTGTAGCCAAAACTAGCATTTGAATTGGCAATTCTATGTCTTTCCCAGAGTCTCATCTCATTTCACGTTTTCACTAGTGGTGGTGAGCAGGAGCTTGGGCAGATTCAGAAAAGATGACAGCCTGGCTGGCAGTGGTGTCCCTGGCTGCAGAGGGTGTCTGCAAGGAGAGCGGAGGGGGCAGACAGCAGTGGCTGGCAGTACAACTGCCTCCAGCACAGGCAGTGCACCTACACCTTCATCCTGCTGTAGCAGGATTCAGACTGCCGGGAGGCTGCCACCACAGCACAATACAATGCCAATGCTCTACAGCAGGTCGCCCCACACGTGGAGCCTAAGCTGCCCTCCCAGAAGCTGCAGCACCTGGAATGTGCCATAGAGAACTACGCGCGGCTGTAAACACACAGGATGCTGTAGTAAATGCCTCTGTGCTGTGGTGCTCACGTTGAGTTTCATGTTATCACATTGACGGTGTTCGATGTTATCACCCTAGTGTCGTGGTTAAACAAACTTGGTGTTGTCACTCTGGTCATTTGGCTAAAAGTGTTCCACGTTATCGTCCTGGTATTGTGGTTCATTGGAAAGACTAAAAAAGAACCTGCACAGTAAAGTAGCCAGTGAAAGGATACTGGCCATCAGCTAGTAAGAGTCACCAGAAGCTGTACTTCATCCAGACTCCACTCCACAGCATCCACGGCAAAAGCAGAGCAGGAACTGAAAGTAGATGACGTGAACCAAAGTGCTTGCCAGTGGGACTTCAGTGAAGGAGATTGATGTTGGAATGAATGAGTGGAAAGTTTGGGTAAGTACAGGGTAGATTCTAAGCCCCTTTTAATATTTTCACATAATATTTTGCAAGCACAGCACGCAAATGGGTGTGGGCAGGTGAACCCTAAAAATGAGTGAGCTTATAAACCTTGCTCCAGTGACACAGGTTAAAAAGGGGCCTGTTCACTTTTTCTGATCACTACATGATATGCTTCAACCACAACACGTGCTGCTTAACTCCTGGTGAAGGCAGTAGCCTTCCACCACTATGAGGCAGCGTTTGTGCACCCCATTCATTCCAACAAGACCCCAATCTTTGAGACAGGTCTATGTCGTGGCACACACGCATGATCTATGTTTGCCCAGGACAACAAAAACTCAGCCCCAACACCATTATACACAGCTAGTGTTTTCAGACCAGCATACTCCCACAAGTTGATCCAGGCAATATTCATACAACAGAAAGATGGATACAGATTCCTCCCTCTGAGAAGGTGGCATAGGTCCCCGGAATGTTTTTGAGAGTAGAAGCTAACCTTTTTGGTTTCAGGAAACATCCAAAAATCTTACTGCTTATGGGAGACTTCCATTAAGGTTGCCCAAAGCAATAATGGATCACTATTGTTCCTTGTAAGAAAAGCTGATCCATACAAATGATTTCAGACCTAACATTGGAATCTTACAGCAAATATAAACAGGCATTTTAAAACACCGGCTCTGTGCAAGTTCACTAGATATCTAGTGCTTATCTAGGTCAATCTGGGGCTACATCATGATAGGTATTTCAGGTGCAGCACCAAGCCTTTATTATACACCTGCAGGGTGTAAAGTGAATTAATTTACCCAGATATATCTCTCAGATATACCTCTGAGTCAGTGCTTTATGTAATATAGTACAGCTCAGAAACAGTAACCAAGGATTGCCTTTTTACGTTTCTGAGGTGTGCTTCTGGAAAACTAACTATGAGAAATATTGGGTTAAATACATTTGCTTTACAGCCTGTAGGTGCTTAGATCAGGCTCTCATTCTGTGTTGTGCCACAAAAGCCCATCAAGATATGTCTCCTGGGGGTTAATAGAATAATGCCAATGCTATTTGAGGCTATATACAGCCACAGTGATCAAAGATGGCCAATGCGAGGTTCCACACTGAATAGGGACCAAAGTTTACCTACCCACTTTATGTTATATCAGCATCCACTCCCATGGTCCCTATTGTATTAATCTTACCGCTTGGATGCTCTGGCTCTCCAGCCAGGTGTCACATTGTTATGTCTGTTGTCAGAAATCCAGAACTGAGGATTGGGGGCAGGCAGGGTGTACTTGGTCCCAATTATAACCACTGGGGTATTTTGCCACTGGTGTCCTGAGGTCCCTGCACTGTTGTGTCCTTAACTGAGAACCAAGTACCCTTTTCTAGCCCTTGACTCTCAGGGTAACATAAAAGAGCATTCTATGGTTTACAAAGGAAAGGTGCTGTAGACTAGACTGTCCAGGCAGTCCTTTACTAAACCCATTGCTAAATCCTACGCACAAATTAAAAAATATATGCAGGGTGGCAGGTGGAAATCCTTATTGTGACATTTTCTAAAGGGCTACGCAACCAACTGGAGTGCCCACACTAAGTCAAGGTTCCAAAGATCAGGTAACCACTAAATGTACCCTGGATCTAATGAATGAAAAGGCACCTTCAACAGTCTGAGCACCACCAACTTCCGAACCCTAAAGCCAGAACACCTGCTTATGTGCCTAAACACAAATTAATTGGTGCAATTAATAAAAGCTAGGCCTACTGGCTTTGTCAGGGTGTTACCACACTAATTAAGGCAAAATATACACCTAAAATATGGCACAATCAATATTCAGACTTATACACCAGCCATGGCTACCCATGGGAGATTTTAGTGAAAGGGCCAAAGAAAAGGCTATTTTCTCTGGTCTTGGTGATTAAGCTTGTGTCCCTTCTGGTGAAGCACTGTAGTCACCAGGGGTGCTCATTCGAGGCCTCTATAGGTTTCTCAATATGAACTAGACTCACTTTGAATTGATCTTCCTCCAATAAAGGGGAGCTCAAGACCTGTCCATCTGCCCTTATCTCCCCATAGCCTTCTGATCAAAACTCCCATGCAACAGCCAGTATCTGATCTTCTGCCTGGGCTCCTGGTTTTCTCCTTTGCTCACAATCTTCAACAACAGTACTCAGTCACTGTCAAGGCAGGTTGCACTTCCTTCCTTCAGTCCCCGGGTCCCACAGCCTCTTAGCCACTTTCAGGTCAACTGTGTATCTAACGGGAGTCAGAGAATACCCTCTAGGAGTAGGCCCACAAGACCAGTCCAAGAAATGTCAAGGGAAATCCTTTTCTCTAGTGTCCCCAGGAAGTCGGCCCTTTACTGTCCCTCAAAAGGAGTGGGAAGGCCAGTGCCACCTGACCCTGGAGTCAAAGTCGGCACAAGGCCAGACTGTTCCACCACTGCAGACAGGGGTTTATCCACTACGATCCTTACATCCTTAACATCCTTGGTGCTTCTCAAAGTCTCTCCCTTGTGCAGAGACTTCATTTCATTTTCATTTCATTTCATTAGAAAACACCAGAAAGTATGCAATGCATCCTAATCCACAGATGAAAAATAATCACTCCACACCATGTCCTGTCACTCCTGCACAGCATTGTGGGACTTCTCAACATGGCGGCTTCAAATGTCAGAGGTCACATCTCTCTGATACCTTTAACTTTGAATGCCAAATTGGTTCCATCCCAGACAAAACGTCTAAGGGGCTGCTTCAAAACAATGGAGATAACAGTCTGGCTATTGTTTCTATAGGAAGGGCAAGTTATACTTATGTCAGTTATGTATAACTAGTGAATTTCAGCGTTTTTTTATTTTAAAACTGTAGGCTTTTTATTATTAAAAGGTGTATGTTTAACTTCATGTTAATCTTTGGTTCTTTCAGTGAATTTC
The DNA here is from genome assembly GCF_031143425.1 of Pleurodeles waltl. Lineage (NCBI taxonomy): Eukaryota > Metazoa > Chordata > Amphibia > Caudata > Salamandridae > Pleurodeles > Pleurodeles waltl. The sequence continues at coordinate 736,099,877 of NC_090437.1, read as the reverse complement.
AAATTTTTTTTTAAGTATGTTAAAATCTTAGCGCCTGATTTATACTTTTTTAGCACCGCATTTGCGTCGTTTTTTGACACAGAAGCAGCGCAAACTTACAAAATTCAATTATATTTTGTAAGTTTGTGCCCCTCTTGCATCCGAAGATGACGTAAATGAGGCGCTAAAAAAGTATAAATAAGGTCCTTAGTACCTTTATTTACTTATAGTTCAAGGTTAACCTTTGTTTATTTCAGTTCATTTCTATGAGTTTTTTTAAATATAAAGTTATTATACGTATGAGGCCAATGCCTTGCTGCACACAGCCAAAGTCTGAGCATCGCGTGGTAAATGTGGCCACCTATGGTTGGTGGTTGACAGCAGTCAAACCCTGCATTCAGCTCCCACAAGTAGACAGATGGCCACAGACTCCCACTCTTGGTTCCCTTTTCTTAGGTCTGTTTTGGTCCCACTGGGCTCGAGCGGTACTCCTTTGGGAGCCTGCAGGGCCCCAAGGGTGAGGCCACACTGAGGACTTTTGACTTTTGGCCCATAGGTGGGGGCCCTCGGGGACCCCACTACCACAAGGGTTACAATGTCAGGGTGTCCCTACCCTGGCCCCTTATGTATTATTTTCATTTGTTTTTCAGGACTTGGGGAGCAAATCCCTAAGTCCTCTAATGGCAGCTGTAACATATTTTTGTCATGTTACTCTTTAAGTAAATACTTTTTTTGTTAAGCACCACATGGGAGTGCCTGTGTTTTCAAGCTCCCACCCTTGTGTGCTTCTCTTCCACTAAACTCCTGACCTCTGTGTTGCTCTCTCCCTCGTGTGCTGCTTTTCTGTGGCTTCATTTTTTATTTTTTTTATTCCACCCACACACATTCTCCATTGCTTCAACCCACCAACCCATCATGGCCCTTTTAAAAAAAAAAAACAATTTAAGCATATTTTTTGGAAGGCTCCACTGCTCAAATTTGCACTTTGTTTTTTATTTACTGCACCAGGTGGCATCCACCATCATAGATCCATAAATAAAAAAAAAAAGAAAATGGCACCCACATTATTCAGTAGGCACAAATGAATAGTTACACATACACATACATATTCGTTGTCACACCTCCACTCACCTACTGAAAGAAGTGGGTGCCAGAAACGTCATGATGTTTATTTGCTTTACCTGTGTAGCTTTATTACTATTTTTTCTTTTTCTTTCTGAATTGAACTAACAGCCTTCCCTGGTGGTTTACTAATATAGCCTTAGAGGCCTCCGTAGCGGGATATACCGGCCATTAAAGGCCCGCTCCAGCGTTAAAGGCTCGAGCTGAAGGCGAGGGCCTTTAACAAGGGAGTGAGACTTTAATATATATGGTATAGCCCAGCTACGAAAGGGCTATAAGGCTATTAAAACAGTCTGCCACAAGAGGGCAGAATGTTCTAATAAATTAAACAAAGTCCTCACAGAGCCCGAGGGGATTAAAATCCCTTCGGGCTCTGTGAGGCCTTTGTCCACAGCTGTTGCTGTGAACAAAGAGAACATTGGATTGTTGACACTTCGGGCTTTTACCAGCCAGTTGTCTGCACGGGAGATCCCAACATTCCAATGTTTTAATAGAGATTTTTTGTCAGGTTGGCATTTTTGTGCTAAATCTGGTGCATTGATCAGAGGCGATGCCATATTCCGTGCAGAGTTGAATCTAGAGTTATGAAAAGCACTACAGAATCATCATTTAATTGGTATAACTGTTTTTTTTTCTCGTAAAAGGTGTGCTCAAGTAGTCTTCTATTGTGTTGCTGACTTTCTCAGATTGTTAGGGTTGGGGAAGTTGGCTACAATGACCTGTGGGTCCAATATAAGGGAACAACATGAGAGTACACACAAGCAGACATGCTGTTTTTCTGGGATGCGATTCTTTGTTCAGGAAAACAATATTTTAGTGAGTGATGTGAGGTTTTACCTAGCAACGTGTTTTATTACAAGCAATATTTCTCATTAGTCTTTCTGATGTCAGTAACACAGCTGATTAAAAAATGAAAATACATTGCAATTTTAAATAGAGAGAAAAACATACTAACTATGTACATCGTAATTTGAATACAGTCAGTTGTGGTTATTGATATTGAAGACGCTATCTTCCAAATGATCTTGTTGTCCTAAACACTAATTGGAATTGAAAAACACAGCCCAGAGTGAAATTCATTTGTTCACATTTTTATTTGTACTCGGATAGGTCATGACTTTTGTGTAGAAATACTGTCTCAAAACTCAATTGGAAATGTGGGAAGAATGTGAGGGTGTTCAGACTGAGTTTCTTAGCGCTGAGACATAAAGATATGATATTCTTTTTTCTGAAAGCATTATAAGGTCACTGAGGTCATCAGTGAATTTGTGTTAGGGGTATATGTTTTTTGTGTTTAAGGGATGAGCGCTAAATATGATGCAGCAATGATAACGCACCTTTATCTAGAGGACACTCATTTTACAAAAAGGAGAGGTGGGGACATTTGACAGAAGCCAGAAAATGTCCATGTAACTACACCATCCTTGGGGCATCTCGTTTATATCTACAATGCTATCCCTTTGGAGTTGGGTTTCATAAATGCAGTCCCTGGTTTTCAAGACTTTAGTGGGCAAGGGTTCAGTGATGTGATCACCTGTAAAAGACCGGTACTATTGAGGAAGCTACTAGAAAATCAGTTATTCTAGCCATTCTTGTTGGTTACTTTAATAGGCTTTAAATAAAAACATTGGGTAGGCTAAGGGAGAAGGATATAGGGTTATAGAGAGCTGTGCAATCTTTGTTTGCACGGTAAATTACACATAGGTTCCTCCTTGGAAGATAATGATTGACTGTCCAGCATTGTCAGCTTTGATCGTCCAACTTCTTCAGGTTTTCAAGATGAAGTGACATCTACGAATTTGTATGATTATTGTAAGCCGGATAACAATGGACTTACTCTGGATGTTATTGGGTTCATTTTATGTAATATCACAGGTCTTTGCTCCATGTTATATGATCCAGATTAGCAGAGTAGATAAAATTTGTAAAAAACAGTATGGATATAGTGAGCTTGCAGCACTGAATGTGCCAGCCACACGAGTAGCCATGTAAACATGTCTCAGACCTGTCACTGCAGTGTCTGTATGTGCAGATTTAAACTGCCAATTCGACCTGGCCAGATCACTCACTTGCAAGGCCCAAACATTCTCGTTTACTTCATATAAGTCACCCCTAAGGTAGGCCCTACGTAGCCCCATTGACAGGGTGCAGTGTAGTTAAAAGGCAGGACATGTACTGATGTGTTCTACATGTCCTGATAGTGAAATCCTGGCAAATGCACTTTTCACTATTGCAAAGCCTATCTCTCTTATAGGTTAACATGGGGACTGCCTTTAAATATATTTTAAGTTCAGTTTCCCATTGGGAGCAGACAGAGAAATGGAGTTTGTGGTATATGAACTTACAATTTAAAAATACATCTTTTGGTAGACTTGTTTTTTAGATTGTCAGTTTGAATATGCCATTTTAAAAAGTGGGCATGTTCTTGCTTAACCATTCTGTGCCTCTGCCTGCCTGTGGAATCCAAAACTGGGTCAGACTGACAGTTGGGCTGTTTGTGAATTCCCAATAGACAGTGACACAAAGGAAGCTGAGGAGTGTCCTTCATTTCCTGATGAGCCTCCTGGGATAGAGTGGGGAGGTAGGAGCTGACACTTACACCTGTGCCTGTCCTCATGCAATGCAGACTCCAACCTCTGGAATGTGTCTGGGCCAGGCCTGGGCAAGGCAGGATTATGTGAACAACAGAGACTTTACATTGACGTTTGCCTACTTCAAAGGGAGAAATGAGTATCCACTGACCCTCGGGTAGGTCGCTCCCCTGCTCACGCAGCGCCTCCAGTCCCTGACTGCCTTCCTCTCCTGTGAGTGTGCTCCCCCCCTTCTTGCCCGTGTACCCCGAGTGCTTGTGCTTGTGCTGGTGCTGACTGAAATTCCCTTTTCTCTCCTTGTATCCCGTGCGTGTGCCCCCGAGTGACTGAAATTCCCTTTTCTCTCCCTGTATCCCGTGAGTGTGCCCCTGAGTGCCGTGCGCCGTCCTCCCCTCTCAGCCCCTCCTTTTTAGTAGATTTCCCTTTTCGCCGTCTTGCTGCTTTTTCCCGCCGCTCCTACTGCGCTTTTCCGCTGTTTTTTGCCGCTCTTTTTTGCCGCTCTTTTTTGCCGCTCTTTTTTGCCGCTCTTTTTTTGCCGCTCTTTTTTTGCCGCTTCCAGCTCCCCTGCCCGCCCACCTCCCGCCTCCCAGCTGACCCCGCCTCCCCACCTACCCCTTAAATGGCGGCCGCTGCGAGGCCGCGCAGCGGACGCGCGCAGCGGGCGCGCCTCTGGCGCGCCAAAGGCGCGCCTAAGGCAAGCCCGTCTGCGCCCGTCCGCGCCTGGACCGCGCCCAGCGCCCGAACCCCTGGCCCCCGCGCCCCCCGCCTGACCTATGACTCCGCCACCCTCGCCAACCTCAACCCTGGCCGCGTGCCGGGCTGCTACCGCGCCACCCCCAAACGAACCCACGGACCCTTCACCTGCAGCAACTGCCGCTTCACCTGCCTACGGACCCACACCGCCACCACCAAGAACGACGCCCCCGGAAGCAACCTCGAATGCATCCTGGTCAACACCCGCTCCGTCCACAGGCACGCCATCGAACTGTGGAACCTCATCAACTCAACGAACCCAGACATCGCCTTCCTCACCGAGACCTGGATGAACCCCTCCTCGGCACCCGACATCGCCATAGCCATCCCCGACGGCTACAAAATCATCCGGAGAGACCGCTTCAACCGCACCGGAGGAGGCATCGCCATCGCACACAAAAGCTCCATCAGCATCTCGACCCACACTGACAACTCACTTCCCGACGCCGAACACCTCCACTTCGCGATCCACATCGACCCCAAGACAACCCTAAGAGGCACCCTCATGTACAGACCACCAGGACCCCGCACCAAGTTCAGCGAAGACATCGCAGACTTCGTCAACCCCCACGCACTCTCATCCACCGACTACATCCTCCTAGGAGACCTCAACTTTCACCTGGAGAACCACACCGACAACAACACCACCGCCGTTCTAGACAACCTCGCCAACCTGGGACTGAAACAACTGGTCAACACCCCCACCCACTACGCCGGACACACGCTCGACCCCATCTTCTCCTCAAGCAAACACATCACCTTCAGCCACACCACCGAACTCACATGGTCGGACCACAGCTGCGTCCACTTCAACTTCAAGAAAACCACCGTGCATCACCACACCCGACAACCACCAAAAAGACACTGGAACCGAATCACCACAGAACAACTCGCAGCAACGCTCTCCCTGAACCAACCCACCAGCACCAGCAACCCCAACGAGGCCGCCAACAACCTCACCAACTGGATCTCCGACTGCGCCAACCTCCTGGCCCCTCTGAAGACCCAAACCAACACCAACAACCACAAGAAAAACTCCTGGTTCACCACCGAACTCAAAAACTCCAAGAAAGAATGCCGCCTCCGCGAGAAGACATGGCGCCTCAACCCGACAGAGGAAAACCTGACAGCTCTCAAGGACACCACCCGCCAACACCACCAACGCCTCCGCACCGCACGAAAAACAGCCTACCAGAACAGACTTGACAACAACGCCCACAACAGCAAGGAACTATTTGGCATCGTCAAAGAGCTCTCCAACCCGGACGCAGAAACCAACCCCATCCCTCCCTCACAGGACCTCTGCGATTCCCTCGCGACCTTCTTCCACCGTAAGATCGCCGACATCTACAACAGCTTCACGACCACCAACATGAACCCGCCCCCGGAAGCCGCAAACGACATCTCCACCATCCTCGCCTGGAACCCTACCACCACCGAGGAAACCACCCGCGTCATGAACTCGATCCACTCGGGATCACCCTCCGACCCCTGTCCTCACCACATTTACAACAAGGCCGACAACATCATCGCACCCCACCTCCGAGACGTCATCAACGCCTCCCTCACCACTGCTACCTTCCCTGAAAGCTGGAAACACGCAGAACTCAACGCCCTCTTAAAGAAACCTACAGCAGACCCCACCGAACTCAAAAACTTCCGGCCTATCTCCCTCCTACCGTTCCCCGCCAAAGTGATTGAGAAAATCGTCAACGCTCAACTCACCGCCGCCCTGGAATCCTCCGATTCCCTCGACTCCACTCAGTTCGGATTCAGGGCCAACCACAGCACCGAAACCGCCCTCATCGCAGCCACGGACGACATCCGAGCCCTGACCGACAAGGGTGAAACTGTGGCCCTCATTCTCCTGGATCTCTCTGCAGCCTTCGACACGGTCTGCCACCGCACCCTGATAGACCGCCTCGGCAGCGCCGGCATCAGAGGCAAGGCCCTGGAATGGGTCATCTCCTTCCTCTCCGGAAGGACCCAGAGAGTCCGCCTCCCCCCCTTCAGATCCGCAGCCACGGAGATCATCTGCGGCGTACCCCAAGGATCCTCCCTCAGCCCCACCCTATTCAACGTCTACATGACCCCCCTGGCAAACATCGCACGCAAACACGGACTCGACATCATATCCTACGCCGACGACACCCAGCTCATCTTATCCCTCACCAACAACCCCACATCAGCAAGGACCAGACTACACGACGGCATGAAGGAAGTAGCGACCTGGATGACAGACAGCCGACTGAAACTGAACACAGATAAAACGGAGGTCCTCATCCTCGGCCCTACCCCCTCCGCATGGGACGACTCCTGGTGGCCCCCCGCCCTAGGCAGCACTCCCCAACCGACCAACCACGCACGCAACCTCGGCTTCATCCTGGACTCCTCCCTCTCGATGACCAGACAGGTCAACTCGGTGACCTCAGCGTGCTTCAACACCCTCCGCATGCTCCGCAAGATCTTCCGCTGGATCCCCATCGACACCAGGAAGACCGTCACCCACGCCCTCGTCACCAGCCGCCTGGACTACGGGAACACTCTGTACGCCGGCATCACCACCAAGCTGCAGAGGAAACTTCAACGGATCCAGAACGCCGCAGCACGACTCATCCTGGACATACCTCGCCACCACCACATCTCCGGACACCTGAGAAAACTCCATTGGCTCCCGGTCAACAAGAGGATCACCTTCAGACTCCTCACCCACGCACACAAAGCCCTCTACAACCTCGGACCCAAACTCATCAACTCCCGCGTCTCCTTCTACACTCCTCCGCGCACTCTGCGCTCCACCGGTCAGGCCTTGGCAGCCGTTCCCCGCATCCGCAAAACCACAGCCGGAGGAAAATCCTTCTCTTTTCTGGCAGCGAAGACCTGGAACTCCCTGCCCAGTCACCTTCGCGCCATACCCGAACACCTCCCCTTCAGAAGGCAGCTCAAGACCTGGCTCTTCGAGCACTGACCCCCTCCCCCCAGCGCCTTGAGACCCTTATGGGTGAGTAGCGCGCTTTATAAATGTGATTGATTGATTGATTGATTGATTGAGTATAAGTAGTGTACCCAAAACCCCAGATTTTCAGATTACTTCTGGATGAAGAGGAACCTCTGCCAAGGAGAAGAGCTTGATGCTTGAGAAGGACCTGCAACCCTGACTGTTGCTTTGCTGTGCTGGCCTGCTTCTGCCTGAAGAGGGAAAGAAATAGACTTTGCTTTCTGAAATCCTACTTAAGAAGTTTCTCCAAGGACTTTGGCTAAGCTTGTCCCCTGTTCTGGAGTCTCGGGACATCAAAGACTTCATCTGTCAGTGCCTGGGCTCTTCTGCTGGGAGTCCTGACTTGCCAAGTGGTGCCAAATCCAGTCCCTGGGCCCTTAGAAGTGGATGCTGGTAACCTGCAGGGGAAAATCCATGCACAGCTGTCTGCACGTCAGAAACATTTGACACACACACAGTTAAGCGGCTGAAAATTTGACACAGTACCTGTCTCGCAGCTGGAGAAACGACACAGTGTCTCTTCTTACCGCCAACTCTTCGCACAGCGCGTTGGAAATTTCCATCCACGGATCCTGGGTGTCAAAGTCTTCAACATCCCCACATGGACCCAAGACTGTGCACCCGGATTCGACGCATGGCCTCCCTTGTGAAAAGGAATCAACACACGGCCTCCTGTGCGAGTAAAGAATCAACGCATGGCTTCAATCGCGGGTAAGGAATCAACACATCATTTGCTTTTCTGATGCACCGTCGCCCCTGCAGCTTTATTTTTGATGCATACCAGGTACTTCGTGCTAAGACAACACCTCCATTGGTGTCTATAAAGTAGGACTCTCTTTATTTTAAAAATTCATATCTTTGCCTGTGTATGTTGGGTTTTTGTGGTTTTGGTCTTGTTTAATTCAGATAAGTATTGGCTATTTTTCTAAACTTGTGTGGAGTCCTTTTGTGGTGTTTTCACTGTGTTACTGTGTGTATTTTGTACAAATACATTTACACATTGCCTCTGAGATAAGCCTGACTGCTTGTGCCAAGCTACCGAAGGGGTGAGCAGGGGTTATCTGAGCTGTGTATTTCCCTTACCCTGACTAGAGTGAGGGTCCCTGCTTGGACAGAGTGCAAACTGACCGCCAACCAGAGACCCCATTTTTAATAGGTATCATTCTGCTTGTCGTACAAAGCACTTCAGCACCTTGCCAGGGATAGGAAATACTATATAAATACAACCGCACAACAGTATAATACATGTGTCAGATGCACAGAATAAACTGTCTTAACTAAGCACTGCAGAGATCGTATCCCCCGGTGAGGTCCTCTGCCAAAGGATACTGCTCATTGTAAAGATATACACCTTTGTGCCATCTTCCTTACCTTTTTCTGCTCAGATTTGGGATTCTGGTTAATGCAGTGGCAACAAACTATTTTTGAGGCCCAACCTAGATGTTCTGTTCTAACATTCATTGCCTCATCTACCTGGTGCACTAGCACCAGCAGTTCAAGAAAGTTTAAATTAACAGGCCTTTTAATATCAAAAATCCCATAACTGTTGCTCTGCAACGCAGCACCTGGTGCAGATGTGCAAAGTAGAATTGATTGGTATACTTGACCCACCAGCTTCTAAAATCCTATATGCTGTGTTACACTGCAATTTGTTCCTAGCAGCCTCTGCTGCAGAGCATATTTCCTGCGTTATAAATGTAATGTGTTAGTTCGTTGCAAAAACAACTTCGCACTTCATATATGTCATGAGTGAAAAAGATCAGTGGTGAAATTGGATTCCTGTTATTCACTGTCATTATAGCAGTTATGTTGAGAAATGAAATATACATTGACCACTTTTAAGGGTTCAGGCTGGGAATTTAAAGCCTGAAAAACCTACTTCACATCGGTAGTGGCCATATGGCTTACCCTGTACAATATCCTGCTCTGTGTTCTGTAAAGAGAGAACATGGCTACAATTTAGGGGGAGAAAAGCACCTCTCTCTGCTGTACTGAAGAACGTCTGTAAAGTCTGTTGGAGAAAGGTGTCACCTGCTCTGCCTGAAATTCTTACTCCAGCATTTTGCTTCGTTACTATGGTACCATTCTTCTACTGACCACCGGGGCTAAAAGCATACCATTGAATCCTGTGAAACTTGCCCTGGCACCACAGAAAGATAAATGTCCTGAGAAAGAAGAAGCTGTTAGCTGCTGTTAAGAATTCCAATGGACTATTCATAAATATGGGCCAGATGTAGCAAAGGGTTTTACCCATTCTGTGTCTATGGGAAAATGTGTTCGTACATATGGCCCTATATTTCTTGTGGACCCACTACCTCTTGAGTTGGGTCCCACCTACATTTAAAAAAGTGTTCTGGAATCCCTGGAGCTAGTTTCATGTAGACACATAGGCCCTGATTTATACTTTTTGATGCAAACCTGCACTAGCGCAGGTTTGCGTCAAAAAAGTTACCGCCGGCTACCGCCATTCCTAGATGCCAGACGGGCATCATATTGAAAAGAATGACGCTAGCCAGCGCTAAGGCCCGGTTGGCGTCAAAATAAATGATGCTAACTGGGTAGGGGAGGCGTAGGGGAGACTGGAGGTTGTGCATCAAAGAATGACGCTGGTCAGGTTAGCGTAAAAAATATTGACTCTAACCTGACTAGCGTCATTTTCTGACGCACAACCCCCATGGACATGACTCCTGTCTCAGCAAAGACAGGAGTCATGCCCCCCTGCCCAATGGCCATGCCCAGGGTACTTTTGTCCCCTGGGCATGGCCATTGGACAAAGTTTATGTAGGGGGGGGCCGAAGTTAGGCCCCCCATGGCACTTAAAAAAAGAATTACAAACGTACTTGGACTTACCTTGGATGGGTCCCCCCATCCTTGGGTATCCTCCAGGTTTGGGTGGGGGTGGCTGGGGGGGGTCCCTGGGGGCAGGGAGGGGCACCTGTGGACTGCTTCCATAGTCTCTGACCATGGAAATGAGATCACAGGTTCCCTAACGCCTGCCCTGACCCAGGCATTAAATAATGGCACTAAGGCTTACCACCATTATTTAAGGCCCTCCTCCTCCCGAGCGCAAAGGTCTTAGAGTCATTTTTGGCCCTGGAACGCCTACCTTGCATCTCGTTGATGCAAGTTAGGTTTCCACTGTAAAAAAATGACGTTAACTCCAATATTCTGACGCTTGATGGGTCTAGCGTCAAAATATAAATATGGAGTTAAGTTTGTGCCAGATTTGCGTAAAAAAGTATGCAAATCCGGTGCAAACAGAGTATAAATATGCCCCATAGAGTGGAGTCTGAGAAGCCAGTTCTAGTGATATGAGGATTTTCCTTCAAGGTAACACTGCTATAAGACCTTGTGGGAAAATGTGGACTTTATTTAAAAAAAAGCTCTACTGATGGACCAGCCCCTTACAAAACATGAGACAGTGATGAATCCTGCCTGACCGCCCTGTTTTCCTATTGAGTGATTGTTGGAGGGAAAATGTAATCTACTTTGGGTTCTATTCTTCTTTTGTTCTTCACAATGTGGTGTTCCTTCCTGTTACAGTCTTCCGGATTGTTCTTCTGGAGCATTGCTTTTTTCAGATAGGTTCCTAAATCTGAAGCTCGAATTTTCAGTGATACCAATCGCCAACTTGTTTTTTAAACCATTCAATCATGGTTCAGTAGCAGAGGGTGTGTAGGTCCTAGTCAACAGCCTTGGAGACAATTTGCCATTTTTTCACATTTATTTGCACTCCCCATGGATAACAATAGATTCCATATTCCAGTGATTTATTAAGTGGTGGTTTTAAATTGCTCCACTTGCACATCCAATTTTCATTTTTGAACAGGTTCCTAATGCATTTCTGTCTTTTTAGTTAAGTTGTTTTGGCCTTTTAAATTCTTTATTTCTAAACTGTATTGCTGTTTTGCTAGTTTTCGTGCAGATATCATGTCCCTTTTCTCTGAAGAAAACCTTGTCATTTGACATAATCTACAAAGCATAGGCCATGGATTCGTCATTGAACCCAATTTACATTTGTCAACCAGATTGTTTGTGTCCGGTAGCTCAGTCACCATTCACATCAAGATTGTAGCCTCTCTCACTCATGGTTTGATATTCAGATTCGGGCATCCTTCTCTAGTGCAAGTGATGGGTAACAGAGTGTACAGTTGTATCCCACATCTGCTAAATATCTCATCTGCTATATATGAGCCAAAGATGAATGCTTGCAAATTTTGAAGTTATTGGGGAAGATCATACACATTCTACAGCACTCAAAAGCAGATAATGCAGTCTCCTGCTGCTTTTATAGGCGTTTTTCATGGACATAGAAAACGTGAAAGTGTGTGTTCTGAGCCAGCAGATACGTTGGCTCCCTCCTTCACTAAAACTTCCTAAAAATGTTTGTGCGACACAAATATTTTTTGATTGGTTGCTGAAGGTTGAGCATATAGAATGGCCCTTTACTATGGAGCTCAGTGTGAGTTGAACAAAATGTCCTAGAATGACAAAGAAAGAGGCAACCAGGAGTTTTTTTTTTTTAAATTGCTGTTTAAAAGTATGCTTTGTCTGTAGGAGAGCGGCTTTGATATTACTTCTTTGAAAAGGCCAGTTACGAATGGAACTCTCATTGCATGAAATACTTATACTGTGCTTACTTCGTATTTGTTGAGCGCATACTAAACAAGGTAAAATGCTTTCATCAAATTACTTTTTATTATTATTCAATGGGATTATCATGGCACCGGAACAAAGACAAGTTTGCCAGTAAGGGTCACAATGAGTTAGTAATGTGCTAGACTTTGACGTAGGGGTTACTCCTCACAAACGTGACGGATATCACTTTCTCATTACGGCCAGAGCCATAACCTATTTTGGAATGTCATAGCCTATAACATAACTACATTACAGAAGACGGGATATCTCGTCCCAGTCTTCTCTTAAAATGGTGTGATTCCCGTGAATTTTCCAAACACATACTTTTCTGTTGTGATATGATTGCGCATTTTACCTATATGTTTTTAAACTGCAAACTCACCTCTCCCCTCTCCCCAAAAATCAGAATCACCCCACTTGACATTTTCATGAAAAACCTCACTCTTTTCCAATTTTTCACATTTCTCTCCTGCTGCCCGCTTCTTTCTCACCTAGGATGTTTCTTACTAAGTTCACAGTCAAAGTGGAGACAGATAGCACTTGGCATGCGGCACTTCACATACTTTCCACCGCCATGCTTTGATGTGCAGATAATGACCTCCTTTAATGTGGTCCATTCAAATCCCTCCTAACAGACTTCAATTTCAAGCAGCTTTCATCGCAGCTCCTATTTTTTCACGTTTACATTTTGCTACGTGTTTATAAATTGGCTGGCGAGGTTGATGTTGTAGAAATAAAACTGTTGATTAAAATCAGAGTCGTAACTGTATGCATTCATTTTTCATGACCTACCTTTTAAGCCCTTTTTAGTGGCGCGTGTGTGTTTTTTTAATGTAGCGCCACAGTGGACATTCTTATGTAAACAACCACTTCATAAAAAAATGTGTCTGTGAATAAGGTTATTGCCAAATAGCTGAAGCTGGAAGTGCCAAGCAAAACATATACGAAGGAAGCGTTTATTGCCAGTCTTCCTTCCTTGGCAACATAGATCTACTTTAGAGAAGTTCATCAAATGGGCAGAAAAAATACCACAAAAGCATTAAGGTATTCACTGGCGTTAAACCGCGTTAACTGTATGGAGCTAATTAAAGAGATTAGTGGGTGGTCTCTCTGCTTTGAGTAATGGCTTTGCCTTAAATCGCAAACTGGTAATTGAGTTTGGATTATTCCTATTGTAAACGCTAATCTGAGTGACATATCTAAAAGCAGGAAAACATGCGCCCTGCCGTCTACTTGAACATATTACCATCTAGAAAAACATCAACTCATGCAGTAATTCTGTCTTTGCCGTCTTGGCGATATGATGACGTGCAACAATAATCTGTAAACTATATTAATAGGACTATTTTAGTTTTAAGAGTGTGCTGATGTACATTTGTTTAAAAGAGGAAACTGCCCTGTTCAGCGAGTCATCTTTCCATCAACCTCTCTAAAGCGTCTCATGTCTGGTAGAATCGTTGCCAAATACATTTGGAACATTAAACAACCTGCTTTTCCGCTTGCCCAAACACATCCTTAACAATATATTTTCAAAACATACACTGATGACTCACTTGTTCATTGTCGTCTTTTTCGGGGATTGGTTTTGCCTCATAATCCCCTCAATATTCATGTTCAAAGTTTCACGAATTTAGTTATATAGGGGCATATTTATACTCCGTTTGCGCCGAATTTGCGTCGTTTTTTTCGACGCAAATTCGACGCATAACTAACTCCATATTTATACTTTGGCGTTAGAAGCGTCTAGCGCCAAAGTTCATGGAGTTAGCGTAATTTTTTTGCGTGAACACCTTCCTTGCGTTAATGATATGCAAGGTAGGCGTTCCCGTCTTAAAAAATGACTCCGATGCATATGCGTCGTATTTATACTCCCGGGCAAAAATGACGCCCGGGAGTGGGCGGGTCTAAAAAACCCGCATTAGCGCCGGATTTTAACGCCTGGGTCAGGGCAGGCGTTAAGGGACCTGTGGGCTCAGAATGAGCCCAGAGGTGCCCTCCCCTGCCCCCAGGGACACCCCCTGCCACACTTACCCACCCCAGGAGGACACCCAAGGATGGAGGGACCCACCCCAGGGACATTAAGGTAAGTTCAGGTAAGTAATTTTTGTTAAAAAAATTTTGTGGCATAGGGGGGCCTGATTTGTGCCCCCCTACATGCCACTATGCCCAATGACCATGCCCAGGGGACATAAGTCCCCTGGGCATGGCCATTGGGCAAGGGGGCATGACTCCTGTCTTTGCTAAAACAGGAGTCATTTCAATGGGGGTTGGGAGTGAAAAAAAAATGGCGCAAATCGGGTTGAGGCGATTTTTTTGCCTCAGCCTGACTTGCACCATTTTTGGACGCCCATACTCCATTTTCCCCCTACGCCGGCGCTGCCTGGTGTACATTGTTTTTTTTAACGCACACCAGACGGCGCCGGCGGCTAACGCCGGCTAACGTCATTCAATAAATACGGCGCCCGCATGGTGCATCAGAATGGCGTTAGCCGGCGCTAATTCTTTTGACGCAAAACTGCGTTAGCGCAATTTTGCGTCAAAAAGTATAAATATGGGCCATAGTGTATTGCTAACCCTTCTCTTTTGCTAGGATTGCGAGAGGGTGGGAGGACAGATTGGATATATGATTAGTTGCCTGCACTATAGTGACATCCAAATGAATTCGAATGTTTTAAATAAGACCATTATGGGGCCATATGATGCTACTGAGCACCAGAGGCACACGTAGAAGGAAAGGAGGTATTAAGCCTTACTAAAAGCCCTAAGGCACAAACGCTTGCAAACGAGATGGGAATTCAGTAATCTGTGAAAGATCAATTGTTGATAATGTAAAACAGATAGAATGGTAGCGGATTCAAGAAGAAGGACGGATTCAGGAAGAAGGACCGTTGTTATTGCAGAGACCTACCCCCAAACAGTCTCATTCTTGATAGGAATGGTGAGAGGCTGTTCTGGGAGGGTGAGAGTAGGCTCAGGGAATCAATAAGAAGTAAGTAGTTTGGAATTTCAGCTCAGCTTTGGAAATAGGTGTGAAGGACTGGGGAGGAGTAGCCTTCCCCAGCCTCTGGAAATGCTTTGATGGACACAGATGGTGCCCATCTCTGCATAAGCCAGTCTACACCGGTTCAGGGATCCCCCAGCCCTGCTCTGGTGCGAAACTGGACAAAGGAAAGGGGAGTGACCACTCCCCTGATCAGCACCTCCCAGAGGAAGTGCCGAGATATCCTCCAGTGTGTCCCAGACCTCTGCCATCCAGGATTCAGAGGTGTTGGGGCACAATGGACAGCTCTGAGTGGCAAGTGCCAGCAGGTGACATCAGAGACCCCTCCTGATAGGTGCTTACCTCTCTTAGTAGCCAAGCCTCCTTTCTCAGTAGCCAAACCTCCTTTTTGGGCTATTTAGGGTCTCTCCTCTGGGCTATTCCTCAGATAACGAATGCAAGAGCTCACCAGAGTTCCTCGCACTTCCTTCTTCGACTTCTGCCAAGGATCGAACGCTGACTGCTCCAGAATGCCCGCAAAACCGCAACAAAGTAGCAAGACGACTACCAGCAACATTGTAGCGCCTCATCCTTCTGGCTTTCTCAACTGTTTCCTGGTGGTGCATGCTCTGAGGGCTGTCTGCCTTCACCCTGCACTGGAAGCCAAGAAGAAATCTCCAGTGGGTCGATGGAATCTTCCCCCTGCCAACGCAGGCACCAAACGTCTGCATCACCGGTCCTCTGGGCCCCCTCTCATCCTGACGAGCGTGGTCCCTGGAACACAGTAGCTGGGTCCAAGTGTCTTCCACAGTCCAGTGGCCCTTCTGTCCAAATTTGGTGGAGGTAAGTCCTTGCTTCCCACGCCAGACAGCACACCTGTGTACTGCGTGATTTGCCGCTGCTCTGGCTTCTGTGCACTTTTCCAGGAGTTCCTTTGTGCACAGCCTAGACTGGGTCCCCAACCCTCCGTCCTGCATTGCCCAACTCGCTGAATTGGACTCCGACGTCGTTGGACCCTCCTTTGTGACTCTGAATTGACCGCTATCCTCAGATCTTCTAAGTGCCTGTTCCAGTACTTCTGCAGGTGCTGCCTGCTTCTGCAGGGGCTCTCTGAGTGCTGAGTGCCCCCTCTGTCTCCTCCTCCAAGGGGTGACATCCTGGTCCTTCCTGGGCCCCAGCAGCACCCTAAATCCCCAACTATGACTCTTGCAGCTAGCAAGGCTTGTTTGCAGTATTTCTGCATGGAAACACTTCTGCATCCTCCAGCACGCCATCTTCTGACCAAAGGAGAAGTTCCTGGCACCTTCCGTTGTTGCAGAATCTTTGGCTTCTTACACACGGAGGCAGCCCTTTTGCACCTTCATCCGGGGTTTAGTGGGCTCCTGCGCCCCCTAGACACTTGCATGACTCTTGGACTTGGTCCCCTTCTTTTATAGGTCCTCAGGTCCAGGAATCCATCCTCGGTGCTTTGGTAGCAGTTGTTGTTCTTGCAGAATCCCCTATCTCGTCTATACTGTCTTTCTGAGGTAGTAGGGTAAATTTACTTTGTCTTTTCAGGGTCTTGGGGTGGGGTATTTTGGACACCCTTACTGTTTTCTCACAGTCCCAATGACCCTCTACAACCTCCCATAGGCCTGGGGTCCATTCGTGATTCGCATTCCACTTTTGGAGTATATGGTTTGTGTTGCCCCTAGGCCTATGTCTACCTATTGCATCCTATTGTGATTCTACATTGTTTGCACTACTTTTCTTACTGTTACTTACCGGTTTTGGGTTTGTGTACATATAATTTGGGTATATTACTTACCTCCTAAGGGAGTAAATCCTCTGAGATACTTTTGGCATATTGTCAATAAAATAAAGTACCTTTATTTTTAGTAACTTCGAGTATTGTGTTTTCTTATGATATAGTGCTATATGATATAAGTGGTATAGTAGGAGCTTTGCATGTCTCCTAGTTCAGCCTAAGCTGCTCTGCTATAGCTACCTCTATCAGCCTAAGTTGCTAGAACACTACTAATCTACTAATAAGGGAAAACTGGACCTGGCACAAGGTGTAAGTACCACAAGGTATCCACTATAAGCCAGGCCAGCCTCCTACACTGTTGACCCCAGACACTGTTCTGCCCTCCTGCTGCTGAGCCTAACTCAGGCAGGGGAAGGCAAAACAAAGAATTTCCAGTAAGATAGAAGGGTGAACACCTCTTCTTTAGAAATAGGTGTCTCTGGATTCTTCGAGGCTCAACAAAAAACAGGGAGTGGTTCTGTGGCTCTTTAGAGGTCTGACCTATCTTCCTTGCAACTGAGAATTCTGTGGTCCCTCGCTGGAGGTACTTGCCTGGGCCCTGGTGCACTGCATCTGTTTGTCATTGCCAAGAGTTGTTGGATTTTCAGTCTGAAGATCTCCTAGTTCCAAGAAGCCCCAGCCACCAGTTCTTTCCAGCTCCAAGAACAACGTCCTCTCTGCAACTCCTGCGACATGGGCATCCCTCTTTGTTATTCTGTTGAGGCCTCCCTGTGACTCCCTGTGCCTGCTACCAGAGGGTCCTGCTGGGGGTTCCACCAAATCTTGCTGTCTCTCCTGTGTGTTGATGGCTGGCCCTGACATACCTGCCAAGGTTGGGTAGCCCGGACTTTGCTGGTCCCCGTTAATCTTGGAAACTCTATGCTACTCTCCCTTCCATTTGCCAAGGCTTGTTGGTGGTCCCTCTGACCACTGACTCCTTTGTATTCGACAACCAGCATGGGACAGCTCATGGACTACTCCCTGAATGTCCCTGCATCACCTGGATTCCACGGATGCACTTCTTCATCGACCAGCCTACAGGAAAGCATCTCCGAGAAGGGTGGGCATTGCCCTCCTGCACCGCCCGGGCACCTCCGGGTGGTATGGACTCTGTCCTCTCTTTCCTTTGGTACTCTTCTTCCAGAATCCACACCTATGTTCCACCAACCTGGTCCATGGGTCACAACAGCAGATGGACAACAAAGGTCCCTATTGACTTCAACGAGAGGTTCTGACACAATATCACCCCTATGCACCTGGGCTTCCTGGTGTAGGTACTCCACTGTTCTGGTTATCCACGGGTGGGGGCATTATCCAGTCTCCCTTGTCCCACCGGGTTTGCTCGGTGTCCTCTGGGAAGGGTCCTAAGACACGAAAATTCCAACTGCGACTTCCCCATGTTAGCCTATGGACAGTGACCTGAAATTACTACTCTGCAAAAGGGCGCCTGGGGAATCCTACCTACTTACCTTTGGGTTTTAGCACTTCCCCAGTCCTAAGAGTCCTTGGGTGGTAGTATGGGTTGGGATTGATTTTGACATTCCATTTTTTTTGTATACGGTTTGGCCCCCCACAAAGGGGCCCATGTTATTTTATGGCTTTACTTACCTGTTGCTAAGTATATTTTTGTATGCCCATATCCCCGGTTAGGAGACATATCAAAATTAGCTCTAGAGTGTGTGTTACAATAAATATAACATATTTTTATAGCACCGGTGTGGTTCCTGACCTGTGTGTTATTTGCAACAGCTTTATACCCTCCTGGATAAGCCTTAGCTGCTCTCCACAGCTACCCTTATGAGCGATCTGGTTATCTAGAGCCGTCTACACTATCACTAAAGATTGCCTGGACACAGTACAGGGTGCCTCGCCTATGGGTGTATACCATATTCTGAGCTAGCTGCCTCAGGGCATACTTCAGTTTCCATTTGTTTCTATGATTTATACACATAATGATCTATTTGTAAACATGTTCTCAATTGTGACTAGTGGAGATGCACATATTGAAATTTTTCATCTGTTGGTGACATTTATGATTGGTGATCTTATGTATGTAGGTTTATTTGCCAGATTCTGGAAGGCAAGTGCATCAGACACAAAGGGCCATATGTACCAACACATTTTCCCATTGATACAGAATGGGAAAAACCCTTTGCTACATCTGGCCCAAAGTGTCTGATGACTAATTAACCCATGTTTATGTGCACCCATCTCACACTTAGGAATTGTTGAATTACAGGATGGCAACCTCCACTGACAATGGTGGGAACTCTGCCTTATTCTCTGCCATAAACTTTGGTTTATGCATGAGAAAGGTGCTATGCCAGCGTGCTTTGAAACTAACACAGATAATTTCCCTCCTTAGAAACACACCCAAAGGTACTTAATCAAAATGCATGAGCACATAAGTACACGAGTTCCAGGATGAGAGATTGTTACTGGATGCAAGTATATTTCAGTCAGAGTGGTGCAGAGGGTGGAGTCTCGTCAGTTGGGGGGCCTGCTATATTTTGCGTTGGAAATGTTTGCACATGGTTTACTTATGAATGAACATGTAAAAATTGCTAACGTTCCAGAGTTTTGCATACTTCATTCCAAAGCTTTGTATTCCCACATCATTGCAAATAAATGTTCTCCCTAGTCCCTGGGCCAAAAATTCACACAACCTTACCTTTAAAGCTTTAGTAGACTTACAGTCACCAGGTATTCACTGTCACTGTTCAGCAAACACCAAAAGGAGACCTAAAAGTTATCTTTTTAGTTATTTAGACTTAACTGGTAACTTATGAACTATGAGTCTAGTGACCTAAATTCTGGTTTCTCTTAGGAAAGAACATTGGGCCATGTGTATGAACACATTTTCCCATTGATACAAAATGGGTAAAACCCTTTGATACATCTGGCCGACTGTCATTATTCCACGGATCTGTAAAATGAGTGTTTCTGAACTTCCATGCATGCCGTGAATCTCACAGCATAAATCCAACATTACCAATACTTTACCGTTACTGGTCTTTGTACAACTACACTCCCTTTTTGACCAAGGGCTTGGAATTAGAAACTTCTCTCCAAACTCACTAGTAATTTGAATAAACATTACAAAAGGAGACCATCCATCCCTTTCCACGTTCCACTTTGCTTTGGACAGCTTCCATGACATCGGCCACCTTTATCTCTGCAAGCATGCAAAAGGCAGCAGCTGGATATGGAAATTCAGGACCACTGTTTCCTTTTGATGCTATTCCACTTCAGAGACAACCAAATAGTACCCGTTTGGTGGTTTTAGAGGGACAGCAGCCTGTGGAGTCCTGAAATTGTATTCTATCACATCTGAACTCAGCATGAAGGCGAAGCTGATGCAGTTCTCGTGTTGGTGGGAAATTGTTCTGAATTTCTAGTTGGCTAACTTATAAAAGGCTTTGGATTCCAGTTTGATTGACTTCCAGTGCTTTATTTGGGCAAGTGGTTAAAATTGGGCCCCACCCCACTAATTTTTAGGTATCAGAACCTTCTTTTCCTTATCAGATTTTGACCCAGAGCAAGACAGTAAAAACCGCACAAGGTGGAAAAGAGGAAGAGAGATAAAAACAGAAAACATTGACAAAGAAATAAATCAGGAATCTGCAAGAGTGATTTAAAGGGGCAGGGATTGTCTGGTGCTGGATACACAGGGTTATAAGGTGGTAACAAGACCCCTCAGATCAGGTACTTATTCTGGAGGACTGGAGGACAGATCAGAGGTAAAAAGAAGCTTCTGAATTTGGAACAGTGAAGCTTTATACACCAAGCTGGCAGAGATTAATACATTCATATTGGACCTGAATCCTTAGTTCTTGGGAAAAGACTTCTGTTGGGTGAAAACATAGACCCGTCTTTTCTACAACTGAACAACTAAACAAGTATTACCATGTTTCCTATCCTCTCATCTAGATGGACACAAATATCTCTCCAGCTGTCCTGGGCTACATTTCTCATGTCGTGGTCATATTTTGAGAGCAAAGAATGTGAAGCAAGCAGCTTAGGAAGTAAACAAGAGAGTCTTTTAATGTATCTACGTTTCTCTCTACCATCTTGGACCTGTCACCATCAAACCAAAATAAAATCAAACCCATTTGTTTTTTTCTACAAAGTCTCAAAACAAATTGTTATGCCGTCGGACTTACACATCTAGGGCTGCAGGCATGTGGGGCTAACATAAGTGCAAACAGCCAAAGAGATAGCACTATATGTAAAAGAGAGGCCATACCAAAACGAAAACATGATTTGTAAAACTGCATTTTCTTTGTATGCTACCTGCTCTACAAAGAAACTTCTCTTGCTTTTCATTCTTAAGAACTGGTGATTTTAGAAACTCAGTAAGCAAAGACACAATGATATTGGACGAGAGAAGCAGGTGAGGAGGACACTTATTTTCTTTGTTACTGTTGACAGGTGCATTGGCAAGAGGAACCACTGTAGACAAGGAAAAAATTTAGGTGGTCATTCTGACTTTGGCGGTCTTTACCAAAGACTACCGTGTAAGCGGTCACCGAAACACTGTCAGTGATGGCGGTATGAAGACAGCCACATTACGAGTCACTAACACAACATCTCCTAAAATTCACCCAAAAAAACAATGCCGTTGGCTGAAACCATGGCGTGAAGGAGGTGTCTGCACCACCAGCACCACCATGCCAAGAACATGCTGCCCGCCAAATAACAAATCACAAATCTGCTCCGTGGTCTCAACACGGCACTATTCCATTGGCGGTCCGAACTGCCGAGGAGAAAACTGCACCTCCACCAGAACACTGCACCTCATTGGATAATACCATTACCCACACCTGATACACATACCAACACCTGACCACAGCACCACAAAACACCCCACCACACATACCAAGAACCCTTGGCGCCCAAAAACGTTTTTAGATTTAGAGCGTGGCAAGAGCACAGTGAAAGAAGGCACTGCACCTAGATATCCCAGGCACCATCACACCGAACACGCATCACACAGCACACCACTGCACACAAACACCACAAACCACATGCACATCCCATTACCCTAATTCACACCGACAAGCAGCACACCCAGCATCCCTGCACAACACACATCCCCACCCACAACCCAACCAGCATGGCACCACAAAAAAAACCCAGATTCACAGACGAGGAGCTGATGGTAATGGTCGACAAAATCATCAGAGTGGAGCTGCAACTCTTTGGAGCACAGGCCCAGCAGACATCCATTGCCCGGAAAAAACTACTTATGGCAGAGGATAGTCGTCAGGGTGAATGCTGTGGGTAACTATCCATGCACATGGGAGGACATTAGGAAGAGGTGGAACAACCTACAGCGGAAGGTACGGGCCATGGTTTCCAGGCACCAAATCCCTGTCATGAGGACTGGTGGTGGGCCCTAACACCGCCCCCAGAATTTTCAACATGGGAGGAGAAGGTCTTGGCCATCCTACAACCAGAAGGGCTGACGGGAATACCTAATGGACTGAACACTAGTAAGTCAACCACACACCCCAACCAACATGTTCCCATGCACACCATGTACCCCCAATACGCTCTTACCCCCTCACACCACCCTAATGTGCACAAACCCACCATGGACTCAATGCCCATCTTTGCATGCCACAGCTCCCTACTAACACCATTCACTCACAGGCCCACCTAGTGCATGGATACCCCACACTGCAGCAAGTACTACAACTATCACAATGCAACATTCCCTACCCTTGCATTACTGCTACATCCGCTTCACATCTCAGCACTTGCACATTAAATCTTGTCACTCTCCGTCACCAAAAAGTATTTGGAATGCACATCAGGACACAACAATGACAGTAGCAAGACAAATATAAACTATTCCTCAAAATAGGACCATTGCAACATTCCACTGATGGAAACACAAGCAGTGGCCTAGTAACTATCAATGCCATTACTGCCCTGCAAATCCAGTCAATGATGGCATACAACCATGTGTATCACTTCTACAATGCCATAATGTGACACAATACCTCTCATTCCAGAGGTCTCCTAAGTACTGCCACACAGCAGAGGAGGCCAGTGACAGAAAGCCCAGGCCTGGAAGTAGGTCCAATAGTAGAGGAATCCCCTGGATGTTTGGATATGGATGACAAACCTGCCCAATCAGACATGAGTGGTCAGTCCACTACCAACACCAGCCTCACCCTGTCCACAACTGAAACAAACTCCCCTGTGGCATCCATTGCACAGCGGAGCCCACCTTCCCAAACCTGTGTCCCAAGGTCACATCAATCATCAGTGTGCAACATAGGACAGGGGCAGGAGTCAACGGTGTCAGTCGGAGGGGGCACAAGCACAGGGTGCAAGGGCCAGCGGGAGGGTAATTGTGGGCCAAGGGATGAGGCAGGAACAGAACACAACTTGCCAGGAGGTCATCTCCAGAGTCCTAGCAGCCTACTGCAATCCCAGGACAAGGTAGGCCAGATATCCACCATCTTGTAGGACACCCAAAGGCTGCAGAAGGAATACCACCAGGAGGCCATGCAGCAGTGGCAGGCACTCAATGCCACAATGGTCTCTGTTAGAAATTGGGTTTCTAGTTGGCTGGGGAATGCACCTAAGCCAGGCAGAACCCACCCACTCTAGTCAGGGCAAGGGAGTTACACATCCAAGATAACCCCTGCTCACCCCCTTGGTAGCTTGGCACAGGCAGTCAGGCCTATCCCAGAGGCACTGTGTAAAGCATTTGCACAACACACACAGCACACGTGACACACTATCCTCACCACAAAGGAAACACAACACCAAGTTATATGAAAATATACTGTGTTGTACACAATGCAATTATTAGACCAAACACATGTCAGTAATATCCTGCTACCCAAGCAGTTGTCAGAATGTTACACATTAGTTACTCTGCAGAACCAGCAGTAGTCACATATAACACACTGGTTACTTATTATTCTGCAACATAAGCAGTAGTCAGGAAAAACATTACAAGGTTAATGCACTTGTCATAGAAATATCATAAATGCCCATATCAAGAACATTATAAAACGTATTGGCAAGTCAAGAAAACATATCATGAGCATGTCATGCTCATAAAAGGAACATAAGCACATATATGTAGCACATCATAAAACTGGGCAGGTTAACACATAATTAATAATGTCCTTACTAGGAGCATAAGAAATATGTTTGTCCTTTAAAAGTACCTGTTGTTATGATGAAAGGCACTTCTAGTGCCAGGAAGAACAAAATGGGGCTGCCGGCGTTTCATGCGCTCACTCTGGGGGCCACTCCAATGATTGTGGAAGGAGGGGTGCGACACACACCCCCACTGGATTTTATAACGGGCCCCTCCTGGGGCCTGTGATCTCTGGGGGCCCCCCTGGGCCTCCACTGGCCCTCCAACTAGGGGAGGGGCAAAACAATGTCCCAAAACAAGGGGCCACAGTAGGGGGCTCGCCCGCCTGTTGCGGAAACCCCACAACAACACAGGAGGACTGCACCTGGCGGGGAGCCTCCAGCGAGGTTTCCACCCCGCCCACATCCTGTTCAAGTGTTTTGGGGGCAACTGGGGCAGGGGAAGCCTCCGAAGAGGCCTCCTTCCCCCCCCTGCCCATCAACAACACAGCGAGGGGCTCGGTGGGGCGGGGAGCCTCCAACGAGGCTTCCTTCCCCACCCGTCTCTTTCTCTGGCAGCCCAGAGTCTGCCTGTCTGCAGTAGAGGGCAGGCACCAGAGTATGTGACTGCTTGTGCCCCGGGGGCGCTCCACAGAGTGTGCGTCTCCCTCGGGGCACGGTTGGAGCACGCTCACTCCTTGCTTTACTTTTAGTGGTGCCCCGGGGCACTGGGGACGGCATGTCTCCAACGCATGGAAAATGTACAACGCCCGAGTCGCATTATGTGTCCAGTTCCACGTAAGTTCCAAACTTTCACCAAATTGTAGGGGAAACTCCCATGTACTTATACTCAGTTTTACAGTGTGTTTACAAAGAAAGGGGAGAGGAGGTTCCAACCAGTTACAACTGGTTCTGGCAGTGCCCCCTCTCTCCTCCAGCACAGGCTCCAAACATCAGTTGTAGTTAAACAACCCGATTTTGTGAGGCCAGGGCACAGCCTTTACAAATGCAGGTGTGCCCCGCCTCTCCCTTCTCTCAGCCCAGGAAGACTATTCAGAATGCAGATGCACCTCTGTGACACCTCCACCCTCCCAGTGTACAGGCTGTCTGAAAAGTATGCACAAAGCCCAACTGCCACTCTGCCCAGACGTGGATTGAAGTCAAGCTGCAAAACACCAGCATCATAAGCACAGAGTAATGCTCTCTTTCTACAAGTGGCATTTCTGTTCTAGAAATAAAAAATCCACTTTTGCCAGTAGGCAGCATTTCTCACTACCATTACAACCATACCAGACATGCCTATACTACCCCTCATAAATCAGACAATACCCCCTACACCTAAGGCAGGGCATTTCCGATACAATCCTATGAGAAGGTAGCACTCACAGCAGTGAGAAACCAAATAGGCTGTTTGTCACTACCAGGACAGGCCACGCAACCTGACACATGTCCTGCCTTCTACACACTTAGCAACCGGCCCATAGGGCTAGCTAGGGCCTACCTTAGTGGTGGCTTACATGTAGTAAAAGGGGAGTTCTGGGCCTGGCAAATAAATTTAGATGCCAGGTCCCTGTGGCAGAAACCTGCGCACACAGCTCCTGCGCTAGTAGGCCTGAGACAGGTTTGAAAGGCTACCTTAGTGGGTCGCACAAGTAGCGCTGCAGGCCCACTAGTAGCATTTAATTTACAGGCCCTGGGTATAGAGATACCACTGTACAAAGGACTTACAGGTAAATTGAATATACCAAATAGGTATAAGCCAATCATACCAACTTTAGAAGGGAGAGCACCTGCACTTTAACACTGATTAGCAGTGATAAAGTGCTCAGAGTCCTAGAGCCAACAGCGAGAGGTCAGAAAAAATAAGAGGCAGGAGGCAAAAGGTCAGGGGATGAACCTACCACAAGGGTCAGGTCCAACAGTCTCTATATTATGGGAGTTCAAGAAACTGAACAACATCCTGCGGACATCCTCCACCCAACAGCGGGCCCCATCCAGTGGTCAGTCAACACCAATGCCCTCAATATCAGCACCTGCTACTGGACTGAAGGTCCAGCAGGAGGATTCACAGGACCCAGCATCCCTACCGTTGCAGGTGAGGGACCCCCTGTAAAAGAGGTTGGGCATCCAGGCATCCTGCCAGAACGGTGGCAAGACCAATCCCCCGACCAGGAAGTGATCCCTCTTTTGAACTGTCACCCTTGTGTGCCACTGTTATACCATGTTGGCTGTCCAATACCAAGTTCCTATCATTCCGAGGCAAATGGATACAGGACCTGTGGAACAAACAGCTGTACACCCACTCTGACCTTCACCTAGACCATTACCCCACTCCTCTGGACTGTGATTTTAAACACTAAAAAAACACCAAGTATCACATTTCATGGTGAATGTCTCTTCATTGTTCGTAGTGGTAATTCGGTTTACAAGCAACACATTTATACACGTCGACACAACAATAATGTCAAAGTGACAGATATAGTGGGATACTCCAGCAGGTGCATAAGTACATCCATATTGTTGTAACATCCACTGTCAATGGTGCCAACAGGCAATTCAGTAAGCATACTGCAAACAGAGATGTGACCTGAAGAGGAAAAATTTAATTGAATTAGGCACAATGTTGTAAGGCATGTAATCTACAGTCATACATCAACAGCAGTTGAACACAAACACAGGATGACTGTCCCAGGATCTAAGATACCACATATGTAAGGTCCTGCAATGTCACTCATACAAATAGGTAACATTCTTTACTGTCCACCTCCCTGAGTAGTCAGGAACAGGTAGTTGCCACACAACAGCTGACAACACAGCATGACATGCCTACACAGCAGGACAAGACTGATAATTCCCTCTTACATTAACCCAAACAGGCAAGCTAAGAACTCAAAACCTTTGGTACATCCATAAGGATGTTCCATAATGGCATCAGCATTCCACACGTCATTAACGGCAATGCATTTCCACTACCCCTCATGGTAAGTCAGCTACCTTTCAGGGTCGGAAAATAAGATGGAAGGCTGTAGTCCCCACACACACATTGATGCATGCAAAATCTGGGTACAGACTGGCATTAACAATACATATTCCAAGTGCAGATGACATACAAATCACATATACCTATTCATCATTGAAAGTAGTGACAAATCAGGTCAGTCCTGTTGTCATGTGCCTCATCGTCGTTTGCCTCCTCCTCAGCATCAGAGTCACTGGCCCCAAACACTGCTCCAGCATCAGTGTCCCCCCTCCTCCAACAGTGGGATGTGCCTTCCAAGGGCCCGATTATGGAGCAAGCAGCATGCAGCATGCAATAAAGATCTTGCAGACTTTCCCTGGTTGGTATTGTAGGTCACCACCGGACACATGGACGCAACAAAATCTAGCTTTCAAGAGGCCGAAAGTCCTCTCAATCACTCGCCTCATCCGGCCATATCCCTCATTATACCTGTTCTCCCTTCCTGTAGTTGGATGTGTAACAGGTGTCAGGAGCCAGGGCAGGTTGGGGTATCCGGAGTCACCTGTGTGAAAAAGGGGATATGACGATAGATAACAATGCTAGGGAGAGTGCAGATTGTGTAGGGAGGGGTATAAACTTCTGACATGGAAAGCAGTACACATACTATCATACATATAATGTACTGGGGAAGATATATTGACAATTGTCTTCTACATTGGACGGGGACCGTAGCAGATTTACACTCTTTTTGCGACTATCAAACTAGCACCTCAGTAAATATGAGATTTACGTATAAGTATAGCAATAAAAGTATTGAATTTCTAGATGTAGAATTGTTCGTAAAGGAGAACAGAATAGAGAGTAAACTGTACAGGAAATCTACATCATGCAACACATTGTTATATGCTACAAGTGCACATCCAGCAAGTCAAATAAAGGTGATACCATACGGAGAAATGACTCGAGCGAGGAGGAACTGTAGTATGGATGAGCACTTTAAAGAATGCATCATTGATATGAAAATTAGATTTTTGAACAGAGGCTATCAAAAAAAGATTATAGATGACTCTACACAGAGAATTCAACACAAAACTAGAGACAGTATGTTAAAGGACAAGAAGAGAGTAGGAACACAGGAGCAACAATTACGGGTAATTTTAGATTACACAGATAGCTCCAGCTTACTATTGAATAGCATGAAAAATATTGGCATATCTTGACACAAGATCTAATTTAAAACAAAACTTGGGATAAAAGTCCTACAATTGTATACCGCAAAGGTAAGACTCTTTGTAACATGCTATGCCCTAGCTATCCTCAAAAACATTTAAGTACAAATGGCTAGATAGGGAAAACAAAGGATTTTACAAATGTGGTAATTGTAATATGTGTAGATGGGCTTGTCAGGGACAGAAAGATTTTGCCAGAATGGGAAACAGTAAAAGATACTTAATACACATGCATATTAATTGTAACACTACGTATGTTACATACATGCTAGTATGCAAGTGCAATCGTATATACATTGGTAGTATCCGCCCACTTAAAGTGAGAATCGGAGAACATTGGCGAGCTATCAAACAGAATGATGATAGATTCCCTATTGCCTTACACATGAAGGAAAGCGAGGCACAAGGTGTGCATACAGAATTCAAATTCTTTGAGTTGGAACATGTAAAAATAAATCCAAGGGGAGGAAATAGGGAATTAACATTGAGAAAAAAAGAATCTTGCTGGATAATGAAATTGATGGCAGTAAAACGTGGTCTGAAATCTGTTTATGAATTGGAAAAACCTTTGGGAGATTGATGTAAAGATTGAATGATGTACAGAGTAATGCTTATCACATGCACAGAGGAGTGTGATTCTCAAATCCAAGAACATAATTATTTGGGCACATTGGTGGTCATCACAACCCTGGCGGACAGTGTTAAAGCGGCGGTAAGACCGCCAACAGGCCGGCGGTAAAAAATTGGAATTATGACTGTGGCGGAAACCGCCAACAAAGACAGCCACTTTAACACTCAGACCGCAACGGCAGTACAAACAAACAGCTTGGCGGTCACCGCCAACAGACAGGCGGAGGACAAAGTACCGCCCACAGTATCACAACCTACCAATCCGCCACCTTTTCCAGGGCGGATTCACCGCAGACAAAAACACAGTGGAAACAGGACCTCGAAGGGAAAACACTCAACTCTACACACCCCACGAGGAACCAGGACACCATGGAACCAGAGCTGCAGATCCTGCCAGCCCTTATCTTCTTGCTCCTCTACCAGGAGCATGAACGCTGCCGACGAAGACCACGTGAGTACTGCACCTACGACACAGGGGAGGGAAAAAACATGCAACAGGCAACACCCCCTCCCACACCCTCACCCACGACAACACACACACAAATACATCATGATACATTATAGTTACACCCCACAAATCCCCCTGGAAGAATGCAAAGACCAAAGAAAATGAGTGTAACCATTGTAATATATTAAAATGCAGTACCCACAAATATACATATATACACTATTAACAAAATATACACCAAGAATAGTAGTCCAGGTAGTGCTCCATTGAAGTCTGTGGAACACTGTGCCCACACGGTATGGGCCAGGCCTACACAAGATCCCCGACCATGACGGAGAGAACACTGCAGGGGCATCAGATAGCAATAAAACAGGCACCTCAGGGGGAGGGAAAGGGGGAGCACCTCAGCCGGTTGAGTGCACGACGCCAAATCCACGAGGGGGCCACATGCCCACTGTTCAATCCTGGGGAGTGCAAAGCCACAGTCTCTCAAGTCTCTACAGTGGGTGGTTTGCCCACTGCTTCATCCTGGGGAGTGCAAAGCCACAGTCTCTCAAGTCTCTACAGTGGGTGGGTTGCCCACTGTTCAATCCTGGGGAGTGCAAAGCCACAGTCTCTCAAGTCTCTACAGTGGGTGGTTTGCCCACTGCTTCATCCTGGGGAGTGCAAAGCCACAGTCTCTCAAGTCTCTACAGTGGGTGGTTTGCCCACTGCTTCATCCTGGGGAGTGCAAAGCCACAGTCTCTCAAGTTTCTACAGTGGGTGGATTGCCCACTGTTCAATCCTGGGGAGTGCAAAGCCACAGTCTCTCAAGTTTCTACAGTGGGTGAATTGCCCACTGTTCAATCCTGGGGAGTGCAAAGTCACAGTCTCTCAAGTGAATGACAGTCTCCACTGGTTCTGGAGGGGGCTTGGTGCCCAGAGTGCTTCATCCTGCCAAGGACTGAGGTAGTGGATGAATCTCTCCACTGGTTCTGGAGGGGGCCTTGTGCCCAGAGTGCTTCATCCTGCTAAGGACTGAGGAAGTAGATGTGATACTCCACTGGTTCTGGAGAGGGCATGGTGCCCAGAGTGCTTCATCCTGCCAAGGACTGAGGTAGTGGATGGATCTCTCCACTGGTTCTGGAGGGGGCATGGTGCCCAGAGTGCTTCATCCTGCCAAGGACTGAGGTAGTGGATGGATCTCTCCACTGGTTCTGGAGGGGGGCTTGTGCCCAGAGTGCTTCATCCTGCCAAGGACTGAGGTAGTGGATGTATATCTCCACTGGTTCTGGAGGGGGCTTTGTGCCCAGAGTGCTTCATCCTGCCAAGGATTGCGGTAGTGGATGTATCTCTCCACTGGTTCTGGAGGGGGCTTTGTGCCCAGGGTGCTTCATCCTGCCAATGAATGAGGTAGTGGATGTATCTCTCCACTGGTTCTGGAGGAGGCCTTGTGCCCAGAGTGCTTCATCCTGCCAAGGACTGAGGTAGTGGATGTATCTCTCCATTGGTTCTGGAGGGGGCCTTGTGCCCAGAGTGCTTCATCCTGCTAATGACAAACTCAGTAGCGTCAGTGCCCTTGGCGCTCATGGGCCAGCGGTGCATGTGGCGGCGGTGCCCTGTTCAGCCGTGCTTGTGGTGGCGGTGCCCTGTTCAGCGGTGCTTGTGGCGGCGGTGTCCTGTTCAGCGGTGCTTGTGGCAGCGGTGCCCTGTTCAGCGGTGCTTGTGGCGGCGGTGCCCTGGTCAGCGGTGCTTGTTGCGGCAGTGCCCTGTTCAAAGGTGCTTGTTGCGGTGGGGTCCTTTGCAGTGACTCAGCTGCTGGCGGTCCTCTCTGGGCCAGCGGGGCTGGTGGTCCTGTCTGGGCCAGCAGGACTGGTGCTGGTGGTCCTGTCTGGGCCAGCGGGACTGGTGCTGGCGGTCCTGTCTGGCCCAGCGGGGCTGGTGCTGGCAGTCCTGTCTGGGCCAGCGGGACTGATGCTGGCGGTCCTGTCTGGCCCAGCGGGGCTGGTGCTGGCGGTCCTGTCTGGCCCAGCGGGGCTGGTGCTGGCGGTCCTGTCTGGGCCAGCGTGGCTGGTGCTGGCGGTCCTGTCTGGGCAAGTGGGACTGGCGATCCTGTCTGGCCCAGCGGGGCAGGTGCTGGCGGTCCTGTCTGGCCCGGTGGGGCTGGTGCTGGCGGTCCTGTCTGGGCCAGCGGTGCTGGTGCTGGCGGTCCTGTCTGGGCCAGCGGGGCTGGTGCTGGCGATCCTGTCTGGCCCAGCGGGGCAGGTGCTGGCGGTCCTGTCTGGGCCAGCGGGGCTGGTGCTGGCGATCCTGTCTGGCCCAGCGGGGCTGGTGCTGGCGGTCCTGTCCTGGGCAGCAGGGCTGGTGGCGGTGGCCTCTTGGGCAGCAGGGCAGGTGCTGGCGGTGGCCTCCTGCGCAGCGGTGATGATGGCAGTGGCCTCCTGGGAAGCGGGGATGATGGCGGTGGCCTCCTGGGCAGCGGGGATGATGGCGGTGGCCTCCTGGGCAGCGGGGATGATGGCGGTGGCCTCCTGGCCAGCGGGGCTGGTGGCGGTGGCCTCTTGGGCAGCAGAGCAGGTGCTGGCGGTGGCCTCCTGGGTAGTGGGGATGATGGCGGTGGCCTCCTGGGCAGTGGGGATGATGGCGGTCTTCTCTGCCGTGCTGCTCTTCCCAGACCTGCAAGACTTTCTTGTGGCCCTTCCCCACCTTGGAAGGTGTCGCAGCTGACTCCACACTCCCACCTGTACCCCTGGGAGCGGATTTGGTGGCTGGAGTCTTCCCCCTCTCCCGCCGGGCACTGGCCAACTTTTGATGCTTCACAGGTGGGGGACTGTCCGTGCTGTGGCTCCGTGCCACACTGGCTGCCCTGGTGGCTGGTGCACTCCAGATTCCGGTGACTACAGGCACCACTGGTCCCGGAGATGTTGTGGCTGAGGTGCTAGGTTGGGACCTGGAGAGTCGGGCCCTAGGAGACGGACGGGGTGGGGGAGGTGTGGGAAAGAGGTCAAGGTTGGACAGGAAACGTTTTTGGGAAACACTGGGACGGGTACCTGGAGGGGGTTTGGGAGTGGAGGAAGAGGTTGTGGTTATAGGAGGTGTTCGTTTGGTGACTTTGGGTGAAGGTGCATGCTCTGGAGGCTGTCGTGAGGTGGATGGCTGTTGGGTGGGTGTGTGCCTTCGTTTGTGTATCTTGGGAGGTGACGTCACAGACACACTGGGAGAGGACACAGGGGACGTGTGAATGGCAGTGGGGACAGGGTCTGGTGGTGTGTGTGCTGGTGATGGCAGTGGTGGCTGTAGATGTAGTGCATGCAGGTGTGAGTGGAGACGAGACTGGGAGGGAGGAGGGAGACGAGGAAGAGGGGGACACAGTGGAGGCAGTGGATGTTGGTGTGTCTGCATGTGTGTGATGCTTGCGTGAGTGCCTGTGGGATGTGTGGTGCTTATGTTTGCCTGAGCTTCCCTTGTGTGTTGACGTGTGTGCATGCTGGTCTGAAGGTGTGCTTGGGATAGGCTGAGGTAGAGTGGATTGGGTCTGGGTGGAGGAAGTTGGAGGGGAGAGGCTAGACACAGGGACAATGGCTGCATCAGTGCTGAGGCCAGAGTCTGAAAAGCTTGCTGAAGGGCCGCCTGACCAGAATGAATGCCCTCCAGGAATGCAGTGGTTTGTTGCAACTTTTTTTTTTACACCCTGAATGGCATTCAAAATGGTAGACTGCCCAACAGTGAGGGACCTGAGGAGGTCAATGGCCTCCTCACTGAGGACAGCAGAGGTGACTGGGACAGGGCCTGAGGTGCCTGGGGCAAAGGTGATGCCCACCCTCCTGGGTGAGCGGGCACAGGGCAAAGGCTGAGGGGCTGCTGGGAGGGCGGTGCTGGTAGGGGGGGTGGCGGCTGTACCTGTAGATGTGTGGGGCACAGATGTTGCCACCACCACAAGGGAGCTCCCATCAGAGGACGAGTCCTTGTCACTGGTGTCAGCTCCTGTCCCCGCCGTGGAGCTCCCATCGCCCTCTGTCCCACTGGTGAACTCCAAGTCCGTTGTCTCGCCCTCCAGGGCCATTTGGAATGCAGCTCCCTCCTGCTCCGGTGCCACTGCTCCTCCGCCTGACGATGCTAATGCACACAAGAACAGGGAGACCACAAAAAGTGGGGGGACGACAGAAGAAAGACATGGTGAGTGCATGGATTACCGCTACAGTTGGCGGACACGACAGACAGAGAAGCCCCCTGCAGTATGCCGCGCACTTGGGCTCCACTGTTCAATCCCTGGGACATGGCCTACAAGGCTATGGACGACATCTGCACACATGGATGACACAGGAGCCTGACTAGGTGTACTTGGCACTGTACACAGGTGGGGTGGGGTGCCACAGGGTCTGCCAGAACAAGGGGACCTTGCCTACTAAACTCGCCCTGGCCTAGGGAAACCCACAGCGCACCTCCACCACCCAGAAACCTCCACTGCGCGCAAAATCAGCAGAATGAGAGAGTACTCACCCCCTTGTGGCTGCTGTGATGCCCCCAATTGCCCATCCAACTCCAGGTACACCACCACCAGGATCCTGAACATCAGGGGGGTCATGGTGCGACGGGCACCCCTCCCACATTGGGAGGCCATCCCCTGCTGGGCCTCCGCCGTCTTCTTGCTCCAGCGGCGAATGTCCTCCCATCTCTTACGCCAGTGGGTGCTCCATCTGTGGTAGACCCCCAGGTTCCGGACGTCCTTGGTGATGGCACACCAAATATCTTTTTTCTGGTGGGTGCTGACCTACATGAATTGTACAGGGGGAAAAGAAAAGTTATTACCAAATGCACCATCACAGTCATTGGCCCCCATCGCTACCCTTGCCATGATGCACATGCACTCACCGTTGTTTCATGCACGCCTCAATCCCCCCCCTCCATCTTTCATCCACCCCACTCCACACAGGCATAGCCCATACAGCATGCTTCCAGACCGAGGTCACAGCAGCACTTGCAGTGTAGGTCCTCTTCTGTCGAAGATCAGGTATTGAGTGATTGAACAGATAAAAAATGGCGGTCACGTCCGCGGCGGTGCGTATCGTCACCGCCGGCATACATCGTCATTGCCTCCCGGGACCCATATGGTCCAATGTCAACCAATGCAGCATTGCGCCGCGGTCTTTGACCACCTACCGCGACGGTGTACAACGCCAGCGTAGTTATCTCACATCCCATTTTTACAGGTCAGGTAGCCACGATTTCAGGGGCCCACATGGCTTAATTTTTAACTGTGTCACACATCCCTAGGCCTAGCCTCAACACACATACAGGCCAATTTTCGGATTATGATTTGTGTTCTTTGTAAGCTGTGGGTACGTACCTCTGAGTTGTTTGACTCTGTGCTCGCTGTTGTCCTTCATAGGCACCGTCCGCTGGGACATGTGAGGAGGTGGTGGCATCCTCCAGTCTACAGACCACTGGTGGACCTGTCGACAATGGAGGAAAGACATGTGATCATCACCTACAGGCTTGACCGTGCCACAATCCAGGAACTGTGTGCCCAGCTGGAGCCAGACCTGATGTCAGCTATCCGCCATCCCACAGGAATCCCCCCTCAAGTGTGGGTGCTGTCAGTACTCCATTTCCTTGCAAGTGGGTAATTTTAAACAACAGTGGCCATAGCATCCGGATGTCCCAGCCTATGTTTTCCAACTTGTTGTCCAGAGTGTTGTCTGCCCTGCTGAAACACGTGGAGCTACATCGTTTTCCCTCAGGTGGAGGATTTACCTACAGTGAAAGGAGACTTCTATGCCCTTGGACATATCCCCAACATCATAGGTGCCATTGATGGGACCCATGTGGCTTTGGTACCCCCCGCAGGAGTGAACAGGTGTACAGAAACCGGAAGAGTTATCATTCAATGAATGTGCAGATGGTGTGTTTGGCAGGCCAGTACGTCTCCCATGTGAATGCCAAGTTCCCTGGCTCAGTGCATGACGCCTACATCATGCGGAATAGCAGCATCCCTTATGTGATGGGTCAACTCCAGGGGCACCGTGTGTGGCTATTAGGTGAGCACCTGGAAGCAAGTCAGTGGGAATGGTTATCTGGGTCTGGGGATATCCCTCCAGGTTAGTGTGTGTCTAACAGTTGTCCCTCGCCATTTGCAGGTGACTCTGGTTACCCCAACCTGTCATGGCTACTGACCCCAGTGAGGAATCCCAGGACAAGGGCAGAGGAATGCTACAATGAGGCCCATGGGCGAACTCGGCGGATAATAGAGCGGACCTTCGTCCTCCTGAAGGCCAGGTTCAGGTGCCTCCATATGACAGGTGGATCCCTATTCTACTCACCAAAGAAGGTGTGCCAGATCATCGTGGCCTGCTGTATGCTTTACAACTTAGCTTTGCGATGACAGGTGCCTTTTCTGCAGGAGGATGGTCCAGATGGCGGTGTTGTTGCAGCTGTGGAGCCTGTGGACAGTGAAGACGAGGAAGCAGAAGAAGAGGACATGGACAACATGAACTCAGTGATCCTGCAATATTTCCAGTGAGACACAGGTAAGAATACAAACCTGCCTACTACATGTACTTTAACACTACTACCTCTTTACTGTCTGTCGTTTTCACCCAGGGAATGGTCACTGAGTTGTCACTTTCCCTTACGATTTCACAGATGTGTGTCCGACAGTGTGACATCTGCTTTGTTTTCTCATGGACTAGAGCTGTGTGACATAGGTTTGTTGACATTACAATTAAAAGAGCTTTCTGCCACTGTAATTGCTGATACACTATTTCGAAATCACAGACTGACTCCAGATTGTTTTTTGCTTCAAGGGTGTTTATTTAAGTGCTCAATATTGGAGGGGTTGTAAAATGGTAAAGGGTGATGGTGGAGGAATGTCCATGGCAGAGTCCAGTCTATTAGTCTCACAGGTGCATTGACCAAATGGGCATTGGAAGTGGAGCTGGGGCAGTTTGAGGATGGACAGGGTGACAAGGTGGGACAGAAGGATGACAATCAGGGTGGTCTAATTTCTTGGCGGCGGTCTTGGCATCATTCTTTGTCTTTGTCCTGGATCTCAGGGACCGTTTGCAGGGTGGTTCTCCCTCTGCAGGGGGTGGGGTGCTGGTGTGATGGTCCTGTGGCGGTGCCTCCTGTCCACTAGCGCTGGTGGAGATGGGGGGCAGTTCATCGTCAATGCTAGTGTCAGGGGCCCCTTGTTGTGCCACAGTGTCCCTCCTGGTGTTGAGTACTTCCTTCAGCACCCCTACAATGGTGCCCAGGGTGGAATTGATGGCTCTGGGTTCCTCCCTGAAGCCCAAATACTGTTCCTCCTGGAGGCGCTGGGTCTCCTGAAACTTGGTCAATACCGTTGCCATCGTCTCCTGGGAGTGGTGGTAGGCTCC